>NC_037356.1:20663084-21946084 GCF_002263795.3 Bos taurus
TGCCACAAAGATACAATTTCTTGAATTTTTGTTGCACTTTGTATTTAAAGAGAAAATTTCTTCTCCAAACTAATTTAGATATTTTTTTGGTATTTTCCTGCACTGGCTTTCAGATGCTCCAGTTTGAAGGTTCTGTCATTAAAAATGTAAGCTCTTTGTATTTGGGAATATTTCAATTTTAACACAATTTGAAGCCTTGCTATGTTGCAAATTATTTTTACAAAATAGTGCCTGGGTACTTCTTAAAAATTATTTCAAAAATAGCATATTTTGATTGATGAAGGGCTTTTACATGTATTATCTTTTTCAGTTTTCATAACAACTCTATAAAATGAGGACATAGAAGTTGAATAGTGAAAAGTTTTGTCAATATTGTTACTAACTGGCAAAATGACAATGATCATTATTGTAATAAATTAATTCATTAAATCAATAAAACATTTTGCCCACCACCTATGTAGGTCCTTTGTGATGTGGTAAACAATTTTTCTACTCAGCTACCCTTCTTCATTTTAGTATAACTAGCGTAAGGATTGGTGGGACCAAACCTAGCCGTAGTTACAGGGATTGGAAATCTATGGGCCTTTCCAATCAATGAAGCCCCACCTCCCTAACTAATTCTAGTGCTAGCTTCAGTTAAGGACTCATACCTCTAGTTTATGTCAATCGATAGCCACAATGACTGTCTCAGGAATAAGCTTTTCAGTCATGGTTGAAACCATGTATTTTCATTTGATATTTGAGGATGAGATTCTTGCAATCTTGTTCAACCTAAACAGAAAATCATGTTTCTGGAGCTGATGTCAGCCATTAACAGAAACACAAGAGCAAGGTGACACTTGAAAAAGGTACAGCAGACTAGCTGAAGGTGCTGAATCAAACTGATGCTCCTGGCTACCATGCTTCTTAAACTGCAAATGACTTGGGTTAATTTCCTCCATTGGTTAAGCCATTTTCCATTGGCTTTCCTTTTACATATAACTTAAGAACAAAGACACATTCTAATATTATGCTATTTACTCAGTTTTAAAGAAAGTTGCTTTTTCTTATACACAAAAGCAAGTAAAAACATTGTGTAATAGATAGTGAAAAGATTTTTAATTTATAAGGATAAAATGATGTAGCTTTATTGACTTTAACAGTATACCTTGTTATCAGTTTTTCCTACTGACTCTTTGCAGTTCAACACATGCTAAGCAGCAGTCTTTGCTGAAATAAGATTGTTGTAGGTGCTAATAAAATTCTCAAATGTCCATTCTGCTGTGATTAAGAAGCAGAAATATGCAAGACCTCAGTTTTTGCCAATTGCTCTCACTGATTATAATTGAAAGTATCTTTGTCTTAAGACGGTTGTGAAACTGAAAATTACCATCCAAAGCTGAGGACACTTATTTGGATTAATAATAAAATGACTAATGAAGACTGATCAAATATATACATGTTCACATTTAGAAGAACATCCATAAAGGAGCTTTGCTGAGTTGAATAAAATGAATAAGTGAAGTATTCAGCTCAGCCCATAACCCACCTCACAAGTTTGCTAAAAGCAGCCAAATAAAAGCAGAAGTGACTTGTGCTTGGAATGGAGCCCCTGATTCCTATAAACATAAGCTTGGAACCTACAAATCTCAGAATGTCAGATGACAGGGTAGAATTTGAATCTTTAAACTAAAATGTAACATGGAAACTTACAATACCATATATAAAAGTGATAGCCAATGGGAATTTGCTGTGTGACTCAGGGAACTCAAACACGGCCTGTGTGACAGGCTGAAGGGTGGGATGGGGAGGAAGATGGGAGGGAGGTTCGGGAGGGAGGGGACAAGGGTGTACCTATGGCTGATTCCTGTATGTATGACAGAAAATCACAACATTTTGGAAAGCAAATATCTTTCAATTATTTTTTTTAATGAAAATAAAAATGTAATAGGTTTTTAAGAATCAAATGAATGAATGCCAAATCTAAGCAATGATGCATATGTAACTCAGCATGTAATGAATAAAAAGAAAACATGACAAGCTGAGAAGGTAAGGTTTGAGATACTTTAGAAGATATATACATGTAAGGTATGTACGTAAGTTCAGACAACAATGTAATTTAACAACTTCAGTTCCATCCCCCGCCACCCCGCTTAGCTTCTCATGACTATTTAAATATGTAGAACTACATTTCATACACCTGACATCCAAGTCTTTTCATTCGATTCTTCCATCATTCTGTAATAAGCATTATCTGAAGTGTGCCATTCTCCTTGACCCATGAAGTTTTAGGCTAGGGTTGCTTTGGATCAGATAGGATAGAAGTTATGCAGTGAACGTGCAGAGGATACTACGCTATCAATATCTCCAGAGGTGCCTATGTAGTATTTTTCCATCAATTTTTCTTCATACAGTGCAATTCACTCTTTAAATGTCTAGATCTTTGAATTAAGATAATTGTATGCAATTGCCATGGGGTTGCTAAGAGTCGGACAGGACTCAGCGACTTCACTTTCACTTTTCACTTTCATGCATTGGAGTGGGAAATGGCAACCCACTCCAATGTTCTTGTCTGGAGAATCCCAGGGACGGCAGAGCCTGGTGGGCTGCCATCTATGGGGTCGCACAGAGTCGGACACAACTGAAGCGACTTAGCAGCAACAGCAGTAGCAGCAGCAGTATAACCACAACAAACAAGATACAGAATATTCCACCACCCTTCCCCCCAAATTCCCTAAAGCATCCCCTTTTTAGTCAATTCCTCATCCCCACATCTAAGCAGGAAGTCACTGATCTATTTTCTGTCCTTACAATTTTGCTCCTCCAAAAATTCATATAAATGGACACACACAGTAACCTTTTGATTCTGGATTTAACTTATTTGAGATCCATCTGTGTCACTGCATGCATGAGAAGTCTATTTCTTTTGAATGCTAAGTATAGTTCAAATAGTTCAAACATAGTCCATTGTATTGAGGTACTACCTTTTAAGTAGTAGCATTTGGCTTATTTCAAGTTTATGGTGATTATAAATAGAACTGCTATACGTATTAAATTAGATTTCATCATATATATGTTTTGGTATTAATATACATTTTTAATTCTATTAGGTAAATATCTCAGAATGGAATTTCTTGGAAGCATAGTAAGCTTGTGCTTAACTGTATAAAGAAGTAGTTTTCGAGAAGAACTGTACCATTTTTCTTTCATATGAGAGTTCAGATCTATGCATCCTTGTCAATATTTGTCTTGTCAGTTTTGTCTTTTGTCTTCATTTGTGCTTCTCCATTTTCTAATAAATATGTAGTATATTTTCATGTGCTTATTTGCTATCTGTATAGCTTCTTTGAAATAGGTAATAAAAATTTTTTTCTTTGCTTTTATGTTATTGAGCAGTTTGTTTTCCTGTTACTGAGTTTTGAGAGTTGTTTTCATACAAATACTTTGTCAGTTACTTGATTTGCAAATATTTCTCCCAATCTGTTGCATTTCCTTTATTTTTCTTAACACTGTCCTTCAAAAATTAGAAATTTTAATTTTGATAAATTTATCAACTTATTATGATTTTTAAAAGATACTATCATGAAATTAAAAGATGCTTACTCCTTGGAAGGAAAGTTATGACCAATCTAGATAGCATATTCAAAAGCAGAGACATTACTTTGCCAACAAAGGTTTGTCTAGTCAAGGCTATGGTTTTTCCTGTGGTCATGTATGGATGTGAGAGGTGGACTGTGAAGAAGGCTGAGTGCTGAAGTATGCTTTTGAACTGTGGTGTTGGAGAAGACTCTTGAGAGTCCCTTGGACTGCATGGAGATCCAACCAGTCCATTCTGAAGGAGATCAGCCCTGGGATTTCTTTGGAAGGAATGATGCTAAAGCTGAAACTCCAGTACTTTGGCCACCTCATGCGAAGAGTTGACTCATTGGAAAAGACTCTAATGCTGGGAGGGATTGGGGGCAAGAGGAGAAGGGGACGACAGAGGATGAGATGGCTGGATGGCATCACTGACTCGATGGACGTGAGTCTGAGTGAACTCCGGGAGTTGGTGATGGACAGGGAGGCCTGGCATGCTGTGATTCATGGGGTCACAAAGAGTCGGACACGACTGAACAACTGATCTGATTTGATCAAGTAGTTGTTTGTTGTTTTATTTATGCTTTTATTTTTGACCACATCATACAGCTTGCAATATCTTAGTTCCCCAACCAGGGATTGAAATTGGATCCCCCAGCAGTGGAAGTGGGGAGTCCTAACAATTGGACTGCCAGGGATGCTGGAAAATTTGAATACGCCTAGGTTAGAAAAAAATGAACCTGAATCCTTATTCTGTACAAAAATCTATAACTATAAAAATGACCAAAAATGGGAAAAATCTTTGTGAACTTGGGCTAGGTAAATGTTTTTTGATAAAATATCAAAATCATTTGATAAAATATCAAAATCTTACATTCTAACACATCACTGAGTAGGTACTTGTTTGGCTCACTAAGACACACTAACTACAGTTTTTTACTTGTTTTAAAATGCAAATATATGTGACAAATGTACATTTAAGCAGCTGAGTTCATTTATACTTTATCATACAGAGGACTCTAAGGTAAATTTATTAGAGACAGCAGAGACGAGGATAAGATAATAAACTGCCTATATTATAATTGACTTCAAGTGAAGCACGTTTTCAATCTATATATACATAGAATACTTAGATACACTGTAAATTCAAGTAGAGTTCCAACACTTTCATAGCATGGAGTATATTAATAATTGTTAAGACCTTTATTGTGCTAGATAATACCACATTCACCATATGTTTGAATGTAAAATCTAAAAGTAAAATAATACTCATATATATTTTAAGAGAGTTTGCTTCTAGTGAGCTTAAACAAAAACATAATTATCAAATTATAATTTGTACCAAACCTTTGAGAAACAGATAATTTAGCAATCAAAATTAAAAATCAAATGTGAAGAGTTGTGGAGTCTATAGATGTATGAACACTGTTGACTGAGGAAATAAATTACACAAAGAGTAGTTTACTAGTGAGAGTTTTCCTGAGCAACTGAAACCTGTGAAGTTCCAACAAACTTTTGAATAAAAAAGGGACAAATGTCTTCCACTTGCTTACTCAAAAAAATATTTTCTGAAAAAAGTAATAAATGAGCCAATTTTCTTTAGTATTTTTTCATGCTTTGCTTCTAGTTGGTAAGGTTACTCGGAGGACTTTTTTAAGACTTCTATTTATAAGCTCTTCTTAGCAACACAAATTAAAAGTTGACATTTCAAAAAAAATTAAAAGCTAAATAAGTTGTAATATTTGCTTTATTTTCTACTTTTAGTGTCAGTGTTTGTTGTGTTAAAATATCTTTGCAATATTTTTTTATCTGATTACCTCAATGAATGATTTTAGACAAAAAACAGTAAGTTAGATAAGCTAATGCCCTCCCTTCCAAGGTGTACATATTTTAATCTCCCAAACCTGTGGCTATGTTCTGCGGCAACATAGTGGCAAAATGGATGTGGCGGATGTGAATCTGGTGTGGGGGATTATGCAGGAGAATCCACCGTAATCCCAAAGGTATGTGTAGTTAAGTAAACATGAAGCCAAACATACTCTTTTCTATCATCATCATAAAATGCACATTGATAATACTTCTGGGGTTAAATGCAAATAATAAAATTAATAAATTCTATATATTTATTTGTCCTATTATCAGAGTTGCTACTTAGGTCATGCATAAGACTTCAGTAGGTTTCATTGCAGAAAAGGATGAAGTAACCTCCTGTTATTTTATACATAAGTAACATTCACTGCATGTATTCTATGAGTATTGCATAGTAAAGGCTTTACTATGTAACACTACACTATAATAAGCAAAAAATCAAGAGGATATAGAACTTTACCATGATATTTTTTGCTTTATTAAACCGAGATTCCTTGATGAAAAGCCTGATATGGCAGGTCTAAAATAAATTAAAAGGTTTTCAATATGTGCAGTCTTAGAATTCCTTTGTGTTGGCTATAAAATGAATAAGGTATCAAAAAATCAGCTTCCGTTTAGGTGGAAAGTAAGGAGTCACCCATCCTCTCCCCATTTCCTCCATCCTCCAAATTCCAGATTCCTCATAGCAACCTCCAGTCACTACTTTTTTCTGCCACCTTGAGGCACATTCTCATGACTAATTCCCCAGTGCTAACATTCTCCTCACTGCTGACGTAGGGACACTAGCATTTGACCCTGCACAGGCCACAGTCCTACCCACACTTGGTAATGAAATTCACTCTACTGCAGACATTCTCAGCCAGTGTTCCTGAAGCTGACCCACCAAGTCAGAGAGTGGCTATGTCTGGAGTGTCCTTGTCAAGGAACCTTTGAGAATAAAAATCAGTCCTTATGAAAACCCCCCTCTGAGCTGGCCCCCAATTATTCATGCCCCTGGAATTCACATTATTTGTGGTCCTTCCCCTATTAAATTGAGGGTAGCTCTGTGTCAGTAATGGCAAATGGCAGAAACATTGTGTGTGACTCCCAAGGCTAGCTCATATACATAAAAGCAACCTCTGCCTTTTTCTGTTGGACAGCCTGTTCTGGGAGAAGCTAGTCACCCTGCCATGAGGACTTTTAAGAGCCCCTTGTAGAGGACCAAGCAGAGAGAAACAAAGACCTCAGAGTTGAAGTATCTCAGGGAAAAGGTCAAAGTAAAGGTGGTAGCTATACAACAGATGCTAGTCTTATTAAAGTATCCCCCAAAAACAGAGAAAAAGAGAGAATTATAAGATAAAAAGGCAAAGAAAACAATTTTTTAAAAAATGTTTTAAGTGTCAAACTAAGTTTCAAGTGCCAAAGAAACTATTACACTAAAAACTCGGGAGAGATTCATGTAGGCTTAACATACTCTTGAGTCACTATTTTTCTTTAATCAATAAGTAGTCTGAGAACACTACACTGCTTCCCAAGGAGGATATATTCCCCAATATCTACTACAGATATGGCAAACAAGAGAAAGGAGATGGAAAAAACTCACATAGATTGCAGTTAAATGTCATGGAGTGAAATGAGCACAGGCATTCATTACAGAAAGCAGAATTAGAGTTTAGCAATGGACCACTAGCCACCCCTAGGATAGGATGCTCTCACCTACATTTTTATTAAAAACAAAACAAAACAAAACTTGAATTCCTATATGTGCTAAGGTCCAGGTATTAAGTCAAGGACTTATAATTATTAATATGCACCCTTGTTGTAAGTAGAGATTCTTTCTGTGTTAAACACAAGCAGCCTTGCTCAAAGCAATTATTTGCTACAGTTTCAAATTGCCTTTGAGTCACTGCATTTAAGCATAACGGTAGTTTAATTAATTTAATCACTGATTGATCTGTATCTCTGGCAGGGTGGCAAAATATATATTTTTATAAAACTAAATATGTTAAAAAATTGAAAGTTTATTAAATGTGTTCAAGTTATGCCAAATCAGGAAATATTTCTTTCATGGTTATGACCAGTCTAGAATAATTCATATTTGGATGGAATAGTTGCCTTAATTAAGGCAATGCTTTTTATTCTGGAAAAGTAGGAATAGGAAAAAAAAAAAGGCCATCAAATAAAAATTTTACAGTTTCTAGTTTCCTTTTTGCCATTTCCCTTGGGTGTATATTTATATATTCAAAATGCTGTCCTTCTTGACTTAACAACTTTCCCTCCAAAGAGAAAGGTCAAAGACAAAGTTTCCTCAAGATGTCTTTTTTCTCCATCTCAGTCTTAAAGTTTATCTTTATACATATTTTTAAACTACTTCCCTCTGAACATTCTATAATGCTCAAATAGGCCTTTTGTTAGAGTCTGGAACTAAGTTTACCATAAATTTCAAGTATAGAAAATCATTATATTAGTATGTCTGTTCACAGATCATTTTTCTCATTTCTCATTCTTCTCAATCAACATATGAATTTAGAGAGGACCCACATCCAACCCACAGTAAAGTTGAATTATCTTTATAAGACCATAAATCCTCAAATTAAAAGCATACTTTTCAATTTTTCATTAAGAGGTAAATTTTAATAAATACGTTATACTAGTTTTTTCACAAATATCAGGAAATACATAGTATATTGAGAAAAATTGTATTTTATCCATTAAGTCTCTATATGAGTTACTTTAACTTCAGGTTTCAACTTAAACATCATTTCCATAGAGAAGACTTTAATCTCTCATTTGGTTTAGTTTCCTTGCTTTATAATCTCATATCAACCTCCTCTGTTGTGTTACAGATTTTCTTCAATTGTAATGATGTTATATCCTGATAAATCTATTGAAGGTTAAGAATGTTGTGAGTCAAAAATATATTTAACACATCTAACCTACTGACCCCAGTCCACGGGGTCGCAAAGAGTTGGATATGACTGAGCGACTTCACTTTCACTTTTGACTTTCATGCATTGGAGTGGGAAATGGCAACCCACTCCAGTGTTCTTGCCTGGAGAATCCCAGGGACGGGGGAGCCTGGTGGGCTGCCGTCTATGGGGTCACACAGAGTCGGACACGACTGAAGCGACTTAGCAGCAGCAGCAGCAGCAACCTACTGAACAGCAAAGCTTAGCATAGCTTATCTTAAACATTCTCAGAATAATCACATTAACTACAGTTGGGAAAGAACATCTAACACCAAGCCTATTTTATAATAAAGTATCGAATATCTCATATCACTTATTGAATACTGTACTAAAAGTGAAAAACAGAATGGCTGAACGGGTACAGAATATGTGTATCAGTTGTTTTCGTGGCTGACTGAGGTGAGGCTCCTATTGCTATTAAGCATCACCAGAGAACATTGTACCATATATTACTAACCTGAGAAAAGCTCAAAATTTGAAGTTCAGTTTCTACTGAATGTGTATCACTTTTGTACCACTGTTAAGTGAAAAAAATTGTAAGCTGAAACATAGTAAGTCCAGGACCATCTGTAGTATCATTGCTTTCATACTGATTGACTTTCACACTCATCTATATCCATCCAGAGATAGAGATGACAAGTGTTTTTGTTCATCACTCTATCCCTTGTTTATAGGGTAGCAGGAAGCATGTAGTATGTGCTTGTTAAAAATGTAATATTCAAATGAAAGATAATGATTACCATTACAATGGAATGTTAAAATAAGTACAATGCATGAGTGCATGCTAAGTTGCTTCAGTCATGTCTGATTCTGTGGGACCCTATGGACTGTAGCCCACCAGACTCCTCTGTCCATGGGATTCTCCAAGCAACAGTACTGGAGTGGGTTGCCATGCCCTTCTCCATAAATACAGTAGCATAGGTGATGTCAGGGAGTAGACTTCAGAATGAGATTTGATTTGCTGAGCAGACAAGCAAGGTCAGGCAGGTATAATAGCATGTAAACAAATGGAGGTCTGCAGTCACAACTAATTGTGGCACTGCAAGCAGGAGAATACGGCTGAGATGGAGAGTGCCAGGATATCATTTTAGTTAACAGGAGCTGGTTTTTGAAAAACCTCCTATACCACCTGAGGAGTTTTCATTTATGTCTTAGGATGCATTGAAGAATTGCAAACAGGAGAGTAACAGGATTCATTTTTATGTGAAGGAAAGCAGACCTGCAGTGGATTTAACAGTAGGCAACAGTAACGGCTGTCGTTATCCTCAATGTCCAAACATCATTTGGCACACAAAATATGCAGACTGTGGAGTCAAACCTGCTATATCTCTCTAGTGAGTTATATGCACATAAACTAAAGAACATAAATTCATAATATTCCTGGAGCTCAAAATCATTCCTAGTTTCTTTGGTATTTCGTCTAGGGTGCTTTGTTAATTTACAATTTTACAATACTTTGCATATTGGAATTGCAAATTCAAGCCCATAAAATTCTTATGGCATGCAGTGTGACTCCATCCATTGATCTGATTCATCTGACCTTCCCGGAACTAAAATTTCTCTTTACATGATTATCACAGAGATTTTAAAATAGTATATTGCACCTGGAAGTAAGCACTCTTTAGGCACTTAACTTCTAAGTAAGTAACAAGGTAATCAGAAGGTTAACTTTCATCTTTGTTAACAAAATTGGTATTTCTGTAATAAAATACTCCCTAAAATACTTTAATTTTCACCCTGGCACACTAATAAGAAATAAAAAATAAGCCATATGCATAAAATTATAGCATATCTTCATTGTTTTTCGTGATAGCACTAAAATTAAAATGAATCTCACATTTAATTACCTGAAGAGAATATCTATTTGAGGAAATTACAGCATCTTGCTGTTACAGTCTAATTCAATCATGAGATATTTATCAGATATACACAAGTTCTTCTAAGTATTATAGTGTCACAATGAAGAAAATCACATTGTCTGTGTCATAAAAGAGGCCAAAGGGAAAAGATGATCACAATAAATGTGGCAACTATTGTAATAGGCAAATACACAGATTGGCACAAAGCCTCTTATTTTAGAAAATGTCTCATGAGAATAGGCACCTATATCAGGGTATCAGGCTAAGGGCATGAACAGGAATTCATCAGACAGAGCCTAAGTAAAGAAAAATAGCCATGGAGTTAAGGAGATGGGAAAATGAATGCAAAGAGAAGCACAAAGTATGTGTGTGTGTGCACGTATGTGTATGCATGTGTGTGTGTGAACGCTGGGGTGGGGTCTGGACAGAGGAATCATAGGAAAGTACCAAAAGAGGAGAGTGAAAACTTTGGTTAGAGCCAGGTCATGAAGACTCTTGGATCCCTTGCTTCAGGACATTCCTAGAAAGAATGATTGAGCATTCAGGAGGCTGATAAAGGACAGGACTTGAGATACATTTTAATGACAGATTTTTTAATATGAAGGTTATTGGAGGGGGTAGAAGTAAAAATGATTTTGTGATCAAGCTCAAATAACTAGATTGGTGGGATGCGACAATTAAAGATCTCAGAGAATACATTTTCAAGAGTAGATTAAATGGGATAATAAGAAATAATGTAGAGATCAACAAGGCTTACCAATTCTTATTCACATTCCTAGGTCTGTTCTATACACAAAAGATCTTACTGAAGTTGAGCAAGCAGTGATGACTTAAATGCATAGCCTGAGCCCAGAAAATAGGAAATCTGTTTTAAGTCCTACTTTGTGAAGAAATGAAGAATGTATAAGCAAGCAAATCTGAGGTGGAGAAACTTCGGTAAGTCTTGTAGATATTGTTATGGGACAAAATTAGTGTGTCAGACACAAATGATACCTTCTCTTAAGAATTGCCAAAATCCACAGAGCAAGAATAACATTAATATACAGTTGGCTCACAGTATCCACATGGGAATGGTTCCAGACTTCCATGGATACCAAAATCCTGGGATGTTTAAATGGCTTTTATAAAATACCATAGTACAGTCTGCCCTCCATATACCAGGTTCTATATCCATGCATCCAACAGACTGCATATAAA
Source organism: Bos taurus (assembly GCF_002263795.3). Classification (NCBI taxonomy): domain Eukaryota; kingdom Metazoa; phylum Chordata; class Mammalia; order Artiodactyla; family Bovidae; genus Bos; species Bos taurus. Next base: position 20,674,513 of record NC_037356.1, read on the forward strand.
ATGTAGAATCTGTGGATATGGAGCACAGACTATAGATGTTGATTTTATTTCCAGATTAGGCAGAAAGTTAAATAATATTTGTTTGGACAGTTTGATTAATCTATTATATGAATTAATTAGCATTCTCTCTGACTTTTGGCACTTGCAAGTGAACACTGTTCTCAGTGTTGTAAAAAGTACATAATAGGTGCTCAATAAATATTTATGAAAGGAATGAACATATAAGTGGATACATTGATTTCAAACAGTTTCTGCAAGCTGTAATACATTCAAAACACCGGTACATAAAGATTATTATTTAATGCCACCTACACTTATGTTATTTATGTTTAAAATGACTCAACCATTTCAGTTGATATTAATGGCATAGTTGACTAAAACCACATGTTATACTTTGTGGTAGTTGAGTTCAGCTCCCACCTTGGAGTTCTCAAGAATTATTGTGATTGATATGCTGATGGGGAGACTGACATACCCTCTGTGAGTCTACCATTATTTAATCTGGGTTACAATCTGTTAGTTGCTCAGTCATGTTCAATTCTTTGCAACCCCATGATCTGTAGCCTGCCAGGCTCCTCTATCCATGGAATTCTCCAGGCAAGAATACTGAAGTGGGTAGACATTCCCTTCTCCAGGGGATCTTCCCAACCCAGGGATCGAACCAGGTCTCATGCACTGCAGGCAAATTCTTTACCGTCTGAGCCACTGGGAAAGCCCCTAATAAATCTCAAAGAGAGTATACATTTTCTTTCAAGAATCAAATCTGTCCAGATGTTATGACTGTGTGATAGACATGAAAACTCATGGCAATCCTCTCACACACACATGGAGGTCTGGGTTTGTTTCAAACAGACAAAACTCTTTAATTATTGGGGTCTTTAATGTCACAATGTGTATAGCTTGATAACCATAAGAGGCTGGAAAATGTGAAATGTAGTAGAAAGAAAATAAAAGGACAAATAAGCATTGGCCATTCAAGGAAATCTAAATTTGCTTGCATCTTGGCTTGACCACTTACCAGATTATTATTCAATATATTCTTTTGTCCATTCATTCAACAAATACTTCTTAAATGTTAACTAAGTGCCAAGCACTGTCTAGGCTCTGACATGTAGCAACAAATCAAACATATCCTCTGTCCTCAAGGACACAACATTCTTGTAAGAGAAATAGACCACAATTTAAAAATAATTTCACAAAATACCTATTGCCATGAATAAAAACATAATATGACAGACATTGATGCATGAGGTGGAGGAAACTGTATAGAAAATTAGACATTCAGCACATGAGGCAATAACATTTTGTGTATATAAGAATGTATTTTCTTCAAGCCTAAGCTGTTACCATTTTGAGATAAAATCAGAATGATATGAAGTCAATTAAACAAAGTAAACAAGTTTATTTCTCTGTAAAGTTGCAATTATAATATATACTCGGTGAACTACCTCTACAGATTAAGAAGAACAGAATATGGTATGTGAGTCTTGTGGTGACTGACATATTTTAGGATCTTAAAAAAGTACCATCATCTTAAGTTGATGCTTACAATAATGGTTGATGACAGTAGCACAATTAGTCAGTATTTAAAAATAGTAGATCTTAAAAAAGGTGTTATTACTGGAAGAAGTAGTTCAGAGCACTTTATTTGGAGTCTGTGTCTAGAACTGTGGTCCTCTTTTTCAGAGTTTGTCTACCTGTCTGGAATCTTCCCAGACTTGCTGGTTTCAAAATGGAACTTACCTTCTTAATCATGTTCTCATACCCTGAACTGACCTGATGGACTACAGATGTAATAATTTCGTCTTGCCAAACTCTGGATTCGCCTGGCTCTGTTGAATGGGATTTATGTTATAGAATTATCCTTATTATTGAACCCTATATCTTTAGTGCCTCCAATGGCTCACTGGCCTCTTATGGCAAACTTTAAATACAGAGTGTCTCCTTTTTATCTTCAGTTCATTTTGCTGTCTATCATGTTTTCAAGCGCAGAGGGGAGCCTCCAGTGTTGAGAGAGCACATGTCTGAGATTACATAAATGTCCAATAAATTGGAAAAGCTAAGACAATTATGGGAACTCTGGATAGGAAAATGAAAGGTAAAGTACAGTCCAGTGATTCAAAACTGCATATGCTTGCCCTACACAGTATGCAATCATAATGAAATTACATTTAAACCAGATGTGTGAAGAGTTTTAATATAATTAGGAACATCAAAGGAAGGTCATCCTGGTTAATTGTAACATTCCTCTTTTTTAATAAGTTGTTGGTATTCAGTTTTTGAGTCTGTGCTGAATTATTCAGGACAAGAGTGAATAAGTTCTTCTAGGAGCAGCCTTCCACTGTAGAAAGTGTCCCTCCGTCCCTGAGAGTGCACTCTTTGCTTATAAATCAGGCATAAGTTTTTAAGAATATAATTCTAAGGAATGCCACATTAGTAGTTTACCTTCCATGGTGAAGTTTCAGGGCTTTAAGATCTAACTCTAGACTAGGCTCTTTTATTTTTAGGTAGACTAAGCCTGAAAAAGGCTTCCCTGGTGGCTCAGAGGATAAAGCATCTTCCTGCAATGTGGGAGACCTGGGTTCAATCCCCAGGTCAGGAAGATCCCCTGGCAAAGGAAATGGCAACCCACTCCAGTACTCTTGACTGGAAAATGCCATGGACAGAAGATCAGTCAATGGGATCACAAAGAGTTGTACACAACTGAGCAACTTCACTTCTTATGAAGTCTAAAAATGTCTTTCTCAATGAAATCCACATAAGGCAGTGTCTGCTTAGTTTTTGACAAAGGCAAACAATGACTCCCTCTATCTTCTTCATTATTTCTTATGTGCTGCTCTAAGAACAGTGCCTAGCATCTAATGGAAATAACCTAAATATCCAATGACAGATGAATAGATAAAGATGTATTACACACATACCATGGAATATTACTCATCCATAAAAAGGAACAAAATTAGGTCATTTTTAGAGATGTGGATGGACCTAGAGTCTGTCATACAGTATGGAGTAAGTCAGAAAGAGAAAAACAAATATCATATATTAATGCATATGTGTGGAATCTAGAAAAATAGTATGTGGTCAGTCATGTTCAACTCTTTGCAACCCCAAGGGCTGCAGCCTGCCAGGCTCCTCTGTCCATGGGGCTATCCTGGCAAGAATACTGGAGTGCATTGCCATATCTTTCTCCAGGGGATCTTTCTCACCAGGGGATCGATCCCATGTCTCTCATGTCTCCTACATTGGGAGAAGAGTTCTTTACCACTAGTGCCACCTGGGAAGCCCAAGAAAAATGGTACAGATGCACCTATTTCCAGAGTAGGGATAGAGACACAGACATAGAGAACAAATATGTGGACACAGAGGGGAAAGAGAATGGTGGGATGAAATAGATTGGGATTTATATATATATATATATATATATACACACACACACACACTACCATATGTAAGTAGATGGCTTCTGAGAACCTGCTATATAGCACAGGAAGCTCATAGGAAGCTCAGCTCAGTGCTGTGACGACCTAGATCGGTGGGATCGGGGCGGGAAAGGAGTTTCAAAAGAGAGGGGATATATGTATACATATAGCTGATTCACTTCATTGTACAGCAGAAACTAATACAACACTGTAAAGCAATTATACTCCAATAAAAAATAATAAAAGGCAATCAGAATATGAATGCATTCTTGTGGAGTAGTGACTGTTAGAACATAACATAAATAGTAATGGAATTCAGTCAATGTGGTGCCATGCAAACCTAGAGGATTTTAGTGACTACTACAGCTCATTTTTTTCTATTATCTATCCCTTTAAAAAACAACAACAACAAAAAACTCCTTTCAATTTGTTTAGAAATGGTCCTAAATATTGTCATCTTCTATATATTGATACATGCAATATGTATGGATAAAGTTATTCTAAAATTTGGAAGAAATAAAATCACTGATCTAAGTTACACAAAACTAAGTATAACATTTTCAAATTGGATAGCATCTTAACATCCTCTACTTGGATTCTCCCATCAACCCAGCACCTCCCACAGGTATTCATGCCCTTTTGTTTTAATTTCAAATTCTCTAGTATTGTTATTCTTGCTGATAAATCATAGTCAGAATTATTATTCAAAATACCTGGGCGGTAAATAAAGATACTATTTTACAGTTGGGCCTGAGAAGGAAGGGATGCCATCTTTAGATTCAAAATTAACATTTACTGTTGTGAATCTCAGGCTACGAAACTGATCATGAACAGAGAAAGTGGAAATCAAAAACTAAGTATTTTGATACACCTTATTTGGCTCAGGTAGAAAAAATATTGTTCATAAATTACTTTTTCTGGATGGCAAATATAGTTTGAGAGTGGCTGTGACCAACTTATATTTTTATGTCATAGAACACACATAAGAGGCATCTTATAGATTATTGTTCTGTGCTTAGTCACTCAGTTGTGTCCGACTTAGCAATTCCATTGACTGTAGACCACCAGTCTGCTCTGTCCGTGAGGATTCTCCAGGCAAGAATACTGAGGTAGATGGCCATGCCCTCCTCCAGGGGATCTTCCTAACCCAGGTATGGAACCCAGGTCTCCCTCATTACAGGGAGATTCTTTACCATTTGAGCCACCAGGGAAGCCCAAGAATACTGGTGAAAATGAAAGTCACTCAGTTGGGTCCGACTCTTTGCTACCCCTGGAGTGGGTAGCTTATCCCTTCTCCAGGGGATCTTCCTGACCTACGAATCGAACTGGGGTCTCTTGAATTGCAGGCATATTCCTTACCAGTGCAGATTATTGGATAATGTTAACTAAAGAAAGTAAGATACAGAGAAATATATACACTGTATATGCATTTCTATTAAGATTTTAAGACATGAAAAATTCAAAGATATTCGGTTTTTATGGACATCTACACGTGATAAACCTGTTTCAAATAGTCAAAGGAATGATAAAAAGTAATAATAAAAAGCAAATTCAAGAAACCAGCTACTTCTTGAATGGGAGACAGAAGAAGCGGAGATTGACTGAGGAGCCTCCTAGAAGAATATTATTTCTTACGTTAGCCAAGTTTAAGTTCAACAGAGATGGTAAGGGAGTCTTGAATTCACCACCTCCCCAAAACACTCTGTATTGCTGATCCTGTTCACAGCGCCAAATGTCTCGCTGTATCTCACTGTGCCCACTGTTCCCTGAACCCACAGCAGGCAAGGAACAAGCTAAGAGGCTGGGAGAAAATGCCAGGAACCCTAGGATCTGCAAATGGGTTTATTCTCTCCTGGCTGGCGCAGCAGCAGAAGCACCAGAGATTACAATAAGCACACACAACCCTTCAGGGCTTTACCAGGTGAAGCTTTTATGGCATACGACACAAAGCAGTCCGAGACCAAGCAAGTACCTCCTCACCAGGTATAAGTGATCTCAGCTGTTACATAATTGGCAAAAGTCATTGTTTACAGAACATGGGGTGAGAGGGCTGGACCAGAGTACCTGACTGGCGCCATCTTGTATATTTCCCCACATACTCCAAACCTACAGTTACATATCCCACAACTTTCTCTGAAAACAAACAAAAAAACACGTACAAACTGGCTCAGCAACACCTTGCACTGAGCAACGGACAGCAGGCCCACTGGGAAGAACATGGAAGAGGCCGGATCTCACCAGAAATCCCACCCCTGGCTGGACACCCACGGTCCCACAGTAGGAACAGGACACACCATCGGAGCTTCTCCCTGAGGACGGAAGGGTTTAAACAGCACATCAGGCAACCCAGCTTTTAAGATCTACATCTGAGAAACAGGCCCTCCAAAATATTGGCTTTTGAAAGCCACTGGAACTTGTGCCCACAAGACCCACACACCTGTCGCAATCTGAGAAGATTCTGACAGGCTCCTGCGCGAGGACTCACCCTCCCGGGCCCAGCGTGGAAGCATCAGATCAGAGTGAGCCCAGGCTTTGTGTGCCTGAGTCTCCTTCGCCTGCCGTGGAGTGTCGGCCTGAAGGCAGGAGACTGATTTAACAGCCACCTGAGGGCCCGCTGCGATGATCTCAGCAGGACAGCCAGACGGGCTGGCGGCCATCTTTGAGTGCTTCCAGGGTGTCAATATCTCCCCAAGGCGGCTTGTACGCATGTCCGGCACCCGGTTTTCCGCTTGGTGCCTGGTTTTCAGCTTGGTGGCGGGTCTTGTCTGGTTCCCAGTTTTACGTCTTGTGCCCTGTTTTTGCAGTTGCCACTAGGGGACAGTGCTCCATCTCTGGCACAGGTGGTAGTCCGGCAGGAATATCTATATCCATGTGCTCTCAAAGCTGCTGCCTCCTGGGTCGGGCTTCCAATTGGCCTGAATCAAGACTGAAATCTTCCCTTCTGGAACACCAGCAGATGTTCACACAGCTCTCAACTACTGAGCCACACTCAAAATTAAATAGGCTGCTTGGACAATTGCAAAGATATGAGAGATAGCCTGTGAACAAGGCTGAAGGAGACGATTTATCGTCTCCATGAAGCCTCTCCTTTAAGACTGGAAGAGGTGGCTGTCTTACCAAATGTACAGAACGACACAGAGTCAAGCAAAATGAGGAAACAAACGAGTGTGTTCTAAACAACAGCAGCAAAAAGGTAAAAACCTCAGGAAAAACTTAGTGTACTCGCAAGTGTTTATATTACTATTAGTTATGTGTAACTTATTTTATATATTTGTTACTTTACATAGCTAAGTGTTACATGTGTAATTTGCTTTATATATATATACAAACTGTATTAATTTATATAATTCAAATATTTCATAATTAAATTTAACAAGCCAATATATAAAATTAAAGCAGTATCTTAAAAGCATCTTTGCATCTATTAGAAGATAATTTAATGATGCACACTTTTGCTTAGGACATTTACAACCTTGGGACTTAAAAATATAAATCTGATTTAACACTTGTTTATTACTTTACTAACATTTTTGTGTCATAAGATTAAAAAGAAGTTTAATTCCTTGGGGCTTCCCTGGTGGCTCAGACAGTAAAGCATCTGCCTGCAATGTGGGAGACCCGGGTTCAATGCCTGGGTTGGGAAGATCCCCTGGAGAAGGAAATGGCTACCCACTCCAGTACTCTTGCCTGGAAAATTCCATGGACTGGGGAGCCTGGTAGGTTACAGTCCATGGTGTCTCAAAGAGTCGGACATGACTGAGCGACTTCACTTTCTTTCACTTTAACTCCTAAATGTAGGAGACATTTGTCTGTGTAATGATAAAATACTATATAGGAAAGCACAATAATGTACCTTATTAAAAAAAAAAAAACTTTTTTACCTTCTTCTAATACTTTCTACTCCACAAAACAATTATTTTTATAATGTTCCTTAATGTAAATATGTAATGTTATAATTATAAATTAAGGAAAAGAAAGCTGCCTCTCTGACAATAAAGTTTTCTGAAAAATTCAGTCACTGCATTTTTACAAAGAGAAACTTGAATCATGTCAATGTCAAAAACCACCACAATATTGTAAAGAAATTATCCTCCAATTAAAATAAATTAAAATAAAAAAAGAAGATTAGTGACCAGCTTACATTCAAATACTCTGTTAGTCTAAAAGCTAGAATGATATAAATTTCAAAAATTTTCTTAATATTTTTCTTGTATAAACATACTCCGAATGCCATGAAATAAACAACTGTTTATTATAAAGGGGGAAAAGAAAAGACAGAGAAGCTTGGTCTAATAGATATCATTCATCTCTAAAGTTTTGTGATCTAAGCTAAAAAGCCTCAAGTTTGATATTTAGTCTCTGACTCTCCTTTCTTATATGGTGTTCTAAGAAACATTCATCAAAATTTATTTTGCTCTCCAGAATAAAGCCAAAGGTATGGAAAGCATATTTGTCACTGAATAGTTTCAGAGGACACGAAATATACTGAGGCAAATGTCTTCTTAAGTCCATTAGCTGGAGAAATGAAATAGTCAGAGAATTACAAGAACAGAGGTCAGCCTCACAATTCATGTCTCTTTGCCCTCTTCACCTTGTTAGTCTGGTATTTTTGACAACTGCTAAGCCTATTGGTATTCCCTGTACAAACCAGTGCATTTCAAGTGTTCTTTGCTTTTGAGTAATGTGAGACAGCCTTTAGTGTGAGAAAGATTTCATTGTAGGAGTTTCTAAATGATAATAAGTTCTTAAAATAGAAGTGTATGCTGTGTTTCACACAAAGAGCATGTATATGTGTGTGTCTGTGTGTCTATCAGCAGCAACGATGCAGGTGCAGAAAAACCTTTTTATTTCACATCATGTTAGCAATTTTATACCAACGTAAAAATATAAATGATGCAAAATATAATGGGCAGTCTCATGAGCTATTCTCCTGTGAGCTGTTTTCCTGTGTTATCCTAAGTTTCAAATCTAATACAAATAAGGAAATAGCCCTTTCTAAGAACATTATACTATCAAGTGCTGCTTGGCAGTTTCATATGTGTTCAGTTCAGTTCAGTTCAGTCGCTCAGTTGTGTCCGACTCTTTGCGACCCCATGAATTGCAGCACACCAGGCCTCCCTGTCCATCACCAACTCCCAGAGTTCACTCAAACTCATGTCCATCAATGGCATGGTGATGCCATCCAGCCATCTCGTCCTCTGTCGTCCCCTTCTCCTCCTAACCCCAATCCTTCCCAGCATCAGAGTCTTTTCCAATGAGTCAACTCTTCGCACGAGGTGGCCAAAGTACTGGAGTTTCAGCTTTACCATTATTCCTTCCAAAGAATACCCAGGACTGATCTCCTTTAGAATGGACTGGTTGGATCTCCATGCAGTCCAAGGGACTCTCAAGAGTCTTCTCCAACACCACAGTTCAAAAGCATCAATTCTTCGGCGCTCAGCCTTCTTCACAGTCCCAACTCTCACATCCATACATGACCACAGGAAAAACCATAGCCTTGACTAGACAAACCTTTGTTGGCAAAGTAATGTCTCTGTTTTTGAATATGCTATCTAGGTTGATCATAACTTTCCTTCCAAGGAGTAAACGTCTTTTAATTTCATGGCTGCAATCACCATCTGCAGTGATTTTGGAGCCCCCAAAAATAATATCTGACACTGTTTCCACTGTTTCCCCATCTATTTCCCATGAAGTAATAGGACCAGATGCCATGATCTTAATTTTCTGAATGTTGAGCTTTAACCCAACTTTTTCACTCTCCTCTTTCACTTTCATCAAGAGGCTTTTGAGTTCCTCTTCACTTTCTGCCATAAGGGTGGTGTCACCTGCATATCTGAGGTGATTGATATTTCTCCTGGCAATCTTGATTCCAGCCTGTGCTTCTTCCAGCCCAGCGTTTCTCATGATGTACTCTGCATATAAGTTAAATAAGCAGGGTGACAATATACAGACTTGACGTACTCCTTTTCCTATTTGGAACCAGTCTGTTCCATGTCCAGTTCTAACTGTTGCTTCCTGACCTGCATACAGGTTTCTCAAGAGGCAGGTCAGGTCATCTGGTATTCCCATCTCTTTCAGAATTTTCCACAGTTTATTGTGATCCACACATGTGTAATCATATTTAATCTTTACAACAACTCCCAACAATCAGTTGATTTTATTACCAGGAAAAATAGGTTAGGACTTGGCAGCATAAGTAACTTTCCTTAAGGTCACAGCTGATAGTGACAAAGCAGACTCTTGAATTCAGGTCTAAGTCAAAACTACCCACTTTCTCACTGATTCTGGGAACAACCAATAACTTTAAGTTAATCCTCTGAGCAGAGTCCTTTCCACATTTTTGTTTAGTCCCTATTTGGCGTTTGGATGTTTAGAACTTTAATGTAAATCCAAAATTAGTAGAATAAGTTTTATTGAAACTATAAAATCTGTAAGCTGCAATATATACTTTTTTAGCCTTAATGTGCATATATTGCATTTCTAACAAGTTATTACTGATTTGAAAATTTGTTAACATTCCTATTTATGCTGAAAAATTATTCATGACAAAAAGACATATTCTTGAAGTTATATAGCTCACCTTTATCAGCCTATAAGACCAGGGTGACTTAATCCAGCTTTAATAATTGTAATAACCCTGGCTTTGACACTGAAACTAGTAGTGAAAAGATTTAATTATTTTATCTAATTATCTAATTATGCTTTTTATTGTTTCTCTGCTCCCTTCATTAGACTCTTAGCTTTTGGAGAACAGAATTAAAGTCCTTTTTTCTCCTTTTATCCCCAGGACTTGGCACATCACATGGCTTGTATTAGATGTTTGATGCTTGTTTAATTAGTATTGCTTGAATGTTTCTGTGCGTTAACTTTATTGAAGGAAAGTGATATTATTGAATATAATGATAAAAATTAGTGTTATGAAAGATTATTAATAATGTCAATTCTATATAATGTATATAGAATTAACATATAAAAAATTAGTAGCCAATGAAAGCATTAAGTGATCATTTGTCCCAGTATAAGTTTTCTCACTGTTCTGGGTAGCATTTTCAACTGTCGCTTCCCTGATTTGACGAGCAATTTGGATAGGCTCTAGTACCCTTGTTGCTGTCGTTCAGTCCCTAAGGCATGTCTGACTGTGACCCCGTGGACTGCACCATGCCAGGCTTCCCTGTGCTTCAGTATCTCCTGGAGTTTGCTCAGACTCATGTCCACTGAGTCAGTGATGTATCCAATTTTGGGTAAGACACCAGTCTAGATATCATGGTGAAGATATTCATTTAGATACAATTGATACTTAAATCAATGGACATTTGAGTAAAGTAGATTACTTTCCATTATGTGAACCTCATTCAATCAGTTGAAAGTTATTAGAAGAGATTAAAGTCATTGAGAAAAAAGAAATTCAGCCTACATACTGCCTTTAGACTCAAGTTACAACATCGCCTCTTCCTTGGGTTTCTAGCCTACCTGGCTGCCTTGCAGATTTCAAATTTGCCAGTCTCTACAATTCTGTGAGACACTGCCTTAAAAAATACATTCATATCCCTCTATATCTTTATCTATGTCCATATCTGTATCTATATCTATACCTATTAGACACCCATACACACACATCCTATTTATTCTATTTTTTTTTTTCTGGAGAATCATGACTTCTATAACTGCTATATAGGCAATATTTTATCAGCCTTATTCTTAGTCTTTTCTTTGACCTTTACTTAGAGTAGCGGTAACTCTTTGCAGTCCTCTCCCTTTTTACTTTCTTATGTCTGTCATCCTGAGAAGAAAACATCTATCTGTAATTGTTTCAAAGTAAAGCAGGTATTATGAGACATGATGGTTTCTATAACAACCTATTAGAAATAAGACAATCCTAGGATTTTAAGACCAGTTCCATATCTCACTAGTTGCATAGCTTGAGTGAATTAAGCTAGTTCCATTATTTTTGAGACAGGGTTTTTATAATCATCAAAAATAATACATAATAAGTAAGGTCCTTAGCATGAAGTGAAAAAGAAATAATCAATATTATTATTGGCTATTTCATCCAGTCATGAAAATAAAGTCAGTGAAAGATTTCCTTATGTTTTATTAGTACTGCTACACTTATATTCCCTACAATATGTTGCTACTTACATTGCAGGGCCATTTTACATTGATGTTTTTTAAATTCCCTTCTTAAAGATAGAAGGTTGATGAGTCAAGTTCATGATAGTTTTCTGGAACAGATAATATGACAAAAGAGTAAAAGGTTACAAACAAGATTCTAGTGTATAGGAATTGTTTTGGTCCAACCTAGTCTATTAGCACAGATAATTACAAACTATGCACCATGGATATTGACTGAGGCCTTTTTATGCTGTGACAAATTCTGTTTTAAATGTCTGATATAGAGCCCTTTATTTTAGAAGGTATACCAGCAAGTAGGAAGCACTTTTTATGGTGCAGTCAGAATAGTTTTCAGCGAATCCCTCTTCTTTTCTTTAACATGTATCACTGTGGATTGCATCTCCATAGTCTCTTGGGGCAGAGTGGCTCAAACAAAGCAAGGTTCACATCTGCCTTGGGCTCCTCTGTCTTTACATGCTGTTTTCACTCCTTCACTTGCCGTGATCCAAAATCCTACAGAAAAAGGCACTGGTATGATTCATCTCCTGCATGTGGATGTCTCAGCTCCACTGCTGTTGCAGTCATACCTACCTTACATCATGCTCACGACAGCATGCTCAATACAATGAAAGGAGATAGAACTAAAGACATTCATCACAGACACTAAAGGGTTCCACCTTTATGACTGAATAGTACAGTTTATGCCTTAGTCACAATAAATATAACCTGCTTACTGAAATCTGAATTATAGTCCTGAACTTTGGATTTTAAAGCTGAGACTTTTGCAAGATGTTGCTTCTCTATACCTTGATAAAATCCATGGTACCATACCCACTGTTGACTCCGTATCCAAATCATATTTAACACTTTCTTTGTTACTCACAGAATAAAGGTTTTGTTTACCATTCATTTTTATAGACAGGATGAGTCACACAGTGAGATGAAGGGAGATCTCTAAGGATATTCTTAAAGAAAAAAAAAGTCCTTTCTTGGTAAAAATGGAAAGCTATTTAATCCCTGCTCCCTTCTTTCCTATTTGGGATGCTCTCCTGTGAGAATGTAATGGTGGGAGATATAGTTGAAATATTGGCACCGTGAAGAAAGATATTGACAGTCTTCTTTGGACATCATGAAAAAGTGTGATGCCTCTGAGTTATTCATGATATGCTAAGTGACTGTACCAAAGCTAACGCTTTCTAATGCATATTTCTCATTGAGTGACATAGCATTTATTTTGTTAGATCTGTTTTAGTTGAAGATCATGTTTCTTGCAGATGAAAAATTTTCATTGATAAGTATGGGATCTAGTTCCCTTCTTGTTCCTTGTAGAGAGTTGAGACCTTGACTGGTAGATTGATATCTGGAAGCAGCTTAGGGGAGACAGAGATGGGTTAGGAGGAGGAAAAACTCTGAGGTCCAAATAGAAAAAAAATATATATATGTCATTTTAAATCATTTTAATCTCAATAGTTATAAAAAAAGGGAAAACAGTGTTTTACATATAGTCCAAGAGGTACATTTGTGTAATATTGTAAAGTAATTGGCCTCTAATTAAAATAAATAAATTTAATTAAAAAAAAAAAAAAGAGACAAACCAAACAGTTTCAGAGAACCTCCAGAAAGAGGAATAGATACCAGAGCAAGGTCAAGTAAGGAAGTTAAATAAATCCAGTGAAAAAGCTAGGATGCCCAAGGCTGGTAGTAATTGGATTTCTTTCTACCACCAAAGGAGTTAGTGAGTTTACCGTGATTAAGAGAGATGTGTGAATTCTTGTTTCTAAAATCCAAATACCCTTTTAATTCCTCTTTGACTCTTATTACATATATTATCTTGAGTAAAGGAGAGTGGGGGGTCACAGGCATCAGAGAGTTTCAGATATGTAATTCCCTGGTATCTTTGTAAAGATCATCAGAAATATCAGCCTTCTTGTCCAGCAAGTGAGGTGCCAAGAAACTACGTATGACAGTTCCTTATACTGCACTTAATAAAATCAAGTTAAAAAGCCTTGACTTACTGAGAATCTTCTATGAACTTGGCCCTGGAACTTTTACCTCTTTCAGCAATAATAATGCCATATTGTATAAAGATTTTTATATAATTCACACACACTTAAAGGACACTCTTTCCCTTGAGCTACCTTATTCCTTTGAAAGTAATCTTGCACGTTTCAAATTCTGTAGTTATTTCTCTAACATAGTATGAAATAAACATCCATTGTATTTCTGCAGAGTGTAGTCATCAATAAGATTCTAGATTATAGAAATCCTCACTTAGAGTGAAATATTACTTATCCCTGCATCATTTGTCAAGCAATGTTGGAATTTATGAATAGATTCATCATCTGCTGCATCAATCTGGGTCATTAGTTCAAGCAACAGAAAACAAGTCTAGCTAATAGAAGCAGAAAATATATTCAGAAGTTACCAGACAGCTCTTAGAATCTTTAGGAGAGAAGTAGCACCAAAGCAGAGGACCAGTATTATAAATTATGGTGCCGTGCTGCCCTGGCACAAACACTAGCATTGTTTCCCCTGGGAAAGGACACAGGAGCTTATTCCATCTGCCTTTGGAAAGGTCACCCCTGATGCTTCTGCAATCTGCTTTAACTCATGCCAGCTTCAGCAGAAGAGCTTCTGGACGGTCCTCAATACTTTGCATCACCAGCATATTACTCAAGTTGGAGCTGAATAACCCTGTGATTAGAGTACCCAGGGTTATGCCGATTAGTCTTACTGCTGGAGAGGTCAGGAGATTAAATATCTAGCATTTTATATTTTTGATAGAGGACTTTGTTTCATGAGGAAGAGTATTCCTAAATGCTGGAAAGAAATTCATAGTCTCAATTGCCAAATGAATGGCAAACATAGCAGCTAATCATTTTTCCCCCTTTACTACTGATTGTCTGCTTTGGTTATAATTTTCTGTTTTCTGTGAGAAAAATAATATATTAATATAATTGATTCACTATCAGTGAGAAAATATATTCAGAGGGTGATTAACTTGTCAAGTAAATGGTGCAGTCTTGCTTCCAACCCATGGAAGACTTCGAAACTCATCTCATTTCTCTGATTGCCTTCTGTGGTCAAGGATACATATTTAAGATTTTTGATTGTGATTATGACAACAAAATATGCTCTACTTAAAAGTTTAAGTAGAGTATACAGCAAATGGGTGATGCATCTGTTTCCTGATTTGTTGACCTCAATCTGAACCTGGATGAGACAAATGGGTATGGAACTCGTATCCCTGTCCTCTGGATGATTTCATACCTCCTTTCCAGCAGAACTCAAGCCAGAACTTCACATGAAACTGACAATAATGATTTGAGTCAAATGAATAGCGTGTTTTAGGATAAACTCTCTGTTCAGACCTGGGACTAAAGCAGCGATGACATTCACAAAGGGTACTCCTGCAGTAAGATAGGAAAATCTATTAGGCTAATTAATGTCAGTGAGAGATGAAGAAGGTTATGTGGCAAACAGGAGGACCGTATCTGGGGAGCCCACGTGTGAGAGTGTGCAGAGATTTCCTACAATAACCAAGTCATAAGAGAGACTCTCTTGTAAGGGATTCTGGTTACAACATAGCACTCTATTGTCTCTGCTGATACAAGAAAAATACCCTCTCCTCTTCCCTTAAGGTTTTTTTTTATTAACTGTGACACTGGCTTGGCTACATCCATTGCAGAGGTCAGTGCAAAATGGAAATGTAAGCCTCCTTGTTCACACGGCAGCAAAACTATGCTGTTAATGGTACTCAAATATGATGTTTTCCTTTCTTCAGTATCCACTCTCTTTCTCTACCTGTCATGGCGGGTTTTAATTATTAGATGGTTACTTGCTAAGTTGCTCAATTGTGTCTGTCTCTTTGCGACACTGTGGACTGTAGCCCACCAGGCTCCTCTGTGCATGGGATTCTCCAGGTAAGAATACTGGAAAGAGTTGCCATGCCCTCCTACCGGTGATCTTCTCTATCCAGAGATCAAACCCATGTCTCTTATGTCTCCTGCATTGTCCGGAGGGTTCTTTACCACTAACACCACCTGGGAAACCCAATATTAGTTAATAGTATTCTAACTGAAGAAAAAAAGAAACTTTATTAACATAAATTTTACTATTAACCTTTGCACTGTACAATGTTAGTGTTAAAATGTTTTATATTTATTTAGATTTTTAAATGCTTTAGTTATAATTGTAAATGTTTTAATGTTAAAATATTAAGGGCTTTAAATAAGAACCTTATTTTTTAAGTTCCCCTGTTGGCTCAGCTGGTAAAGAAGCTGCCTGCAATATGGGAGACCTTGATTCGATCCCTGGGTTGGGAAGATGCCCTGAAGAAGGGAACAGCTACCCACTCCAGTATCCTGGCCTGGAGAATTCCACGGACTGTATAATCCATGGGCTTGCGAGTCAGACACTACTGAGCAACTTTCACTTAAAAAAAATGTTTTAAAAATTATTTTTAAAAGTTTTAAATAACACTGAACTCTTGCAGAATCACTGAAACTCCACAATTTGTGTTTCAGAGCTCCTGGTGGCCTGTCTTTTGTTCTTATCATAGCAGCAGAAATGCACACACTTTACCAAGGTCTTATTTATCCTCTTGATGGATGCAAAGCCTACGAATACTCTCAGCTTAAGTAAAGGACTGAAAGGGAAACAACGTACAAGTTTCCCTGTTTCCCCCCTTTTTTCTTTCTGTCGTGGTTTCCAGATCACTGATTGGCTAGTACAGGAAAAAGAGATGAGTAGGAAAGAGTATGACCCGGTTACTTGGTTATTCATGCTTCTTAGAACACCACTGCTTTCTTTCTGGATTTGAAGCAAGTAGTAGATATAACATGCTGACCTTGTAGTGACTTTTGAGTGTCACGAAGCTCATGGGTCTCCCATAATTCTGTGCTCACACAGCATCATGACGATAAAGGTGGCAGCAAGGGAGCAAGGCCAGGGTCAGACATATTGTGCACAACTTCTCTGTCCTCCTGCACGTTCCATTGTTCACCAGACTTTAGGCAGAGAAAGACAAGCTCAAAGATAGCTGTATTAAGAATTTAAAGGTGTCTCCATGAAGCTACGCTGATTTCTCTGTAGGAGGCTCCCAAGGCAGCGTTTTTTGTGTCTGTGTTGTTGTACTGAAATATCAGTCATTGTTGTCCCTCTCTCTCTCCCTCACCCCACCCTTGTTCTCTCTTCCTTACCCTTTGTCCATTTTCCTGGTACTTCACCATCCTGGCCTAAGTTTGAAAATTGAAGCAGAAAGTAATTAGAAGTCTTGGGTGCTCTGAAATCACACTCTTCCCTCACATCAACTTCAATTTTGGCCAAAGCTTGTATGGCATATACAATTAAAATCAGTTCTTATTTGTGAATATCTCTGTGCTTAGTCACTCAGTCACATCTGGCTCTTTGTGACCTCATGAGCTGTAGCCCGCCAGGCTCCTCTGTTACTGGGGATTCTCCAGGCAAGAATACTGGAGTGGGTTGCCATGCCCTCCTTCAGATCTTTCCAACCCAGGAATCGAACCCAGGTCTCCCGCATTGCAGGCAGGTTTTTTACCATCTGAGCCAACATGGAAGTGCTAAATATCTCTGTCGCTAGGAGTCAGACACGACTGAGCGACTTCACTTTCACTTTTTACTTTCATGCATTGGAGAAGGAAATGGCAACCCACTCCAGTGTTCTTGCCGGGAGAATCCCAGGGACGGGGGAACCTGGTGGGCTGCTGTCTATGGGGCCACACAGAGTCGGACACGACTGATTTGACTTAGCAGCAGCAGCAGTATCCCTTATTAAGAAACCCTCAGAGAGTGTCACCCCTGGGATTCCATATATGCTCTGACGTGCTGCAAATGTGTAAAAGACAAGGATTCCTGTTCCTTCTGGCTGCCTCCTCTGTTCCTCTCCATTGGGCCCCCAGCTGCAGTATTGTACAAGTGCTGCGGGTGTACAGTTTACATGGCTGGACATTGTCTGTAAATCTCTTGGTCCAAATTTCACTCATCTCACAGATACTTACTGTAAAATTTCCATCCCTATAAATGACACATTTTTCTGTAACATAAACATATTCAGACTAGAAGATAACTTACTTTACAGATCTGTAAAGCATCTATGAACTTTGATGTTTTGAAAGGACATGGAAATACCATGCTTCATATGAAGTGTGTTCCTGCGAAGTTCTATGCAAATCAAAATGTTACAAATCAGATTTTAAGGGAATTCAAGGAATGTGATATTTAAATAAATATAGTGAGTATATTTGTAAAAGGATAATTGTTCTCCAATATGTGTTCTTTGGGCATTTATAATTTTTATTTATGGAAATTTTCCTGTACATATGTTTAGATAAGCAAATCATTTTATTTATACCGTTTATATCTTTTGCTCTGCTCTGAGTATCTGTAACAAAGCTATGAGGGCCTCCCAGGTGGGAGCCTCCCAGATCCTCTCTCCATGGAATTCTTCAGCAAAGAATATTGAAGGGTAGCCATTCCCTTCTCCAGGGGATCGTCCCAACCCAGGGATAGAACTGGGGTCTCCTGCATTTCAGGCAGATTCTTTATTGTCTGAGCCAGGAGGGAAGCCAGAGGAATGGGTTAATCCCTGAGTTGGAAAGATCCCCTGGAGAAGGAAATGGCAACTCACTCCAGTGAAAAATCCCATGAACAGAGGAGCCTGGTAGGCTATAGACCATGGGGGCTTAAAGAACTCTGACAGGGCTTAGCAACTAAATAACAGCAATGTATGTTGAAATGAGATATCCCAATAGAAAACAGAACACCATTCATAAACTTTTACAACATCACACAGTGTGATTGTGATATTATTAAATGAGACAGAAATAAAAGGTACTTTGTAAAGAAAAATCTTTTTACTTACAAACTTTTATTTTCTCCTGGTTGATATCACAGATTTCAAAAATGTGCAGATAAATTCTGGGCACCTATTTCAGAGCATCGTTGTGCATTTCTAAAACTGTGTATACATTTGGAAGTGGATATTTAAAATTATGCAGAAGGCTTCAGTCTGACTGCAGAACTTAGTTTGACTGCGTAATTATAAGTAGGTCGATGGCTGACCTTTGCTCAAGAATGACAATGTTTTCCAGACTACACCATTCATTTTTTTGCTACCATTTCCTAGGAAAATGTAAACTGCTAAGGAAAGCTGTGTTTTGTTTTGTTTTTTCATTTCCAGTCTAACCAAATGTACAGATATTTTTTTCATTCTCACTCCTGCAATTAAAATGTCAAAATTGAGGTCTGAAACTTTGCACATCACATCTATTTATTTGTATCAAGAAAGAGACATTCATTTTAAAAATAATGCAGAAGCAAGTTTTGTATTTTATTAACATGCTTTAATATTTTAGGTTGGAATTTATGGATGCTTTGCTGAGAATTATTTTATATTACAATTTATAGATCAGTTCAGTCAGTTCGGTCTCAGTCATGTCCGACTCTTTGCGACCCCATGAATCACAGCACGCCAGGCCTCCCTGTCCATCACCAACTCCCAGAGTTCACTCAAACTCATGTCCATCAAGTTGGTGATGCCATCCAAACATCTCATCCTCTGTCATCCCCTTCTCCTCCTGCCCCCAATCCCTCCCAGCATCAGAGTCTTTTCCAATGAGTCAACTCTTCGCATGAGGTGCCCAAAGTATTGAAGTTTCAGCTTTAGCATCAGTCCTTCCAATGAACACCCAGGACTGATCTCCTTTAGGATGGACTGATCTGATCTCCTTGCAGTCCAAGGGACTCTCAAGAGTCTTCTCCAACACCACAGTTCAAAAGCATCAATTCTTCAGTGCTCAGATTTCTTTACAGTCCAACTCTCACATGCATACATGACCACTGGCAAAACCATAGCCTTGACTAGATGGACCTTTGTTGGCAAAGTAATACCTCTGCTTTTCAATATGCTATCTAGGTTGGTCATAACTTTCCTTCCAAGGAGTAAGCGTCTTTTAATTTCATGGCTGCAATCACCATCTGCAGTGATTTTGGAGCCCCCAAAAATAAAGTCTGACACTGTTTCCACTGTTTCCCCATCTATTTCCCATGAAGTAATAGGACCAGATGCCATGATCTTAATTTTCTGAATGTTGAGCTTTAACCCAACTTTTTCACTCTCCTCTTTCACTTTCATCAAGAGGCTTTTTAGTTCTTCTTCACTTTCTGCCATAAGGGTGGTGTCATCTGCATATCTGAGGTGATTGATATTTCTCCTGGCAATCTTGATTCCAGCTTGTGCTTCTTCCAGCCCAGCGTTTCTCATGATGTACTCTGCATATAAGTTAAATAAGCAGGTTGACAATATACAGCCTTGACGTACTCCTTTTCCTATTTGGAACCAGTCTGTTCCATGTCCAGTTCTAACTGTTGCTTCCTGACTTGCATACAGGTTTCTCAAGAGGCAGGTCAGGTGGTCTGGTATTCCCATCTCTTTCAGAATTTTCCACAGTTTATTGTGATGCACACAGTCAAAGGCTTTGGCATAGTCAATAAAGCAGAAATAGATGTTTTTCTGGAACTCTCTTGCTTTTTCGATGATCCAGCGAATGTTGGTAATTTGATTTCTGGTTCCTCTGCCTTTTCTAAAACCAGCTTGAACATCAGGAATTTCACGGTTCACATATTGCTGAAGCCTGGCTTGGAGAATTTTAAGCATTACTTTACTGGCGTGTGAAATGAGTGCAATTGTGCAGTAGTTTGAGCAATCTTTGGCATTGCCTTTCTTTGGGATTGGAATGAAAACTGACCTTTTCCAGTCCTGTGGCCACTGCTGAGTTTTGCAAATTTGCTGTCATATTGAGTGAAGCACTTTTCACAGCATCATCTTTCAGGATTTGAAATAGCTCAACTGGAATTCCATCACCTCCACTAGCTTTGTTTTTAGTGATGCTTTCTAAGGCCCACTTGATTTCACATTCCAGGATGTCTGGCTCTAGGTCAGTGATCACACCATCATGATTATCTGGGTTGTGAAGCTCTTTTTTTGTACAGTTCTTCTGTGTATTCTTGCCATCTCTTCTTAATATCTTCTGCTTCTGTTAGGTCCATACCATTTCTGTCCTTAATCAAGCCCATCTTTGCATGAAATGTTCCCTTGGTATCTCTAATTTTCTTGAAGAGATCTCCAGTCTTTCCCATTCTGTTGTTTTCCTCTATTTCTTTGCATTGATTACTGAGGAAGGCTTTCTTATCTCTCCTTGCTATTCTTTGGAACTCTACATTCAGATGCTTATATCTTTCCTTTTCTCCTTTGTTTTTTGCTTCTCTTCTTTCCACTTTGCTTTTTTGTGTTTCTTTTCCATGGGGATGATCTTGATCTCTGTCTCCAGTACAATGTCACAAACCTCCATCCATAGTTCATCAGGCACTCTGTCTATCAGATCTAGTCCCTTAAATCTATTTCGCACTTCCACTGTATAATCGTAAGGGATTTGATTTAGGTCATACCTGAATGATCTAGTGGTTTTCCCCACTTTCTTCAATTAAAGTGTGAATTTGGCAATAAGGAGTTCATGATCTGAGCCACAGTCAGCTCCTGGTCTTGTTTTTGCTGACTGTATAGAACTTCTCCATCTTTGGCTGCAAATAATATAATCAGTCTGATTTTGGTGTTGACCATCTGGTGATGTCCATGTGTAGAGTCTTCTTTTATGTTGGAAGAGAGTGTTTATTATGACCAGTGTGTTCTCTTGACAAAACTAGAGATACTTGAGTGGTATTCTGTGGTTATTAACATTGCTTGGAGTTTTGTTGGTTCCTAGAGAGGAGGAATAGATACCTTTCACATTAAAATACTGTAAGATTTATATTAATAACTATGAATAGTGATGGTGATAATATTGGTAGTGATATTTGTGCACATTGTGTGTGTGTGTACAGAAGTCAGTATCTACATTTTTTATTCTCAAGGTTTCTATTATTAAAAATTGACTCCTGTTAGCTGTATAGCCTAAAAATATCTGGAGAGACATTTACACAACCTCTTGTATTATATTATAGCTAGTTTCTAATTTTCCTGGTTTTGATTCCTAAATGGCACAGGTTATTAAAATGGCACTGATTTATTAAAGAGTTTTACTTTCAGAAATGAACATTACTACATTTAAATGTCACTAGGTTTTAGAGACATTCAAATGTGAGAAAAATCTTTAGATCAAAGAAATTCCATATGTATTTATATCCTCAAGTATATAATGAGCTCCTTAGGGCAGAAATTGATCATTTTAATTTCCTTTCATTATTTTCAGATGGTGAAAAAAATAGGCAAATCATTACTAATCAAAGAAATGTGACTTATGTTTCTAAAGCAGGTAGTTTTGCTTTGTTTTTTTATGGCTTTTAATTTTTTTCAATTTTTCAATTTTATGTTTGGGTCTCTCCTTGTGGCATATGGGAATTTATTTTCCTGACCGGGGATCAAACCTATGTCACCTTCACTGGCAGCATGGGGTCTTAGCCACGGGACCACCGGGGAAATCCTTAGCTTTATTTTTAAAGTCTGTATATTTGTAGTTTATGTAATTGTGGTGTGTGAAAATTATTGATTGCATCTAAAGGGCTAACTAGTATATATAAAATAAGTTACAAGGATATATCATAGATGAAAGAATATAGTTAATATTTTAGCCAGTATGTTAAATAACTATAAATGGAATGTAATCTTTAAAAAAGTATGCATTATTTATTGTATACCTGTAACTTACATAATATTGTATGTCAATTCTACATCAATAAAGGAAAAAGAGCTCTGTGCCGGCAACTTGGGCGCATCTCACTGTTGTGCATCTGAAGCTGAGCACAGCACTGAGAGGAAGGTTGTTCCAATTGTGGACCTCAGATGGGGTGGACACCTGCATTGATAGCACGAGCAGGTTCCAAGACATGGGACTCAGGGCTAACCACCTACATGAGGCATGTCTGCAGCAATAAGCAGATGATCGTGTGGGAAGTATTGTCATTAGCTATGCCAGTCAGTCTTTGCTTTGACAGCAGCTGAGATTTGTATACCACAACAGCTTGTTCTGAAGTAACAGACTTCAAGTGGTAGGAGGGTTTTTAGAATCCTGCAGGAGTAATGGACATATTGGAATTCTGAATTCACACTGGGTCTTTGGTGCTTCTTTCTGGATGTATCGAGGGGAAAATGTGTTAGGTGGAAGGCTTGACAATGGGGATATGAGTATGAGTTGGGTGCAAGTGTCACACTTGAGAATGTTAGAGCACAGTTGTTATTCTTTATTGTTCAGTCGCTAAGTTGTATGGAACTCTTTGAGACCCCATGAACTGCAGCACACCAGGCCTCCCTGTCCTTCACTGCCTCCTGGAGTTTACTCAAACTCATGTCCATTGAGTCAGTGATGCCATCCAACCGTCTCATCTCCTGTCACCTTCTTCTCCTCTAGCCCTCAATTTTCCCCAGCATCAGGGTCTTTTCCAGTGAGTTGGCTCTTTGCATCAGGTGGCCAAAGCATTGGAGCTTCAGCTTCAGCATCAGTAGTTCCAGTGAATATTCAAGGTTGATTTCCTTTAGGATTGACTGGTTTGATCTCTTTGCTGTCCAAGGGACTCTCAAGAGCCTTCTCCAGATGACAGTTATTCACAGCTTAAACTGTAAATCAGGATATTCCAGTCTTTATATGTTAATGTACTTAATTTTCACAATAATATTAAGAAATGAAAAAGAAATGCTGTCATTATGCTACTTTGTAAATGAGAAGTCTTTAAATTAGAAAAGTTAAGTAGCTTTCCCAACACGAACCCAGGTTCATCTGATTCTAAATTCTAGACTTTTGAGTCCCATGCTTTACTATTTACAACAATCATTGTTCTCCTTTCTGAAGGACATGGAGGGGATGTTTTTGTTGTTCAGTCTCAGTCGTGTCCAACTCTGCAACCCCATGGACTACAGCACATCAGGCTTCCCTATCCTTCACTATCTCCCAGAGTTTGCTGAAACTCATGTTGATGGAGTTGGTGATGCCATCCAACCATCTCCTCCTCTGTCATTCCCTTATATTTGAAAATTATTTCTACTGTTTTCATCAGTGCTATTTTGGATGCCTTGTCTTGTTAACTTTTTCCTTGACTTGCCACAAGGGGGCATCCTTAGAATTCTGAGGCAGGTGGAAAAAAATGAACAGTGGGAAGAAATCCTTGATTTCCCCCTAGACTCAAAGTGTGAAAACCCCTAGATTCTCAAAGGGTCCACCCCAAACCACCAGCATTAGCATTACTGAGAACTTATTTAAAATGCATATTATTAGATTGCTCACCACTCTACTGTATCAAATCTCCAGGTATGGAGCCCAGTAATTTGTGAATGTATTAACACACCTTTCAGGTGATCCTCATTCATGGCAAAAATTTAGAACCAGTGATCTCTTGGTTTTCTTATAGCAAATGTGTGCTTTTATTCATTAGTATTACATAGTTTTTCTTTAATTTTCCTACTCTCTGAGAGCCACTGCTTTAAAATTGAATATCTTTTTCAAACTGAGGATTATGACCTGTAAATGTACACATTATCAATTTATGGACCTGTAGGGAGAATATATAAGAGAATATCAAAGTATGTTACACTTTGTAAAAGAAAAGTCCCTTTGTGAAATTCTGTCTTTACATAGATCATGATGTAATATGTGCGTCTTCCTGTCCATGGTCAAAAAGCTACTGAATGGTTTGAAAACAAAATGAGATACACTGTCTTTTTTTAAAAATGTATTTTACTGAAGTACAGTTGATTTACAATGTTGTGTTAATTTATGCTGTAAAGGAAAGTGATTCAGTTATACATATATTAATATATATATTATTTTCATATATTTTTTCCATTATGGTCTGTCACAGAATATTGAATATAATTCCCTGTGGTAATAAGTAGGACCTTATTATTTATCCATTCAACGTGTAATATTTTAAATTTGCTAATCCCAAACTCCTAATCCATCCCTCCCTTCCTCCCCTCCCCTTGAGAACAGCAAGTCTGCTGCATGAGTCTGCTTCTATTTCATTGATACATTCATTTGTGTCATATTTAGATTACACAGGTATAAGTAAAGTTATATTTGTTTTGTCTTTTCTTTAACATTTTTAAGTTATTGTCTTTCTTTAAAACTGTATTTTTTGTATTTTATTATTTATTTATTTTTGGCTGTGTTGGGGCTGCGTTGCTGCGTGGGCTTTTCTCTAGTTGCAGGAAGTGGGGGCTGCTCTCTAGTTGCAACGTGCAGTCTTCTTATAGTGGTGACTTCTCCTGTTACAAAGCATCGGCTCTAGGGCACGTGGGCATCAGTAGGTGTGGCTTCTGGGTCCCAGAGCTTAGTGGCTCCATGGCATGTGTGATCTTCCCAGATCAGGGATCAAACCCATGTCTCCAGCATTGGCAGACAAATTCTTTACCATTGAGCCACCAGGGAAGTCCCTGTCCTTCCCTTCCTGACTTAACTTCACTTAGTATGATAATCTCTAGTTCCATCTATGTTGCTGCAAATGGCATTATTGCGTTTATTTTCATGACTGAGTAGTACCCTCATATGTGTGTGTGTGTGTGTGCCTTTGTGTATGGATATCAGTTCATTTCAGTTCAGTTCAGTTC
Source organism: Bos taurus (assembly GCF_002263795.3). Classification (NCBI taxonomy): domain Eukaryota; kingdom Metazoa; phylum Chordata; class Mammalia; order Artiodactyla; family Bovidae; genus Bos; species Bos taurus. The sequence goes on from NC_037356.1 coordinate 20,699,659, forward strand.
AGTTACTCAGTCGTGTCCACTTCCTTGCAACCCCATGGACTGCAGCAGGCCAGGCTTCCCTGTCCATCACCAACTCCTGGAGTTTACTCAAACTCATGTCCATTGAGTCAGTGATGCCATCCAACAAGCTCATCCTCCATTGCCCCTTCTCCTCCTGCCCTCAATCTTTCCCAGCATCAGGGTCTTTTCATTTGAGTCAACTCTTCACATCAGGGGGCCAAAGTATGGAGTTTCTGTTTCGTCATCAGTCCTTCCAATGAATATTCAGGGCTGATTTCCTTTAGGATGAATTGATTGGATCTCCTTGCTGTCCAAGGGACTCTCAAAAGTCTTCTCTAACACCACAGTTCAAAAGCATCAATTCTACGGTGCTCAACTTTCTTTATAGTCCAACTCTCACATCCAAACATGACTGCTGGAAAAACCATAACTTTGAGTAGATGGACCTTTGTTGGCAAAGTAATGTCTCTGCTTTTTAATATGCGGTCTAGGTTGGTCATAACTTTTCTTCCAAAGAGCAAGCATCTTTTAATTTCATGGCTGCAGTCATAAATTACAGTGATTTTGGAGCCCCAGAAAATAAAGTCTGTCACTGTTTCCACTGTTTCCCCATCTATTTGCCATGAAGTGAGGACTGGATGTCATGATCTTCATTTTCTGAATGTTGAGTTTTAAGCCAACTTTTTCATTCTCCTCTTTCACTTTCATCAAGAGGCTCTTTAGTTCTTCACTTTCTGCCATAAGGGTGGTGTCATCTGCCTATCTGAGGTTATTGATATTTCTCCTGGCAATCTTGATTCCAGCTTGTGCTTCATCCAGTCTGGCATTTCTCATGATGTACTCTGCATATAAGTTAAATAAGCAGGGTGACAATATACAGTCTTGACATACTCCTTTCCCAATTTGGAACCAGTCTATTGTTCCATGAACAGTTCTGTTGCTTCTTGACCTGTTTACAAATTTCTCAGGAGGCAGGTCAGGTGGTCTGGTATTCCCATTTATTGAAGAATTTTCCACAGTTTGTTGTGATGCACACAGTCGAAGGCTGTGGCATTGTCAATATAGCAAAAGTAGATGTCTTTCTGTAACTCTCTTGCTTTTTTGATGATCCAGCAGATGTTGGCAATTTGATATTTGGTTCCTCTGCCTTTCCTAAATCCAGCTTGCCTATTTGGAAGTTCATGGTTCACATACTTTTGCAGCCTGGCTTGGAAAATTTTGAGCATTACTTTGCTAGCATGTGAGATGAGTGCAATTTTGCAACCCCACCATACAGCCTCCAGAACTTATACAGGACTGGGAAACAGACTCTTGGAGGGCACAAACAAAACCTTTCATGTATGTGTATAAGCTTCCCCAATGACTCTGCCTGCAACACAGGAGATATAGGAGATGCAAGTTCAATACCTGGGTCAGGAACATTCCTTGGAGAAGGAAATGGCAACCCACTCCAGATTCTTTCATGAAAAGTTCCATGGACAGAGGAGTCTGGTGGGCTACAGTCTAAAGGATTGCAAAGAGTTGAGTATAACTGAGCAAATAAGCATGTGCACACATGCACAAACACGTATATGACATCTTATTTTTCCATTTATCTGGTGATGAACATTTAGGTTGCTTCCACGTCTTGGCTATTGTAAATATTGCTTCTGTGAACATTGAGGTGCATATATCTTTTCAAATTAGAGTTTCCTCTGAATGTATGTCCAGGACTAGAATTTCTGGATCACAGGCAACTCTATGTTTAGTTTTTTGAAGAACTTTCATGTTCTCTATAGTAGTTGCACCAGTTTACATTCCTATCAACAGTGTAGGAAGATTTCCTTTTCTCCATACCCCCTCCAGAATTTGTTATTTGTAGACTTTTTAAAGATGATCATCCTGACAGGTGTGGGATGGTAAAAATGAGATACAGTCTTGATAATATATCGCCATGACAGTGCCTGAGCTGAGAAGGATGAAGTGAACATAGGAGGAATGTTCATCTTAGCAGGTTAGAATACAGAGAAGGAACTTCGTCATGGAGTTCAGTACTGTAGTGAGGGTGTATACTGCTTACAAACAAAGCAAAAACAGATAAACATACAAACATCCCTAAGAATTCTGTAGCCCAGAATGAAATTTCCTGTGCAGTCTAGTAGGAGATAACTAATTTACTTTGACCTTAAGGGAAATATTTATTCCCAAACTATTTTAATCTAGGATTACTAAATATACCCCACTAATAAAAAATCTGACTGCATAAATATCTTCCTGCTGGAAAATGTTTACTGCATTAGGAATTCAGGTAACCCCATCATTAAGAAGGCATATTTTCCTTTACATGCAGCAACATATGGAATCCTGGCTTATTTGTCTCTCAAAGTTTAGTTTGGGGAACTCTGCTACCAGGAGGTAAATGCATCTAGAGAATAAAAGCATCATAGTCTCTGGAGAGGAGAAACCCACTGAGACCCTATTTCAAAGTAATCCAGAGTGATTCTGTTTTTTAAACTGTTTTTTCTTTTCCTCAGCTTGGCCATTGATCATTTGGGTATAAGGTCCCTGAGCTAAATGCAGTAAGGCAGGCTTACATAAAACAAATTTAGATTTGTTTTTCATTAAGGGGCTAATAGGATCAGAAGAAAACACATATATTTTAATAAAAGTCACAGAAAAACAAATCAGAGTCATAAAAACATCATGGAAACCAAATTTCCACCATCTGTGCACACACTATATTTAGCAGTGCCCTACCTGGGTGGCAAAAAAAGTATCTGATCTTGATATTCTCAGATCAATATGCACAATGATGTTGCCATCAAAGAAACCAATAAGGTCCACAGCAAAGCCCCCCAAAACACACTTTGTATCTTATATGTGAAGTCTCTAACATTCAGATAAATATCATATGATTGAATACTGACTTGAATAATTGCTAGTAGAGTGAGTTCAGGGGGAAACATCGCTTGTCCTTTTAACCTCCAATTTCTTTTTCAACAAAATACAGATAGGGAGGAACTGAGAATAATAACTGAAGAGTGTAAAAATGTATAAGGATTAAATGAAATATATAGAAAACACTTGGAACCATGCTTGAAATATAGTAAGCCTTTATAAAAGATGCCTACCATTATTTTTTTCAATCAGTAGTCGTTACAATGAAAATTTAACCACAGCCAGAAAACCCACTTTCCCTAAACTATTTCATTCCTTTTTTAAAGAACATCTACCATGTACCAACCCTAGGCAATGGGTGCTGAAATGAATAAAATATGCTTTCTACTTTTCAGAAGCTCATTTTCTACCAAAGGACCTGCAAGCTAATAACTATAAGCAATATGATGGAAACTCTGATATGCCACATAAAAATGTTAAAGGAAACACAGTTAGAAAGCTTGAAGTAAAAGTTCCAGAGAGAAGCCGCATCTTGGTCAGGGTCCAGGGGCACACACAGGATTGGAGACACATGACTGAAGCCCTGAGCAAACATGGAACACCAGAACATAAGTTCCAAGATTGCACCTTTCTTCTCTTCAACTCATGATTTCTTATCTTCTATTAGCAACAACCTGGGGCTCCTGAGAAAGACAGAAGCAGCGTGAAGACCTTAATTCAGTGTTTACAGCAGCAGTTACAAAAATGTGGCCCATGGAGCCCTAGGGGGTCTTTAAAATTCTTTTAATAGGTTTGTCAGCAAAGACTATTTTTTTAGAAATGTAAGATATTTTTGTCCTTTTTTTCTGTGCTCATATTTTCCCTGATGATGCAAAAACAGTAACGGATGAACTGTTGGTGCTACAGCCTGAGTCAGCATAGTGGCACCAAAGTCTATTAATAGCCAGGATATTCTTCACTTAAATTGCTCTGAAGAAGAAGTAAAATTATTACATTAAATCTTAACTCCTTTTTATATTTGGGGCAATTAAACCAGAAGTATACATAAAACACATCTATTGCAAATAAGAGTATGATAGTTGCCTCAAGAAAAAACACATACTTGCTTGTTTGAGTTACAAGCTAAGTCAACCACCTTTTTATAAAAAAAAATAAAATACAATTTTTAGTTGAAAAGAACTAAAAACAGATAACCATGTTTAGACTTTGATGTTTAGACATTGTTTTTTTCAAATTGGTGTGAAGGAAACGTATCACTTCTAAATTTGGTAGAGCAGACTACTAAGGGAATGTAAGATGATGTTGTAAAGGAAGTTTGAGGTCAGGTTGCAAAATATTAAGGAGTTCAAGCAGTGTTCAGTAGGAAAATGTGAAAACACACACACACACACACACACACTAAAACTTAGGAGCAGGGAATATCAAACTGACATTCTAGAGTAGCAATGGTTTGGTCAATGGTTTGGTGTTGAGAGATTGGGTCATGAACTAGGAAGCTACTGCTGCAAACCAGGTGCAGGAAGGTGAAGGTGTGAAGGAGACACGTGGCAAGAATGTGGTAGAGTGAAGGCACAATCTGATAGTACTAGGTTAGCCACAAGGGCATGTTGCTAGTTTGTGTTCCATTTTAGTGTCTCACTTGAGAATAATTGTCAATTCTTACATATTGATAAACAAAGATAATTGAGATTTATGTTTAACAACTTATAATTCATCCACCATCGTTGTTTGTGTTCTGTTGTGCTTGAACTGTTTGTATTTTTATTTTTTCTCTTTGGTCCTACTTCTTTTGTGATGTTAAAACATTCAGGTAGCCATGACATAAAGGGGCAACTGTGTACTAGATAAACACAAGAGACTAGACAAACACAAAAGATGCTCCCCAAACAGATTTAGGTCTGAAGCAGAAAACAGATGATACATTTGAGTTAATAATTCAAGACTTTTTACTTACACAATAATTATACTAAAATTTGGTGGCAGGACTGGATGAAGCACAAGCTGGAATCAAGATCGGCATGAGAAATGTCAAACCTCAGATACGCAGATGACACCACCCTTATGGCAGAAAGCAAAGAAGAGCTAAAGAGCCTCTTGATGAAGTGCAAGAGGAAAGTGAAAAAATGGGCTGAAAACTCAACACTCAAAGGACGAAGATCATGGCATTGGGTCCCATCACTTCATGGCAAATAGATGGGGAAACAATGGAAACAGTGACAGACTTTATTTTGGGGGGCTCCAAAATCATTGCAGATGGTGACTGCAGCCATGAAATTAAAAGACTCACACTCCTTGGAAGAAAAGCTATGACCAAGCTTGACAGCATATTAAAAAGCAGAGACATTACTTTGCCAATAAAGGTCCATCTAGTCAAAGCTATGGTTTTCCCAGTAGTCATGTATGGATGTGAGAGTCAGACTGTAAAGAAAGCTGAGGCTGTCTATACCAACCCATTCAACAGACAACCGCATCTTTGGTGCTGTGCCAGCCACATCTCTGAGACAAGATGGTGAAGGTTGGAGTGAACGGATTTGGCCTGTTTGGGCGCCTGGCCACCAGGGCTGCTTTTAACTCTGGCAAAGTGGACATCATCGCCATCAATGACCCCCTTCATTGACCTTCACTACATGGTCTACATGTTCCAGTATGATTCCATCCATGGTGAGTTTCACGACACAGTCAAGGCAGAGAATGGGAAGCTCGTCATTGATGGAAAGGCCATCACCATTTTCCAGGAGCAAGATCCTGCCATCATCAAGTGCGGTGATGCTGGTGCTGCGTATGTGGTGGAGTCCACTGGTGTCTTCACTACCATGGAGAAGGCTAGGGCTTACTTGAAGGGTGGAAACCAAGAGGGTCATCATCTCTGCACCTTCTACCGATCCCCCCAAGTTTGTGATGGGCGTGAACCACGAGAGGTATGACAACTCCCTCAAGATTGTCAGCAATGCCTCCTGCACCACCAACTGCTTGGCCGCCCTGGCAAAAGTCATCCATAACTACTTTGGCATCGTGGAGGGACTCATGACCACCATCCACGTCATCACTGCCACCCAGAAGACCGTGGATGGGCCCTCCGGGATGCTATGGCGTGATGGCCGAGGGGCTGCCCAGAAAATCATCCCTACTTCTACCAGTGCTGCCAAGGCCATGGGCAAGGTCCTCCCTGAGTTCAATGGGAATCTCCCCTGCGTGGCCTTCCATCCCCACCCCCAAGGTGTCCATTGTGGATCTGACCTGCCACCTAAAGAAACCTGCCAAGTATAATGAGATCAAGATGGTGAAGATCAAGGTGGTGAAGCAGGCATTGCAGGGCCCCCTCAAGGGCATTCTAGGCTACACTGAGGACCAGGTTGTCTCCTGAGACTTTAGCAGCGACACTTACTCTTTACCTTTGATGCTGTAGCTTGTACTGCCCTCAGTGACCACTTCGTTAAGCTCATTTCATGGTACGACAATGAATTAGGCTACAGCAACAGGGTGGTGGACCTCATGGTCCACATGGCCTCCATGGAGTAAGGTCCCTGGACCCCCAGCCCCAGCAAGAGCACGAGAGGAAGAGAGAATACTCAGCTGCTGGGGAGTCCTTGCCCCATCTCCATCCTCACCACACTGAGAATCTCCTGACCTCCAAACAGTTTCCATCCCTGAAGCCCTGAGGAAAGGGAGGGGCTTAGGGAAACTTGCTTTGTTGTGTACCATCAATAAAGGATCCTATACCCCCCCCCCAAAAAAAAGAGCTGAGAGACAAAGAATCGATGCTTTTGAATTGTGGTGTTGGAGAAGACTCTTGGGAGTCCCTTGGACAGCAAGGAAATTCAACTAGTCCATCCAAAAGGAAATAAGTCCTGAATGTTCATTAGAAGGACTGATGCTGAAACTCCAATACTTTGGCCACCTAATGGGAAGAGCTGACTCATTGGAAAAGACCCTATGCTGGGAAAAATTGAAGGCAGGAGGAGAAGAGGACATCAGAGGATGAGATGATTGGATGGCATCACCAACTTGATGGACATGAATTTGAGTAAACTCCAGGAGCTGGTGATGGACAGGGAAGCCTGGTGTGCTGCAGTCCATGGGGTTGCAAAGAGTTGGACACGACTGAGCAATTGAACTAACTAACTTGGTGTCAGGGCAGGAAAAATATACAGAATAGGTTGATAATCCTGATTTCTTATGACAGTAGAGAAGTTAAGAGACCTAATTCTAAAATGGGAGAAAAAGTTCCACAAAGGGAAAAATGGTGTGGAGAAGATTAGTGGCTTTTGAAAGAAGGACACAGATTATGTGCTATAGAAGGAGTTAAGTAAAAAAAATATATGACCTTACTCCTGTCTCTCTTTTCAGTCTTCACTTGGGGCTCTGAATGGCCAAACTCACGGAGAATCTGAATTTCACTGATATATCAGCACCCAGGGCAGACAGCAAGGTAGAAAGGGTAGACACATCTAATTGTATAAGCAGAAGGCCAAGCTAGTTTACTTTGAGAATGTTTGACTTCACAAAAGCCAGCATCAGATGAGATGGCAGAACAAAACCTGTAATATGATAATTTACATATCTAAATTAAATATACATATATATTGCCTGGAGAAACCCCATGGACAGAGGATCCTGGTGGGCTACAGTTCATGGGGTTGCAAAGAGTCAGATACAGTGTGTATATAATACACACATATATATGTGTATTTCACTTTCTATAATAATTGGTTTAAAGTCAGCAGTCACAAGAACTAAGATTCTTAATCAAATTACCAGAAACACAATATCCCTCTAGAGCAGGGTTTCTCAACCTCCACACTATCCATATTATGGCAGGATGGTTCTTGGTTGTGGAGGCTATCCTGTAATTTGTAAGATGTCTAGCAGCCACCCTGGCCTCCACTCACTAAATGCCCCTGGCACCTGACCTGCCCAGTGGTGACAACCAAAAATGTCTCCAATACTGTCAAAAATCTCCTGTGGGGTTTGGGGGGAAAGACACCCTTCAGTCATTCTTCCTTCACTGAGAAGCATTAAACCTTCAGTCTAGGCCTCCAGAGAACACTAGACCATGCAGTCCATTTCAACATAGTAACTTGAGTAATCTAAGATGAACCTGTGTAGATTATACTAAATCTCACTCAAGAAGATTAGCTTGATTAATTTAAATATGCTTCCAGGTATATTTAAATACACAATCCCCAGGTCTAGAAAAAGAAAATATATTTAATTTTGAAAATCACAAAGGTATATATAAATATATATACATTTATAAAATGTATGTATGGAAGAATGAGAGATTCAAGGCTTTAGTTAAAGGAGCTGCCATGTCAGAAGTCATATCATTCATAATCACTTCCATTTCATTATCACAGAAGTTTTTGACATTGTCAAGTGGACTGTGAAAAAGTGAACTGTCTGGTACTGGACCTACATTTGAAATGTCAGTGACAGCTGGCAGCTTGTTTGAGGTGGCTGTAACATAGGATAAGGACATCCCAGAAGCCATGTCTTGGGCAGTTCTTGGAAGGAGACTGTACTGAAGAGAAAAAAGATTTTCATATCTGTCTCTCAACCCAGACTCCCAGCTCTTAGGTAAGAGGGACGTCTCTGCTTGTTAAAACCGATAGCTTCTGATTAAAAACAGGAAAGGAATCATTTGACCTGATCAGTGGGGGCCAGAATTATCAAGAAAAGTAATCAGGGAGAAACAGGGTTTTAGGAACAAATACTACTTAATCTCCATTGCTTTTTGCTTCTCTTCTTTTCACAGCTATTTGTAAGGCCTCCTCAGACAGCCATTTTGCTTTTTTGCATTTCTTTTTCTTTGGGATGGTCTTGACTCCTGTCTCCTGTACAATGTCATGAACCTCCGTCCATAATTCATCAGGCACTCTGTCTATCAGATCTAGTTCCTTAAATCTATTTCTCACTTCCACTGTATAGTCATAAGCAATTTGATTTAGGTTATACTTGAAAGGTCTAGGGGTTTTTCCCACTTTCTTCAATTTAACTCTGAATTTGGCAATAAGGAGTCCATGCTCTGAGCCACAGTCAACGCCTAGTATTGTTTTTGCTGACTGTATAGAGCTTCTCCATCTTTGGCTGCAGAGTATAATCAATCTGATTTCGGTGTTGACCATCTGGTGATGTCCTTGTGTAGAGTCTTCTCTTGTGTTGTTGGAAGAGGGTGTTTGCTATGACCAGTGCATTCTCTTGGCAGAACTCTATTAGCTTTTGACCTGCTTCATTCTGTACTCCAAAGCCAAATTTGCGTGTTAACTCCAGGTGTTTCTAGACTTCCTACTTTTGCATTCCAGTCCCCTATAATGAAAAGGGCATCATTTCGGGGTGTTCTAGAATGTCTTATAGATCTTCATAGAACCGTTCAACTTCAGCTTCTTCAGTATTACTGGTCAGGGCATAGACTAGGATCACCGTGATATTGAATGGTTTGCCTTGGAAACGAACAGAGATCATTCTGTCGTTTATGAGATTGCATCCAAGTACTGCATTTTGAACTCTTTTGTTGACCATGATGGCTACTCCATTTCTTCTAAGGGATTCTTGCCCACAGTAGTAGATATAATGGTCATCTGAGTTAAATTCACCCATTCCAGTCCATCTTAGTTCGCTGATTCCTAGAATGTCTATGTTCACTCTTGCCATCTCCTGTTTGACCACTTCCAATTTGCCTTGATTCATGGACCTAACATTCCAGGTTCCTATGCAATATTACTCTTTACAGCATCAGACCTTGCTTCTATCACCCACCCATCCAACAACTGGATGTTGTTTCTGCTTTGGCTCTATCACTTCATTCTTTCTGGAGTTATCTCTCCAGTAGCATATTGGGCACCTACTGACCTGGGGAGTACATCTTTCAGTATCCTATCATTTTGCCTTTTCATACTGTTCATGGGGTTCTCAAGGAAAGAATACTGAAGTGGTTTGCCATTCCCTTCTCCAGTGGACCACATTCTGTCAGACCTCTCCACCATGACTGCCCATCTTGGGTGGCCCCACACGGCATGGCTTACTTTCATTGAATTAGACAAGGCTGTGGTCCATGTGAACTTCCAGATGTTCAAGCTGGTTTTAGAAAAGGCAGAGGAACCAGAAATCAAATTGCCAACATCTGTTGGATCATCAAAAAAGCAAGAGAGTTCCAGAAAAACATCTATTTCTGCTTTATTGACTATCCCAAAGCCTTTGACTGTGTGGATCACAATAAACTGTGGAAAATTCTGAAAGAGATGGGAATACCAGACCACCTGACCTGCCTCCTGAGAAACCTGTATGCAGGTCAGGAAGCAACAGTTAGAACTGGACATGGAACAACAGACTGGTTCCAAATAGGAAAAGGAGTACATCAAGGCTGTATATTGTCACCCTGCTTATTTAACTTATATGCAGAGTACATCATGAGAAACACTGGGCTGGAAGAAGCACAAGCTGGAATAAAGATTGCTGGGAGAAATATCAATAACCTCAGATATGCAGATAATACCACCCTTATGGCAGAAAGTGAAGAAGAACTAAAAAGCCTCTTGATGAAAGTGAAAGAGGAGAGTGAAAAAGTTGGCTTAAAGCTCAACATTCAGAAAACGAGGATCATGGCATCTGGTCCCATCACTTCATGGGAAATAGATGGGGAAAGAGTGGAAACAGTGTCATACTTTATTTTTCTGGGCTCCAAAATCACTGCAGATGGTGACTGCAGCCATGAAATTAAAAGACACTTACTCCTTGGAAGGAAAGTTATGACCAATCTAGATAGTATATTAAAAAGCAGAGATATTACTTTGCCTACAAAGATTCATCTAGTCAAGTGTATGGTTTTTCCAGTCATGTATGGATGTGAGAGCACCGAATAATTGATGGTTTTGAACTGTGGTGTTGGAGAACACTCTTGAGAGTTCCTTGGACTGCAAGGAGATCCAGCCAGTCCATTCTAAACGAGATCAGTCCTGGGTGTTCTTTGGAAGGACTATGCTAAAGCTGAAAGTCCAATACTTTGGCCACCTGATGCGAAGAGTTGATTGGAAGAGACCCTGATCTGGGAGGGATTGGGGGCAGGAGGAGAAGGGGACAGCAGAGGATTAGATGGCTGGATGGCATCACCGACTCAATGGACGTGAGTCTGAGTGAACTCCGGGAGTTGGTGATGGACAGGGATGCCTGGTGTGCTGCGATTCATGGGGTCGCAAAGAGTTGGACATGACTGAGCGACTGAACTGAATTGAACTGAACTGAATTAATATTTTGTACTGGCATCGTAAATCAATTTTTTTCACTGGAAGTAGTATGAAAGTAAACTGCTCTCTTGGTTTCCATTATGATCATTTGCTTTGAAGTGTAGGACAAACAGAAGACTTCCTGTTTGTAAAAATAAAGATAGTTCTAATAATCAATTTGAAAATAGTATGCATTTCTGCATCATAAATCTTCATCTCTCTTAGCTCATCTGTGATGTGTTTGCTCATTTGAGTGTTGGGTTTTTGCTTGTATCTGAGGGGTATTTGTTTGTTGTTATTTATATCTGGGTTGACATCTCCATCAGTGAGACACAAACTCTGGATTTGATATGCCTCATCCTTCACAACTTCTTTTCTGTCCTTTATTAATACAGAGGCTGAAAAAAACAGTACTCATCCTTCAAGCCCACCTACCAAAGATAGTTTGCTTAGGTTTAAACAATTAGATGTAATTGAAAGTTGCCTATTGGGGCTTTCAAGATCCCTGTTTTAAAAGGATTAAATTAGCTGACATATCTCTCATATCTTTTGCTCTCTTCTTTCTCTTCTGTGGGTAATCTATGGCTCTGGAAGTACACCATCCTTTTAGTAACCATAAAGTAAAAATCTTGAGAACAAATTACCTGAATGAAAAAGTAGAAGCAGGATTTGCTTTCCTTGGTTTCCCTGTGGCATTGCTATTCTTCTTTACTAGCTGGGACTCACTAGTCTTTGTTTTATAAGATTATTAAATTAAACTTTTTTTTCTTATGTTGAGACATGATTTTGGGGGGTTTTATATCATTGGCAGATGAGCAAATTAATCTAGGGAATAAGACTATCCTTAAGTTAATTGAGAAGCAGTTATATATCAGGCCAGTGGTCATTCAGAGAATGTGAATTTGTAGAAATTTACAGAAAATCTTCAGCAGTCACTGGACTTCCCATGAATCAAGACATGGAAGGTAATGTAATCATATCAGTGCATTAAGATATGGAGAATGTTTACATCTTACTCATATTGCACACATATTTTGTCTGTTTCATATTCATTGTATAAAATATAAATATGAATATATTTATTTCACTGGAATATAGGAGAGGAACATAAAAGGAAAGAAAATAGCTAACATTTTTCTATGTGGCAGAAATTATAAGGGACACTTTAAAAGCACATCATTTAATCTTTACAAGAACTTTATAGCATATGACTTATTATCTCGTGTTTTAGAGGAGAAAACTGGCATTTCCAGAGGTTAGGAAATGTGTCCATGGTTTTCAAATTAGCAAGTAAAATTACTCAAATTCCTCAAGTCAGATTTATTCCCCTAACACTTTACTGAAAGTGCTGTTGTCAAGGCCCCAAATAGCCTAAGCATTTTTGCTAAAATGAAGTCCTTTCTCTGTTCCCTTTTTGAGTTCTCATCAACATTCGCTACATGAATTTCCCACTTCTTCTCCCTGAATTCTGTCCTTCACCAGGTTTTTCATTATATTCATCTATTTCATTTCTCCCACTAGATTTGTTGTTACTTCATAGTCTTTGTAGTTTCCTGTGATATTTCCTTGTTAGCTTTACCATCTGGAAAGTTGAAATGACCTAGAGCTCAGGTTTTAGACCTCTTTTCTATCTTCTTCACTCTATTTGAAGATCTGACTCGATGGCCTGGCTTTAAATGTTATTTAAAAGTGGTTACTCACAAAGTTATCTTTCAAACTCAGTCTTTACTCCAGAAATTCAACTTGAATAGCCAGTGGGATATTTGACAGACTCACTTGGAGGCCTTCCTCTTCCTCTTCCCATGTTTTCTCCATCTTAGTAAATGTCAGCAACTCCCTTGGAGTATCTCAGACCAAAGCCTGGGCTTCATTCTTGACCTTAATCTTTCCCTTGCACCTGACATTCAATCTATTTGTAAATTATTACAATTCTCCTTCAAAGCACTATGTAGCATCTATAATGGAGTCATTTGGCGCCAGCTCTTCTATTAGCATCTTAGTTCAAGTCCCCATTCTTTCTTGGGTCAGTCCCAAATTATCTCTCCAGTTATATCTTTACTCCCTTTGCTATTTTCCTTTAACTGCTTCAGCAAATCACCACAAATGTGGTGGCTTAAACCAGTACAGATTTTATTATATTTCTGGAGGTGCGATGTCAAAATGGGTCTCACTGGGTAAAATCATGCAGTCAGCAGGAACACAATCCCTCCTGAAACTCTAGATGAGAATCTGTCCTCTTGCCTTTTTCATCTTCTAGGAAATTTGGCTGTGACTCCCTCTTCCATCTTCAAAGCCATCAGCATAGCATCTTCAGATATGTCTCTGACTCTGGCCTCCCTTCCTTCATCTTTTAAGGACCCTGGTGATGACATTGAACCCATCTGGATAATCCAGTCTAATCTCCTCTCAAGATCCTTAATACAATCACACCTTCAAAGTCCTTTTTTTTTTTTTTTTTTTGCAATATAAGGTGGCATGTGGCAAGGCATTATTCTGTCTACCACAGTCCTTTACAGTTTATTCTTCACACAGTGGTCAGCGTGTAAACTGTTCAGAGCCCCCCAGGTACTTTTCAATCAACTTCCTTCTCACTGTTCAGGGGTGGCGTGGTATCAGCAAGCCTGTGCTTGCATGCTTGCATCCTTCAAAGGCAGTCTCAGTTTCTTCCAGCCTTCTGTTAATGTCACTGGTTTTCAAACCAGCTAAGGGGACTCATTGTTCTGGTATCAGACCGTAGGGCTGAGGTTCCTAACATATGGCTGGAACCCCTCACTCCCCAGGGAGAATCCCCCTGCCCATGATATCTCCCTCCTTTTCTGTGTCTCCTGGTAAGGGCATGAGTCCTGACCCAATCACTTTTCTGCCTTTCTACCTTGCTCCCTGTGGATCTTTCTTTACAACCTTGGTTGTAGAGGAGCCTTTCTGTCCATCTCCAGGTTGTTTTCAGCAAGAGCTGTTCTACATATTCATGTATTTTGATGTGTTCATGGGGCAAGGTGAACAGGCCCACACATGTACATGCAGTTTCCATAGTTGCAATCAACATGTGCATGAAACTTTTGCTTTTAAAATAAATAAAACTTTGCCCTGTGTCTGTGGTCTTTATAAGTGATTATGTTGAATTACTCTGTTGATAATCTACAATTCGCTATGCTGTTACTTTGTATTATATCTTTCTGTTGTCCTAATTATATGGATAATTATATGTCTGCTTATCTACTCATTTCCTTATACTTTATTTTATTGGAGATAAGCTTATAATAAATTTTGAACACACTATAGGAACAATAATAATATGTATTTTATGGCTTTTGCTTTGTGTTTTATTATCTTTTTTTCTTAAGATATTTTATCAATTTAAACACTGCCTTAAAAAAATGTACATGATGTCACAAGCATCAAGAGCTTACAAAGAGTATCTTGTTTACTAAGTAATCTGGGAGTCAGCTCACTTTCAGTGCTTGAATTAGCCAAGAATCCATTTATTTGAATGTCACCCTTCAGTTCATTTCTCTCTTTAGGATTTGCTAAATCTGACTCTACCATGAGTTCAAAGCTTTGCTTTCTCTAGTTTTTAAATTATATATAATACCTGTATAATAAGATTACTACTGAAGCAAATTTTGAAATTCAGATCAGAGTTGGATTTGATTTCAAACATATATGCTAGAATGGCATTCTTCTTGCCACCATTTTGAATGTTTTAGTGGCAAGAATGAAAGTAAAACAGAATGTGTTGCCTGACTCTGTATATATTTTATAAAGAGAACTAAGGAAAACCTGTTTCGTAACACTTGAACTCTTATCCATTTCTCAACTGTGAGTGAATCAAGAGAGTAGAAATCACACTGTTAGAGAGATGTATTTGGAGAACTGTTCTGTGCTCTGAGTCCCTATGCACAGAGGGAAATAAGGCAGCCGCCTTCTGTCCCCTCATTTAGCTTCAAAGGTTCCACATGATTAAGCTTAAAATATAGTCCCTATAGTGATAATCACGAAGAACTGATGACTGACACAAATCTAAAAAAAATTTAAAAAGGTCATTAACTCAGTCAGCCTCTGTTCTGAGGAACCTAAATGGCAAGACATTGGTGATAGTTCCCAGAAAGTAAGTCTTGTTAGAATTACCCGCACTGCCAGCATTAGGGAAGGCTAAGTCTGCCTAATTGGAGTGGGTTGCTATTTACTACAGACACACTAATGTTAGGTACAGTTACTCTCATGGACGGAGGAGACTGGTGGGCTACAGTCCATAGGGTTGCAAAAAGTCAGACATTACTGAAGCAACTTAGCACGCACCCATGCTGAGTCCTTAGTACATCCTGTAGGCACCAGGCTAAGTGACACATTATGTATGTGATTCTGTTAGATCCTCACATGAGGATTAAAATGCATTAACCCATCAGTGCCCAGGGACCCCTCTGTAAGCTTGAACTTTCAATTGAGTCATCAGAGAAATGCAAAAATTTCAATGAATAAATTAATAACCATTAAAAAAAAAGTTAATATCTAAACACTTGAGTATTTAGAGTAATGCTCTAAATGCCTTGCCTACTTGAAATACTTAGTGTGGGACAATTTTGGTTCACAGAGTGATTAAAATATAGAAATAAATAAATGTAAATTGCAATTCAAACTAACATGTTCTGTCTTTTAAACTGCAGCAGCATATTTGTAGTGATTTTAGTAGCACGAAGCAGCTGGGGGAAAATCACGTATAGTTACACAGAGCTAGATTGAGCTACAAAGTTAACAGTTTGAAGAACATCCAAGATGGGTGTTTTGCAAGACCTTTATGACTGCGAAATGTTTTTTGTCAATTTCCAATTTTCTTCAGGCTCTCACCCACCTCTCCATCAGATATTCCATCTATATAAAGTTTAATCATAATCTTAGCTTTTACATGTTTTTCAATAAAGAGACATAGATTTCATCACATCATGAGATTTGAAGTGAATTAAGTAAGGCACAAAATCCTTTGGATTTGCCTGTTGGGCATTTAGCTAGGATCTCTCATGGCTTAAGGACCCACTTCTCCAATCATTCTCACAGAGCATACGATTAACAGAAGTTCAAATGGCTGCATACAAAGAGTGTGTTCAGTCAATGGGGTCTGACTCTTTGCGACCCCATAAACTGGGACCTGCCAGGCTCCTCTGTCCATGGAATTCTCCAGGCAAGAAAACTGGAGTGGATAGCTATTCCCTTCTCCAGGGGATCTTCCCAACACAGGGATCGAACCTGGGTCTCCCATATTACAGGATTAATCTCTGGGTTGGGAACATCCCCTGGAGAAGGGAATGGCTACCCACTCCAGTATTCTTGCCTGGAGAATTCTATGGACAGAGGAGCCTGGACGGCTACTGTCCACGGGCTCACCAAGAGTTGGATACAACTGAGTGACTTTCACGTCATTCAAGTGTTTTACAATATTGTGTTAGTTTCAGGAATACATCATAGTGATTCTGTATTTGTGCAGATTATTTTCCAGTATAGATTATTATAAGATAATGGATATAATCCCCTGTGCTATACAGTATATTCCTGTTGCTCATTTATTTCATACATATTAGTTTATATCTATTTATCCCACAACCCTAATTTGTCTCTCCTCTCTTCCTTCACTTCTTTGGTAACCATAACTTTGTTTTCTTGTCTGCGAGTCTGTGTCTGTTTTGTATATATATTGATTTGTATTATTTTGTAGATCCCCCATATAATTAATATCATATAGTTTTTGTCTTTCTCTAACTTAATCATGAAGGATGTTATTCTCCACGTCCATCCACATTGCTGCAAATGGCAGTATTTCTCCCTGTGTTGTGTCTGAGATGTATTCCATTGTTTATGTATACTAGTTCTTAATTTAATTTTCTGTTGATGAGCACTTGCATTGCTTCCACTTAGCTTCCACAATGAGCACTTGGCTATTGTAAATAGTGCTGCTGTGGACTTTGGGGTGTATCTTTTTGAATTAGTGTTTTTATTTTTTCTGGATCTGTACCCAGAAGTGGAATTGCTGAATGTATGGTAGTTTGAGTTTTAGATTTTTTAAGGAGACTACATACTGTTTTCCACAGTGACTGCACCAATTTACATTCCCATCAACAGTTTGCTAGTTTTCCCTTTTCCCCACATCCTAACATTTGTTATTTGTAGACTTTTTGATCATAGTTTACTTCTGCAGTCTTGATGTTGGTATCAAACGAACCCCAGAGTAGCTAGTGCACTAGTATAAGAACTTATGGTAAAATTGTTAACTTTATGATATAATTGCTAACTTATGATAACATTGATTATACAAGTTCTTAAAATCAGTCTTAAAATTCTTAAAATCAGTGGGCCAGTCCATGGATAGACTCTGACATATGATGTAGACATTTTTAATATAACACAACCCTTATGATTTAATAAAAATAGTATGTGTTCCTTATTTATTTATCAAAATAAGACCATTGCAAAAGTGTAAATTGTCAGCTCGTCAAAGGGAAGGAATCATGTTCTACTTATTTTTGTGTTTCCAGTATCCAGCAACATAGTTTCTCATGCACATTTGCACTTCATACAGAATCTCTACTGAAATATTTAGAATATTAGAATAACAGTAGAATATTTATCTTCATATCTTTTGTTGAATGTTGTCAATATGAAGATCTTATATTCATCAATATGCCATCTTCATTGTGAATTAACCAAATGCCAAGGATACGTTAAGCAACCACAACAAAGACAAAAGATTTTTTTTGTAAACTCTTGAAATGTGCTGCTTTGTATATCTTTCCTTTTTTTAAAAAAAATTTCTCTTCCTAATAAATAGCTCTTTCTTTCTTTTTAATAAATAGCTCTTTCAAACATGTCTGGATTTCACTTATTTCATTTCCCTCATTCCAATTAGATTTAGCAAATCCCAACATGAACTAAAAGCTTTTTAGAAGCTAAAAATCTGAAATGATTTCTGATAAAAGTGATGGAAAAAATATTATGACACCATTAACTATTCTTTTTCCCCAAGGATATTCATAGGGCTTTTAAATGTTACCATCAATGCATGTTTATGCTACTGTAAAGTATAAGAGCTCATACTGAAAGAAGAAAAGCTATTTTAACCACATAACGTAATAAACTTTTCTAAAATGGTCCTTTGATTAGCTGTTTAACCACATCTGATAGAGATTGCTGTGATGAGATTCAAGTTCCAAATTCCTTGACTCAGTGCGTGTGATGGGTTGAGGGAGGAAGTTAGTCAAAACATTTTATCCAACAAATAGCACATTTGTTGAAATATTTCAAACATTTCTAGCATTGTGTAATCACAGCTTACACCACAATACAATATAAATAAGAATGCTTTCTGAAATCCAGACTAAAATTCTACAGCCATCTGTTTTCCTAAACGTTTCATTGAGTAACAATGCAGTTTTCTAGCGGACCACATATGTGGTTCTGTTTTGTCTTTTGCCAATATTTACAAGACATGCAACTGAAAAATCCATAGAATTTGTCTGATCATCCCAATTCTGGGAATTACATGGGCAAGCCATGAAATGATAGACTGTTTTTCTCCTTTCCCCTACAGATTGTTCGTGTTAGTTTGCTAATTATCTTTTTTTTTTTTTAATTTTTGTATTCAGTGCCAAGTGGCAGTGCATATTCATTATCTCTTATTGTTTAAAAATTAGAGTTGCTTGGAGAAACTATATCTTGAATTAAACATCTCCTGTCCAACCACAAAGGATGAGTTGTAAAGACTGAGATTTAGGAAGACAGGTGCCATTCCGTAGCGGCACAGTGGTCTCTGCCTAAACAGTTGAACTGAATTATATAACAATGGCATGGTGAATAAGTAGAATTTGGCTCAGAAAAAGGTTGAAATCTGAAACAGAGGCCAGTTTGGTCTCTATAGAATTGGAGATGTTTTTAAGAGAGCTAAATAGATATGATAAATATTTCCACTTTACCTTCATAAAATAATCTTTGAGCAAAAAAAGTTATTCAAAATAATCACACAGAAAACTTTTCTAATGGAACACAATATGTTTCTGTACTTTATCTGTGTTCTTTTCCTCTTCCTGAAGCACATAGTGTCTTATCTACTGGTTGGCTCTTAGTATAGTACATCGTTTATACTCATGCATGACTAGGACTTTCAGAGCATAATTTTCAAAATAGAATATTTTAAATTTTAATTCAAAATAATGATTCTTGGAATTCTACTTTTATAAGGAATTTTGACCTTTAATGATTGTTCTTTTTCCCCTTATTCTTTTTGGCTAGTCTCTGTACAGTTGTTTTCATTGCTTATTATCTTCCAACTAATGTCCAAATATTGTTTTTTGCAGTTGTGTTTAGTGTAAAATTGGAAGCATTTTTTGAAGTGCAGTTTACTTCAATATTAGTTTCAGATGTATAGCACATGGTGATTCAATGTTTTATATAGCTTATACCCAATTTAAAGTTACTACAAAGTAGTAGCTATGTTCCCTGTGCTGTACAATATATCCTTGTTACTTATTTATTTTTACATGGTAGTTTGTACTTCCTGATCCCATACCTCATCTTGTCTCTTCCCCCTTAAGCATTTTTTGGACAAGGAAAACACTGTTTATTCACTGTGAGACAGTGTATGAAAGCAATAGGTAGCCTGATAGAATAAGAAAAATAAAGCTTTAGCTTCCTTTTAAAAATACAATTAAACAAAAATATATATCCATGGAGTATTTCAACAGCAAAATATTTATAGTCAGTACTTAAAAAATGACAAAGAAACTTAATCGTTTCCTTGCATTCAACAGAGGGTTTGAGAAAATGATGGTCACTGATGGAAGGATGGAAACTCTGAAGTTGACTACATTTTAGGTACCATCTTTTAGATATGCCACCAGCTCAGTGACTGATGGAGTACTTCGTCATTCTTTATATTATGATTTTATATCTGTATTATCAGCTTTGGGACTTCCCAGTATATTATTACTTTAAAAGAAATCTGTCAAGTAAAATATTAATGAAATATGGTGGAAGGGAGAAGGGGAAACACTTCTTTCCTTTCTCATGTTAGCAATAAGGTTATGTATTCTACCATTTTCATCCATACATTTCATACTAGATTTAAATAAGTAGACTGTCGGAAAGAATAGGAATGTGTTTTTCTGGAAAGACCAACCCTCCAAAATTTTATGGCATAAGACGAGAGTTGAAAATAAATAAAATTCTTTCCCTTCAACCTTGGCAATTATACCTTCTTAATTACCTGACATCCAGGCTTTTGTTTAAAATTCTTGGAAACCAGGGATATTGTGGCACTGAAAGACCTGGTTTCAAGTCCCTAGACAGTAGTCCCTCCATTTCTTCTTTATTCTCTGCTCTATCCTGGAAAAGGAATGACCCCAGCAGCATATTGCAGACTCCCCAGCCTGCTCTTAAAAGCCATCTTGGCAATTCTTTTGGCCTGAGGTTGCACCGCTGGAAGTGTGATCAACTTCAGGAGGACGGAGTTGGGAGAGAGCCTTGAGCAGGTGAGGGAAGCAGCTGCAAATATTATCTGCAAGGCATTGCCGGCTCAAGTGCTGGAATGGGGGCATGGAAAGAGCTGGAAAGGGTCCCTTTCCCTTCCGTGTCCTCCTTCTCCATGAAAAGAGGGGGACAGAGGAGGGGCAGAAGAGGACCCCCTGAAGTTTAGGAATCAGAGAAAAGGACTCTCTTACCTGGTTCTAAGGGCAGTTTTACAGGTAGATCTCAGATTAAAACTCCTTACTATTAATTATTAGTATTTACTCTGTCGACTAAAAAAAGATGCACAACTTGAGAGTTGCAAACTAAGTTTTATTTGAGGCACAATGAGGACTGTGGTCCGTCAGACACCACCTCAGAGAGCTTGGAGAGACTCCTCCAAAGAGGCAGTGGGGGAAGGTCAATATATAAGATTTTGATGAAGGGGGAGTTCAGTACAATCAAGTGCTTACTTTACAAAAGGTTTTCTGCTAGTCACAAGATGAAGTCACCATGAAGCGATTTAGTGACTTTCTAGATATGAAGAGATGTAAGGATTGGGATCATGAGATCAGTTCCTGAAAAATGTAACTATCTAAAGACCTGTTCCACCAACTTCCATGGAGCCCAGAGTGCCTCACTCTCCACCCTGAATTCCCCTCAGAGCGTGTTGAGGGTCAGCAGGTGCAGCAGCACAAGGCAGATGCCCTTGTTGCTGTTGTTCAGTCCCTGGCAGTACTCTTGGCAAGTGCCAACTTGTAGTTGACAACTGCTGGATGAGTGTCTTAACCCTTCTAATCTCTAGTTTAAAGCAGAGAGACTAGGTTTGTTCCTCTGCCCCGCTATGTAATTGTTGCACAAGTTTGGGCAAATTACTTAATCTCTCTTTGCTTCAGTTTCCATCTGTGAGATGTGAGTAATAATGGTATGTGCATGGAGGGTGTAATGAAGATTGAGTTTGTATTTATAAAATGCTTAAACAGTGCCCAGCATATGATAAACATTGTAAGTATTTATTTTAAAAAATAAAAAGCTTTACAACTGAGTATTTTCTTACATCCCTCATCTAATGGTTGCAAATATTTGCATGCAATTCTTAGCCAAATGCTTGATTCTTAATAAGTACACCAAATTATAACTAATATCATAGGTAATGTAAAAATAAAGAAAACATTGTGTCAAAATACATACTGTAAAATTAAACATCATAAACTGTTCATTTACTTACTGTTCTGTAGCAACCCACTCCAGTGTTCTTGCCTGGAGAATCCCAGGAATGGGGGAGCCTGGTGGGTTGCCATCTATGGGGTCACACAGAGTCAGACACGACTGAAGTGACTTAGCAGCAGCAGCAGCATTAGTATGAGTTTCCACTTTGATAGCCAAGGGATGTTTAATTCCCTTGTATTTCATTGACATTATCTTTATGAACATTAACATGAGTTAAAGGAAAATCTGTGTTAGGTATCCTTGTCATTGGGAACCAACTTGTTGACTTAGAGCATAAACACTATTGTCCAAATTGATGAAAACTACAAAGAGTGTAAGAAAGCATCAGTCCCTATTTTTCATCTGAAGCAATATCCTACCCCGAATGACAAATAATGAACCAATTTTATTTTCATAAAATAGGTGTATGTCTTGTTAAATGATATATTAAAGTACATGTCCACTGTACTCTTCTGAAAGTTACCTGAGATTTGAACTTCAGAACTTATAACTTTCTTATCTTTGAGTCATTTTTTATATTCAAAATGAGAAATGGTTCCTGGTTTAATACAACAGAAGATGGCAATTTGTCACCTTGAAGTTTCAGTACTTTCCATTTGCTTTGAATGAATGTCCATAAGATAATTTACTAAGATGCATGTGATTTTTGAAACATATTACTGAAAATACTGGATTAAAATGTCACTCATAATTCATGTGATAGAGATAGAGATGTTATACCCTCATTTAAAAGTTATTTTTTGAGAAAATAAATGACTTATATGTGCAGTGGTTGCTAGTTGAGTTCAAATGATTCAACACTGTGAATTATTAGTAATATTGTCTTAAATTGTTTATTAGACATTTATATAGATATAAACATGCTTTTAACTTAAAATGTTTTCTAAATAGTCACAATTTAATAGTCTCACTGCCAACTGCTTTCTTAAAGTCATGACTTCTCTATCTCTAATTTAGAAAAGGTATAAAGATATCCTAGTGAATTCCAATTTTCTTTGAAAGTCATAAGTTAAAGGGCAAATGGGCAGCATACTTGTAGGCTTATACAATGTTTATATGCTTTTTACTTGTAAATAAAATAGTCTCTAATGTAGAAAAGATGGATTGAGACAAAAGATCTGATACTGACAACTAGTTCAGCTCAGTTCAGTCATTCAGTTGTGTCCGACTCTTTGTGACCCCATTGACTGCTACATGCCAGGCTTTCCTGTCCATCACCAATTCCCAGAACTTACTCAAATTCATGTCCATCAAGTTGGTGATGCCGCCCAACCATCTCATCCTCTGTTGTCACCTTCTCTTCCCACCTTCAATCTTTCCCAGCATCAGGGTCTTTTCCAATGAGTCAGCTCTTCACATCAGGTGGCTAAAGTATTAGAGTTTCAGCTTCAGCATCAGTCCTTCCAATGAATATTCAGGACTGATTTCCTTTAGGATTGACTGGTTGGATCTCTTTGCAGTCTCAAGAAAAAGACTCTTGAGAGTCTTGAAAGCATCAATTCTTCGGCACTCAGCTTTCTTTATAGTCCAACTCTTACATCCATACATGACTACTGGAAAAACCACAGCCTTGGCTAGATGGACCTTTGTTGACAAAGTAATGTCTCTGCTTTTTAATATGCTGTCTAGGTTGGTCATAGCTTTCCTTCCAAGGAGTAAGTGTCTTTTAATTTCATAGCTGCAATCACCATCTGCAGTGATTTTGGAGCCCCCAAAAATAAAGTCTGTCACTGTTTCCATTGTTTCCCCATCTGTTTGCCATGAAGTGATGGGACCAGATGCCATGATCTTACTTTTCTGAATGTTGAGTTTTAAGCCAGCTTTTTCACTCTCTTCTTTCACTTTCATCAAGAGGCTCTTTAGTTCTTCTTCATTTTCTGCCATAAGGGTGGTGTCATCTGCATATCTGAGGTGATTGATATTTCTCCTGGCAATCTTGATTCCAGCTAGTGCTTCATCCATCCAGCATTTCACATGATATACATTGCATATAAGTTAAATAAGCAGGATGACAATATATAGCCTTGACATACTCTTTTCCCAATTTGGAACTAATCTGTTGTTCCATGTCCAGTTCTACCTGTTGCTTCTTGACCTGCATACAGATTTCTCAGGAGGCAGGTCAGGTAGTCTGGTATTCCCATCTCTCTAAGAAATCCCACAGTTTGTTGTGATCCACACAGTGAAACGCTTTGGCATAGTCAATAAAGCAGAGGACTGACCACAAAGGACTAACTTTGACACTCAATCCAGTACTTTAAGAAAAGTTCATCTTTTAGAGTTTCATAATAACATGAAATACTTTTTAGTTTGATAGTACATTAATCACCTCATTTCTTACTTGCTAAATTTATTTACATTATTTCTATAAACATTTGTTAGAATTTAATAGCTTAAAAATCCAAATCTAATATAAAATCTGATAAAACATTCCTTTTCTTCCATATCTAATATAACCACCTTTTCTCAGTGTTTGAATGCTTGTATGTTGCTTTTTCTCTCTATTTGTTCCTTTTACTGAGACATTTTATTAAATTACATATAGATGAAGAAAACATGTATATGATGCAAAATATATATTGATATATATATATAAAATATTGGATATGTATATGTTCACAAATACATAAACACATATATTTATATAGAAAACAGAAATATTCATCCAAATAAAAACTTCATGAATATGTAATTTCAAATCTATTGTTATTTAAGAAGTTTCTGCTTGTTTTTCAAGGCAAGATATTTGTTCTCTTTTATAATTTAAAGTAATGGTCATGTGTTAGTTAATACCTATAAAAAATTATCTTGAAATATATTCTGGCTTAAATATTGTAGATTTATTTTTTCTCACAATGGAGTGGTTCTTCTTCAGTTAGTGGGTGATTTCCATTTCTAATGTTACCACTTTAAGTGGACTGTAGTTTTGAAATATTAATCAGTATTACATAAGTAAATGAGGAAAGAATAGTATAAGTTGGGGTTTTGGCCAGCCAGAGCTGAAAATGAGTTGATCAGTTTCCTTGAAACTGTTGGCTAGAGCTCAGTCACATGGCCACACTCTGCTACTAAGGGGATTGTAGATGGAATATGGCTGTGTGCTCAGGAATAAGAAAAAAGATAATTTGAGTCTTAGGTACAGTGAAATGGATACAAGAGATTTCAAGATACCTTAAAGTAATAGTACTGTTAAAAAATGCTTCTTAGTGTAATGTATATATTTGGCATAATAGTTTTATTAAGTATAAGTACATATCTTTATAAAGCTAAAGAATAAATAACAAAGTTATAGCAATGATTTAGATACAACCATTTGAAAATTAATTGAATGTTGATAAATGGAAAAGAGAATAGCATGAGAAAAGTACCATAGTAAATAAAAAGGGTTAATTAGAAAATAATAGTGTGAGGGAGAAGAATTACTCTAAGGGAAAAATTACCATTGTTAGAAAAACAAGCAGAAAGTTGGGTTGTGTATATGAAAGGGTTTGAAAAGAAACTTATAGTTTACATGCAGTGTAATCAGGACAACAGCAACAAAAGGCAGAGTAACCCTAGATGGTTGAGCTTCTTGCACACCCTGCAGAGACCTTTGGTTGAGGTGCAGATGGGATCTGGAATCCTAATTAGTCTATGCTGACTAACCTTGTGTTCAGGGAAAAGCTTATCAGCTGGGAGGAAACAGAGGGAGCATTTTCTTCACAAAAATGTCCTTTCTCTCTGCAACCACTAGAAGAGTAGGTTTGGTGAAAATTTCTCTAATGCCTCGGCAGTTAGCAGGCACTCTTAAATTTCCTGGTGCTTCCCTGATGGCTCAGAAGGTAAAGAATCTGCTTGCAATGCAGAAGACCTGAGTTTGATCCCTGGGTCAGGAAGATCCCCTGGAGAAGGGAATAGCAACCCACTCCAGGATTCTTGCCTGGAGAGTTCCATGAACAGAGGAGCCTGTCCATGGGATTGCAAAGAGTGGGATATAACAGTGACTAACTCTTAAATTTTCTAAAAGGCCTATACAGTCTAGTGGATACCTTAAGAATGGTGGGGAAGAAAAATAAAAGAAGGGTGTGTAAAATTTGCAAGCGGATGTGGTATCCCAGGGGAAGATCAAGATTTGGGTATTTTTGTCATCTGGGCTTAGATTACTGCTTATGTAAAATGAGAGTGGACTAGAACTTTATTTTACTTTTTTAGCACTAAGAAACTATGATTTAAAAATATATCTATATATAAATCTATGTCTGTATCTATCTATCTATATATAACATGTATGTGTGCATGTTTAGTCACTCAATCGTGTCTGACTCTGTGTGACTCCATGGACTGTAGCCTGCCAGGCTCCTCTGTCCATGGATTTTCCAGGCAAGAATACAGGAGTGGGTTGCCATTCCCTTATCCAGGGGATCTTCCCATTGCAGGGATTGAACCTGGGTCTCCCACATTGCAGGTGGATTCTCTACCTTCTGAGTCACCAGGGAAGCTCCATATAATATGTGTGTGTTTAAATATACATATATGTGTGTATATATATGCTGTATATATGTATGTATAAGTATATGCTGTATATATGTGTGAGTGTGTGTATGTATATATATAATATATATATATATGTATGTGTGTGCACATAATGTGTGTATATATATATGCAGGGTAAGATTGAATGCAAAAGGAGAGGGGGCAGCATAGGATGAGATGGTTAGATAGCATCACTGACTCAATGGACATGAATTTGAGCAAATTCCAGGAGATAGTGGAGGACAGAGGAGGCTGGTGTATGGAGTCTCAAAGAGTCAGACAGGACTTAGCAACTGAATGACAACAGATACATATATATATATATATATATATATATATATATATGAATATATATATATATACACACACACACACACACACACACACATATATATATATGTACCCCATTATGTCTTTATACAGCTTAGAGTCAAATATTTTGCTGTATGTTAATTGTCAAAAGTAAGACATTTATTTAATTGTAGAATCTTTATTTTCAAACTTTTGAATCTTACAGTTTATTATCATTAGGATCCAAATCTGAGAAAAATTTAATTGTTCTGACATAGAGATATATTTTTATTTTTCAATTTTTTCTCAAGGTCACAGGATAGATTTTACTTATTTAAGATCACTTGGTTCAAAATTTAATTGGAGAGGTCAAAACTTTATTTTCTCATTTGATTAATGAAAAGAATGTGTTAATGCATGAACTAACCCTGTGGCAACCAGATACATTTTTAAGTTTTGATCAAGCAGCCATTAGTAAAGTCTCAGACTTGTTAAAAAACTAATTTATTTTTATCCATTGACTCAGGGAAGAGGAAACCAATAATGCTAGGCCCAATGTCCCAGGAGGTTTAAGAGTTGATTTCAGAACCCTTCAAAGATTATTTAATACTGTTGTTTATCATATAGCTTATTTTAATGCCACTTTAGCTGCAGAATTATTCAGATGAAACATCAGTCCTGAAAGAAAGGATACATGGTCATTTATGATAAACTCATAGATTTTAAAATCATGTAAAGAAATTAAATAAATGATTCAGTATTTTACTTTTTTTTTTTCTCTTTCCCAATAGTTGATGTTCAGTTGCTAAGTCACGTCCAACTCTTTGCAACCCCATGAACTGCAGCATGCCAAGCTTCCCTAACCTTTACCATCTCCTGAAGCTTGCTCAAACTCATGTCCACTGGCTTGATGATGCCATTCAACTATCTTATTTTCTGTCACCCACTTCTCCTCCTGCAGTCAGTCTTTCTCAGCATCACTGTCTTTTCCAGTGAATCATCTCTTCATACCAGATGGCCAAAGTATTGGAGCTTCAGCTTCATCATCAGTCCTTCCAAAGAATATTCAGAACTGATTTCCTTTTGGGTTGACTGGTTGGATCTCCTTGCAGTCCAAGGGACTCTCAAGAGTCTTCTCCAACACCACAGTTCAAAAGCATCGATTCTTCAGTGCTCAGCTTTCTGTATAGTCCAACTTTCACATCCATACATGACTACTGGAAAAACCATAGCTTTGACTAGATGGACATTTGTTGGCAAAGTAATGTCTCTGCTTTTTAATATGCTGTCTAGGTTGGTCATAGCTTTTCTTCCTAGGAGAAAGTGTCTTTTAATTTTGTGGCTGCAGTCACTGTCTGCAGTGATTTTGGAACCCAAGAAAATAAAATTTTTCACTGTCTCCACTGAGTGATGGGACTGGATGCCATGATCTTTGTTTTTTGAATGTTGGGTTTTAAGCCAGCTTTTTCACAGTCATCTTTCACTTACATTAGAAGGCTCTTTAATATTTCTTTGCTTCCTGCCATAAGGACGATATCATCTGCATATTTCAGGTTTTTTATATTTTTCCCAGCAGTCTTTATTCTAGCTATGCTTCATCCCAGCATCTCGCATGATGTACTCTGCACACAAGTTAAATAAATGGAGTGACAATATACAGCCTTGCCATACTCCTTTCCTAATTTTGAACCAGTCCATTATTCTATGCCTGGTTCTGACTGTTGCTTCTTGACCCTCAAACAGGTTTCACAGGAGGCAGGTAAGGTAGTCTAGTATTCCCAACTCTTTAAGAATTTTCCACAGTTTGTTGTGATCCACACAATCACAGGCTTTAGTGTAATCAATGAAGCAGAAGTAGATTTTTTGCGGGGAGGGATAATCCCCTTGTTTTTCCTAGGATCCAGTGGATGTTGGCAATTTGACCTCCAGTTCCTCTGCCTTTTCTAAATCTAGTTTGTACATTTGGAAGTTCTCAGTTCATGTACTGTTGAAGCCTAGCTTGAAGGATTTTGAACATTACCTTGCTAGCATGTGAAATGAGTGCAATTATCTGGTAATTTGAATATTCTTTGGCATTGCCCTTCTTTGAGATTGGAATGAAAACTGACCTGTTCTTGGCCTGTGGCCATTGTTGAGTTTTCCATATTTGTTGGCGTATTGATTGCAGCCCTTTAACAGCGTCATCTTCTACGGTTTGAAATATCACAGCTGGAATTCGATCACCTCCACTAGTTTTGTTGTGCTTCCTCAGGCCTGCTTGACTTCACACTCCAGGACTTCTGGCTCTAGGTTAGTGACCGCACCCTCATGGTTATCCAGATCATTAATTAGGACCTTTTTTTATAGTTCTGTGTATTCTTGCTACGTCTTCTTAATCTATTCTGCTTTTGTTAGGCACTTGCTGTTTCTGTCCTTTATTGTACCCATCTTTGTGTGAAATTTTCCCTTGGTATCTCTAATTTTCTTGAAGAGATCTCTATTCTTTCCCACTCTATTGTTTTCCTCTATTTTTTTGCACTGTTCACTTAAGAAGGTTTCTTATCTCTCCTTGCTATTTTTTGGAACTCTGCATTCAGTTGGGTATATCTTTCCTTTTCTCCTTTGCCTTTCACTTCTCTTCTTTTTCAGCTATTTGTAAGGCCTCCTCAGATAACAGTTTTGCCTTCTTGCATTTTTTTTTCCCCTTTGGGAGACAGTTTAAAAAAAAAAAAGTAAAACCTATATTCAAGATGAGCATTCTTTGTAAGATTATTTAAAGACAAATGGTGTGAGACAATACAACATATGCAATATAAAAACTGAACATTAGTCATATTTGCAAGAATCGGAAGACATAGAATGTAGTTCTGAAAAGTTAAAAATACTGTTTCCCCCACCAGCTTTAGTTTAAATGACATGTTCTGCTGACTCTTATTCCCGAAACAAAAATTTAAATAGTGTATCAATTTATCAACCTAGTTTGAAGTTCTCTAATTCCATTAAACTCTCTCCTAGGAGAAGAGTCTTAAATTGTATTCATGTGGGTGGGTTAATGCATTCTCTGACCTTTTCATGTAACTCCCGTGTGATGGTTAATTTTATGTGTCAACTTGACTGGACTAAATGATACTCACATAGCTTGTAAAACATTATATCTGAGTGTGACTGAGGTAAGAGGACATCCTTATTGACAGATAGGGAATTTGAACCAGAAGCCTATATAAAACCTTGTTATTATCTCCAGCCCAAACTCGGTTTAAATTCTTTATGATTATGTATGCAAAACCTAAATTTCTTTTTCCTGTCCACTCCTCTCTTATGTATTGTTTCTTTGGCTAATAATTGTGAAAGCTGCTTGCTTTGGCTGCTTTTTAGGTCCCATTTCTGTGAGACACAGCATGCACAAATTAAATTTTATTTACACCTGTTAATTTGTCTTGTGTCAATTTTATTATTAGTCTAGCCAAAAGGACTCAACCACTGTACGGTGAATTATTAATTCTAGCCAACCATTTATTAATATGTATATTTTATATGTATGCACATTCTAATTACCACTTTTTTAAACATGAGTTTATGTGTTAATAATTTTAAATATGCAAATTTTCCTGTTCTTTCTTGACAGTACTTTTTTTCAAAACTCGACTATTATTTCCCCTAAGGTCTTTACATTAGTCTTTGATAGTGAAAGGTACTTTGTAGCAAGGTATTAGAGAAAAATATGGGCTTTAAAATTAGACAGACAAAGACTTGAATCCTGGCTCTCTCTCTTTTTTTTTTTTTTTTTTTGTATTAGACAATGACTTAATGGTCCAAACTCTCTGAGCCTGACTTTTTATCTGTAACAGGAAAATGGTGAAACTCATAGACCTGATGTGGTTATTAAATGATATGATAAATTCAGAAAAATAAAGTGTATTACCTGGATGATGATAAGCACATAAGTTATTAGCTCTCCTAATTTTCCTCCTCTTTAGTGAAAATTTATTGTATTTTGATTTAGACAAAAAGAGTATTCAGTCACATATCACAACTATTGATATTTTCTTCAATCTGTCTCTTTTCACTATGCCTTTACTTTTTTTTTTTAACCATTGCTTTCATTGTGATTGAATTAGTGACGTGTAGAACAGCAAAACTCTCTACCTTTACACCTTACTCGTCTAAAGCTCTGTTCCCTACATCATCTAGATACCATCATCCATTAAACTTTGTTTAACATTGTTTTTTATCATTTTATTCTTTGATCAATGATCCTCAATGGCTCCCTGGGTGCTAATGCTGCCATGCCTAATTATACTACTGCTGACACTTTTGACTTTGTGGTACCTGGTCAATGTTATTTCCAGTAGATCCACAACATATAGCATTATCTTGCTTTGTCAAATGTTTTTTTTGTTTGTTTTTTTAATTCTCAGATTATTTATTCAAGAATATTTTAATAATTTTACCAGATATTAATAATATAAATTTCACATCATAGTCTAGTGGATTCATGTTGATGTATGGCAAAACCAATACAATATTGTAAAGTAATTAGCCTTTAATTAAAATAAATAAATTTAAATTAAAGAAAAAACAAACTTTAATGTCAGACCATAAAGGCTTCATGACAAATTCAAGTGGAAGATACTGAAAATTTTGCAGATTTTGCTATATAACTAATTTTACTTTCTTTTTATTCTCCTCTTTCTGTGCTAATCTCAATCTGAGCTCTCTATATTTTTTCTTTTTAATTTATTTTTTTATTGAAGGATACTTGCTTTACAGAATTTTGTTGTTTTTTATCAAACCTCAACATGAATCAGCCATAGGTATACATATATCCCCTCCTTTTTTAACCTCCCTCTCATCCCACCCCTCTAGATTGATACAGAGCCCCTGTTTGAGTTTCCTGAGGCATACAGCAAATTCCCATTGGCTATCTAGTTTACATATGGTAATGTAAATTTCCATGTTACTCTTTCCGTACATTTCACCTTCTCCTCCCCTCTCACCGTGTGCATAAGTCTATTCTGTATGTCTGTTTCTCCATTGTTGCCCTGCAAATAAGTTCTTTAGTACCATTTTTCTAGATTCCGTATATATGTATTAGAATATGATATTTATCTTTCACTTTCTGACTCCCTTCACTGTGTATAATAGGTTCTAGGTTCATCCACCTCATCAGAACTGACTCAAATGCATTCCCTTTTTATGGCTGAGTAATATTCCATTGTGTATATATACCACAACTTCTTTATCCATTCATCTGTTAATGGACATCTAGGTTGCTTCCATGTTCTAGCTACTGTAAATAGTGCTGCAATGAATAATGAGATACATGTGTCTTTTTCAATTTTGGTTTCCTCAGAGTATATGCCTAGGAGTGGGATTGCTGGGTCATATGGTGATTTTATTCCTAGTTTTTAAAGGAATCTCCATACTATCTTCCATTGTGGCTGTATCAATTTACATTCCCATCAACAGTGCAAGAGCATTCCCTTTTCTCCACACCATCTCCAGCATTTATTGTTTATAGACTTTTTGATGAGGGCCATTCTGACCAGTGTGGGGTGATATCTCATTGTAGTTTTGATTTGCATTTCTCTAATAATGAGTGATGTTGAGCATCTTTTCATGTGTTTGTTAGCCATCTGAATTTCTTCCTTGGAGAAATGTCTGTTTAGGTCTTTTCCCCACTTTTTGATTTGGTTTGTTTTTCTGGCCTTGAGTTGTATGAGCTGCTTATATGCTTTGAAAATTAATCCTTTGTCGGTTGCTTCAGTTGCTATTTTTTTTTTCTCCCATTCTAAGAGTTGTCTTTTCACCTTGCTTATAGATTCCTTTGCTGTGCAAAAGCTTTTCAGTCTAATCAGGTCCCACTTGTTTACTTTTGTTTTTATTTCCATTACTCTAGCAGGTGGTTTGTAGAGGATCTTGCTTTGATTTATGTCGTTGAGTGTTCTCCCTGTTTTACTCTAAGAGTTTTATAGTTTTTGGTCTTACATTTAGGTGTTTAATCTATTTTGAGTTTATCTTTGTGTATGGTGTTAGGAAGTGTTCTAATTTCATTCTTTTACATGTAGCTGCCCAGTTTTCCCAGGAACACTTATTGAAGAGGCTGTCATTGCCCATTGTATATTCTTGCATTCTTTGTCAAAAATAAGGTACCCATAGGTACATGGGTTATTGCTGGACTTTCTATCTTGTTCCACTGGTCTATATTTCTGTTTTTGTGCCAGTACCATGTCTTGATGACTGTAGCTTTGTAATATAATCTGAAGTCAGGAAGGTTGATTCCTCCAGCTCCATTCTTCTTTTTCAAGACTGCTTTGACTATTAGGGGTCTTTTGTGTTTCCATATGTACTGTGAAATTTTTTGTTCTAGTTCTGTGAAAAAACCCCATTGGTAATTTGATAGGCATCACATTGAATCTGTAGGTAGTATAGTCATTTTCACAATATCGATTCTTCCTACCCAGAAACATTGAATATTTCTGCATCTATGTGTCTTTGATTTCTTTCATTAGTGTCTTATAATTTTCTGTGTTCTTTTGTCTCCTTAGGTGAGTTTATTCCTAGATATATAATTCTTTTCTTTTATTGATTCCTTAATTTCTCTTTCTGATTTTTCATTGTTAGTGTATAGAAATGCAAGTGATTTCTTTGTACTGATTTTGTATCCTGCAACTTTGCTAAATTCACTGATTAGCTCTAGTAATTTTCTGACACTGTCTTTAGGGTTTTCTTTGTACAATATCATGAAATCTACTAACAGTGAGAGCTGTACCTCTTCTTTTCCAATATGAATTTCTTTTATTTCTTTTTCTTCTCTGATTGCCATACCTAGGACTTCCAGAACTATGTTGAATAATAGTGGTGAAAGTGGACACCCTTGTTTTATTCCTGAGCTTAGGGGGAATGCTTTCAGTTTTTCACCATTGAAAATAATGTTTTCTGTAAGCTTATCATATATGGCCTTTACTATGTTGAGGTAGGTTCCGTCTATGCCATTTTTTGAAGAGTTTTAATCATAAATGAGTGCTGAATTTTGTCAGAGGCTTTTTCTGCATCTAATGAGACGATCATATGATTTTTATCTTTCAATTTGTTAATATGTTATATCACATTAATTTGCATATATTGAAGAATCCTTGCATTCCTAGAATAAACCCAACTTGATCATGGTGTATGAGCTTTTTGATGTGTTGCTGAATTCTGTTTGCAAAAATTTGTTGAGGATTTTTGCATCTATGTTCATCAGTGATATTGGCCTGTAGTCTTCTTTTTTTGTGTTGTGTTTGCCTGGTTTTGGTATCAGGGTGATGGTGGCCTCAGAGAATGAGCTTGGAAGTGGTCCCTCCTCTGCAATTTTTTGAAAGAGTTTTAGAAGGATAGTCATTAGCTCTTCTTTAAATGTTTGATATAATTCTCCTGTGAAGCCATCTGGTCCTAGGCTTTTGTTTTTGGGGAGATTTTTTTTTTTTTTTTTTTTTTTTTAAGCCCCGGACGCCCCGGGGTAGGTTCGCGGCGGCCACCAGGCTTCGCGCCGCCATCTTCCCAGCCCGCCGGCCCGCCCGGCTGCGCCCTTTTTTGGGAGATTTTTGATCACAGCTTCAATTTCAGTGCTTGTAATTGGATTGTTCATAATTTCTGTTTCTTCCTGGTTCAGTCTTGAAAGATTGAACTTTTTAAAGAATCTATCCATTTCTTCTAGGTTATCCATTTTATTGCCATATAGTTGTTCATAATAGTGTCTTATAATCCTTTGTATTTCTGCATTGTCTGTTGTAACCTCTCCTTTTCATTTCTAATTTTGTTGATTTGATTCTTGTCTTTGTTTCTCAATGAGTCTGGCTAAAGGCTTGTCAATTTTGTTTATCTTCTCAAAGAACCAGCTTTTAGGTTTATTAATCTTTACTATCGTTTCTTTCATTTATTTCTGCTAAGATATTTATTATTTCTTTCCTTCTACTAATTTTTGGGTTTTTTTGTTCTTCTTTTTGCGGTTGTTTTAGGTGTAAAGTTAGGTTGTCTATTCAGTGTTTTTCTTGTTTCTTGAGGTAGGATTATATTGCTAAAGACTTCCCTCTTAGAATTGCTATTGCTGCATCGCATAGGTTTTGAGTTGTTGTGTTTTCATTGTCATTTTTTTTCTAGTAATTTTTTATTTCCCTTTTAGTTTCTTCAGTGACCTGCTGGTTATTTAGAAACATGTTGTTTAATCTCCATGTGTTTGTGTTTCTTACAGTTTTCTTTTTCTTGTAATTGATATCTAGTCTCATAGCACTGTGGTCAGAGAAGATGCTTGATATGATTTCAATTTTCTTAAATTTACTGAGGTTCAATTTGTGATCCAAGATGTAGTCTATCCTGTAGAATGTTCCATGTGCGCTTGAGAAGGTGTATTCTTCTGCATTTTGATTCAATGTCCTGAAGATATCAATGAGATCCATCTCATTTAATGTATAATTTAAGACTTATGTTTCCTTATTTTTTGTTTTGATGATCTGTCCATTGGTGTGAGTGGGTTGTTAAAGTCTCCTACTACTATTATGTTACTGTCAATTTCTCCTTTTATGTCTGTTAGTGTTTGTCTTATATATTGAGGTGCTCCTATGCTGGGTGCATAGACATTTACAATTGTTATGTCTTCCTCTTGGATTGATCCCTTGATTATTATGTACTGTCCTTCCTTATCTCTTGTAATATTCTTTAAGGTCTATTTTGTCTGATATGAGGATTGCTACCCCAGCTTTCATTTGCTTCCCATTTGCTTGGAATATATTTTTCTATCCTCTCACTTTCAGTCTATATGTGTCTTTAGGTCTGAAGTGGGTTTCTTGGAGACAGCATATATATTGGTCTTGTTTTTGTATCCATTCAGCCAGTCTATGTCTTTGGTTGGATCATTCAATCCACTTATATTTAAAGTATTTACTGATATATATGTTCCTATTGCCATGTTTAATTGTTTGGGGTTGATTTTGTAGATCTGTTTTCTTCTCTTGTATTTCTTGACTATATAAATCTCTTTAACATTTGTTGTAAAGCTGGTTTGGTGTTGTAAAGCTGAATTGTCTTAACTTTTGCCTGTCTGAAAAGCTTTTTATTTCTCCATCAATTTTGAATGAGATTCTTGATGAGTACAATTATCTTGCTTGTACATTTTTTTCTTTCAGTACTTTAAATATATCCTGTCAATATAGGCCTGTAGAATTTCTGCTGAAAGAAAATTTCAACTATAATCTCTTCAAAAATTTTCTCAAACCCTTTCTTTTTCTCTTCATCTTCTGGGACCCCTATGATTCGAATGTTGGTGCGTTTGCTATTGTCCCAGAGGTCTCTGAGACTATCCTCAGTTCTTTTCATTCTTTGGCTATGGTCCTACTCTGTAGTTCAGTGCATCAGTCACTTCGAAGGGCACCCTGGGTGGGTCCTGCTCTGTAGCTCAGTGTGTCGGGTGTTTGATGGGCCAGCCCCTCTGTCATTCAGCTGCAGATGCTGGCATGTCAGGTGAGAGAGGATAGTATGGTGATGACTCCACCCCCTACATGTGACTCAGCAGTATCACCTTGCTTCCATGGCTGTCTGGCTTTCCTCCACAGGCATTTCCCCCCACAATCTTCTCCATCACATCCCCTCTATCCATCTCTCCACAGTCAACAGCAGCCCTCACCCTGGGATTGCTTCACAATCCGTAAACTCCAGCTCCCAAGCCACTCTGCCTTCTAGGGAACCTGAGTCCCTGCCTGGGATATGTATGGCTGCCTCAAGGACTGTCTGATTTTCATTCCATTTAGGCTGTCACAAGTCAGCTGTTTCACTCTCAGCCTTAAATGTTTCTCCTCTGACTCAGACAGTTGCTCCTATGTGGGGATTGGACCCCTGCTTCAGTTCCCCCACCACTGAGGGCAGGTCCAGTCCTACTAACACTCCTGTTTATCCCCCTGGTTCCTTCATCCTACCACGTTTTGTTTGGTTCTGTATATTATGTTCCACTTGTCAGGTACTCCTGTCTACTCTCAGCTGGTATTCTGCATGCACTTCTGTGTCTGAAGGTGTATTCCTGATGTATTATGGAGAGAGATGTATTCCACGTCCACCTACTCCTCTGCTATCTTGTTCTGCTGCTGCTACTGCTAAGTCACTTCAGTCGTGTCCGACTCTGTGTGACCCCGTAGATGGCAGCCCACCAGGCTCCCCCATCCCTGGGATTCTCCAGACAAGAACACTGGAGTAGGTTGCCATTTCCTTCTCCAATGCATGAAAGTGAAAAGTCAAAGTGAAGTTGCTGAACCTTGTCCGACTCTTAGCGACCCCATGGACTGCGGCCCACCAGGGTCCTCCGTCCATGGGATTTTCCAGGCAAAAGTGCTGGAGTGGGCTGCCATTGCCTTCTCCAAAAAAATTGAGCTAGGGCATACCAAAATGCATCCAGGAATACTGGAGTGGGGTGCCATTATCTTCTTCAACTCTGTCTCCTACAAATGATCAGACATACCCTGGCTTTTGTCTTCATCCAAGCAGTAACCTCATATATGCAGATGATACCACTGTTATGGCAGAAAGTGAAGAACTAAAGAGGCTCTTGATGAAAGTGAAAGAGGAGAGTGAAAAAGTTGGCTTAAAGCTCAACATTCAGAAAACTAAGATCATGGCATCCGATCCCATCACTTCATGGCAAATAGATGGGGAAACAGTGGAAACAGTGGCTGACTTTATTTTTCTGGGCTCCAAAATCACTGCAATGGTGATTGCAGCCATGAAATTAAAAGACACTTACTCCTTGGAAGGAAAGTTATGACCAACCTAGACAGTGTATTAAAAGGGAGCGACATTACTTTGTCAACAAAGGTCTGTCTAGTCAAGGTTGTTTTTTCCCGTGGTCATGTATGGATGTGAGAGTTGGACTGTAAAGAAAGCTGAGTGCTGAAAAATTGATGCTTTTTAACTGTGGTGTTGGAGAAGACTCTTGAGAGTCCCTTGGGCTGCAAGGAGATCCAATCAGTCCATCCTAAAGAAGATCAGTCCTGGGTGTTCATTGGAGGGACTGATGTTGAAGCTGAAACTCCAATACTTTGGCCACCTGATGCAAAGAACTGACTCATTGGAAAAGACCCTGATGCTGGGAAAGATTGAGGGCAGGAGGAGAAGGGGATGACAGAAGATGAGATGGTTGGATGGCATCACTAACTCAATAGACATGGGTTTGGGTGGACTCGGGGAGTTAGTGATGAACAGGGAGGCCTGGCGTGCTGTGGTTCATGTATTCGCAAAGAGTCTGACACAACTGAGTGACTGAACTGAACTGAACTGAAACCTTTGTTAATTAGTACTCTACTTTTTGTCTTTTACTTCAATCAGAACCAACTAACCAAAATGCTAGGCCTTTTCTGAATTATGACTGTTTGCAGTTTATACTATAGAAATTATACTATAACAATGGCATATAACCATTTCAGTCATCTAATTACTTTTCATCTTTTATTATATTTAGTTTATCCAATAATCTCTGTTGAGTCTGGCTGCATAGAGAACAACTGGGATGCTTTCTCAGGCCTTGACTAGTAAACATGCTCAGAACAGTTAAAATACTTTCTCAAGAACTTGCTCTGAGAATTCACTCTTATTACTCAGTCTCTTAAGATTTATCTTATCTCAGCAATAGCTTCAATTTTTTTTCTTGGCAGACTCCTGAGTAGACAGTCATATTGGTCCTGGGTTTATATGTAGCATCTAATCATTCTATAAAACAAATAAAACCTACAATCATAGTTTCAAAATAGATCTCTATAATTTTGTATTTACTTCTTATATCTGCCTACTCTGGTAACTAGGAACCCTCTTGAGCATGCTAATGTTCCCATCCATTCGTATAAGAAATAACATTGGTCACGTACTATGTGTCAAATTATTGGTTCTTATCAATAAATAAAATGAAGGTTACTGATTTCATGTAGTTTTCACAGTAGTGAGTAGTTGGGCAAGGTGAAGAAGACAGACAACAATATGACTGAGCTCACCACTCACCTTGGCAAAGATCTGAGTTCTCATCTATACAATGGCTTGTTTGCCTAGCCAGAGATGGAGTAAAAATCGATATTGGCATATCAGGCAGTACTTGTGTCTCTCATGCATTCCAAAGATCTTCACTCACATATTGTCCTGCCCAGTAGACTTTCATGGACGTGGTAGCACTAGCTATTTCATATAGATGAGGAAACTGTTAATCAGGGAGGTTAAGGAATGTGTCCTTCATTATTGCCAAATTTATTGGCACTGAAACATAAATTGTCTAACTTTAAATCCCCTCCTTTCCATTTAGATCTTTTACCAAAACCTCTGTTTAACTATTTACTTTTAATTACAAACTGATCTCTATATTTCTATCAATGTTACTTTCTTAAGACCAGCTTTCTAATGTTACTTTCTTAAGATGTATATCATGATGTTGTCCCTAAGAGAGCCTTATGTATATGGATGTCTATGTATGTATGTATACACCCACTCAGATATACACAATAGGTATTCACTAATACATGTGGTTAGCTATTTCTACTTAGATTTTAATGTAGGGGACTTTCTAGGTCATAGTAGCTATATTTAGGCAGAAATTTTTAAAAGGCTTATTTTGTGTTAATTTACAAGCTAAAACTTCAGTGGCAGGTGTTATTTCTCTGCAATTTCCCTTCCTTTAACCAGGGTATCTTCATCCATAAGCAGATACTCATTGGTACAGAGTAGATACTTGTGTATATAATTACCAATGCTGAATGTACCAATAGGTGCACTGACTTTTAACTTATGATCGTTGCTAAATGTGTTTGGTTTTGCTCAGCTGTATTTTCTTTAAGTTTTGATCTGGCTCCTATGAACTTGGATATAATTGCTTTGAATATTCTCTTAATTGTCCTGCACATGTGATCTATTTAAGTGAGGAATGGATCTTGTAGAGAATCTTGGGCATGTGCACACTCTATCTTACAGATACCACTTTTCCTCTATATAGTAGGAAAGAACAAAACTACAATCAAAAATAATTTTTTGCCTGCCTCATCTAATATATTACTTCAATCAGGAAAGAGAAAGTGTCTGTAAAAAAGAATACATGAAAAAAAAAGGGAACCATTCCTCTAATTTTTCAGAGTCTTCTACCCTATCTAAAGACTCCAAAGAAACAAAACTGTTTTTTTTTTTAAAACTGTTTAATACTAATCCTAATCTTACTTACAATACACTTTCATTTTTTTTTTCTAATAATCATAGAAAAGATAGTTATATGATAACAAATGGAAGGATGTTCTGGGGAAGAATTGAGTTTGTGGGAGAGGAAAGAAAACTTTCCTCTATCCTTCAGAGTTCTTCTGGCAGGTGTAAAACTTAAATTGACATGAGACAGATTAACAGGAGAAAGTAAAATTTAATTATGTACTTGTGAGGGTGACCTAAGAATATAGGGCTCAAAGACAAGTTGGGCAATTGAAGCTTATATGCCATCTGAGAGAAGGAGAAATGGATAAGGATTTGGGAATTAAAAGGGAAGAAAGGAAATTTGTAGGAAGGTGAAAAAGAGCAAATGGTTGGTAAATCATTGTTTACCGGGCCATATAAAACATGGAGGATCCAACAGGCTTTACTCAGTTTCCCCCAGTCTACAGCACATAGTTCATATTATACTCTAGTTATCTGTGGTGATAGTTCTTGGAACAGACCTTTTATCTAAATTATTTTAGGCTGTTAAGAAGGTGAAAGATCTCCCTAAGCCTTTTGTTTCTTCAAATCAATCAGCCTAAAATAATCCTCAAGCCAAAGAGACACATTTTGGGATGGCAAATTTTGTCCGCCTGAAAGTGTAAGACTTTCAGCTTTAGAAAATACCCATAAGTCCAACTTTTAATTAGCAAGCGTATAAAATATTTTACATAAAAGTTTATTTCTTCAAAATTGGTCATTATAAGCAGTTGTCTGCCAGAGGATAGTCAAAATCTGAAGTTGTAAGTGCATAGAACCTCTCAGCTATAAATTGGCACTGTCCATGGAACTCTTGCCTCTAAGGGTGTTCGATCTATGAGACTTTCAATCTATGACAGAGAAGTATTTTTATTTTTTAGTTTCCTCCAACACGGGGGACATATAAATTGATGAATGATCATTGTACTATTATTGCTTTTTAAGAGAAAAATACATTCTACAGGAAATACGGATAAAGAAGGTCAACCAGATCAAAAATATAAAGTGTCTGTTTCTTTTTTATAGCTATGTCTTTAGTTGAAATCTAAATGTATATGTGTGTTTGTATATATACATATATTTATATACATAAAATTAAGATAAACATAAAATATTTTTGAAATGATTTCCATATTTAATCTTGAAAAGAAACAGAATCTGTTACCCTAAAATATGTCTCTTTAGCAAATAGATTATTTCAGGCTGATTACTTTTAAGAAATGGCAAAGATAGGAAACATTTTAAAAAACCCAGGACAAGTTACATGAAAGGGAAATCAACATGGATTTGGAACTGCTAAGAGAACTCTCAGAAATGGAGCAGGGAAGCCATTGAAGGAGCATGACTTGTACTCATTTCAGCCCCGATGGAATCTAAACTTTGACCACTTACTGTGTTAGTACAGGCATCCAGAACACCAGCACAGTGTCCAAGAAACTTAAAATCCTTCAGTTCAGTTCATTTCAGTCGCTCAGTCGTGTCTGACTCTTTGCAACCCCATGAACCACAGCACGCCAGGCCACCCTGTCCATCACCAACTCCCAGAGTCCACCCAAACTCATGTCCATTGAGTTGGTGATGCCATCTAGCCATCTCATTCTCTGTCATCCCCTTCTCCTACTGCCTTCAATCCTTCCAAGCCTCAGGGTCTTTTCCAATGAGTCAGCTCTTCGCATCAGGTGGCCAAAGTATTGGAGTTTCAGCTTCAGCATCAGTCCTACCAATGAACACCCAGGACTGATCTCCTTTAGGATGAACTGGTTGGATCTCCTTGCAGCCCAAGGGACTCTCAAGAGTCTTCTCCAATGCCACAGTTCAAAAGCATCAATTCTTTGGTGCTCAGCTTTCTTTATAGTCCAACTCTCACATCCATACATGACCACTGGAAAAACCATAGCCTTGACTGGATGGAACTTTGTGGAAAGTAATGTCTCTGCTTTTTAATATGCTGTCTAGGTTGGCCATAACTTTCCTCCCAAGGAGTAAGCGACTTTTAATTTCATGGCTGCAATCACCATCTGCAGTGATTTTGGAGCCCAGAAAAATAAAGTCAGCCACTGTTTCCACTGTTTCCCCATCTCATTTGCCATGAAGCGATGGGACCGGATGCCATGATCTTAGTTTCCTGAATGTTGAGCTTTAAGCCAAATTTTTCATTCTCTTCTTTCACTTTCATCAAGAGTCTCTTTAGTTCTTCTTCACTTTCTGCCGTAAGGGTGGTGTTATCTGCATATCTGAGGTTATTGATGTTTCTCCTGGCTGTCTTGATCCCAGCTCGTGCTTCCTCCAGCCCGGCGTTTCTCATGATGTACTCTGCATATAAGTTAAATTAGCAGGGTGACAACATACATCCTTGACGTACTTCTTTTCCTTTGGAACCAATCTGTTGTTCCATGTCCAGTTCTGACTGTTGCTTCCTGACCTGCATACAGGTTTCTCAGGAGGCAGGTCAGGTGGTCTGGTATTCCCATCTCTTTCAGAATTTTCTGCAGTTTATTGTGATCCACACAGTCAAAAGCTTTGGCATAGTCAATAAAGCAGAAACAGATGTTTTTTTTTCTGGAACTCACTTGCTTCTTCAATGATCCAGTGGATGTTGGCAATTTGACCTGTGGTTCCTCTGCCTTTTCTAGCACCAGCTTGAACATCTGGAAGTTCACGGTTCACATATTGCTGAAGCCTGTCTTGGAGAATTTTGAGCATTACTTTACTAGCGTGTGAGATGAGTGCAATTGTGCAGTAGTTTGAGCATTCTTTGGCATTCTAATTAAATGCCTTTCTTTGGGATTGGAATGAAAACTGACCTTGGCCCATTTTTTGATTGGGTCGTTTATTTTTCTGGAGTTGAGCTGTAGGAGTTGCTTGTATATTTTTGAGATTAGTTGTTTGTCAGTTGCTTCATTTGCTATTATTTTCTCCCATTCTGAAGGCTGTCTTTTCACCTTGCTAATAGTTTCCTTTGATGTGCAGAAGCTTTTAAGGTTAATTAGGTCCCATTT
Source organism: Bos taurus (assembly GCF_002263795.3). NCBI lineage: Eukaryota > Metazoa > Chordata > Mammalia > Artiodactyla > Bovidae > Bos > Bos taurus. The sequence continues at coordinate 20,742,467 of NC_037356.1, forward strand.
GTTTATTTTTGCTTTTATTTCCAATATTCTGGGGGGTGGGTCACAGAGGATCCTGCTGTGATGTATGTCAGAGAGTGTTTTGCCTATGTTCTCCTCTAGGAGTTTTATAGTTTCTGGTCTTACGTTTAGATCTTTAATCCATTTTGAGTTTATTTTGGTGAATGGTGTTAGAAAGTGGTCTAGTTTCATTCTTTTACAAGTGGTTGACCAGATTTCCCAGCACCACTTGTTAAAGAGATTGTCTTTAATCCATTATATATTCTTGCCTCCTTTGTCAAAGATGGCTAACAAACACATGAAAAGATGCTCAACATCACTCATTATCAGAGAAATGCAAATCAAAACCACTATGAGGTATCATTTCACACCAGTCAGAATGGCTGTGATCCAAAAGTCTACAAATAATAAATGCTGGAGAGGGTGTGGAGAAAAGGGAACTCTCTTACACTGTTGGTGGGAATGCAAACTAGTACAGCCACTATGGAGAACAGTGTGGAGATTCCTTAAAAAACTGGAAATAGAACTGCCTTATGATCCAGCAATCCCACTGCTGGGCATACACACTGAGGAAACCAGAAGGGAAAGAGACACGTGTACCCCAATGTTCATTGCAGCACTGTTTATAATAGCCAGGACATGGAAGCAACCTAGATGTCCATCAGCAGATGAATGGATAAGAAAGCAGTGGTACATATACACAATGGAGTATTACTCAGCCATTAAAAAGAATACATTTGAATCAGTTCTAATGAGGTGGATGAAACTGGAGCCTATTATACAGAGTGAAGTAAGCCAGAAGGAAAAACATAAATACAGTATACTAACGCATATATATGGAATTTAGAAAGATGGTAACAATAACCTGGTGTACGAGACAGCAAAAGAGACACTGATGTATAGAACAGTCTTATGGACTCTGTGGGAGAGGGAGAGGGTGGGAAGATTTGGGAGAATGACATTGAAACATGTAAAATATCATGTAAGAAACGAGTTGCCAGTCCAGGTTCGATGCACGATACTGGATGCTTGGGGCTAGTGCACTGGGACGACCCAGAGGGATGGTATGGGGAGGGAGGAGGGAGGAGGGTTCAGGATGGGGAATACATGTATACCTGTGATGGATTCATTTTGATATTTGGCAAAACTAATACAATTATGTAAAGTTTAAAAATAAAATAAAATTAAAAAAAAAAAAAGAAAACTGACCTTTTCCAGTCCTGGGGCCACGGCTGAGTTTTCCAAATTTGCTGGCATATTGAATACAGCACTTTCACAGCATCATCTTTCAGGATTTGAAATAGCTTGATTGGAATTCCGTCACCTCCACTAGCTTTGTTCATAGTGATGCTTCCTAAGGCCCACTTGACTTCACATTCAAAGGTGTCTGTCTCTAGGTGAGTGATCATGCCATCGTGCTTATCTGGGTCATGAAGATCTTTTTTGTACCGTTCTTCTGTGTATTCTTGTCAGCTCTTCTTAATATCTTCTGCTTCTGTTGTTGGGCTCTTATTCTACATAACTCCAGCAGGCTATCTCTTAAGAATAAATGTTTCTTTTCTGCTTCAGAGCCGGTCATAATTCTTGCAAGACAGATTTAACAGCCTCGAAGCTTTGGCCTTTATAAGCCCCTGAAAGCTTTTTCCTGAAACACTCTTTCAGTTTTACCTAGATCTATGTTCCCTGGATTGCAATTCCTAAGACCTCAAATAAGTCTCTTTGTCCTCTCCAGCCTCCTGTTGATTTTTGTTCAACATTAGACATCAGAAGTGGGACTCATCTCTGTCTCTAATGCAAGCAAAGCACCTACAGGAGTCCTTTGTACTCTGTTGCCTCCTCATCAGTCTTGGATTACGAGGTAAGTGCTCTCAGTTCAGAACCTCCTATGTCGGTTGAGGTTCCAAGCCTTCATTTGATATCCTCTGTTGCCAGCTTTTTCTGGGAAGAGATTCCTTCACCTTGGTGAAGACTCAGTTATGTCATGTCTGTTTTTCAAGGCTCTGCCACTGGGCAGATGCTGTCGAGTTCTCCGGCTCATTTTGTTTCAAACATACATCTTTCCTTTTAAATGTCTATTGCATTGGACTGAAGTCACCCACAATTATCCAAAATTGCTGACCCACTTAGGGCACATTTGACATTCCTATGTCAATTAATACATCTGCTTATAGAAGGGTTATGGCTAGCGAATGAATGGAAGCTGTTGATTGAAAAGGTCCTCCTGATGATTTTTTAGAGTAGGCATAAGCGGGCAAGCAGATGCACAAAAGTTGTCTAAAGATCTCCACAAATTCCCATTCTCTTCCTAAATGTATTGACTGATATGATATTCAACAATGCATCTGGATGATGGCCTGATGAACATATACATAACTATTAAGGCCATTTTGAAAAAAAAAATTAAGGACCTGAAAAATAAAACTGCTAGTGTATTTAATTCTATCTCTATGGCAGGATTACAGGATGACTTAAGTACAATATTCTTTAACATGGATTACTCTGAGATCCAATGAATTGACTGCTGTAGCTGAACAGATTTTTTGTGCTCTTGCCCATAAATCTAAGCAGTAAACTATCAGAACCATGCATTCTCAGATCCCAATGGCTAAACTTAGGAATCTTCAAATGAAACAACTGTCCAGTCCCCTTGGTTGATAAAGCCTACTAAAGGAATAATTAAAATCCAGTGAACAAAAGTATTAATAGTTGAATCATTTAAGTTGCCTTGGCCAAAGCACTGTCTTTAATTTTGCTTAGTCTAAAATCTCCTTTAGGAAAAATTTGGTTGTTGCCGTCCCCTACTACATCCAGGCTTGTCAACTTCATGAGATTTCTCTTTAAATGTACCTTGTTCACTCAGTTTGTGAGACTACTGAAGGGGAGTCTAGAGAAGAGATCTAGTCATCTGTTAATTACTTAGTCTTCGTTTCTACTTTTTTAATCTATGGAAAGGACCAACATCTTAGGCAAGGTATTGTGTGATTGAAAGATTTGAAATATGAGCTAGGGCTAGAGATGCGTAGGGCACAGTGTTGCCTTAAGTTTATGACAAGACAAAGGGAGGGCTTGTGCAGAGAGCTCTTTCCTGCCAAAAGCTGCTTGCAGATACGCTTGTGGAAAGTCTTACACATTGTGGAGATTGCTGTTGGTAATCACTGATCTACAAAAGTCTGCTTCCTACTTTCTAAGATAAAAACATTTACATTTGGCTGACAGAAAGCATAATGAAAATAATATTATACCCATGTGCTTAGTGATAATTGAAACATCTCATAATTTAAAAAAATAAAAGAAATTAGGCAATAATATCAGTGAAAAATTGATAATACAAATTTTTATTCAGAGGAGTTAATGTTATTTTTGGAATCAGGCTTTTAATCTGATTGAGCTTTTTATAACCTGTATAAAAGAATGCATGAATTACAGTGTTCTCATTATTGAGAAGGCAGAAGCATAGCAGTTTCTAAAAGATGGAATTTAGCCAACACTCAATTCTGAAGGTATGCCAAATATATGTTGCAACAGGAGGACAAATGACTGAGAATTAAAATTCATATTTTACCCAGGCCAAAACCGAAGCCAAAGAGCATCACCATAGATTGAACTTCCGAGAGCAAAAAAAAAAAAAAACTTTTCTGTACTCATGAAACTGATCATGGATGTTGTACATCCTTCTGAGACTTTTTCCTGTCATCTTTTCATGTAGCTAAACTGATATTCTACTATTATTTCATGTTCACAAGAAGTAAAACACCTCAAAAATCTCTAAGCTACTGTCAGTCTAAATAAAATTAAATGACTAAAAATTCTGAAAGGTTGGAGAGAGCGAGGATGGGATGATATAGGAGAATGGCATTGAAGCATGTAATTATCACATGTGAAACGAATCACTAGTCTAAGTTTGATGCATGCTACAGGGTGCTCAGAGCTGGTGCACTGGGATGACCCAGAAGGTTGGGATGGGGTGGGAGGTGGGAGGAGGGTTCAGGATGGGGAGCACAGGTATACCCATGGCGGATTCATGTCAATGTATGGCAAAATCAATACAATATTGTAAAGTAAATAAATACATAAAACTAAGATAAAAAAATAAAAAATAAAATAAGAGATAAATGGGAAAAAAAAGGAATAAAAGCTGGGCTCAGAGTGGACTCTGCACCTCAGTCCAATAGAGGCTGCAGGTCCCCAACACATTGCACTAGGAAAAAAAAAGAAATGCAATTACACTAAGTAAATATATGAAGGTTGGAATCATGATTTAATAAATATCTATTAGTTTACCCTATATTATTGCTTATATGTTAATACATTTGTTGTTACTTTTTAAAAAAACTATTTAATATCTATTGCAAAGAGTCAGACACGGCTAAAGAGTCGAACGCAACTGAACAACTGAACTGAACATCTATTGCGTGTATTTTACTTGATTATTTATCTTTTGATTTCTCCCCTTGAATCAAGTTCTAGATGGGTGAAAACCTACGTCTGTCTTTCCTTTTGTAGCCAGTCTTCCTTATGCATAGCAGAAGCTCACAAACGGTAATTTAATAGGAATAAAAGGAGTGTATCTTTGAACCGGTATTTCACAATACATACTTACGGTTTATAGAAGTATAAATGGATGAGCCAAATGACTGAATTAATGCCAATTAAATTGGCCAAATCTCTGGTAACAGTTAAGAATATTTTATTGGTTTCTTCTTTAAATGGCCTAATATATTAATTTGATTTTCAAGATGTGGTTTAGTATTTCCTTATTTCAAAACTTATTTGACTGCAGATGTTTATGTCTATTTTTACCAATAGAATATATTATGCAGCTTTTATAAACTCTTGAAAGGCTGCTACTTTGTAAATGTTTACAGGGATCTTGCTTTAACTAGAATAAAGCAATTTAAGTTTTATTTTAATTAGTCTTAGTGTAAAATGGGGTGGTTGTAGCAAAGTAGGTCAATAGGGTTTTTCCAATGCTGTTAATTTACAGTATCACATTTTCTGAAGTTATGTCTTCATTATTTATCTTTTATTATTAAAATCCATCAGGTTTTCAATAAAAAAGATTATCATAAACCTCAGTGTTATAAACTAGTTGATGCATTTTATTATTAAAAATAGATTTTCATTTAAATGCTTATATCATTAAATGAGTGAATAAATCAGGTAGTCTTAAAATATACTTTGTTTGAGCCTATGTATAGCCTATAGAGTTACAACAGAGTGTCTTTCAGAGTCTATTTGATTTAGAATCTTGGTTTAATCAAGCCTTTAGATTATAATTCAAATAGCACACATATGAATCAGAAAGCATATTTTAAAAGTTTTATTTATGATATATTTTGTTATATACTCACATAAACAAATCAAATGAACAACATTTTATCAGTTTGATTAGTTTAGCTTAAACTAGCATCTTTGCATCTATGAGTCATGTTTTATTTGGGGCTTCTTCAGAAGTAGATTTTGATATGCAGATTAGCAAACAGTAAGTTTATTAGGGAACACCCTTGGGATCATTGCTGGTAGAAGGAAAGTGGGGACAGAATTGGACAGAGAAGTTGGGCCACAATGCCCTTTCTTTGGAGAACTCAATTTATTTTATAAAGAAGTCTAAAGCTGAGACAAGCCTTTAGAGATATCCTGAGTTGAGGCAAAGGGCCCAGAACTTGATATTCCCACATCCAGTAGCCGCTGAATGCATTCTTCCCAGCAAGGGATATGTTCTTGAACAGAACAGCTCTCTCCCTTTGAGGTGATTCTTCAAGTGGAGTCAGAACTGAAGCTTGTTCAGCTGCATTTCCAGCAGCCAAGATTAGAGCTGTGCATTTCTGAAAAGAAATATGAGAAGGAGATATTAGTATCTAACCCTGTAAACTTTTGAGTCGTTAAAATCTACTTTTTTACACAGTGAAAACAACTCCTCCAAGAATCCAGTGAGCCTGCTTTCCTGGGAGAAACTTGGAAGATACAAGGTTAGAGAGACTGCCGGCCCTTTCACTGCAGCTGGACTGGACATACAAAGGACAGTGAAGTCATGTCCCTCTACTGTATACTCAGCTAGTCTATCACCTCTGGTGGTTTTGTGGCTTAGGTGTCACAGAGTCATGTATTAGAGACCCAAACTCCTTATCACCATGACTCTTTTTTGTTAAGCCATACTTGCTTCTCTTGTCATTTACCATAAAAAGTCAGCTACTACTACTACTACTACTACTAAGTCTCTTCAGTCGTGTCCGACTCTGTGCGACCCCATAGACAGCAGCCCACCAGGCTCCCCTGTCCCTGGGATTCTCCAGGCAAGAACACTGGAGTAGGTTGCCATTTCCTTCTCCAATGCATGAAAGTGAAAAGTGAAAGTGAAGTTGCTGAGCCTTGTCCGACTCTTATCGACCCCATGGACTGCAGCCCACCAGGCTTCTCCGTCCATGGGATTTTCCAGGCAAGAGTGCTGGAGTGGGCTGCCATTGCCTTCTCCAAAAAATTGAGCTAGGGCATACCAAAATGCATCCCAATGAATCAACTGGGTGCCAATACATATTCTTCCCAGCCTACAGTGCGTAACGGTGTCCCTACCTCCTTGCCAAGAGAACAATTCCTCTTCTTACCTGCTGGATCACTGACTTAGGAACCCTAGGGTGTTGAAGCCACAGACATAGCTTTTGACTCAGTGGGTCTCTTTTGTTTTTCTCCTGGAAATAATATATTTCCTTTTTGGGAAATAGGACCTTGAAATCTATAGAACCCAGAGTTGCAGAAACAGAAAGAACAAAAATCCCCAAATAAGTCAGTGAGGTTAAGGGTATGTGGGGCCACTCCTGTCCACCCTGGGTTCCTATACTGCATATTCTATTTATTGGCAATACAGCACTGCATAAAATTCAAGTTGATTTAAGTTGTTCACTGAATCCTTAAGGATAGCGAAGCACCCTAGCCAAGTATTGACGCTAACCTAATTCTTTAGCTTTGCCTCCAAAAGGCATTCAGAGAAGTTTTTAACCTTGGCATACTCTAGGTTCTGGAACATATGATATGAGCAGTAAATACCATGATCATCTACCTATTTTTGTGTATTCTTTGCTATTTTTTGTGGTTCCTGTGGTTTCATATAATGTGATATGTGATCTCATATCGATGGATCAGACATCCCCTAAGCCCTTAGGTGATCGTTCTGGTTGATATCAAACTCAAATATATATTTAGATCATGTGCCTATCTCTGTCAGAATGAATGTTAGCCTCTTTAAGGGTAGAAGGGGTCAGATGAAGTGAGTTTAGCATCAAGTGTGCAGCTGATTTTTTTCAAAGGATCACACTGTATTAAGAGCTTAGGTTAAGTTCTGTTGCTGGCACTAGTAACAAGAGCTAAAACTACCTTCGTAAGTAGAAACCCATGCCACTGGACCTACGCATAACCTCCACAGCTGCATAAATGTGCCAATATATGCACATAAATGTGCCAATTATATCAGTTTTGGGTGGTGGATTTCAACAGGCCAAATAATATTGTCTACCTGTTTTTAGTGTCCCTTCTGTGAAGATGCTTCCCACTTAACATCACCCTGTAACACAAAGATCCTCTTATTGAATATTTTACTTATGTTACCAGAAGTGTATAAAGACAACAAACACATAAAGCCATATCCTATGATCTTTCCCTCCATGTTCTGTTATTCAAAAGAATAGGCAGTTAAACGAGTAATGAGAATAATTTCTACTAGATTATTTTCTTCCCAGTGTATTTGATAATTTTTTATACATTCAAATGTTCAAGCTAAGAGCACACAAAGGCCATAAATTTGATATTTATTTGACATTTACTATGTAGACTTTGAGGGTGTTTTTTTGTTTTTTAACCAGCCTTAATGAGATGTCATACATTATGAACAGAATCTGAAGATGTCAGGAGACTAATTTTATAGTTAGCTGCTATAATTTTATAGTTAGCTGCTGCTGCTGCTAAGTTGCTTCGGTTGTGTCCGACTCTGTGCAACCCCATAGACGGCAGCCCACCAGGCTCCCCCATCCCTGGGATTCTCCAGGCAAGGACACTGGAATGGGTTGTCATTTCCTTCTCCAGTGCATGAAAGTGAAAAGTGAAAGTGAAGTCATTCAGTCGTGTCCAACTCTTAGCGACCCCGTGGACTGCAGCCTTACTAGGCTCCTCCGCCCATGGGATTTTCCAGGCAAGAGTACTGGAGTGGGTTGCCATTGCCTTCTCCTTATAGTTAGCAGAATTGCCTGTATCTGTTAAAAATAACCTGACATTATAAAGATGAAAAAATAACTTTTGCTGCAGCAGAGTAAAGGGAAAAAATGTGTTATGAAGATTTAAAAAGTTGACAATATAAAACATTTTTGACATATACCTCAGTTTTGATTTAAAAATCAGTTGAAAATATGTGATGAGCCCTTAAATTTTTTTGTAAGTGCTATCAATATAAACTGTTTTTTTTCAAGTAGATGTGTTTTTAACAGTTAATTCTTGCTCTTTTTTAGCATTTAAGTAAAATCTGGAAAGCCATATACTGTTTAAAAAAGTATAAAATTAAAGCTGCTTCCTCTATTTTTAATCTATATGGCTTTGAAATTATGAGTTGCTCCAACTCATATTAAAATGTTACATGAATCAAAGTTATGAATATAGCATTTTATCTTTTAAATATTGAATATTAAAAAAATAACCTGGTATATGACAAATAGAGGACACAAACAAAAGTCACAACTAAAATAGGGATTTTACTTCAGATTTTATTTAATAACCATGAAGTGTTTATAATGTGTGTTGGGGAGGGGAGAGGGACTGTATGGAGCACAGACTAATAAAATACACAGTCTTTGTTCTCCAAAAGATTATAGTAATCTAACATAGAAAGGGTTTTCCTGGTTAGTCAGGCGGTAAAGAATCTGCCTGCAATGCAGGAGAACTGGGGTTGATCCCTAAATCGGGAAGATCCCCTGGGGAAAGGAATGGCTACCTACTCCAGTATTCCCGCCTGGGGAATTCCATGGACAGAGGAGCTTGGTGGGCTGCAATCTGTGATATTGCAAAGAGTCTGACATGACTGAGCATCTAACACTTTCACTTTTCAACATAGAAAACATTTTATTATTGAACTTCTTTCTTTTTTCTTTTCCCTGTCTCCCTTCATTTATTTTTCCCCTTACTAAAATTTAATATTTAATGATTCCCAGAGAGTTGGCATAGCTGTGATACTGAGAAATTATTTCAGGTTTGGACAGAGGTCTAGCTTGTCTGGTCAGTGGTTCTGATCCTTCCTTAGCCTGAGGACTGAGCCCCCCTTTCATCCCCAGAAGAGAGGCATGATATCCCTATACTTCTAAAGCAGGTGTGGCAGCTTTTGTGCTGGGGAACAGATGCTATGGAAAGATAGATATTTAGAAAATGTCAAGAGGTGAAAATATAGTGATAAAAAAAACATAAAGAAGACTAAGTAAATGACAGATACCCATGTTCATGAATTAGAAAGTTCATCATTTTTAAGGTGTCAGTTGTCTCCAAGTTAGTCTTAGATTTTACACCATCTTATTCAAATTATCAGCAGGATTTTTAATAGAAAATGAAAGATTGATTCTATAATGTATACAGAAATTAAAAAAATAATTCAAATAGGCAAAACAAAAAATCTAAAGGCAAAAATTTAAGATTTATAGTTAATGATATTGAAATCCAACATAAACCAATAGTGATGAAGATTGTGAGCTAAAAGTAGACAAATACAGAATGAAAAAATTGAGTTCAATTGATCACATACATAGTCAATTAATTTTCAGCAAAGTACCTGCAGTCTGACAGGTCCCCAAGATTATATTCAGAATTAATAATTTGTTAGAAGAACTCATAGAGCTCAGTGAAGTTGTTAAACTCACAGTTATACTTTATTACAATGGAAATATACACATTAAAATCTCAGTGGGTAAAGATACATATTGCAGGTTCCAGAAGAGTTCTAGGTGCAAGCTTCCCATTGTTTTCTTTCAATGGAGTCATTTACACAGTGTTTGTTTCTCCCAGAATGGAGTACTGTCAAATACAGAAGTTTACTTAATCCATGATGTCCTAGAATTGTATTGGGCACCAGAGAAATATGCATGACAGACTACCTCTGTGACTGCCCTTAGTCTTCAGTACCCCCAGAGGTCCAGATGATGCTACATGGTCCAAAGTTATCATTATAAAATGCGTTTTTAGTGTAGACTGTCAGGCATAACCCAAGGATCCCAGGTAAACAAAGCTGCTGTTATCAGGTAGGACATTCCATGAGTTTAGAGATCACCTTCGAGGAGTTGGATAAGGCCAAACTTTGTTTTGTTTTTTGAACATGACTAATTTTTTACTGCACAATTCCATGGTAATTAAATTGAGAAAATAAAGTCCTTTATAATAATAGATCTTGGATATATGTCCATGTGGAAGAAATGAAGCTTGAGCTCTATCTCATACTGTACACAGAATATAATCCCAAATCTATCAGAAGCATAATATAAAATTAAAATTATAAAATTCCTAAGAGTATATATGGCAAAAATTTATGACTTTGAGTTAGGCAAATGTTTTTTAGCAAACAAAAATAATAATTATATAAGAAACATTATTGAGAACTTATTTCATTAAAAAATATCTTCAAATGCAATTGTAAAAAAATAAAAAGAAAATCACTGATAGAAAATACTTGCATTATGTGTAACTTACAAATTCCTTGTATCCAGAATACAGAAAATTTACAGCTCAGTGATCCTGAAAAGATAAATACACCAATCAAAACCAAAAAAGATTATTGCATAAATGAATAATAAAACAATTAGTCATTGGGAAAATGCAAATTCAAACCACATTGAAAAGATCAACAATATCAAATATTAGCAAGAATATAGAGGGGCTGAATTTTCTAATATGCTATTTTTGTTGTTTATTCACTAAGTCATGTCTAAGTGTTTGTGATCCCATGAACTGCAGCATGCAAATCTTCCCTGTCCTTCACTATCTCTCAGAGTTTGCTCAAACTTGTATCCATTAAGTCGGTGATATTATCATTCATCTCATCCTGTGTTGCCCCCTTCCCTTCCTCCCTCAATCTTTCCCAGCGTCAGGGTCTTTCCAGTGAGTCAGTTCTTCGCCTCAGGTGGCCAAAGTATTGGCGCTTCAGCTTCAGTATCAGGCCTTCTCATTAATTTTCAGGGTTGATTTCCTTTAGGATTGATTTGATCTGCTTGCTGTCCAAGGGACTCTCAAAGAATCTTCTCTAGCACCACAATTCAAAAAGCATCAATTCATAAGAGTGCAAAATCATGCTGCCCTTGGGGAAAAAGTTAATTTCTTTGAGAATTAAATATACATTGATCATAATACCCAGCAATTCTTACCTAGAAGAAACAAAGACATATATTCACAAAAATATTTTTTATAAAATACATACAACCACTTTATTTGTAACAACCTAACATTGGAAACAAACTGCATTTCCATCATTAGATGAGTGTATACACAAATTGAGGCATGTTTACACAGTGGAATATCATGCCTTAATAAAAATAAGATATCACAATTTGCAATGACATAATTGCATCTCTAAAACATTTTATTGAATGAAAATAGTGTGCTGAGGGAAAGACTGGATCAAAAGATAGCATATTGTGTGAAATTTTTATATGAATTTCTAGAACAGAAGACAGTAGTGACATAAAACAGTTGGTGATTATCTAATTTCATGGAGGGTGCATAGCAAAGAAGAATGAGAGAACATTGATGTTTGTTGGACTATTCAATAAATGCCATCCTGTCTGATGGTGTTTTATTTATATATATATATATATATATATATATGTATAAATATATAAACCACTCATATATATACATATGTATATATATATCAACCACTTATATATATATAAACCACTTATATATATGTTTATATATATACTTATATATATAAACCACTTATATATATATAAACCGTTTATATGTATATAAACCACTTATATATATATATATATAAACCACTCTTATTTTCTAATTGCCCTACCAATTATTAGAAGCAGGTTTTGAAGTATCTACCAATAAATCTGGATTTATCTAGTACCTCTTTCTCATCTTTACATTTTTGTTTTATTATTTTGAAACTGATGTATACATATATAGGAGTGCTGTATCTTCTTGATATATTAATTATTCTATCATTATCTAGTGTCCCTTTTGTTCCTAGTAATTTTATATGTTTGAAATCCATGTACATAATATTAGTGTAGACTTCTAAATTATTATTTGAACTATATATCTTTTTTTTTAATTTGTGTTCTTTCAAATGTTTATGTCTTTACTGAAGTAGGTTCCTACAGACAGCATAGAGCTGGGTAATCTTTTTTATCCATTCTATGAATCTCTAACTTGTTCTTGGTGTTTTTAGATAATTTACAAATAATTATCAATATGTTACATTTTATTATGTACTTTGCCCTCTATTTCTCATTGAACTGATTCTTTTACTTTCCTTCTTGTGATTTACTTGAATTTTTTTTAGCATTCTATTGTAATTGATGAATATATTGCTTTTCATAGATTTCATGATTGCTCTCGATATTCATATTATTACAGCCTTACATATATGACTATATCAGCACTTTTAGTGAAGTGTAGCCACCTTACTTTTGTTCAGGTCAGCCACCTCTCCCTAATTTTACAACATAATTATATAAGTATCATTGTCTATTTATTCACTTTTTATATTGGGATCAAATGAAAAAGGAAAAAAAATAAAAGAATAATGCAGTATACTAAGTGTATTTTTTTGACTGGAACTGTGTTGTCTTATTTCTGTGCACTTGAGAAATTTGTGCACTGTAGATTTACCATTTAGAGAGGATTAAAAATCCATACATTGTCAAATCAGTTAAAACCTCATGTATTAGGTGTTATCTTAGATTATATGGAAAATACTTTTTGTAATTTGCAACATTATTTCTTCCAGGAATACTATATATAATTGAGTGAACAACTTATTTCTACTTGATCTATCTAAGCCTGCTTATGATATAATGGATGACTATGAAGTAATAAATTTGAAGGTTTTCAAAAGAAAATATACAACTTTTCAGTGCAAGGTAAACAACACTCTTCCATTAATAAAGTTTTAGACATTATTTTAGTTCAGTTCAGTTCAGTCACTCAGTCGTATCCGACTCTTTGCGACCCCATGAACCACAGCATGCCAGGCCTCCCTGTCCATCACCAACTCCCAGATTACTCAAACTCATGTCCATTGAGTTGGTGATGCCATTCAACCATCTCATCCTCTGTCATCCCCTTCTTCTCCTGCCCTCAATCTTTCCCAGCATCAGGGTCTTTTCAAGTGAGTCAGCTCTTCACATCAGATGGCCAAAGTATTGGAATTTCAGCTTCAACATCAGTCCTTCCAATGAACACCCAGGACTGATCTCCTTTAGGATGGATTAGTTGGAACTCCTGCAGTCCAAGAGACTCTCAAGAGTCTTCTCCAACACCACAGTTCAAAAGCATCAGTTCTTCAGCAGTAAGCTGTCTTTATAATCCAACTCTCACATCCATACATGACTACTGGAAAAACCATAGCCTTGAATAGACTGACCTTTGTTGACAAAGTAATGTCTCTGTGCCGGGAGCCAGCACAGGAGTTCCCACCCATGACAAGGTCATGCAGGAGAGCCCTGATGGGCAAGGCGAGTCAGGGCTCGAGGGGCACCCCCTGGATCTGCCTAAGCGTCTACCCCAAAAGCAGAATCTGTCTGTTTTACTATTTTACGACTTTTACCAACTCCTCTGACATTAACAGGGAGCTATCCCCGACAACCTTTTCTCTGAAGGAAATCAACTTAGAGCTCTAGTTAAATAGCCTCCTGGGCATGATAGGAGTGTTTCAATCCAAACCCCTCAGATGGCTCTCTGCCTTGCCTGACAGGTTTACCCGGACTCCTACAGCTACGCATATGATTGTTTACAGTCTCCCAACCGTGAGAGGCACGGGAAGCTTAAGATATTCAAATAGTATGGAGCCTCTCAGAGAGTTAGAAATTGTTAGAATAGAACTAGTAGAAGATTTCATTGTTGAGCCAATGCTTGCTGCCAAGTTTCCACATCCCCTGTATTGTATCCTTGGAAGTGTATTAATATAGTTGGTATATAGAAAAAAAAAAAAAAAAAGTAGTGATCTTGGTGCTACCAACTTTAGACTCTTAAGGTAATAAATTCTTTCCTTGTTGTAAACCCACTGCACCTCTGCCCTATAGGAATGCAACTTTATCTAACACCTTCGGATGATGGCGCCAAACTTTAAAATAATTACTCTTAGAGAAAATAAGTCTTATGGTTGACAAACCTTTATCAGAGTCATAAAATATTAACAGGTCTTCTGGTCAGAAGATGGTGTAAATCACCTAAACCATTTGTATATGATAAGTTTGCAGAAAAGAAAGCCTGGTCTTGATAAGGATCAAAGACTGCTGACTTTGCATGAATTTACACTCCCTATTATCCTTTATGCACAACTTAAAGTATATAAGCTCCCTTTGAAAATAAAACTACAGGCCTTGCTCAAAGCTTAGTCTCCCCGTGTCATTCTTTCTTGCTTCCTTTTCTCTCCTTTTCTTCTGTTCTTCCTTCAGGGTGACTGACTGGAGTGTGGGGGCTCTCTGAAACCACTTACTTGCCTGGTCTTCTAAGACCCACTCAAGAAGGTGCCTAAGGTGGGGCACCTTCTGCTATTCGAGAGGGCGCCTGCAGCCTCTGTGGTCAGAGCAAACTTGATGTCACAGGTTTTATTGGCTTTCCGCATAAGCCAGTTAGTTCACCTCCGTCTTTTTCCTTTTATCTATCCTTTAATCGCCAACGCCGTCCTCCCGAGGAAATCCCTGGATCCAACCGGGGCTGGACGCTGATATCTCTGCTTTTTAATATGCTGTCTAGGTTAGTCTTAAAGCTCATTTGAAAAGACCCTGATGCTGGAAAAGACTGACATCAGGAGGAGAAGGGGATGACAGAGGATGAGATGGTTGGATGGCATCACCAACTCAATGGACATGGGTTTGGGTAGACTCTGGCCATTGGTGATGGACAGGGAGGCCTGGCGTGCTGTGGTTCATGGGGTCGCAAAGAGTTGGACATGACTGAGAGACTGAACTGAACTGAATTAGGTTGGTCATAACTTTCCTTCCAAGGAGTAAGCATCTTTTAATTTCTTGGCTGCAATCACCATCTGCAGTGATGTTGGAGCCTCCCAAAATAAAGTCTCTCACTGTTTCCACTGTTTCCTCATCTATTTCCCATGAAGTGATGGGACCAGATGCCATTTTCTTAGTTTTATGAATGTTGAGCTTTAATTCAGCTTTTTCACTCTCCTCTTTCACTTTCATCAAGAGGCTCTTTAGTTCTTCTTTACTTTCTTCCATAAGGGTGGTGTCCTCTGCATATATGAGGTTATTGATATTTCTCCCAGCTGTCTTGATTCCAGCTTGTGCTTCTTCCAGCCCAGCATTTCTCATGATGTACTCTGCATATAAGTTAAATAAGCAGGGTGACAACATACAGCCTTGACGTACTCCTTTTCCTATTTGGAACCAGTCTGTTGGTCCGTGTCCATTTCTGACTGTTTCTTCCTGACCTGCATACAGGTTTCTCAGGAGGCAGGTCAGGTGGTCTTGTATTCCCATCTCTTGAATAATTTTCCACAGTTTACTGTGATCCACATAGTCAAAGGCTTTGGCATAGTCAATAAAGCAGAAATAGATGTGTGTTTTTTTTTGGACTCTCTTGCTTTTTCGATGATCCAGCGGATGTTGGCAATTTGATCTGTGGTTCCTCTGCCTTTTCTACAACCAGCTTGAACATCTGGAAGTTCACGCTTCACATATTGCTGAAGCCTGGCTTGGAGAATTTTGAGCATTACTTTACTAGCGTGTGAGATGAGTGCAATTGTGTGGTAGTTTGAGCATTCTTTGGCATTGCCTAGCAAATATCCTCTTCCAACAACATAAGAGAAGACTCTATACATGGGCATCACCAGATGGTCAACACCAAAATCAGATTGATTATATTATTTGCAGCCAAAGATGGAGAAGCTCTATACAGTCAGCAAAAACAAGACTGGGAGCTGACTGTGGCTCGGCTAATGAACTCCTTATTGCCAAATTCAGACTGAAATTGAAGAAAGTGGGGGAAAACTACTTGACCATTCAGATATGACCTAAATCAAATCCCTTATGATTATACAGTGGAAGTGAGAAATAGATTTAAGGGACTAGATCTGATAGACAGAGTGCCTAATGAACTGTGGACAGAGGTTTCATGACATTGTACAAGAGACAAGGATCAAGACCGTCCCCAAGAAATAGTAATGCAAAAAAGCAAAATGGCTGTCTGAGGAGGCCTTACAAATAGCTGAGAAAAGAAGAGAAGTGAAAAGCAAAGGAGAAAAGACAAGACATATTTATTTGAATGCAGAGTTCCAAAGAATAGCAAGGAGAGATAAGAAAGCCTTCCTCGGTGATCAATTCAAAGAAATAGAGGAAAACAACAGAATGGGAAAGACTAGAGATCTCTTCAAGAAAATTAGAGATACCAAGGGAACATTTAATGCAAAAATGGGCTCAATAAAGGGCAGAAATGGTATTGATCTAACAGAAGCAGAAGATATTAAGAAGAGGTGGCAAGAATATACAGAAGAACTGTACAAAAAAATCTTCACAACCCAGACAATCATGATGGTGTGATCACTCACCTAGAGCCAGACATCCTGGAGTGTGATGTCAAGTTGGACTTATGAAGCATCACTATGAACAAAGCTAGTGGAGGTGATGGAATTCCAGTTGAGCTATTTCAAATCCTGAAAGATGATGCTGTGAAAGTGCTGCACTCAATATGTCAGCATATTTGGAAAACTCAGCAGTGGCCACAGGACTGGAAAAGGTCAGTTTTCATTCCAATCCCAAAGACATTATTTAGTAGCCAGGAAATAAATATTACTCTATTGCATTTGTATTATATATTTCCACCTCAACCCTCATTTTATGGTTTTTCCTTGTGATTTATCACCAGGATTATTATAAAGATTATAGAAGTATATGATTACAAAGAATATACAGTGCTTTAATTGCATAGATATAAATGAACTAAGTATATATAGCAAGTGAATATCAGGCATTGGGCTCAATTCACAGACGTTAATAATAATCCTTCCCTTGACTCTTCACTATCTCTGCACTGGGTGCTGGTTTTTAATTCTCTGTGTCCTAACAATTCCTGATGCCTGTGAATTGTGTTTGGTACATAAAGTTGAAATACTTATAGAGCTGAGAATGTAGAACAAGAGCTAGATTTGGCTGTTCTAAAAGAGATCTCAGAGGAATAGGTATCTTTAACAATTAGCAACAGGAATAGAGCCTTAAGAGTGTGTGTGTGTGTGTGTGTGTGTGTGTGTGTGTGTGTGTGTGTTAGTCATTCAGTCATGTCCAACACTTTGTGACCCAATAGATTGTAGCCTGCCCGGCTCCTCTGTCCATGGAATTCTTCAGGCAAGAATACTGGAGTGAGTAGCCATTTCCTTCACCAGGGGATCTTTCCAACCCAGGGATTGAACCTGGGTCTCCTGCATTGCAGGCCAATTCTTTTACTGTCTGAGCCAAGGAAGTCCATAGAGCTTTATACTGCTAAGTTGCTTCAGTCGTGTCCGACTCTGTGCGACCCCATAGATGGCAACCCACTAGGCTCCTCTGTCTCTGGGATTCTCCAGGCAAGAACACTGGAGTGGGTTGCCATTTCCTTCTCCAATTCATGAAAGTGAAAACTGAAAGTGAAGTCTCTCAGTTGTGCCCGACTCTGTGCGACCCCATGGACTGCAGCCTACCAGGCTCCTCCATCCATGGGATTTTCCAGGCAAGAGTACTGGAGTGGGGTGCCATTGCCTTCTCCAATAGAGCTTTATAGGTGAAGATATAAGTAGGATCAATGAGAAAGAATTTCTCAAGGATCAACTGGAATAGCGAGAGCAGAACAGAGACATTAGTAAAGGACTTACCAGAGAGATGACATTTTATCTGTCTCTTAAGAGATGAATTCATTTATTAGACAAATTAGAGTGGAGTTTGGGCACAGAACAGAGGAAGGAAACCATACACACAAGTAAATGCCCAAGTAGAAAGATATGAAGCAAAATGCTATGTATAATAAATGGTATTTCCAATTCATATTTCAGTGAGGGTGGCAGTGTTGAAAAGATGGGGTGTCTTTAAATCATACACAGTCAAAGAGACCCATGATTGCTCATATACCACATGTCTAAATCTCATAAGTTATGAATTAAGCTGTTAAGTACATAGCATATATATTTTCACAGTGGTCTGACAACCCAGGGTCTCATTTAGCAATCTCAGACTTCTTGAATTTCTTCACTAAAATGATCCAGAAAGACGAGAGGTTTTCCTTGTAGTTTACCTTTCTTTTGTCAAACACAGGTCCACCCTATACCATAAAGGCCTGTGTCCATGCTTTCAGATCCCGTGACTCAGTGACTTCCAGCACTTCACAGTCATATACAACATATTCCCCAACCATATAGATTACCTGTTGGGTACTGATGTGCCCAGAGGACAGCTGGAACACTACCCTCCAAAGCATGGGTTCTAGGGCCTTATATCTCGTTATAATAACTTGGTCATTTTCCTACTGACTAAAGAGATACTGAAGCCTTTTAATGAGTGATTTGTATACATTTTTAATTTTCATATAGCTGTAAATTAGTGTTTAACATAAATGGGAATAATTTTCCTTACAAGGAAAAGCAATACTTGATATTGTTATTTTTCTTCAAAAGGCTTCATTTATTAAGGTATCACATGCTAAGTAGAATTAGAATTAACAGCCTACTAAATTAAGTGCTCACAAACATCTGTCATGTGAAATGTTCTATATATTTCAATAATGCCAAATAACTCTATTAAGCTGGGGATTTAATTCTGCTAATGAGACATCCCAAGCTATGGAAGGAAAAAAATTGCCTC
Organism: Bos taurus; assembly: GCF_002263795.3. Lineage (NCBI taxonomy): Eukaryota > Metazoa > Chordata > Mammalia > Artiodactyla > Bovidae > Bos > Bos taurus. The sequence continues at coordinate 20,761,501 of NC_037356.1, forward strand.
AAAGATATTTGCCTACTTTTAGACTAAGCTTCACACCACTGCTGCTTCTAGAATACTTTGTGTGTTCAGTCACCCAGTCGTGTTCAACTCTTTGCAGCCCCTTGGACTGTATCCTCCAAGGCTTCTCTGTCCAGACAAGAATACTAGAGTAGGTTGCCATTTCCTTCTCCAGGGAATTTTCCCAGCCCAAGGACAGAACCTGTGTGTCTTTCGTTTCCTGCACTGGCAGGTGGATTCTTTACCACTAGCTCCACCTTACTTTTAGGTTAAAAAAATATATATATATAAAGAGGAAAGCTTGATTGGATGGACAGATATAGACCTGAAAGTGAAATCTAGGTAGCCTGGCTTTCAAATAGCATTGTCAAGATGCTCCTCTTTCATTCCTTAAGTATGTAGACTGAAACTCCAGCAATGTTTTTTTCTGAAAACTTGTTCACCCATGCTGTTACTCCTACACTAAATAAACATGACAAAGATGACAAATGATGGAATAATTTATATCTTAAAAAAGAAAATGTCAAAGACAGCAACTTTGTCATGCCTTAAAACTGCCGTATCTAGTGTATATGCTGGGAAAGATTGAAGACAGGAGAAGAAGGAGATGAGAGAGGGTGAGATGGTTGGATGGCATCACCGACTCAATGGACATGAGTTTGATCAAGCTCTGGGAGCTGGTGATGGATAAGGAAGCCTGACGTGCTGCAGTCCATGGGTTCACAAAGAGTCAGACATGACTGAGCAACTGAACTGAACTGAGCTATACTTAGGGATGAATGGGGGATTCATTTAATGAGTTAAAATATAAAGACATTAAAATTCCAATTTTTTATCAACATTAAGCATCCATTAGGAATTTTTTTTTTTTAACCATGAAACAATCTTTGTCACAAGGCTAGGTGGGTCACTGTCATCAGTGCCACTTTGTTTATTCTACTGTTTTTTCTGTCACTCCATCATTCCTGGTAATGTAGTTGCTGAATTAGTTGTGTCTCCAAGGTGGCTCAGTGGCAAAGAAGCTGCCTGCCAATGCAGGAGAAGTGGGTTTGATCCCTGGCTCAGGAAGATCTTCCGGGGAAGGAAATGCCAACCCACTCTAGTATTATTGCTTAGAAAATTCCACAGACAGGGAAGCCAGGAGGGATACAGTCCATGGGGTCACAAAGAGTCAGACATGACTTAGTGACTAAACAACAACCAAGGTAGAATAAGTTAGATAGGTGACTGTACTCAAGTTCTAGTATCCTCATGTATACAGTGAGAGTTCTGGGACTGCAGTAGAATTTGAATCTTCCACCTTATGTGAATGATGATTAAAATAAGTTCTTTGGGGTGTGTGTGGGATCTTCTCACTTAGGTTGGAAGTCCTAACTGGCCTGCTCAAAAGTGGACTCCCTTGTTTCATTTTTCCAAAGACAGTGGTAATTAAATTAGGACTATCAGTGATACTTTGTAAATGGGATGAAAGCCATGAACTCCCAACTTAGAAATATATATACATATATATATATATAATATATATTATATATATATTTTGAGTGTATATATATATATATATATATACTCAAAATTATGTCTGCAGATTCAGGGAGATCCTGCCCCTCTTGGAGATTATTCATAGGATCTCTTAAGTTCTTCAGGTCTCATTCCTTCATCAATCATGTTATTCAAAGCTCCCTAATACAGGATGATGTAAATATAGCTGCTAATTAGTAAATATTTATTGGGTAAATACTAGTTTTCTTTGGAGAAGCAGATGAAGTATTTTGCTAAACTTTTTTAAAAAAATTAAATTACTTCTTACAAGGAACTGAGTCTCCATTATAATTTTAAATCTAGTTAAATATTGAATTTAATTAACATTTGCTGTGTTTCTAGTAAACATCTTATTTATATACAACTCCAGTATTCTTGCCTAGAGAATCCCAGGGACTGGGGAGCCTGGTGGGCTGCCGTCTATGGTGTTGCACAGAGTCGGACACGAACGAAGCGACTTAGCAGCAGCAGCAGCAGCAGCAAACAATTAATGAGCAACTGAACTGAACTGAACTGAAACAGGTAATAACTTGGTGTTTAAGAACATACAGTGTTGTGTCAGAAGGGATTAGATTTGAATTGGTGAAACTGTGCTTCAGTTTAATAAAGTTCAGAATATAATATCTAGTTCATAAGGTTGTTATGTCAATCAAAAAAGCTAATGCATAAAACAATAACCAAATATCTGACATAATAAGTGTAAATAATATTTAGTTGCAATTTTTATAAGAAGAAAACATAATATACAAAAATTACTCTTTGCAGATATATGCTGAATAAAAAGTAACCATCAAGAAAGGTTACATTTAATACTAGGTACTGAAATTTACTTTTGTAGCTGAAAAGTAAACTGTGGTAAAGGGGTTATTTTGTAGAAATATGAAGTCCTCCTTTTTTTAGTTCTCTTCTTTCTAAGAGTCAGAGTAAGAAGAGTGGAAGAGAGATCCAACTGCAGTTTGATTTACATAGATTAATTTGGGCTAAGGAGCAATTACATATTTAAAAATTTAGCCCTTAGAGAGAAGTCCAATATCCATCAAACTCCTGATAAGACCACACAGGTTCTTTACCTTTGAGATCCATTTTCTACTTAAGCATTCATAGAGCTAAAATGAATGGGGAAAGCAAATAAGACTTACTAGTGAAGACTTGCAGATAATGTAATAGAATATGAGTGTCTGTAGAACAGAGATCATTTTGGCACTTACTTTGTTATTTCTTGTCCAAAGAAGCTATTCTTAATATTTTTGTTTTCTAGTGGGAAATTATGTTTTGAAAGAACATATTCACTACTTATTCAAATAGCTAACTTTCATTCCTTTTTTAATACTATTGCACTAAATGTGCAAATCTATATCATTCAACCCACTCTTTGTGAACAGCTTGAAAATGCAGATAATGGAGCTAATTCAACTCCCAGATTTTTATTTTGTAATCTAGCTAGGCATCCAGGAGGCAAAGCATATTACATTTTTCTGCTTCTTTATCATTGCAGTTCCTCAAGGGATGTGCTGAATTGTCTCTGTTTTGCAGGATGTCCTAGGGGATTGAGGCCACAAATCTCATGCTCTACAGAAAAGTGATAACTTTCATAGCCAACATAGTCCAGGTGGATTTATTACATGGAAGTGTGACTTTGTATTTATTTCTTCTGCTTCTGTAAATTACAGTGTCTGTGGAATAGATCATCAAGGAGGTGGAATCATTCTCCTTTTATTTCTACTTGGCCTGAAGATAAAAGTTTAACAGATTCTATTTCATGTATAACTGTAGTTTAGAAGACTATTTCCTCATAAACACTGGCTACATTCAATGGCCATTTTTTTTATGTCCTTGAAGTAATGGTATTTGATCCCCTAGATTCTAACCTTCACATCTTTTCTCTAATTTTTTTTTCACATTTAAAATACTTTCCCACTTTATACATTTACAAAAATGCTGTTTGTGATTTAAAAGATTGTTAAAACTTCATCTCCTCCATGAAGTTTTCTCTGACCACTCAATATGAAATAATCTTTTATCCTTCTCTGTAACATTTGTTGTCTGTGACATTCACTTAAAATGTACAACTTTTGCTTCTGTAAATTTCCATTTGGCTACTGTATGAGCAGTTTAATCTGTTGCTTTCTCCAAAAGGAACTTGTAAACTGTTTTTATCACAGAATTGTGTTTTACACATGAGTAGCCCTCCCTGTTCTAACTCCAAAGACAGCTGGAGGACTTTTTCTTGGTGAAACTCCTATTAAGTCTTCAAATTCCAATGATAGGCTAAAGCAGAGATTAGCAAATTATGACCTTGGGCCAAACCCATTGGCTGCTTATTTTTATAAATGAAGTCTTATTGAAACACAACCATATCTACTCATTTATTTACTGGCTATGCTGTTTTCTTGCTGGCTGAGTTGAGTAGTTGCAACAAAGACCATGTGGAGCACAGAGCCAAACATATTTACTGTTTAACCCTTTATAGAAAGAAAAACTGGAGAAGGCAATGGCACCCCACTCCAGTGGGGTTTTCTTGCCTGGAAAATCCCATGGACGGAGGAGCCTGGTAGGCTGCAGTCCATGGGGTCGCTGAGGGTCGGACATGACTGAGCGACTTCACTTTCACTTTTCACTTTCATGCATTGGAGAAGGAAATGGCAACCCACTCCAGTGTTCTTGCCTGGAGAATCCCAGGGACGGGGGAGCCTGGTGGGCTGCCATCTATGGGGTCGCACAGAGTCGGACACGACTGAAGTGACTTAGCAGCAGAATGAAAAACAAATAACCAATTCATAGAACATACCCCAACTTGGAGTGGCCCTTTTTCTCCATGCTAATCCTGTATCATCGGTGAGGCTAATAGACTTCCATCATTATGTCCACTATAACCCTTCCCACTCAATCTCTCCCCTTCTTGAGTAAAAGACCTGCCTTACTGGATCTTCTCAATTCTCTGAACCCTATAATTGCACTCAAGAAAAAGGCTTATCCTAGACATTGCTCTACCCTCTGTTTAGAAGGCATTAAGGCCCAGTCTTCATAGCCACTTTTCCATATTTCCATCTTTTATGCCTCTACCACTATCTCCTGATGCTCTAGAAGCTCAGGAAGGAGAAGGAAAGCAGGAGAGTCCTGGCTCAGCTGAACAGGGACCATGCCAAGTGAGATGAGAAGATCAGATTTTTCATAACATTTTTCCTTTAGTAAGAAACATAACCAGAGTAAAAATTACAGAGAAAATTATAGACAAGTTTTCAATAAGGGGTTGTGAAGCTGAAATAAATTTTTCTAAACCATTATATTAAAAACTTACATTTCAATCAACTACCAGCTGGAAGTCTGAATTATCTTTTGGTTCTCTCTATAGAAAGGTGGGTTACTAGGTGGGTTATAGAAGAGGGGGACTACTAGTATACAACTAAAAATGTAAATCAAACAGAGTTATAGAGGTGAGACAATTAAGTAAATGCTTTGGTTACATTATTTGGTGGGGGGGTGGATTTTGTAATTATTTGCTAGTTGCCAGATCTTTATACTTAATAATATGCTGTTATTTCTTTCATATTTCTTAGTAAGTATTCACTCTTATGTCCAATTTTTTAATCATATCACTGTCTTTTTTCTCCTTTACAGGCACTTCTCAAAATGTAGAGCCATTTGTGTTCATTAATTGCTTGGAGACTCCATTTGTATGCTTCAGAGGCACCCACATTCAACATGAGCATAGAGGCTCCCCACAGCCTCAGATCATTGTTTTTCTTCCTGTGCTTGCAAAATTTGAATGATAAGAACATCTATTCATTGGCCCTAAACACCAAAGCAGAATCTCTTTCTCTGTGAAACCTTCCCTCTCCTAGGCTGAGTTAGTTCCTCTCTTCTGAGTTCTCACAACTGCTTATACTGTCCTCTAACAAAAACTCCTTACCATGTACTTTCATTTTCTATTTATTTGTCCTCTTTCTCTTCAAGCTTTTAAGTCCTCTAGAATGGGGACTCATTATAAGTTCATCTTTTAGCATAAAGCCTGACTTATATTTGGCACTATGAAAGTGAAAGTGAAGTCGCTCAGTCGTGTCCAACTCTTTGCCACCCCATGGACTGTAGCCTACCAGGCTCCTCCCTCAATGGGATTCTCCAAGCAAGAGTACTGGAGTGGGTTGCCATTTTCCTTCTCCAGGGGATCTTCCTGACCCAGGGATTGAACCCCAGTCTCCCGCATTCCAGGCGGATGCTTTAACCTCTAAGCCACTAAATTCACTTATAAAGCTTTTTTAACAAAAACACAAAAGTTAATCTTTATATCATAGATTGATTAAATGAGTCAATACGTAAATATTGGATCATCAGTTAGGTGTCAGTCTCTAATCCATGTGCTAGAAATGGAAGGCACAGCAATGAATAAGATGCAAAGTCTGCTTAAATTACAGGAGAAACAATAACAGATCAACTTCTCTCTTCCTAATAGTAATTAACTTTTCCTAAGCACTCATTCTGCTTTGGACGCTCAGATAAATATTTCACATACGTTAAAGGAAATGGCAACCCACTCCAGTATTCTTCCCTGGAGAATCCCAGGGACGGGGGAGCCTGGTGGGCTGCCATCTATGGGGTCGCACAGAGTCGAACACGACTGAAGCGACTTAGCAGCAGCAGCATCCTCATAATGCAAGTAAATATTTTTTCTGTTATTAACACATTTTACTGATGAGAAAGCCAAGTCACTCAATATGAAAGAAACCTGTTCAAAATTACCTAGCCAGTCAGTGGCAATTCTGAGCTTAAACCTGGTGATTTGGCTCCAATACCCACATGTTTCAATCATAAAACTATTGATGAAACCATTTGTGAGCAACTTCTGTGTGCACTATGTGTGGCAGTATTTTGGCTACTGCTGCTGCTGCTAAGTCGCTTCAGTCGTGTCCAACTCTGTGCGACCCCATAGACGGAAGCCGACCAGGCTCTGCGGTCCCTGGGATTCTCCAGGCAAGAACACTGGAGTGGGTTGCCATTTCCTTCTCCAATGCATGAAAGTGAAAAGTGAAAGGGAAGTCGCTCAGTCGTGTCCGAGTCTTAGCGACCCCATGGACTACAGCCTACCAGGCTCCTCCATCCATGGGATTTTCCAAGCAAGAGTACTGGAGTGGGATGCCATTGCCTTCTCCGATTTTGGCTACTAAGAATACATAAATCCATAGGACAGTAGAATAAGACAAAATGGTGTTTGAATAACTAAAGATAGAAGTGGACTTCTATCCAAAATAAATTTATAATTTTCTATACAGTTTTTCATGTTTTTATGTAATGAAATACTTAAATCATGAATTATGAGTAGCATGCATTATGCAAATTAAAATCAGAAGAAAAAAATAGATGAACATTCCCATTATATACAGATATTGTTTGCAAATTCCCATTCATTTTCTTCGGGACCAGGATTGTCCAATATAACTTTTTTTCAATAAATTTAAATAATCACATGTCACTCATTGGTGGTTACATTGGATAGCACCTCAAATTCATATATATTTTTTCTTCTGATTGTTTAATTGCCTACTTAAAATTTCACCCAGGCAATGTGATATTCTTAGCTAGACTCTCAGTTCTGGACATTCAGGTTATTCCTAAATTTCTGTTCTCAGAGCAAATTCTAAAATGAATTTTCTATGTATATCTTTTTCTGCTTTTGTATACAAATATGTGTATCTTGCCTGTCCTATGAAACTACCATTCATGTATACAATTACCTGATATTAACACCACTCTTTCTAAAACGTTGAAAAATTTTTATGAATTACTTCTGTGAGTGTAAAATTGAAGGCTTCCCTCATAGCTCAGTCAGTGAAGAATCTGCCTGCAATGCAGGACACCCGGGTTTGATCCCTGGGTCAGGAATATCCCCTGGAGAAGGAAATGGCGACCCACTCTTGTATTCTTGCCTGGAGAATCCCATGGCTAAAAGAGCCTGGGAGGTAAAATTGAGTTACAATTTCTATCAGATGCCATAATACCATAATGTTGGGCTTCCCTGCTGGCTCAGACAGTGAAGAGTCTGCCTGAAATACAGGAGACCTGGGCTCAATCCTTGGGTCACGAAGATCCCTTGGGGAAGGGAACAGCCACCTACTCCAGTATTCTTGCCTGGAGAATTCCATGGACAGAGGAGTCTGACAGTTACCTGCCACGGGGTCACAAAGAGTCACGAAGAGTCAGACATGCCTGGGCAACTAACACTTTCACTTTACAGTTGACCCTGCTAAAGATAGCACACAGTCTTTTTGTTAGTATTGTTTTCTGTCCTTTTAACCTTGCTTGAATCTATTGATCATTGTGCCTCCTCTTTGCTATCATTTTTGTAAAATACATAATTATAACTGTCAGACTGAGTAATCTCTTTCTTAGTTTTGCATGTCTTATTTTTATAAAACCATCTATGCTAAAGTAATTATATTCCAATTTTTGAAAGTCTATGCTAACGATCAGCCTATTTTAATAACCACTTTCCCATTAAAACAATGCTTGAACTCAAAAGAGGATGGCTGTCTTAATAAGTTGATCTTTAGATGTTTTCAACAATCAGAGCAGATTTGTGAATCTTTTTCCTAAAAGAGCATCTAGTTTTGATCCCCTTAATAACAGTCTCCTAGCAATGTACTTCAAGGTTACTTTTTGGAGCATCTTGGCAAACTTAATCATACTTTTTACTTTTTAGTCTTGCATTTCCTTTTAATTTGCTGGGAGGCTGTTCTCAACTGATGATCCTAGAAACAACACATTTTATTTCCTTTTATTAGTTACCTAAATGGGTTAGCACAGCATGGCCAGAAATTGGATTGTTTTTGTAGCACTTTTCCTAACCTAGGAAACCTTACATTTGTCTTTTTAATACCTTGAAATTTGCCTGTGAATTCTTCCCCGACCCTATATATATATAATATATAGATGCATGTATCCCTTTTTCTCATTGTATCCTAGCATATTTCCTTCTTGATTATGGCATAAGTTTTTATTATATTACTTTCATGACATTCAGTCTGTTCTCTCTTTAATTAACTCATGCACACTGTTGCCAAACTAAAACTTAGGTCTATTATTTTATTTCTTGCCTAAAAATTCTTATAAAGCTCTTGTTTTCCTTTTGGATACAGTTAAAATATTGGACATTGCATAGGATAGTAGAACAAATCCTAGAGATCTGAATTTAAATTCTGGCTTTACCACTTAATGATATTTGATTTCAGATAAATAACTTTTGTAGATAATTCCATTGTAGGTATAATTGCCTCTCCCTGTGAAAGTATCAGAAAAGATAAATGAGATGATTCCTGGGATACCATAATAAGGCCAAGTAAATGTCTTTCTACTGCATTCCAATGATATCATTTTTATTAAAAAGTATTTCCAATTTTATTTTATTTTTAAACTAAAATAAAAATTTTATTTTAAAAATATTTTTATTTATTTATTTATTTTTATTTTATTTAAATAAAAATAAATATTTATTTATTTATTTTTAAAATATTTTAAAAATAAAATAAAATTAAAAAAAATAATAAAAAGTATTTCCAATATTTTTTCAGTTTGTTAAATTTTACTATGCCTTTCCCAGATTCATAGCATACAGTGTTCAACTTATTTGATAAATACATAAAGATGAAGAATAGTATATTTCTGAACTTACAGAACAGTATCTCTAGTTATGACAAAGACAAGGTGTTTGAGGTTCATAGAACAAAGGAGAGAGTTGCTAAGCATGAGACAGGTCAGGAGGCTGAGACCAGATGGCAAAAGTTATTGCTGAGAGAAATCGTTCTTAAGCAAAATGAATGACTATTAAGAATCTTTGATTGAAATAAAAACAGAATGAATTGGGTGATTTAAGCAATATGACTCTCTCGGAGAATGTGAATTGAAAGGACTGAAGGCTGAGAAGAGGGGTATTCTCTTAAAGAAGCTACTGGAGATAGTGCAGAAGTGGGCAGTGGTACAAACAAAAATGGAAGAGTGAAGAGAAATCTGGCAAGTAGTTGTTGACTTGGTTATGATTGGATGGAGGTGTGGTTGAGCAGGGCCACAGCTGTAGAGATGGGTATCAGGTTTAGCAGCCAAACCACTAATGGATGACTCATTTTACTTTTCTATAGCATCTCTTTATCTCTTTATGGATGCTCTATTCCCCAATGATGGACTGCATAGTTCTTAGTCACATAAAACCTGACATAAATTTATTTATGTTTTCCCAAAGCCTCTTTTTATAACAGAGTTGCCAGTAAATGTTTGATTGATAAGTAAATGCTTGAAAAAAGAAAAAGTTGTCTGGATTCAAGTAAAATCTTCTGGATATCAGGTGATCTCTGAGATAGATAATCATCAATCTCACTGAATAATACCAAATTATTCTCACTGAATAATAATTCACACCTATGATGAATAGTTATTTAATATGCCTACAACCAAATGTTTACACATCTCTATTTTTGTTTTAACTTCTTTACGAAGAATGTTAGATTCATATGGACACTGGCATGATCAGGAGGGATAGTTCAGTCAACACACACACAGAGATTTGACCTTTCCTGGCAAAAGAAGAGAAAAGTGATCATTTTCACTTCCATGTATTACTGATGTCTTTTGTGGGCCAGGAACTATGTAAGTGCTGATATAAAGATGAAGACAATATAATTATTAATCAACAAAATTTTCTATGGGCAGAGCCATAAGATGTAAAAAGATAATTAGAATACAATGTGATAATGCAGGCTTGCTGGCATGAATGCATTCCAGGTACCACCATCCCCGTTCACTGTCACAGGCAGACATACACAGTCTTGCAGGGCTCTGTTTTTTGCTAATTCTGAACTCAGTTTCTTTCTCAGCAGATTCTTTCATGTAGCTGCTACCAATCATTTTACATTGACATGTGACTTGAAGCTTATTTGACATCAGTGTGGATTTCTTATACCTGATGTGGAAAAAAAGTGTTGATGAAACAAAGAACCTCTCTCCAATATTATTAACTCAGGCAGTTTCAGACTGAATAATGTTGATGTTTGATTCTCCTATTTTCATCTTGTTACTTAAGTGGATAGAACTGAAATATAGACACAACTGAAGTGAAGTGAAGTAAAAGTCACTCATTCATGTCCAGCTCTTTGCAACCTCATGGACTATAGCCTGCCAGGCTCCTATCTCCATAGAATTCTCCAGGCCAGAATACTGGAGTGGGTAGCCATTCCCTTCTCCAGGGGATCTTTCTGACCCAAGAATCGAACTGGGGTCTCCTGCATTGCAGGCAAATTCTTTACTAGCTGAGCTACTAGGGAAGCCCATAGATACAGCTATGTTAGCACAAATACAAATCTTGTAAGCCCAGTCCTTGTTGTTGCTCAGCTGCTAAGTCCTGTCTCTGACTCTTTGCGACCCCATGAACTGCAGCATGCTAGCCCTCCCTGTCTCTCACCATCTTCCTAAAATTTGCCCAAGTTCATGTCCCATTGCATTGGTGATGCCACCCACCCATCTCATCCTCTGTCGTTTCTTTCTCCTGCCCTTAATCTTTCCCAGCATCAGGGATTTTTCTAATGGTTCGGCAGTTTGTGTTAGATAACCAAAATACTGGAACTTCAGCTTCAGCATCAGTCCTTCAAACTAGTAATCAGGGTTGATTTCCCTTAAGATTGACTGGTTTGATCTTGCTGTCCACGGAAATACTGGGAGTCTTCTCTAGCACCACAGTTCGAAGGCATCAATTCTTTGGTGCTCTGCCTTCTTTATGGTTGAGCTCTCACAATTGTACATGACCATTAAGAAGACCATAACCTTGACTGTAAGGACCTTTGTCAGCAGAGTAATGCCTCTGCTTTTCAACACTGTCTAGATTTATCTTTGCTTTCCTGCCAAGAAGCAGTCATCTTCTGATTTCATGGCTGCAGTCACCGTTGGCAACTATTCTTACTTTGTCTTTATTTTTTTTTCTTACTTTGTCTTTAAATTCATTTTTATTGAAATATAATTTATATAACTTTAATTAGTTTCAGCTGTACAACCAAGCTCATGGGCACAGGGAGCAGATGTGGTTGCCAGAGGTGGTAAGGAAGAAGATTTCAAAAATTCTCGCCTGAAGAGTTTTGTTTTTTCTTTCACCTAACTATGTAGGGTGACAGATATTAGCTAGATATCCTTTTTCTATATGCAGATTTTGTAGGATGCCCGTTGAGGCAGAGATGGTTAAATGAGAAGTACTCACCACATTTACAGAGGAGCATCTTATATGTTGGGCTTCCCTGGTTGCTCAGTGGTAAAGAACCTGCCTACCCAGGAGACTCAGGTTCAATCCCTGGCTCAGGAAGATCCCCTGGAGGAGGAAATGGCTATCCTCTCTGGTATTCTTGCCTGAAAAATGCCATGGACAGAGGAGCCTGGCAGGCTGCAGTCCATGGGCTGGCAAAACAATCAGACAAGACTTAGTGACTAAACAACAACAGTCTTTTATGTTACGTTACATACATCCTCATTTTTTTTTTTCCCCCTCTAGGAGCTAAACCAAGCCATTTCCAATGCTCTTCACTCTATTTAGCATCTCTGGGTTTGGCATGCTTCTGAATTTTTTCTCATAAATACCCTTGACTGCAAAGAATCTGGAATTGATTTTCCCAGATTCATTAAAGTGAAGGAGATTCAATAATAAATCAAGGCTGAGAGCAGCTATTGTCTTTGTGAAATGATTATGTCTCAGGTCACATGTTCTCAAAAAGTCAGGACACTTGCCTGTGTGTATGTTGTTCTCCACAAATATGTTATATCATTGAAAGAAGAATTTAGGGGTCAGATAGATTATTTGGGGCAATTGATCCTTCATAGCCTTAGTGCCAAGAAAAGGGATACGTACAGGGGGAGTTTAAAAGTAAGGGGAGAAGGCAATGGCACCCCACTCCAGTACTCTTGCCTGGAAAATCCCATGGATGGAGGAGCCTGGTTGGCTACAGTCCATGGGGTCACTGAGGGTCGGACACGACTGACCGACTTCACTTTCACTTTTCACTTTCATGCATTGGAGAAGGCAATGGCACCCCACTCCAGTACTCTTGCCTGGAGAATCCCAGGGACGGGGGAGCCTGGTGGGCTGCCGTCTATGGGGTCGCACAGAGTCGGACACGATTGAAGTGACTTAGCAGCAGCAGTAACTTCTGCCCTGGAGAAGGAAATGGCATCCCACTCCAGTATCCTTACCTGGAGAATCCCATGGATGGAGGAGCCTGATAGGCTATAGTCCACAGGGTCGCAAAGAGTCGGACATGACTGAGTGACTTTTTACTTTTTACTTTACTAAAAGTAAGGACCATAATTTTAAAAGTGATAACTCTACGATGTCAAGGAGTTCAAGAGGATAATGCCTGGTCTCTAAGAGTTCCACAGTAATTTTTTTTTCTTTTTTCTTTTTTTTTTTACTGGATGTTGGAATGACAATCTAATTGCAAGAATAAAAGTATAGTTCTTGTTTTCCCTGAGATATGTAATTCAAATCCCTTTGCCAAATAATAATAGAGAACCAGGTCAGAATGAAGAAACTGAATTTTATGTTCATCTTAACAGTTTTGGATTCTGTAATGAATGGAGGCACTTTTAATATGATTTGTTCTTTATAACTTATTTACCTAACTAAAGGCTTTGGTTGTGTATGTGTCTTTTAAAAAAATGAATCCCATGGTTCTTAAATATTGTTTATAAACCAGATAGATCAGAATCTAATAAACTCAGGGAGTTTATTAGCAATACCTATGCTTGCAACCTGTTCCTTACGTGTTAAGATTCATTAGACCTGAGTTCAGATATTTGCATTTAATTTTAAATGTTCACCTAATAACTCAGATGTGCTTCCAGGATTGGAATCTATTTCAGTAACTCAAATTGCCATTCTATTCATAGCTGTAGTACCTCAGTAGTAGATACAATGATCATCTGAATTAAATTCAGCCATTCCCATCCTGTTAGTACCCTAGTTCCTAAAATGTTGGTGTTCACTCTTGTCATCTCCACTTGACCACATCCAATTTATCTTGATTCATGGATGTAACATTCCATGTTCCTATGCTATATTGTTCTTTACAGCATCGGGCTTTACTTTCACCACCACACACATCCGCAACTGGACATCATTTCCACTTTGGCTCAGCCTCTTCTAAAGCTGTTTCTCCCCTCACTTTTCCTCAGCAGCATATTGAACACTTACTGACCTAGGGGGCTCATTTTCCAGTGTCATTTCTTTTTTTTGCCTTTTCATTGTTTTCATGGGGTTCTTGAGGCAAGAATACTGAAGTGGTTTGCCATTGCCTTCTCCAGTAGACATTATTTTGTCAGAACTGTCCTCCATGACCCATTGGTTTTGGGTGGCCATACATGGCATGGGATGGCTCATAACTACCTTGAGTTATACAAGGCTGTGATCATTTTGGTTAGCTTTCTGTGGTTGTGTTTTTCATTCTGGAGGCTGTGGGATTATAGTTCTTGCTTCTTGATGGGAGGGACTGACTGTCTTGCTCTGGTGAGCAGAGCAATGCTCAGTAAATCTTTAGTCCAACTGTCTGCTGGTGGGTGGGGCTATGCTCCCTCCTTGCTAGTTGTTTGGCCTAAGGTGACTTAATCCTGGAGTCTGCAGGCTCTATGGGTAAGTGCTACTGGTGACATCCAAAAAAGACTGGTGCCAACACTTGCCTTCCAGTACTGGTGCTGCCAGTATCCCTGTTTCCACAACAGGCCACTGCCAATCCAGGCCTCCACAGGACATCCTCAGACACTCACAGGCAAAAGGTCTTAATGACCCAGATAACCACAATGGTGTGATCACTCATCTAGAGTCAAACAAACATCCTGGAGTGTAAAGTCAAGTGGGTCCTTAGGAAGCCTTACTATGAACAAAGCTTGTGCAGTTGATGGAATTCCAGCTGAGCTATTTCAAATTCTAAAAGACGAAATGCAAATCAAAACCACTATGAGGTACCATTTTACGCTAGTCAGAATGGCTGCAATCCAAAAGTCTACAAGCAATAAATGCTGGAGAGGGTGTGGAGAAAAGGGAACCCTCTTACACTGTTGGTGGGAATGCAAACTAGTACAGCCACTATGGAGAACAGTGTGGAGATTCCTTAAAAAACTGGAAATAGAACTGCCTTATGATCCAGCAATCCCACTGCTGGGCATACACACTGAGGAAACCAGAAGGGAAAGAGACACGTGTACCCCAATGTTCATTGCAGCACTGTTTATAATAGCCAGGACATGGAAGCAACCTAGATGTCCATCAGCAGATGAATGGATAAGAAAGCAGTGGTACATATACACAATGGAGTATTACTCAGCCATTAAAAAGAATACATTTGAATTGGCTCTAATGAGTTGGATGAAACTGGAACCTATTATACAGAGTGAAGTAAGCCAGAAAGAAAAACACCAATACAGTATACTAATGCATATATATGGAATTTAGAAAGATGGTAACAATAATCCTGTGTACGAGACAGCAAAAGAGACACTGATGTATAGATCAGTCTTATGGACTCTGTGGGAGAGGGAGAGGGTGGGGAGATTTGGGAGAATGGCACTGAAACATGTATAATATCATGTATGAAACAAGTCGCCAGTCCAGGTTCGATGCATGATACTGGATGCTTGGGGCTGGCGCACTGGGACGACCCAGAGGGAGGGTATGGGGAGGGAGGAGGGAGGAGGGTTCAAGGTGAGGAACACAGGTATACCTTTGGAAGATTCATTTCGATATTTGGCAAAACTAATACAATATTGTAAAGTTTAAAAATAAAAAAAAAAAATAAAGTGCTGCATTCAATATTGCAGAAGACTAGAAAAGGTCAGTTTTAGTTCCAATCCCGAAGAAAGGCAATGTCAAAGAACGGTCAGGCTACTGCACAACTGCACTCATTACACATGCTAGCAAGTGAAGTGAAAGTTCTTCAGTCATGTCCGACTCTTTGAGACCCTATAGACTATACATTCCATGGAATTCTCTGGGCCAGAATACTAGAGTGGATAACCTTTTCCTTCTTTAGGGGATCTTCCCAATCCAGGGATTGAACCCAGCTCTCCTGCATTGTGGAAGTATTCTTTGCCAGCTGAGCCATAAAGGAAGCCCACATTCTAGCAAGATCATGCTCAAAATCCTTCAAGCTAGGCTTCAACAATACATGAATCAAAAACTTGTAGATGTACAAGCTGGATTTCAAAAAGACAGAGGGTACAGAGACCAAATTGCCAATGCCATTGGATCCTAGAAAACACAAGGGACTTAAAAAAAAAAAAAAGACATCTACTACTGTTCTATTGACTATGCTAAAGCCTTTCACTATATGGATCACAATAAACTGTAGAAAATTCTTAGAGAGATGGTAATACCGACTACCTTACTTGTCCGCTGGGATGCTTGTATGAAGGCCAAGAAGCATCAGTTAGAACTGGACGTGGAACAATGGTGCAGAGTACATCATGTGAAATGCTGGGCTGGATGACTCACATGGTGAAATCAAGATTGCCAAGAGAAATACAAGCAACTTCAGATGTGCTAATGACACCACCCCAATGGCAGAAAGCAAAGAGAAGCTAAAGACCTCTCGATGAGGGTGAAAGGAGCAGAGTGAGAAAACTGGCTTAAAACTCAACATTAAGGAAACTGAGGTCATGGTATCTGGTCCCATCACTTCATGGAAAATAGATGAGGAAAAAATGGAAACAGTTCCAGACTATTTTCTTGGGCTCCAAAACCACTGTGGATGGTGACTGCAGCCACAAAATTAAAGACACCTGCTCTTTGGGGAAAAAGCTATGGCAAACCTTCACAGCATATTAAAAAGCAGTGCAGCACTTTGCCAACAAAGGTCCATATAGTCAAAGCTGTGTTTTTCCAGTAGTCATGTATAGATTTGAGAGCTGAACCATAAAGAAGGCTGAGCTCTGAAGACTTGATGCTTTTAAATTGTGCTGGAGAAGACTCACGAGAGTTGCTTGGACCACAAGGAGATCAAGCTAGTCAATTCTAAAGGAAATCAATCCTGAATATTCATTGGAAGGACTAATGCTGAAGCTCCAATAATTTGGTCACCTGATGAAAAGAACTGACTCATTGGAAAAGATCCTGATGCTGGAAAGGATTGAGGGCAGGAGAAAAAGGGGCAATGGAAAATGAGATGGTTGGATGGCATCACTGTCTCAATGGACATGAGTTTGAGCAAATTTCAGGACATAGTGAAGGACAGGATATCCTGTCATGCTGGAGAGTTCATGGGGCTGCAAAGAGTCGGACACAACTTAGCAACTAAACAAGAACAACGACTAAGTGAGCTCTAGTTGTTGGATACTTGAATATATAAAGGGGATTCTAGTTGATTATGCTCTTGCCCCACCACCATATGACCTGTATTGGGAATTGAGCATGACTTTTTTAAGCTGTATGGAAATGATATTTTTTTAAATTTTAAATTGCTATTTTCTAGTATAAAGATAGAGTAATTTTAAATGTTCACCTCTATGACACCAATATTTCCAACTTCCTATATCCATGAAATAATTCATTTCCCTCATCATTTCACTAGCAAATTATTTCCATTAACTGTCAGAGCTTATTCAGTTCCAGAGAACAACTTTCATCAGCTATTTTAGTAGCAAAGTGCCTTTTTCCTCTGAAGTATATACATTGTTAGATGTCTGCATTTTTTTTTCTAATTCCGGACCTGTTCCCAATCACCTTCCTCCCCAATAAAATGAGAATAGAGTACAGAGTTCTACAATATTAAATCAGAATATCAAACATTACCCTAAAGGGAGAAAATGGCACTTTAAATTTACTTTTATAAGTAAAATATTTTGTTTAGTAAAAGATCTTTAAAACTTAAAAATGAGCTACAGCAACCCCTGCTAGTAATAAATAATACCCAATCCCTTGAATTAATGATTAATAGTCATCAAAAATAGTAATACTAGTAACAATAAGAGGAGATAATGAATTATTTAAATAACTCTTAAAATATGGGAATTATCTGATCAGGACAATCAGAAATCTTGTAGTTGACAGCATAATCCATTTCCCACCTCTTAAAAGAAAGATCTGCTGAGGAATTGATGGAGACTCTAGAAAGCACTGTTAGGCTTTGTGCCCCTGATAGGAAATCAGTGTGGGTGGTGTTAAATTTATATAATTCTGCCTACTGGGGAGAAAGATTGAGACCTACCTCAGGATGCAGGAAGGGAACATTTCTCAGTTGATGAGTCCCACTAAATAAATAAAAATATCATTATGTGTTTCTATCTCTAGAAGTTTCTTCCTATATGTGAATGCATAGTGGTGTCTCTAAGTGAATCTCACCAGGAAAAACCATTGCATTTGTCATTTTTCTTGTTTCTTCTACTAGCCAGAGTTCAGTCATGTAAATAGAAACATCTTCAGAATGTTTAGGCATTAAGAGATCATACCCAGGGAATGAGCTACTTAAAAAAGAACTGAAAGGGCTGGAAAAGTGGTCAAGGAATCTCACTCCTACCTCACAGACCTGGCAATAGAAGCTGAAAGTTGTTTCTGCCATGGATCAGGAAACTGTTCACAAAGTTCACAGCTGAAACAATGAAAAAAATGAGATTTATAATTAAAACCCAGAACCTAGTGTTACATCTCGTGTCTGAGAAAGTCAAAGGTGCCTGCCATTGCTACAGAAAACATTAGGCTTCTGCTTGTCAAGTTGGCTTATAATTGGTGCACTGTGTCTTGGAATGCTGCCTAAAAAAGGTTCTAGAAAATGTAGAATCTTCTCGAATGTAGAGATTTCCAAACTCAACAGTATAAGGGAGAAAATCAAAAGAGATAGAACTGACACAATTCCTTTCTCTTTTTGGCATTAAGCACAGAGTTTCATTTGTACTTTTGCAACAATTATCTCTTCTCTAGAATTAATTTAAAAATAGGGATTTGTTATGGACAAGCACACTGTGCAATAGCTGGTAGAATTAAATATGATTAATTTGTAGCCACTGTCCTCTGTTGAGTTAGCTGTGTTGTGGTATGAAGAAATGTTTAATAGGGTAGTATTTGAATAGCAAATAGTTACAAATGATTGTTTTCAACTGTGACATGATACCATGGCAGTATCCATGAACTTTAGAAGTATAAATATGAATTATAGCTACTTTACTTACTAATTTGCATAAACTACATTTAGTTTTCAACTACATGTAAAAATGTCAGTTGACTATGCACTATAAAGATTGCAATTAGTATCAAGTAAAAATACAAACCAGGATGTATTTCCAGAGCACTTGCCACACTGTAGGTATCAACTCATTTACGATATTTTTTCTCTTTCTTTTTTCATGGAGAGTCAATATTATTGTGTGCTGTGCTGTGCTTAGTTGCTCAGTCGTGTCCAACTCTTTTTGAACCCATGGACTGTAGCTGGCCAGGCTCCTCTGTCCATGGGGATTCTCCAGGCAAGAATACTGGAGTGGGTTAACATGCCCTCCTCCAGGGGATGTTCCCAACCCAAGTATTGAACCTAGGTCTCCCAAATTGCAGGCAGATTCTTCTACTGTCTGGGCCATATTGTATAAGATAAGATTTAAAAAATCTAGAAGTTCAGCATTTTTATTTTAAGTTTTGAGGATAATGATGATTCTTTATTAAGCATAATCCATACTATTCAACACATACAGACCATTATTCTGTTTACCTGCTCTATTAACTAGACTGAAATGCATTCAGTTCAGTTCAGTCGCTCAGTCATGTCCGACTCTTCAAGACCCCATGAATTGCAGCACGCCAGGCCTCCCTGTCCATCACCAACTCTCGGAGTTCACTCAGACTCACGTCCATCGAGTCAGTGATGCCATCCAGCCATCTCATCCTCTGTTGTCCCCTTCTCCTCCTGCCCCCAATCCCTCCCAGCATCAGAGTCTTTTCCAATGAGTCAACTCTTCGCATGAGGTGGCCAAAGTACTGGAGTTTCAGCTTTAACATCATTCCTTCCAAAGAAATCCCAGGGCTGATCTCCTTCAGAATGGACTGGTTGGATCTCCTTGCAGTCCAAGGGACTCTCAAGAGTCTTCTCCAACACCACACTTCAAAAGCATCAATTCTTCGGTGCTCAGCTTTCTTCACAGTCCAACTCTCACATCCTTACATGACCACTGGAAAAACAAATTAGAAAAATCCATTGCTAGTCATAATGTTTTGTCAAAGATATGTTTTCTAGAAAGTAACTAACTCATGTAACTTTTCAGAATATCAGTCTTTTCCATGTTGCCATAATAAAGCCTATATCTTCCTCTTCTTTTGTGCTATCTTTTTTTAAGTATTTCTTGACTGCTCTGAACACAGTGTAGTCTTTTTTTAGAGTGCACATGTGGACAATCTCTGAGTATAACTCTTTATATTGATGATGTACAGATACTGTGGTCCCTGAGACAAATGTTAATGCAAAAACTTAAGTTTCCAGTATGAGAGATTCATATGTATCACTGCTGCCCTTCTAAACCAATAATTACAAGTCCACAGGCATCTTGTTTAATGATGAGTAGACATTAAATCAATACTCACAGTTCATTGTTATTTCCAGTTTACCCCTTAGAGTGAACACGCCACATTTTTTGGATCATTTCCTTCTCCTGATGTTTATGGCTTTTCTGAGGCAAACAATAATCAGATGCATGTTTCCAGGTTAAGAACCACAGTTTGTGGTTATGAAGAGGCAATAAGCATTCACATCATACAACCTCTGTTGCTCTCTCTCCCCTTGAACCTGTGCTCTTTGAGGTGTATACTTTAAAAATGTGTGATTATGTTTTCATGCAGATCTTTGGTCCATGCGTTATTTCTGACAGGTTTATTTTCATTTTTGCGTGTACAGAATTTTTCCAAATTTGTAGCCACTTTAATTTAATGGATCATTTTTCTCTGTTGTATCCTCCTATGATAAACACACATGCACAGTGGTACCCTAAACTTGGGCATTTAATCACTAGTTGTTATGCATATGGTTTTGTCTTCTGATTTTACCTTTTATATCAGAATCTTCAGGGGTTTTGAAAAGTCTGTTATAGAGCTAAAGGTATTTGTTCAGAGAGCACCAGGCGTTATTGGAAGACTGGTTATATCAGACCTAGGAATTAATATAAAATCTTACTTTATACATTAGTTAATCCCTGCTTAGAACTAAACAAATGAAATTGTTTGCTTTAAATAGCATCAATATGGGTGAACTAAAGGTTACATTTGAAATAAATAATACAAAAGTAACATAATAAAGAAAAAAACAACATGTATTGATTTTTTAAATATTTAATGGGTTGAGCTCCAAGCACATGCACACTCTGAAGGGACTTTACAACTTCATTAGCAGCCGAGTTTTCAGTATCTACTCTTGATAATATAAAATGTTGAAGACTCTATATTTGCACTTTAGGAGCATATCTGTTTGGGAAGACACAGGATATAAATTTATTAAAATGTAAACAGTAATGTATAAAGCAAAGCAACAACAAAGGTAGCATATTTATCAATTAACTAAATTGCATTAGCAGAAGGAAATGTGGCTTTTTAAAAAAGGAGAAAACCCTACAGAGATAGAGAAATCGCTTTCCATGGTAGTACCCCTTGCAGCCAGTCTGGACAGTTTGACCACTGAAAACTTCACATAGACCCCTACTTGTTTTAGTATACGGCCATTCGAGAAAACCCTCAGTCCTTAATTATAAACATGCCCTTTTCTATTAAAGTGTTCCCAACTCCTCTCTTGCACCTCTGAAAGGACCCCAGGACTTACAATGTACTCTAAGACCAAGTAAAATATCTCCTAAATTTTAACAGACCTACTTAATAGAACTGCTTGTCAAGCAGAGATTGTCTCAGCCTTTCTCTTTTTTACACTTTGTAAGTTGCTCTCCTCTATAATGCCAGTGAAACCCTCTTAAAGTAAAAGCAATGAGACATGAATTCCCTTGCAACACTTTAGGACTAAACATTCATTGTTGATTTTGTCTTGGACCTAGTTTTTTTCTCCAACAGAAATATTGGGTGACTTAATAATTTATATTAAATTCTTATTGCTGTCAATAACCAACACTTTTGTATTCTGATAATTTAAGAATAAAATTTCTTCTGAATGATTTTCTGCCCCTGGAATACAAATCTGAACATTTTTGAAAAATATTACTTTTGAAATATACTTTTAAAATAATCATGTCCAATTTAAAAGTGGAATTTATTTTTCTTGAGTGTTTAGCCAAAAAAATAAAAAACCCTCAAAAAATTAAGTGAATCATTGGAAGGACTGATGCTGAAACAGAAGCTCCAATACTTTGGCCACTTGGTTTGGAAAGAACCAACTCATTGGAAAAGACCCTGATGCTGGGAAAGATTGAGGGCAGGAGGAGAAGGGGGTGACACAGGATGAGATGATTGGATGGCATCACCAACTCAATGGACATGGGTTTAAGCAAACTCTGGGAGATGATGAAGGACAGGGAAGCCTGGCATGCTGCAGTCCCTGGGGTCTTAAAGAGCAACTGAATAACAATGACAACTTAAAAAGATAATATTGTTAAACATAATTTAAAAAATCTGACTCAGGCAGATATAAAATAAACCTGTGTTAAGGATTTTATTTAACTCATTAATTCAGTAAGACAGCTGGCAAAATGTAAGAAATAATTCTATATAAAATCTAAATAACAGACATACTTATCAATCAGGAATACTGAAATGAATTTGCACATGACCCAGAACTAGATTTCCCTTGGATGAGGGGTATCAGTTAAGCTGCCACTAGAATGAACTGTGGAAAATTCTTCAAGAGATGGGAATACCAGACCACCTTACCTGCCTCCTAAGAAACCTGTATCCAGGTCAAGAAGCAACAGTTAGAACTGGACATGGAACAGTGGGCTAGTTCAAAATTGGGAAAGGAGTATGTCAAGACTATATTGTCAAGACTCCTATTTAACTTATATTCAGAGTCCATCATGTGAAATGCCAGGCTGGATGAAGCACTACTGGAATCAACCAAGATTGCTGGGAGAAATATATCAATAATCTCAGATATGCAGATGACACCACCCTTATGGCAGAAAGCAAAGAGGAACTAAAAAGCCTTTTGATGAAGATGAAAGAGGAGAGTGAAAAAGCTGACTTAAACTTATTTAAAAAACTAAGACCATCGCATCTGGTCCCGTCACTTCATGGCACATAGATAGGAAGACAATGGAAACAGTGATGGGCTTTATTTTCTTGGGCCTGGAAATCAGTGCAGATGATGACTGCAGTCATGAAATTCAAAAAAAAACTTCTTCTTGGAAGAAAAACTATGACAAACCTAGACAGTGTATTAAAAAGCAGAGACAACACTTTGCTGACAAAGGTCCATATAGTAAAAGCTAGATATAAGAATAAATAAAAGTGACATCCTTCATTTTTAGAGGGAAGGAAGGCCCTTTCCCCTTCTTCCTTTCTTAAGAGTTTCCTAGGAGTCACAGTGAATCGGAGCCCACATGTCAATCTTTGGAATACAGATAAATCTCTCTAAGGATTAAGCCTATCAACAGTTTCCCCATTGTAGAGATGTTGCCAAGTTTTAGGACAAATCACTTCAAGATATGTAAGAATATATCTTCAGAATTAGCTCAGAGATCTCTTGATAGATGTACAGATAGACCATCACAAGATACAATCCTTTGTCTAATAGGAAGGGAAAAGATATTATTGTTCTTTCTTCTGTTTTGCTATATAAAGTATGTGAGATTTTATTTTAACTTCATAATCACTTTCATGTTGCCTTCAGTATCAGTTAAGTCGCTCAGTCATGTCCGACTCTTTGCAACCTCATGAACCGCAGCACGCCAGGCCTCCCTGTCCATCACCAACTGCTGGAGTCTCCCCAAACCCATGTCCGTTGAGTTGGTGATGCCATCCAACCATCTCATCCTCTGTCGTCCCCTTCTCCTCCTGCCCTCAGGCTTTCCCAGAATCAGAGTCTTTTCAAATAAGTCAGCTCTTCACATCAGGTGGCCAAAGTATTGGAATTTCAGCTTCAAAATCAGTCCAGCATTAACAGATCTTTGTCAGTATAACAAATCATCATAAAAGATTAACATATCTTTTGTCAGTATAACAAATCATCAGACATGCTCAAGGAGCAGATGGCTGTAATAACTATTAATACTATCAGGCCCTCAGCTATAAGTTGCTCTCAGATGTCAACACAGAACTTCTAAAATTTTTAATGAAACGTGGCTATGAAACCATGATTAGACACATGAACATTATACCCAAAATAAAATGCACAATAGAACAATAAAAATAAATTGAATTTGCTTTGTGCCACTTCTCCTGTGTTCTTACCTGCTTGCTATGGGTTTCCCATAAATCTGTTATACTATTATTAATAGATAATGGGGAGAAAAAAGCAGTGATAGAATCAAGCATGGAATTATTCAGTGAAAATCCATGCTAGAAAAAAATTTGCTGATTTGATGGCTTAACATTCTTGAAAGGAATTCTTTGGAAGGAAAATTTAATTTTCAGATTGTCACCAAGATATGGATATATAGTATTTTGATTATACTGGCTTCTTTAAGTCCCAGATGTAATTTCTCAGCAGTTGAAAATCTTTTCAGATATTTTAAAAAGGTTTTTGACACTTCCTAAGTTTAGATGAAGCCATGCGCCACTGAAATAATCAATTTATGTTATTTTGCTAACCAATGACCAATAGGAACTATTTTTCTTTTTTGGTCAATTTTAGCTCAGCAAAGTAGGCAGCAAATCGCCAGGCATTCCAAAATGGCGTCTATTTATCAGCGTTTGCACTGAACACCTGTGAAGTCTAAAGTGTTCCTTATTCAGTGTATGCCTTTCGAACTCCCAAAATAACATTAAGCCTTTAAATATAGTGTCCTTATAGAAGATTAAAATTCAAGGCCTATTCTCTATGAATAGTAATGCTTATTAAACTGGCTGCCATTATATTTTAAGAAATAATAAGTACAAATGCAATGTGTATATTTAAAATCACTCAAAATTTAACGCATCAAAACCAAATGGGCTACATGTAAAATATAATTTCTTCAAAATCAAATGAGCCAAATATAATCAGCTCTTCAACTTGGAAATCCAGAGTTGTGTATATATGATCTTTGGGCTGTGGCAACCTGGAAAAACATAAGCAGTCTTTTCAATATATAGTTATACAAAATCATTATTTGTTAAAAAAAAAAAATCACTTGAGAATTAAAAGAAGGTTAATACATTTAGTGAAACTGATTTGTGATAAATATGTAGTACTTCAGAAATAAGAATATTTTAAAGTATTTGAGGCAAATACTATCAGCTATTTACAATGAGTACCTAAACATGAATTCCAAATATTAATGATAATTTTCTATCTTCTGGAAAAGATTAAAGTATTGTACATATGTATGTTGTTTAATCAATGGATTGGATTAAACAGAATGGCTTTGAAAAGAAGAAATGTTGCTGTATAAGGTTTTAATCATATTACGTGTATTGATTAGTGTAGGCTTCTTAGGTATTACGTAATTGTCTATGCTTTGTGGCTAGCCAGTAGCAGCAGCTCTTGTCATAAGAATGAGTGCTGTAGATTATCCCAAAGACCTATTCAATACTTCATTCTTTCCATTTTTGGTGGAAAAATTTTTACCTGAAAGTGTAAGTAAATTAATATTTCAGTTAAAAATATTTGAGCAATGATTGTATACATGCATAATATATTTTATGCAAAATAGAAAAACATAACTACTAAACTCTCCTTTTCTACCTTCTCACAAAGACTTCATTACCAGCTCCTTAAGCCAGACATTTTAAATCATTTCCTTTATTTTTGATATCTCAAAATCAATCAGTGTCTATAAATGTACTCTGATAAAAGATGAAAAATGAGCCCACTTATAGCCATGAACCCTCCCACTCATTTATCCATTTTTAATTGCAATATTAATTTTCTTATTGGTTATATTTATAACTTTAAGAGAAAATCTTCAATCAAAATTAAATGTCTCTTCACACACACTATTGTATTTATATATATATACATATATATATACATATGTAGTATATGTACCATAGTAGAAATGAACTTGTATATATATTATGTACCATAGTAGAAACAAATATGTGTGTGTGTGTGTGTATTTAACAAATGTACATATACATTTCATTTCATGTAATTTGACAATATTAGTTTCCCTACAATTTGCTCTACCTCATCTCCCCCTTCTATTTCTTAACTGCTATCAGTTATAGCATTGCTTTTGCAGTCTTTTTAGCATACACATTAACTTACAACTATAATTGAATCAGCTATGATTTGTCTACAAGTTAAATCTACAGATTGAAATAAGGCAATGGATAGCATATAATTCTAATTCACTGCAGAACTATGTACTGCTATTGCAATCTTTTGAAAGAAATATAAATCTACATTGCTAACCTGAACCACTCAAAATAATTAATCATCGTTTCTTAAACTTCATCAATTGTTAAGACTCATAGTAAACTTTAGTTTACTTAGTAATTGAATCCAGATATTCTTACATAGATCATCATTTTGTTTGAATTTATTTTTCTGAAAGCTTCTTTTTATTTTCTTCTCCTACTTTTTAATTTAATTTTATTATTATTTTTTTTTACTTTGCAATATTGTATTGGTTTTGCCATACATCAACATGCATCTGCCACGGGTGTACACGTGCTCCCCATCCTGAACCCCCCTCCCACCTCCCTCCCCATACCATCCCTCTGGGTCATCCCAGTGCACCAGCCCCAAGCTTCCTGTATCCTGCATCAAACCTGGACTGGTGATTCGTTTCTTATATGATATTATACATATTTCAATGCCATTCTCCCAAATCATCCTACCCCACCCCCCCACAGAGTCCAAAAGACTATTCTATACATCTGTGTCTCTTGTGCTGTCTCGCATACAGGGTTGTCGTTGCCATCTTTCTAAATTCGATATATATGCATTAGTATACTGTATTGGTGTTTTTCCTTTCTGGCTTACTTCACTCTGTATAATAGGCTCCAGTTTCATCCACCTCATTAGAACTGATTCAAATGTATTCTTTTTAATGGCTGAGTAATACTCCATTGTGTATATGTACCACTGCTTTCTTATCCATTCATCTGCTGATGGACATCTAGGTTGCTTCCATGTCCTGGCTATTATAAACAGTGCTGCGATGAACATTGGGGTACACGTGTCTCTTTCCATTCTGGTTTCCTCAGTGTGTATGCCCAGCAGTGGGATTGCTGGATCATAAGGCAGTTCTATTTCCAGTTTTTTAAGCATCTCCACACTGTTCTCCATAGTGGCTGTACTAGTTTGCATTCCCACCAACAGTGTAAGAGGGTTCCCTTTTCTCCACATCTTCTCCAGCATTTATTATTTGTAGACTTTTGGATCGCAGCCATTCTGACGGCATGAAATGGTACCTTATAGTGGTTTTGATTTGTATTTCTCTGATAATGAGTGATGTTGAGCATCTTTTCATGTGTTTGTTAGCCATCTGTATGTCTTCTTTGGAGAAATGTCTATTTAGTTCTTTGGCCCATTTTTTGATTGGGTTGTTTATTTTTCTGGAGTTGAGCTGTAGGAGTTGCTTGTATATTTTTGAGATTAGTTGTTTGTCAGTTGCTTCATTTGCTGTTATTTTCTCCCATTCTGAAGACTGTCTTTTCACCTTGCTTATAGTTTCTTTTGTTGTGCATAAGCTTTTAATTTTTATTAGATCCCATTTGTTATTTTTGCTTTTATTTCCAATATTCTGGGAGGTGGGTCATGGAGGATCCTGCTGTGATGTATGTCTGAGAGTGTTTTGCCTATGTTCTTCTCTAAGAGTTTTATAGTTTCTGGTCTTACGTTTAGATCTTTAATCCATTTTGAGTTTATTTTTGTGTAAGGTGTTAGAAAGTGTTCTAGTTTCATTCTTTTACAAGTGGTTGACCAGATTTCCCAGCACCACTTGTTAAAGAGATTGTCTTTTCTCCATTGTATATTCTTGCCTGCTTGGTCAAAGATAAGGTGTCCATAGGTGCGTGGGTTTATCTCTGGGCTTTCTATTTTGTTCCATTGACCTATATTTCTCTCTTTGTGCCAGTACCATACTGTCTTGATGACTGTGGCTTTGTAGTAGAGCCTGAATCAGGCAGGTTGATTCCTCCAGTTCCATTCTTCTTTCTGAAGATTGCTTTGTCTATTTGAGTTTTTTTTGTATTTCTGTACAAATTGTGAAATTATTTGTTCTAGCTCTGTGAAAAAAAAAAAAGAAAAGAACAGGCCAATATCACTGATGAACATAGATGCAAAAATCCTTAATAAAATTCTAGCAATCAGAATCCAACAGCACATTAAAAAGATCATACACCATGACCAAGTGGGCTTTATCCTACTTTTTAAAATAATGAATATTTGTGTTATATATCTGAGATAACTTATTCTCTTAATCAAGCTAATAGTCACATACTTTTGTTTGCAAACCACTCTTCTTTGAACATTCTAACCTCCAGCACAAATATGGCCCCATTTGATATCTAGGCAAGTTCCACAGCTGTTACTGTGATGTTTATGAACTCATCCCTGTGTTAGAATATTATTTTCTAACATTTTTCTCATTGTTGGATCCTTTTTGATTTGATAATATTACTTACTGAACTACTATTTCTTTCCTCCAAAAAAAGATATATAAGAAAATGTTTTGAGTCCTTGAATCAGCATCCAGTTTTTTGTTTTTCTTTGTTGCTGTCCCACTCCAAATGGATATCATGGAGTAGAACTGATAAGTGATTAGCAGTAAAAGCTATGACACCAGAGGCTGGTATTCAAATCCTAGCCCTGCCACTTGGTGACCTTGGGAAAGTTACTTATCCCCTCTGTACTCAAGTCTTCATCTAAGACAGGAAATATGATGGTATTTAAATCAGATAGTACATGTAGAGCTCTTAGAAAATTGCCTGGCACATTATGCGATAGTATAAGTATTGATACTAGCTGTTAGTATATATGGTTATCAAGATCTAGGTTCAAGTCATTGTCTCTCAAAACATAAAAGCTAGTGTTTTGTTGGGGTTTTTTTTTGTTGTCTATTATGTGATACTATTGATAAAAAATCAGATAAGTCAGGTTCTTTTTCTTTTAATGTAATTTTTTTGTTTGTTCTCTCATCTTAAAACTTTTAGGGTTTGTGTGTACGTGTGATTGCCTTGGATGTGAAGATTTTGCCCTTATCATGCTCAGCCCTTGATGGACCAGTGATAGATTTGTGGCTCTTCTTTAGAAAATGTTCTTCCATTATTCTGAGACTTTATTCCTGGAATTTTTCCTCCCTCTTATTTTCTCTCTTTGTTTCTGTTTGATGTAGAGCAATAAATCATTCTTAATAATAAATAAGAGAGTTAGAAAAAAGTTTTAGAGGTGATAAACATGTTTATGGCATAGATTGTGGTTATGGTTTAATGAATGCATACTTATCTCGAAACTCATCAAGTTGTACATATTAAATATGCACAACCTTTGTGTCAATCATATCTCAATAAAGTGATATAAATTATACATATTATATATATAATTTATAGACCTGTTCTAATATCTACTTAATTTATTCAAGTCAGTTGAAATTTTAACCAAAATTAAGAAATCATACATATATACTGATTTAGGAAATCAAAGATATAATGTATATAACATATTTCCTATGTTCTAGGGATATAGCTGTGATCAAGACAGATGGTAATTTGGTCTCATGTACATAACTTCCTGCTGATGAAATATCAGTAACCAGTAATGAATACTGTGAAGAAAATAAAGCCAAAATTATGTTAGAGATTGACTGAATATATCCTACTTTTTCTATTTCATATGTTGACTATTTCCTCATATTATTAGAAAGTTTTCCTAAATATCACTGTGATGCCTTTACAATATTTCATCATTTAGACCTATGTTTTCCCACCAAGGTCTATTTCACCTCCAAGGGATATCTGGCAATATCTAGAAACATTTGTGATTTGCTGTGACTAGGAGTAGCTATTTTATCTAGTGGGTAGAAGTCAGTGATGCTGCTAAACATCTTGTCATACCAGGATTTCCCCAGCAAATATGGTTGTTGTAGTTGCTG
The DNA here is from genome assembly GCF_002263795.3 of Bos taurus. NCBI lineage: Eukaryota > Metazoa > Chordata > Mammalia > Artiodactyla > Bovidae > Bos > Bos taurus. The sequence continues at coordinate 20,791,195 of NC_037356.1, forward strand.
TTCATTCGCTAAGTCATGTCTGACTCTTTGTGACCCCATGGACTGCAGCATGCTAGGCTTCCTTGTCCTTCACCATCTCCTGGACTTTGTTCAAATTCATATCCATTGAGTTGGTGATGCTATCCAACTATCTCATCCTCTGCTAACCAAAAGGAAATGAGGGTGGCAAATATGGTTATCTGGTCTGAAGTATCAGTAGTCCCAAAGCTGAGAAATCTTATAGACATAGCTTATGTTTTTAAAATAATTTTTAACATTTTTCTTTTACTTGAATTTGCTAAGGAGTTTTTATTTATTCTCATGTTTTCTGCCATGGATCTTGTCATCAATTAACATAATATTCCTGGCTTATGTCTTCATCTCCTTATTACTTTCCTTCTCCCAGAAGTATCTGCCTTGATTGGTGAATTTGTGGGGAAAAACTGCACATGCAGAACTGTGTCTCTACCTTTCCTCTCCCTTTGTTAAACAACTGAAAGGAATTTTTTATTTGTGAGGTTGGAAAATGCAGTTTTGGTGTTACAGTCACCAAGAGCCTAACAACAGACACATGGCTTTTAGTGATATTGTATTGCTGCCATTATTCAGGCATAGACGGACTGTGTGTGCCTGTGCCTGGCTAAGCTCATGTAGTAGAAATTAGGCTTCAGTCAGATGTATTTTTTCATGGTTCTCTTTTACTTTGTAATTCTAAGGAGGATCATTTAAATGTCTTTTTTTTTTTTTTCCCCTAAGAATAACGCTTTTCTAAGACATTTTACATTGAAATAATTCATTTGGCGCTATCAAGATCATGCTAGTTCAAATAATTTGTCATCGAATTTCAAGACCAGGAAACTATGTGTTCAAAAACAGATCAAGCATTTGACAGGAGTTGAACATCTCTGAGAGAGTCAAAATAACTTCTTAATTCTCCCCTGTTTATATTGTCTCTGCTGAGTTTAAAAGAGTGAGTGATCCCAAGGCTGACCCTGGGCAAGAAGTTTGAGCCTCAGATTGTCGTTTAAAGTCCTTCACTTTTTGTCTCTTCTTTTCTTTCTAATCTTACAGTAAATGCACTCATCAAGTGCTGTTTTTTTTTTGTTTTTTGTTTTTTTTTTGAGCCTTTTTGACTTACAAGGGGTCCTCCAAAACCACATTCCTCTCTCTTCCCCCTGGTCCTTTGCTCCAGCTGTTTGGTCTCTCTTGTCCTTGTGTAAACCTAAAGAAAAATCAGGAAACTTCAGAGCTAGTTCAAATTCCAAACTAAGATACTAATATTTGGCTTATATTGCCTTCCCTATACTTCTATTATTTCCTTTTACTTTTTTTCACATTCTATTTCCAGTGCAGCCACAGCAGACTGGAAAAATAAATATTTGAAAAAAGAATAATAAAACACGGATATGAGTCTGTGTTAGAGTCCCTGATGTTAGTCACCAATAATTCTTTCCCTCCCAACAACTAGTTACTGACCTTCTCTTCAAGTGGCAGCGTCTGTTCTCCCTTCCCTTGAAACTCAGCTGGTCTTGTGATATGTTTTATCTAACAGAATTTGTAAAAGTGACCTTCTAGTCCAAGCTCAACCTGTACTAGTACTGGCAGCTTCTCTTTCTGTCTTCTGAAACCAGCTGCTATATAGAATGTTCACCTACCCTGAGATCTTATGCTGCAAGGAAGCCAATTTCACTGTGAGGAGATGCCCAGTGGAAGAGCACTGTACTCAAACCTTCTTAGATCTTTCAAACTAGCCCATGCATCAGCTGGATGCATCTGAATCAGTAACCCCATCTGATGTCATGTGGAACAGAACCACTCAGCTAAACACATTCATTCCACAGAATTATATTGGTACTTATACCATTAAGTTTTTTGTAGGTCTGTTACTCAGCAATAGACAATTGAAAATGTATTGAATTGCTTAAAAGGAAAATAAATATGTAGAGAGGAGATTAGAAATAAAACCCAAACCAAGTGAAGATCCTCTTTGATTTTTTCTTTGTTAGCTATTTCTTGTTATTGATTGTTTTTATTTCATTAAATGAAAGGTTAAACATTTTGCCTTCTTCACTTTGCTAGCTCTAGGCTACTTAATTTCTATGTGCCTTAAGATCATGTTCACTAACATCAAAATCACAGACTTGTTGTGAGTTGAGCTACATAAGGAGCTTGTAATATAATGTATATAAAACACTTAGAAAATTACCAAGTGTGTAGTAAGCCTTGGAGAACAGAATGGCAATCCACTGCAGTATTCTTGCCTGGAAAATTCCGTGGACAGATAAGCCTGGTGGGCTACTGTCCATGGGTTGCAAAGAGTTGGACATGACTGAGCAACTAACACACAGTAAGCCTACATGATTGTTTGCAATTATGATTATTCTCATTTTTCCTAAGAGATATTAAATTCAAAAGAGGGATGAGAAAAATTCAATTTTTGGAAAATTATTGCTTATGTTAAGCCTTAGATAGGAACATTCTTTTTATATTAAAGTTCTATGTAAGAAATTTCATACTAATTAATGTAAAGAACTAATATACTTTATCCCACGGGTCTCCTTTTGCTTATTATTAAGATACTTCAAAATTCAGTTTATATTTAGAAATTTCAAATGTTTAAGATATTGAAAACTACTCATATTTGTTCTGTCTCTTCCAATTTTTCTTCAAATATTAATTATGCATTAAATTATGAGAGTATCATTTAAATTTTTCATTTAATATACTCACTATGCCTATTTTATTTATTAATTAAATACATTAAATGTCATTGGCTTGAAAGTTGGTTTAAAACTCAAAATTCAGAAAACAAAGATCATGGCATGTAGCCCCATCACTTCATGACAAATAGATGGGGAAACAATGGAAACAGTGACATAATTTATTTTTTGGGGGGCTCCAAAATCACTGCAGATGGTGACTGCAGCCATGAAATTAAAAGATGCTTGCTCCTTTGAAGAATAGCTATGACCAAACTAGACAGCATATTAAAAAGCAGAGACGTCACATTACTTTACTGACAAAGGTTGATCTATTCAAAGCTATGGTTTTTCCAGTAGTCATGAATGGACACAAGAATTGGATTATAAAGAAAGCTGAGTGCCGAAGAATTCATGCTTTTGAACTTTGGTGTTGGAAAAGACGATTGAAAGTCTCTTGGATTGCAAAGAGATCCAACCAGTCAATCCTAAAGGCAATCAGTCCTGAATATTCATTGGAAGGACTGATGCTGAAGCTGAAACTCCAATACTTTGGCCACCTGATGTGAAGAACTGACTCATTTGAAAAGACCCTGATGCTGGGAAAGATTGAAGGCAGGAGGAGAAGGGGACGACAGAGGATGAGATGGTTGGATGGCATCACTGACCCAATGGACATGGATTTGAGTAAGCTCCAGGAGTTGGTGATGGACAGGGAGGCCTGGGTGCTGCAGTATGTGTGTGTGTGTGTGGGGGGGGGGGTGTCTCAAAGAGACCCCTGTACACGACTGAGCTACCGAGCTGAAATGCTTTTATGATAAATGCATTGTTAGAGATTTGAAGAGATGAGGAATATAAAACTAAAAATCAGAAAAAATAGCTCTGTATACAAGGATATTATTTTTTTTTTTTTTTTACTTTTAGCATATTATTGAATGAGTTTTAGGAACAGTCGTCTTAAGAAATAATTGACATAGCATAAAATTTCCCCACAAACCGTGATATTTACTATGTTTACAAAGTTCAACCATTGTCTCCATGTTCTAATTCTGTAATCCTCCCAAGAAATGATTTTTTTAATTTTTTAATTTTTTTATTTTATTTTTTAAAAAAGTTGACAATTACAAAAATCACAAATTAATGTAATATAAAAATAAGAAATGCAGCAAACTAATGCATTGTGCCCTGGAGCATTTCACTGTGGTAAAAAGAAATCTGCTTAGAAAAAAATCAAAGGAAGGATTCCTAAAGAAATGACAAATGAGCTAATTTCTGATATGAAATAAAGGGTGCATATGTCTGTCTGTGTGGTATATACGTGTAATTCCAGATGTACAAAAATATATGGGAATCTGTGAGGCAAAGAGGTAGGTGAAGGTGAAACAGATAGGGTTCTGTGTCCTGTAAGTTTTTTTGGCTCAGGGATAGAGTGCAGATTTTATGTTTGAAAGACCACAGTGCAGGAAGATGGGTAAAAAAAAAATGTGTAGATGCACCAATAGAAAATAATTGACTAAATTACCATCTGTCCAACTTATACAATATTATGTAGCTAGTGAAAATAATGAGTTAGAAACATATGAATAGATTTCTAGGACTATCTATAAATTGTGAAGGGAGGTACAAATGCAACAAATAATTAAAAGTAAATGTTTAATATATGTGTGTATGTATGTACACTAATTTTGTTGTGTGGTAGTGTAAAAATGATTACACGTTATAAGGTTCAAATGCAGTTCATTTATGTAACCCACTGAATGAGACACTCATAATACAGTGTTGTAAATCTCAAATTTTATGTGTACGGGCAATAAAAGGGTGCATTCCAGGGAAAAGTTCAAATAATTAAAAGGTTGTTTTAAAATAGACTGATTATGCCAACGCATATGTGGCTAATTAACTTTCAAGAATATCCAATGGAACAAAAAAAAAAAAGAATATCCAATGGAAAAAGGGTAGTCTTTTCAATAAATATATAAATTCTAAGGTTCTAAGGTATAGTATGGTGACTATAATTGATAATACTATATTGTATAATTAAACAGAGTACATCCTAAATATTCTTACCAAAAATAGTAATTATGTGAGGTGATGATGGTTGTGATGGATATGTTAACTCAATTGTGAGACTTCTTTCACAGTGTTCACATATAATGAATCATCACACTGTACACTTTAAATATAGTACAATTTTGTCAACTAAACCTCAATAAAACTGAAAAAATAATTAAACTAGCAAATTATGAATTTGTCCAATTTCTTTTTCAAATCGTATTCTAATATGAGGTAAGATTTAAGTGTGTTTGCATATCATATTCAAATGAAGGCTTTTAATTTACTTGATTTTGTAAGTTTTTGTAGATGTTGTACACTACTTTTTGATAAAAACACTCTTGTAAATTATGTCCCCAACTGGCGCACGAAGCACAGGCGGCTGCGACTGGCGCATGAAGCGCGGCGGAGAGGAGCTACCCTACGTCTGAGATAAGGGGCAGAAGCCCAGAGGACCCCATGCCCGAAGGGCAGCGGCCAAGAGGAGTTACCCCATGTCTGAGGTCAGGGGCAGCAGCCGAGAGTGCCAGGCTGCAACGGCGAAGGAAGGGTGGAGAGGAGCTACCCCACGTCCGAGGTCAGGGTGAGGGGCGCCAGAGAGGAGCTACCCCACATCCGAGGTCAGGGGCGGCGGCCGGGAGGAGCTACCCCATGCCCAACGAGCCGTGGTTGCCCAGGCACAGGAGGGCCTAGAGGAGCTATCCCATGTTGAAGGTCAGAAAGGGCGGCAGTGAGGAGATACCCCTCATCCAAGGTAAGGAGCAGCAGCTGCGCTTTGCCGGAGCAGCCATGAAGAGATACCCCACACCTAAGGTAAAAGAAACCAAAGTAGGATGGTAAGTGTTTCAAGAGGGCATCAGAGGGCAAACACACTGAAGCCATAATCACAGAAAACTAGTCAATTTAATCACACTAGGACCACAGCCTTGTCTAACTCAATGGAACTAAGCCATGCCCATGGGGCAACCCAAGATGGGCGGGTCATGGTGGAGAGATCTGACAGAATGTGGTCCACTGGAGAAGGGAATGGCAAACCACTTGAGTATTCTTGCCTTGAGAACCCCATGAACAGTATTAAAAGGCAAAATGATAGGATACTGAAAGAGGAACTCCCCAGGTCAGTAGGGGCCCAATATGCTACTGGAGATCAGTGGGGAAATAACTCCAGAAAGAATGAAGGGATGGAGCCAAAGCAAAAAGAATACCCAGCTGTGGATGTGACTGGTGATAGAAGCAAGGTCCGATGCTGTAAAGAGCAATATTGCATAAGAACCTGGAAGGTCAGGTCCATGAATCAAGGCAAATTGGAAGTGGTCAAACAAGAGATGGCAAGAGTGAATGTCGGCATTCTAGGAATCAGCGAACTAAAATGGACTGGAATGGGTGAATTTAACTCAGATGACCATTATATCTACTACTGCAGGCAGGAATCCCTCAGAAGAAATGGAGTAGCCATCATGGTCAACAAAAATCCGAAATGCAGTACTTGGATGCAATCTCAAAAATGACAGAATGATCTCTGTTCGTTTCCAAGGCAAACCATTCAATATCACAGTAATCCAAGTCTATGCCCCAACCAGTAATGCTGAAGAAGCTGAAGTTGAACGGCTCTATGAAGACCTACAAGACTTATTAGAACTAACACCCAAAAAAGATGTCTTTTTCATTAAAGGGGACTAGAATGCAAAAGTAGGAAGTCAAGAAACACCTGGAGTAACAGGCAAATTTGGCCTTGGACTACGGAATGAAGCAGGGCAAAGACTAATAGAGTTTTGCCAAGAAAATGCACTGGTCATAACAAACACCCTCTCCCAACAACAAAAGAGAAGACTCTATACATGGACATCACCAGATGGTCAACACCAAAATCAGATTGATCATATTCTTTGCAGCCAAAGATGGAGAAGCTCTATACAGTCAGCAAAAACAAGACAAGGAGCTGACTGTGGCTCAGATCATGAACTCCTTATTGCCAAATTCAGACTTAAATTGAAGAAAGTAGGGAAACCACTAGACCATTCAGGTTTGACCTTAATCAAATCCCTTATGATTATACAGTGGAAGTGAGAAATAGATATAAGGGCCTAGATCTGATAGATAGAGTGCCTGATGAACTATGGAATGAGGTTCGTGACATTGTACAGGAGACAGGGATCAAGAATATTCCCATAGAAAAGAAATGCAAAAAAGCAAAATGGCTGTCTGAGGAGGCCTTACAAATAGCTGTGAAAAGAAGAGAAGCGAAAACCAAAGGAAAGAAGGAAAGATATAAACATCTGAATGCAGAGTTCCAAAGAATAACAAGAAGAGATAAGAAAGCCTTCTTCAGTGATCAATGCAAAGAAATAGAGGAAAACAACAGAATGGGAAAGACTAGAGATCTCTTCAAGAAAATTAGAGATACCAAGGGAATATTTCATGCAAAGATGGGCTCGATAAAGAACAGAAATGTTATGGACCTAACAGAAGCAGAAGATATTAAGAAGAGATGGCAAGAATACACAGAAGAACTGTACAAAAAAGATCTTCACGACCCAGATAATCACGATGGTGTGATCACTCACCTAGAGCCAGACATCCTGGAATGTGAAGTCAAGTGGGCCTTAGAAAGCATCACTACGAACAAAGCTAGTGGAGGTGATGGAATTCCAGTTGAGCTATTCCAAATCCTGAAAGATGATGCTGTGAAAGTGCTGCACTCAATATGCCAGCAAATTTGGAAAACTCAGCAGTGGCCAGAGGACTGGAAAAGGTCAGTTTTCCTTCCAATCCCAAAGAAAGGCAATGCCAAAGAATGCTCAAACTACCACACAATTGCACTCATCTCACACGCTAGTAAAGTAATGCTCAAAATTCTCCAAGCCAGGCTTCAGCAATATGTGAACCATGAACTTCCTGATGTTCAAGCTGATTTTAGAAATGGCAGAAGAACCCCAAATCAAATTGCCAACATCTGCTGGATCATGGAAAAAGCAAGAGAGTTCCAGAAAAACATCTATTTCTGCTTTATTGACTATGCCAAAGCCTTTGACTGTGTGGATCACAATAAACTGTGGAAAATTCTGAAAAAGATGGGAATACGAGACCACCTGATCTGCCTCTTGAGAAATTTGTATGCAGGTCAGGAAGCAACAGTTAGAACTGGACATGGAACAACAGACTGGTTCCAAATAGGAAAAGGAGTATGTCAAGGCTGTATATTGTCACCCTGCTAATTTAACTTATATGCAGAGTACGTCATGAAAAACGCTGGGCTGGAGGAAGCACAAGCTGGAATCAAGATGGCTGGGAGAAATATCAATAACCTCAGATATGCAGATGACACCACCCTTTTGGAAGAAAGTGAAGAGGAACTCAAAAGCCTCTTGATGAAAATGAAAGTGGAGAGTGAAAATGTTGGCTTAAAGCTCAACATTCAGAAAATGAAGATCATGGCATCTGGTCCCATCACTTCATGGGAAATAGATGGGGAAACAGTGGAAACAGTGTCAGACTTTATTTTGGGGGGCTCCAAAATCACTACAGATGGTGACTGTAGCCATGAAATTAAAAGACGCTTACTCCTTGGAAGGAAAATTATGACCAAGCTAGATAGCATATTCAAAAGCAGAGACATTACTTTGCCGACAAAGGTCCGTCTAGTCAAGGCTATGGTTTTTTCCTGTGGTCATGTATGGATGCGAGAGTTGGACTGCGAAGAAGGCTGAGCACTGAAGAATTTATGCTTTTGAGCTGTGGTGTTGGAGAAGACTCTTGAGAGTCCCTTGGACTGCAAGGAGATCCAACCAGTCCATTCTGAAGGAGATCAGCCCTGGGATTTCTTTGGAAGGAATAATGCTAAAGCCAAAACTCCAGTACTTTGGCCACCTCATGCGAAGAGTTGACTCATTGGAAAAGACTCTGATGCTGGGAGGGTTTGGGGGCAGGAGTAGAAGGGGACAACAGAGGATGAGATGGCTGGATGGCATCAGTGACTCGATGGACATGAATCTGGGTGCACTCCAGGAGTTGGTGGTGGACAGGGAGGCCTGACGTGCTCCGATTCATGGGGTCACAAATAGTCGGACATGACTGAGTGACTGAACTGAAGTGAACTGATGACATGTACATTGAGACTACAATAAAGTACAGAGGGTAGGAAGCACTTTCAGTATTATAATAATTCTTCCTTTTTAATCTTAATCTTAAGATTTAATCAAATATTAATCTTAAATTCAAGAATTTAAGGTGCATGGGATATATACAAACATTCTATCTGTAGCAGTACTTAAAGGCAAATCAGTTTGAAATAGTAACAACCCAAAAAATATATACTTCTGTTCCATAGTGTCTATGACTGCCTCTTTGGAAATAATTTAGAGTTCACATGCAATTTGGTTTATTCCTGCTACAAAGATTAGTCAAGTATAAACTTCACCATCTTTCCCTACCCTATTCCTCTAGTTACCACCATGGAACAAAAGATGAGGAATATGGACAGGAACAAGGGCACAGAAGATGAAGTTACTTTTTAGGAAGGATAAAAACATATTAAGAAAAATGTAATGTCTCCTCTTAATGTCAGAGTGTAAGCACCATTCTCAAATAGTTGTCCCCAGGCATTTTTCCTATATTGTTGATTTAAGGCAAAATCTTTTTAGAAATTGAGTTCACATATGTTCTATATTTGAAGCCTAAATATACAGCCCAATAATATAACACTTAATTTTTTCAACAATTAGCAATAAACATCAATATACGAAGGGTTAACATTCATATTAACAGTGGAGCCTGGATTATAAGAAAGTGATAAAAACCCATCCCTCTGGTACTATAATTAATATTTTTACCAACTCCTGTAGAGAAATAACTAAAAAATAATTTAGACATGGTATAGAACTGTATTGTTAGTTAGGCTTAAGGAAACTATGTGAAGTATATACATCTATATTGAATCACAGTAAAATTAACTTCTACAAGCAATGCTCAATTATTTTTCATTTACTTTCTTACATTTTAGTCTGCAGAAACTTTGTTATAGGAGTCTAGTTGAATTTATTACATTTATCTATATATAAAGTATCATTTTTCCTTTTTTTGTTATTGTTAATGAATGAGCTTAGATGCAGACTTGGACAGGAAAAGCCATAAGTAAACATCCCTTCTTTGTTCACTTTAACTTTGTGAAAAAACCAAAACATAGGCTGGTTGTGCTTATGTTCCACAGGAAAAGTTTAATATCCATTATGTACCATATGTACCATTTAATATCCAAACTTATATGTTATGACTTGTAGGATATATGCAATTTATTTTGAAGATACTTTTGAAACCTTATTCACACACACACACACACACACACACACACACACACACTAACTGCTGAGTTTTCTTAAACTGTGTAACTAAAGCAGTCATTTTTGGTGGACACTTCATCTCTTCTCTGAGCATAATTTGTATCTGCCTTGTTCTTGTCTTTCTATGTTCTCTTCTAGTTTTATGACCATTATTATCTGTAGGATTTACTCAGTGTTTTCTTAGATACTTGCTTCTAGTAAAGTCAAATTTTAAGAGCACTGTCTATGTCTATGAGCTAAGTTTCTGTCTCTGCTATTAGTGACACTGTTTACTGTCTCATTTGTTTATTAATAGCATCGAATGCACATACTTAGGACATTGGACCCTTTTCCCCCATTAAGTTTTCAGTTCAGTGATTTCATTGCTGTATTCATCTCTCTAATTGGCCTAGTATGTGATTGTCTCACTGCTACAGGGAATGGATTTCACTCTTCCTCTAATATTCTCTTTGTTTTCAACAATAAGACAAATCTGACCATCTGTTGACTATCAGTGACTACCATTGTTGCCTCAGAAGTCATAGGTTTTAGTAAGTTTCATTTCCACTTCTCATTCTTGCCCAGGTTCCTAGATCTCATTTTTTCTTGCCTCTCATTTACCAAGAAAAGTAATTTTGCCTATTACCAAAATTCTAGATATAATTATCTAGAACTAGTTCTGATTATGCAAATTATTATCTAGTTCTGCAAAGTATTATTATCTAGTTCTTATTATGTAAATTATTTCCCATAATTCTTGTCCAAACAATGATTTTACATAAGAAAAAACTCAGGAGGAATTTGTGTATTCCTATTGCAAGTGAATTGTTGAGAAAAAAAAATTTTTTTAATCACCTGCTCTTGATACATTGAAATTTGTGTCTGCATCTTTAGTAAATTTGCATTATAAATAAATCCCCTTTTCCCAACCATACTCTCACTCCATAACCTTGGTCCCTATATATATTATTTTCAATGTATTGTTTTAATATACAGGCTGTTCACTATTAAAATAAAAGAAAGAAAAGTTAGATTTTCTCAGCTGAGGTAATAAGACAAAGCAGTAAAGGAATCCCAGGGGTTTTCTTTTGTACTAGCAAAGTGCTTTTAAAACAGTTTCATATAGCAGCATTTATTCAGTTTTTCAAATTAACACTCACTGAACTATTCAGTATATCACTAAATAAAGTTCTGCAAAAACTCTGTGTATCAAAAGAGTTAATTTTAGCACATATGTTATCTCCCACTTGAATATGAAAGAGGAAAATGAACCAACAAATGCTGTTTTATATATAGACTAGCATTTAGTTGCTAGATCAGTAGCATATGCAACTTGTTAGAAATGTAAATTCTCTGACCCACCCCCAAACTTCCTAAGTCAGAAACTGTTAAGGGTAGAGCCCAGAAATTTGTGTTTTGACAAGCTATGTGTGCTATGAAAATGTCACACTCAGCTCTCCTTCTGCATTGAACACGATTAATCAGTCCCCCATTTTTGCACAAAGCAGCTTCTAGCCAGTGACAGAGTAGAGTAGGTGTACTGCAGGAGCTGTATTTCCTCCTTTATGAGCTCCTTTAACAGGTAACTTTGGCCGTAGCATCAGTCATGCCAAAGCATTCTTAGAACTGTGCTGCAGTCCGGCACTCTTTATATCATATGTTCTTTCTTTCTAACTCTTTCTCGAAGTAAAACTTACATCTCTTGGCCTGAAAGATTTACCCACTTTTCTGACTCCTTTCCTTTCATCTTTATCAGACGTCTCCTCCAATTCCTCTTCTGTACCTTGAATTTCATTTTAGCATGGGTCCTTCTCAGAGGACCCTAACTGCTCCAAGTGATACCAGAAATGATTAAAAACAAAACAGGAGATATAGATGGAATTTTGGAAAAACCAGAATTAACAATCAAGCTCTTTAGGTACTCTGTTGCGTGTTGAAGCTTGAGAACTAGTTTATAGACCTTTTCTATTTTTGTTATAGTTATCAATACTGAGTGTATCGTAACCTTCACATTGAGGGCATTACCACGTGTTTTGTACTTGGGGGATTGATTCTTAGATGATGAGTGAATTCAAACAGGAATTGACAAAGGCAATATTGAACTACATCTATTAAATTTTGAATCCAACTGAAGAACAAAGAGAACTGAAACTATCATCTAACATAACTCATGTTGCTATAGAATCTTATACAAGGTAAAGTGAATAAATCAAGTTAGAAAAGAACTCCCTGGGAATAAATAAGCTCTGAAATGATGAAAACAGAAGCGTATCCTTGTTTCAGACTTTTAACTAAATGACATTAAGCCTTTTTTCTATATGACCCTCTCAAAGCTTATTATCCTGAATCCTTGATTGTTAGATTACTCAAGTTATTGCATTCACAATAAACAAGCTGCCAGCCATGATTATGTGATATTCTACAAGGGAATACATCTTTTTGAAAGCCCTAAAGTACTTACTGACATCATGTGAGGACTTGGATTGTTTTATCTTTTAACTTTTCACTTTGTAAATATTATAAGAAGTGATATTTAGAAGTCTCACAGAATCTATTCAGAGGGAAAATATCCCTAATATTTTAAAATAAGTATGCAGTGAGAGGGGGTAGGAAAAATCATATAATGTTTTCTCATTTTCACAAATGCTGCCTGATGATATTCTTAAAGAGAGAAATATTTTTAACACAATTTCATACTGAATTTTTTTCAATTGTTTAACATTTTGCTTTCATCCTTTGTGGTCATGGAGGGCATGATTGATTCACTGTCTTCTGGAAATTGTTTTATACTCTAAAAAATAAAACTAAAAAAATGTCTACACTGGTACACAGGCATTTTCTAAATGACTATTGATTTCATCAATTGGTAAAACCCTTTCCTTTTTCTGTTTGTTTGTTTTGCAGATTTGTGTTTGCATATTTTTTAGTTAAAATGAATATTTTTATGCAAAAATATTACTGAAAATTGGGAAATAGGGAAAGGAGTACCTCAAGGCTGTATATTGTTACCCTGCTTATTTAAATTATATGCAGAGTACATCATGAGAAATGCCAGGCTGGATGAAGCACAAGCTGGAATCAAGACTGCCAGGAAAAATATCAATAACCTCAGATATGCAGATGACACCACCCTTATGGCAGAAAGCAAAGAATTAAAGAGCCTCTTGATTAAAGTGAAAGTGGAGAGTGAAAAAGGTTGGCTTAAAGTTCAACATTCAGAAAACTAAGATCATGGCATCTGGTCCCATCACTTCATGGCATATAAATGGGGAAACAATGGAAACAGTGACAGACTTTATTTTTGGTGGCTCCAAAATCACTGCAGATGGTGACTGCAGCCACGAAATTAAAAGATGCTTATTCCTTGGAAGAAAAGCTATGACCAACCTAGACAGCATATTAAAAAGCAAAGATATTGCTTTGCCAACAAAGGTCCATCTAGGCAAAGCTATGGTTTTTCCAGTAGTCATGTATGAATATAAGAGTTGGACTACAAGGAAAGCTGAGCACTGAAGAATTGATGCTTTTGATCTGTGGCATTGGAGAAGACTCTTGAGAGTCCCTTGGACTGCAAGGAGATCCAACCAGCCAATTCTAAAGGAAATCAGTCCTGAATATTCATTGGAAGGACTGATGCTGTAATGAAATTCTAATACTTTGGCCACCTAATGAGAAAAACTGATTCATTTGAAAAGACACTGATGCTGGGAAAGAATTGAAAGTGGGAGGAGAACAGGACAACAGAGGATGAGATAGTTGGATGGCATCATGACTCGATGGACATGAGTTTGAGTAACTTCCGGGATTTGGTGATGGACAGGGAAGCCTGTGGTGCTGCAGTCCATGGGGGTCTCAAAGAGTCAGACATGACTGAGTGACTGAACTGAACTGATTACTGAATAACTCATTTAACAAACAGTGCTTTTTTTTTTAAAGCTAGATTTAACTACATTAAACACATAGGTAAAGTCAAAGTGTAAGTTGCTTGGTTGTGGCCAACTCTTTGAAGAACCCATGGACTGTAACCCACCAGGCTCCTCTGTCCATGGAATTCTCCAGGCAAGAACACTGGAGTGATTGCCATGCCCCTGTCCAGGGGATCTTCCTTACCCAAGAATCGAACCCCAGTCTACCATATTGTGGGCAGATTCTTTCCTGTCTGAGCCACCAGGGAGGCTCTTCCCTCTTATCCACAGGGGATACCTTCCAAGACCCCCAGTGAATGCCTGAAGCCTCACATAGTACTGAATTCTCTGTTTTCCCTAAACTCTACACACCTATGATAAAGTGCTATTTATAATTTAGGTACAGTAACAGGTTACCAATAATAGCTAGTAATAAAAATAGAACAGTTATAACAACGTATTCTAATAAAAGTTAGGTGAATATGGTCTCTTTCCTTTTCTCTGAAAATATCTTCTTATACAAATGGCACACCTTTTCCATCTTGATTAAGCATTCACCATTCACTGTGGCTGTAATTTTTGGATTATATGGATTTCTTTTTCCTTCTTTGCAATGTAACAGATAGAAGACTTGTTCTTACAATAGATTTTAGCAACTTTCAGCATACAATTGTTCATTTTCCTTATTAATTCAGGAACTTTCACCTTTTGACGTAAAGGAAGCATTTTAAGGTCTTTGGCTCATCTGAATGCCAGCAGCACTGCTTTTGGTCTTTGGGACAATTATGAGGTAAAATAAAGGTTACTTGAACACAAGCATTGCAATACTTTGACAGCTGATCCAGTGGATTTGATAAACAAAAAGGCTACTAAGTCACTGTGTAAGGGTGTCTTAGAGATGAATCGTGTCCTGGGCAGGACAGAGTGGAATGACTTGAGATTCTATCACACTACTCAAATGATGCTCAGATTAAAATGTGTGAGTTATTTATTTCTGGAAGTTTTTATTTAAAGACTGTAGTTGACTATAGTAACTAAAACTGAGGAAAGCAAAACTACCTGGATAAGGGAGTCTATTGCAGTTTATGAAATGTTTTGTTTTGCTCTTTTGTTTTGGTATATAAGTTGAATGTGACCTACAGATTTGATCTATGAATTAATCTCAGTTTCCTAGGTCAAACTTTCAACATCCTTCATCTGAACGAATTAGTTAGCAATTCAGTTTCAAAAAATGATAAAACATAAAGTTAATAGCTTTAGGTTCTATTGATGATGGTGAAAATATCCTGAGTGTTTGCATATGCCCAAACATATCATGGTACACATTAAATATGTGTCATTATTTGTATATTAAAGAACAAATACTTTAAATAAATCAGTTTTGTGTTTTCTGTTGACTAGAAAATTATGCATCTGGAAACAGGGGAATAACCCAGAGTATAACAGGGGAATTATGATATATATATAAAACCTTTAAAAATAATGTTTATGTTAATACAATTTTTGAAAAATATATTGTTAGGATACAGAATGTATTTTCCATTTTTGATTTGGTACAATAGCTTGCTTATCAAGTGAAACATCAATATTTTTCTGAACTAGATACAGTAGGCAGCTTCCCAAATATTCTAGAATAGGAAACATGAAAGACTTCCTTGTTTGCTCATATCCAGCACATTGCACTCTATTAAAAATATTAGTTTTTATAAATTGATGTATAAATGTATTGATGTTTAAATGTTTTTGCCTTTGCATAACCTAATTGAGAGAACTTTACCATTATATCAAGGCCCAGCTTTTTATTCAGTCTTGTTTAATATCAGAGTTGAAACTTTTGTGTCGATGGCCTCTTGGTGGCTCACCGTGTAAAAAAAATCTGCCTGCAATGTGGGAGACCTGGGTTTAACCCCTGGGTCCAGAAGATTCCCTGCAGAAGGGAATGGCAGCCCACTCCAGTATTCTGGCCTAGAGAATTCCATGGACATAGGAGCCTGTCCAGCTACAATCCATGGGATGGCAAGGAGTCGGACATGGCTAAACAACTAACACACACATTTGTCTATCAGTTATACTTCAATGAAGCTGCTAAAACAAAACAAAACCCCAGAAAAGTTTAGACTCTGATGTCAGATTTACACCCTATTATTTAACTGTAAATTCTATTAGATGTTTTGAGATTTTTTTGTTCTCATTTGTATAATGGATGAGAAATATAGTGCTAGTATGCAGACTGAAGCTCCTTTCATTTTAATGATATTATTGCAGAAAGTTTGTGGGTTTATAAAAATCCAGATAACTAGAAAAAAAAAAATTTTAAGTCACATGGCTTCACAGGTGGCACTAGTAGTAAAGAACCTGCTTGCCAATGCAGGAGATGAAAGGGATGCAGGTTTGATCCCTGGGTCAGGAAGATCCCCTGGAGGAAGGCATGGCAACCCACTCCAGTACTCTTGCCTGGAGAATTCCATGGACAGAGGAGCCTGGTGGGCTACAGTCCATGGGGTCACAAAGAGTCAGACACGACAAGTGACTTAGCACACATGCACGCACTGCAGAAAGTTTGTATATTTATAAAAATTCAGATAAGATGAAAATCTTTTTCCAAAGTCATATGTATGACTAAATTAAAATACATTTAAAATATAAATGTATATTTAACTACCAATAAATGGTCCTTGCTTTAAATTTGATTGTAATGAATCATGCTCTGGTGTTTCTTAAATCATACACATCTTGTATTCTCTGAGGGAAATAAATTCTGTGTGAAGAAATTCGAAGGAGAATTTTGTTCTAGATTGTTATGAATTTCTCTGAGTCTTTTTTACTTGCATTTCCTATGCTTACTTAACAAATTTTTAAGTGCCTCTGATTTATTAGGTCTGTTTAAAGCATTCCAGAGAGTGTTCACATGGGAAAAATAAAACATCTTTTCTACTATTTTGTAATTAATTAAAATGCATAAATCTTAAGTGTATAGCTTGATATATTTTTATATATGTGTGTGCCTCTATAACCCTTAACTAACTCAAGATATAGAACAATTCCTTCACTCCTGAAGTTTCCCTTATGTCTCTTGCCCCTTCCATGTTATTATTCTGACTCTGTCATCAGAAATAAGTGCTGCTAATTCTGAGCTTCATTTAAATGGAATCATACGGTAAATGCCCTTTGATGTCTAACCTTTTCATTTCCACTGAACATATAGATCACTCAGTTCAGTTTAGTTGCTCAGTCGTGTCCGACTCTTTGTGACCCCATAGACTGCAGCATGCCAGGCCTCCCTGTCCATTGCCAACTCCTGGAGTTTACACAAACTCACATCTGTTGAGTTGGTGATGCCATCCAACTAGCTCATCCTCTGTCCTCCCCTTCTCCTCCTGCCTTCAATCTTTCCCAGCATCAGGGTCTTTTCAAATGAGTTAGTTCTTTGCATCAGAAGGCCAATGTATTGGAGTTTCAGCTTTGGCATCAGTCCTTCCAATGAATATTCAGGACTAATTTCCTTTAGGATGGACTGGTTGGATCTCCTTGCACTTACTAAAACTCTATAGATCACTCACTAAAACTCTTATTTTCTTGCAACATGTTTCATTAATCTTCTTTCATGTGTGCATGCTCAGTAGCTTCAGTCATGTCTCTTTTTGACCCCACTGGGCTACAGTCTGCCAGGCTCCTCTGTCCCTGGGATTCTCCAGGCAAGAATATTGGAGTTGGTGCCATGCCATCTTCCATGGGCTCTTCTCAACCCAGATTGAACCTGTGTCTCCTGCATTGCAGGCGGATTCTTTTTCATTGAACTACCAGGGTGGTAGTGGTTTAGTTGCTAAGTTATGTCCAATTGTTGTGACCCCATGGACTGTAGCCTGCCAGGCAATTCTCCAGGCAAGTATCCTGGAGTGAGTTGCCATTTCCTTCTCCAGGGGATCTTCCCAACCCAGGATTGAACCCAGGTCTCCTGCATTGCACGGGGATTCTTTACTGGCTGAGCTAGGAGGGAAGCCCTGAAATACCAGGGTAACCAGTGCTAATCTTACCATTTAAGTTGTATAATTACAATGACAATTAGCAATAATAGTTCTTTTGTGAAATGCAAATGAAATTTGATAAGCATACCAGACTTCGATAATTTGGATAATGAGATTTGGAATATTTTGAGTTGATATTTAGATGAGATTTTGGAATTAGAGTTAGTGCTGGTATGAGTTTAGACCTTTGGAGATGCTGAGATGGGGAGAATGCATTTTGCATGTGGGATAGATTTGATTTTTGAGAAGAACAGAAGATGGATTCCCCAAATTTTTGTCCACCCAGAACCTCAGAATGTGACCCTACTTGGAAATAGGAACTTTGCAGATGTAATCAAATTAAGAGGAAGTCATAATGGATTAGGGTGAGTCTTAATTTCCATATGACTAATGTTCTTATAGGAGGAGACAATACACCAATCTAGACATGGGGAAAAGGACACATGAAGATCTAGGCAGAGAATGTGTTGGTCGCGCAGTTGTGTTTGACTCTTTATAAACCCATGGACTGTAGCCCACCAGGTTTCTCTGTCCATGAGATTTCCCAGGCAAAAATACTAGAGTGGGTTGCCATTCCCTTCTCGAGGGGATCTTCCAGATCCAGGGATTGAACCTGGGTCTTCTGCATTGCAGGTAGATTCTTTTCTGAGCAACCAAGGAAGCCCAGGCAGAGAATGGAGTAATGCCAAAGAATACCAAGGATTGCTGTGTGCTAGCAGAAATTGGAAGATGCAGGAAAGGATTCTTCCTTCATAGGGAACATGGCCCCATGGGCACCTTGATTTCAGACATCTAATTTACAACACTATGAGAAAATAAATTCCCTTTGTCTTTAGCCAGCAAGTTGTAGTAATTTGCTCTGATAAGCCTAGGGACAAAACCACATATTTTTGTTTTTAATTTTTGCTGGTTTTACTACTCATGGTGCTTTATGTCCCAGTGCAATTTAAATACTTTCTACAAGGTTAGTTCTAGTTCAGTCACTCAGGTTAATGCCTTTCTAAAACACTTGTTTACAGGATAACTTTTCTTAGCTTTAAAACATTTTCATTTCTCACATTTTTTTAGGCCAAGTTCATTACAGTATTCTGGTACCAAGTCTTTTAAAATCAGAAATGACTATACCGTATTATTCCCATTCCCAGTGGGTTGCTTCCTTCTCTTCCCACAAAACACCTTCCTTCTATTTACACTTGCTTGTGATTCTCTCCTCTTAATCTTTACACATGCTATTTATCTGCCTAGATGCCTGCCCCCTTTTCTATACCAAGATCCAAACTCAAAGCATCTATATCTTGAAAGTTTCTCTATCTCTAGTTTTAATAACTTTGGTGGAATTTTTATGTATGTGATTTAAACATGTTATTTCAGCAGTTATCATATTGTATTTTAATTATTTATGTAGCAAAGCAGGTTTCTTTATCATCCTCCCTGGTACCTGAGGTTAAGGCAACCTAGCGGGCTTTGTGGTATAACTCAGACATTCTCTTTTTAAAAAATTCATATCAAAGTTTAACTTCTTAGTTGTGCTGCTAAAAGAGAAAGTTCTGGGTGCATTTTATATTGTTTCCCTTAGGCAAGCTCACTGTGAAGGCCTCCCCAACTACTTCTGTTGACCTTTGCATCTGAGAAGTCATCCTGCTCCCTTCACTTCTTCATTTCTATCCAAAAACAAGATATGATTGTCATGCTCACCTCTGATTCTCTTAGCTTTCTATATGTGTGTCATTCAGCCTTCCAAGCTCTCCCTTAGCAATGTAAGCAGAAATACTTTGACACAATCAGTCAAATCCTAGTCTCATTCTGAAGACTGCTCTCCCAAAGTGGTCTGATATAACCCACACCTGGATGAGTGGTTCAATCACAGAGATTGTGAGCTTGGATTTTCCATTTTGCATGTTTCTCAGACTTTCCTTTTACTTCTTCATATTCTCATTTGTCTGTTTCCTGGGCCTCTGTTTTTAGATTCTTTGGTGATACTAAATGATCACCACTAAATGATATTCTTTGGTGATACTTAGACAGTGGACTAAGAACTTTGAATGCCTTTTCTCATTTAATCCACATATTGCAATCCTATACAATGAATTATTCTGTAATCAATATTTTTCAAGTGAAGAAAATAAGGCTTAGAGTATCTTATGACTTTGCCCAAGGCCACAGAGCTAAAAATGTTGATCTTAAACATAGAACAATTTAAGTGTACTTTATGCTCTTGGGCTTCCCTCATAGCTCAGTTGGTAAAGAATCCACCTGCAATGCAGGAGACCCCGTTTTGATTCCTAGATTGGGAAGATCCACTGGAGAAGGGATAGGCTACCCACTCCAGTATTCCTGGGCTTCCCTTATGACTCAGCTGGTAAAGAATCTGCCTGCAATGCGGGAAACCTGGGTTTGACCCCTGGGTTGGGAAGATCCCCTGGAGAAGGGAAAGGCTACCCACTCCAGTATTCTAGCCTGGAGAATTCCATGGACTGTATAGTCCATGGGGTTGCAAAGAGTCGGACATGACTAAGCGACTTTCACTTTATGCTCTTAATCAGTATTTGCTTTTAATCAGTGGTATCAACAGCAAAGAAGCTCTCTAGAGGAGCATTTTTGTTTTAATTTCTTTTTCTTTTGAGTCATACAGTAATGGTGACTTAGTGATGGATGGCAAAAGACACTTCAGGTACAAAGAAGACTTGGCCTGGTTTTTAAATACACCAAAGAATGCAGGTGCAGTTCTTCTGCAGAACTATTATAAGATGCCTATAAGAATGTGAACAGATGAGCAGAATATAATATTCTATAGAAATTTTGAGAGCAGTAATGAATAGAAGGAACTTCATAGAGATTGCTAAAAAGGTTTTGAATTATATTATCATGTAAATGATTATTAATGTTTAAAGCATTACATTGGAAATCCAATTTATAAAGCACTAAATTATTTGAAAGTTTGAATAATGAGTAAAACATATTTAAGAGTGAATTCATTGTTATAAGTCTGAAACATTGTGTTTACATGAAATAGTATTAAATATATTCACTAATATAAAGTATGGCTTTACTTTAAGTTGGACTATAATTCATTCCAATTGTGAAGTAGATATAAAAAATAATGCATATAAAATATTTGCTTTTCTAAATAATGTTATAGTACAATAAACCAAATAAGTAACATATTTACTGGATAATTCAGGAAAAAGAAAATGTTAGTATATAAAATCACCACATCCACCAGAAACATGCTTTTCTTTATTCTTTACCTCTTTGTTCTTTATGGTATAGAATGGAAACATATAGAGGCCCATATGTGTTATTATCTCAGGATTTAGAGACAGGGGCATATCTATCAGCAGAATGACCTCAGTCAGTTCAACTCTCTGAATACAGTCTTTCTCATTTGCCAAATAAGTGATAATGTAGCTACCTGTGTCAGATAAAATTAATTTTGACTGCAGAAACGATGAGCGAAATTAACAGGGCAGTCAGACACGACTTAGCAAATAAACGGCAACAACAAGGTCTGCTAACACACAAATGTGTTTATTTCTTTTGTAAATATCTAGGGTATGTAACCTGAGGCCACAGGCTCTTCTCTATCATTCCTGGGGTTGGCTTCCATTCTCATAATCCAGGATGTATCTTTCACATTCTAGAAAGCATAGCAGAAGAAGGGCAAAATTAAGACTTCCACTTACATCATATTGACCAGAACTCATTCTTGTGGCCACAATAAAGATACAAGGGGTGGCTGGGAATATAATCCTCATTCTGGATGACTCTGTGCTCAGCTTTTTAGTGGTCATGCAATGAAGCAGCATAGTATGTTTGTTAATGGCAAGAGCACTAACTCTGGACTTGTGTTACCTGAGTGTATAGCCTGGATTTGTCACTTGCTGTTTGATCTTGGGAAAAGTATAAATATTTCCAGTGTCCTCGCTTCCTCATATGTAAACTTGAGATGAATTTGCTTTCAGCACTTACCTTGTAAGTAGTTCTAAAGATTTCATAAGTTACAATATGTAAAATGCATACATGCCACATTTAAATAAATGCCAGTAAGTGCTATATCTTAAGATTTCATCCTTCAGTTCTATATTTTTATTTGGCAACTTTCAATGAGCTACTAATTAATATAACTAGACACAATGCATATTTTTTTCCTTTCAAAGAACAATAAAATGTGTATAACAATATGCAGTATCCTTATTTTGTATTTTGCTAAAGGTAGCTGAAATAATTTTTGATCCCCAGTTAAACCATGAAATGACCCTTAGGGGCCACAAAAATAGACCAGCAGATCCCTAACAAGGTCCATAGATAAAGTTTGTTAATTTTTAAATTTAACTATAAAAATGTATTTCATTCTGAAATTTAATTTTCATAATATAATCTAGATATTTTTTAATGTACTCAGGAATAGGAAACTTCAGAATTATGTTCACATTTATGACCACATTCATACCAAGATGTATCACTACTGGTAATGGCTTTACAGCAGTTTAAATAAATAGCCAATAATATAGCAACACCCAATTTAAAAGATAAAAATAAAATATCTTGTTCCTTAGCATTCACATCACAGTTTTTGAAATTTTGAGCCAATTTCTATATACTAGAGTTTCCTCCAAAATGGGGGTAATGATAATGAACTTATAAAGCAAATGAAATGAACTATGTATATAAAAAGATTTAGATTTATTTTGCCTCGCTTGCCTCATTCCATCAACCATAGAAGTAGTGATAACAATACAGATATGTTTTTATTAATTCACAATGGAGAATTTCATATGCCTCAAAACAAACTGTATCATCATAGGAAAAATGCAGCTTTAGATTATTATAAAAATTCCCCTTATCAGAATTAAGTATTCAGGACTGCTCTCTTAAAGATTTTTAAGTATAAGATATCATTTCATAAGACATGATGATTATAGACAGCATTCTCTGTATTATTATATTGGAGTCATAGTAGAAAAATGTATTATCTGTTTAACAGGACCTGATGCTTTTATACACACACATACACACACACACACACACACACACACACACACATATGTTAAAGCAAGACAAGAGTATTTAAGACACTAAGTTATCAATATGAAGTTTATAATCTGATAGTTTTCTTTGTATTTCTAAAAAATTAAGAAAATTGTATTGTAGTAAGTTTAATTGTCTAATCCCAAACATGTATGTCCATGTCTTAACCCCTTGTATCTGTGAATGTGACCTTAGTTGAAAATAGGGTCTCTGCAGATGCAATTAAGTTAAGAATCTTGAGATGAGATCATCCTTGATTTATGGCTCTAAATCTATTGAATGGAATCCTAGTAAGAGAGAGACTGATATTTGAAACCCACAGACACAAAATTAAAATTCATGTAAAGATAAAAGTGAAGACAGAAATGATGCATCTGTAAGCCAAGGAAGTTTGAGGATAGCAGAAACTGCCAGCAGTTAGGATACAGGTGTTTTACAGCATTTATTTATTTATTATCTCTAAGTGGAGACTATCTTTTAGTTTGAGAGTTAGTAGCATAAGCAACAAATACTACTAAAAAATGTGAAATGAGACATTATAGTAGCTGAAACAGTGAAAGATGGCTGGAAAGAACCTGGAGAATATCTCTTCTAAACTACATTTTATGGATGAAGTCTATGTTTGGATTTGGTCTGTGACTGGTTTTCACTTCACTTAATTTTCTTTTTAGAAATTTCCCTTATGGAAACAGTGACCGACTTTATTTTCTTGGGTTCCAGAATCACTTCAAATGGTGATTGCAGCCATGAAATAAAGACACTTGCTCCTTGAAAGAAAAGCTACTACCAACCTAGTTAGCATATTAAAAAGCAGAGACATTACTTTGTCGACAAAGGTTCTTCTAGTCAAATCTACGGTTTCTCCAGTAGTCACGGATGTGAGAGTTGGACCATAAAGAAAACTGAGCACCAAAGAATTGATGCTTTTGAACTGTGGTGTTGGAGAAGACTCATGAGAGTCTCTTGGACTGCAGTGAGATCAAACCAGCCAATCCTAAAGGAAATCAGTTGTGAATATTCATTGGAAGGACTGATGCTGAAGCTGAAGCTCCAATACTTTGGCCACCTGATGTGAAGAATTGACTCATTGGACAAGATCCTGATGCTGGGGAAGATTGAGGGCAGGAGGAGAAGGGGATGACAGGGATGAGATGGTTGGATGGCATCACTGACGTGATGGACATGAGTTTGAGCAAGCTCCAGGTGTTGGTGATGGATAGCAAAGCCCGGCATGCTGCAGTCCATGGGATCGTAAAGAGTTGGACACAACTGAGCAACTGAACTGAACTGAATTTCCCCTAATCTGCCATCTTTACTGGTTAGTGGTGTCAATGGATAATTTAAAATCTTCACGAAGGAAAGAGATCAAGTGACTGTGTAACCCACAAACTAAATAGTTTCTCCTTAGAGATATAAATATTAGTTAAATCTGTACATTAATGATTCCAGAAATCATTTTTCTCAAAGCATCTATAATAAACAAAAGCTGGATTTTAAAAGAAACAAACAAAAACAAAATTTCCTTTGTCTCTTCAGAGGTTGCCAAGATGCAGTATAAAAAGATCACAGGTTCTTGCTTTTAGTCCAGAAATTCTTATGAGTTTTGTAATGATAATGTTTTCTCTTTCAAGGTCTTTGTGCACAGATGTTTATGAAAGAAAAAGATTTAAGGAGAGATATTTTACAGCCGTTTTGCCTTTCAATATCTGAACACACTTCTACTCTATGGGGTATTTCTCTAATGTCTTCATCTTTGTCTTCATTTTCTGTCTTAGTAACTGATCCACAGGCTAGTGGCTCTTGGAACTGATGCATTTAGGCAGATTCAGGTGGTGGATGAGAGTTGCTAGGCAACCTCATCTGTAACAGCAAGGTTGCTGGGCTTCTTACCTGAGAGCCTTGTCTTGGGAGAATCTAAGGCAAAGACTGCTTCCAACTCTTCTTTCTTTAGGTCTTTAAAAAGAGAGATTTCAAATGAGTACATAAGGTACTTAAAAAGAATTAATGAAATAGAAAAACCCAGCATATCAATGTTTTATTTTCAGATTTTATTCTTTAAAAAAATTGACAAATTTTTAAATCAGTTCTATTACGATCTTTAAAAATATGACTTGAAAGAATAACATGTATTTGTAAATTCTTCTGGCCGTATTTTCTGTTTGTTTTTTTTTTAATATTTACTTAATTTTTATTATTTTTAAACAACCCTGTGGTTATGACTATTTTCTTTGACTCAAGTCATTCTTGTAAGATCTTCAATCCTAAAGAAATGGCACAAAATGAATAATTAGAATTTTATGTCTGTTATAGTATTAGAGGATTCAATTTTATGGCTATGTCTAGTAGATAAGTATTGATTATTAAATAGTTACAAGAGAAAGACTGAAATATTGCCACTTGAATTGGTTCACAGAAGTCATAATTTTTTGTACCTGATTAGAAGTCAAATCTCTACTTGAAGACCTTTAAATAAGAGAATTTCTCTGGGGAAGACAAGAGTTCAGTTTTTTTCTACTGTGCATTCCCTATATTCTGTTATTTTCTTAACACAAGAGGGAGGTTTAATTGGCTCAGAAATACATAGTAGATTGTTAACTGTGGTCTGCTCTGTTGGTACAATTCTGTTCATTATATTTGTTAAACCTTGAACCCAAGGAACTGATGAATAAGCATTCATGATAATTGTAGTAAAAGACCAGAAATGATATAAATATTATTCTTTCAAGACTTTACCAGAAGAATTTGAGCAGGTAGCAAATGCAGTTTTTTTTTAATTTAATTTTATTTTTTAACTTTACAATATTGTATTGGTTTTGCCATATATCAAAATGAATCTGCCAAAGGTATACATGTGTTCCCCATCTTGAACCCTCCTCCCTCCTCCCTCCCCATACCATCCCTCTGGGTCATCCCAGTGCGCTAGCCCCAAGCATCCAGTATCGTGCATCGAACCTGGACTGGTGACTCATTTCATAAATGATATTATACATGTTTCAATGCCATTCTTCCAAATCATCCCACCCTCTCCCTCTCCCACAGAGTCCAAAAGACTGTTCTATACATCAGTGTCTCTTTTGCTGTCTCGTATACAGGGTTATTGTTACCATCTTTCTAAATTCCATATATATGCGTTAGTATACTGTATTGGTGTTTTCCTTTCTGGCTTACTTCACTCTGTATAATAGGCTCCAGTTTCATCAACCTCATTAGAACTGATTCAAATGTATTCTTTTTAATGGCTGAGTAATACTCCATTGTGTATATGTAGCACAGCTTTCTTATCCATTCATCTGCTGATGGACATCTAGGTTGCTTCCATGTCCTGGCTATTATAAACAGTGCTGCGATGAACATTGGGGTACACGTGTCTCTTTCAATTCTGGTTTCCTCGGTGTGTATGCCCAGCAGTGGGAAAAGAATGAAACTAGAACACTTTCTAACACTATACACAAATAAACTAAAAATGGATTAAAGATCTAAATGTAAGACCAGAAACTATAAAACTCCTATAGGAGAACATAGGCAAAACACTCTCCGACATACATCACAGCAGGATCCTCTATGACCCACCTCCCAGAATATTGGAAATAAAAGCAAAAATAAACAAATGGGACCTAATTAAACTTAAAAGCTTCTGCACAACAAAGGAAATTATAAGCAAGGTGAAAAGACAGCCTTCAGAATGGGAGAAAATAATAGCAAATGAAGCAACTGACAAACAACTAATCTCAAAAATATACAAGCAACTCCTACAGCTCAATTCCAGAAAAATAAATGACCCAATCAAAAAATGGGCCAAGGAGCTAAATAGACATTTCTCCAAAGAAGACATACAGATAGCTAACAAACACATGAAAAGATGCTCAACATCACTCATTATTAGAGAAATGCAAATCAAAACCACTATAAGGTACCATTTCATGCCAGTCAGAATGGCTGCGATCCAAAAGTCTACAAATAATAAATGCTGGAGAGGGTGTGGAGAAGAGAGAACCCTCTTACATTGTTGGTGGGAATGCAAACTAGTACAGCCACTATGGAGAACAGTTTAGAAATTCCTTAAAAAACTGGAAATAGAACAAATGCAGTTTTTTCTTCCATTTCTGTACTGCGTACATTAAAACAAATTTCCTCACACTCATTTTTATCCTTAAACATACTTCTTTATCATTCTTATAGGTAGGTATTCACTGAGTAGCCCCTGAATCCATTTCCATTTGCTTATAATGGAAAGGTAATATGGTGACTTAAGAGGAAAATTTTCCATGGGGAAAATACAAAATTAATTAGATAATTAGGAAAAAGGTCTAAATTGCCTTAAAAAAAAAAAACAAACAAACAAAAAAAAAAACCAAGAAACTAAATCTGTTGGCAGAGGAAATATAGTTAGTGATTCTGTCTGTATAACCCCAGCAGATGGAATGAGTTTGAAATGATCTCCTCATGTGACACCAGCCTTTCTTCGCAACCTTATTGTCCATTGCCTTCCTAAGTAAACCCTCGGCAAAGGATGAATGATAAATGTAGGAATCTCGATTTCTTTAAATGCAGTATTAGAGTATACCTGAGACTATTATGGAGCATGTTTTGCCACATGAGAACTATTTTATTTTCATTCACTGTATGCAGGCAGCTCCCATGGTTCAATTTGTCATTTCAAAGAGCTCTTTGATAAGTTTGACATGAATTCAAACCAGCAGAGAAGTTACCATAAAGCATGCTTGCAAGAGTTTTTACATACACACAATAAAACCATATTGGTAAAAAAATAAAAAACTGAAGTTCCAATACTTTTGCCACCTGATGTGAAGAGCCAACTCACTGGAAAAACACCCTGATGCTGGGAAAGATTGAAGGCAAAAGGAGAAGGGGGTGGCAGAGGATGAGGTGGTTGGATGGCATCACTGACTCGATGGGCATAAATTTAAGTAAGCTCTGGGCGTTGGTGATGGACAGGGAAGTCTGGTGTGCTTCAGTCCATGGGGTTGCAAAGAGTTGGACATGACTGAGTAATGGAACTGCACTGAACTGAACTGAAATGTTTATTGGAGAGTTTGAGAGATTTCCTTCAGGAGCAAAGTGATGGAAATATCCATCACAAAGAGTTGGACACGACTGAGCAATGGAACAACAACAACAACAAGAATAAGCAACAGCCTCCTTAATGTAAGTTTTAGATTTCATATCGCAGAGAAATAGGGCTAGGTTATAGGAAAGATTTAGTTACACTTGGAGGTTTAGGACTGCCGTTGTTGCCAACCTGTTACCAGGGAAGAGTTTATGCTAAGAATTAAAAGTGCCTCTCCTAAGCACTAAAGGTTAATGCTTCTATTAAATATTAAGAGGGGTATAGAACACCTAATGGGAAAAGGATGTATTATATAATAAGACATTAAAGAATTTTTTTTAGAAATCAATGGTTCTATACTGTTGTTCTTACTGTTCAGTTATTTCTATGTGTCTTAATTGCAGTCCCCAGAAAAAGACCCCACTTCTGTGCAAGCTGAATGATGCAAACAGATGTCAACCATTGACAGGACTTGCTTTGATCATAAGATTGTTCTTTGCATTTGTTAAGTTCTCTAGGAGAAGACAGTTGCACCCTACTCCAGTACTCTTGCCTGGAAAATCCCATGGACAGAGGAGCCTGGTGGGCTACAGTCCAGTGGGTCGCTAAGAGTCGGACACGACTGAACGACTTCACTTTCACTTTTCACTTTCCTGCATTGGAGAAGGAAATGGTAACCCACTCCAGTGTTCTTGCCTGGAGAATCCCAGGGATGGGGGAGCCTGGTGGGCTGCCGTCTATGGGGTCGCACAGAGTCGGACACGACTGAAGCGACACAGCAGCAGCAGCAGCTAGGTTTTAAAGTATAAGCAAGATGAGTCAGCATTTTATAGTTCAGTGTTCAAATTTAGTTTCATATTTAAACATGTTATAAAGTTTCAGTGATACAATTTGAAAAAGATTCTGTATGGGAAGCTGCACCCATAAACGCCTGGTCACCTTTGATGGAAGCTAGTTAGATAAGGCTATTTCAACAGTGCTGAAGATCTTAGAGAAGAGTTATAGAAATAGATATAGAAAGAATTACACATGTTTAGGTGTATTGAATATTCTAAGCATGATGATACATTAGATGGAAGGAAAACGTAAAGGGACCTATTAAGGATGCCTCAGGTCTCTGTGTTATGTGTCCTTGACTTTGTAAACAAGGTAATTCTTATGAACAAACATGTACTTGATACTAGTCCTATCTTAATTATAATTCCCTGCTTGTCTTGTCTTCCTCTTTTTGTTTAATTTTGAGTTCAGTTACAGTTGTTTGTTTTCAAATTTACAATTCTACTCTGTTTTCCTTTTATGGGTGATTAACCTTTTATTTTAACAAATATCTTTTAAAAATTGTTTCTTCTCTCACTTCTGTTTCTGAACAAAGCAAACCTTTTTAGCTGAATTTACTATCTAGTGATCTCCCTACTGACATTCCAAAATCTGTTGTAATTACTTAGAGGTTTTTTTTTTTTTTTAAATTATATTCATTTTTTTCTTTCTTAAAGAAGTCACATTTAATTCTATCATGAACACATCAAACATTCTGCCCTAAAAAACTCTTGCTATTTCTAGATAGAAAAAAAAGAAAGACAGTACTCAAGGAAGAAAGTGTCAAATAAATCAGAGTGAAGAGCCCACTCCCCACAAGAAAAAATTGGGAAAGTACAGTTTGATGTGCACAGAAGCCTGGGTTAGGTGCACAGATAATCACTGCAGTTGAAAAGAGACTGCATGAGACTGTACAGACAGCACCCTCTTCTTGGCTTAGCGTATAGGATTCAATTAAAAAAAGAAAACAAAAACCAAAAACCCACATCTCGGGGAAAAATATCAATAACCTCAGATATGCAGATGACACCACCCTTATGGCAGAAAGTGAAGAAGAACTAAAGAGCCTTTTGATGAAAGCGAAAGAGGAGGTGAAAAAGTTGGCTTAAAGCTCAACATTCAGAAAACAAAGATCATGGCATCTGGTCCCATCACTTCATGGGAAATAGATGGGGAAACAGTGGAAACAGTGGCTGACTTAATTTTTCTGGGCTCCAAAATCACTGCAATGGTGATTCCAGCCATGAAATTAAAAGATGCTTACTCCTTGGAAGGAAAGTTATGACCAACCTAGACAGCATATTAAAAAGCAGAGATGTTACTTTGACAACAGAGGTCTGTCTATGACTGTCTATGACTATGGTTTCTCCAGTGGTCATGTATGGATGTGAGAGTTGGACTGTGAAGAAAGCTGAGCACTGAAGAATTGATGCTTTTGAACTGTGGTGTTGGAGAAGACTCTTGAGAGTCCCTTGGACTGCAAGGAGATCCAACCAGTCTATCCTAAAGGATATCAGTCCTGGGTCATTGGAGGGACTGATGTTGAAGCTGAAACTCTAATACTTTGGCCACCTGATGAGAAGAGCTGGCTCATTTGAAAAGACCCTGACGTTGGGAAAGATTGAGAGCAGGAGGAGAAGGGGACGACAGAGGATGAGATGGTTGGATGGCATCACCGACTCGATAGACATGGGTTTGGGTGGACCCCAGGAGTTGGTGTTGGACAGGGAGGCCTGGCGTGCTGCGGTTCATGGGGTCGCAAAGAGTCGGACATGATTGAGCGACTGAACTGAACTGAACATGCACCTCTAGGGGCTTCCCAGGAGTCTCAGTGGTAAACAAATCCGCTTGCAGGAGACAGAGGAGACAAGGATTTGATTTCTAGGTTGGGAAGATTCCCCTGAAGGAGAAAATGGCAACACACTCCAGTATTCTTGCCTGGAAAACCCATGGATGGAGGAGCCTGGTGGGCTACAGTTCATCGGGTCGCACAGAGTCAGACACGACTGAGCACACAGCACAACACAAAAAATGCAGCTCAAATCTCTGTTGTGCAAGGGTCAACTAATAGTGTAAGTGACCTATAGATTTTTCATAAATTTAGTTATGAAATTAGCTAATTTACAGAATTTTCTTATATTTATTTTAAAACTTAAAACTACATGTGAAATATTTTTAAAAATTATTTAAAACAAAGTATTTAGTTTGAAAATAGAGCTATCATTTGTACTCACCTAGAACTAAATTTGAACATTTTAATTTTGTAAAGCTATCCATATTTTCTCCAAGAGTTTTACTGAATTTTCGTTAAAAAAAAAAAAAAAAATCCTCCCAGGGAAAGTGAATCAGAGATTTTGTAGAATATGATGTGGATTTTTAAGATGATATCTGAAATTTGGTGTTTTTTGGCTTTTTGTATTTGTTGATAATATTTTAAGATGAAGCATATTTTTTAGAGAAGTCTTTTCTAAAATACAAGGCTTTATAGAATTTTCATTTTCAGTGCGTTTAATTTATTTTAAATGTTTCTAGTGAGGAGATGTGTATCTTTAAAACTCTTTTCTGTTATAGTGTGATATGTGTGTGTGTGTGTGTGTGTGTGTGTGTGTGTGTGTGTATATATATATATAAATATAAATATTGTTTCCCTAGTATAAGACAATAAACTGAATTACTTTGCTATGTGAAGGAATACTTAGTATTAGGATATATTTGTGTTGAAAGTGATTCTAATGATCATCTAACTCCTCTACTTTATTGTATTAATTCAGTCATTGAAAAGATATATTTGAATTATTCACTAAATGACAGGCATTATAAATATAAAAAATAAGCTACTGAAACTCTGCAAAGTTTACTAAGAAAACCATGAATAAAATAAGACCAAATGCTGTGATGTGAATCATTAGAACCTAGGCACAGCTCCAGTATATTAAACTTTTCCCTGCCTCTTAACTGCCATGCACATTTAAATATTAAAAAATATAACTATAGCTGCTAAAAACAGATCAAAGTCGTCTGAAACCTTGGAATTATCCTAACCATTATAATCATTAAGTGAATTACAAAAAAGGTTTCTATTACTATTCAGTTATTGTCAGTCTTGTTTGTAATGACAAACTGAAATAAAATATATCTAGTCAATAGTCCGGAGAAGACAATGGCACCCCTCTCCAGTACTCTTGCCTGGAAAATCCCATGGATGGAGGAGCCTGGTAGGCTGAAGTCCATGGGGTCGCTAGGAGTTGGACGCGACTGAGCGACTTCACTTTCACTTTTCACTTTCATGCATTGGAGAAGGAAATGGCAACCCACTCCAGTGTTCTTGCCTGGAGAATCCCAGGGACGGGGGAGCCTGGTAGGCTGCCGTCTATGGGGTTGCACAGAGTCGGACACGACTGAAGTGACTTAGCAGTAGCAGTCAATAGTCAGATGTAAGAATGTGCTAATGCCTGAAGAACAACTGTTTGTTTTCTGTAATCTCATGGTTTCCAAACTGGATGTGCATGTGCTGATATCTAAGGAAGCAAAATGAAAATATTCTATTTCTACTTATTTATTCCCAAAGTATAAGAAATCAGACATTTCCACTAGTTAGGATTTAGGTTGACACCAGCACCCTCATTAATTCATGTTTTCTGCAGGTAGCATTATTGTTGTAATCACCTCCCCCAAATCCATACTGTACCTGTTTTTGTCCCCTTCCTCTATTTTAGGTAAATAAAGTATGTAATTAACCTTTTTGTGGGCCCAGGCTTTACTTTAACCAGCCTATACTGTTATTGCCACCTGGAGTGCTTCTGACTCACCTCTCTGTCAGAAAACACTGATAAAAAAATTATTTCTTCTTTCCCTCCTCTTAAACGTGTTATATAGCAGGCTTCAGTTGCGATTTTGATTCTCCGTCACAATACAAGCCATGGAGAGTTTGAATAAAATGACTGATCTGAATGTGGGGCTTATCTGTTAACTTTTCTCATGGGATGTTAATCTTCAAAGCTGAAAATTCTTAAGGATGGATATATTACTATCCAGAGATTATACAACAGAGTGTTCAAAAATTGAATGCAGAAGTTTATCTAAAAGAAGCAGTTGGGAGTACAGGGATATTTATGAAAGTTGGTGTTTCTGTAGTAAATGTTCAGTAACTACAGTAAAAATCTTAGAAATATATGTGAAGGTCCCTAAACTTAAAAATGTAACTTGGGAAAAGTTAAAATGTTTACCTCATGTTATTCAACCTTTTCTTCAAAACTATTAATTACGATTAATTTCAATATAATTTATGTTCATAAAACCCTAGTAAAAATAGTATTACTAATAATAGTTTTTATTTTTTAATCTTAATGATCTGGAAAAGGCTATAAGATTCCATACCTGTATATATCCTTGTGGGATCAGGAGTATAATTTTTAGTTTTTCTTTGCTTTTTTTTTTTTTTTAGTATTTTGTTTCCATATCTGATTTAGCTATTTTTGCTTTTTAAAATAGAGTTTTCCTTTAACTTTATGCCAGTTTGTGGCAAGGGGGGATCTGTCAGATTTAAATATCTACCTATACATGTTTGTTTTTTAAAGTAGTAATATCAGTAGAGGTTACTTAACAGCTTTAGTATGCATAATGGTGAAAAAATTACCCAATTATAAAGTTCATTACTCAGATTTACTTTTTATGGTTATATATTTTTTAATATACAAAAATCTTTGCAAAAAATAAATGCAAACATTGATAACATGTAACTAGGTCCTATTACTCCATTTTTCTTGGAGAGAAGGAGTTTATAAGGAGAATGTGCTTGCAGCATTCCTTCTTATTTCTATTTTGTATCTGAATTTTCCACTTTTTTTTTTTTTTTTTTTGGCCACACCACATGGCTTTCAGTATCTTAGATCCCATGCCAGAGATTGAACCCTGGGTCCACAACAGTGAAAGTGTGGAGTCCCAACCAGCAGACTGCCAGGGAATACCCTGAATTTTCCACATTTTGGTATTGGGGATTGCACTATTCAAAAATGGTAGTGCAGTTAAAGAAAGAAATAAAATTACCCTTAAGAGCAGAGTCTGCTACATTTCTTATCCAGCATGTGCTTCCTCAAGGGTTTCAAGAAGTTTGTGTATTTGTGCTGTAAGGTAAACAGCTTCCCAGGTGGTATAGTTGGTAAAGAATCTTCCTACCAGTGCAGGAGACACAAGAGATGCGGGTTCGATCTCTGGATCAAGAATATCCCTTGGAGGAGGAAATGGCAAATCACTCCAGTATTCTTACGTGGAGAATTGCGTGGACAGAGAAGCCTGGCAGGTTATAGTCCATAGACCTTTGGCTTTGTTGGGGAGATAGTAACCATCCTTTTGCCATTCAGCTTGGCAGCCACTACACAGTGCTGCCAAATGAAAAGGAAATTGATTTCAAAACTGATGCCTGCTAGTGCAAGCATTAATCCATGTGATGGTTATTTTGACATTCATGTTTGGAACCACTTTTGTTTTAATTCACAACATACCAATGCTATGCCAGATCAGTTCAGTTCAGTTCAGTCGCTCAGTCGTGTCTGACTCTGTGACCCCATGAATCGCAGCATGCCAGGCCTCCCTTTCCATAACCAAATCCGGAGTTCACCCAAACTCATGTGCATAGATTCGGTGATGATATCCAGCCATCTCATCCTTTGTCGTCCCCTTCTCCTCCTACCTCCAATCCCTCCCAGCATCAGGGTCTTTTCCAATGAGTCAACTCTTCGCATGAGATGGCCTAAGTATTGGAGTTTCAGCCTCAGCATCAGTCCTTCCAATGAACATACAGGACCGGTCTCCTTTAGGGTGGACTGGTTGGATCTCCTTGCAGGCCAAGGGACTCTCAAGATTCTTATCCAGCATCACAGTTCAAAAGCATCAATTATTCGGCACTCAGCTTTCTTCACAGTCCAACTCTCACATGCATACATGACTACTGGAAAAACCATAGCCTTGACTAGATGGACCTTTGTTGGCAAAGTAATGTCTCTGCTTTTTAATATGCTGTCTAGGTTGGTCATAACTTCCTTCCAAGGAGTAAGCATCTTTTAATTTTGAGCATTACTTTACTAGCATGTGAGATGAGTGCAATTGTGCGGTAGTTTGAGCATTCTTTGGCATTGCCTTTCTTTGGGATTGGAAGGAAAACTGACCTTTTCCAGTCCTATGGCCACCGCTGAGTTTTGCAAATTTGCTGGCATATTGAGTGCAGCACTTTCACAGCATCATCTTTCAGGATTTGAAATAGCTCAACTGGAATTCCATCACCTCCACTTTCTAAGGCCCACTTGACTTCACATTCCAGGATATCTGGCTCTAGGTGAGTGATCACACCATCGTGATTATGTAGGTCGTGAAGATCTTTTTTGTACAGTTCTTCTGTGTATTCTTGCCTCCTCTTAATATCTTCTGCTTCTGTTAGGTTCATACCATTTCTGTCCTTTATTGAGCCTGTTTTGCATGAAATGTCCCTTGGTATCTCTAATATTCTTGAAGAGGTCTCTAGTCTTTCCCATTCTGTTGTTTTCCTCTATTTCTTTGCATTGATCACTGAGGAAGGCTTTATCTCTCCTTGCTATTCTTTGGAACTCTGCATTCAGATTGGAATATGTTTCCTTTTTACCTTTGCTTTTCTCTTCTCTTCTTTTCACGGCTATTTGTAAGGCTTCCTCAGAAAGCCATTTTGCTCTTTTACATTTCTTTTTCCATGGGGATGGTCTTGATCCCTGTCTCCTGTACAATGTCACAAACCTCCATCCATAGTTCATCAGGCACTCTGTCTATCAGATCTAGTCCCTTAAATCTATTTCTCACTTCCACTGTATAATCATAAGGGATTTGATTTAGGTCATACCTGAATGGTCTAGTGGTTTTCCCTACTTTCTTCAATTTCAGTCTGAATTTGGCAATAAGGAGTTCATGATCTGAGGCACAGTCAGCTCCTGGTTTTGTTTTTGCTGACTGTATAAAGCTTCTCCATCTTTGGCTGCAAAGAATATAATCAATCTGATTTTGGTGTTGACCATCTGGTGATTTCCATGTGTAGAGTCTTCTCTTGTCTTGTTGGAAGAGGGTGTTTGCTATGACCAGTGCATTCTCTTGGCAAAACTCTATTAGCCTTTGCCCTGCTTCATTCCATATTCCAAGGCCAAATTTGCCTGTTATTCCAGATGTTTCTTGACTTCCTACTTTTGAATTCCAGTCCCATATAATGAAAAGGACATATTTTTTGGGTGTTACTTCTAAAAGGTTTTGTAGGTCTTCATTGAACCCTTCAAATTCAGCTTCAGCTTCTTCAGCGTTATTGGTTGGGGCATAGGCTCGGATCACCGTGATATTGAATGGTTTGCCTTAGAAATGAACAGAGATCATTCTGTCGTTTTTGAGATTGCATCCAAGTACTGAATTTCGGACTCTGATGCAGCGATGCAGTGACCATGATGGCTACTCCATTTCCTCTAAGGGATTCCTGCCCACAGTAGTAGATATAATGGTTATCTGAATTAAATTCACCCATTCAGCCCATTTTAGTTCTCTGATTCCTAGAATGTTGATGTTCACTCTTGCCATCTCCTGTTTGACCACTCCTAATTTGCCTTGATTCATGGACCTGACATTCCAGGTTCCTATGCAATATTGCTCTTTACAGCATTGGACCTTGCTTCTATCACCAGTCACATCCACAACTGGGAATTGTTTTTGCTTTGGCTCCATCCCTTCATTTTTTCTGAAGTTATTTCCCAGATCACCCCTATGCAATCTCATAAAACTTTCTCATTTATATCTCCTTCAGGACTGCTTAGATTGACAATGGTCTATTCCTTTGACCTGCTCCCAGGGCTCCTGCATTTCTCCACACCCTTATTAGTGGAACTGCTAATCCCTCTTACAACCTTTGGAAGCTTCCCCCAGGGACACAAAGTGATTTTCTGTAAATTCCACCCATCTATATACTAAGTCATCTCACCTTAAATATATTCATATTAGTGAAAATGCACCTCATCCTTTTCATAAGATGATTTAATGGACAAACAGGAGCACTTGTACACTATTCAATTTGCTTATATGTGTGCCTGTATGCTCAGCTGCTCAATCCTGTCAGACTTTTTTGATTCCATGGACTATGGCTCACCAGGCTCCTCTGTCCTTGGGATTTTCCTGACAAGAATACTGGAGTTGGTCACCATTTCCTACTCCAGAAAACTCACCATCAAATAGTTATTATTATTTTAGTCACTCAGCCGTCTTCAACTCTTTGTGACCCCTTGGACTGCAGCAGGCCATGCTTCCCTGTCCTTCACTATTTCCTGGAATTTGTTCAAACTCATGTCCATTGAGTCATGTCCAACCATCTCCTCTTCTGTCATCTCCTTCTCCTCCTGCCTTCAATCTTTCACAGCATCAGGGTCTTTTACAATGAGTTGGCTCTTCGCATTAGGTGGCTAAATTATTGGAGCTTCAGCATCAGTTCTTCCAATAAATATTCAGTATTGATTTCCTTTAGGATTGACTGGTTTGATCTTGCAGTCCAAGGAACTCTCAAGAGTTTTCTCCAGCACCATAGTCCAAAGGCATCAATCAAGTAGTTAACATCTTCCACTTGCTGAGCTTTTTAGTTCTGCATACGCGCTCTATATTTTTATGTATAGCTCTTGGGGAGTATCTAGAACTCTGCCCCAAGATGGCACTGTTGTTTCTTAACTGCTCCCCTCCCTTGTCTCTAGATCACCTCCTTTCCCTGATTAGCAGCTGTATGAACTTACCCTTTGGAGCCCAAGGAAGTTCATGGAGGCTGAATGAAGCCTATTTCCTATAAATAAGGAATAGGGGGCACAGAGACATTTGTGCATAGGAGATCCAATGGGTCCTGCTTGGTTTCAATACCCCCTTTTCTTTGATATGACTCAATGTTGAGGAGAATAGGTATTAGACAAGAAAGGGACAGATTGTTTTAGACACAGATGTTAATCATAAATTCAGCAGAGGGACTTGGTTGAAGGGGGATCTGATTTTACAACCATAAAACACAATCAAAGTAAAACCAAACCAAAATCAATCACCTCCTAAATTGTCCTCATGCACCTTTGTTTTTGATTTCTTACTGTAACAACACTTAACATGAGATCTACCCTCTTAACAGTTTTGATAAGAGCCCAATACTGCGTTGTTACCTTTTGCTGTTTAGTCCTTAAGTCCTTTCTGGCTCTTTACGACCCCATGAGCTGAAGCAAGCCAGGCTTCCCTGTCCTTCACTATCTCCTTTAGTTTGCTCAAATACATGTTCATTAATTTGGTGATGCCATCTAAGCATCTCATTCTCTGTTGATCCCTCCTCCTCCTTCCTTCAGTCTTTCCCAGCATGAGAGTCTTTTCCAATGAGGTGGCTCTTTACATCAAGTGGCCAAAGTACTGGAGCTTCAACTTCAGTGTCTGTCCTTCCAACGACTATTCAGGGTTGATTTCCTTTAGGATTGACTGGTTTGATCTCCTTGCTATCCAAAGGACCCTCAAGAGTCTTCTCCTGACCCACAATTTGAAAGCATCAATTCTTTGGCACTCAGGCTTCTTTTTGGTCCAGCTCTCACATCCTTACATGACTGCTGGAAAAACCATAGCTTTCAGCATAGGGACCATTGTCAGCAAAGTGACGTCTCTGCTTTTAAAACACTTTTAGATTTGTCATAACTTTTCTTCCAAGTAGCAAACATCTTTTAACGTGATGGCTGCAGTCATTGTCTGGAGTGATCCTGTGCTGTGTGTGCTAAGTCACTTCAGCCACGTGTGACTGTTTGTGACTCTATGGACTGTAGGCTGCCAGGCTTTTCTGTCCATGGGATTCTCCAGGCAGGAATACTGGGGTGGGTTGCCATTTTCTTTTCCAGGGGATCTTCCTTACCCAGAAGTTGAATCTGTGTCTCTTATGTCTCCTACACTGGCAGGAGTGTAGTGCCACCTGTGAGTGATTTTGGAGCCCAAGAAAATAAAGTCTGTCTCTGCTTCCACTTCCCACCATCTATTTGCCATGAAGTGATGGGACTGGATGCCATGATCTTAGTTTTCTGAATGCTGAGTTTTAAGCCAGCTTTTTCACTCTTTTCTTTTACCTTCATCAAGGGGTTCTTTAGTCCCTCTTCACTTTCTGCCATTAGGTTAGTACTGGCCTATCGGAAGTTAGTGATAGTTCTCTTGGTAATCTCGATTCCAGCTTGTGAGTCATCCAGCCCAACATTTCACATGATATACTCTGCAACGGCAACCCATTCCAGTACTCTTGCCTGGAAAATCCCATGGATGGAGGAGCCTGGTAGGCTGCAGTCCATGGAGTTGTGAAGAGTGGGGCGTGACTGAGCGACTTTACTTTCACTTTTCACTTTCATGCATTGGAGAAGGAAATGGCAGCCCACTCCTGTGTTCTTGCCAGGAGAATCCCAGGGACGGGGGAGCCTGGTGGGCTGCCGTCTATGGGGTCGCACAGAGTCGGACACGACTGAAGCAACGTAGCAGCAGCAGCAGCAGCAACACTCTGCATATAAGCTAAATAAGCAGGGTGACAATACACCCTTATCATACTTTTCCCAATTTTGAACCAATCAATCAGTTGTTGCATGTCTGGTTCTAACTGTTGCTTCTTGACCTTTATATAGTTTTCTCAGGAGGCAGGTAAGGTGGTCTGGTATCTCCCACTCGAAGAATTTTCCAGTCTGTTGTGAGCCACACAGTCAAAGACTTTAGTGTAGTCAATAAAGCAGAATTTCATGTTTTTCTGAAATTCCCTTGTTTTATCCACGATTCAACACATGCTGGCAACTTGACCACTGGTTCCTCTTCCATTTCTAAATCCAGCTTGCCCATCTTCAAGTTCTCAGTTCACGTACTGTTGAAGCCTAGCTTGGAGGATTTTGAGCATTATTTTGCTAGCATATGAAGTGATCACAAGTGTATGGTACTTTGGACATTCTTTGGCATTGCCCTTCTTTGGGATTGGAATGAAAACTTAACATTTCCAGCCCTGTGGCCCCTGCTGAGTTTCCCAAATCTGCTGGCATATTGAATACAGCACTTTAACAGCATCATCATCTAGGATTTGAAATAGCTCAGTTGGAGTTCCATCACCTCCACTAGCTTTGTTTGTAGTAAAATTTCCTAAGGCCCACTTTATTTCACACTCTATGATGTCTGGCTGTAGGTGAGCCACCACACCGTTGTGATTATTCGGGAAATAAAGACCATTTTTAAAATAGTTTTTCTGTTTATTCTTGCCACCTCTTCTTAATCTCTTCCACTTCTGTTAGGTCCATACGATTTCTGTCCTTTATTGTACCCATCTTTGCATGAAATATTCCCTTGGTTTTTCCAATTTTCTTGAAAAGATCTTTAGTCTTTCCCTTTCTGTTTTTTTCCTCTATTTCTTGGCATTGTTCACTTAAGAAGACTTTCTTATCGTTCCTTGCTCTTCTCTGGATCTCTGCATTCAGTTGGATATATCTTTCCCTTTCTCCTTTGCCTTTAACTTTTCTTCTTTTCTCAGCTATTTGTAAGGCCTCCACAGACAACCATTTTGCCTTCTTTGATTTCTTTTTTTGGGGGATAGTTTTTGTCACTGCATCCTGTACTGTGTTAGGAAACTCCATCCATAGTTCTTCAGGCACTCTGGCTACCAGATCTAATCCATTGAATCTATTTGTCACTTCCACTGTATAATCCACAAAAGATTAGATTTAGGTCATACCTGAATGGCCTAGTGGATTTCCCTATTTTCTTCAATTTAATTCTGAATTTTGCAATAAGGAACTCATGATCCAAGCCACAGTCAGCACCTGGTCTTGTTTTTACTAACTGTATAGAGCTTCTCCATCTTCGGCTGCAAAGAATATAATCAATCTGATTTTGGTATTCACCATCTGGTCCATGTGTAGAGTTGCCTGTTGTATTGTTGGAAGAGGGTTTTTGCTATGACCAGTGTGTTCTCTTAGCAAAACTCTGTTAGCCTTTGCCCTGCTTCATTCTGTAGTCCAAGGTCAGACTTGCCGCTTACTCAGGTCTCTCTTGACTTCCTGCTTTTGAATTCCAGTCCCCTATGATGAAAACATCTTTTGGGGGTGTTAGTTATACAAGGTCTTGTAGGTCTTCTTAGAACCATTCGACTTCAGCTTCTTCAGCTTTACTGGTTGGGGCGGAGACTTGGATTACTGTGATATTGAATGGTTTGCCTTGGAAACAAACAGAGATCATTCTGTCATTTTTGAGATTGCACCCAGGCACTGCACTTCAGACTCTTATTGACTGTGAGGGCTACTCCATTTGTTCTAAGGGATTCTTGACCACAGTAGTAGATATAATATTCACATGAATTAAATTTTCCCATGCCTGTCCATTTTAGTTTTCTAACTTCTAAAGTGTCATGGTTCACACTTGCCATCTCCTGCTTGACCACATCCAATTTACTTTGATTCATGGACCTAGCATTCCAGCATCTCTGTGACTAAAGCCATGTTTTATTTGCATCTCAGTGTTTTCTTATTGCAGAGATAAACATGTCTCCCTTCTCTCATTGTAGGAACACCATCATTACAAATACTAATGCTAGTTTCCAGAATATCATTTTTTTAAGTATTCAATAATTGAAGTTTTTTTTTTACATATTTCTACTGTACAAATACATTTCTTTCAGATATTTTTTCATCAAATATTCCATCTAGTACTATCAACTGTGCATAGGGACTAGCATCTGCAAATTTGTCCTATATGCAATAAATATTTTTTTAAATCTAATAATCTTCTGGGTTTGCGTTGTCTTTATGTCATCTGGCATGTTGTCATTTCATGTTATAAGAATTTCTTTCAGTAGTAAATGTTTTATTTCTTTGATGAATTGGTGTGAAACATAGCATTGAAAGTTGCAAGTCAGCTGGGAAAATAAGCAATTTTGCATCTATGTGAGACATTTTGAATTTAACTGTTGATTGCAGTATTTTCCAAACAGCTTCTTGATCTTGATCTGAAAATGCAGTAAATGATCTCATAGAAGCATAGTTTTTCTTAATCTGAATTAAAAAAACAAATGAGCTGAAATGAGTTCAACTTTTTTTTTTTCCCCCATCAAATATTGGTGATCTAGTTGGCGCCATTGCATTATTTAACTTTTTCAGACAGATAAAACCCTTAGACTATGAAAGTGAAATATACTGAAGAATATATATTAAATTTGAGATAGCCCTCACATATAATACTGTTTATTCTGGTGTGCAGTATAGGAAACATTTTATATTAATTTTCATTTAATTCTATAATTATTTTTAAATAATATAAATTATGGGCTTCCTTGGTGACCCAGTGGTAAAGAATCTACTGCTAATGCAGGAGACATAGGTTCGATCCCTGGATCAGGAAGATCCCCTGGAGAAGGAAATGGCAATCCACTCCAATATTCTTGCCTGGAGAATCCCATGGACAGAGGAACTTGGTGGGCTACAGTCCATGGGGTCGCAAAATAGTCAGACACAACTTAGCGACTAAGTAACAAAAGTATAAGTTGTATACTCATGTAAACATAAACACTTTGAAGAAGTAATTTTCTGGAGATACAAAGTTCCCCTTTTATAAATGATTAAGTTGAAAATTTTTCGATTAGTATTTTTACAAATAAGCACTGTTTGGTATTTTGGGAAACAGGTAGTAATGCATAGCATAAATCCATCATGAAAAATAAATTCATTAATTGTTAACATCAAATACAAAAAAATCAGTCACTATAATCAGTTATAGTTTGTATAGAAGTGTGTGATAATAAATACTACTGCCAGTGCTCTTGAGAGAGATATGTCATATATGTAAACTGTTTACAAATGTATTGTGACAAATTTAGAATTACTTAGACAAAAATAAGCACTAAATCTTTTACACCTGCAAGAAAAATATAGAACTTTGCTTTCTAACATATCTAAAATGACAATCACACTTTCTTAGTGTTTTAAGAATAGTGTCAAGTTTGGGTGCTGTGTGATCCTAGAAAAGAAAAATCTAACTGCTCAGGCTGTGTATTAAATCTTTTATGCCCAGAGAAGGAAAAGATTAAATGTAGTCATTTTACAGAACAAGCCAAACAAGTGTTATTACAATTGTTGTAAAACTTTGAATGGTTGTTAAAATATTTTTGAATTTCTATTTCCAGTTTTTTAAGGAATCTCCACACTGTTCTCCATAGTGGCTGTACTAGTTTGCATTCCCACCAACAGTGTAAGAGGGTTCCCT
This sequence comes from Bos taurus, assembly GCF_002263795.3. Lineage (NCBI taxonomy): Eukaryota > Metazoa > Chordata > Mammalia > Artiodactyla > Bovidae > Bos > Bos taurus. The sequence goes on from NC_037356.1 coordinate 20,834,344, forward strand.
TTTCTCCACACCCTCTCCAGCATTTATTGCTTGTAGACTTTTGGATCGCAGCCATTCTGACTGGCGTGAAAAGGTACCTCATAGTGGTTTTGATTTGCATTTCTCTGATAATGAGTGATGTTGAGCATCTTTTCATGTGTTTGTTCGCCATCTGTATGTCTTCTTTGGAGAAATGTCTATTTAGCTCCTTGGCCCATTTTTTGATTGGGTCATTTATTTTTCTGGAATTGAGCTGTAGGATTTGCTTGTATATTTTTGAGATTAGTTGTTTGTCAGTTGCTTCATTTGCTATTATCTTCTCCCATTCTGAAGGCTGTCTTTTCACCTTGCTTATAGTTTCCTTTGTTGTGCAGAAGCTTTTAAGGTTAATTAGGTCCCATTTGTTTATTTTTGCTTTTATTTCCAATATTCTGGGAGGTGGGTCATAGAGGATCCTGCTGTGATGTATGTCAGAGAGTGTTTTGCCTATGTTCTCCTCTAGGAGTTTTATAGTTTCTGGTCTTACTGTAAAAATTTATAAACATTGATATTTCATGGCCCACCAACCCATTTGTGGCTCACCTGAAATCTATATCATACTCAGTTTGGAAACTTTTTATTATGTATAACTTTACATAGATGAGAAATAATTTAAAAGGAAAAAAAGTGAATCTTTACAAATAAGATATTTTAAATATTGTTTGGAGATTTTAAGTCTAGTATACAAATATTCTCATTGGACTGCTTCCTACCACATTTGACGAGAGTTTAAGAAAAAAAATACTTGTTTTGAATAGTAAAATATATATCACGTTATACATGAAGGTGAAACAAAAATATAAAATATCTTTGAAATATGTTGTTACCAAAATTTTAATGTTTATTCTGTTTTAATGTTGACAAGATATTTTCATAAAAACTAACATTGGAAGGACTGATGCTGAAGCTGAAACGCCAATACTTTGGCCACCTGGTGCGAAGAACTGACTCATTTGAAAAGACCCTGATGCTGGGAGGGATTGAGGGCAGGAGAAGAAGGGGACGACAGAGGATGAGATGGTTGGATGGCATCACTGACTCGATGGACATGGGTTTGGGTGGACCCTAGGCATTGGTGATGCACAGGGAGGCCTGGCGTGTTGTGGTTCATGGGGTCGCAAAGAGTCTGACACGACTGAGTGACTGAACTGAACTGAACATAGTTACACCTAGGAAAATCTTGTGAGGCAGGCAGTTATTATAAAGAAGAGAATATTGTCTCAGAATAATTCAAATAATTTCACTAAAATCACATGGCTTATACAATTAGAAAATACCCTGAAGTTTTAAAGTTTGCCTGAGTTTCACATAATCTCAAATTTGTTAAATGTAGCTTGATAGTTGAGATGAATTCCTCATGAGTTAGCTTAAGTAGCACCAATTGATAATCATATAGTGTGCTAAATACGGTGCTTGGTAATATTCAATTTGCATTGACAAACTGGCATTTAGGTTTTAGTCTGGATAATATATTTTCTAATACATAATAATAAACAATAATAAATAGATTGTCACCTTCATCCACCAGGTTTTTTACAATCTGAGAATATTGCATTGGTGTATTTCACTACCTCCAAAATAGGTCTATGTGTCTATAATACCTAGATCATTTTACTTATACTCTAATTGACAATGCTAATGGAATAATAATTTAGCATCATGCATGTATGTGTTTGGGTATGTGTACATATGTATGATATATTTTAAATCTATATATTATAAAATATTGTTAAAATGGTAATAAAACTTTCCTTCTCATCAGGTTGAGACAATCTACTAAACACTCTCAGGCATTGTACAGAAGCATGTGAAGCTTAAGGGTGAGTCTTCTGTTATAATTCTTTCTGTTCTACCCTTGATTGCTAGGCTTAACCTCATTTTGATTTCTTTACGTTACTTAACAAACGTTGTCTTCCTCTTTAAATCAGTGCATCCTCCACCAGGAAATTCATTCTGTTTCTTTCTGACCACTACTTCATTCTCTGTTCCATTATTTAATAAATTTGATACTTTGGCTTTCACATACAGCCTTCTTCATCCAAGAGGGGAAAAACTTCATCCTTGACTGAAAACAGTGAAATATCATTCCCCATCAATTTACAGAAACTTAACCCAGGTGGCACTAGTGGTAAAGAACCTTCGTGCCAATGTAGGAGATCTAAGACACGCTGAATGGATCCCTGGTTCTGGAAGATCCCCTGGAGGAGGGCATGGCAACCCACTCCAGTATTATTGCCTGGATAATTCTCACGGACAGAGGAACGTGGTGGGCTTCAGTCCATGGGGTCACAAAGAGTTGGACACAACTGAAGTGACTTGGCATACACACACACAACTTTCTAGCAACTTCCTAAATCATTCTTCATTGGTAATAACAGTCACAAAATGTGCTCTCTGCTTGTTCATTTATGTGCGTGTTGCAGACTTTGGAAGTCTGGCAGCTTCACTGCACACAAAAATATTAGGTTCACAAAAGAAAATATTTAGTATGTGATGTTTAAATGTAAGAACTCATGAATAGTTTTTAATAAAAACAAGCCATAATTCTAATATTAAAAATACTTTTAATTTTAGTTCTTCATTCAAAACAACAGTTACTTGCTCAATTAAAATTAGAAGTATAATTTTTATTATTCCTTTTTTTAACTTTCAGTAGTTATGTGTCCTTTTATATCTCCATTTCTTTGTGTATTGCTTCTTTATTATCCCACTGCCTGATAACTGTACTTGGAATACAGTACTCTAGGATTGACAACTAGAACATATAATTTTCATAAAGATTCTTTATCTCTTTAATTTGGAATCAAACAGAATAATGTTTCTGAGAACATGCAACACTTTTGCATTTTTACTGAAGAGGGATAATTATGGGATCTTGACATCATTGTAACAAATAGAAATGCTACAGCATGCCAAAAGAAGTGTAAGATTTAATGGAGATTTTTCTAAAAGCATTTCAAAAACAAATTTGAAAATGAGTAAACAAGGTTTTGGTTTTTGTATATGCTTTTTTTCTAGAAATTGTTTTGTGCACAGGTGGCCAATTATTCAGAGGACCTTGTAAAGCAATAGATTGTGTGATGTGCAAATAGAGATGGAAAATGGGTATCTAAGTATCCAGGTCAGTAAATTCTAGATACTACTGACAGATAGAAGGAATCAGAGGAAAAAACAGAAAAAATATAGGAGAAAAGCCTCATTTTGAATAGGACATGGAATGAAATAATATATCATAAAAATTTTAAACAAAATAAAAATCAACATAGTGAGCCTCTTGAGGATAAGGATTCCTGTTTCTCCACTGGTGTCCACTGGTGTATCAAGTACCAGTAACACAGGAAACACAATATTTATTTCATGAATGAATGAATAAGTAGATAAGAAGTAGTTGCCAGGTCCTGGCACGATGAAAGCCAGGAGATAAATCTCAAAAGAACAAAGGAAATTACAAAATTGATAGCCAAATATCAACCTAGGTAAACACCCTAAAGTAACCTGAGTAAAATCAGCCATGAAAGAGGTGAAGCTTCACTGACATTTGAATATCATTATATGATTTTTAATTCTTAGCTACATATATATATACTTTTTTTTCATGCCACATTTACATTCAAGTTCAGTTCAGTTCAGTTGCTCAGTCGTGTCCGACTCTGCGACCCATGAATTGCAGCACGCCAGGCCTCCCTGTACATCACCAACTCCCGGAGTTCACCTAGACTCACATCCATCGAGTCAGAGATGCCATGCAGCCATCTCATCCTTTGTCGTCCCCTTCTCCTCCTCCCCCAATCCCTCCCAGCATCAGAGTCTTTTCCAATGAGTCAACTCTTCGCATGAGGTGGCCAGAGTACTGGAGTTTCAGCTTTAACATCATTCCTTCCAAAGAACACCCAGGGCTGACCTCCTTCAGAATGGACTGGTTGGATCTCCTTGCAGTCCAAGGGACTCTCAAGAGTCTTCTCCAACACCACAGTTCAAAAGCATCAATTCTTTGGTCCTCAGCCTTCTTCACAGTCCAACTCTCACATCCATACATGACCACAGGAAAAACCATAGCCTTGACTAAACGGACTTTTGTTGGCAAAGTAATGTCTCTGCTTTTGAATATGCTATCGAGGTTGGTCATAACTTTCCTCCCAAGGAGTAAGCGTCTTTTAATTTCATGGCTGCAGTCACCATCTGCAGTGATTTTGGAACCCCAAAAAATAAAGTCTGACACTATTTCCACTGTTTCCCCATCTATTTCCCATGAAGTAATGGGACCAGATGCCATGATCTTCATTTTCTGAATGTTGAGTTTAAGCCAGCTTTTTCACTCTCCACTTTCACTTTCATCAAGAAGCTTTTTAGTTCCTCTAAAACTACAAGTTCAGTAGTACCTGGTTCAAGATCAATGTCAAGTTAAAAATGTATCTGTTAACTCCAAGAGTTCTGAGGAACTAGGCTTAATGGAGGGAGGAGTAAACATCCTATGGAAATATTTGCCTTAGTGACCTAAATGTAATGACCCTGATCAATTGTGTCCACATATGGACCCAGGGAAAGCAGAACCATTCACTGTTTTTAGCATATTAAGCATTAGGTCTGAGGCATTCCACATGCAGTGACAAACTGTAAGATTTCCAACATATAGAAGGGTTCAAACATTTGCTTTAGAAATTCTGAAGGTAAGTTGATTATGTGAACATAGGAGCAACAACTGCTTTTCACCTCAACTTTTCTGAGATAAAATTATTTCCTGTTACAGAAATATGACAAAAGCCTGCTTCTCATAGTCCTCTTGAGTTCTTGAGTGGGCAGAAAACCTGTTATTTTAGTTATTGTAGTTAACTCTCCGATCATAAAGGACATCCCCAAAGGCCAATCTTGAATCCCAAACTTCACCCACTGTGACATCTGGGGGGTGACACTTGAGATCTTTCACTAAAGAGGAAGCAACTCAATGACCTCTTGCTCTCTCGTTTCTGCACTCTGCATTCCTATTAGTGTTATGCTATCTCATGACATCAGGAGCTGTTAAGAAGGAAGCAATGTGCAAAGTCATGGTACTCAGTAACTACTGCAAATCATTATTTCCTTCTTTTTCTTTAAATCTTTATTTACTTATTTATTTTCATTTTTAATAACATTTGTTGCTTTTTTCTAATTTTATAAGCAATATGTATGCATTGCAGACAACTAGAAAAACATAAGAGCATAAAGTAAAAATTAACAATCTGTAATTTCTACCCCTAGAGATAACCATCATTAGCATTTTGATGCACTTTCTCCAAGTGTCAACATATATTGTTTAATTGAAATATAATTGATCGACAACACTATGTTCTTTCCAGGTATACAACATAGTGGTTTCTATACACTTCAAAACAATCACCATGCTGTGTCTAGTTAACATATGTCACTGTGCAAAGATACAGCAATTTAATTGGATATATTTCATTCCCGTTACTCATTTTTTTTGTAACTGGAAGTTTGTACCTCCTAATCTTGCTCATCTATTTCAGTCATTGCCCACTCTCTTCCCCTCTGGCCACCACCTATTTATTCTCTGTATCTATGAGTCTGTTCTGCTTTGTTATATGTGTTCATTTGTCTTTTGTTTTATATATATTCCACTTATAAGTTAAGTGGTACTGTAAGTCTAACCAAATTATCAAAAATGGCAATAATTCATTAATTTTTATGACTGAGAATTATTCCATTGTGTATTGGTGGTTCAACAAGGAGCTGCTGCTGCTGCTGCTGCTGCTAAGTCACTTCAGTCATGTCCGACTCTGTGCGACCCCAGAGACTGCAGCCCACCAGGCTCCCCCATCCCTGGGACTCTCCAGGCGAGAACACTGGAGTGAGTTGCCATTTCCTTCTCCAATGCATGAAAGTGAAAAGTGAAAGTGAAGTCGCTCAGTTGTGTCCCACTCCTAGCGACCCCATGGACTGCAGTCTACCAGGCTCCTCCGTCCATGGGATTTTCCAAGCAAGAGTACTGAAGTGGGGTGCCATTAAGAAACTCTACTCAATACTCTGTAAAAACCTATATGGGAAGGTGAGTGTGTGTCAGTCACCCAGTCATGTCCAACCCTTTGCAACCCCATGGACTATACTAGCCCACCAGGATCCTCTGTCCATGCAGTTCTCCAGGCAAGAATACTGGAGAGGGTTGCCATTCTCTTCTCCAGAGGATCTTCCCAACCGAGAGATTGAACCCTGTTCTCCTGTATTGCAGGTGGATTCTTTACTCTCTGAGCCACAAGGGAAGCCCTTATATGGGAAAATAGTTGATATATGCATATGCATAATTAAATCCCTTTGCAGTATACCTGAAACTAATACAACATTGTAAATCAACTATATGCCAATATAAAATAAACATTAAAAAAGAATCTCTTCTGGATATTTGAAATTAAAAACAGTGATAATGTAAAAACAAAACAAAACGAAAAAAAAATTGGTGTCCAACATGGAGATGGTGCTCATACGTATATGTTGAGAAAATAATCAAAGGCATATTGTGTATGCCTAAGACCTGTTGCTAGTGGCAACTCACAAATTCAGCCAGCATTATTTAAAAACCTACTGTTTTGAGCCAGGTGTGTGCACCAGATGCTGAATGTAATACATTAAAATGTAAGACATGATGGAAACCCTCTGAGACAGTTGTGAGTGGGAAACCAGATGTAGTCAGGACAATGAGATGAGTGAAAATATGAGCCTCTCTATGTGAACACTGCAAAATGAGGGACGCAGAAAACAAATGTGAGATGGGCTGAGTACGCTGAGCTAGAGAAGACAGAGGTACCTAGTCTGCAAGGAAATAATATGACCACTGCTCCAGAGAGTGTCCATGTGCAGGCAAGGGAAGACAGAAAGCATTGCCTTAGAAACTGGTTACATTAGTGTCACACTTTCTCTAGTTTACAATGTTCCAGGTACACTTGCCTTTTTTCAGGTTATTCAAATAACCCGTGTTTTTTTTTTTGTTGTTTTTTCTTCTTCTTTTTTTCCTTGCCTAAGAGCCTTGACATGCAATTTTCTTTTCCTTAAATATACTTTGTTTCCTTCCTTTCTGTTTGATTCACACCAGTTTCCTTTTAGTTCTCAGCTGAAATTGTATTTCTGTATAAAAAACTTCCCTCTCTTCTCTCTCTACTCACCCCAGACACTCACTGCCCTCACTCTGATTAGGCCAGCTTGTCCTACAGTATATTTTCATTGGATTTCATAAATCTTAGTGGGACACTTAAAATTAATTTTAATTTGTTGTTTCTTGTCTTAACTGTTTTATCACTGGACTGTTAGCTCCATGCTTAAAGAGGTTTTATCTTCTACATCAATAACTAGAAGAAGAATTTTGACAGAGGGCATTCATTAAATTTTTCTCAACTTACTCATGGCACATCAGCTTTCTAAAGTGTTTGTCCAAAGATGACAGGGTCCCCAAAACTGTTGACTGAGTTGAGTCCCATAACCTCAAGGGTAAAATTTGATAGTCCACTATGGAAAATTTTGAGCCACCAAAATAAATGGATGGTTGCTATTTTAAAAAGCTGAAAATTTAAGAACCCAAAGATTTTGGTCCACTAGCAATTTATGAAAAGTGATTGTTGTTGATGTTGTTGTTTTAGCATATGCTCAAACAACTCAGTAACAGTCATTTTGAATGCTGAGCAAAGATTTCTTTCTACGAATTTCTCCATGTTCCACCTACTCCCTGGATGTAATCAAGCTTTAGAAGATTCAGTCCTTCCCACCAATGTCTCATTCTACCATCCTTGTCACTGAGCAAATGCAGTTCCTTTTGGCCAAGTCATGTTCCTTATGTCTATTGCTCTCTGGTCCTGTCTTTGATTTTTATTTTTTTTTAATTTTATTTTATTTAACTTTACAATATTGTATTGGTTTTGCCATATATAAAAATGAATCTGCCACAGGTATACATGTGTTCTCCATCCTGAACCCTCCTCCCTCCTCCCTCCCCATACCATCCCTCTGGGTCGTCCCAGTGCACCAGCCCCAAGCATCCAGTATCGTGCATCGAACCTGGACTGGTGACTTGTTTCATATATGATATTATACGTATTTCAATGCCATTCTCCCAAATCATCCCACCCTCTCCCTCTCCCACAGAGTCCAAAAGACTGTTCTATATATCAGTATCTCTTTTGCTGTCTTGTATACAGGGTTATTGTTACCATCTTTCTAAATTCCATATATATGCGTTAGTATACTGTATTGGTGTTTTCCTTTCTGGCTTACTTCACTCTGTATAATAGGCTCCAGTTTCATCAACCTCATTAGAACTGATTCAAATGTATTCTTTTTAATGGCTGAGTAATACTCCATTGTGTATATGTAGCACAGCTTTCTTATCCATTCATCTGCTGATGGACATCTAGGTTGCTTCCATGTCCTGGCTATTATAAACAGTGCTGCGATGAACATTGGGGTACACGTGTCCCTTTCAATTCTGGTTTCCTCAGTGTGTATGCCCAGCAGTGGGATTGCTGGATCATAAGGCAGTTCTATTTCCAGTTTTTTAAGGAATCTCCACACTGTTCTCCATAGTGGCTGTACTAGTTTGCATTCCCACCAACAGTGTAAGAGGGTTCCCTTTTCTCCACACTCTCTCCAGCATTTATTGCTTGTAGACTTTTGGATCGCAGCCATTCTGACTGGTGTGAAATGGTACCTCATAGTGGTTTTGATTTGCATTTCTCTGATAATGAGTGATGTTGAGCATCTTTTCATGTGTTTGTTAGCCATCTGTATGTCTTCTTTGGAGAAATGCCTATTTAGTTCTTTGGCCCACCTTTAAGAACCCAATCATCAGTACCCATTTTTTACTAGGGAGCAAGATTACTGGCTTGACTGCTCTCTCCCCCTTCAGACTCTCCTTTTTTTCCACCAGGTCGCCTGTGTCTCCTCCCAGCCCTTCTCTACTCTACCCAACTCTGTCTTTGATTTTTAGAGTCTTCTAACAGATCTCAGGACAGAATGAAGCACAGGCTGGAATCAAAATTGCCAGGACAAATATCAATAACCTCAGATATGCAGATGACACCGCCTTCATGGCAGAAAATGAAGAAGAACTAAAGAGAGTCTTGATGTAAGTGAAAGAAGAGAGTGAAAAAGTTGGCTTAAAGCTCAACATTCAGAAAACTGAGATCATGGCATTCTATCCCATTACTTCATGGCAAATGGATGGGGAAACAGTGGAAACAATGACAGACTTTATTATTTTTTGGCTCCACAAACACTGCAGATGGTAACTGCAACCATGAAATTAAAGACGCCTGATCCTTGTATGCAAGACAGATTTAGAATAAAAGAAAAGAAAAGTTCTGTCCAACCTAGACAGCATATTAAAGAACAGAGACATTACTTTGCCAACAAAGGTCCATCTAATCAAAGCTTTGGTTTTTCCAGTATATAGTCATTTATGGATATGAGAGTTGGACTATAAAAGCTGAGCACCTAAGAATTGATGCTTTTGAGCTGTGGTGTTGGAGAAGCCTCTTGAGAGTCCCTTGGACAGCAAGGAGATCCAACCAGTCCATTCTAAAGGACATCAGCCCTGGGTGTTCTTTGGAAGGAATGATGCTAAAGCTGAAACTCCAGTACTTTGTCCACCTCATGTGAAGAGTTGACTCATTGGAAAAGACTCTGTTGCTGAGAGGGATTGGGGGCAGGAGGAGAAGGGGACGGCAGAGGATGAGATGGCTGGATGTCATCACCGACTCAATGGATGTGAGTTTGAGTGAACTCCAGGAGTTGGTGATGGACAGGGAGGCCTGGTGTACTGCAATTCATGGGGTCGCAAAGAGTCAGACACGACTGAGTGACTGAACTGAACTGAACTGAACAGCTCTCAACTCTCCCTCCATAGTTCTCAGCGAATTTATCATTTGCAGTAATCCTGTCTACATTCCCTCCTCTTATCATATGTAATCTCTACCTGCTTGCCTCAATCCTCAACTACAACTGCATCCTCTAGGGAGAGGGGCACTTTTCCCTTAAGACAGACTTTTTATGTTCCTTTAAAATGAGAGCACTTTTCTCTCTCATATCTCAAAGTTGTAGAAGTCTAGAGACATTATCTGCAAATTTCAGGCTCCTTATCACTAATTTTAAGACAGTAATTTTTGTGTTGTTGCTCAGTTGCTAAGTATTGTCCAACTCTTTGCTACTGCGTGGCCTGCAGCATACCAGGCTCCTCTGTCCTGCACTGTCTCCTGGAGTTTGCTCAGATTTATGTCCAGTGAGTCAGTGAGGCTATCTAACCATCTTATCCTCTATTTCTCCCTTCTCCTGTCACCTTCAATCTTTCCTGGCATCAGGGTCTTTTCCAATGAGTTGGCTCTTTGCATCAGGTGGCCAAAATATTGGAACTTCAGCATAAGTCCTTCCAATGAATATTTAGAGTTGATTTCCTTTAAGATTGACTGGTTTGATCTGCTTGCAGTCCAAGGGACTCTCAAGAGTTCTCTCCGGCACCACTCAGCCTTCTTTATGGTCCAACTCTCACATCTGTACACAGCTACTGTAGTACTTTTCCACCTGCTTAAGACAAACAACCCATAACAACCAAAGCTCTTCTGAAGTTCTTACCATGAATTTTACTGTGGTAGAATCAATCCTTCTTTGTTGAAGTCATCAAGAAAGCTACTGTCACCCATTTCCACTCATTGACAGTTTTGACAATTAAGCCCTAGACATTGTACATCCCAAATTTCTATCATCATTGAGATGATATGTTGTACATGTGGTTGAACTACAGAATAATAGAGCTTCAGTAGTCCATATTGTGTTCAAACCAACAAATTTGACCTCTTTCCTCTTCAACTCTTTCCAACTCCTTTCTTTTTACATATTTTTTTTCTTTTTGTCATTTCAAAATTCATCTCCCATTGATACACATTGGAACATATCAACTACTATGTTGTGGCATAATATTAAGACTGAAATGATGATTTTACAGAGGAAATGCAAGACAGATTGAGAATAAAAGCCTTAAGTTTACCTTCTTTGCCTTGGTTATTGGAAGCCTTCAAAGCAGCTTGCCTTTGAAGGACCAAATAACTACTCATACCAGGGTCTTGTTTCCATTGAAATAACACTCCTAAGCTTCCTCACTGTGTTCTGGATGAATAAATGCTTGTTTAGGTTTGATGTGTGCTTGAATAACACAGAGCTGAGAAGTCTCTGCTTGCTTGCTTGCTCCTTGGAAGAAAAGCTATGACCAACCTAGACAGCATATTAAAAAGCAGAGACATGACTTTGCCAACAAAGATCCATCTAGTCAAAGCTATGTTTTTTTCCAGTAGTCATGTATGAATGTGGGAGTTGGACTATAAAGAAAGCTGAGCACTGAAGAATTGATACTTTTGAAATGCAGTGTTGAAGAAGACTCTTGAGAGTCCCTTGGACTGCAAGGATATCCAACCAGTCAATCCTAAATGAAATCAGTCCTGAATATTCATTGGAAGGACTGATGCTGAAGCTGAAGCTCCAATACTATGGCCACCTGATAGGTGTGAAAAGAAGAGAAGCAAAAAGCAAAGGAGAAAAGGAGAGATATAAGCATCTGAATGCAGAGTCCCAAAGAATAGCAAGAAGAGATAAGAAAGCCTTCCTCAGCGACTAGTGCAAAGAAATAGAGGAAAACAACAGAGTGGGAAAGACTAGAGATCTCTTCAAGAAAATTAGAGATACCAAGGGGATATTCCATGCAAAGATGGGCTCGATAAAGGACAGAAATGGTATGGACCTAACAGAAGCAGAAGCTATTAAGAATAGGTGGTAAGAATACACAGAAGAACTGTACAAAAAAGTTCTTCATGACCCAGACAATCACGATGGTGTGATCACTCACCTAGAGCCAGACATCCTGGAATAAGAAGTCAAGTGGGCCTTAGAAAGCATCACTATGAACAAAGCTAGTGGAGGGGATGGAATTCCAGTTGAGCTATTTCAAATCCTGAAAGATGATGCTGTGAAAGTGCTGCATTCAATATGCCAGCAAATTTGGAAAACTCAGCAGTGGCCAGAGGACTGGAAAAGGTCAGTTTTCCTTCCAATCCCAAAGAAAGGCAATGCCAAAGAATGCTCAAACTACCGCACAATTGCACTCATCTCACATGCTAGTAAAGTGATGCTCAAAATTCTCCAAGCCAGGCTTCAGCAATATGTGAACCGTGAACTTCCTGATGTTCAAGCTGGTTTTAGAAAAGGCAGAGGAACAAGAGATCAAATTGCCAACATCTGCTGGATCATGGAAAAAGCAAGAGAGTTCCAGAAAAACATCTATTTCTGCTTTATTGACTATGCCAAAGCCTTTGACTGTGTGGATCACAATAAACTGTGGAAAATTCTGAAAGAGATGGGAAGACCAGACCACCTGATCTGCCTCTTGAGAAATCTGTATGCAGGTCAGGAAGCAACAGTTAGAACTGGACATGGAACAACAGACTGGTTCCAAATAGGAAAAGGAGTACATCAAGGCTGTATATTGTCAACCTGCTTATTTAACTTATATGCAGAGTACATCATGAGAAACGCTGGACTGAAAGAAACACAAGCTGGAATCAAGATTGCCGGGAGAAATCTCAATCACCTCAGATATGCAGATGACACCACCCTTATGGCAGAAAGTGAAGAGGAACTCAAAAGCCTCTTGATGAAAGTGAAAGTGGAAAGTGAAAAAGTTGGCTTAAAGCTCAACATTCAGAAAACGAAGATCATGGCATCCAGTCCCATCACTTCATGGGAAATAGATGGGGAAACAGTGGAAACAGTGTCAGACTTTATTTTTCTGGGCTCCAAAATCACTGTAGATGGTGACTGCAGTCATGAAATTAAAAGACGCTTACTCCTTGAAAGGCAAGTTTTGACCAACTTAGATAGCACATTCAAAAGCAGAGACATTACTTTGCCAACAAAGGTCCATCTAGTCAAGGATATGGTTTTTTCTGTGGTCTTGTATGGATGTGAGAGTTGGACTGTGAAGAAGGCTGAGTGCCGAAGAATTGATGCTTTTGAACTGTGGTGTTGGAGAAGACTGTTTCGAGTCCCTTGGACTGCAAGGAGATCCAATCAGTCCATTCTAAAGGAGATCAGCCCTGGCATCTTTGGAAGGAATGATGCTAAAGCTGAAACTCCATTACTTTGGCCACCTCATGTGGAGTTGACTCATTGGAAAAGACTCCGATGCTGGGAGGGATTGGGGGCAGGAGGAGAAGAGGACGACAGAGGATGAGATGGCTGGATGGCATCACTGACTCAGTGGTCGTGGGTCTGGGTGAACTCCAGGAGTTGGTGATGGACAGGGAGACCTGGTGTGCTGCGATTCATGGGGTCGCAAAGAGTGGGACACGACTGAGTGACTGAACTGAACTGATGTGAAGAAGTGACTCATTGGAAAAGACCCTGATGCTGGGAAAGAATGAGGGCAGGAGAAGGGGGCAACAGAGAATGAGATGGTTGGATGCCATCATCGACTCAGTGGACATGAGTTTGAGCAAGCTGTGGGAGTTGGGTGATAGACAGGGAAGCCTGGCATGCTGCAGTCCATGGGGTCACAAAGAGTTGAACATGACTGAGCAACTGAATGGAACTGAGCAGTCTCTGAGGAAAAGGTGCTCCAGTGCAAGAGGGCAGATAGATTTACTTTACTGAAAATAATACGGATTTTCCTGATTTCCCGCAAAGCCTTGCCTGGAAGGTTATTTTGCATTCCACATCTGAAATATCTAAAGTCCACTCTAGAGACTGAGCTTCCCGGGTGGCACTAACGGTGAAGAACCCACCTGCCAGTGCAAGTGGCATAAGAGCTTGATTCCTGGGTCAGGAAGATCGCCTGGATGAGGGTGGAGGCATGGCAACCCACTCCAGAATACTTGCCTGGAGAATCCCGTGGATAGAGGAGCCTTGCAGGGTCCATGGGGTCACAAAGAGTTGAACACCACTGAAGTGACTTAGTACACATTTACATTCCAGAGATTACGTAAATCAAATTTGTTTCCAAAAGGAGTAGAAATCTTCACATCTAGTGAGACGGAATAATGCAATTTAAAATTACCAATTTATTCAGCTTTATCCAACACATTGTTAAATTTAGATAAATTAAGAAAATCAAAAGAAAAAAATAAAGGAAAGAAAAAGAATTAGTGTTTACTCAATTTTACGAAGTCCCTCTCTTCCCATCAACAGTTAAGGAAAGCAGATATGGGAGTAAGTATCAACCTAGCCTCATTCCAACATGACTTATATTTTAGACCGTACACAGAATAGAAATGTTTCAGATCTGTTTAGTTCAGTCACTCAGTTGTGTCCGACTCTTTGCGACCCCATGGACTGCAGCACGCCAGGCTTCCCTGTCCGTCACTAACTCCTGGAGCATGCTGAAACGCATGTCCATTGAGTCTGTGATGCCATCCAACCATCTCATCCTCTGTTGCCCCCTTCTCCTCCTGCCTTCAACCTTTCCCAGCATCACGGTCTTTTCCAATGAGTCAGTTCTTCGCATCAGGTGACCAAAGTATTGGAGCTTCAGCTTCAGCATCAGTCCTTCCAATGGATATTCAGCACTGATTTTCTTTAGGATGGACTGGCTTGATCTCCTTGCAGTCCAAGGGACTCTCAAGAGTCTTCTACAACACCACAGTTCAAAAGCATGAGTTTTTGTCGCTGAGTTTTCTTTATAGTCCAGTTCTCACATCCATAGCACCCCATTCCAGTACTCTTGCCTGGAAAATCCCATGGATGGAGGAGCCTGGTGGGCTGCAGTCCATAGGGTCGCTAAGAGTCGGACACGACTGAGCGACTTCACTTTCACGCATTGGAGAAGGAAATGGCAACCCACTCCAGTGTTCTTGCCTGGAGAATCCCAGGGATGGGGGAGCCTGGTGCGCTGCCATCTATGGGGTCGCACAGAGTCGGACACGACTGAAGCAACTTAGCAGCAGCACATCCATACATGATTACTGGAAATGTTCTGCAGTCTTCACTGCCAATACAATAGACCCTAGCCACATGTGTTTATTGAGTGCTTGAATTGTGTTTAGTGTTACTGGATCATTGCATTTTAAATTTTACTCAAGTTTAATTTACTTGGATTTACATTTATATAGCATGTGTGGTTAGTGGCTACTATAGCTACATAGCTGGAAACTGGTTTTCAGAATTCAGTGCTTTTCCACACCCACACTACTGACTGGAAATTGTGAACTTTTTCCCTCTTATGACTTCCTCTCCACAATATGCTGCTGCTGCTGCTGAGTCGCTTCAGTCGTGTCCAACTCTGTGCAACCCCATAGACGGCAGCCCAGCAGGCTCCCCCATCGCCTGGGATTCTCCAGGCAAGAACACTGGAGTGATATGAACTTCGTATAATTTACTTTTTGTCTACAATGATTCATATAGAGTCTGACACATTAAATGCTCAAAAATGTTTATTAAATGAATAACTGATGAATAGATAAACTAAAAAATTGCAACTGTTTCAATTATTTAAAATATTTTTACTAATTCAAGTGTCTTTAAGAATGTTGAATGGTCATGTTAAGCCTATCAGAATCCTATTACCTGTCCAAAAAAAAAAAAAAGACATAATTTTGTCATGTATCTATTTTTATAGAGATTAAAGTGTTTCTAAACATTTTATTAAAATGTCCTGAATCTAATAAAAACAAACAGATATTGAAATAAGAGATGCAATTTCTGGGGGTAGATTACAAGAGAAAAATAGATTACAAGAGGTATTATATCCTACTCATTTATATGGGAAGATTTAAATTATTTATTCATCTGTCAAGGCTTTATGGATTATAGATGCATAGAATTAGGTAAATCATAATCTATGATTTGTGGTCATCTTTGAATTATGCTGTGATTCCATCCCTCAGAATAAAAGAAAAATCCAAAAGCATAACCTACTTTGTAATTATTTTAGTGCTACTTACCTAATAAATTTTTGTAAGCAACATTTAAACATTGATTAAATAAATTATTGTGTCTCCATATGAAGAATCAGTTAAGCATAATGCTAACAAAAATATAGTATATACAAGAAAATAAAGCAAATACAAGTTGAATCTTTGATAATATTCTATCTTTTAAAAATATACATTTTGTTCCTTGATGAAAATCTGGAAGAAAGTATATTGGGAAAAAAGTACTGTTATGTTGATTATAAATTTTAGAGGATCAGTTATTTTAAAATTTTGTGTGTTTGATATGTTAGAATTATATTTTTTGTAGTATATAATAATTTAAGGGGAGATAACTCATTGATACACAGAAGAGGTTGTAAAATCAAATATGAATTAGAAACTAATCCATGCAGATAAATTACACTGTTTAACATAAAAATGAAAAGTATTAGATTTCAGTTTGTCAGCTGAATTTTTAATGTGATGTTTTTCTTTCACTTACCATAAGATGTTTTACAAAAATCCATTTGAATGTAAGATCTTGAACCATTTTGAAAGATAGTGTCATTTTAAATGTGTTTTATTGAAATTGTACAACACAATGAGACAACAGATATTTATAAAATAAGCCTTATGCATGTGATAGTAGAGATGTTCACCAAATATTTACAGCTATCTCTTGGAGACATGATAGCAATGTCTCTCATCATCCCCTTTTAAAATCAGGCATGACCATGTTAGCTGCAGTTGCCAATAAAATGTTGATGCAATTGACAAATGTCCTTTCCAGGAAGAAAACTTTGTGAGTCAGATGGTGATTTGTTTTATACTTTTCCTATATTGAGGTGGTTTTGGAAGCACACATGGGCTTCCATATATCTGAGTCTTTAAGTGACTATGATGATATACTACCAACCCTTGACATACCAGTAGCATGGGCATGACACATATATTTCCCTTATTAAGAATCTGGTAATTCAGTTCTGTGTAAATAAGAATTTCCATACAAAACCACTAAGTTTGAAAATGCATTTATTTCAAAAAAAAAAGAAATGTATAGCTCCAATTAAAGAGAGCATAGCAAGAGCCTGGCAAATCATGAATTAGAAGTTTCAATCTTATAAAATATATTATAGTAATTGCTGTCACCCCAAGCTTATTAAAGCTCAGTATTCAGAAGACAAAGATCATGGCATCAGTCCCATCACTTCATGGCAAATAGGTGGAGAAACAGTGGAAACAGTGGCAGACTTTACTTTTTTGGGCTCCAAAATCACTGCAGATTGTGACTGCAGCCATGTAATTAAAAGACACTTACTCCTTGGAAGGAAAGTTATAACCAAACTAGACAGCATATTAAAAAGCAGAGACATAACTTTGCCAACAAAGGTTCGTCTAGTTAAGGCTATGGTTTCTCCAGTGGTCATGTATGGATGTGAGAGAGTTGGACTATAAAGAAAGCTGAGCGCCGAAGAATTGATGCTTTTGAACTGTGGTGTTGGAGAAGACTCTTGAGAGTCCCTTGGACTGCAAGGAGATCCAACCAGTCCATCCTAAAGGAAATCAGTCCTGAATATTCATTGGAAGGACTGATGCTGAAGTTGAAAGTCCAGTACTTTGGCCGCCTCATGCGAAGAGCTGACTCATTGGAAAAGACCCTGATGCTGGGAAAGATTGAAGGCAGGAGGAGAAGGGGATGACAGAGGATGAGATGGATGGATGGCATCACCAACTCAACGGGCCTGAGTTTGAATAAACACCGGGAGTTGGTGGTGGACAGGGAAGCCTGGAGTGCTGCAGTCCATGGGGTCGCTAAGAGTCGGAGACAACTGAGTGAAGTTTACTAAACAAGCTTACTACAGACAATAAATAGTAAAATCACACAAGGACTACATGGGATGGGTCCTGTAATGTTTAACAATATCTGGGCCGTACTGACATTTAATAATTATTAGTTAATAAACTTTCTTATCTACTGCTAATATGGCATCTAGGAATTGTTTTGTTTTTGTTTGCTTTTTAATCTGAATTTTTAATTTGGCATACAAAGCAGCTTTATTTAGCAAATGAGATATGAAAAAACTAGGCATTGAACTTTTACGGACAGACCCCATTAAAATTTCTTTAGCACAGCAATTTAAGTTCAGATGCAATATAGGCAATGATGAGGAGAAAGGGGTAAATAAGCATAGATGAAGCCATAATAAATAAGCTTGTAATTATTTTATTAGGTTCATGAGTTCCCTAATATAAGAAGAGTAGGCTTCTGGGATATAATTTAATTTTGGATAATATTCATGACTTAACTATACTTGACAAAGCATCTCAACCATAAAAACCAGATAATTTAATGAAAAGTAAGCTTATATAAAAAATTTCATGTTTAATAGGCAAAAAATTGGACATATCATTGAAGAAATCAGGAAAAAAAAATTGCACTAAGGGAAAAAATGCTTTCAGGTAATATCAGAAAGGGGCTTTCCCAGGTGGCTCAGTGGGTGAAGGATCTGCCTGTAATGCAGTAGATGCTGGAGATATGGGTTTGATTCCTGGGTTAGGAAGATCCCCGGGAGGAGGGCACAGCAACCCACTCTGGTATTCTTGCCTGGAAATGCCCATGGACAGAGGAGCCTGGCAGGCTACAGTCCATAGGTCATCAGAAATATAAATGTACTCTTGATTCTTGGATAAAATCTTAACATATTACAAAAGTCTCAGTGTATGAGACAATTCCAAGAGGAGGTAATTTCTAGTGAAACAGAGCTGTGCTTTATTTCTTTTGAAAAGAAATCAAATCTGAGTTAGATTTGAATTGCTGACTTGATAAAATGATAGATCATGTAATAGTCTTCCTGAGTGCATCTTTAGAACTGACAAAGAGATAAGAAAGAATAGTCTTTATTCAATTATAGTTAAAAGCAGGAGATGCGCACTGGAAATACCCACAGAAATAAAAACCCAGTATCATGAGATATCATTTTGCACCTGCCAATTATTTATATTTTATTTGTGTTTTATTTTTCATATATTGTTTATTGTATTACTCCACCTTCTTGTACCCTCTATTCCTGAATTACACTTGCAAAATCACACCATGTTGTAAACCCTGTGAGAACAAAAAAGCATGCTTTGTTTTGATATATCCCCAGGGTCTAGAACTGTGGTAATTAATGTATGTTGAATAAATGAATTTAGTAAAGATTAAAATAGGGCTTCCCGGTAGGGGAGTGCATAGGTAGTCTCCTACCAATGCAGGAGACATGGGTTCAATCCCTGGGTCAGGAAAATCCTCTTGAGGAGGAAATGTCAACCCACGCCAGTATTCTTGCCTGGGAAATCCAATGGACAAAGGAGACTGGCAGGATACTGTCCATCGGGTCTCAAACAGATGGACATAACTGAACAACAATAGCCCACTCTTAGCCTCTTATCCCAAAGATTAAAAAAATAAACCTCACCAGGATAAAAATATTATGAGAAAGCATCTACCATTAAAACTACTGTATAGTTTGGGCTTATATTCTTAGTCATCTATGTTCATATTCTTGAGAAATTTAAACTTGCAGCCTAGACCTTGAACTTGGTACCTTTTATTTATTGTTCCTTAAGCAAATAAGTATCCTCCAAATTTATATATTATTTTAGATTTTCATGGGTTTTAGGACAATTTATGTGTTTTATGTCACGTTATGTCTCAAATTGTTTAGAGCTGCATATTAACAAAATCTTTTGATTTGTGTGACAGAGTACCAGGAAACAGGGGTTTTGAAGAAGCCATCTTTCAAACCAAGGATCTAGCCTCCTACAATACTGTCAGTGTATTTTCCTCTGTCTGGCCTCCATCTCACTTCCAGCCTCTAATATGTCTTGTTCATAAAAGTTTACCATAGATTTGTATTCATATTTTCTTACAAGGTGCTGTAAAGACACACTACCTCCTCCAAATGATCTAAAGGTACAGAACTTAATTTTTCATATCTCATAAGATCTTTTCAGTTCAGTTCAGTTCAGTTCAGTTCAGTCACTCAGTCGTATCCGACTCTGCAACCCCATGAATTGCAGCACGCCAGGCCTCCCTGTCCAACACCAACTCCCGGAGTTCACTTAAACTCACATCCATCGAGTCGGTGATGACATCCAACAATCTCATCCTCTGTTGTCCCCTTCTTCTCCTGCCCCCAATCCCTCCCAGCATCAGAGTCTTTTCCAATGAGTCAACTCTTCACATGAGGTGGCCAAAGTACTGGAGTTTCAGCTTTAGCATCATTCCTTCCAAAGAAATCCCAGGGCTGATCTCCTTCAGAATGGACTGGTTGGATCTCCTTGCAGTCCAAGGGACTCTCAAGAGTCTTCTCCAACACCGCAGTTCAAAAGCATCAATTCTTTGGTCCTCAGCTTTCTTCACAGTCCAACTCTCACATCCATACATGACTACTGGAAAAACCATAGCCTTGACTAGATGGACCTTTGTTGACAAAGGAATGTCTCTGCTTTTGAATATGCTATCTAGGTTGGTCATAACCTTCCTTCCAAGGAGTAAGCGTCTTTTAATTTCATGGCTGCAATCACCATCTGCAGTGATTTTGGAGCCCAGAAAAAAAAAGTCTGACACTGTTTCCACTCTTTCCCCATCTTTTTGCCATGAAGTGATGGGACCAGATGCCATGATCTCAGTTTTCTGAATGTTGAGCTTTAAGCCAACTTTTTCACTCTCCTCTTTCACTTTCATCAAGAGGCTTTTTAGTTCCTCTTCACTTACTGCCATAACTAGCTATTAAAGACATATATGAATCCTAGTAAAATAAACAATAATAAATATTTTTATTATGAAAATTTACCCAGGACATTTTGTTGATCACATTAGGAGACACCCACAGACACATACACACACACATAGAAGGAAAAAGAGTATATAAGATAAGATTAGCATGTGGTAAAATTTTAATCTTATTTCCCCTTAATTCTATTGCATACTGTAAGATTTTTTAATGAAGGTAAATTATTTATATAACATTTGCTAAAAATATCTATGCTAATTTTATCAAAGAAATACTTTTAATCTTCTGTTATATTTTCCCTTATGTTTTAGTGCTAACTTCTGATCTACTCAGATGCTAATATTAACTATGTGTAGCCATTTTATTCTCTCAAAAATTTCATGGCCAAAATTCAAACTGAATAACCACCACGCACAAGGGCCTGTGCATGTTCTTTGATGCTTTCATATCCTTAATATGGGTGCATCTTAAGTTTTATTTTGGTTTCTAAAATTTTATTTTTAGAATTTTGTAAACTGTGCAAACTGTACTCATTTGCTTTTTTGTTTATTTACTTTTATTAATATTGGAGTATAGTTGATTACGAGTATTGCATTAATTTCAGGTGTACAGCAAAGTGATTCAGTTATACATATACATGTATCTGGGCTTCCCTTGTGGCTCAGCTGGTAAAGAATCTGCCTGCAGTGTGGGAGACCTGGGTTTGATCCCTGTGTGGGGAAGATCTCCTGGAGAAGGGAAAGCCTACCCACTCCAGTATTCTGACCTGGAGAATTCCATGGACTGTACAGTCCATGGTTCCCCAAACGGTCAGACATGACTGGGCGACCTTCACAGTATACATGTATCTATTCTTTTTCAAATTTATTTTGTCATTTAGATTATTACAGAATACTGAGCAGAGTTCATTAAATTTTTATTTATAGTTTTGCTTTGTTATATGTGTAAAAGTTTATTCTTTTTCTTGAGAGAAGCACAAGGACATTTCCAACCTGATGTTTTAGCATGCTCTTTCTTTCCCGTATCACTCCGGTCACAATGTTTCTCACACATATGAAGCATGTTCCTATGTCAGTGCCTAGCACATACTCTCTCTGGCAGAAATGCTCTAGACCCAAATATCCACATGATATCTCCCTTACCAGCTAAAGGTCTATGTAATTAGAACCTTCTTGGTGACACCTTCCTAGATGAATTTATTTAAAATTATAGAACCATCTGTTTGACTTTCAATCTAGCATCCTTTATAATCTTTCTTATTTATCCCAGGGATGCAAGGATTCTTCAATATCCGCAAATCAATCAATGTAATACACCAATTAACAAATTGAAAAATAAAAACCATATGATTATCTCAATAGATGCAGAGAAAGCCTTTGACAAAATTCAATATCCATTTATGATAAGAACTCTCCAGAAAGCAGGAATAGAAGGAACATACCTCAACATAATAAAAGCTATATATGACAAACCCACAGCAAACATTATCCTCAATGGTGAAAAACTGAAAGCATTTCCTCTAAAGTCAGGAACAAGACAAGGGTGCCCACTTTCACCATTACTATTCAACATAGTTTTGGAAGTTCTGGCCACAGCAATCAGAGCAGAAAAAGAAATAAAAGGAATCCAAATTGGAAAAGAAGAAGTAAAACTCTCACTGTTTGCAGATGACATGATCCTTTACATAGAAAACCCTAAAGACTCCACCAGAAAATTACTAGAACTAATCAATGATTATAGTAAAGTTGCAGGATATAAAATCAACACACAGAAATCCCTTGCATTCCTATACACTAATAACGAGAAAACTGAAAGAGAAATTAAGGAAACAATTCCATTCACCATTGCAACGGAAAGAATAAAATACTTAGGAATATATCTACCTAAAGAAACTAAAGACCTATATATAGAAAACTATAAAACACTGGTGAAAGAAATCAAAGAGGACACTAATAGATGGAGAAATATACCATGTTCATGGATTGGAAAAATCAATATAGTGAAAATGAGTATACTACCCAAAGCAATTTATAGATTCAATGCAATCCCTATCAAGCTACCAACGGTATTCTTCACAGAGCTAGAACAAATAATTTCACAATTTGTATGGAAATACAAAAAACCTCGAATAGCCAAAGCGATCTTGAGAAAGAAAAATGGAACTGGAGGAATCAACCTACCTGACTTCAGACTCTATTACAAAGCCACAGTTATCAAGACAGTATGGTACTGGCACAAAGACAGAAATATTGATCAATGGAACAAAATAGAAAGCCCAGAGATAAATCCACGCACATATGGACACCTTATCTTTGACAAAGGAGGCAAGAATATACAATGGATTAAAGACAATCTCTTTAACAAGTGGTGCTGGGAAAACTGGTCAACCACTTGTAAAAGAATGAAACTAGAACACTTTCTAACACCTTACACAAAAATAAACTCAAAATGGATTAAAGATCTAAATGTAAGACCAGAAACTATAAAACTCCTAGAGGAGAACATAGGCAAAACACTCTCTGACATACATCACAGCAAGATCCTCTATGACCCACCTCCCAGAATATTGGAAATAAAAGCAAAAATAAACAAATGGGACCTAATTAACCTTAAAAGCTTCTGCACAACAAAGGAAACTATTAGCAAGGTGAAAAGGCAGCCTTCAGAATGGGAGAAAATAATAGCAAATGAAGCAACGGACAAACAACTAATCTCAAAAATATACAAGCAACTCCTGCAGCTCAATTCCAGAAAAATAAATGACCCAATCAAAAAATGGGCCAAAGAACTAAATAGACATTTCTCCAAAGAAGACATACAGATGGCTAACAAACACATGAAAAGATGCTCAACATCACTCATTATCAGAGAAATGAAAATCAAAACCACTATGAGGTACCATTTCACACCAGTCAGAATGGCTGCGATCCAAAAGTCTACAAGCAATAAATGCTGGAGAGGGTGTGGAGAAAAGGGAACCCTCTTACACTGTTGGTGGGAATGCAAACTAGTACAGCCACTATGGAGAACAGTGTGGAGATTCCTTAGAAAACTGGAAATAGAACTGCCTTATGATCCAGCAATCCCACTGCTGGGCATACACACTGAGGAAACCAGAATGGAAAGAGACACGTGTACCCCAATGTTAATCACAGCACTGTTTATAATAGCCAGGACATGGAAGCAACCTGGATGCCCATCAGCAGATGAATGGATAAGAAAGCTGTGGTACATATACACAATGGAGTATTACTCAGCCATTAAAAAGAATACATTTGAATCAGTTCTAATGAGATGGATAAAACTGGAACCTATTATACAGAGTGAAGTAAGCCAGAAAGAAAAACACCAATACAGTATACTAACACATATATATGGAATTTAGAAAGATGGTAACAATAACCCTGTGTACAAGACAGCAAAAGAGACACCGATGTATAGATCAGTCTTATGGACTCTGTGGGAGAGGGAGAGGGTGGGGAGATTTGGGAGAATAGCATTGAAACATGTATAATATCATGTATGAAAAGAGTTGCCAGTCCAGGTTCGATGCACGATACTGGATGCTTGGGGCTGGTGCACTGGGACGACCCAGAGGGAGGGTAGGGGAGGGAGGAGGGAGGAGGGTTCAGGATGGGGAACGCTGGTATACCTGTGGTGGATTCATTTCGATATTTGGCAAAACTAATACAATATTGTAAAGTTAAACATAAAATAAAATTTTAAAAAAAATGAAAGAAAAAAAAAGAGAGAAAAAAAAAGATTAACAAATGTGCTTTTAGGGAGACATGTTGGGTGGGTAGTCTTGATTAAAAAGGGAGTCTATTATATAATAAAAGAGAAATGAAGCATTTACTTTTAAAAATAAATGAAATTATGTAATAAATTAAAAAAAAAGAAATTTTCACCATCTGATATACTACATACTAAACTTTTTCTTTCTTATTGATTACTTTTCTCATTGGAAAATAAGTTCCATGAACACAGATATTTTTATCCAGTTTATCCATTGCTATATCTCTAGTCGTTTTAAGAGTGCTTTGTGTGTAATAAAGCCCATTTGAATAAATGGTTAAACTTTACTGTGAAATACATTAGAAACAGCTATTATTTAAAAGGGTAACCACCTGAACAGGCATTGAATATTCACATACTTTATATGCCATTTACTATTTTCATGACTTTGGAAAAATACCTGTATATTTTTCAATTAACTTAGCTGTAAAATTATTCTTAGCTGTAAAATAATTCTGAATTAATTTAATGCAGGTAAAAAATACTTAGGAGGCCAGATACTGATTTCTAAATATCATCCTAAAGAGATCAGAGATCCTTTGAAAAAAATGGTTGGTTCCAAGGCTGGAACAGGGGAAGTAAAAATGAGCTTGGAATATCTTGTTGAGTTAGAAATTAAAACAGTGCTCAAAAAATTACATGCATAGACATAAAGATACAGGATTCTCACTGGCCAAATCTGGGGTAATTTGACCATTAAAATTAATTTAAGATAACCCCAGTGAATAAAATATGAACACATGTATTTACAATGCTAGAAAGAAAGAAAGAGCTGTTAGTTGCAATATAATACAAATTAATAACACTAGATAGCATATTCAAAAGCAGAGACATTACTTTGCCAACAAAGGTTCGGCTAGTCAAGGCTATGGTTTTTCCTGTGGTCATGTATGGATGTGAGAGTTGGACTGTGAAGAAGGCTGAGCGCTGAAGAATTGATGCTTTTGAACTGTGGTGTTGGAGAAGACTCTTGAGAGTCCCTTGGACTGCAAGGAGATCCAACCAGTCCATTCTAAAGGACATCAGCCCTGGGATTTCTTTGGAAGGAATGATGCTAAAGCTGAAACTCCAGTACTTTGGCCACCTCATGCAAAGAGTTGACTCACTGGAAAAGACTCTGATGCTGGGAGGGATTGGGGGCAGGAGGAGAAAGGGACAACAGAGGATGAGATGGCCGGATGGCATCACCGACTCGATGGATGTGAGTCTGAGTGAACTCTGGGGGTTGGTGATGGACAGGGAGGCCTGGCGTGCTGCGATTCATGGGGTCGCAAAGAGTCGGACACGACTGAGCGACTGATCTGATCTGAATAACACTAGAAAATATCAGTTTGGCAACTATCATAGAAATAATTGCTTCAGACAGGAATCATAAATGTCTGTTAAAATTATGAGCAAAAAATTGATGAGGAACTAGATATTTATTTACCCTGGCTCTAATTGTCTCTATAATTAACTCACTAATTACAAAGAGAAAAAATAATAACTTTAGAGTGGAGAAATCTTGTGGACACAGCTTAACCAAGTGATTCAAGTTGATGTCACCAACAATGGGTTGAACCAATATCCTGTGTTTTCTAATGTGATATACTAAGAAAGAGTTAGTATCACTTCTGGTGTTTTTGCTAAAAATGCATCAGATTCATCTGTTTATAACAAACAAAAGACAACCTTAAATTGAGAACAATCTACCAAATAACTGATGATCTCTCAAATAACTGATATGGGTTTGCCAATATAACAAGGTGCTGCAAAATATCAAGATAAAGAATGCAAACACATTACATATTAAAGGATGCTAAAGAAGCGTAACTAAATTTAGCATATGATCCTAAACTGGATTGTAGATTGGGAAAGAAAAAGAGCCATGGAGAATATTATTGGAACAACTGATAAAAATTCAAATATAACTTGAAAAAAAATATATTTTAATACATCCTTGAAAAATGTTGAAAATCTTGAGTATAATTTTATACTCCCTGCTCCATGTCCACAATTGTGCATGCACACATTCAACCAACCACAAATAATGTAGTACCTCTGTAGCATTTATCGAAAAGTAACACAACTCAGCGACTGAACTGAACCGAACTGAAGTCCCACACAGTTCAAACTGCTATTCAAGTGTCAACTGTATAGATATATTCCTGAGAATCAGAGCAGCCAATTATGTTAATCCCAGTCTGAGGTCCAGAGAAAATGAGATGAGACATTCTGTATCAAGCAGTCATACAAGTATAAAAGGAGTGATTTGCTCCTTGTTTGTTCCGTTCAGGCCCTCAAGAGATCAAATGATGCCTATCCACACAGATGAGGACAATCTACTTTACTGAGGTCACTGATTACAATGTTAATCTCATCCAGAAATACCCTCATAAACACACCCAGCAGTGATGTTTAATCTAGGCACTCCATGACCAGTCAGCTTGATACTTAAAATTAATCATTGCAAATACAGAGTGTAGACTAGATAATAGAAATATCAATGTTAATATCTTGCTTTGATTATTATAGCTGTAGAAGTAAATAGTAAAATCTTTATGTATAAGATTCACAATATCTGCAATTTAATATCAACTGATCTAGAGCAAAGAGAACTGAAATAATAGAACAATGGATCAATTAATGCATCTGAATAAAGGGTATAGGAGGGTTCTTTGTGTTACTTTTAAGTCTTAAGTGTTAGTTGCTCAGTCCTGCCTGACTCTTTGCAACCCCATGGACTGCAGCCCACCAGGCTCCTCTGTCCATGGAATTCTCCAGGCCAGGATACTGGAGTGGGTTGCCATCTTCCACCCAGGGACTGAACTCTGGTCTCCTGTACTGGAGGCTGATTCTTTACCCACTGAGCTATGAGGGAATATACCCAAATAAAAGTTATGGCAATTCTTACTGGGAAAAAGTAACATGTCTTATAACTCAATATGTGACTTGAACTTAATTCCATGAAAAGATGAATTAAGATATCACTGATTATTCAGGTACATAGGGAAGAATTATCTCTTATTAATACACTTAAAAATCCTATAATAATTAGAAAGTATTATATAACTTTAGAATTAAAGCTCACAATGTCCAGTAACATTAAATAACTGCTTAGACCATGAAAAAAATTTATTGTTTGAGCTAAGAATTTTTACAGATAACAGAAAAATAAGTATTATTAAACTCCAATGTTATTTTTATCTTTTCAATGGAAAATGATTTTCATTCTGTGTAAGTAGAAAGTACATGGCCAAGGGTGAAAAAGTCTGAAGATATATGATTAGGGAACACTAAGCTAGATTTAAGGGTTTGGTTTTTAGGCCAAAAACATTGTCTCCATGGTATTGAATGAAAGGGGAAATGCAGTTTTTTATAAAATATGTTGGCATTTAATAAACCATGGAGAATATGAAACATGTCAGAGCCAAGAGATGCCCACCTGCTACTTAGCCGCCTAAAAGAAATTAAGCAAATGCTGTAATCTATGGAACCACAAATTTGACAATACAACCCCCTTTGGATTCTGAAAACCATTTGTAGGAATTTTATGTGAGATCTCTGAATAAATAAATTAATGAACCAGCATAGCTAATCTATTTTTTTTTAACAAGTGGTTCAGTTCAGTTCAGTCGCTAAGTCAAGGTAATAACTTAGATTTGGAGTAGCATGATTCAAAAATGCATAAAAATGACTTTCATTGTACAGTTGTAGATAATGGATAAATAAGGGCCATAACTCATGGATATGGAAGGTTGACTTCCCAACACAATTGTACAGAGAGGACTTCAGTACCTGTCAGTTTTGACATCCCTCTAGATAGCAAGGTATGACTGTCCAGTATTTGTGTCACTGAACCCAGTATCAGCTAAAACTGTTAAAATAAAATTCATGTGACATCTGATAGCAAAGTAGATTTGTTACTTGAGAAACTCATTTGATATCAAATACTAGAATATTTCCAAGATCCCTTTTAATTCTAAAGCTCAAGATTCTCTAATGTTCAAATTTTTAGTTTTGAAAAAACTTCTGAAACATCATTTTCTTTTTTGCATTTATTGGATTAGATAATGAGCCTTCTGACGCAAACATATGTAGCTTCATAAGCTCAAATGCCTTGTACCCTTGTAATAGTACTTTAGGAAATTATGTTCCACAGTTATGTTAATTATGTTTCCTCTCAATGGACTAACCACAAAAAGCCAAGAGCCTCTTGAAGTCCTCAATTTAAATGATGTTGCTTTAATGGCAGATTTGAAGACTCACTAAATATTAACATGCAGATCAAATCCATATAGAGGCAGAGATTAATCAGTGCTTCTATTTATTATAAGTCTTTAACAGCTGAAACTGTACTTTTGTGACTGAGTCCTCTAAGTTGAAAATAATCCTGAAAACAGAAGCTTTTAATAATGTGTAGACTGTGTAATAAAATAAATATTTTTTAATAATATGACTACTTCCTGAGTGTCTGTCTTGCCCACTTGCATACTATCACAGGTCTGCTCTAGGAAGAGCCCTGGACAAACATATGGTGAGATCCATTAAAGTATGTAATCAAACCTTTTGAAAATGAATAAAGAATTTATAATAAAGTTAATGAAATTGGAAAAATCAAGAGTAAGAATTAGAAAAAGATGCTATAATTTGGGCATCACTTTTGTTTCCAAGCCTGTGTAATAAATATGAGTACAGAAAATATAAGAATTTATGTCTTTATTAAAAGGGAGGAATCATATTGTTTATTTGGGGCAAAGCAATAATAGATACTGGAGTATATCCACAATGTTTGGAACCCTCTTTTACCTCTCCTCTTACACCATATTTTTAAAATATAGTGAAAGTTGCTCTGGAGTCAATTAAATCCTATTAAATAAAAATTAAGTAATATTTAAATAGAACATTGGTATAAACTATCAAAATATTAACTGTGGTGAACTCTCAGTTGTGGCATTATGATGATTTAATTTTATTCTATATATTATATTTACAATCAGAAAAAATAAAACATTTTAATTCAAATAATAAGAGGCAACTAAGTAGTAATTAAAAAAAAAAAAACAGCACAGTAATGGGAAGAGTGAGCTAAAATTAAAATGAGGGTTTTTTTGTTTGTTACTAGAAATACAAATATTATGAATAATTATTTAAAGTACTTTTTATTTCAATGAGTTTGATTCATTGTTGGCCTGACTCACAAGAGGAAAAAAAAAAAAAAAAACAGTTGTAACAACAACAAAAAAGGACAAATTTATGGGCCTAGTATCCAAAGTTATTTATCTCTATTAATGTGTAATCAGTTGTTAACTCAGCATATATTTAATGAACTTTATTCTTTGTTAGCATTGTCTTGGATACAAGAGTTTAAAAGTCATAATCAGATTTCTTATCTTGAGTGCACAGTAGTTAAAAGAAAATAAAAAACATCATAAATTAACATGATTGCGTTCTATAAGAAGTGATTTCAGAGCCCAGAATGGAGAATAGACAACAAATGCTACTGCAGAGATGTGGGTTTGATTCCTGTGTTGGGAAGATCCCCTGGAGAAGGAAATGGCCACTCACTCCAGTATTCTTGCCTGGGAAATCCCATGGACAGAGGAGCCTGGCAGGGTACAGTCCACGGGGTTGCAAAGAGTTAGACACGACTGAATGTCTGCATCATTACATCGTTACTCATGACAGTCTTTCCATGTATATCAGATCAGATCAGATCAGTCGCTCAGTCTTGTCCGACTCTTTGCGACCCCATGAATAGCAGCACGCCAGGCCTCCTTGTCCATCACCAACTCCCAGAGTTCACTCAGACTCACGTCCATCGAGTCAGTGATGCCATCCAGCCATCTCATCCTCTGTCGTCCCCTTCTCCTCCTGCCCCCAATCCCTCCCAGCATCAGAGTCTTTTCCAGTGAGTCAACTCTTTGCATGAGGTGGCCAAAGTACTGGAGTTTCAGCTTTAGCATCATTCCTTCCAAAGAAATCCCAGGGCTGATGTCCTTTAGAATGGACTGGTTGGATCTCCTTGCAGTCCAAGGGACTCTCAAGAGTCTTCTCCAACACCACAGTTCAAAAGCATCAATTCTTCGGCGCTCAGCCTTCTTCACATTCCAACTCTCACATGCATACATGACCACAGGAAAAACCATAGTCTTGACTAGACGAACCTTTGTTGGCAAAGTAACTCCATTTCACATAGCTCAAATCCTATTGCTGGACATTTCCCAAAGAAGCTATTGTTTTGCTTCAACTGTTCCATCTGAGCAGAATGCCCTTTTACTTTGTGCCACAAAATCCAACCTCAATCCTTTTCATATTCTCTAAGGCTCAGTCCATAAAGAATCTGCCTGCAGTGCAGGAGGCCCAGGTTTGATTCCTGAGTTGGGAAGATTCCCTAGAGAAGGAAATGGCAACCCATTCTAGCATTCTTGCCTGGAGAATCCCGTGGACAAAGGAACCTAGCAGGCTACAGTCCATGGTTCACAAGAGTTGGACATGACTTAGCAACTAAACCACCACCACCAAGTCCCGATTACTAGTTCCCACTACCTCATGATAAATTCTGTAGACATCATCTCCTTCCAGACCTGTCTACTCTCCTTTCCTCAAATAATTCATACTTTTCTAAACTGCCAGGTCATTTCATCCCTATTTAGTTTGGAGTTCTTATCACTTTACACTGTATTTGAGTTTATATTTACATAAATCATTTCCTCTATGTGGACATCAGGAAAACAAACCACTCTTCTCTTGTAAAGAACATATTTGACTGACAGCTTCAGCACCTGTCCTTCTAGATTTACACCACATTCAAACCAGGACTATACCTCCCACAAGTGGCTTCCAAACATTGACTGAGCGTAGCACCAGTTCACTTTAGTTGCTCAATCGTGTCAACTCTTTGTGTCCCCATGGACTGCAGTATGCCAGGCTTCCCTGTCCATCACCACTCCCGGAGTTTACTCAGACTCATGTCCATTGAGTTGGTGATGCCATCCAACCATCTCATCCTCTGTTGTCCCCTTCTCCTCCCACCTTCAATCTTTCCCAGCATCAGGGTCTTTTCCAGTGAGTCACTTCTTCACATCAGGTGGCCAAAAGTATTGGAGTTTCAGCTTCAGCATCAGTCCTTCCAATGAATATTCAGGACTGATTTCCTTTTGGATGGACTTGTTTGATCTCCTTGCTGTTCAAGGGACCCTCAAGAATCTTCTCCAACATTGCAGTTCAAAAGCATCAATTTTTCTGGGCTCAGCTTTCTTTATAGACCAACTCTCACATCCATACATGACTACTGGAAAATCTATAGGTTTGACTAGATAGGTCTTTGTTGGCAATGTAATATCTGCTTTAATATGCTGTGAGAGTTGGGCTGTGAAGAAGGCTGAATGCCAAAGAATTGATGTTTTTGAACTCTGGTGCTGGAGAAGACTCTTAAGAGTCCCTTGGACTGTAAGGAGATCCAACCAGTCCATTCTGAAAGAGTTCAGCCCTGGGATTTCTTTGGGAGGAATGATGCTAAAGCTGAAAGTCCAGTACTTTAGCCACCTCATGCGAAGAGTTGACTCATTGG
Source organism: Bos taurus (assembly GCF_002263795.3). Taxonomy (NCBI): domain Eukaryota; kingdom Metazoa; phylum Chordata; class Mammalia; order Artiodactyla; family Bovidae; genus Bos; species Bos taurus. The sequence continues at coordinate 20,866,413 of NC_037356.1, forward strand.
AAAAAACTCTGATGCTGGGAGGGACTGGGGGCAGGAGGAGAAGAGGTCGACAGAGGATGAGATGGCTGGATGGCATCACTGACTCGATGGACATGAGTCTGAGTGAACTCCGGGAGATGGTGATGGACAGGGAGGCCTGGCGTGCTGTGATTCATGGGGTCGCAAAGAGTTGGACACGACTGAGCCACTGAACTGAACTGAACTGAGGTTGAGCATAGCATAAGCAATAATAGAGATCCATTCTTTTAGGATGAAGGATGCTTCTGAAGGGAAAGCTTGGCTTGAGAATACACTTTTCCCTCTTCAAAATCTACTTGGGACTGGATTATAGACTGGGATTCTTCCTAACCAGTCCTCCCCTACCTGCTCTTTTTTCATAGTTGTCAGCACTGCAGTGTGGTATGAAAGCTTTCCCGATTTCTTATACTACCCCCCCCCAACCCCTTTACTCTCCCTAGGCTTTTCTCCCAGTATATGTTCTCACGTATAATCTTGTTATCTACTTTTCAGAGGACCTACAGTAAAACAAATGGAGCCAGAAATAGCAGCAGGAAGCAGGCAACAAGAATAGGTTTGGAGTCTGGCTCCCTCACCACCTCCCAGAAGGCACCATCCTGAGTCATTCAGTAAAGCACAGGGTGACAGCCCTATTATCACTGCTGGTGACCTGGGGAATCCCCCCTGGCACATTTGATAATACAAGAATTGAAAATATATAAGGGGAAACGATGCATACAAAGCCAGCAGAGTTGGCTGATTACTGCTAAGTGGTTTTAATCAGAGACTGAGGTCATTAACAAGTAGTTAGGGCTTATATGTAGATCAGAGATATTCTTTGATAGCTTAAAGACATCTTTATCTCCTGAACTGGAAAAGCCAGAACAGCTGAACAGAAGCTAAACTGACAGATTTCCAGAGCTTTAGAGACATAAAAATGCCCAAGAAAAGTAGAGCTTTTAAGTCTAGGATCCTAATTAGCAAAACTGGGACCCTGAAATGTGAATGGGGGTATCTAGGTGGGATCCTTGAAGAACTTAGCTCTGCTGATCTTCTTCAGATCTCAGAGAGGATAGCCACACTTCCCTAGTGCAAGCTCGTACTCCTCTGCTGGAAGGGGCTGCAGAAGTCTTGCTACTGCAGAGCAGCAGGTGTCTCCTTGGAAGCTACTCAGATCTCCTATCCTGTGACTAGACTAATAACTTGAGTTAAATCTCAACAGGAACATACTGAGCCTAATGAGGGAAGAAAAACATTATACAGTAAAGAAACTGAAGCAATTAATGTGCATGTTTGGACAGAGCCAAAACAATACTCTAAGGATGTAAGAATACTCTAATGATGTGATGTTAAGGGTATATGACCAAGCTGATCAGAATGAACAGAAATCCATTAACTTTTGTGCATATATAGAGGATTTATTGTCCATATATATAAGATATATATTTTGTGCAAGATATAGGATTTAGCAAAAAAAGACACAAAATGGAGTCAAATTGTTCTTTTATTAATTTTTTTTATTATTTTTATATGGATTTTGGAGCTAGATAGGTCTGCATTTTACTAACAACTTCAAGTCAACTGCATGCTGGGAAGCTAGTTGCTTGTCTCTCAAAGCCTAGGTTTCCACAACTGTAAATACGATGTGGACATCAACATCGCTAACTAACAAGGTGGTCCTGAAAATGAAAGCAAGGAGCAAATCACTCCTTGTGTGACTCTTAGAAGCCTGGAAATCTGGAAAATAATGAAAGAAGTAATTTCTAAATTGCCTTGGCATTACATGGAGAAGAGAAGAGGGAGGAGGGAGTTAGAGGTGACCCAAATGAGATGAGGTGGAATCAATAGAGGAGAGAGTGGGCTAGCCAGTAATCACTTCCTTATGTGCACTCCACAACTGGACCATTCAGAGATGTTCACGGTGTTATACAGAGAAGAGAAGAAGGAGGAAGGAGACAGAGGTGGCCAGGAGGATAAAAGGGGGGAATGAAAAGGAGGGAGACAGATCCAGCCAGTAATCAGTTCCCTAAGTGTTCTCCACCGTCTGGAACACACAGAAATTCACAGAGTTGGGTAGAGTAGAGAGGGTTTAGGGAGGAGACACAGACGACCTGGTGGAGAAAAAGGAGAGTCCAAAGGGAGAGAGAGCACTCAAGCCAGTAATCTCGCTCCCTAGTGAAAAAATGGGTCCTGAAGATTGGGTTCTTAAAGGTACAAAATTGGTAACAAATACATAAAAGCAAAAATTAAAAATCTAGAGTAGAGTTTGGAATTTCAAAAATACAATGTTAAAGAAAAGAAGGAAAAGAAAGAGAGGAAAAAACCAAACAAACAAAAACAAAGTCACAAAAATTATAAAGAAAATATAGGTACAAAATTGATAACAAATAGAAAAAGCATAAATTAAAAATCTAGAGTAGAGTTTGGAATTTCAGATATACAATGTTATATAAAAGAAGAAGAGAAAGAGAGAAAAAAGAAAAAAAAAGTCACAAAAATTATAAAAAAATGTATAGGTACAAAATTGATAACAAATACCAAAAAGCTAAAATTAAAAATCTAGAGTAGAGATTGGAACTTCAAAAATACAATGTTAAAGAAAAGAAGGGAAAAAAACCCAAAACAACAAGGTCACAAAAATTATAAAAAATATATATATATGAAGTTTGCTTTAAAAAAATAGGGTCTTTTTTTTTTTTTGCAAAGTAATAATTGGTTATAAAAGTGAAAATTAAAGGAATAATAGAGGACTTAAACTTTTTTTTTAATTAAAAAAAAAGAAAGAATGATCGTAAAAATATATCTAGGACTTTCTCTGGTTTTGTTGTGAGTATTGTGGGGTCAGTTCATTTTCGGCTAGTTCCTTGGTCCGACTTATATTTCTCAAGATCTATAGGCCCCTTCCTATGTAGTCGGTATTAACCACAGGGTTTAATCTATTGCCTGTAGCTTCCAAGGAGGTTCCCTCTGTTATAGCTTCTTCTGTTTGCTGGTCTCTTCAGTGTCTAGTTTCCGCCCTGACACAAAGGGGATGGTGGTGGACACTTTTTTTTTTTAGGCTCACTTGTTCAGTCGGGCTGTGCGGAGGGAGGGACACTGCAAACAAATAACACTGGCGTGTGCTCGCAGTGCCTCAGCCACAGTGAGCCTGCCCCTGCTCACAGCGCGTGTAGCCTGCCTGCCCACACTGCTCAGGCTCTAGGTTGCTCCACTGGGAACCATCTGTGGCCGGCCCTGGGCTGCTTGTACCTCCCAGGTCCAAGCTGTTCAGGTTCTCCAAAGAAGACACACAGAAGGCTAACAAACACATGAAAAGATGCTCAACATCACTCATTATCAGAGAAATGCAAATCAAAACCACTATGAGGTACCATTTCATGCCAGTCATAATGGCTGCGATCCAAAAGTCTACAAGCAATAAATGCTGGAGAGGGTGTGGAGAAAAGGGAACCCTCTTACACTGTTGGTGGGAATGCAAACTAGTACAGCCACTATGGAGAACAGTGTGGAGATTCCTTAAAAAACTGGAAATAGAACTGCCTTATGATCCAGCAACCCCACTGCTGGGCATACACACTGAGGAAACCAGAATTGAAAGAGACACGTGCACCCCAATGTTAATCACAGCACTGTTTCTAATAGCCAGGACACAGAAGCAACCTAGATGTCCATCAACAGATGAATGGATAAGAAAACAGTGGTACATATACACAATGGAGTATTGCTCAGCCATTAAAAAGAATACATTTGAATCAGTTCTAATGAGGTGGATGAAACTGGAGCCTATTATACAGAGTGAAGTAAGCCAGAAAGAAAAACACCAATGCAGTATACTAATGCATATATATGGAATTTAGAAAGATGGTAACAATAACCCTGTATACAAGACAGCAAAAGAGACACGGATGTATAGAACAGTCTTTTGGACTCTGTGGGAGAGGGAGAGGGTGGGATGATTTGGGAGAATGGCATTGAAATACGTATAATATCATATATGGAAAGAGTCTCCAGCCCAGGTTCGATGCACAATACTGGATGCTTGGGGCTGGTGCACTGGGATGACCCAGAGGGATGGTATGGGGAGGGAGGAGGGAGGAGGGTTCAGGATGGGGAACACATGTATACCTGTGGTGGATTCATTTCGATATTTGGCAAAACCAATACAATATTGTAAAGTTTAAAAATAAAATAAAATTAAAAAATAAAAAAACATATATAAAAAAATAAAATAAATTGCCTTGGCAAACACTCTAAAAATAAAGAGAATAAAGTGGAAATGCTGGAATGAGTATACTCTGTGAAATAAAAAGCCCACCAGAGTATTATGTTCCTTGGAAGCACCCAGAGGACACAGCCTTCACCAAAGCTACTGGAAATACTCTGCTGAGAGGGGACTCAGCTTCACAAAAAGTTCAGTAATAACTCTCTGGTGTAGACAACTGCTGACAACAGGAGAAATGGTACACAGTTGGACTCATGAATATCTAATAAAATTATGGGACCCCATGTAATTGAGGTCACCTAACCTCCAGAAGTCTGAAGACCTCAATCATTAGCAATATTAAAAAGGAAGCTAAGGGAGCTTGATCTATAGGGAATTGTGGAAATGATTAATAGAGCATGTTCTCCCTGGAGGCAAAATAGATGAGCAGCCAACAAAGGTCCTACTTAACATCTGTGTGATTGTTTAATTTATGCATCAAATTGCTTGGCTCAGAGATACCCAGATAGTTGGTAAAACTACATTTCTGATTGTTTTAAGAATAGATTATATTTGAGTTGAAGAGGAAAGAGAATGACCCACCTCATTGTAAGTGGGCATTATCCAATCTGCTGAGGGCTTGAATAGAACAAAAATATAAAGGAAGGATACATTTGCTCTCTTACTGCTTGAGCGGAGACATCCATCTCCTCAGGTCAGTTCAGTTAAGTTATTCAGTCATGTCCCATTCTTTGCAACACCATGGACTGCAGTACACCAGGCTACCTTTTTCAATACCGAACCCCGGAGTTCCCTCAAACTCATGTCCATCGAGTCGGTGATGTCATCTAACCATCTCATTCACAGTCGTCCCCTTCTCCTCCCACCTCTAATCTTTCCCAGCATCAAGGTCTTTTCCAATGAGTCAGTTCTTTGCTTCAGGTGGCCAAAGTATTGGAGTTTCAGCTTCAGCATCAGTCCTTCCAATGAATATTCAGGACTGATTCTCTTTAGGATTGACTGGTTTGACCTCCTTGCAGTCCAAGGAACTCTCAAGAGTTTTCTCCAACACCACAGTTCAAAAGCAACAAGTCTTCAGAGCTCAGCTTTCTTTATAGTCCAAATCTCACATCTGTACATGACTACTGGAAAACCAAAGCTTTGACTAGATAGGCTTTTATCAGGAAAGTAATGTCTCTGCTTTTTAATGTGCTGTCTAGGTTGGTCATAGCTTTTCTTCCAAGGAGCAAGTGTCTTTTAATTTCATGGCTGCAGTCACCATCTGCAGTGATTTTTGAGCCCAAGAAAATAAAGTCTGTCACTGTTTCTATTGTTTACCCATCTATTTGCCATGAAGTGAGGTGACTGGATGCCATGATCTTAGTTTTCTGAATGTTGAGTTTTAAGCCAACTTTTTCACTCTCCTCTTTCACTTTCATCAAGAAGCTCTTTATTTTCTTGTCAGTTTCTGCTATAAGGGTGGTATCATCTGCTTATCTGAGGTTATTGGTATTTCTTCCAGAAATCTTGATTCCAGCTCTTGCTTCATCCAGCTTGGCATTTCACATGATGTAGTCTGCATATAAGTTAAATAAGCAGGGTGACAATATACTGCCTTGATGTACTCCTTTCCCAATATGGAACCAGTCTATTGTTCCATGTCCAGGTCTATCTGTTGCTTCTTGACCTACATACAGATTTCCCAGCAGACAGGTAAGGTGGTCTGGTATTCCCATATCTTCAAGAATTATCCACATTTTGTTGTGATCTACACAGTCAAAGGCTTTGGTGTAATCAGTAATGCAGCAATAGATGTTTTTTTCAAGTATTGTGTTGCTTTTTGATAATCCAAAGGATGTCAGCAATTTGATATCTGGTTCCTCTGCCTTTTCTAAATCTAGCTTGAACATCTTGAAGTTCACAGTTCACATACTTCTGAAGCCTAGCCTGGAAAATTTTGAGCATTTCTTTGCTAGCATATGAGATGAGTGCAACTGTGTGGTAGTTTGAACTTTATTTGGCCTTTCTTTGGGATAGGAATGAAAACTGACCTTTTCCAGTCCTGTGGCCACTGCTGAGTTTTCCAAATTTGCTGGCATATTCAGTATATCACTTCAACAACATTATCTCTTAGGATTTGAAATAACTCATCTGGGATTCTACCACCTCCACTAGCTTTGTTTGTAGTGATGCTTCCTAAGGCCCACTTGACTTCACATTCCAGGATGTCTGGCTCTAGGTGAATGATGACACCATCGTGGTTATATGCATCATGAAGATCTTTTTTGTATTGTTCCTCTGTGTATTGTTGCCACCTCTTCTTAATATCTTCTGCTTCTGTTATGGTCCATAACATAATGGTCCATAGCATTTCTGTCCTTATTGTGCCCATCTTTGCATGAAATGTTCCCATGGTATCTCTGATTTTCCTGAAGAGATCTCTAATCTTTGCCATTCTATTGTTTTCCTCTATTGCTTTGCATTGATCACTGAGGAAGGCTTATCTCCCCTTGCTATTCTTTGGAACTCTGCATTCAGATGGGTATATCTTTCCTTTTTTCCTTTGGATTTAGCTTCTCTTCTTTTCATAGCTATTTGTAAGGCCTCCTCAGGCAACTATTTTGCCTTTTTGCATTTCTTTTTCTTGGGGATGGTCTTAATTACTGCCTCCTGTATCATGTCAGTAACCTCCATCCATAGTTCTTCAGGCAATCTGTCTATCAGACCTAATCCCTTGAATCTATTTGTCACTTCCACTGTATAATCATAAGGGATTTGATTTAGATCATACCTGAATGGTCTAGTGGTTTCCCCTATTTTCTTCAATTTAAATCTGAATTTGGCAATAAGGAGTTCATGATTTGAGCCACAGTCAGCTCTCAGTATTGCTTTTGCTGACTGTATAGAGCTTCTGAATCTTTGGCTACAAAGAATATAATCAGTCTGATTTCAGTATTGACCATCTGGGGATGTGCATGTGTGCAGTCTTCTCTTGTGTTGTTGGAAGAGGGTGTTTGCTATGACCAGTGCGTTCTCTTGGCAAAACTCTATTAGCCTTTGCCCTGCTTCATTCTGTACTCCAAGGCCAAATCTGCCTGTTTTTGTCTTGACTTCCTACTTTTGCATTCCAGTCCCCTATGATGAAAAGGACATCTTTTTTGGATGTTAGTTCTAAAAAGCCTTATAGGTCTTCAGAGAATTGTTCAACTTCAGCTTTTTCAGCATTACTGGTTGGGGCATAGACTTGGATTACTGTGATATTGAATTGTTTCTCTTGGAAACAAACAAGTCATTCTGTGATTTTTAAAGTTGCATCCAAGTACTGCATTTTGGATTCCTTTGTTGACTCTGAAGGTCACTCCATTTCTTCTAAGGGATTCTTGCCCACAGTAGTACATATAATGGTCATCTGAATTAAATTTCCCATTTTAGCAATCAGTAGATCAAGAGATGTATCACCTCCAGAACCACAGGAATCAATTTCTATAATAAACATTTTTATCTACCTATCATCTCCTATTGGTCTGTTTTTATGGAGACTGATGACTAATATGGTCTACAAACAGAAAAGGAGAAGAATGATAAGGCAGAAGACTTAAAGGTTAGTAGCCCCAGTACAAAGTTATGATCCTTTGATAATTTTCTGATTTAGAATCCATCAACTGGAAAGGATGAGTACTAGCTGTTCCCAAAACCAGCTGTAGTGATGGAAACTACATTTGTGCAATTTCTCTTTACCCTCCCTTGTCTAAGTTTTCCCCTTAGACAAATAACCCAGTAGGGATTATATATAGAGGCTGTTTGCTGACTGCATGATGAAGATGATTTATGCTCTACAAGTAGTGACATGTAGTCATGAAAATGCACTGCTTAAGTCTACTGTGAGGTGTGTTGTTGGCTGATAGTTCCAACAGATTTCATGAAAATTTAGGATGGCATTTGTGCCAGGACTTACTGTGGTAGAGATGGGCTTCATAGGTAGCTCTAGTAGTAAAGAACCCACCTGCCATTGCAGAAGAGGTAATAGAAGCGAGTTCCATCCCTGGGTTGAGAAGATCTCCTGGAGGAGGGCATGGCAACCCACTCCAGTATTCTTTCCTGGAGAATCCCATGGACAGAGGAGTCTGGTGGGCTACAGTTTATAGGGCTGCAAAGAGTTGGACACGACTGAAGTGACTTAGCACGCATGCATGTGGTAGAAATACTATTCTGGAGCATTCCTGTAAGATACATGATTCATCTGACAAGCAGCTCTGACACGTAGACTCTCTGCTTACCTAATCAAACTTTCTCACAACTGAGCTGAAGTCTGAGACACTTCCTAACTGAATCTTTTTCATTCCCCTACTTCTTCAAAGTGTCAGAATTATATGCTGGTTTGAACATTCTAGATGCCTTTTCATGTATTCTCTTCATTTCCCCAAAGCCCCCAATAAATCTCTTGCACATATAATTGTGCCTTGATTTCTGTTCATCAAAGAATCTGAATGAACTAACAAGCCATAATAGAATATAAGAACATCTTGGAGAAGAAACCATGTCTTAACTCTCTTTTAAATGAACTCCATACCATGTACAAAGTAAATATTTAATAGTTGCATGTAAATTTTACATATATATGTAGATAAAAACCTGTAATCTTTCATAATTACTTCTGTTCTTTACTACTGTCTATAGCTGTGATGTGACCTAACAGAGCAGCAAACACAAAGTTAAAGGATGAAGTAGTGTGTTAAAATCCATAATTCTCTAATTTACACTCTTCGAAAAAGCTAAGAGAATATTCAGAAATTATTGCTTTAAATATGCTGAATAGTTTAGCAAGTAATCAGTACTATTTAAGTAGAACCTAAAATTCAGTAATTGTCGTGCTTTGGGAAAAGTTGTATTCATTTACATAGACACATAAGACTTTTTTTTTTTAATTTAAATTTATTATTTTAATTAGAGGCTAATTACTTTACAATATTATTGGTTTTGCCATACATAAACATGAATCCACCCCGGGGGTACACGTGTTCCCAATCCTGAATCCTCCTCCCACCTCCCTCCCCATACCATCCTTCTGGGTCATCCCAGTGCACCAGCCCCAAGCTTCCTGTATCTGGCATCGAACCTGGACTGGCAATTCGTTTCTTATATGATATTATACATGTTTCAATGCCATTCTCCCAAATCATTGCCTCCCCCCCACCTCTCCCACAGAGTCCAAAAGACTGTTCTATACACCTGTGTCTCTTTTGCTGTCTCACATACAGGGCTGTCGTTACCATCTTTCTAAATTCCATACATATGCGTTAGTATACTGTATTGGTGTTTTTCTTTCTGGCTTACTTCACTCTGCATAATAGGCTCCAATGTTCATTGCAGCACTGTTTATAATAGCCAGGACATGGAATCAACCTAGACGTCCATCAGCAGATGAATGGATAAGAAAGCCATGGTACATATACACAATGGAGTATTACTCAGCCATTAAAAAGAATACATTTGAATCAGTTCTAATGAGGTGGATGAAACTGGAGCCAATTACACATAAGACTTTGTACACACAATTATTTAGGTGGAGCCCAATAGGATGTCAGCACCACAACTGATAGTATGAAAAGATGTCTACCTATGATGCTGTGAATTTGTTAGCCAGTGTTTCTTCTACCTGAAATGTTGTGAAAATGAAGGGGAGAAAATCAATTATGAGTGAAATAACATGCTTAGCAGCTCTTTACAGCAGATCTTTTAAAGCTGCAAAATTTCTGCCACAGCTGCAAGTTACTGCCAGGCAGAATGTGAAAAATTGCCTTTGGCAATTAACAAGTATTTATTAACTTCGGTAACCCTGGTATGAATAATTGTAATGACATAGGTATCAATTAACAGTGCAGCAAATGTAATTGTGTTGTTTTGGTGCAACGCTGTGTAATGCCCCTGTTTTCTATTGTCAGGCTGTTATTTAGGCAGGTGCTGGAGAGATGTTTTATTTGTTTCCTTTGTCTTTTTTTGTGATACAGTAAATAATTAGACTTGGATATTATTCTTTTTACTATCAACATGCAACATAATATTTTAAACTGTCATTCAAGAGATTGATTGGTTGATTTTATAGCAAAACATTTCACATAAGCTATAATTTATTTACAAAATTTTAAGTGTACAGTTCAATATTGTTTGGACTTCCCTGGTGGCTCAGAGGTGAAGAACTCCTGCCCATGCAGGAGATGCAGTCTCAGTCCCTCAGTGGGGACGATCCTCTGGAGGAGGAAATGACAACCCACTCCAGTATTCTTGCCTGGGAAATCCCATGGACAGAGGAGCCTGGTGGGCTGCAGTCCACGAGGTAGCAAATGAGTCGGACACAACTTAGCAACTAAACAATAACAACACAATATTGTTTACTATAGAATTCTCAAATTTATTCATTTTGCATAACTGAAACTTTATACCAGTGGAACATCAATGCCTGTTTTCCCCTAATTCTAGAACCTAGAAACCGTCTTTCCATTCTCTGCTTCTATTACTTCTTCACTTACTTTATACACATTGATTCATATGGTATTTTTCCTTCTGTGCCTGGTTTTTTTCACTTAGCATAATGTTTTCCAGGTTCATCTGTGTTGTCACATAAACAAGATTTTCTTCATGTTAAGGCTGAATGAATATTCCATGTACGTATATACCACATTTTCTTTATCTACTCATCCATCAATGGACATCTATTGTTTGTTTCCAAATCTTAGCTACTTTGAATAATTCTGTGATCAGTGCAGCTATCTCTGGATTTCAGTTATTTTGGACTGAAGTGAGATTGATGGTACTTCTATTTTCAATTTTTTCTGAAACTTCACACTATTTTCCATAATTGCTGCACAATTTTGCATTTCTTTTTTTAAACTACTTCATTGATTTATTAATAATCGCTGACTGAATTCTTAGTATGTCTCATTTAGCATGAACAATTTTACATTTCCATGAACAGTATGCAAAGAATCTCAATTTCTTCACCAACATTTGTCTTTATTTTAATAATAATTATTCTAACAGTTTGAATTCCAATCCCAAAGAAAGGTAATGCCAAAGAATGTTCAAACTACTGTACAATTGTGCTCATTTCACATGCTAGCAAGGTAATGCTCAAAATCCTTCAAGCTAGGCTTCAACAGTACATGAACTGAGAACTTCCATATATATAAGCTGGATTTTGAAAAGGCAGAGGAACCAGAGATCAAATTACCAACATCCGTTGGATCATAGAAAAAGCAAGGGAGTTCTAGAAAATACATCTACTTCTGCTTCATTAACTACACTAACGTCTTTGACTATGTAGATCACAACAAACTGTTTCAAAGAGATGGAAATACCAGACCACCTAATCTGTCTCCTGAGGAACCTGTATGCAGGACAAGAAGCAACAGAACAATGCACTGAAAAAAAAAAAAAGAAGAACAATGCACTGGTTCCAATTTCAGAAAGGAGTATGTCAAGCATATCGTCACCCTGCTTATTTAACTTATATGCAGAGTACATCATGAAAAATGCTGGGCTTGAAAATTCACAAGCTTGAATAAAGATTGCCAGGAGAAATGTCAGCAACTCCAGATATGCAGATGATACCACTCTAATGGCAGAAAGCAAAGAGGAACTAAAGAGCCTCTTGATGAGGGTGAATGAGGAGAGTGAAAAAGCTGGCTTAAAACTCAACATTCAAAAAACTAAGATCATGGCAACTGGTCCCATCACTTCATGAGAAACAGATGGGGAAAAATTGGCAACGTGACAGATTTTATTTTCTTGTACTCCAAAGTAATTGTGGATGTTGACTGCAGCCATGAAATTAAAAGACATTTGCTATATATAGGTCTTTAGTTTCTTTAGGTAGATATATTCCTAAGTATTTTATTCTTTCCGTTGCAATGGTGAATGGAATTGTTTCCTTAATTTCTCTTTCTGTTTTCTCATTATTAGTGTATAAGAATGCAAGGGATTTCTGTGTGTTGATTTTATATCCTGCAACTTTACTATAATCATTGATTAGTTCTAGTAATTTTCTGGTGGAATCTTTAGGGTTTTCTATGTAGAGGATCATGTCATCTGCAAATAGTGAGAGTTTTACTTCTTCTTTTCCAATTTGGATTCCTTTTATTTCTTTTTCTGCTCTGATTGCTGTGGCCAAAACTTCCAAAACTATGTTGAATAGTAATGGTGAAAGTGGGCACCCTTGTCTTGTTCCTGACTTTAGAGGAAATGCTTTCAATTTTTCACCATTGAGGATAATGTTTGCTGTGGGTTTGTCATATATAGCTTTTATTATGTTGAGGTATGTTCCTTCTATTCCTGCTTTCTGGAGAGTTTTTATCATAAATGGGTGTTGAATTTTGTCAAAGGCTTTCTCTGCATCTATTGAGATAATCATATGGTTTTTATTTTTCAATTGTTTAATGTGGTGTATTACATTGATTGATTTGTGGATATTGAAGAATCCTTGCATCCCTGGGATAAAGCCCACTTGATCATGGTGTATGATCTTTTTAATGTGTTGTTGGATTCTGATTGCTAGAATTTTGTTAAGGATTTTTGCATCTATATTCTTCAGTGATATTGGCCTGTAGTTTTCTTAACCCGGTGTACGAGACAGCAAAAGAGACACTGATGTACAGAACAGTCTTATGGACTCTGTGGGAGAGGGAGAGGGTGGGAAGATTTGGGAGAATGACATTGAAACATGTAAAATATCATGTAAGAAACGAGTTACCAGTCCAGGTTCAATGCACGATACTGGATGCTTGGGGCTAGTGCACTGGGACGACCCAGAGGGATGGTGTGGGGAGGGAGCGGGGAGGAGGGTTCAGGATGGGGAACACATGTATACCTGTGGCGGATTCATTTTGATATTTGGCAAAACTAATACAATTATGTAAAGTTTAAAAATAAAATAAAATTAAAAAAAAATAAAAGACATTTGCTCCTTGGAAGACAAGCTATGACAAACCTAGACAGTGTATTAAAAAGCAGAGTCATTACTTTGCCAACAAAGGTCCGTATGGGCAAAGCTATGGTTCTTCCAGTAGTCATGTACGTATGTGAGAATTGGACTATGAGTAAGGCTTAATGGCAAAGAATTAATGCTTTCAACCTGCAGTGTTGAAAAGACTCTTGAGAGGCCCTTGGACAGCAAGGATATCAAACCAGTTCAATCCTAAGGAAATCAATCCTGAATGTTCATTGGAACGAATGATATTGAAACTGAAGCTCCAATACTTTGACCACCTGATGTGAAGACCTAACTCTTTGGAAAAGACCCTGATGCTGGGAAAGATTGAGGGTGGGAGGAGAAATGAGCTACAGAGGATGAGATGGTTGGATAACATCACCAACTCAATGGACATGAGTTTGAGCAAACTCGGGGAGATAGTGAAGGACAGGGAAGCCTGGCATGCTGCAGTCCATGTGGTCGCAGACTTGGACATGGCTTAGCAACTGAACAAGAACAGTAGTGAGGTGATAACTTTTTGTGGTTTGTGGCACATACTTCCTGGTTCAAAATATGTTACAAAGCTGTGATAATAAAAATAATATAGAATCAGTATAAAACCTGACATATAGATCAGTGGAACAGAACAGAGCTCATAGAAATACCCCCACACATGTGGTCTGTTGATCTTTGTCAAGTGTTCCAGGAATGCACATGGGGGAAGAATAGTCTTTTCAACAAAGAGTGTTGGAAAAACTTGTTCTCAACATGTAAGGTAATGAAGTCAACTCCCATATCATACACAAAATCAACCTAAAATTGATTAAAGACTTAAATGTGACACCCCAACCTGTAAAACTCCTGGAAGAAAACAGAGGGAAAAGCTTCATGACATCGGTCTCGTCAATGATTTCTTGAACACAAAACCAAAAGCACAAGCAACAGAAACAAAGATAGACAGATGAAATTTCATCAGTCTAGAAAGTTTCTGTACAGAAAAAAAAATAAATAAAAGAGTCAGAAGACAACTTACAAAATGAGAGAAAATATTTTGCAAACCATATATCTGATAAGAATTTATTATCTAAAATATATTTTAAAATTCCTACAGCCATGGGGTCGCAAAGAGTCAGATACAACTGAGCGACTAAACAACAACAGCAACAAAAAATCCAAATAACTCAGCATGATTCTAAATAGGTTAGACCTGGCTGATCCCAGGTAATGCTGTATTGTTACCATTTAAAATAGGGACTCCCAAAAGACCTTGGCTATTTGAAGACTAATTTGGGTGACTTAAAATTAAGCGTATCATTGACTGAGTATTGAATAAGTTGTTTTTTATCAACTTGATTCTGATATAAATTTTGTATAACAAACCGCATCTATTCACAATGCACATTATGGTGAGCTTTTGACACTGTGTGTACCTGTGGAACTACAGTTGCAATCAATATGCAGAACACTTTTATCGTCCACAAAAGATTCCTCATTACACTTGCAGTCAGCTCTTAATCCATCCGCAGCCCCAGGCAAGCTCTGTCATTATTTTATCACCATGTATTAGTTTTTATTTTTAAAGTTTTTGTTTATAAGTGGAATTGTATGGTGTCTGTTTGTTTGGATCTGACCTTTTCCACACTGCATCATAATTTTAAGGTTTGTCTATGTTTCAGTTTGTATGGGTACCTTGTAACTTTATTGCTGACTAATATCAAATTGCATAAATACATCAAGGTGATTTCATTCATTCACCTCTTATTAGATACTTGATTTATTTCCAGGTTAGCTGGAAATAGCTTCAAAGAATGGAAATAAAACTTCAAAGAATATGAAAACACACCTTTGTTTATGCATATATTCTCATTTCTCTTACCAAACTTAGAATAGATATATTGTAAATATTTAAGAAACTAGTGATATCATTTTACATTTCCACCAACTGCATGATTATTCCATTGCTTCATATTTTAATAAAGAGTTGATATTTTCAGTCAGGAGATTTGATTTGCATTTCCCTAATTATTACTAACTTGGTATAACTTTTTTTATGTGCCAAGAGTTTTATTCATGTATTTTCAATTGAAAAGTGTTCACATATATTGCACCTTTTACATTTGGTTGTTGTTTCTGTCATTGAGTGGCAAAAGTTGTACAAGGATATAGATATTCCTATGGAAGACACTTGTCAAATAAGTGATTTGTGAATATGTGTTCCTAGACTCTATTGTCTTATTTCCCTATGGTGATTTTGAAAGAGTAATTTGTTTAATTTTAAAATGATTAAACTTATTCTTTTTAATTCATGCTTTCTGTTTGTCCCGTCTAAAATATCTTTACTTTTGCCAAAGTCACAGAGATTTTATCTTTTTTTTTCGCTAGAGGTTTTACAGTTTTAATTTTTATACTTAGAACTATAATTTTAAACATGTTTTTCAGATAGTATGAGAGAAGAATTGATGGTTATTTTTTTAAAATATGGATATGTAGTTGTTTCAGCACCATATTGGAAAAAGCCTTTCTTTACTGTGTTATGTTGCCTTGGTTCGTTTGCTGGAAATTATTTGACAGTGTGTATGTAAGTCTATTTTTGGAATCTCTATTCTTCCATAGAGCTTCCCTAGTGGCTCAATTGGTAGAGAATCCACCTGCAATGCCAGAGACCCGGGTTTGATCACTGTGTAGGAAAGATCCCTGGAGAAGGAAATGACAACCTATGCCAGTATTCTTGCTTGGAGAACTTCGTGGACAGAGGAGCCTGGAGGCCTATAATCCAGGGGTGACAAAGAGTTGGACACGACTTAGAGACTGAATCACAACCATTGTTCTTCCATAGACTTATAAGTCTATACTGACGCCACATCCACACTGTCTTAATTTGTGTATCTCGTTAGTTAGCCTTAAAATTAGGTGCAAGTTCCAAGTTGTGTTTTTTTTTTTTTTAATTGTTTTGGTTCTTCTAAAATATTTGTATTTCCATATAAGTTTTAGAATCACCCTGTTAGTTTCTACGTAGCATCCTACTGCAATTTGATTTGGATTAAATTGAATCTATTGATCTATTTGTGAAGAATTGTCATGTGAACAACATTACTATCTTTGTTTAGATCTTTCATTTCTCTTAGTATGCTGTAGTTTTCAGTCCAAAGGTTTCATATTATTTTTGATAATTTACTCTTAAGTACATTGTGTTTTTCAGCTTTTAAATTACTTTAAAAAGTAATTAATTTCATCTTCATATTGCTATTATTTTCTGCTAGTATAAAGATACAATTATATTTTTAAATATTAGCAATGCATTTGACAAACTTGCTAAAATTTCATATTAGGAATTAGATTTGGCAGCAATCGTAGTGGTTAATAATACACACTTTGAAATCATTTACATCTGGGTTTACATTCTAACTCCTTCCCTTATCACCTCTGTGATTTTTGAGAAATTTGTCTAAGCAGTCCAAACGTCTTTTTTGTTAATGTATAAGGCAAATATAAATCATACTGACAGGCTTCCCTGGTGGCTCAGACAGTAAAGAATCTGACTGCAGTGCAGGAGATCTGGGTTCCATCCCTGGTTTGGGAAGATCGCCTGGAGAAGGGAATGGCAACCTACTCCAGTATTCTTGCCTGGAGAATTCGGTGGACAGAGGAGCCTGGTGGGTTATAGTACACGGGGCTGCAGAGAGTTGGACACGACTAAGGGATTAACACTTTCATTTTTCCTTTCAAACAATACTGAATAACTTGTTGAGTTGTTGTGAGGATAAAAACATTAGTTCTTATAAAGTGCTCATAAATTATTCTTTCAGTGACCCACACCACTTTTTGGCCACCAGTATCCTGCTCAGGTCATCCAATCTCCATCTTCCAGCAGTAGTATCTCTTTGCTGGAGGGCTTATCTAGCCACCTGAGGCTGCTTGCTTGTAGATGTAATAGATCAGAAGTTCTGGAGAATTATTCCTTGAAAGCTGCTGTGAACCTGTGATTGACAGAGTAGGTGGCTAAACATTTCAGGAGCTCTTTCTCTGCTAGAGTGGAATAACCTTAATAAGACGTGTTTATATTGATTCCCAGAGTCTCCAGTAGGGTTGACATCTCATTGACTAGAGTAGCAACATGTTTGATCATTCCCTCTTGACCGATTTTCTTCCCTTCCCTGTCTCATAAAATATGGTTTGATGAAAAAAGTAGAATCACTATGAGTGAAATCAAAGAAAGAATCTATTATAGTGATTAGAATTTACAAAGTTGTGAGAGCTGGGAAAACAATATAAAGAAGGTTATTGCCTCTGCTTTACTTGGGGACCTGAAGTTGCGCTATGTCAGCAAGGCCTGGAAGTCGTGAAATGAAGTTTGATGTCATGAGAGGGAAAGAGATGAAGTGTGGAATCCATGAATACAGACTGGAACCCATGTTTGTCTCTCTGACCTTACTGGCACAGATGATTCACAGAAAAAGCTGGAGCTATTTACCATACAACTGTATACATTCAACATGTATCCCACATTCTGAAAGGCTAGAGAAGAGACATCGTGGGATCAGCAGGAGGTGCAAACCTAGCTGCTGCCACTCACTACCCAAGTGACCCAATAGATCACTGAAACTTGGTGGAGCCACACAAATGCCTGGCATTCTCTGCTGGCCTCCTGAGCATGATAGCTGCTCCTTCACTCTTGCTTCCCAGTCTTGTGCACTTTTATCTTGCAGCAAACTAACCTGGGACCATACATGGAAGGTATGGTGGGAACCACAGTTGCCATGGTACAAAATCACCACCCAAAATAACATTTCCTTCATTTTTAAAATAAACTATTTGTACTCAATTTTTTTTTTTGGAGTCTCTGAGTCTAGGGTGTTCTTCTTGATGGGAACCCAGTTTAAAATATTACTTAACAGAGAATATAGTAAAAATGAAAAAAGTCTTTGTTATCTAGGATCCTAGTCAAAGCAATAGTCCCTGATAATTATCAATATAAATGTGTGGTCTCTTCATCTTCCATAGCCTACTGTCCCTGAAACTGGAATGGTTATCATATTTTAGTGAGTATGTGTATTCCTGCTTGGTGTATATGTGTGAGTATCTATCTATACATATACCATTTTATAAATATATAGAAATATAGAGAGATAGATAGTCTTTTAGAATCCCATTCATTGAGAATATGATTCAGGAAGTACTTTAATGGTTAAAAACATCTACATGTTAAGTAAACACCCTGGTTGGTTCTGATAAGGGTGATCCATGGACTACATTTTCAGAACATCTGATCTAATATATACATGCTATGTTATGTATAGATTTTTTAAGTTTTACTATATACAATGAGGGATTGAGGGTAGGATGAGAAGGGGACGACAGAGGATGAGATGGCTGGATGGCATCCCTGACTCGATGGACGTGAGTTTGAGTGAACTCTGGGAGTCGGTGATGGACAGGGAGGCCTGGCGTGCTGTGGTTCATGGGGTCTCAAAGAGTCAGACACAACTGAGCGACTGAACTGAACTGAACTGATAAACAATGTTATAAATGTTTTTAGGTTTTTAGTTTTAGATAACATGTGGTTTTATCTATTTATACCTGATTCCAATGATGAGGAAGAAAAACAATAAATGAAAATAGAAAAGAAACTATTTTACATTTTTCCTCACCAAGAAATAAGAGATTGAATTATAGGACAGACACATACCTGAAATGTTTATCATTTTAAGTATTTCATCATATTATTTAAAAACACCTACATAAAAATATGCTTAAAAGGAATCCTGTTGTTTAACAGAAGACCATTTCAAACTCTCTCCATCAACTATCTCAAAATATACACAAAATTGTAAATTTAGCAACTATATTATAGTTTCCCACCTTTGAGAAATAGTGTAATTGCTTGGGACTGACATTGTAGTTGGCAGCTTTAAAATGAGAACCTATACAGCACTGCAAATTTTGGCAGGATTTCCTTTTCTTTCTACTCATACTATGCAAATGACCATCACAATCTAAGATACCAGTTCCAGGAAGGAGGTTATAATTAAAATGGATCATTGACCTCTTCTAAGAAACTTTCAGGATGAATTCTCCCTGTCTTATACCTGTTAACAGGTATAATAAAAGAGTAGGAAAAGAATAAAAGATAGATGATAGGCAGTGGAAATACTAACAGATAGGATATGCCAGTGAGGCAAATTTTATTTGAAGTTGGGTTATTAAAATGAGTGAAATGGAAAAAGAGTAGGCAGTCAATGGAAAGGGTGATGCTTTAAGAAGTTTGGAAGATGTGCAATTACTAGAATACAGAAGATAAGGCCATGGTGATGTACAAGGCTAACCTCAGTAATCACAGAATATCCAACACTCACAGTTTATGTTTCATCCATCTCTGTAAACTCTTTCTGATGGTATCTTCCTGATTACCCCAACTTTTTATTTATGATCCCTAGAATTCATAATATGGCTTCAGCAAAGTTGCTTCTTTCCTAATGCCCTGTCTGAATTTCTCCTTTCTCACCCTAATAGAAAACCGGATGTCCTCTGGGGACACTGCATCACATACTAGTATAACTTTACATTTCAATCTAGAGAATATGTCAGCTAAATCTTATATTTGCATATGACTGTTACTCCTTCCTCCCTGCCATCCTCATTTGAAGCTAATTACATCAGATTATATCACCTTTATCATACCTTGTTCCTAGAATCTTTTATATCCTCCTTCATTTCCCAATAATGTTCTCTCTGTCTCTCTCCTCTCTCTCTCCCCCTCCAGTTCTCTGCTGCTACTGCTACTGCTGCTAAGTCGCCTCAGTCATGTCCGGCTCTGTGCGACCCCATAGACAGCAGCCCACCAGGCTCCCCCATTCCCGGGATTCTCCAGGCAAGAACACTGGAGTGGGTTGCCATTTCCTTCTCCAATGCATGAAAGTGAAAAAATAAAGTGAAGTCGCTCAGTCGTGTCTGACTCCTAGCGACCCCATGGACTGCAGCCCACCAGGCCCTTCCGTCCATGGGATTTTCCAGGCAAGAGTACTGGAGTGGGGTGCCATTCCTACAACTCTAGGCTCTATCTCCTGCAACCCTCAATTCCCTTCCTAACATCACCATGGCTTTATCTTCTTCATTCTAGTAATTCCACATCTTCCAAACTTCTTAAAGCATTACCCTTTCCATTGACTGCCTACTCTTTTTCCATTTCACTCATTTTAATACCCCAACTTCAAATAAAATTTGCCTCACTGGCATATCCTATCTGTTAGTCTTTCCACTGCCTATCATCTATCTTGTATTCTTTTTCTATTCTTTTCCTGCTTTATCTTCAATAAGTTAATTGTCACTGTCCCTGTTGCCTCTATTTCTGTCTGAGAATTCATCTAACATACCTCCAATCTGAGTTCAGTACTGCTGTTTCATCACTCTTTCCCCATCAATACAGAAAAATAAGCAAGCTAAAAACTGGTCTCAATTTAAATTTATAACCATATAAGCCTTCAGTAGATGCCACCTATTCTACTTACATAAGCTGGTGAAATCATTCTCCTACTCTCTTAGACATTTATTTCACACATCTTGACTCTTCAAACTTTCAACATGCACTCCCATGTCTCCTTCCCTTGAAGAGAATAAAAAAATCAGAAAAGAACATCCATATGTTTTCAGTACCAAATCAGGGAGGGTGATGTTTCCTCCTTCATTCTTTCTTAGGATTTCTTTGGTTATTTGGGGGTTTTGTGGTCCCATAAACATATTAGGATTTTTTTTTCTACTTCTATAAAAAGTCATCATTGGCCTTTTGGTAGAGTTTGTGTTGCATCTATAGGTAGCTTTGGGTTATGTGAACATTTTAACAATATCAATTCTTCTAATTTGTGAACATGGGGTATCATTCCATTATTCCTGTCTCTCCCAATTATTTTTACTGCTGTCTTATAATTATCAGTGTAGAGATCTTTTACCTCTTTGATTAAGCTTATTCCTAAGTATTTCAGTGTTTTTGACATTATAGATATATTGTTTGGTATTATAGTGTTATAGAAACACAGATATGCAGATGGCACCACCCTTATGGCAGAAAGTGAAGAAGAATTAAAGAGCCTCTTGATGAAAGTTAAAGAGGAGAGTGAAAAAGTTGGCTTAAAGCTCAACATTTAGAGAACAAAGGTCATGGCATTCAGTCCCATCACTTCATGGCAAATAGATGGAGAAACAGTAGAAACAGTAGCAGACTTTATTTTTCTGGGCTTCAAAATCACTGCGGATGATGATTGCAGCCATGAAAGAAAAATATGCTTACTCCTTGGAAGAAAAGTTATGACCAACCTAGACAGCATATTCAAAAGCAGAGACATTACTTTGTCAACAAAGGTCCATCTAGTCAAGGCTATGGTTTTTCCAGTAGTCATGTATGCATGTGAGAGCTGGACTGTAAAGAAAGCTGAGCACCAAAGAATTGATGCTTTTGAAGTGTGGTGTTGGAGAAGACTCTTGAGAGTCCCTTGGACTGTAAGGAGATCCAACCAGTCCATCCTAAAGGAGATCAGTCTTGAATATTGGAACAACTGATGCTGAAGCTGAAACTCTAATACTTTGGCCATCTGATGCAAGGAACTGACTTATTTGAAAAGACCCTGATGCTGGGAAAGATTGAAGGCAGGAGGAGAAGGGGATGACAGAGGATGAGATGGTTGGATGGCATCACTGAATCAATGGACATCAGTTTGAGTAAACTCTGCGAGTTGGTGATGGACAGGGAGGCCTGGCGTGCTGCAGTTCATGGGGTCACAAAGAGTTGGACACGACTGGGTGACCGAACTGAACTGAACTGATTTAAACTTTAAAACCATTGTTTGCAACTCACCTCAACATTTGTTTGTTTATTTACATTTCAGAGTAATCTATCAATTTAATTTTTAATTTCCTTGATAAAGTACACTTATTCAGCTAATTTCTTTTTAAATGTTTAAGGTTGCAATACACAACACACCTTCAAATATTTCAGGTTAAGATACATTCCATAAAGAATAAAAATTATATACAACCTATGATTATGGATATGCAAATTTGTTGATGCATATATAAAAAACTGAAATGGAGCAAAGATATAAAAAGTTGATTTGCAGGGAAGTGCAAATTGTTTTTTTTCCTTCTGATTTTTGGTTTTTTATGATGCCTCTAGAATGCTTTTAAAACAAAACAGTATAAATGTAAATACCCTTAATATACTATTCTGTTTTCTACTCTCTAGTATGTGTCTACCTGATTATGTTCTGAGCCTAGAGAGATGGAGAATCAAATGGTAAGATCAGAAGGGGACTCAGAGGCAACCAGCAAATGGTTTTTGAAAAGCTGCTCACTGAACTAGGCATAATGGTAGCTACATAGTAATAAAGACACTGTTTCTTTAACTTAACACATTTAGGCATGTAAGAAATAACAGATTTTATTACTGCAATGCATTTTTTTTTTTTTTTAGTTTCTTTGCAGGTATCTAGTCTCAATCTGGCACCCCACTCCAGTACTCTTGCCTGGAAAATCCCATGGACGGAGGAGCCTGGTAGGCTGCAGTCCATGGGGTCACTAAGAGTCAGACACAACTGAGCGACTTCACTTTCACTTTTCATTTTCATGCATTGGAGAAGGAAATGGCAACCCACTCCAGTGTTTTTGCCTGGAGAATCCCAGGGACGGGGGAGCCTGGTGGGCTGCCGTCTATGGGGTCACACAGAGTTGGACATGACTGAAGTGACACAGCAGCAGCAGTCTCAATCTGATTCTTCCTTTGCCACTGAAACTTAAGCAGAAATAATCATACTCAGAGCATTTTAAAGCTAGAAGACATGGTGGAAACTATTATTTTCAACTGTATCTTAGATACATGTCCAAAACCAGGAATAATCCAACCTACTAGTCTTCACATAGTTGCTTTAAAAATAAGCTAATAAAAGTTTTGAACTTTAAACACTCATAATTAACAGAATAACAATTTGTTCATTTCTGGATGTTGAACAGTATGCCTTCTACCAAAGACTGCTGCTCGAGGCAAGATTTAGCTTTCTTGTATAATTTATAGCCTTGAGATTTGGCTGTGTAACACTTCCTACTCACTGTCATTCAGTATTTTTGCTTGAGTTAATTACAGTACAGCACATTAAAGTCAAGTTGAGCTCAGTGGCCATCTAGGGCAGTAATTGTGAAAGAAGTCCAACGTGTTATTTCCAGGAAGAGTAGATTTTGCTTTATTATTGTCATGATCTTATAAATACTGGACAATAGTCCCATAACAAAATGTCTATAGGGAAAGAAATTGTATATGGTTCATTTTAAACATTTTAGCTTAAGTAGTAGTTTACAACATAGCTGAAAAGTACATCTGAGATTCTATTTCCACAGGTAAAACTGCCTTTTCATACCAAAACAGAAAATTAGTTTATTCTTTTTAATGCTTTCATAGTACATCACTGTATACATCTACCTAAATTTATTTAAATTTAGCTGAGTGGCAGAAAGACAAAGTCCATAAACTGTCTATCTGATTTGGTAATTGGGAAGTCATTAGTGACATAAAATACCAGAATAGAAAGCAAAATTACATTGGGCTGATGACTGACACCAAGTGAGAAAAGATGCACTAATCTTTTTTGAGTCATGTGACTTGGAAGAGAAAAGATATTGAATCACAGCCAAGGGGAATTCAGGAAGACAGGATGACATAGAGAATGAAGATGAAATATTGTTGAAAAAATTAGATGAAAAAATATAAAATACATAACTTCTAAGTCACTTCAGTTGTGTCCGACTCTGTGCAACCCCATAGACGGCAGCCCATCAGGCTCCCCCATCCCTGGGATTCTCCAGGCAAGAACACTGGAGTGGGTTGCCATATCCTTCTCCAATGCATGGAAGTGAAAAGTCAAAGTGAAGTCGTTCAATCGTATCCGACTCTTAGGGACGCCATGGACTGCAGCCTACCAGGCTCCTCTATCCATGGGAGTTTCCAGGCAAGAGTACTGGAGTGGGGTGCCATTGCCTTCTCCAAAATACGTAACAGGGACTGATAAAACTTAGGAAACATTAAATAGTAGAGCAGTGCAAAGAGAACTTAAAACTAAAGAAGACAGCACAAAAACCAGATATAAATGAATTAGGAAGCAGTGTAAAAAGCAGAAATAAAAAAAAAAATAATGAGCAGATAAAGATTTGCACTTAGGCTATAAGACTGAATAATAATAATAATTTATAGGCCTGATGTTACTTGGAGTGGAAGTAGCATTTATAATCTTGAAGCAGAATTATTCTAGGGAATAATATTAATTCAAGAAGTATACTCTATATGTTCACGGTAGATATCTTTAGAAGAGGAACATGAATCATGACAAGTGAAGAAAGTGACTCAGTCCTATATACTTTTATCAGCTAAAATACCATCAACTCAAGAAAAAGATACAAATTTAACCCATGTTTCTCTTGCTTGAGATAGATGTTCAGTTCATTTCAGTTCAGTCGCTCAGTCATGTCTGACTCTTTGCGACCCCATGAATCGCAGCATGCCAGGCCTCCCTGTCCATCACCAACCCCCAGAGTTCACTCAGACTCACATCCATCGAGTCGGTGATGCCATCCAGCCATCTCATCCTCTGTTGTCCCTTTCTCCTCCTGCCCCCAATCCCTCCCAGCATCAGAGTCTTTTCCAATGAGTTAACTCTCCTCATGAGGTGGCCAAAGTACTGGAGTTTCAGCTTCAGCATCATTCCTTCCAAAGAAATCCCAGGGCTGATCTCCTTCAGAATGGACTGGTTGGATCTCCTTGCAGTCCAAGGGACTCTCAAGAGTCTTCTCCAACACCACAGCTCAAAAGCATCAATTCTTCAGTGCTCAGCCTTCTTCACAGTCCAACTTTCACATCCATACATGACCCCAGGAAAAACCATAGCCTTGACTAGCCGGACCTTTGTTGGCAAAGTAATGTCTCTGCTTTTGAATATGCTGTCTAGGTTGGTCATAACTTTCCTTCCAAGGAGTAAGCGTTTTTTAATTTCATGGCTGCAGTCACCATCTGCAGTAATTTTGGAGCTCAGAAAAATAAAGTCTGACACTGTTTCCACTGTTTCCCCATCTATTTCCCATGAAGTGATGGGACCGGATGCCATGATCTTCATTTTCTGAATGTTGAGCTTTAAGCCAACTTTTTCACTCTCCAGTTTCACTTTCATCAAGAGGCTTTTGAGTTCATCTTCACTTTCTGCCATAAGGGTGGTGTCATCTGCATATCTGAGGTCATTGATATTTCTCCCGGCAATCTTGATTCCAGCTTGTGTTTCAATTACTTGTAAATATTTCCTTGGTATATTTAGTCATATTGTGATTTTACTTATAATTGAATGTGT
Source organism: Bos taurus (assembly GCF_002263795.3). Classification (NCBI taxonomy): domain Eukaryota; kingdom Metazoa; phylum Chordata; class Mammalia; order Artiodactyla; family Bovidae; genus Bos; species Bos taurus. The sequence goes on from NC_037356.1 coordinate 20,891,947, forward strand.
AATTAACTATAACAATTGCAAGTCCCAGACCATGACTCTAGGGCCATGTGATCTTATGAATGAAAGTGTAAGTGAAAGTCAGTAGTGCCCGACTCTTTGCAGCCCCATGGACTATACAGTCTATGGAATTCTCTAGGCCAGAATACTGGAGTGGGTAGCCTTTCCCTTCTCCAGGGGATCTTGCCAACCCAGAGATTGCACCCAGGTCTCCTGCATTGCAGGTGCATTCTTTACCAGCTGAGCCATAAGGGAAGCCTGATATAGTGAATAAATATTACTTATTTAGGTGAATGACTGTGACCAACTTAATAGATTCTTGTGCTTTAGTTTTGTCATCTATAAAATGGTAAAAGTAATGCTTTTCCTTTCTTGCCCAAAAGGTTGTTGTGAGGATCAATTGATAATAACATATGTGAAAGTATTCTATAAATTGTTTTCAATACCATTATTATTTTGACTATAATAATAATTTTAAAAATTATTATGATGATAAATTAAGGTGCTGAAACAAGAAGTCATCTTGAATTTACTGTCTCTCATAACAACATAGGCTTTAAAACTGCAGTAAAATTATATGCTCTGTAATTTACTCACCTATGTGTTGGGCTTTTCTATAATAGAGTCACTGAAAATAATTAAAATATACTAGTGCTGAATTTTGTAGGACAATATGACATCATAATTTCTTGGTAGATTGAAATACACATTTCATCCTTGGTAGATTGAAATATACTTTTGATCTCAGTAGTGAACCCTGAATAACTCATCCATTTGACCTTGTTCCTTTTTATAAATAAAATATTTCAGTTCCTTCATGTCCTAATAAAGTAATAGAATAGTTTAAATAAACATATGAAATAAACTAGGCCATATACATTTTATTTTTTATCAGTAGGGAAAATAAGATTTGAAGCTGGCCAAACAAAAGGTGACAGGTTTTCTTTTTTGCCTGGTGAACAGTTTCAAAAGAGCACAGATTAAATGAAATCTTATTAAGCATCTTGAAATAGATTTTGAACTGTAAAATGCATTGCTTTGAGGAACATCTTCATTTAGACTGTTTATAATTCAGCCTATTTAAACTTGCTAATGTACAAAATCTGTTACTTTTGTGTTTTGTTCTGTCTCCTACTTCCCATCAAGCAGAAGTTCTCTCCCAATAAATCCCCATGGAAAACAATGGTTATTTTCTTATTCTGCTTTTAAGCAACTCTAATTTATTGAATATTTACTTAAATGTTCATTGCCCTGTTAGAGCAATTTCCCATGCACTTCATGTAAAATTTATTAGTTTGATTACATCATACTTATATTCATATAGCTATATGCCTATTCATATATTCTCATATTAGGATATATTATCCATATTTTGGATATTTTGATCAATCAGGCATCCACTCAGTAATTTTTTTACCTTTTTTATTCTTCATATTTTCCTCTGTGAATTACAAATGTATCCTAAAATTATTTAGTTTCTAATAACAGGCATAAGAGAAACCTTATTTTGTATAATTAGTCAAAATTTTTAAAAAGGTTGAGGAACTACAAAGCCTGGCTTATACTCATGTGGTTAAGCTAGTTTCAAGACAATAATTCAGCATGAAATTTGGAAGTTGCCTGTGTATAAATGAATGTATATACTTCTTTTATTGGGAAAATTAGGGGCTTTTCCCCTACAAGACAATATTTTTTATTATTTAGAAATGACAACCATATGTATTTTATTAACATAAAAATATTGATACTGTGGGAAAATGTAATTTACATAAAGAAATGACACGTTGGATTTCTAATAATTGTTTCCAAATATCCACATATAGGAATTTAAGCATCAATGTATATTGTTTTCGGAGAAGGCAATGGCAACCCACTCCAGTACTCTTGCCTGGAAAATCCCATGGACGGAGGAGCCTGGTAGGCTTCAATCCATGAGGTCGCTAAGGGTCCGACACTACTGAGCGACTTCACTTTCACTTTTCACTTTCATGCATTGGAGAAGGAAATGGCAACCCACTCCAGTGTTCTTGCCTGGAGAATCCAGGGACAGGGGAGCCTGGTGGGCTGCCGTCTATGGGGTCTCACAGAGTCGGACATGACTGAAGCGACTTAGCAGCAGCAGCAGCATATATTGTTTTGCAACTTTGTAAGAATATTGAATATCTGATAGTGTATGAGCTGATGTTACTTTTGAGTGTTATAGACATTTATAAGACAGTCTATTTGGGGGAGCAGTCTGTTCCTGGTTCTTACTTAAATATCAACAAAAATAATGTTTTAAAATGTTAATGGAATAGACTTAGTAATGGCTATCACAGAACTTGTGTTTGTTCTTTAATGAAAAACATAGAAAGTTAAGTTGTATTTTAGAACAGATTCAATAAGAACTTGAGTAAATTGAACTTCACCTATTTCAATATTCCCTAATACACCTCATATTTTGATGGGATACTCTTTGTCAGTTACCTAAAAGGAAAAATAAAGGTATAATATATTTGGGGACATGAAAAAAGAAGAAAGTAACATTAACTTAGCCCATCTCTCCCTTTTCCTGTCCTTGGCTTTAAGGATAACTTGTTAGGAAGGACTTTGTTCTCAGATACTGCAAGTCAGAATGGATTCAGTGGTAACGGCTCCTCAAGGACAATGACTCAAGGGCACTAATATCTTCAAAGACTTTATTCAGGGGCAGTCTGAGATATAGGCTTGGGTGGTGTCCTGGTAGAACCAACTCTGGCTCTCTCATCTCCTCAGCTCCTGGTAGCTCCTGGTCTCTTCCTCTTTCTCTTATTACAGGTATGTAGGTTTGAGTGGCTTAGGGGAGAAGAGTAGTACTTTATCAGATTGCCTTTTTTCATTCTGCAACTTGGTCATAAAATTGCAGCTTGAATTGTTTTTAATAAACTGCTTTGTTTTAGTTATAGAAGCAAGTTTAATAAGTCAAAATATATTTAGAACTTGTTGACTATTAACAGATACATTGGATTCTTGAAAGATGTTAAAATACTCAGTATCTTATTTTAAAATCTTTGCTAAATAAATATACTTATGTTGTTATAAATAAAATAAAATACTCAGTATCTGAACTCTAAATGTGTATGCTATAAGTTTTACTCTCCATGCTTAAGGAGGGACAATTAAAATAATATTATTTTAATATTTCATTAGGATTCAAGAGATAATTTTGAATGTGGGCACAGTAGTAGCTTTGCCTACTAGTTGAGTGGCTTTGCATTCTCAATTATGAGCTGAAAAATTACTGAATAATATCATCTCACTTTCTCTTAAGTATCTAAATGAGTCTGTATATCAGTGTCTTTCATTCATACTGAATTAAACTACAATAATCTTCTTTGTTACAGAATATTAGCTTTCAGAGTTTGAAGAAACTTTGAAGTTCATATAGTTCAAATATCTAATCAGTGTTTGATTTCTCCCTGTGTGCTTTATTTTTTTCTCTAATTTGCTGTTCAACTTGTTTGTTCCTCTGCATACATGTTGCTCCCATTCTTATAGTGCAAAGCATTAACTTAATGAATAATATAATTGTTAAAACAGACTTTAAAAAATATGTTCCTAGTGACTCCCACCAAATGATCTTCATTCTACCCTCTAGACAACACAAGTTGACTCTCATTTTTCTTCCACAGAGCAGTTTCCAGTATCTGAAGGCATTGTTAGTTGCTTCGTGTTCTCTTGGTTTGAGTTTGTCAAATGTAAATGTTCTTGAACTCAAGTTACTTTTCTTAAATAGCATTGCCAGAATTAGCTACATGATTTGACTGAGAGATTCCAAAAGTTTGGATACTAGGGCTCTATTCCTAGTTCTGACATCATCTTGTAGATTTTCCCAATTGTCTAGATAAGGGTGAGTATCAAATTGAAATTTTTCCAACTCCTCATGGAGATTTATTTTATAGTTTAAAGAGTAAGCTAAAATCCCAAAAAGGTAATAGTATATGTTTCCCCAGATTTGGCTTAAGAGAGTTCCATATGTTTTGCCATTTTATGCTGCACTGAAGAGATGCCACTCCCTCTGCTGCAAAAAGTCATTTGTGTTGCCCTTTAAATATCCTTCTCCCCAGGGCTAGAAATTCCCTGACTGGCATCTGCTATGGATTAAATTGTGACCCCTAAATTCTATCCTTGGAAGCGTGTATTTGTAGGTGGACAGTGGGTGCTGTTCAAGCATGTTTTTGGAACATTGCATGAGATAAGCACTACGAGTACTTTGAAGCACATGATTATGTGCATAGACCATGAGGGATCTTCTTCATGTGAGTCACTTTAGCAGGTCATATAAGCTGATGATGAATAAAAATTTTGGAGATAGACTGACCAGGGTTCTACTATTTATTAAATGTGTTATCTTGGAATAATTAATTTATATTTCATATCATAGAATCCTCATCAATACAATAGTGCAACTGTAGCATTCATCTTTTAGAGCTTCTGTGTGTATTAAAATAAAGATAGTGAACATGATACAATTATAGAATGACTATCATAGTGCCTGGCATGTAGCTTTTTCAGTTCAACTCAGTTCAACCTTTCAGTCATGTCTGACTCTTTGGGGCCTGCCCCGTGGACTACAGCATGCCAGGCTTCCCTGTCCATCACCAACTCCCAGAGCTTACTCAAACTGTCTCCATCAAGTCAGTGATGCCATCCAACCATCTCACACTCTGTCATCCCCTTCTCCTCCTGCCTTCAATCTTGCCCAGCATCAGTCTTTTCCAGTAAGTGAGTTCTTCCCATCAGGTGGTTAAAATACTGGCATTTCAGCTTGAACATCAGTCATTCCAATGAATATTCAGGGCTGATTTCCTTTAGGATTTACTGGTTTGATCTCCTTGCAGTCCAAGGGACTCTCAAGAGTCTTCTCCAACACCACAGTTCAAAAGCATCAGTTCTTCAGTGCTCAGCTTTCTTTACGGTCCAACTCTGACATCCATACATGACTACTGGAAAAACCATAGATTTGACTAGTTGGACCTTTGTTGGCAAAGTAATGTAGCTTTTTGGCAGTCCTCAAAGAATATATCAGCTTTCTAAGATTTATATTGAGCAGTAAGTTTACATGGCCAAAATAGTTCTCAAAAATGGCTTTATATTACCATATGAGTCTGAATGTAATTGTGTCATATATTATATTTGGCCACCACATTTTTTTTCTTTTCCTTTCCTTTGACCTCATAGCATCCAGTTCTATACACTTTGGATCTTGAAAAGTAGATTGGAAAATAAAGTGAGTTTTGTGTTTGTTTATTTTAATACCAAAGACTCATATGTTTTCCAAATATTTATAAAACTGAAAAAAATCATGAGATTATTTTTTTCTGAAGTTTTAATATTTAAAATGTTTCTTATAAAAACTAGCCTAGGTAACAATTTATAATAAATTATTATAGGTGATAATGTCAAAGTAATTTTTTTGCAATATATTGTAAATATTCATTTACTGAGGCAGAGAAAAAAATGATATGAATAGTTTTTACTAAAAGAAACTTTTAAAAATGTTCTTATTGTTTTCTAGATTAGACGATGGATTTAATTGTGGGATAAAAGGTTCTGAGACTCCTTAGTGTGTCCATTTCTCAGTGACTACTTCCATTCAGAAATGTTTCAAGCAAAAAGACATTAAAATTTATCCTCATGAGAATATTTGCATAACCTCCAGATGATTTTTGGCTTACCCTTTGAAAAATTTCATACCTGAATGGTCTAAACCACCAGGCCATTCAGGTATGATGTAAATAAAATCCCTTATGATTATAAACTGGAAATGACAAATAGATTCAAGGGATTAAATCTGATAGAAGGCCTGAAGAAATATGGATGGAGGTTGGTGACATTGTAAAAGAGGCAGTGATCAAGACCATTCCCAAGAAAAAGAAATTCAAAAAGGCCAAATGGTTGTCTGAGGAGGCCTTACAAATATTTGAGAAAAGAAGAGAAGCTAAGGCCAAAGGAGAAAAGGAAGGTTATACCCATCTGAATACAGAGTTCCAAAGAACAGCAAGAAGAGATAAGAAAACCCTCCTCAATTATCAGTGCAAAGAAATAGAGGGAAATAATATAATGGGAAAGACTAGAGATCTCTTCAAGAAAATTAGAGATATCAAGGGAAAATTTCAAGCAAAGATTGGCACAATAAAGGACAGAAACAGTATGGACCTAACAGAAGCAGAAAATATTAAGAAAAGGTGGCAAAAATACACAGAAGAACTATACAAAAAAGATCTTAATGACCCAGATAACCCTGATGGTGTGACACTCACTTAGAGCCAGACATCCTGGAATGTGAAGTCAAGTGGGCCTTAGGAAACACCACTAGGAACAAAACAAGTGGAGGTGATGAAATTCCAGCCGAGCTATTTTAAGTCCTGAAAGATGCTGCTGTTAAAGTGCCGCACTCAATATGCCAGCAAATTTGGAAAACTCAGCAGTGGCCACAGGCCTGGGAAAGGTCAGTTTTTATCCCAATCCCAAAGAAAGACAAAGCCAAAGAATGTTCAAACCACCACTAAATTCCACTCATCTCACATGCTAGCAGACTTCCCTGGTGGCTGAAACGGTAAAGCATCTGCCTACAATGTGGGAGACCCAGGTTCGATCCCTGGATCGTGAAGATCCTCTGGACAAGGAAATGGCAACCCATTCCAGTACTCTTGCCTGGAAAATGCCATGGACAGAGGAGCATGGTAGGCTACAGTCCATGGGGTCACAGAGAGTCGGACACGACTGAGCGACTTCACTTTCACTTTCTTTCACATGATAGCAAAGTAATGCTCAAAATTCTCCAAGCCAGGCTTCAACAGTACATGAATCAAGAACTTCAGATGTCAAAACTGAATTTACAAAAGGCAGAGGAAGTTGTAAACATCCACTGGATCATCATAAAGCAGGAGAGTTCCAGAAAAACATCTATTTCAGCTTTATTGACTATGACAATGCCTTTGACTGTATGGATTACAACAAAAAGTAGAAAATTCTCAAAGAGATGGGAATAACAGACCACCTTACCTGCCTCCTGAGACATCTTTATGCAGGTCAAGAAGGAACAGTTAGAAGCGAACATGGAACAACAGACGGGTTCCAAATAGCGAAAGGAGTATGTCAAGTCTGTATATTGTCACCCTGCTTATTTAACTTATATGCAGAGTATATCATGTGAAATGATGGGCCAGATGAAGCACAAGCTGGAATCAAAATTGCCAGGAGAAACCCCATGGACTGTAGCCTACCAGGCTTCTCCATCCATGGGATTCTCCAGGCAAGAATACTGGAGTGGGTTACCATTTCCTTCTCCAGGGGATCTTCCCGACCCAGGGATTGAACCTGGGTCTCCCGCATTTGTGGCAGAAGCTTTAACCTCTGAGCCACAGGGAAGCCCTTCAATAACCTCAGATACGCAAATGACACCACCCTTATGGCAGAAAGCAAAGAGGAACCGAAGAGCCTCTTGATGAGAGTGAAAGAGGAGAGTGGCTTACAACTCATTCAAAAAAACTAGGATCATGGCATCTGGTCCCATCACTTCACAGCAAATGGATGGGGAAACAATGACAGACTTTATTTTGGGGGGGCTCTAGAATCATTGCAAATGGTGACTGCGGCCATGAAATTAAAAGACACTTGCTCCTTGGAAGAAAAGCTAGACAGCATATTAAAAAACAGAGACATTACTTTGCCGACAAAGGTCCATCTAATCAAAGCTATGGTTTTTTCAATAGTCTTGTATGGATGTGAGAGTTGGACCATAAAGAAAGCTGAGCACTGAAGAACTGATGCTTTTGCAGCTTGGTATTGGAGAAGACTCTTGAGAGTCCCTGGGACTGCCAGGTGATCCAACCAGTCCATCCTAAAGAAAATCAGTCCCAAATATTCATTGGAAGGACTGATTCTGAAGCTGAAGCTCCAATACTTTAGCCATCTAATACGAAGAACTGACTCATTTGAAAAGACTCTGATGCTGGGAAAGATTGGAGGCGGGAGAAGGGGATGATAGAGGATGGGATGGTTGGATGGCATCACTCACTTGATGGATATGAGTTTAAGCAAGCTCCAGGGTTTGGTGATGGACAGGGAGGCCTGTTGTGTCCATGGGGTCCCTAAGTGTCATACATGAATGAGCAACTGATCTGAACTGAACTGAATTTTCAAAAATAGATTATTTGTGAAAATTAAAAATAAATAAATCAATAAAAATACACACATTTGATATAACACTATGTAACAGTGCTATCTGCTTTTATGAGTGTAAAGGGGAAAATGTTAAGAAAAGTTAAAATATAATGTCATTGTTTAATCACTGTTGCTAGTAGGACATGCTGTTAAGCTTTTGAATAAATTTCAGTGAGCCATAGATATTTTCAGTGATAGGTCTTACTACTGATATCATTAAGACTATTTACATCTTCAGTTAGATTTGGAAAACAAAAATATTCTGGATACTTGAATTCTACAAAGGAAAGTGAGGTTTTATTAAACGATGTTGAAAATTAGCTCATTTCAGTGAAAATAAAATGGATGTCCTATACAATTTAATATATATGAAGAAAAGCAAAACAAAAATTGCTTTTATTGTACTCAAATGCTTTATTTATTTAATTGAGCAAATAAAAATGTAAGTGGAAAACATTTTAAAAAATATAGAATCTATTGTTATCAGGAGTTTTAAGATTCAAGATTGCCATCCTTTGGATTATTATTTTTTAACATCTTTATTCCACTCATAACAATCATAGTCCCTAAGAATGTATCAGTGACTAATATTGTCTTAGCGTTGTTTGTTTGTTTTCTTCAAAACTTGAAAGGACACTGACCTGGTAGTTCACTGTGCACCAGGAAGCATCCTATGACCAGTTTCAGGATGTAGGAAAACAAAAGTCTTGAGAACAGTGAGGTCCACAGTGGTCTCATAAACTCTGAATACTTACAAAGCTGTAATCATTTATTGAGCTCTAATGCTCTGGTAAGCCTTTGACGACTCTGAAAAAAACAAAACAAAACACAATTTGAAATGTTTTTATTTCTCAGTCTCAGAACCTCTTCGGAGAAGGCTATGGCACCCCACTCCAGTACTCTTGCCTGGAAAATCCCATGGACGGAGGAGCTTGGTAGGCTGCAGTCCATAGGGTCGCCAAGAGTCAGACACGACTGAGTGACTTCACTTTCACTTTTCACTTTCATGCATTGGAGAAGGAAATGGCAACCCACTCCAGTGTTATTGCCTGGAGAATCCCAGGGACGGGGAAGCCTGGTGGGCTGCCGTCTCTGGGGTCACACAGAGTCGGACACAAGTGAAGTGACGCAGCAGCAGCAGCAGCAGAACCCCTTTTCATAGATTCCCATGTAGCTGTAATTCTAGGAATCTTTTATTTAAAATAAAATAATACCATGGTTATTTAAAACTTTACAAAAGTGTACTGCTGAACTAAATTTGAAAATTTTTTCTAGTATATAAATACTATGATTTTCATTAAAGAGATGTTAGTTTTATCACTAAAATGATTAAACCATTTTCTTCAATTTTGTGAGATATCAATTCAAATGAAGTTTTATCTCATACAAATAATTGATTTACCTTTTAAAACAGAAAGGAAATAGGTGATAAAAGCCCGATATTGTTTAATAGTAACCTCTAATTTTAATTTTTTTTACATACTCCGATAGAAAGTTGAGAATAAGAAGATTTTTCAGTATTACAAAGTTGATGTTCCTTGTCAACTTTTAAAAGAAGGCAGTTTTGCCATTCCACTTGCAACGCCACTTACTTTGCAATGTTTATTGTTAGGATTTTATTAATGATTTATATTTAAAGATTGATGTGACTTTTATTAAATTAAAATAAGTATACAAGACAAAATTGCTGAAATTATTAACTGAATTGTTTTCTTATTTGCTGATTAAGTTTAGTGAATGCAAGAGAAAGTTACACAAATGTGAAAATATATATAGATTCTATAGAAACTTGGTTTACCTAATTATAGAAAAGCTGAACTATATGGAGACAAACAAATTAACATTATATACTTCAGCTTCTACTGAGACACTAAGGTACCTATTAGAATAAGGGCTTCCCTGGTGGCTCAGACAGTAAAGAATCTGCCTCCAGTGTAGGAGACCGAGTTTAATTCTTGTGTCGAGAAGCTCCCCTGGAGACGAAAATGGCTACTCACTCCAGTATTCTTGCCTGGAGAATCCCATGGTCAGAGGAGCCTGGCAATCTACAGTCCATGGTGTCCCAAAGAGCTGGACATGCCTGAGCAATTAACACTATCATTACTACTAAGTGCAGTAGTTAGAATTCTGTTAAATATGGTCTTAAACTAAGAGTTCAGATGTGACAAATATGATAAACAAATGAATAGAAAAATATCCAACTAAACAGATACAGTCCAAGCTTAATTACCATCACATTATTAAAGATGAGTAGAACATTCACCCTGCAAATAAATCTTAGTGCAATAAAACATCTGTAACATTTGTCTTGATAATCTGCTTTTTAAAAACTATTTGTCCTGAAGTTATTTCAGTACACGTACATATACTGAGAGATATTGAGGTTATTCGTCAGCAAAATTCTGATCATAAACATTATGAAATAAAGAGAAAGTCATTGCACTCTTTTATAGATTGGTAAAATTCATTATCAGTAATATGGAAAAATCTTAGCACTCTCACTTTTTTTTAAGGTGGGTAGATTTTTGGAAAAAAATAGAGAGTGAGTACTGAAATAATTTTGCCTATATAATATCTGTAACAGATAAGTTTACTGAGGCTCCTCTACTAATTTGTCCAGCAAAGCAGTGGCATTGTAGGGATAAACTCTGAGTTCTTTTCCATTCAACATTCTACTATGCTACTTCTTGAAAACATCTATTATATTTTGATATACATTTATTATGTTTCAATATGCATTTTATGTTTGATATTCTAATAAAAATTTATAGCATTATTTTTTTGGACTTGGATTGGTTCTAATTAGAAAAATTCAGTTAAATATGATATAATTTGCATAAAGGGCAATGCCAAATATTGTCTTCATATTATTCATTTCTGAAACTTGAAAGCTCTTTTGAATGCATTAAAAATTATTTCAGTATTATCAACAAAAACAGATAAAATTGATCATTTAAAAATATGTATTGTAATACATGATAAACATTCAAAATCGTACACCTATGATTTATATAATTTTTGTTTGTATGTTTTAATTAAATACAGCTATGTATTTTACATTAATTAAAGGACTGAGTCTTTACAGTCAGGATATATGTAGTGATGTTATTAGCAGTGAAAGATGGTAAGAGAAATAGTCTGAGAATTAGGACAATTGGTGTTTATTCAGTTGACTCTTGGTGAACAAATTGCATTAGTATTTTAGACACGTAAAGGGTAGCTAGCTATTGATCAGTACCTGATTCAGAGGATATGGAGAATATTGATTTGTAAGAAAAGTCAGTTATGAAGGATTCTATTCAATATAAGAACAGAGGTAGTCAATTTCATTTGGGTTTTCACTTAATGATAGACCTGAATAGACTCTTGGTTTATCTGTTAGTTTATCCACATAAAATCTAAATTGGGTCAGATCATGCATCTAGATTCAAGTTTTGAATTTTAAATAATGTTGAGTTTAAATAACTAGACTTTTTATTGATTATGAAACATCACACTGTTTCAGAATACTGTTGTGTTCAAATACACTAAGTGCTTATTTTATGCTCAGCCTATAAGACCTCCATATGTGAAAAATTTTAGGAATTGGGTAATGGCATCCATTTCCTAAGCATGTATTTTTAAAGTACTGGCATGGTATGATCAAGAAATGCTTCATGGTGAATGTAGGAAATGGATGGATGACTGAAGAACATTGAGGCTTAAATTAGAAAGCAAAGTAAGCTAAAGAATGTTCTCTCTCTCTTTGTTTGAATTATGAGACTAAGGGAAAATGATTTCTTATATTTGTTTTTCAAAATCTTTAGAACAGGTAGAGACTATTTATGCCAAAAATAAAGAACTATGGTGAAGGGGTACGGAGGGATACCAACTGGGAGAAGACATAGGGCACAAGAAATTTTTTGAGGGGGAAGAATTGTTCTATATCTTGATGGAGGTGTGGGTTACAAGAGGGTATAAATTTGTCAAAACTCAGCAAACTGTATGGGGCTTCCCAGGGGGCACTGGTGGTAAAGAACCTGGACTCTGTGGGAGAGGGAGGTGGGGGATGATTTGGGAGAATGGCACTGAAACATGTGTAATATCATATAAGAAATGAATCGCCAGTCCAGGTTGGATGCATGATACAGGATGCTTGGGGCTGGTGCACTGGGATGACCCAGAGGGATGGTACGGGGAGGGAGGTGGGAGGGGGGTTCAGGATGGGGAACACGTGTATACCCGTGGTGGATTCATGTTGATGTATGGCAAAACCAATACGATATTGTAAAGTAATTAGCCTCCAATTAAAATAAATAAATTTATATTAAAAAGAAAAAAAAATCTTTAGTCACAAGCTGGGAATAAAAATAATATCTACACATTATGAATGTTGAGATAATTAAATGATATGAGCACATTGAAGTTTGCATAGGACCTGGAATTAATAACTAACTGCTTTAAGTGAATACATGTTTGGAAAAAAGGGAAGAATGGCATTTAAATGAAAAAAATGAATTCAATCACATTTCTCAGTACTAACAATTCCACAGTTTATCACCATTTTCCAAGGATCTTATCTCCTCAAGATCATAAGCATCTCTTTTAATCAGTAGTAAATGATATTTAATGGTATTAAATATTCAGGGATTTACTTAAATAAATTAAAGTAGCAACAATCACATACAGTTTTGTTTGGCATGATACAGTGCCATAGAATATTCTAAAATCCTTGTGTAAATGCATTTTACAGAAATGTATTTTAAAATATAAGTACTTTTAATAGGGTAGTAACTGATAATTTTTTTGGCTAAACTTTGGTATATTTTGGGCTTCCCTCATGGCTCAACTGGTAAAGAATCTGCCTGCAGTGCAGGAGACCTCAGTTCAATCCCTGGGTAGGGAAGATCCCATGGCGAAGGGAAAGGCTACCCACTCCAGTATTCTGGCCTGGAGAATTACACAGACTGTATATAGTCCATGGAGTCTCAAAGAGTTGATAAGGACTGAGCAACTTTCACATTTTACTTTTTAGAAAAATTCATGGAAACATTGGATAATTTAATGGTGTTTGAAAAGAAACAAATGTGTTTGCTGCTTTTTATTATAATAGGTAAATTCTCTGTGGTAAAAAGCAGCTGGAGATTACATGATTGGTATTTCTGATCATAAAAGTAAAACATAAAAAGAAAATGAAATATCCTTGCCACCAACAAAATTACGTATAAACTGGTCATTTTCTAGTTGCTTCAACTTCATAAGAAGTATGTCTCTCTTCATTTCCTTTGATAGTACTTTAAAAATAAAAGAAACAACCCTCATTTACACCACATTTTCTAATCTTTTATATCCTATATTATTATTACTCCACAATCTGAAGAAAAAAGAAAAGAAAATTTCAAAAGCTTTGCTATGGATAATGACTAAACTCAAAATCAGAGAACATTGACTTTGATCTTGAATCCATATGTTCTGACCGTTTCAACCGCAAGCCCTACGCATCGCCTTCTATTTTAGCGACATGAAATCATCAGAACACTACTTTTCCTCTAACTAGTTTTATTACCATAATTAAATTACATACAGACACGTGTTCACATATTCAAAAATTCTGAAAATTTTAAAGAAATAAGACAAAGTCCACAAGGAATGTGATTATCTCCTGGGTGATGCTTATTGCCCCACAGTTGGGAACTGTATGACTTTTCATTGCAATATAGGTTTTTCTTATATCCAGGGGGTATTTAGGGTGGGATCAGATAGCAGAGGGCTTTGAATGTCAAGCAAGATTCTTTATGTACATGCCTGTTTGTAATGGGGAGATAAGAAATATTCTAATGAAGATTTGGTGGCAAGACAGTGGAGTAGAAGGACATAAGCTCACCCTTTCTTACAAAAATTTCAAAGTCACAACTAAATGCTGACTGACAAAATAAACCATAGGAACCTACTGAAAAAGGATACCCTAAGTCCGAAGACAAAGAAGAAGCATTGCAAGATGGGAGGAAGGACACAATCACAATAAAATCCCTTACCTACTGGGTGAGTGGTCCACAAACTTGAAAATAATTATACCACCGAAGTTTTCTCACAGGAGTGAAAGTCCTGAATCCCATGTCGAGCTTCCCAGTCTGGGGTTCTGACTACAAGAGAAGAAGCCCCCAGGTAATCTGGCTTTGAAATATAGGGGATTTGATGGCAAGGATTCCACTGGAGTGGGGGAAACAAAAATTTCATTCTTGAAGGGCTCCTATAAGGTCCTGTGCACATGAGGACCCAGGGAGAAAAAAGCAGTGACCTCATAAGAGACAGTGCCAGCCCTACCTGTTAGTATTGGAGGGACTCCTGCAGAGGCAGGGCTGGCTTGTCTCATTGCTGGGACAGAGACATGGGCAGCAGCAGCTCTGGCAAGTACTCATTTGTGTGAGCCCTCCTAGAGGCCATCATTCCCTCCCCACATCCCAAAGGCCCAGCCCTGCCCAACCACCTGTAGGCTCCAGTGCTAGGATGCCTCAGGCCAAACAGCCACCAGAGTGGGAAGACAGCCCTGGCCATCAGCAGACAGGCTGGTCCCCAAACACACCAGACACATGGCTTGCCTCGAGGTCTTGCACTTGCTCTTCCCTCTGCCTGAAATATTCCTCCTGCAGATGGTAGCCTGGCCCACTCTCTTGTCTTTTCAAGTCTTAAAAATGTCACCTCAGTGAGGGCTCCCCATCCTATCTGTAACTGTTCCCCCTCCCACCTTCCTGTTACTGCCAAACCTTTTCCTCATTTTATGTTTCTCATTAGCACTTAGCAATCTTAAAATAAAATCTTGAGATAATTTATAAACCACACAGTTCATCCATTTTAAGTGTACAGTTTTAATATATTCACAGAGTTGTGCAACATTTATCAGAATCTAATTCTAGATTCTTTCACCATGTGCAAAAGAAACCCCTTGGCAAGTAGTAATCACTCCCCATTTGCCCCCACTGTTCTAGCCCTAATCAAAAAATGGGCAGAAAACCTAAATAGATATTTCTTCAAAGAAGACATACAGATGGCCAATAGGCACATGAAAAGATGCTAAGCATTGCTAATTATTAAAGAAATGCAAATCAAACCTACAGTCAAATATCACCTAATACCAGTCAGAATGGCCATTGTCAAATAACCTACAAATAGATTCTGGAGAACGTGTAGAAAAAGAGAACACTCCTTCACTGTTGATGGGAATGTAAATTGGTATAGTCACTATGGAGAACAGTGTGAAGCTTCATTAACTAACTAAAAATAGAGCTACCATATGATTCTGCAATCCCATTCCTGAGTAAATATCTGGAAAGCAAACAAACAAACAAAAACATGATCCTAAACGATGCATGCACCCCAGTGCTCATTGCAGCACTGTTTACAATGTTTATGGAAGCAACCTAAATATCTATCAATAGATGATAAGATGAAGAAGATGTGGTACATATATATAATGGAATATTACTCAGCCATTAAAAAGGATGAAATAATGCCATTTGTAGCAACATTGATAAACCCGGAGATTATAATCCTAAGTGAAGTAAGTCAGAGAGAAGTAAGTGAAAGTCACTCAGTTGTGTTTGACTCTTTGTGACCCCATAGACTATGCAGTCCATGGCATTCTCCAGGCTAGAATACTGGGGTGGGTAGCCTTTCCCTTCTCCAGGGGATCTTCCCAACCCAGGGATTGAACCCAGGTCTCCTGCATTGCAGGCAGATTCTTTACCAGCTGAGCCACAAAGGAAGCCCAAGAACAGTGGATTGGGTAGCCTATCCCTTCTCCAGTGGATCTTCCCGACCCAGGAATCAAACGCAGGTCTCCTGAATTGCAGGTGGATTCTTTACCATCTGAGCCACCAGGGAAACCTGATACTAAACGAATATATTACTTTAAAGCCTAATACTAAGTAAGTCAGAGAGAGAAAGACAAATACCATATGAATTTCAGAGCAGAGATGGCTTTTCTTCTAACATAACAAAATACCACTTTGGATATGATTTATTCTTCAAAATGTCTTGAGGGGTTGCTCCAACATATGGCTCATTGAAAGTTATTAATTATTGTAAATGAATGATTTAAAGAAAGGAGATTATTCCATTCAGAGACAAAAACATTAAAAAAAACAAAACTTCAGAAGTAAAACTATCAAGGCATATATGGGACATGCACTTTATTTGTGTGTGTGTGTGTGTGTGTGTGTATGTGTGTGTGTGTGTGTAGAGATAATGTTGTAGTGAATGACAACAAGCAGGAGGCAGAAGGAACTAGAACGCCCCTGTGCTGTGTGCTTAGTTGCTCAATCGTGTCCACCTCTTTGTGACCCCATGGACTGTAGCCCTCCAAGCTCCTCTGTCCATGGGAATTCTTCAGGCAAGAATACTGGAGTGGGTTGCCATGCCCTCCTCCAAGGGATCTTCCCAACCCAGGGATCGAACCCAGGTCTCTCACATTGCAGGTGGATTTTTTACCATCTGAGACACCACCACTACTGATATTATATCTAGAAAGGACTTCCCTGGTGGCTCAGATGGTAAAGAGTCTACCTACAATGTGGGAGACCCAGGTTCAATGCCTGGGTCAGGAAGATCTCCTGAAGAAGGACATGACAACCCACTCCAGTATTCTTGCCTGGAAAATCCCATGGACGGAGGAGCCTGGTAGGCTACAGTCAATGGGGCCACAAAGAGTCAGACACGACTGAGCAACTTCACTCACTTTTAAGCAGAATGTATTTATACTAACTTTGTGTGCTTGCTTTGTTGATAACATTGTGCATCACTGTTGTCTAGTCACACTTTTAAATATGGAGCTTGAATAGATGATCTCGAAAGGTTTCCCCATCCCAAAAGTTGTGTAATTCTCCATTCTGAATGTTCAGTGGTCATAGCAGGTACATAAACACAAAACATCCTTGATATTCAACCATGCACGTGCACTCTTGTGAAAACACACACATACCGTAGGCAGCATTAAAATTATTTATATATTCAGCAATAATGAATAACAAAAGAAACTTGAAATTTTGGGGCCCCTTTGTACTCAGATTTTACAATTGTGAGCTCTTAAGATTTCAAGAACAGTTTTGGTCCTCAAGCGACTGTACACGCATTGTTGCACTTGTCTCTTCTTACATCTGAAATTCAAAGGCCGCAGAGCTTTGCTGAGAAAGCGCACAAGGGAAAGCTTTTATTTCTGGCATGTGACATGACAGGAAAGCAGGGGCTCTTGCAACATTAGGAAGCCTTGGCGGTCCCTGCAAGGCTGTCACATCTGTGACCTCCACTGAGTTTTGAAATGCAGGGGCAAAGATTCCTGGCAGAGAACATTAACCTGGCTCTTTCTCCTTGGGGATGCTGTCGATTTAGTTAGTTCTTTAGGTGTGGTAGCTGGCAGCCCCACTTTTGAAGGTCTTTAAGAACTTGAGTTATTGTTAAGATGTTTTCTGAAATTACTGTTGGGATGCCGATGTTCCAAGTACACTGACGGTAGCACTAAGAGTTTGAGAACCACTGTAGGGAAAGTTCACAGAGTTTCCTCTTCTTAACTGTCTTTATAAATCATTTGAATAAAAGTACACGAGAAAAGGGAACCATCTTACACTGTTGGTGGGAATGCAAACTAGTATAGCCACTATGGAGAACAGTGTGGAGATTCCTTTAAAAACTGGAAATAGAACTGCCTTATGATCCAGCAATCCCACTTCTGGGCATACACACCGAGGAAACCAGAATTGAAAGAGACACGTGCACCCCAATGTTCATGGCAGCACTGTTTATAATAGCCAGGACATGGAAGCAACCTAGATGTCCATCAGCAGATGAATGGATAAGAAAACAGTGGTACATATACACAATGGAGTATTACTCAACCATTAAAAAGAATACATTTGAATCAGTTCTAATGAGGTGGATGAAACTGGAGCCTATTATACAGAGTGAAGTAAGCCAGAAAGAAAAACACCAATACAGTTTACTAACACACATATATGGAATTTAGAAAGATGGTAACAATAACCCTGTATCAAGACAGCAAAAGAGACACTGATGTATAGAACAGTCTTTTGGACTCTGTGGGAGAGGGAGAGGGTGGGAATGATTTGGGAGAATGGCATTGAAACATGTATAATATCATATAAGAAATGAATCGCCAGTGCAGGTTCGATGCAGGATACAGGATGCTTGGGGCTGGTGCACTGGGATGACCCAGAGGGATGGTACAGAGAGGGAGGTGGGAAGGGGGTTCAGGATGGGGAACACCTGTACACCCGTGGAGGATTCATGGTGATGTATGGCAAAACCAATACAATATTGTAAAGTAATTAGCCTCCAATTAAAATAAATAAATTTAAATTAAAAAATAAATAAAATAAAAAATAAAAGTACATGGCTTAGACATAGTGAAAATGTGTTGGACAATATTTAAAAGGAGATGGTTGCTATGCTGAATTACTTTTAGGCATGCCACTTAATAATCATGACAATTCTAAGACATTGCTATCATGGGCTCTGTGGCTCTCCATCCAAGATGAGCTAAATGAAGCTCAAGGCGATTTTAAAAAATGTTCAAGTTTACTCAGGTAAAATTTTTAAAAAACTGTATGTCTTAGGCAGAATACATTTATAGGTATTTAATATTTTTCCCTCATATTTATGTCTTTCCTCCAGTCATGAATTTCTCAATCCCATGACCACTGCTTTAGCTAATTAATAAAATTTGTCAGAAAGGAAATATAATCATCTATTTTGGTTTTAAGCCTCTGAGGTCTTTGGAAATTCTAGGCAATAGGTTTTAGAGAAACATATGAGCTGATAGTAAGTCTTCCTCTACTGCCAATGTTCCATTCCCTGAAAAGAGAGATAGTGGAGAAGAGATGGTGAGAAAGTTATTGATGGGGTCTAAAGAAGGAATCCTACTTGTTATTTCCTAGACAAAGCTCCAGGTAGCAACAAGCCTTCTGTGTTGGAGTGGCTCACACACACACACACACACACACACACACGATGTAGGGATACAGTGTTTTGCATAGCCTCACACATATATTATATATTGGTCATTTTGGGGTAGCAAATTAGCTGTGAATCAGTTACAGTATTGAATCAGCCTTGGGGAGAGAGTCCATGTTGTTGAGACATGTTTGAATTCTAATCCCTGCCAACTGGCTGCTTTTCTTCATCAGCTTTGAGTGAGCCAAGAACTCAGTGGATAAAGAAACTGCTGCTGCTGCTGCTAAGTCGCTTCAGTCCTGTCCGACTCTGTGCGACCCCAGAGACGGCAGCCCACCAGGCTCCCCCATTCCTGGGATTCTCCAGGCAAGAACACTGGAGTGGGTTGCCATTTCCTTCTCTAATGCATGAAAGTGAAAAGTGAAAGTGAAGATGCTCAGTCGTGTCCAACTCTTAGCGACCCCATGGACTGCAGCCCACCAGGCTCCTCCATCCATGGGATTTTCCAGGCAAGAGTGCTGGAGTGGGGTGCCATTGCCTTCTCCAATAAAGAAGCTAACCAACATCCAAACACTGTGTTACCCTATCCTCCTGATTATTGTAATAATAATATACCTGTATACCCTCCTTCTGTTGTAATAGAAGATGATCTTGTGTGTATTCACAAGATGTATAAGAAACAAAATGTAATTCTTTGGAAGGACTGATGCTAAAACTGAAGCTCCAATACTTTGGCCACCTGATGCAAAGAACTGATTCCTTAGAGAAGACCCTGATGCTGGGAAAGATTAAAGGCAAAGGAGAAGGGCATTACAGAGGATGAGATGGTTGGATGGCATCACCAACCTGATGAATATGAGTTTGAGCAAGCTCTGGCAGTTGGTGATGGACAGGGAAGCCTGGTGTGCTGCAGTCCATGAGATCTCAAAGAGTTGGACAGGACTGAGCGACTGAACGAAACTGAATTTTAAAATTGGTAAAGAATTGGAAAATGGGGCTTCCCAGGTGGTGCTAACAGAGAAGACAATGGCAACTCACTCCAGTACTCTTGCCTGGAAAATCCCATGGGCGGAGGAGCCTGGTAGGCTGCAGTCCATGGGGTCGCTGAGTCGGACACGACTGAAGCGACTTAGCAGCAGCAGCAGCAGCATCAGGTAGCGCTAATGGTAAAGAATCCTCTTGCCAGTGCAGGAGATGCAGGAGATAAGATTTTGGTCACTGAGTTGGGAAGATCCCCTGGAGGAGGAGAATGGCAACTCATTCCACAATTCCTGTCTGGAAAATTCCATGGACAGAGAAGCCTGGGGGCTACAGTCCAAACTCTACAGGTTCACAGAAGAGTCAGACATGACTGAGCTCACACACTCTCTTAAAGAATTTGAAAAGACATTTTGTAAAATAGATGTCAAATTAACAATAAATGTATGAAAGGCCCTCAATTTCATTAATCACCAGAAAAGTGCAAATTCAAATAAAACTGATATACCAGTACAAGAACAACTAAAATGAAAAGTCCTACTATGGAACATAATAGTCGATAATATGGAACAGTCAGATGTTCATACATGACCAATGGAAGTTTACATTAGGATAATATAACCAATGTGTAAATAGTTGCACAATGTATCCTAAAATGGAACACATTTATTATACCATACGATCCAGCAATTCTACTCCTAGAAATGTCATCAAAAGAAAAGCGCAAAAATGTTCATTGCTGCACTACTTATAATAGCACCAATCTGGAAGCTGCTTAATGCCCATCTATTGTATAATGCATATGTGGCATATTCATACATGGGAGATATGTACTGAAATGAGAATGAGGGTGGATCATTTACAATACATTAGAAAGATGGATGAGCCTCACAAACATTATTCAGTGAAAGAAGCAACCCCCAAAGAGTACATATTTTATGATTCCATTTTCAAAAAATACAAAAGCAGGCAAAGCTAACTGATGCTGTTTTAGGTGAGGAAAGTGGTTGTTAAAGGGAAGAAGAAATAATTAGAAGGAGACTCAAAGGGAATTCCTGAAGTTTGCTATCACATTGTTTTTTATGATGTCTTGGTTGTTAAAATTCATCAAACTATGTGCTTTAATATGTACACTCCTCTATAACTATATTATACTTCAAATAAAATTTAATAAAACCTAATTTAGGTAGTATTTATTCAGTAAATGGGAATATAAATATAAATGGTTTTTGGCTTCAAAGAGGACTATTGTGAAGTGGACTTAATTGAGAATTTTATCAGTCATCCTAGTATAACTTCCCTCACTGACCAGTTGTCTGTACTAGTTTCTATGTTGTTTGGGTTAAATACAGACTTAGACTCAATACCCGATAATTCTCTATAGGTATAGATTTGAGTCTTTCTACAGAGCAAGTATTCTTAGCCTGCAGTTTCCTTTATTGAAGGCTGGAAGAAAGATTCACCTTATACATAGGTGACATGCAGTGCCTGCTCTTAAGGACACAAACACCTCACCTCTGTCAGGGGTTCTGGGTATGACAGATACCTGAGGGACCAAGCTTTCTAATGTGGTGGCTTAAATTGTGTATCCGTTATGTTAGTCATTTATTTTTCTTAGTTGGTCTATTCATTTAATCTTTTGGAACAACTTATTTAACAAACAATCCTGAGTTTTCTGTGGGTTAAACCAGTGTCAGGAATCATTATTTTTCTATGATGAGCATCATTTCCACTTTGTTTATGGGAGGAAGTTGTAGCCACTTCTGCTTGGCAGTTCTGAGCTTATTCCAGCCCAAATACAAATAAGGAGCCTATTTTAGTTGTAGATAATCTTACCAGTGAAAAAAGCGAAAGTATCAATTTCTCAGTTATATACAACTCATTGCGGGAGACCACAGGCTCCTCTGTCCGTGGAATTCTCCAGGCTAGAGTACTGGAGTGGGTTGCCATTCCTTTCTCTAGGGGATCTTACCAATCCCAGGGATAGAACTCGGGTCTTCTACTGTTTGAGCCACCAGGCAAGCCCCTACATGCAGTATAATAAAGCAGCATAGAACTATTAAGATTTTGAAACATCAACTTCTCCTTCAAATCAGAATATAAGAAAAGTCTTCTGTTTTTTTCTTGTCTTTGTTTTAGTCATTTTTAGGGGAAAGATTCATCTATGGGGTCGCACAGAGTCAGACACCACTGAAGTGACTTAGCAGTACCAGCAGGGGAAAGATTAGTGGTCCTGAAACACTTTTCTCTCCCAGGTCCTTTAAACAGCTTCTCCATTATATGAACAGATTTCTGTCCTATAGTATCTAATTCTGTACAGAATTAGAACTAGGTTTGTAACCTTTCCTCTAATAAAACTGCAGCTGTCTATCAAAGCTAGAATGTTGCATGCAGATTGTCCTGCTAGGATGCCTATATAAATATATTCTGCCTAATTCAAAATTAAATTAAATCTCCCTGGTTGAACACATTCAAATTCTATTTGCAAGATTTTAGATATCATCCTATAGATGGGCAAATACTTTGGGGATATAACCATTCTCTTCTCTGTTATCATTTCCATTTGCATTCCCAGTCTATGTTGAAAGTTTGTGAAGTGTTTAAGCAACAAAAATTATAGATATGATAATGTTCTGGGGTTAATATTGCATAATAAATTTCTATTTTTCATACATGGTACTTGTTTTATTTATTTTATAATTTTATTCATTATTTTCTCTGTAGATCTAAGTTTTTCTGCTATATGCTGCTTTTCCTAGAGTCGTATTTTCTTCCTATCTGGCTTTCTTGACTTTTGCATGTTCCCTTCCTACTTTCTCTGTCCCTCCTTCCCTCTTTTCCTTATTTTTTCTTTCTTCTTTTCTATCTCTCTTTCATTCTTCCTTTCTTTCCACTCATTTTTGGTTGTATTATATTTTCTAATACTTATGTGAATCTGTTAGAACAAAGTAATTGGAACCTGACTACACTTAAGGGACCGGTAATATTTATATAACAGGTAGACTGCACATAGGAAATCTAGGTCTTTGTGAAGATACTCATATCAGGAGCTCTAGATTGGCTTCCTGAGTGTCAGTTGACTTTTTTCTCAGGGCTGACAAGTGAATTGAAGAACAACATGAGAAAATGTTGTTCAATAAATTATTTGAAATACTGTAATAGAAGTGTCAGTGCCATTGGAACACTGAAGGAGAGCCATTCCTTTATACTGGCTGTTTTCTTTCTTTTTTTTTTTTAATTTATTTTATATTTAAACTTTACAAATTGTATTAGTTTTGCCAAATATCAAAATGAATCCGCCACAGGTATACATGTGTTCCCCATCCTGAACCCTCCTCCCTCCTCCCTCCCCATACCATCCCTCTTCACTTTTCACTTTCATGCATTGGAGAAGGAAATGGCAACCCGCTCCAGTGTTCTTGCCTGGAGATCCCAGGGATGGGGGAGCCTGGTGGGCTGCCGTCTATGGGGTCGCACAGAGTCGGACACGACTGAAGCGACTTAGCAGCAGCAGGAGCAGCAAGGGATGAATGGAGGCGTCAGGATAGGTATCATGACAAAAAAAAACCCCTGAGCTGAGTCTATATCTTTATAGTATTTGACATTATACCTGTGAACTCTATCTGACTAGAGTTCCTATCTCACAAGCTTGCTAATACTGCTTTATATTTTCTCTATTTTTTCCATAAACAATATGGCTATCATATTATTAAAGCTTATATTATGTTTCTAGTAGTCTTCCCTGGGGGCTCACAAGGTAAAGAATCTGCCTGCAATGCCAGAGACCTGGGTTTGATCCCTCGGTTGGGAAGACTCCCTGGAGGAGGGCATGGCAACCCACTCCAGTATTCTTGCCTGGAGGATCCCATTGACAGAGGAGCCTGGTGGGCTACAGTCCATGGGGTTGCAAAGAGTTGGACATGACTGACACTAAGCACAGTAGTATATATATACATATATATATATACAGCATTATAAAGATTTTTTTTATCTTGTACCTGTTTAAATAGCAAAACTTATTTGAAACTTCATAGTCCTTGATGTGAGGAGTGCTAGGATCCATTTATTCCTGTATCTGTGACCTCTAGAGGAGTCATATGGCAACATGAAGTTAGGAAAAAAACCTTTGCCCAATAAAGCAAGACATTATTTGACTATATAGTATATCCCTCACCACACCGTGAGAATTAAGTATTGTCTGAAAATGAAGAGGGACTTGATAAAGATGTTGCCAATTTAAAATTTAAAATAATTTCCTATCTCTTGATCTACCGATTCTATCTCTCTGTCACAATATGATATGTAAACACCTGCATCCCTAAGATTAGAAAAGGGTTCAGGATGGGGAATACATGTATACCTGTGGCAGATTCATTTTGATATTTGGCAAAACTAATACAATTATGTAAAGTTTAAAAATAAAATAAAATAAAAAAAAAAGTAAAACAAAGCAAAACAAACCAAAACAACAAAAAAAGAAAATGAAGACGGAGAAATGTTTTGAAGATTGCTTCATCCTCAATGTTTTATCGTAGAAAAATTTCCTCATTCATTTTTTCCAAATTAGATATGATTAAATCATGAGCTCTAAATTCTATATTTTCCTCTAGTAGGTTGAAACCAACATGTGTAATTTTTTATCTAATCACATCATCCCCTCCATTGACAGTTCAGTGCATTGGTGCTACGTTCCGTGTCCACCATTGTGTCCTGAACAGAAACAGTGTCCATGAGAATATCTTTCTACATTAAAACAAAAACAACTTAAAATCATCCAAGATTTAAGAGAGAAGAATGTTTGAAGAAAACAATCATAAGTCTTTAAACTTTCATTTTGCCTTTCCTTTGGAACTATAAAGATGATGAAAATATAAGTAAAGTGACTTAGCAAGTATTGAATTCCATTAATTCTTAGAATGGCCCTGGTGTTGGATTTACATCCATGAATAGAAGATTAAAAGCCTCTCTCCTTTCCTGTGCTCTATAGATCCAGAGAGAAATGTTCCCATCCTTTATCCCTCAGAAATACAGGAAAAATAAACTATCTTCTACTTCTGTGCTTTCAACTTAATAAATGCAACTCTAAATAAAGAAGCTATAGTAGAATAAGTTATCCTCTTTTTTATCTTCCCTCAGACTTAACAGGTGGTAGAGTGGATGGTACTCTGCAAATAGTTACTTGGCATTTTCAATTCCCTCCACACAAACATGTGAGCAACTACTATGATTATCATTTTAATGTTATCTATGATGACTCTCATTAACATAAATCATTGGAAATGATAAAAGCTTAGAAGTTATTTCCAAGTTCTCTCTTAAAATCACAGAGTAAATATTTAATATTTACTTAAGAGATTACTAACAATTTCTCAAAATATATATATATAATGGAGATTTTAAATAGTGACAAAATAGCCATTAGAATCTAAAAATGAAATTATATTGATAAATACTAGCTGATGATGATAAAGCATAGTACTTTGAAGTGTTATACATTTGGATCACATTTCACAGTATATAATGTATTTTTGCATTTATTATCTCATCTAATACTCATAGCAAAAATATTTTATTTGTGAGAAAACAGAAATTCAGGGAAGACATGTGACACATCCAAGGTAATACAGAGATTAAAGCCCCTAGTGCCCCAACACATTACAGCAACACTATACCCTGCCACTTTTATTATTATAAAGATACATGCAATTTTTAAAGTATCGGATTTTTAGGATTACAGTATTTTCTTTCAGTTTTATTTAAAACGATTTTCCCTTTATCCTGCTCCTGAGATCATTTTTCTTTAAACTAAGATGCATGCATTCATATTCAGTATGGATAGAAATTCATAGAAATATAGAACTTAACGACACTGACTCATGAAGAAATATAAAATATGAATAGACTAATGACTAATAAGGGAATTGGATGAATAATTAAAAAAAAAAAGTCCCAAATAAGAAAAGCAAGATGGTTTCACTGGTAAATTCTACCAAGCATTTAAAGAGGAATTAACTCCAGTCTTACTCAAGATCTTTCAAAAAATTAAAAAGAGGAAATACTCCCAATTTATTTTATGAAGTCAACATTACTCTGACTTCAAAGCTAGATAAGGAAACTATAAGGAATGAAAATGACACATCACCATCTCTGATGAAAATTGTTGAAAAATATAGTCAAAATTTGTCAAAAAATCAAATTCAATTGCACACTAAAAGGTTCATATACCAAGAACAAATAGGATTCATCCCTGGGATACAAGGATGGTGCAACAATACAAATCAATAAATGTGATAAATCACATTAACAGAATGAAGGATTAAAATCATGATTATTTCAGTGGATACAGAAAAAACATTTGATTCAATTCATTATCCTTTCATGATTTAAACTCTCAACAATCCTTCCCGTTCTTGCAGTATCAGTGTAATATGTCCTGTTTTAATTTTTACTTTAATTAGAAGCAGAAAAGGCAGTTCTAATAAGGAAGGTTATTGTTATAAATACCTGTCTTAAGAAAAAAGAAAGATCATAAATAAATGACTTAACTTTACACCTCAAAGAACTAGAAAACAAAGAACAAAATAAGCTCAAATTTAGTAGTGAAGGAAAGTAACAAAAATCAGAGCAGAAATAAATAAAATAAAGAATAGAAAAATGATAGAAAAGATTGATAAAATTATGAACTCGGGTTTTGAATAAAGCAAAGTTGGAAAAACTTTAGCTAGACCAAAAATTAATGGCCTTTTAATAGTATTATGAGATTATGTAATATTAATAGCTTTCAATGACCTTTTTCTTTTCTATTTTCCCATCTGCATGTAACAACAAATACTAACTCATGATTCAGTATTGCATTTCAATAGGCAGGTCACCTAACCTACTTAACCTTATTATAGTGACTAAAAGTTTAAAAGACAAGTCTGAAAGATACTCAGATACAAATATATATAAGAAGAAATTAATTAAAAGAGACACATTTCTGTCTTGTTTTCTCTGAAACTGTTTCTTCTCATTTAGATCTTGGGTATATAATTTTCATGGCTGCCTTAAACCTAGTGTTATCAATCACCTGCTTATGGGACTTTGAATATTCAAGGTGAAACCTTGTTTGAAGCTTAATGATTATGTGATTGATCTGGGAATCAGCTTCCACAGATATTTTATTAAAGAAAATTAGTGGAAAATGTCTTACTAGTTCTTTCAGAAATTTTGAGTGACTTTACAATGTTCGGTTCTCCTCATTAATGTTTATTTTATTGTGTTGAGCCATGGAATACCTATATACACATTTTCACTAGCATCATTTTCTTTGGACATTTTCACTGCAATTATTTATCACTTTTAATTAGAGTCTAATTGGCAAGCACTGGTTTAGATATGTGCAACAGGCCACAACTCGAATCTCATTCATAAATATTTTTCTCACATAGCTATATCAAACATAACAAAACTAAGCAGACTCATCTGAGTCATAAAGTACAGAAAGAATCCCTACAGATGAATAAGCAGGACTAAGAAGCATCACTAGCATAGTCAAATTTTAGTGCAATTACTTATATATTAAATTGTGAGGCAGAAAAACTGTAGACTTGACTTTAATTTGTAATATATTTCAGCCTACAAAGAAAATAAAGCAGATTTCTAAATCTCATAATTTATGGCAATACACTTCTAATTAGAAGGGAGAAAGCATTATATTTCATATATTTATATTTGGAAATATTTGTATATGTTTATTCCAAATTAATTATTGAGTATTTATAATGGTTAATTATAAATAATCAGATAATCACAAAGGTGTGATCACTTACACTCACCTAGAGCCAGACATCCTGGAATGTGAAGTCAGGTGGGCCTTAGAAAGCATCACTATGAACAAGGCTAGTGGAAGTGATGGAATTCCAGTTGAGCTCTTTCAAATCCTGAAAGATGATGCTGTGAAAGTGCTACACTCAATATATCAGCAAATTTGGAAGACTCAGCAGTGGCCACAGGACTGGAAAAAGTCAGTTTTCCTTCCAATCCCAAAGAAAGGTAATGCCAAAGAAAGCTCAAACTACTGCACAATTGCACTCATCTCACATGCTAGTAAAGTAATGCTCAAAATTCTCCAAGCCAGGCTTCAGCAATATGTGAACCGTGAACTCCCAGATGTTCAAGCTAGATTTAGAAAAGGCAGAGGAACCAGAGATAAAATTGCCAACATCCACTGGATCATTGAAAAAGCAAGAGAGTTCCAGAAAAAAACATCTATTTCTGCTTTATTGACTATGCCAAAGACTTTGACTGTGTGGATCACAATGAACCGTGGAAAGTTCTGAAAGAGATGGGAGTACCAGACCACCTGACCTGCCTCTTGAGAAACCTGTATGCAGGTCAGGAAGCAACAGTCAGAACTGGACATGGAACAACAGACTGGTTCCAAATAGGAAAAGGAGTACGTCAAGGCTGTATATTGTCACCCTGCTTACTTAACTTATATGCAGAGTACATCATGAGAAACGCTGGGCTGGAAGGAGCACAAGCTGGAATCAAGATGGCTGGGAGAAATATCAATAACCTCAGATATGCAGATGACACCACCCTATGGCAGAAAGTGAAGAAGAACTAAAGAGCCTCTTGATGAAAGTGAAAGTGGAGAGTGAAAAAGTTGGCTTAAAGCTCAACATTCATAAAACAAAGATCATGGCATCTGGTCCCATCACTTCATGGGAAATAGATGGGGAAACAATGGAAACTGTGGCTGACTTTCTTTTTCTCGGCTCCAAAATCACTGCGGATGGTGATTGCAGCCATGAAATTAAAAGAGGCTTGCTCCTTGGAAGGAAAGTTATGACCAACCTAGATAGCATATTCAAAAGCAGAGACATTACTTTGCCAACAAAGGTTGGTCTAGTCCAGGCTATGGTTTTCCAGTAGTCATGTATGGATGTGAGAGTTGGACTATAAAGGAAGCTGAGCACAGAAGAATTGATGCTTTTGAACTGTGTTGTTGGAGAAGACTCTTGAGTCTTGGAGAAGTGTTGGAGAAGACTCAAGAGTCCCTTGAGTGTTGGAGAAGACTCAAGAGTCCCTTTTGGAAGGAGATCCAACCAGTCCATCCTAAAGGAGATCAGTCCTAGGTGTTCATTGGAAGGACTGATGTTCAGGCTGAAACTCCAATACTTTGGCTACCTGATGCAAAGGGCTGACTTATTTGAAAATACCCTGATGCTGGGAAAGATTGAGGGCAGGAGGAGAAGGGGACGACAGAGGATGAGACTGTTGGATGGCATCACTGACACAATGGACATGGGTTTAGGTGAACTCCAGGAGTTGGTGATGGCCAGGGAGGCCTGGCCTGGAGTGGTTCATGGGGTCGCAAAGAGTCAGACATGACTGAGCGACTGAACTGAATGGTTAATTTCATGTGTCAGTTGATGAGTCCAAGAGATATACAGATAGCTGGCTAAACATTATTTCTGGATATGACTGTGAGAATGTTTCCTGAAGAGATTAGTATTGGGATTGGTTCATCTGAAAAGTTGATGGCTTTCCCCAGTGCAGTTGAGCACCATCCAATTCACTGAAGGCCAAAATAAAACAAGAGAGGCAGTGGAAAGTAGATTTTGCACTGTAACTGCTGAAGCTGGGATATCAGTCTCCTCATGCCCCAGGTGCTGTGGTTCTGAGACCTTCAGACTTGGACTGGAATCTATACCATCAGCAATCTGGTTTTCAGGCCTTCTAACTGCATCATTGGCTCTCTTGTGTCTCCAGCTTACAGACAGAAGATCATGGGACTATTCATATTCATGTGAATCATTAGAACACAGAATCATATATATCCGTATGTTCTGTTTTTCTGGTGAACTCTAACACAGTGTTTATAAACTCAATGTTAGCCACAATGTGGTAAAATACAGTCAGAGGCGGTTCCTACCTTTATGTAAATTACAATCTAGCAGAGAATAAGACATTAGATGAATAATTATAATCATAAAAATTAAAGCGTTAGTTTTATCCGACTCTTTGTGACCCCATGAGCCTGCCAGGCTCCTTTGTCTGGAATTCTCCAAGGAAGAATACTGGACTGGGTAACCATTCTCTTCTCCAGGGGATCTTCTTATCCAGGAATTGAATCCAGGTCTCCTGCATTGGAGGCAGATTCTTTACTGTCTGAGCCACCAGCGAAGCCCATAAAAGCAAAGTGTAATTACAAATTCTGATAATTGCAATAATAGAACTTTCATGAATTTGCTTATGATTGGGGATGTAACAAGGAAGATATCACTTGCCCAAGTGACTTTTAAACTGAAGCATAAACCAACTTGCCTTAGGTAGGAAAGGAATGATGGGTGGGATATTTCAGATAAAGGGACAGTGCATGCCAAGCTCCATTATTTGAAAAGTTCTTTACATGTTGGAGAAACTGGAAGAAGGCCAGGATGCACTTCTGTGTGCTGAGTGAAGCGGAAATCGCTTCAGGATGAGGATGGTGAACAGGCAGGTCCTTGTACCGTCTGTGAAGGAACTTTAATATTGTATTAAGCACAACAGGTTAACACATGGTTTTTAGGCAGGCGATGCCTGATCTCATTGTCAGTTTTGAACAGATGAGAGGAGTCATTAGTATCAGTTGGGAGACGTGTGTTGCAGACAAAATATAATAGTTGTATGAACTAGAGTAGCAAATGTGGAAACAATGTATGTGGATTTGAGATGTATCTGGCAATCTACCTAACAACGTGCTGTATGTAGATACGGGTGAGGAAAAGAGATGCTTTATAGGTGACTCAGGTTTTTAAAATATGGGCAGCAAGGTATATATGGCATAATTTATTGAGAAGGAGAACACATGCTGATCATAACCAACTGTAATATACCTCATATCATTGTTGTTCAGTCACTTAGTTGTGTCTGACTCCTTTCGACCCCATAGACTGCAGCATGTCAGGCTTCCCTGTCCCTCACTGTCTCCCAGAGTTTACCCAAGTTCATGTCCTTTGAATTGGTGATGCCACCCAACCATCTCATAATCAAAGACATAAGAACTTAAACAGATCAAACCCTAAGCTTCGATGATAGAGGATACAACTTCTAAATGAACTTGGGCTATGAATGAAAACTGACTACATTTCAGACAACACACAACCCAAATAATTACCAAGAATTAAAGTAACACAAACATCATCCTCTGCACTTGAAGTATAAAATTAAAATTAAATAACAAAATTTAGAAGGTGCTAGCAGCTTAAACATAATTTAAAAATAATAGCCCCCTAGCTACTATTGGGTCAAAGAAACTGTACAAATTTAAATTTCAAAATTTCTTGAGAATAGTGATAATTAAATCAAAATATATCAGAATCATGGGATGAGGCTGGGTCAATTCCAAAGAAAATTTATAGCATTAAAATAACTATTAATGAAAATGAAAGTAAATGAAATAAATGCTCCATTTAAAAAGTTCATTAAAACAGCACCAAAATAAAAGAAATAGTATGATAAATATAAAATTAGAAAAATAGAAAATTTAGAATAACCAGAAAGCCTTTAGAAAGCCTTATAGAAGGTAGATAAAATTGAATCTACTCTTTAAACCATACATGAAAATATAAGGAAAATAAAATGTATCTTAATCATATGAATGTGGTGTAGATATCCTATTCTGTGCAAATTTATGGCAACTTATACTTGCATTATTTATATGTAAAAATATGCTTGCACTTTAGACTATTTCAATATCATGAATATGTTTGAAGTGAAGTCGCTCAGTCATGTCCAACTCTTTGTGACCCCATAGACTGTAGCCTACTAGGCTCCTCTGTCCATGGGATTTTCCAGGCAAGAGTACTGGAGTGGGGTCCATTTCCTTCTCCAGAGGATCTTCCCAACCCAGGGATCAAACCAGGGTCTCCCGCATTGTAGGCAGAGGCTTTACCATCTGAGCCACCAGGGAAGCCTTCTTTATTTAGGTAAGTTAATTCTGAGATCTAAGGTTGCCTCTGATAAATAGTTAAGGTGTTCTAATGGGTGCTAAAAGGCAGGAGAAATCTCAGAGTAAACCTAGTATACCTTCCTGATACTTTATTTTGACCTAGTGTTTTATTGGAGGGTATTGGTGGTAATATGTTTACAATTAACACAATTAAAGCATTACTTTTTAAAAAGCATCTATGTTATATAACAAAATGCAAATTCTGGAGAATTCAAAGAAA
Organism: Bos taurus; assembly: GCF_002263795.3. Lineage (NCBI taxonomy): Eukaryota > Metazoa > Chordata > Mammalia > Artiodactyla > Bovidae > Bos > Bos taurus. The sequence goes on from NC_037356.1 coordinate 20,924,250, forward strand.
ATCTGAGTTTCAGATGGATTACTTCAGGCTGCCCCCAGACTCATAGAAGGGAATATCTCCACTTCACTCTGCTGCTAGCAGTACTTGAAGGGAAAAAATTGGAAAGCACTGCCTGCAGTTGTTTCTTTCCTTCATCTTCTCCCTTCCTCATTTCCATTTCAAAGCAAATCTTTCCAGTTTTTCTACTTCTGCCTGTGGGAGAAAGGATCTGTACCCTCAATAGAGGAACTGCTCAGTTGCCGGAGACCATTTACTAAAATGGTTGTTAAGAGCAGGAATAAGTAGATTGTAAGCAATGGAGGAGATACTCGGGCAGGAAAAATGAAAGAAATGAAGACTCTGAAGGATCAAATCATTTATAGAAGACTTATCCTGTGAAATAGGATAATATTCTATTTCTGTGAAAGAGAATTTAACTCTGGCCAGAAAGACCACTGTCTCTTGTTGATTAATTTAGGCTTATGTATGAACCATGCATTTAACTTTTTCACTGGCCTTGTATTTTCCTCTTGTCCCATCAAAAGGCATTTTAACAAACATTCTGGGACCCAAGGAGATAGTTTAGACCAATCCTCTTTTCTCCCTTCTGATAGTTACTTTGGAACTGCAGGATGTGGGGGATTTCTTCAAACCATAGACGTTGCAGGGTAAGTTCCTTCATGGTGATTAGGTTTAGATCATAGCAAAGGAAATATTTCCATAAAAATGCAAAAAATAGCTACCAGAATCATGTGAAGTAATTTGTAAATTCAACAGAGTACATTTAATCCTGTGTGCCTTCTAGAGAGAATTTTATGTGTGGTTAAGAATGGGTCCCACTTGATTATACCACTCTGTCTCTATGCATTCTTGCCAATCTCTTCTCAATTGAATTTCCATCCTTGATTGAAAGTAGTTAACACCGGCTCTCTTCTCATTTTGCTGATTATAGGGAGAAAGGATGAGAGTACTGCAGAGCACTGGAGAATGGTCAGTACACCTGGAGCGTGTTAAGTGAGGAATGAAGAGACATGAGTTGTAGTAAGATTATGGCTAAGCAGCAATTGCACTGGGCAGATGTGTAGAAAACAGGATTTACAGTATGTATCGGTATAAAATGTGTGCTTGCTAATGTTTTTCACCTGACATTTTTTTCAGATGATCTGCCTGGAAACATATACCCAGTACTTTCAAGTATATAATTTTCATTCAACTCATGTGAATACAGCTGATTCACTAGAATATGATTCTATTTAGTATACTTGAATCAGAACGAGAAAGTAATTCTCTTCTAAACATCCTACACATATCTCTCCAACACGATGTTCTTACAATTTTCTTAACTTCTTGTGAGATGATGTATAGATGTATGCATTATGGAGACTTAGGGGCTTCATTTCATTTTTGACTCTAGTGAACTGAGACATATTCACCGGTCTTCCGTTTTCATTATATGAATTATTTAAAATGCCAATCTGAAAAGGCTACACAGTACATGATTCCTTTATGACATCCTGGAGAAGACATGAAAAATGATGGTGACAGTGAAAATATTGGTGGTTTCCTGGAATTGGGAAGGAATGGGGAGGAGGAATAGAGAATTTTTAGGACAATGAAAATAATCTGTATAATATAATGGAGAGTATAAGTCATTATACATTTGCGCAAACCCATAGAATGTAAACACCAAGAATAACCCTACCATAAACTATGGACTGTGGGTGATTATGATGTGTCAGTGTGGGCTCATCAATTGTCACATAGGTACTACTCTGATGGGGAATGTGGATAATGGGTGAAGCTCCCCTGGGTGACATAGACAGTAATGAATCTGCCTGCAATATGGGAGACCTGGGTTCTATCCCTGAGTTGGGAAGATCCCCTGGAGAAGGGAATGGCTACCCACTCCAGTATTCTTGCCTGGAGAATTCCAAGGACAGCGGCTATAGTCAATGGGGTTACAAAGAGTCAGACACGACTAAGTGACTAACATTTTCACATTCACTTATGCATACATAGGGTAAGGATATATGAGGAGTCTCTGTGCCTCCTCCTCAATTTTATTATGAACCTAAAACTACTCTTTCTAAAACAAGTATTTCTAAAAGAATTTTCTTCTGACATTTAAAAAATATAATGGACCTGGCAACCATAATCTTTCCAGTTTAAGGTTGCAGTTCTCTTCCATTGTTAAGTGAGTTTGAGTTATGAGAGGAGCCAATAAACGCACTGCTTGGTGGCTCAGACAGTAAAGAGTCTGCCTGCAATGTGGGAGACCTGGGTTCAATCCCTGGGTTGGGAAATCCCCTGGAGAAGGGAATGGCTACCCGCTCCAGTATTCTGGCCTGGGAAACCCCATGGTCAGAGGAGCCTGGTAGACTAAAGTCCACGGGGTTGCAAAGAGACGGACATGACTGAGAGACTAAGCATTTTTGTTGTCATACAAATCTCTGTGAAATCCTAAGTATTTTCATCTGAAATCCTTGTAGCAGTATCTGATATTGGAATCGATTCATCCATTTGTCAAAAGTATTTCATTAGTACGCCCTATATTGGCAACTGTTTAACTCTTCACTGACACCGACTGCATCGTGAGAGTTGGCCTTAAAAATATAAGCCTATAAAGTGGGAATAAATGCAACAGATGCTGTTAAGCTATTTTTTATGTTGAAACTTCCTGTTTTTTATATGTAAGTAGGAAGAAATATGCCAGTTGTATTTCTAAATGATTGATAAAGTCATTGCTTCTATATATGAAAGGTAAAATACAAAGAAACTCTTGATTGCAAGAAGGAGAAACAACTAGTATAGCTATTGACTCATTATTTACACTTCTATTGTTCATCATGATAGTTTTCTAGCTTCTGTATATTAATATTCCACCCATGTAAATGTCATATAATTTCTAGAGCAAAATTAAAGCTAAATAAATTTCATAATGACTTCTAGGTAGTGTTATTAAAATACAAACATTTGAATAGTTTAATCAACTATTAACTATTAATTGTTAATCACTATTAACAATGAAGCAAATTATATGTGCTTCCCTGGTGGCTCAGCTTCCCTTCTATATGTGCTTCTCTGGTGGCTCAGCTGGTAAAGAATATGCCTGCAATGTGGGAGACCTGGGGTCAATCCCTGGGTTGGGAAGATCCCCTGGAGAAGGGAAAGGCTACCCACTCCAGTATTCTGGCCTGAAGAATTCCATGGATTGTATAGTCCATGGGGTCGCAAAGAGTTGGACACCACTGAGCGACTTCACTTTCACTTTTCACTTTCATGCACTGGAGAAGGAAATGGCAACCCACTCCAGTGTTCTTGCCTGGAGAGTCCCAGGGATGGGGAGCCTGGTGGGCTGCCATCTGTGGGGTCCCATAGAGTCAGACATGACTGAAGCGACTTAGCAGCAGCAGCAGCAGCAGCAGCAGCAGAGCAACTTTCACTTTCACTTATTCTATATGTAGCAAAACTTGTTTTTGCCTGGAGCAGTAGAGGTGAGAAAAGCTTCTAGCCAACTAACAAATGTAGTCCCTGTACCCCTGTGCTATTTAAGAATCTGTTAATGTTTTGAAGTGGCCTACTCATTAATGACTTTAGCTTTTGTTCTTCTCTAATGTAGTTCCTATGTAGAGCTGAGTTTCAAAAAGAGCTAGAGGACACATTCAAAAATGAGAATAATCTTAATGGTGATAGAGTTCTTGGATAATTTATTTTTCGTGCTATTTATAACCTTTTTAATGTCCATTGATTTTTAAAAGATTTTAGTTAAAAATTGGGAAACTTTTTTTTTTATATATCAGTTCAGTTCAGTGGCTCAGTTGTGTCACAACTCTTTGCGACCTCATGGACTGCAGCACGCCAGGCATCACGGTCCATCACCGGCTCCCGAAACTCGCTCAAACTTATGTCCATCGAGTCAGTGATAATATCCAACCATCTCATCATTTGTCAGCCTCTTCTCCTCCTGCCTTCAATCTTTCCCAGGATCAGGATCTTCTCCAGTGAGTCAGTTCTTCCCATCATGTGGCCAAGTTATTGAAGTTTCAGGTTCAACATCAGTTGTTCCAATGAATATTCAGGACTAATTTCCTTTAGGATTGACTGGTTTGATCTCCTTGAAGTCCAAGGGACTCTCAAGAATATTCTCCACCACCACAGTTCAAAAGCATAAATTCTTTAGCACTCAGCTTTCTTTGTACTCCAACTCTCACATCCATATGTGACTATTGGAAAAACCATAGCTTTGACTAGATGGACCTTTGTTGGAAAAGTAATGTCTTTGCTTTTTAATATGCTGTCTAGGTTGTTCATATTTTCTTCCAAGGAGCAGGTGTCTTTTAATTTCATGGCTGCAGTCACCATCAGTAGTGATTTTGGAGCCCACTCAAATAAAGTCTTTCACTGTTTCCCCATCTATTTGCCATGAAGTGATGGGACCAGATGCCATGATCTTACTTCATTGAATGTTGAGTTTTAAGGCAACTTTTTCACTCTCCTCTTTCACTTTCATCAAGAGCCTCTTCAGTTCCTCTTCACTTTGTGCCATAAGGCTGGTATCATCTGCATATTTGAAGTTATTGATATTTCTCCCAGCAATCTTGATTCCAGCTTGTCCTTCATCCAGCCTGCATTTTGCTTGATGCACTCTGTATATAAGTTAAATAATCAGGGTGACAATATACAGACTTTATGTACTCTTTTCCCAATTTGGAACCAGTTCCATGTCTGGTTCTAAGTGTTTCTTCTTGACTTGCATACATATTTCTCAGAAGGCAGGTAAGATGGTCTGGTATTCCCATCTCTTGAAGAATTTTCCATAGTTTGTTGTGATCCACACAGTGAAAGGTTTTGGCATAATCAATAAAGCAGAAGTAGATGATTTTCTGGAATTCTCTTGCTTTTTCAATAATCCAATGGATGTTGGCTATTTGATTACTGGTTCCTCTGCCTTTTCTATATACAGCTTGAACATCTAGAAGTTCATGGTTCATGTACTGGTGAAGCCTAGCTAGGAGGATTTTGAGCATTACTTTGCTAGCATGTGAGATGAGTGCAATTATGTGGTGGGCTTCCCTGGTGGCTCAGAGGTTAAAGCGTCTGCTTGCAATGTGGGAGACCTGGGTTCGATCCCTGGGTTGGGAAGATCTCCTGAAGAAGGAAATGGCAACCCACTCCAGTATTCTTGCCTGGAGAATCCCATGGACGGAGGAGCTTGGTGGGCTACAGTCCACAGGGTTGCAAAGAGTCGGACACGACTGAGCGACTTCACTTTCACTTTGAGCATTCTTTGGCATTGCCTTTCTTTAGGACTGGAATTAAAACTGACATTTTCCAGTCCCGTGGCCACTGCTGAGTTTTCCAAATTTGCTGGCATATTGAGTGCAGCACTTTCACAGCATCATGTTTTAGGATTTGAAATATCTCAACTGGAATTCCATCACCTCCACTAGCTTTGTTTGTAGTGATGCTTTCTAAGGCCCTCTTGACTTCTCATTTTAAGATGTCTGGCTCTAGGTGAGTGATTACGCCATCGTGGTTATTTGGCATCATGCAGATCTTTTTTGCATAGTTTTTCTGTGTATTGTTGGAACCTCTTCTTAATATTTTCTGCTTCTGTTAGGTCCATCCCATTTCTATCCTTTATTGTGCCCATCTTTTCTTGAGATGTTCCCTTGGTATCTCTAATTTTCTTGACGAGTTCTCTGGTCTTTCCCATTCTATTGTTTTCCTTTATTTCTTTGCATTGATCACCGAGGAAGGCTTTCTTATCTCTCCTTGCTATTCTTTGGAACTCTGCATTCAGATGGATATATCTTTCCTTTTCTCCTTTGGCTTTAGCTTCTCTTCTTTTCTCAGCTATTTGTAAGGCCTCATCAGACAACCATTTGGCCTTTTTGAATTTTTTTCCCTTGGGTATGGTCTTGATCACTGCCTCCTTTACAGTGTCAGTAACCTCCATCCATAGTTCTTCAGGCACTCTGTCTATCAGATCTAATCCCTTGAATCTAGTTGTCATTTCCACTGTCTAATCATAAGGGAAATGAGGTTAGGTCATACCTGAATGGTCTGGTGGTTTCCCCTACTTTCTTCAATTTAAGTCTGAATTTGGCAATAAGGAGTTCATGGTCTGAGCCACAGTCAGCTCCTTGTCTTGTTTTCACTGACTGTACAGAGCTTCTCCATCTTTGTCTGCAAAGAATAGAATCAATCTGATTTCAGTATTGCCCAATAGTTTTTTCAGTACAGTGATATTTTGAAGACTGTGCTATGCTCGTCCTAGTGTAGTTTAGTTAGCTAATGCAAAATTAATTTTCCTTTGCCTCCTTATATGTTTGTCTCAAATCTAACGTTATCTTAATGATGCTCTGACACAAATCAATGGTGTATATTTACTTGTCTTAGTTCAGTTCAGTTCAGTCACTCGTCGTGCCCAACTCTTTGGTCCCCATGAATCGCAGCACGCCAGGCCTCCCTGTCCATCACCAGCTCCCAGAGTTCACTCAGACTCAGGTCCACCGAGTCAGTGATGCCATCCAGCCATCTCATCCTCTGTCGTCCTCTAGAGAAAAATAATTCAGAATATATGTCATTTAAACTCTTCCATAGAAAATAAATGGCATTTTATACATGAAGTTTCTGCAAAATTTTCCCATTAAAATGAATTATTATACAATTTTAAGACTTTGTTTCACTATGATTTAAATGTACAATTCAAATAGAATAATTTTTATTTTCTTTGATAATAAAGCTATTCCTTTTTTTACTAAAATAGCGTGAAAAAGTTATAAAGGTCACTAAAATATGAATAATCAATATATTGATTGACAAATTACGTTTTCAAGATGAGGTAAGGTCTATAGTAAATTCTTAATGCTGTCTCCAGTTGTTTCATTTTTCTTTCTCAGAATTGAATGTTTCAGATAATTCACAGTTCTGTCTTTAAAAAAATTAATTTTTATCAGAAATAAAGGAGTCTTTGGATATATTTGGGTTCAAAATCAAGATTATCCCCATAATGTCGTGTTCTTTTTTTTAATACTCTGAAATCTACGTGTCCACATGCTTAACTAAAATGAAGATTTTATTATTTACTTCAACAAGCTTTTGTGGATGAGATAATGCTTGCAAATTAACTAGCAAAATGGTTCACACATAGTAGCTGCTTAATCCTTTCCCTTCTAATGGAAGATGATTATACTTTCTTTTTTTAAATTTAAATTTATTTATTTTAATTGGAGGCTAATTACTTTACAATATTGTATTCGTTTTGCCATACATCAACATGAATCTGCCACGGGTGTACACGTGTTCCCCATGCTGAACCCCCACTCCCACATCCCTCCCCATACCATCCCTCTGGGTCATCCCAGTGCACCAGCTCACAGAGCTAGAACAAATAATTTCACAATTTGTATGGAAATACAAAAAACCTTGAATAGCCAAAGCAATCTTGAGAAAGAAGAATGGAACTGGAGGAATCAACCTGCCTGACTTCAGGCTCTACTACACTTTCACTTATAAATGTGAATAGCCAATTTTTTTTTTTTTGATGCATCCTTTCTTTGCATTTTTATAGCTCTTTGATTTGTTACCTGTCTTGACAGAGATGGCGTATCCCAAACCATTTATCATGTCAGACAAACAAATGTATTTTCATGGAACTGATTAAAATTGACTACATTTGATTGCATGTTTCCGGTATCAGAAGGACCAATGAGTCTTAAATGAGATTGAAGGTTCACAAATGGCATTGTTTTACCTAACCCTTTGGAGGATTTAAGCACTCAGTAAACTGGCATGGAGATGGGTTTTGCATCTAGAGCTAAAACTGCTGTTAAAATCATTTTGCTAATGGCAATTTCTAGCACATAGCTCTATAGACAGTGAGAGAGGTGGCTTTTGAAGTAGGTATGGGTCAATTTAAAGGATCTTGCAGGTTATAGTTTAGTGAATTTTATTTAATAAAGTTTAAATTAGTTCTGTTTTTCTCAATGGCCAGGTTCTCTGAATAATGTTCCAATCCCATTGTATCTTTCTGTTCTACAGAGTAATACATTCCTCTTTCCTGTCAACCATGACATCCTTGTCAAAAATCAGTTAACTATATGCATGCATGGTAAGTCGTTTCAGTCATGTCTGCCTTTTTGTAACCCTATGGACTGTGGTCTGCCACTCTCCTCTGTCCATGGGACATTTCGTTTCACAGTTCCTTGCCCTGGTCAGAAACTTGACTGTATTTCGAGACATTTCATGACTATTGTTTCTTTTGTCCCATGGCACTGGGAAACTCATCCCAGATCAGGCAAATGAATGTTCTTCATTTATATGTCACTTCAGGTATTAATTTCAGGGTTAGCCTCATTGATGGATAATAAAAGATTCTCTGGATCCTCTGTCTTCTAACCTAATAGGATCCAGGAGTTATTTCCCTTGTTGCCCCTTCCCATATCTAGAATCACACAATTACAATTATTCTATATTATGAATTTGATCTATTTCCTCAAGAACTTTAGCTATCATTAATTTGGAAGGGGGCCTGGTTATATACTGTGTAATACAAAAGGCAAAAATCTTATAAAATAAACAAATTACAAGCAACAGCTAATAATGTTGTTAAAGTTACAAGTAGGGATTTAAGCCATAAGCTTTCAGAAGCAAACCATCTTCCTAAAAGTTCACCAAGACTAGAAAGTGGATCATCTAACTGTGCTCGTCAAAAATCAGCAGCAATCTGATTTTTCATGTGAGTCACTAAATGTGTTACATTAGAGCATTCATCTGGAGAAGGCAATGGCACCCCACTCCAATACTCTGTCCAAGTACTCTGTCCAAGTAAATCCTATGGACAGAGGAGCCTGGTAGGCTGAAGACCATGGGGTCGTGAAGAGTCGGACACGACTGAGTGACTTCACTTTCACTTTTCCCTTTCATGCATTGGAGAAGGAAATGGTAACCCACTCCAGTGTTCTTGCCTGGAGAATCCCAGGGACAGGGGAGCCTGGTGGGCCACTGTCTATGGGGTCGCACAGAGTCGGACACAACTGAAGCAACTTAGCAGCAGCAGAGCATTCATCTGATATAATGCACAATATTCTGTTTAAATTATATCATTTCACATAGAGTAGGTTTAAAAAGCCTATTCATGGAAGTGTGGTTTTGAATTAAGAAAAGAAGATAGTTGCTGCTTTAGTTTTAGATTTAGAGAAATAATTGAAATACTGTCATTATACATAAAATTCATATTTTAAATTTTATGTGGAATGTATATTTGTCAAAGATTAAAATGATCTAAGAAAACCTGCATTATACTTGGAGATAATGAAGTGTTTTCTATTCTGATTTGTCATTTTTATATATGTCTTATGTTTCATGGAAGAAGAAATGATATATTGCACACATTTGTTTTCTCCATATCATTGAGTTCTGTAAGTTATAGAGTACATTGTGAATCCTTAATATCCGTGCCTTAAAAAATAATTACTTTATTTTTAAATTTATTTTATTATTATTATTTTTTACTTTACAATATTGTATTGGTTTTGCCATACATCAACATGAATCTGCCACAGGTGTACACATGTTCCCCTTCCTGATCCCCCCTCCCACCTCCCTCCCCGTACCATCCCTCTGGGTATAAATTTTAGCTTCACACTTTTGAAATATATTATGAACACACTAACTTGTATACCCTTTCCAGAATCTTGTCTACAACTTTGTGCTTTTGAAATATGATTTAACTTCTCTTAAGTGAAAATGTTGTTTCTAAGAAATATAACTTAATTTTTGTAATCTTAAACATAATACTTTTGATGAAGTAAGAGATAACAATTAGACAGCTATCAATAGAGTGATGGAAACAAAACAAATAGAGAAAATGGCATAAATTGTTTCCCGGAACTCGATGTGCAAAATATGATCTCTCATCGGGTATTAGAATTAAATACAATCACCATCTGGATATCCAATTAAATGAAGGTGAGGCTAGCATAGAACAACTGTAATTCATGCTTAATATCAAATAAAAGTAATATATCATCCCATTATATTTAGTTTTCTAATTATAGTATTTAATTTGGCTTAGGTTGATAGTAAAGTTAGTCTTCTCGGTCTAGAATGACTTCTCCGTTATTCTTGCTCTTTGCAGTGCTGCTCATTCTGTAGTGCTAAGCCCCCTACGTTTCCCCCATGGGTGAGCGTTGAAGAATCCGCCTACAATGCAGGAGCCTCAGGAGATGTGGGTTCAATCCCTGGGTTGGGAAGATCACCCGGAAGAGAAAATAGCAATCCACTCCTATTCTTGCCTGAAAAAGTCCCAGGGACAGAGGAGCCTGGTGGGCTACAGTCTATGGGGTCACAAATAGTCGGACACGACTGAGCAACTAAGCAGGAGAACAAAGCCTCCTATGCTGTGAAAGCTTTCTCAAAAACCAGGACCCAATCATTTGATTCAGTCCTTCCATAGCCTGTGTTTATATTGATGCATTCCCCTTTATTGCATTCTGCCTTGTATAATACTTTGTGCACAGATCAATCTTTCTCATTAGAAAGAACATTACTTCAAGGCAGGACCATGCCTTTCTTTTTCCTTTTTGACCTTTGGTTTGTCCTTCCTTTCTTTTCTAATTTAATTTAATTTCCAAGAACATGACAGATTTTATTTACTGCTACATCAACATTATGCAAGGTGTGAATAATCACAATAACACACAGCCATACAAAGTGCTTAATATTCTCATAAGCATCATTATTTTGAAATTATTGTCTTCATATAGCAGAGGAAAAGAAGTAAAACTTAGGTTTTGGTTTTCAGAATGGCTAATTTCTATTGCCAAGAAGAACATAACTGTCAATATAATCAAAGAAATTGAGGTGAAAACTAGAGTACCTGAATAGACTTAGAAATATCAGTTTGGACTCAACACTTTAAAATATACATTTCTTCAAGCTCCTTTCCAGTAAAATGGCCTGGAAGCAAGTCATTCTAGCAGAATGAGAATCTCTAACCCCACAATTTTCTTATCTAACGCCTTCTGCTAATAGGAACCATAATTCCTTAGAGGAATGTCTGATTCTAGATGTGACACCTTCATCAGTTCTTTTTAAAAGAGGACCTTTCTGTCTATACAGTCATCTTGGTTTTACATTGTCAGGCTCTAGTGAATTTTTGTTGTTACTCTAATTCTATTTTGCCTGCTAGGTTTTAGTATTTCTTCAACTCCTGAAGAAATTGATTTAGGTTCTCAAGTATCTTGAGTTCTAACCAAAAACAAGTGGTGCATGACACAGAAGTTTCTATTCTGAAGGCTTTTGAGCGAATCAGACCAGATCAGATCAGTCGCTCAGTCATGTCCGACTCCTTGCGACCCCATGAATTGCAGCACGCCAGGCCTCCCTGTCCATCACCAACTCCCAGACTTCACTCAGACTCACATCCATCTAGTCAGTGATGCCATCCAGCCATCTCATCCTCTGTCGTCCCCGTCTCCTCCTGCCCCCAATCCCTCCCAGCATCAGAGTCTTTTCCAATGAGTCAACTCCTCGCATGAGGTGGCCAAAGTACTGGAGTTTCAGCTTTAGCATCATTCCTTCCAAAGAAATCCCAGGGCTGATCTCCTTCAGAATGGACTGGTTGGATCTCCTTGCAGTCCAAGGGACTCTCAAGAGTCTTCTCCAACACCACAGTTCAAAAGCATCAATTCTTCAGCGCTCAGCCTTCTTCACAGTCCAACTCTCACATCCATACATGACCACAGGAAAAACCATAGCCTTGACTAGATGAACATTTGTTGGCAAAGTAATGTCTCTGCTTTTGAATATGCTATCTAGGTTGGTCATAATAGTTAGTTAAGAATCAGATGAACAAACCATTTTTCTTCCACTTGAGCATGGAAAGAGAGCATCTGTGAACTCAAATTTCTGGGTGAAAGCACCTGTCTCTTTTCCAACATTTAACTGTTCAAGTTTGAGGTGCTTCATCACACCAATGCCATACCACATAAGCCTCAGGGGAAGTATGAGGCAGAGGACCTGTACAATTCCTTCCTGGAGCAAACCCTGGGCGTGGACACACAGACTTTCTCGGTAGGGGCTTAACGGGTTTCTGTAGGCTATGTCTTCATCAAGAAAGCACAAAATGTTAGTTGTCACATGAGACTGAAAGAAAGGCAAAGTCTTCCCTGTTCTGCCAGCCTGTAACTTTCTGTAAATGCGAAGAATACAGTTTTATATTTGTTCCCGGCGTGGCAACCCCAATCACCTAGGAAGGATCTTAGGCTTTTGGTGAATGTCCCCATTTTCAATCAGCACTCACTGTGGTTTTATGGCAAATGTGAAACTGAGAGCAAGACTAAGTCAGAAACATAAATTCAATCCAAGATTTTTCCAGAATTCTCTAGACATTTATTAAAAAATGTTTAGCTGTTCTTTTCATATGAAATATGTATGTGCATTACACACTCATTGTTATATTTTGTGGATTTTGCCCTTTAATATTATCGATCATCTTCCTATAGGAATAACAGCAAAGACACGAGTATGTGGATCCTTTTGTTTTGAGTGCCAGTCACATATCAACCCAAGGGAAAATAGAAGGTTGCTGCCTAGAGTTTAAATTAACTCTCTTTACCTGGCTTTAGTCTAACAGGCAACCTTCCTGAAGCACTAGAGAAGTGAAATGGAGATAAATCAGTCATGATTAAAGAAATAATCTTAGTTAAAACTAATGAGGAAACTAATTGGAATCATTTATCTTCATGTCAGCTCATTATTATACTGTTGCTCTTCTTTGCATTATAGTGGTCAGAGTGTCCATGTGAATAAACAGTTTATCAGGTTCTTGTGCTGATGAAATAAGACCATTAAAATGAAACTTAAAGTTTGTTAATAATTTCCTGTGACACTCCATTTTTTTTTTAATGAAATGATATAGTTCTTCATACTCTCCATCAGGAATGTAATGGAATGACTTGAGTTATGTGACTTTGTAGAGCAACTTCTGTGTTTCAGGACTGTTAAAATCAATCTACTTATAGGTGTTTCATCTCTCTTGTTGAAGAAGCCTTTTATTTAGTATTTGAATGGACATAATGAGAGCAAATTTAACTTTGGTATGTTTCATTTCATGTTTATTATCATACACCTGAATAAAATAGTTAAATCCTGTTTTTTAAATGATTCAAAACTGTTATCTCAATTTTTTTTAATAAGCTGAGGCAAAGATTAAAGAGGAAAGATCCTATCCCAGTGCTTTACTAAATGAAATAGCTCCCCTTTAATTTTTGCCTCAGCTTATTAATGAAGAAACAGGGAGTGACAATACAGATCATTTAGTGTGGTGGTTCTCAATCCTAGATTCACATTCAAATCTGTCAACTTGAAAAGTTCATTTTTAATTGGAACTCAAGTGTTCAGATGGATTAGTGATAATCTTTGGCCCACATTTATTTATTTTATGAGCATTACTGAACTTGCCATTCAACCCCTTACCCTTATATATGTGTAAGCCTTTCTTATACTAATTTTCTTTCTCCCCAAGAATGAAAAAACTCTTCTCGACTTTGTACATATGTATACATTTATATGCCTGAATAATGCATTTTTGCTTGGTTTTAAACTTTATAAAAAGTGGTTATATAATATGTTTTTCTCACTTATCATTATATTATTAAATTTATTCATGTTACTGCATGTTGCAACTCTTTTTTACTGGTCTAAACCATTCTATTGAATAAACATATCACGTTCATTTTAATGAAAATGTCTAGGGATATTTTCACAGTAATTTTTGTTACTTTCCCTCTTTCTTTTCTTTTCTCTTATCTTTTCATGTTTTCATTTTTCTTCCCTCTTTTTTGAAATTGAGTGGTGCTAACATGAACATTTTTCAATACATAGCCACTTTACAACATTTATTTGGGAATATACTCAGGAGTTGAAATATTTCTCATCAGGAAATGTCTTCGCTAGCAGAAGAGCCAGAGTAGGATGAATGGAATCAGTAACAGTTGGTAGAGGAGGGACATAATGACTGTCAGTTGCAATTCCAGGATAAAGTGTAGTTGTCAGGCATAGCTCATGATTCTAAAAGTGACCTATTGTAAAATCTCCCCAGGAACCATGAGTGACCATCATCTCAAAGAAGCCCTGACTGAACCCAGTAAACTTAATGTGAGATGGGAGTGGATCGAAGAGATGCAAAGGGTGGACCATAGTGGACCAAGCTTGTGGCTATTCTCAGAGAACAATTCCTCAGGGTAAGATGGAGTGAATCAGAGAGATCCAAGTGCTGGGCTACAGTGGACCAGGCCTGCGGCTGTCCTCAAGGGACAGCTCTTCAGCTGCTCTAGTGACATTTTCCTTCACAAACGGAGATCTGAAAGTGCCTGAGTTTTCACTAATCTGGAGAAGCTCTAGTGCAGAGGTAATAAAGCTTAGTTCAAGCATCCCCAGCTGGGGCTAAATCTGAGCAAAACTTCCCTCTGGAGGTCCCCAGTATGGTGAAGACGAGGCTAAGAATTTGCTTGAAATAACACTTGTGCTTAGATTCCTCTTCCCTGACTTCCAAATCCAACCCTTTGATCATCATATGACAAAAAAACACTATGCAGCCTAGTATTTAGCAAAAGTGTGAAGAATGTATTGGAAGAATCGGAAGAGACTGATTAAAAAGGAAGCTGGTGAAGAAGCTATTTTGAATGCTTTTCAATGAAAACAGCGCCAAAGAATTTGGTGTATATCCAGGCCCAAACTATGACAGTTTTTCAAGAGTATGGCTTATGAATATATAATGATTATAATCACATAATAGATATCTTAACCCAAAGTATAGCTCACTTAAACTATCTATATGCTTCTTAAAAGGTAATATCTAATCTCTGAGTTGAATTGAATGATCATGGCTAACCTTGATGTTAACCTGTAGATATTTGCCGATACACCCCTCTTCCAGTATACATGCCTCTATACATGAAGAGGCCCTTCTCCATTAACAATGAAAAATAATCTCATTACCAAGAAGTCCTTTGAGTTTCAGGTTGCTCTGAGCTGTAGTCTCAGAACCACACTTTGAACCATGTCTCTGAATTGATATTCTACCTCTCCGGGGGCTAAAACTTGTAGCCAGGGATATTTTATATTCAGTGGACTGCATGAGGTGTATCTCTCTTCACTACTTAAAGTGTAATAATTTTTACACATTTCACTTAAAAATCGGTTCCAATGTCAGAAAGCAACAACTGCTTTAACTTATATACATATATTTTATACATATTATGAAGAATATGATTAAGCATATGATATAAAAAACAAAAACTTAAAGAGTTATTCATTGGACTCTTTGTTTGACAAACCTTAAATGACAGGGAAGGGGGGAGAAGCTTAAGAAAGGGAGGAAGGAAAGAAGTGGGTTGGGGCGGGGTAGCGGGAGGGAGGTTAGGAGGGCGGTGGGATTGCAGCAGCATTGTCTCTATCTTTGCAGTAGAAAGGTCGGTGACCTGAGAGTTATAAAGTTGAATTTCTGGTGCTTGCTACTCAAATGTTTACTAAGCAGTGTAACCTTTCTAAAGCCTTCATTTTCTCTGTGTTTCATGGTTTGTTTTTCTCTTCTGAGAAAATTATCTAATTATCTGTCTTGAATAATTAATTTGATGTCTGTGAGAAAAGAAAAATAATAAATGTTAGCAGGGTTTGAAATGGTAATGATAATATAACATATGGAATGGTAATAGCTGTTATCTTACCTGACAGATTCAACTAAAAGAAAAAAATATATAAACAATTGGGTAAGATCCCATCCAAACTTGTGTCATAATCACAAATATTAGCTAAAGTAACTCAGTAATTCTTTTAAATTATACTTTCAGTAAATATTTTATTACTTTCCTCTTTTGGTCTGATTTCTTTATTAATTTCTCCTCTTCTCTGACTTTACATTCAGATTAATGAAGGAAAATAAATGTTTAAATAAAACACCCCCAAGTTGTATAAATACTCTTAATATCCAAAAGCAAATAATTATCTAAACCTAATAAATGTGCTGAATAACAAATCTAAGAAATATAATTTTAGATGAAAATCAAGAGACATCATAAAATATTGATATATCTGCATTACAGTAATATAAGAATTACAGTTGTATCATTAAAACAGATGTTTGTATCCATTTTCATTCATAATAATTAAAATCTTTTCACTGCCAAAAGGAGTTGAAGGTCTTGATAGAATAACTCAAATGTATTAATGATTTAAAAATAATATATCAAATATGTTATTTAGTAATAAATAATTAAGTGCTTCATTAGTAGCTGATGACTCTGTCAAAGGGAATAATACTTAAAGGAATATTTGTCTCTTAAGTAGATTGTCACTGAATACTGTATCCATGTTTTTAATCTTTTATACACACTAATTTCTTTCTCATTCTTTTGCCTCTCTCTCAAATACAGTTTCTACAAAGCTTTCCTATAAGCAGGTTTCCTGGTTAACAGTTCCCTTTGCAGAGAACAAATTGTCTACCAGAGATATAACTTTGTTTTAAGGCTCTTCATAGAAAGCAAGGTCTGAGGGCAGGGCTCTCAGTGGCCACTTCCTAGATAGCACGTCTATGATGTTTGATTCAAATATAAAGAGCAGAGTGGAGATGCAAATCCAGGTCTTTCTCATTCTAGAATTTTCCTTTCTTAACTGCTGGGCTGCTGTGCGCTGTGAGTTGTGTGCTCAGTTGCTCAGTCATATCCGACTCTTTGCATCCCCATGAACTGTAGCCTGTCAGGCTCTTCTGCCCATGGAATTTCCCATGCAAGAACACTGGAGTGGGGTGCCATTTCCTACTCCAGGGCATCTTGCCAACCCAGGGTTCAAGCCTACCCACCTTTCTTGCATCTCCTGTATTGGCAGGCAGATTGCCACTGAGCCACGTGGGAAACCCACTGTGCCCTTTAGATGATGGTATAAAATAGCAAACTAGTTATAGTACGACGCCCTGTGCAACTTCCAAGTTCTGTGCACTTTTCCATGCTGTTCTGAGCCTGGGATGTCTTTTAAAACCCCCTCTACTCCATAAGCTCCCTCTTGCCTTTGAAACCGAGTATATAAACCATTCTCTCCAGGAAGCCTCTTCTGGCCCCATTTTTTTTTTAAAGAAAGTCACTGAACGTATTTTTATTAAGCACCTACTATGTATACCAGACACAGATCTAGACACTGACAATACAGCGTAAGACAAAGCAGACAAAAATCCCTGCCCTTAGGAAGTTCCTGGAGCTTAAGTTCTGGTAAAATCAAGAGAGAAAAACTAATCCATGGAGAAAATGACTAAGTTATAAACTGAAGAACAACTACTTTGAAAAGTAATGGAAGGGATTCCTTTAATAAGTTTGAATCAGAAAGAAGCAGCAAAATCCATAAGGAGTCACCAGCCAAAATAGGACCCTTCTGAGCACCCTGAACCTTGCTCTCTGTCTCCCCTTTACCACAGTCTTCAGACATACTGCTCTGAGGGGAAGGAAACACAGGACCTTTAAAGTCCATTCCCAAACCAATGGCAGGTCCAACCAGAGTAAAGCAATGGTTGTGCAATCTGTTTCATAAATCAGGACAATACTCACTCAAATACGAAACTTTCACCATATATTTTCACATACCACAAAATATACCTTTGTGTTTTTCTTAACTACAACAGCGATATACTCTAAGTTAGAGAATATACCCTATTTATCTTTTTCCAACAGTAAGTAATCAGTGAGTGCATGCTAAGCCACTTCAGTCATGTTCTACTTTTTATGACCCTATGGATTGTAGCCCACCAGATCCTCTGTCCATGGGATCCTGTAAGCAAGAATACTGGAGTGGGTTTTCATTTCCTCTTCCATGGGATCTTCTCCACCCAGGGATTGAACTTTGTTTCTTATGTCTCCTGCATTGGCAGACATATTCTTTATTACTAGTGCCACCTGGGAAGCCCAATCACTCAATAAAATTCCATCACTCAGTCGTGTCCAACTCTTTGTGACCCCATGAACCTCAGCACACCAGGCTTCCCTGTCTATCACCAACTCCTGGAGCTTGCTCAAACTCACGACTATCAAATCAGTGATGCCATCCAACCATCTCATCCTCTGTTGTCCCTTCTCCTGCCCTCAATCTTTCCCAGCGTTAGGGTCTTTTTCAATGAGTCAGTTCTTCCCATCAGGGGCCAAAGTATTGGAGTTTCAGGTTCAGCATCAGTGCTTCCAATGAATATTCAGGACTGATTTCCTTTAGGACTGACTGGTTTGATCTCCTTGCAGTCCAAGAGACTCTCAAGAGTCTTCTCCAGCACTACAGTTTAAAAGCATAAGTTCTACAGTGGTCATCTTTCTTTATAGTCCAACTCTCACATCCATACATGACTACTGGAAAAACAATAGCTTTGATTAGACGAACCTTTCTTGGCAGAGTAATGTCTCTGCTTTTTATTTTATTTTATTTTTTTTATTTTTTTAAATTAATTTTATTTTATATTTAAACTTTACATAATTGTATTAGTTTTGCCAAATATCAAAATGAATCCACCACAGGTATACATGTGTTCCCCATCCTGAACCCTCCTCCCTCCTCCCTCCCCATACCATCCCTCTGGGTCGTCCCAGTGCACCAGCCCCAAGCATCCAGTATCGTGCATTGAACCTGGACTGGCATCTCGTTTCATACATGATATTTTACATGTTATTCTGTCTAGCTTGGTCATAGCTTTTCTTCCAAGGAGCAAGCATATTTTAATTTCATGGCTGTAGTCACCATCTGCAGTGATTTTGGAGCCCCCCAAAATAAAGTCTGTCACTGTTTCCATTGCTTCCCCATCTATTTGCCATGTATGAATGGGACCGGATGCAATGATCTTAGTTTGCTGAATGTTGAGTTTTAAGCCAGCCTTTTCACTCTCACTTTCATCAAGAGGTTCTTTAGTTCCTCTTCACTTTCTGCCGTAAGGGTGGTGTCATCTGCATATCTAAGGTTATTGATATTTCTCCCGGCAATCTTGATTCAAGCTTGTGTTTCATACAGCCCGGAATTTCACATGTTGTAGTCTGTATATAAGTCAAATAATCACGGTGACAATATATAGCCTTGATGTACTCCTTTCCCAATTTAGAACCAGTCTGTTGGTCCATGCCTGGTTCTAATCCTTGCTTCTTGACCTGCATACAGATTTCTCAGGAGGCAGGTAAGGTGGTCTGGTATTCCTATGTCTTGAAGAATTTCCCACAGTTTGTTGTGATTGGCATAGTCAATAAAGGGAAGTAGATGTTTTTTCTGGAACTCTCTTGCTTTTTAGATGATCCAACAGATGTTGGCAATTTGATCTCTGGTTCCTCTGCCTTTTCTAAATTCAGCTTCAACATCTGGAGGTTCAAGGTTCACATACTTTTGCAGCCTGGTTTGGATAATTTTGAGCATTACTTTGCTAGTGTGTGAGATCAGTGCAACTTTGCAGTAATTTGGAACATTCTTTGACATTGCCTTTCTTTGGGACTGCAATGAAAACTGACCTTTTCCAGTCCTGTGGCTACTGCTGAGTTTTCCAAATTTGCTGGCATATTGAATGCAGCACTTTCACAGCATCATCTTTTGGGATTTGAAGTAGCTCAATTGGAATTCCTCTGGAATTCATTATGTTATTGAATTTTACAGATATACACAGAAGGACTAAAAAAAAAAAAAAAAAATCTTTATGACCTAAATAACCATGATGGTGTGATCACTAACCTAGAGCCAGACATCCTGGAATGCAAAGTCAAGTGGGCCTTAGGAAGCATCACTATGAACAAAGCTAGTGGAGGTGATGAAACTCCAGCTGAACTATTTCAAAGGGATCAGAATTAAATAATCATACATGCTATTAATACATGTGATTAAATTCTGACATGAACTATTTCTCTCCTTTGGCTGCAGTGTCTTGTCCATTTCTAAAGTCTGAATAATGCCCTGCCTTAGAGAGTTTAAAGTTCCATAAGATAATGACAACAGGATTACAAAAACTGCTTTTCCATGTAACTTTTGCATTTTTAATAGTTATGTTTATACAGATTTCCATCTTTTTATTATTTTCCCACATGAGATCAATTCACCTCTGAATGACCTTGCTGCTTTTCTTCAAGTCTTCTACAATTGTTAAAGCAGTCATTGTAAATTTACTTAAATTTAAGTTTGCTTTTATGTAAATCTGTGCAGTTCCACTTTTTCCACATGTATAGTGGTTGCTTTACATAAGCTGTTTTAAACATCTTTTCTAGTTTGACAATGCAGTTCAATTTTTTTATTAAACTATAAATATGACAATTTCTCTTTTTACCAGTCCTTTTAGTCTTAAAATACCTCCCTGTGTATTTTTTTCCAGTAAAGTGTAAAACTCCTTTTTCCCAATCTTAAAGGTAATTATAGAATCAGACTGGGCTTCCCAGGTGCTGCTAGTGGCAAAGAATCTGCCTGTTAATACAGGAGACATGAGGTGTGAATTCAATCCTTGGGTCAGGAAGATCCCCTGAGGAGGGCAAGGCAATCCACTCCAGTATTCTTGTCTGGAGAATCCCATGGACAGAGGAGCCTGGCAAGCTACAGTCCGTAGGGTCACAAGGAGTCAGACACAACTGAATTGACTGCACAGTACAGCACATAGAATCAAATTAATCTCTCTAAATCTTAAAAACCTTTATCTGTCCTGTGATATCTATCAGACTAAGTCCAAAAGCACATGCTTAATATACAATTCTATCTCCTGTCTTGATTTAATCTCCTTGTTTATCTTTAACTTATTCCACTTACAGACATCTACCACATACAAGAATCAAAAAGGTTCTATTTCTAAATTCCCCAATTCAGTATGATTTCCCTATGGGACATCCTGTTGTCATTTCTGCTTCTTGTAATCCTTATCATTCTTCAAGATTCAAATCAGCTTCTTCATGTAAAGTCTTATCACCAAAACATGATATTAATCATCCCCCTCCCAAACTGCTGCCATTTTGGTCTCTTCTGCTCATTATATTCTGCCTATAATTTGTATAGGTGTTCTATCTCTGTCTTTAAACAAACTTCAATAAATGTTTCCCAGAAAAGCCCACTTAGGTTAGAAACAGTATTTTTAAAGTTGGGGTGCTATTTTAATGCACTCATGGCTAGAGTGATTGGTAGTGCTAGATGAAGTGAATGACCTTTAAAGATTTTTAGACTGAATAATATTTGAACACCAAAATATGTTTGTTTTAAGGAAGGAAAAAAAAATATCCAGGTAGAGGAAATAGGTTATAGAGGCAGGAAACTGCTGCTAAGTCGCTTCAGTCGTGTCCGACTCTTTGTGACCCCATAGACGGCAGCCCACCAGGCTCTCCATCCCTGGGATTCTCCAGGCAAGAACACTGGAGTGGGTTGCCATTTGCTTCTCCAATGCATGAAAGTGAAAAGTGAAAGTGAAGTCGCTCAGTCGTGTCTGACTCCTAGCGACCCCGTGGACTGCAGCCTACCAGGCCCCTCTGTCCATGGGATTTTCCAGGCAAGAGTACTGGAGTGGGGTGCCATTGCCTTCTCCAAGAGGCAGAAAAGCTTGGTGCTTATTTAAAGAATATTGAGTGTTCTTGTTTTGCTGGGAGAGCCTGTGTCTGTGAGTACACTGTGATTGCCTAGCAATGTTAAACTCCATCTTTCTTCGCTCAGAACTTCCTGAAGAGCTCCCAAGTGCATGCAGTGTCCAAAGCGCTCTTTGTTGCCAAAGAGACAGACCCACAGTTGCCTTGCCCGCTGAGCTAAGCTACTCTGTGGGAGATTCATTTGGAATTTTCCCCTTTGTATGTCAAGTGTTGTTCCTGTGGCGTGTGCATCTGCCTCTGATCCCATTTTGCTTAAGATTATTTAATTGCTCCACATGCTGGGAGTGTTTATTTATGCACCCACCAGACACCTGCACCTCTTTGAGGCTGTCTTTTTGATTCGTTTATAAATAGAAAACAGAAAATCCCATTGAGGGTGAAACCCATTTTATGTCCAGTGGAAATGTTTAGCAATCACAGTAGAAAGCACATTGTTTTAATTTCACCGTCTGCCGGAAACATTAGCTCATTAACAGTCTAATTAAGGAAAAGGAAAGAGAGGTGATTTGGAATTGAGGATGCCGCTAACTCTAGTTATCCTGCAGTAGTAGAGCCCATAGATCCTTCACTCTTAAGCACCAATCAGGCCTCTACTTAATCTCTTTCTATGCCTGAACCTATTAGGGTTGTACTTCTCTCTCTCCCTTCCGTGTCACAGAAAATAAAATTGTTTCCTGATTGGAGAAGATGGGTCAATTTTATATTTCACATCAGTTTTGTGTCTTGAAAATTGAGGAGAATGAGAGAGAAACATTAAATTCATTCTTTACCTTTTGCTCTCCTTCCTTAAACATTTACCATGTGTGAGACATGAGTGTGATATAGCCTCTGACTGTCATTTTAGCTTAGAGATATACTTCTAAAGAATCCATTGACAGTGCAGTATGATAATTGCAAGCACAGAGTCATGGATAAAATCTTTGAGGACATGAGAAGATGGTTGGGAAAGGCTTCCTATAAAAGGTGAATATTTAAGTTAGGTTCTCCATTTTGATTTTTATAATAATATGTTAAATTTATGAAAGAAGGTATATATTATATTTTTCTGTAACTATATCTCCATGAAGAGGAAATTAAAGTAATAACAATAATAATGATGACTGACATAGTTTCCTATTTACCTGGCACAATTCTATTTACCTTGGGTGAATTAATTTATTTAGTCCTCACAGCAGTGCTACAAAGTAGGTATTATTTTATCACTTCCATCTTGCAGATGAGAAATTAGAGGTTCAGGGAGGTAGAGTAATTTTCCCAAAACATCACCAAAAAATTAAATATTAGAACCAGAATACAAACTCAAGTAATCTGATTGCTATGCCTTTAATTTTTAACAATTTCTATGAAATATGGAAGTAAGAGTCTTTGGAAAAAAAGAGAAGACTCCAGAAACAATATTAGGATCCAGTCAGAAGACAAATCACACCAGTAATTTGAGCAAGGAGATAGTCACATAAAGAGCCATCAAGAGTTGATTCATTTGGAAGAGAGGTAAAGAGACCTCTGAAGAATGCCCTGGAATGGCAGATATAAGGAGCAGCCACTACATTTAGAACTATGTGAGAGTACTCAGCCATTAAAAAGAATACATGTGAATCAGTTCTAATGAGGTGGATGAAACTGGAGCCTATTATACAGAGTGAAGTAAGCCAGAAGGAAAAACACCAATACAGTATGCTAACTCATATATATGGAATTTAGAAAGACGGTAACAATAACCCTGTATACGAGACAGCAAAAGAGACACTGATGTATAGAACAGTCTTGTGGACTCTGTGGGAGAGGGAGAGGGTGGGAAGATTTGGGAGAATGGCATTGAAATACGTATAATATCATATATGGAATGAGTCGCCAGTCCAGGTTCGATGCACGATACTGGATGCTTGGGGCTGGTGCACTGGGACAACCCAGAGGGATGGTATGGGGAGGGAGGACGGAGGAGGGTTCAGGATGGGGAACACATGTATACCTGTGGCAGATTCATTTTGATATTTGGCAAAACCAATACAATAGTGTAAAGTTTAAAAAGAAAAGAAAACAAAAAAAAAAAAAAGAAAAGAAAGATGAGCAAAAAAAACAAAAAACAAAAAAACAAAAAAAAACTATGTGAGAGAATCTAAGGGAAAAACAGATTAGGAAAGAGGTCTACCCTGTACCAAGTCTAATATATGTATTTACCTCATTGGAGAGGTTGCATCTGAGGGCCAGTGGACAGTAGGGAAATTCTCTGAGATGCATGCAGATCTCACTGTGAAGGTGCCTTCTTTGCTGCAGATACAACTTTCTGGGGTCTTATAGGATCTCTCATACACCACTAGGCAGGAAGCTATAAGAAAAGCTCCAGACCAGTAAAGAAATCCCTTTTTCTTGCAAAGACTCTTCAGGAGCTCAGTACTAATGACAGTTATCAAGCAGTAATGTTTCGAGTCCAGGTACAGCACCATGAAAGGGCAAAAATAAGTGGATTTTGAGCTGAACATCAGAAAGTTAATGACTGATATAGAATGAAGATGTTTAGAAACTCATATTATGTAAAAATACAGTGTTTAACTCTATGCTATTGAAAATAAAACAATGATATATCATTAAAAAATTAATGACATAGAGCAAAGCTTTTAATTTCTTTTAATGCCTAGATTAGTATGTTCACATGCATACATACCAATTATCACATTATTTCAAAAAATTTCTTTAGTGCTCACAATTTAATGACAAGCATATGTTTTACTTTTTCTGTTGGAAAATCTAGTAATGGAAGCATCTTTTCTCCAATTTCAGAGTTTAGAATATAAAGATGCAATACTTGTAAAACATTCCTCCATTTCCTTTTTTTTTTCCTTTTTCAGATCTAAGTGGATTTTCTATATCAACCTTAAAGTTTGAACTAGATTTAAATGTTCTCTTTCCTATGTCACAATGTGACTATTCTAAAATGGAATTCCAGGACATTCTTTAGTATTTGTATATATGTTGTCCTTCTCCATGGTGTTGAAAGTGGGGTACATGGGTTGTTTGTCTTTATTCCATCTCCTTACAGCCAATTCAGAAAGGCTAAAAAAAATGCTTAAAAAATATTTTAAAACATATTGCAGCTTGACCTTATCTACTCCATAGAACCTTAGTATCTCTCCAATAATAACTCCCAGAATCTAAAGAAACAAATTCACAAAAGCAATAGAAGCACAAGCATAGAAACACAATTTGTTTCTGTTTTATAATAGATGACTTAGTCTTCGATTAGAAAAGTTTAGTTTTTGAAATTAGAAAACCTTTGAGCTTCTTTGTCATTCTGAAGGATATCATTGATCTTTGTTGCTTTTCAATATAAGGGAGAAAGTGTAATTATAGGAAATACATGGTCTATATTTAGACCGAAGAATAGGAAAACTATGAATGTTTTTGTCCAAAGAATAATCGTTATTGTTTTAGATTTCTGCAGATATTTTAACATTTTAAAAGAGGGGATGGTTGGAATTGATAACTATTGAATTTTTTCTAGCTCAATATCTATGATTCTACAATGGAGAAATGCGATAAAGGAGTTTTTCAAATGAGATAATGTAACCTAATTGTTAATACTTTGGTTCTTCAACAGCTTTTGAGAGGATTTGGGACACTGAAGAAATACATCTGTGAGATTTATTTTAACATCTCTGTGAAAATATAGAGGGAAAGTGAATACAGTAGTACAAAATTTTAATTTTGGAAATTGAATACAATTTTATTTCTCAGTATTAAAATGATAATCTGCAGGGTTAGAATTGCATTTTAATGTTAAGAAATCTCTTCCATATTTGGAAATGTGGTGTGCACTAAGCAGACGATGGACTTTTGAAAAGTTCTTTTTCAGCTAATGCTTAAGCATTTAATTTAAACTCAGTGAGTTATTTGATAATAAAAGCAAGCTTTTGGAACAAAGAGCATATAGTACATTTTACAGAGGAAAGGATTACAACTCAGACTAAATGAATTGCTTAAATTCACTCAGATGGCAAATCATAGTTAATACTCAAACCTAGGATGATTGATTCCAAATTATAGTCTTCCCATCAAACTGGCTCTCATGTCTGATTTTTAAGAAAATTTCTTAAACATGCTGCTGCTGCTGCTAAGTCACTTCAGTCGTGTCCGACTCTGTGCGACCCCATAGATGTCAGCCCACCAGGCTCCCCTGTCCCTGGGATTGTTCAGGCAAGAACACTGGATTGGGTTGCCATTTCCTTCTCCAATGCATGAAAGTGGAAAGTGAAAGTGAAGTCGCTCAGTCGTGTCCGACTCTTAGCGACCCCATGGACCGCAGCCTACCAGGCTCCTCCGCCCATGGGATTTTCCAGACAAGAGTACCAGAGTGGGGTGCCATTGCCTTCTCCGTCTTAAACATGAAATCAACATAACTTTTTGTGTGTGTATAGATCTCAAAATCCCTAAGAAGTATATCCTCAGCTTGTCTAAGAACAAGAGGAAATAGTGTGTGCAGGTGTGCTAAGTCTCTTCAGTCATGTCCTATTCTTTGCAACCCCATGGACTGTAGCCTGACAGGCTCTCCTGTCCTTGGGATTCTCCAGGCAAGAGTATTAGAGTGGATTGCCATGCCCTCCTACAGGGCATCTTCCTGACCTAAGGCGCAAACCCATGTCTCTATGTCTCCTGTATTATCAGGCAGATTCTTTACCACTAGCGCCACCTGGGAAGCCTAAAAATATTCAATACAAGACTGAAAGGCTTCCATGGGCCCTGAAATGTCTAATATTATACCCATAATTGTTGTTGGAAGGGCTCCTCTGGTGGCTCAGTCAGTAAAGAATCCGCCTGTGATGCAGGAAACCTGAGTTCAACCCCTGGGTTGGGAAGATTCCTTGGAGGAGGGCATGGCAACCCATTCCAGTATTCTTGCCTGTAGAATCCCCATAGACAGAGGAGCCAGGGGACTGCAGTCCATGGGGTTGCAAAGAGTCAGACATGACTGAGCGACTAAGCACAGCACAATTGTTGCAGAGGACAGATTAATTCTAATGAAATACATGACTACGAATCAGCATTTTAGGAAATTTAACTTCACTCCATATCATTCACTGGTGAGCTTCAAGATCCAGAAATTTATTTTATAATAAGATTGGCAATTTTTAATGTTCAGAAATCTGTACTTGGGCTTCCTTGGTGGCTCAGACAATGAAGAATCTGCTTGCAATGGAGATGACCTGGGTTCAATCCCTGGTCAGGAATATCTCTTGGAGTATGGGATGGCAACCCACTTCAGTATCTTCAACTGGAAAATTCCATGGACAGAGGAGCCTGGCAGGCTACAGTCCACATGGTAGCAAAGAGTCAGGTGCAGCTGAGCAACTAACACTTTCACTTTCAATCTCTGCTTGCAATAGACTGGCATAATCTCCATTAATTAATTCTTTGATCTGCCTCATGAATATTTTTAAATTGTCATCTAAGCACATTTTATAAAAATAAGGTTGAACATTGGATTGTATAACAAACAAGCTCTGTTTATTTGAATAAAAAATTGTATTTCTATTTAACCAACTGGGTTACATGTGGGAAATAATTTATCTTGAAATTTATCTGTTTTGGGAAAGCTATAACTTCTGCCTTTAGTAGTCTTAATTTGAAAAAAGTTCTGGAATTTCAGTTCAACAGATTCTAAGTCCATTATTTATTCATTTTGGTGCACCATGATCCTAAGCTTTGTCAAATCTGGCTATTCAAATTCACACTCAGTTGATCTGATCAAAAATGAACTGCTTTAATTAAAATTGGGAGATAGACCTAAACAGGAATAGTACTGAAATAATTACTTGGAAGAGCTCTTTCTTTCAAAGAGGGGCATGAATATTGGCCTGAGACTATTCGTATTAAATGAAAAGAACACATAATATTAGAGATAATTATTTCTAGGACATGGAAAACCACACATAATTTTTCCTACTTAGCAAGATTTCCTTTTACATTCAATGGAAAACTTTCATGGATTTTGAAGATATAAGAAATGATTCATATATCATGTTTTCTTGATATAAGCTATATATATTTATATATATATAATAGTTTTACTCTTTTGCTCTTGGATCTCCCACAGAGCTGCTAAACACCACTTATTTTTTGATAGAATACTTAATTATCTAAAATAATTAAAAATTAATTCATGACTCAAATGCATAAAAATAATTCATAGATTTTAAATAATAATACATTTTATACAACTGTTTTATAGTTTAGCTCTAGAGTGCTGAAACTTTTGAAAATGATACATATTAAAGATACATTTACAAATAACAGCTTGGTGCTTCTACTTATGAAAGAAATGTATCACTTTATTATCAGACAAAAGTGTACTTGTCAGTTACTTATTTTGGAAGAAGTAATATGAGAAATTCAAATTCCCTGATCAAATGGTATAACATGCTGCTGCTCTGCTGCTGCTGCTGCTGCTAAGTTGCTTCAGTTGGGTCCGACTCTGTGCGACCCCATAGACGGCAGCCCATCAGGCTCCCCCGTCCCTGGGACTCTCCAGGCAAGAACACTGGAGTGGGTTGCCATTTCCTTCTCCAATGCATGAAAGTGAAAAGTGCAAGTGAAGTTGCTCAGTCATGTCCGACTCCTAGCGACCCCATGGAGTGCAGCCCACCAGGCTCCTCCATCCATAGGATTTTCCAGGCAAGAGTACTGGAGTGGGGTGCCATTGCCTTCTCCGAAAATCTAAAATATCAAAAATTAAAGTTTAATTTCTACATTCACTAAGATAAATTTATTTTAATCTGTATAATTCATGCAGATATTTTAAAAAGAGTATTTATTGAACAGCTTGATGCATTGTCTCACAGTGAACACACCTGTGTAACCACTGCTCAAGTTAGGAAGTAGAATTTTATCATTATAGCAGAAGTCCCTCAAGCTGCTCACACCACTACTTTACTTTCCCTGTTTCCCTGAAGGTAACTACTACTCTGACTTATAATAGCATAGATTACTTTTACCTGTTCTTAATATTTGCAATGGGATCTCACAGTGTGCATACTCTGTATTTTTTTCACTTAGCATTCTATGTATTTTTCACTCAATATTAAGTGAGACCATTCCATGCTACTTTTTTTTCACTGTAGATTTCCACTACCATATAATTCTACTGTTCTATTTATTAGTGCTGTGTAAAAAAAAAAATTCAGTTGCACAAAGCAATAATTTTATTATTCTCAATCTCTGTGGGACAGGAACATGGACTTGTCATGGTAAGGACAGTTTATTTCTACTCCTCAGTGGTCTAGGGTCTCAGCAGGGATTATCTGAAAGCCAGGGATGATTCAATGGCTGGGACTGGAGCCATTGGAAGCTTCTTCACACATGTCTAGCATTTGATGCTGGTTATGAGCTAGGACTCCCACTGGGAAGTTGGCTGGAACATTTATGTCATCTCCATGTGTAGTCTATTTGAGATTTTATACGGCAGGATGGTTTAGTTGCAAGAGTGAGTGTCCAGATAAATTAAAGTGAAATCTTGGCATCTTTATGATCTAGCCTCAGAAGTTACGTGCATCAGTTCCTCCATAATCTTACTTCTAAAGACAGTAGCAACAAGAAAAACAGCTAATAAGTTTAAGGTAAGTAAATATAGAAAAAAACACTAAATGAGAGGAGTGCTAAGGTCACATTTTAAGAAGGTCAAATGCACTGGGAGAGGGCTTCCCTTGTGGACCAGACAGTGAGCAATCCACCTGTAATGCAAGAGGCACAGGTTCAATCCCTGGATCAGTCCAAGATCCCTGGAGAAGGGAATGTCTACCCACTCCAGTATGCTTGCCTGGGAAATTCTATGGACAGAGGAGCCTGATGGGCTACAGTCCTTGAGGTCGCAGAGTCAGACACAACTGAGCGACTAACAAGTGGAACCAGAGGTTTGTTTGTTTGTTTGTTTTCAACTGTTTATTTTATACTGGAGTATAGCTGACAAAAAATGCTCTTAGTTTCAGGTGCTCAGCAAAGCAGCTTAACCATACGTATGCACCGATCCTCTCCCCTTCAAGTTCCCCTCTCATCTGGGTTGTTACTAGATCTGATAGAGTGCCTGATGAACTATGGAATGAGGTTCATGACATTGTACAGGAGACAGGGATCAAGACTATCCCCATGGAAAAGAAATGCAAAAAAGCAAAATGGCTGTCTGGGGAGGCCTTACAAATAGCTGTGAAAAGAAGAAAAGCGAAAAGCAAAGCAGCAAAGGAAAGATACAAGCATCTGAATGCAGGGTTCCAACGAATAGCAAGAAGAGATAAGAAAGCCTTCTTCAGCAATCAATGCAAAGAAATAGAGGAAAACAACAGAATGGGAAAGACTAGAGATCTCTTCAAGAAAGTCAGAGATACCAAAGGAACATTTCGTGCAAAGATGGCACAATAAAGGACAGAAATGGTATGGACCTAACAGAAGCAGAAGATATTAAGAAGAGATGGCAAGAACACACAGAAGAACTGTACAAAAAAGATCTTCATGAACTAGATAATCACGATGGTGTGATCACTCATCTAGAGCCAGACATCCTGGAATGTGAAGTCAAGTGCACCCTAGAAAGCATCACTATGAACAAAGCTAGGGGAGGTGATGGAATTCCAGTTGAGCTATTTCAAATCCTGAAAGATGATGCTGTGTAAGTGCTCCACTCAATATGCCAGCAAACTTGGAAAAGTCAGCTGTGGCCATAGGATTGGAAAAGGTCAGTTTTCATTCCAATCCCAAAGAAAGGCAATGCCAAAGAATGCTCAAACTACCGCACAATTGCACTCATCTCATGCTAGTAAAGTAATGCTCAAAATTCTCCAAGCCAGACTTCAGCAATACGTGAACCGTGAACTTCCTGATGTTCAAGCTGGTTTTAGAAAAGGCAGAGGAACCAGAGATCAAATTGCTAACATCCGCTGGATCGTGGAAAAAGCAAGAGAGTTCCAGAAAAGCATCTATTTCTGCTTTATTGACTATGCCAAAGCCTTTGACTGTGTGGAGAGAGATGGGAATACCAGACCACCTGATCTGCCTCTTGAGAAACCTGTATGCAGGTCAGGAAGCAACAGTTAGAACTGGACATGGAACAACAGACTGGTTCCAAATAGGAAAAGGAGTACATCAAGGCTGTATATTGTCACCCTGCTTATTTAACTTATATGCAGAGTACATCATGAGAAACGCTGGACTGGAAGAAACACAAGCTGGAATCAAGATTGCCAGGAGAAATATCAATAACCTCAGATATGCAGATGACACCACCCTTATGGAAGAAAGTGAAGATGAACTAAAAAGCCTCTTGATGAAAGTGAAAGCGGAGAGTGAAAAAGTTGGCTTAAAGCTCAACGTTCAGAAAACGAAGATCATGGCATCCGGTCCCATCACTTCATGGGAAATAGATGGGGAAACAGTGGAAACAGTCAGACTTTATTTTGGGGGGCTCCAAAATCACTACAGATGGTGACTGCAACCATGAAATTAAAAGACGCTTGCTCCTTGGAAGGAAAGTTATGACCAACCTAGATAGCATATTCAAAAGCAGAGACATTACTTTGCCAACAAAGGTTCATCTAGTTAAGGCTATGGTTTTTCCTGTGCTCATGTATGGATGTGAGAGTTGGACTGTGAAGAAGGCTGAGCGCGGAAGAATTGATGCCTTTGAACTGTGGTGTTGGAGAAGACTCTTGAGAGTCCCTTGGACTGCAAGGAGATCCAACCAGTCCATTCTAAAGGAGATCAGCCCTGGGATTTCTTTGGAAGAAATTATGCTAAAGCTGAAACTCCATTACTTTGGCCACTTCATGCAAGGAGTTGACTCATTGGAAAAGACTGTGATGCTGGGAGGTATTGGGGGCAGGAGGAGAAGGGGACGACAGAGGATGAGATGGCTGGATGGTATCACTGACTCAATGGACATGAGTCTCAGTGAACTCCGGGAGTCAGTGATGGACAGGGAGGCCTGGTTGCTGCAATTCATGGGGTCACAAAGAGTCGGACACGGTTGAGCGACTGAACTGAACTGAACTGAGCTGGTTTCCCTGTGCTACACAGCATGTCCATTGAACAGGAGGTATTTTGCAGCTGCCTTTGGAAAATACAATCTGCCATATACTGTATTCAAATATAAGTTAATATAATGAAAACAGAAGATTGTACATATCTATATCTATATATAGATATCCACTAACTATTGATAGACCCTTGGTTTATTTCTAGTTTAGGGATATTATGAGTGAAATTGTTATGAACATCTGTACATGATATATGATATTAAATGTATCCACTTTTTTGGTTGAATGTATTCAAGAAATGGTATTGCTTGGTCATGGATAGTTTCAGGTTGTGTTTTCAAGAAGCAGTGATTGAAACAAATATGCAGACATATTTGATTTATTTAAAGAGTACTTTCCAGGAAGACCTACTGGAAAGTGAGAGAAGCAAAATAGGCAAGGTGAAAAGCTGGTCTAGAATGTCATCTGAGATAGTCAGGCCTTCCTTGGCCTCATTCACAGGAGACTCTGAAACTTAAATCACATGTCAGAGTAGTCTTTCTCTAAAGGCCGGAGAGCAATGTAATGTATCAGTTGATCATCATCAGAGAACAGTCTGCTTCACTGAGTATGGTGATGAAGACTGGGCAGCAGTGGGATACCTCCATATAGACATTTCTACTGTCAACTGAAAGCAATTCTACAAAGTAAAGGGCAGTTATGAACTGATGGGAACCAAGATTCATGCTAACTGGGGGATGGTTCACAACAGAGACCAGAGGCATAGGTGGAAATACTTACTGTGTTTATCACAGGGCACCCTTGGAACTTGAATCTCCCATTAAGTTAATTGTATCCATTATAGTACTAAATGCTGATTTATCACTGTTCTCTAAAAAATTTACAAGTGTTAGGTTAGTAGTAGAACTCAAGATCCTGCTCTTAGTTACTTCCTATTATCTGTTATCTTCTAGATAATAAGGCTCTATTATCTTCTCCTTCCTAACTTAATCATTCTCAACTCCTCTCTGCCACTCTTCTTGGCTAGCACTTCTTGTCTAGGGGGCTTGCCTAATGGAGTGACCCAGTCTCTTATCTCTAAAGTGTTGGAGACCTTGATCACCATACACTTATATCACATGGCTATACTTGTCAATTTACAGTTAAGTTAGACATGGGAGTAAAAAGAGATGCCTTGGTGGATTACATTGACATATTTCCCCAATCCCATTTTTTGGCAGTAGTCCTATTTTTTCTGGATTATCAAGGCTAATTACCCTTGGTAGGTGTGATAACTTGTTTGATATTAGTAATGACTTTCTTTTTCTTACCTGCTATCTACTTACTCAAAGTTAGTGATGAGGCAATATCCTTAACTTTAATGGAAATCTTACTCTTCATCTAGTAAAAGTTTTCTTTCATGAGAATCAGAATTTTCTGGCCAAGCGAAAAATGTACAAATTCCTTGACTCACTGGAAGTGATGGTAAGACATGCCCCTACTACTTCCACTCCTTGGTCCTTTCACCTATGAACTCTACCTACTGAGTCCAAACTATCATCTAATGGCTGTTTGCTTATAGTCTATAAACACAACCAAGATTGCTTCCTTATTCTTGATGGTGTCATTGTCAAGCTGATGTTTCAGCTGCATCTTTATGAGGCTATCTCACTCTCTAATAGGCTAGCACCTACTAGTTGAATCAGTGTGTGAAAGGACCAGTGAATTCATGGCTTTGGTCACACCTTCTTTGCTATAAAGGCTCCTTTGTTTTGAAATGATGTTATGTGGGATTTCATGTTGGTGAATCAGATACTACGAGAGTTCACGGATGGAGGTTTTGGGTGACATCCTCAAGACATGAAAGGCAAGCTAATTCCTGGAGTATATGTAAGCTCTAGTCAGGATTAATGAAACACCTTTATAGGATGGGAGGAGTCTGATGAGATCATTTGACAATAAGTAGCTGGTAACCTTCTAATTTTAGGGTAGGAAACAGCATCCTGTTCCAGTATTCTTGCCTGGAAAATTCCACAGACAGAGGAGCCTGGAGGTCTAGTCCATGGGGTCACAAAAGAGTTGAACACAGCTGAGCATGTACCCATTCACACATGCACATGCACACTCACACACACACGTGCACACGCACCATCTTCCAGGGAATGGTTCTTCACTGGTGGCTCAGCACTGATGTCCATTGTTGACTAGACAGACATCCAGCTGTTGCCATAGCTAAACTCTCTTTGGTGAAAGGGATTCCACCAAATTGGAGTTGGGCTCATGTAGTTGGGTTTGAGTAGCCTTCATCTCTGACCGGAGAAGGCAATGGCACTCCACTCCAGTACTCTTGCCTGGAAAATCCCATGGACGGAGGAGCCTGTTAGGCTGCCGTTCATGGGGTCGATAAGAGTTGGACACGACTGAGTGACTTCACTTTCACTTTCACTTTCACTTCATCTCTGACACCATGGGTGCTCCATTCGGCAACTCACTGTGCCAAGCTGGAATGCAAACAGTGGAGAGCCTAAATGACATGACCAATTTGCTAAACTGTTTTCCACTTCTCATAAGTCTCTGAATACACTTTTCTTGTGTCACTTCTCCTTATAATGCCCAAACATGTGCCCTTTGGGAGAACTTCCATACTCCATTGGGTTTCTAGGGTCATCCTAAATGTGACCTTGCTCCAGTAAATTAGAAACATTCCTTTCACAATAGAATAATTTACTTATAGTAATAGACAACTCACCCATACGTGTAATATAGATCTTCTATCTCACACATTCTTATATTGAACTATTAATTTTTAGTCTATAGTGTCATAATCCCTTATGTGTTGAATACTTATTTTCTAAACACAACAATGAAAAAAAAAACCTGTTTTTATATTTTATAAATAAAAGAGTGTTCTTGTTGGAAAATCTTCATATGTAACCATGAACAATAGTGTGTGCAATCTCTTTTTTTCCAATGGTCTTTATTTATTTTTAAACATTTTTAAAGATTACTTTCCATTTATAGTTACTGTGAAATAATGGCTATATTTTCCACTATGTATGAGAAACCCACTAGCCTTATCTTACACTTAATAGTTTTTACCTTCTATTTGCTGCCAGTATATCTTGATATAGCCAAAAGAAACTAACCAATTATCAAAAACCTGCTATTTTGAACATTTAGATTTTTTTCAGAATTTGGTTTTAAATATTATTTCTTTTTTGATTTATATACAGAAGTATTACTATCAAGAGTATATTAGTTCTTAATAAGAGGGGCTATGTGGTTGTTATGACTGTTGTGATTTGGCAATAATTACTGATAAATACTGGACGCTGAGAGCTGCATGTTGGACTGTGGTGGATCTGAGAGTGTAGCAGGGACACTGTAAGAGTATCAGGTACACAGAGCTGTTTCTAAGAGATAGATGGCTCTGGCTACTCGTTTCTTATCCTTCTTCACCTGCTACCTTCGTGTCTCTTCCTCTTGGCTTTCATCCCATATGGAAGCTCCCAGTCATCTCACTTCCCAGACTTTACATTTCCCATGGTATACCCCTCTCTTTACTTAATAACAATGGTCATATGTATAAATCTAGTCTCATTTCTTCAACACAGTGTTGGTATACATTTACCTAGAATTTTGAATGACACATCATCCCTGATTTCTGTTCTGCTGTTCTGTCTCCATGCCTAGAGAATTCTCCACCACTACACAATTCTGATGAAGCATGACAGGGTATTTGTGAGCTATTTTGGCCTCCATAGGTTTAATGTCCATTCCACTCACATAAGCACATGAGAAGTTTATTGCTTGGTGACATTTCTTGATCTACAGTACCTGCCACTACTTGTGACATTGCATCTCAGATTAAAGATCAGCCTGGAGCATTGGCTCAAATGGGCCTTGAGGCCCCAGGAGTGGTTCTGTTTCTCACAGCTGCACCTCAGGCTCATCTATCCCAGGTTGGGGCTCTCCTGCCACATACACTGCCTTGCTTGAGGCAAGGCTGTCATTACAGGTTTTCAGTGGAATAAGAGAAAGGAGGCCTCATTTTTCAAAGCATGTAATTATACACTCATTTTAACAACTAACACTATTATTGGTCCAC
This sequence comes from Bos taurus, assembly GCF_002263795.3. Lineage (NCBI taxonomy): Eukaryota > Metazoa > Chordata > Mammalia > Artiodactyla > Bovidae > Bos > Bos taurus. The sequence continues at coordinate 20,959,949 of NC_037356.1, forward strand.
TGCTTTATTCATATTTATGTTGGATTTTGAAAGCATGCTTATCCAATTTTTCAATTACCATACCCATCTGATATTGTTTAGGGCTAAAGATAATTTGAGTAATGACCACATGAAAGAAGTATTAGACATTACAAAACTGCAAAAATTACATTGCATAAAAATCAGGATCCAAGCGACTAACATTTAGACAATGGAGATCTATGTGATTTAAAAAAAATTAGTTACAAAAGTAGTTCAGTATTTTAATGTGTTTTTCATATGACATATGTCAGACTGTATATAGAATATTGATTTTCATCCCTGCCAGCAAATCGTGAGTGAAATGCTGCCAGTCAGAAAATTTTCTAGAAGAGAATGAAGGCCCTGAGAATGATAACATGTAATAAATAGTCAAAAGAAATGATGTTAAGATTAGGTCGTCTAAGAGGTATAACTTTCAGAGGACCTCTTAGCTATTCTCAAACACTTAAAGGACTTTTACATGCTATAAACAGATGTGAATCATTGTAGACATTGCCAAGGACTTAGACTTCGTTATAAATACTAAAACCACTCAAAAATAACCCAATCACATAAGGACAAATACTGCATGATTTTGCTTCTATGAGGTGTCTCAAATAGTCAGTCTTATAGAAAGCAAAGAATAGAAAGACAGTTACCAGGAAAAGGGGAAAAGAAATGGGGAGTTTCTACTCAATGTGTATAAATGTTTCATTTACACAAGATGAATACATTCTATAGATCTGCTGTACAACACTGTGCCTACAAATAATAATACTGTTTTGTATACTTAAACATGTAAAGAGAGTAGATAGGTTGTATTCTTACCATAGCAATAAAAAAGTAAAGAGGGGCTTAAAAAGTAGTTATGAGTATTATCAAAAGAAAATAGATATTTACTATAATGCTCAACTTTTTGAAATCTTAGTAATTTGTGTAAAGACAGAGGATTGAAACAATATATCTACCTGTAGTTCCTTCTGGATTCCCACTATACAGTAAATCAAATTATTTTTGAAATGATGTAAGTCCGAAAGGTCAAAGGGAGTGAAAAACTAGACAACAGAAACAAAATATTGGAGGAGAAAGAAATATAAGATTGTAGAACATAATTTAGGTGATTAGGAATTTATTTCAAGAGGATTAATATTCAAGTGATAGGTGTTCTAGGAAAAGAAGACATATGAAATCATTAGTGAAATAATTCTTTAAAGTAATTGCAAACTCACAGACCTTATAGTTTGATAGAACCCATATGTCCAGAAAAAACAATGAATTAGTAATGAAACCAAAATAAGTATTTGAAAACAAAATGAAATCCCAAAAGAAACATTAGAATAGCTTTGGTCTTCTCAACAGCAATATTACAAGGAAAAACATTTTGAAGCCATACTTTCAAAATTCTGAAAGAAAGTTGCTTCAAACCTAGAATTTTATATTCAGCCAAACCATTGTTCAAAAGTAGAACAATAAATAACATCTTCACAGCTAAATGCTCTAAAAAAATGTCATTCAAATGCTTTCCTTAGGAAGATATTGGAGAATATTATCCATGGAAACCGTAAATAAAGGAGCCTCTGGATACAGTAAATGGTATGCAATTCAGGAAAGAATAAAAAGGAATTCCAGGATGCCAGTGACAGAAATCAAAGGATCACAACTCAGAACCACCTGCTACAGCAACCAGCTTACATTAGATCAGGTCAGAAGTTCTAGGGGAGAATTCTCAGAAAGATAAAATTGATAGTGTATGTGATATGTCCTAAGATCCTGAGAGAATATATAAAAAAATTAAAAACTTGGAGTTTGGTTATTGTTCATTCTACAGGATATAAGGAAACATTTTAAAGATCATTTTTAATTTAAGAAGTAAAATGTGGTGAAGGAAAAGAAAAGAGTTTGTTACATGTGTAGTCAATGATATAAACATTAAATTTCAAATTAATTGAAATCATGGTATAAGTTAATTGGTAAAATGGGATGATGGGAATTTTATGTTTATGATGCTTGTTTGTACTTCAGTTTTATGTACCTCACTTTATTTTTATTTTTTTATTTTTCATTTATTTATTTTATTTTATTTTTTAACTTTATTGTATTGGTTTTGCCATATATCAACATGTACCTCACTTTATATATGTAGGCTTACTGATTCAAGGTAGAAAGAGAGATCAATCCCCATCTTTCTCTAGTTGAAACAATAACACCTAAAGTGAAATAAGTTTAAAAGTTGTCTGTGTGTGTGTGTATGTAACTTAGAGATATAGAGGTAAAAGCAAAGTAATATTTTGAAAAAAAGTGAAGGAATGTTCTGATATATAAAGTGAAAAATGTGAGGATAACATGAATAATCACTTCATGAAAAAATATATGGAAAATTATTTTAAACTATATATGCTTAGCTGCTGCTGCTGCTTCTAAGTCGCTTCAGTTGTGTCCGACTCTGTGCGACCCCAGAGATGGCAGCCCACCAGGATCCCCCAATAAAGAAAATATGATAGGAAGTTTTAGAAATGATGTCATTGTATTGGATTGGCCAGTTTGTTTAGGTTTTTCTGTACCAGTTTAAGGACAAACCTAGATGAAGTTTTTGGTCAATCCAGTATTTGGTTAGCCCAAACTCCTGTTTATGCCCCTTCTTATAAAATGTCACTTCATCTTGCTCAGAGTGATGAAAGCATCATGGTAGCATAAGACCTTGCTCTTTTTTTGTCTTTTCTTTTTCACAACTAAAGTCTGACATACATCCACATACAAAAGTCCCATAAAAAAGGGCTACTGCATCAAATGCCAAGGAATCTGGGAATTATGGAAAATAAACTTACTTTGGCTACATGTTTAAAAGTAAATTACCTTGGTGAACGATGAACAATTTTTTTTTTTTTAATATTCAGATAGTTGAGCAAAGATTACCTTTGGGTTTGAATTATCTTTATCCCAGTAAATGGTTTCTCTTTATGAATGAGAGGATGTAAAGAATGACTGTCTCTATGATAAAATAGTGAATTGGAAAATACTTCAGTGCTTAGATATTTTTCATGATATGATAGTCATTAGTACTATTCCCTGGTATTTCTGGTCTTACCCTTCAATGCATATAATAAAATCGTACTGCCTGCCTCTTTGAGGTTAGACATGACCATGCGACTTATTTTAAGCACTGAAATGTGGGAAGACATGATAAGTGTCTCTTCAGGGTAGGTGTAACTCCAGGTAGTAGTATATGGATAAGAAAAACATGCACTTTTAAGAAAATTGCAATACTCTCATACTAGTGGAACAAAGTCTACATATATTTACTCAGGAAAGGTAATTTTATTACATGATTTTTTTGTTTGTTAAAATCCAATAAACATTCTAAAAGTTAAAACTTATTGGGTATTTTCTATTTGCTAGACACTATTTTTTTTCATTATAATCCCCTCAAAAACCTTATGTTGTAAGGTAATATTATGACCCCCATTTTACAGAATCCCCCCCAGACCATAGATTTTAAAAACTCACCAAAAGATCATAGACATACTATGCCCCCCAGAGTTTGAACTCAGGCATCTTGATGACAAAGCAGATACTTAAACTCTATGCTTTAGAGTTTACTCTACTGCATAAATGTGATTTTTTTTAATTTGTATAAAATTTTATAAAAACACTAACATGCAGAATCTTGAGATTATGCATAATCTGAAGATACTCAATGACATTTCACATTTTTAAAATCACATTGATTCCAAAGAATTATATGTATTTTTATATTTATCCATCTTCATGTTGTAATTTTTATATTATTTCCTTTTTTCAATTTACTTTTTCTCGTAGTAAAGTGAGCTTCACAGGTACCTCAGTAGCAAAGAATCCACTGGCTAAGCAGGAGATGCAGGAGACACAGGTTTGATCCCTGGGTCAAGAAGATTCCCCTAGAGAAGGAAATGCCAACCCATTCCATGGCCTCACAAGAGTCAGACACACCTTAGCAACTTAACAACAAGCATGAAGTAGCTCTAATTATCATTAACAGGGTTCCTTCTCTTACAGAGAACTAAAGTTCAAGGCATTCAAAGAATAAAAACATGTTGACCAGGCCCTTAGGAGATTAGAGTCTCTAAAGGAGAGAAAAACATATATAGGAAACATTGCATTACAAGGTGCAATGGCATATAGCATTAAAGACATGGCAATTAAAGCCAATGAGGGTAAGAGGTCATGGAAACCAGTCAAGTGTATGCGTGACCAGGGAAGCAAAGTAAAGGAGCATCCCCAGCCTGGGTTTTTTCATATAGACAGGAAAAGAAAAGAGTGCAAGGGAGAAAGGACAGAACTCGTAAAGAAATGCTAAGAAATTCAATTTAGTTATAAGATGGAATTCATGAAAAACCAAAACTGGGAGATGAGATTGGCAAAGATAAATATGCACTTTAACTACATGTGTTTTTGTTTGTCTATTGACAGTACTTCATGGTTCATTTATATTTATTGATGTATTGTTATCTGAGAAAATATCCAGATTCCCTGCCTGAGAGGAGGGGAGGGGCAGTGGGTAGGGATGGGTGAAGAAATGCAAAGAAGCACCAATTCTCCTTCACACTGTTTTTAAAGTCATAGACACAAATGCCTTACAAAAATTAAATTAGGTAAAACTAAGGACATTGAAACATTTTTAGTTCCTACATTGGACACGGCACATAGCTCTAGAAAGGAAGAGGAGTTGTGTTGAGCTACAAAAGATAGCAAAAGGGTAGAGCCAATAAGTTGTTTTTGAAAAGCTAATACAGTTATCTAAGACCTTATTTCGGAGAAGGCAATGGCACCCCACTCCAGTACTTTTGCCTGGAAAATCCTATGGACAGAGAAGCTTGGTAGGCTGCAGTCCACGGGGTCGCTGGAGTCGGACACAACTGAGCGACTTCATTTTCACTTTTCCCTTTCATGCATTGGAGAAGGAAATGGCAACCCACTCCAGTGTTCTTGCCTAGAGAATCCCAGGGATGGGGGAGCCTGGTGGGCTGCCGTCTGTGGGGTCACACAGAGTCGGACACGACTGAAGCGACTCAGCAGCAGCAGCAGCAGCAAGACCTTATTTGGAAGTGTGGCCAAATGCTAATATTTTAGTAAATGGCTTCTGTGTCAAATGTTACAAGTTTAACCTTTTCTCAGCTGTCAGTAAAACGCAATTGTCAACATGTCATACAGGTAAAAAGCAAATAAGCAAATCAATCAACTTCTTGTTTACGATCAAGTTCCTTTCTGCTTTTTTCTCCTTTGCCCAATAGCAGAAGAAACAAATTTCTTCTACTGATCATTGTGATTTAGTCTAGAACTTAAAATAATGTTCCCAAGAGAAGTGGCAGTGTTTTAATAAAAATATCTAATTCTGTTTTTGTTGCTGGTTGTATTCTTGGTCTAGCACTAAGAGTTAGCTTGCTGTGAACTCAGAAATATTGATAAGATATAGAGGTAAGCCCATTATATCTTCCCAGGTGGCCTTAGCAGTAAAGAATTCACCTGCCAACTCAGGAGACAAAAGGAACCATTCAATCCCAGAGTTGGGAAGATCCCCAGGAGAAGGAGATGGCAACTTACACTAGTATTCTTGCCTGGAAAATTCCATGAACAGTGGAGCCGGGTAGGCTAGAGTCCATGGGACCATAGACCGTCGGACACGACTGAGCACACAAAGAGATAAACCAAGCATTACACCACGCTTATGGCAGAAAGCGAAGAGGAACTAAAAAGCCTCTTGATGAAAGTGAAAGTGGAGAGTGAAAAAGATGGCTTAAAACTCAACATTCAAAAAACGAAGATCATGGTATCCGGTCCCATCACTTCATGGCAAATAGATAGGGAAACGATGAAAACTGACAGACTTTATTTTCTTGGGTTCCAAAAATGGCTGCAGATGGTGACTGCAGCCATGAAACTAAAAGACGCTTGCTCCTTGGAAGAAAAGCTATGACCAACCTAGACAGCATATTAAAAAGCAGAGACATTACTTTGCCAACAAAGGTCCATCTAGTCAAAGCTATGGTTTTTCCAGTAGTCAGGTATGGATGTGAGAGTTGGACTATAAAGAAAGCTGAGCACTGAAGAATTTATGCTTTTGAACCGTGGTGTTGGAGAAGACTCTTGAGAGTCCCTTGGACTGCAAGGAGATCCAACCAGTCAATCCTAAAGGAAATCAGTCCTGAATATTCTTTGGAAGGACTGATGCTGAAGCTGAAGCTCCAATACTTTGGTCACCTGATGGGAAGAACTGACTCATTGGAAAAGACCCTGATGCTGGAAAAGGTTGAGGGCAGGAGGAGAAGAGGATGACAGAGGATGAGATGGTTTGATAGCATCAGGGACTCAATGGACATGAGTTTGAGCAAGCTCCAGGAGTAGTGAATGGACAGGGAGGCCTGGCATGCTGCAGTCCATGGGGTCACAAAGAGTCCAACATGACTGAGTGACTGAACTGAACTGATTATGGATCATCTGGCATCATATATAAACTGAAAAACAAAAAGTTGTTGCTGATGTTGCCTGTTAATTTAACTGGTTCCCACAGTATTTCATTAACAGTTTGTGCAAATAAGTGCTGAAAAATTCAGGAAGGAGAGTTTTCTCAGTACATTAAATGGGGCTGCAGACCTTTAAAAAGTAACTGTTTATGTGATAGTATACTATAAATTAAGGATTAATTCACAATTAGAAAATGGTTAAAATTACATTTTCAGCTTTCAATGGTGTGGCTATGTGGAAAACATTTCACTGAAAGGTCAAACTTGTAAATGTTTCAAGACAAAATATTCTTCCCCCTGCCCCCATCTAAAAACTGTGACCTTTACACTGTTTTTTCCGCTCTGGCAGAATAGACTCCTATGGCTGTTATAGTTTTCTGAGCTTGTCTATTGGTGGTGAATGTGTGCATATGTCTTTTGTAGAAAGATGCTAGTAATAGATTTTTTTCCCCCTGTAGTGTATGTGTGAGTATGCACATCCATAATTCATCAAAACAGACATTTGGAAAATGAATTAAGCACACCAACTACTTTTCTGAATCACAGAGTTTCATGTTTGCTTATTAAAATAACAATAGTTTTTTTGACCAAGTGCAAATGTGGTTTTACCATATAAATGTATTCTTTTTGCAAATTATCTTTTAGTATTCTGTTTAAAACTTCTTTTCTAATGAGTCATATAAGTAGGGATCTTTTAAATGAATAATTCTTCTTGGCCAAAAGTGAGTAGTCTATAAGCAAGTATATTTCCACATGTTAAAGGGCACATATACTGGAGAAAAAGAAACGTACTGTAAATTAAATACAAAAATCCTGGAATGATTTCTAGAACTGAGTACATCATAAGCAAAGAAATAGGAAGAAGTTTTCAGAAGCAATGCTTAAGGGGAAGCATAATCATAGCTTTAGAACTCTTAATAAGTTAAAGAAGAAAATTCACATAAGAGGGATACTACACTATATATTCTTTGAAACTTACTATATATGCATACATATGCATTTGGTGTTGATATTGCAGAATTTATATGCCAAGACAAAACGCAATTTTCCCATACTATCATTAAAGTAGCTAGAGAAAAAGCCAAATAAAACATAAAATATTATGGTATATGAGGAAAAGCTCTTATTTTGAAGACAAATTTTCCATTTCCTTGCTACCTTGGACTTTAGATAGTTCAATTTTATTTTCCATTAAAATTCCGTGTTGTTTACCTAATGAATTAATTGTGTTTCTACCAGGTCAATGACTGCATTTTCATTCAGTAACTTACACAGACTAGGAAATGTGATGCTAGATATCCGGAGTGGCTGTAATGTTGTATTAATGAGGAAGAAAAATCACAAATGGGCTGCACTTGCAAGATGGGTTTCTTCTTTCTCTAAGGAGTAAATATTCCCCAGAGAATTTAACAGATCAAACACTCCTAGAAACTCTATACTTGTATAGGTTTTTAAAAATTTCTTCTAAAAAAGTAGAGGCTGAGAATAACAAGCTAAGCTTGTAGAGATTTATTGCAATCTCTTATTTCTCTTTGGAGAATGATACTTAGAGAAGCCTATTGGATTCTAAGCCCTGTCAAATCTGCTATAAATTTTGTGTCCTGTACTGAAGCCCCAGTATCCTGATTCATTTGTCTCTGACAAAGCTTATCTTTTGTCATCAGATTGCTAAGCAAATAGCTGTACTCAAAAAACATGACAAAAATCTTCAAGTTTTAAAATGTAATTTCTTAAAATTTGTATAATGTGTATCTGCATAATCTTGTAAAATATATTAGTAAATTTTTAAAAGGACAGAAAATTGCAGAATGTAATTATCTGAAAAAGTCTAGTAAGCAAATAGATTTTTTTATATTTCCTGGCATGTATTTATTCTCACATTATGTCGGTTTTACATGTTATACATTCAGGGTACACATCTTTTGCTAACCAGGATACCATAATACATCCTGATGAAAATGCCATTATTATTTTAGGAAGATTTATTTATTGAATCATAGAAACTCAGCATTAGAAAGCATCTGAGTTTCTTCGAGCCCCTTCTTTCCTAGTGCGCTATAGTGTGATACACAGAACACGGTTAGGAGCTACTCCTGCTTGTCAACTGTTGTTTATTTTCTCAACCATCCTCATCCTTAGCCAGTTGTCTCTGTGTCATAAAAAAATAAGGGGCTTCCCTTGTAGCTCCCTCGATAAAGATTCTGACCACAATGCAGGAGACCTGGGTAAAATCCTCATCACCTGGATAGCCAATTTCATACATTATATTTTTTTCCTGTGGAAATACACAAGAACATTTTTGTTTCCTAACTAAAACATCACTACTCATTTAGTCCCTTTGAAAATGATTATTACTTTATCTCTTTATTTTAATTTAATTTTATCCTCACTTGAGGAAAATGTAATTGATCTCTTTCCTTTAAACTTTGGTTAATATGGTTCATGAGAATTTTAATGAGCCAAGACACTAGGCAAATTTTTGTTTTGTGTACACATATTAGGAACAGCTTCACAAATCTAAATTTACCATATAGTAGCCCTATCATATCTCCCACTAGATTTTTTTTACAAATAGCTGCATTTGGTGTAAAAAAAAAATCTTAGGCTTGTTGGAATGATGCATGTGAAACTGCATTCTCATTTCACAGTATTTTTTAAAAGGTATATTGCAGTTGTTTCAGCCCACTGAAAATGTGTACAATTTAGTTATTGGTTATCTATTTGTGCATTAAGCATATTTCCTACTCCAGACCTATTTGTATAATTGAAAACCATATAGTTAATACTTAGGAATTAATAAAACTGGGGAGATGACTTCTAAAATTGTAATTTAATACTGAATTATTTTCTCGTAATGAGAAAGGAGATTTCAGATGATTATAGTGGAATCTTTAACTTCATCTCGACCTGTGGTTTGACAGTTGCACTCTCATTGCAGCTGTAAGGTAGGAAAAGATAGATGTTCAACATTGAAGATGAGGTGGTAGGGCTCTTTAGAGAGCAAAGTTGCATTAATCATGATCATAGCTGATATAAAACTTTGAAATCTCAATGGTATATTTATAGGCTTTCAAACAATGTATGTTGAATAAATGGATGATCAGAAATGTAATTTACATGAGAAATCAACATAGCTTCTTCATTTCAGCTATCCCCATGTATTGGCAGTTTCTGGTCAGTCAGTAACTTATAAGGATTTCATGTAGAGCTCACTATTCTCAATTCAGCTGCTCAGGAATTTAAATTTTTGTCTTCAAAGAGGCAGTCTTGAGACCAATATCATTGTCTTTTCTACTTGTTACCTTGTTATTTTTTGCTAATCGTGCCATTGTCTCTGCCTATATGCTCTTGGCAGTATCTGTTTCGTTCTCATTCAATAGATTACCCTTACCTTCTGGTCCTTTTGAAATCACTGCCCGTGGCAATACTTACCTTGGCAATGATTGCCCGTCTCTCCTCACTCTGCTGCCTAATGGAGGCCCTTTTAATATTCTTCCCAGGAACCAGCCTCCTTGTATGTATATGATACCAGGGTGTTCCTGGTTGTCCAAAATCATCACAATCCCTATTCCCTCTTCTAGTTCTTTGGGCACAGAATGTTTCTGAGGAATGCCAAGCCACAAGTGTCTGCTTTCATCACTCATCCAAGCATATTGATTTTATATTTCTTTCAGCCACTCCAGCCATTGACCAGGAAATTACAGTCTAATGAGACCCGAAAAAAGCATTTATTAATATCTCTCATATATCCAATAATGACATGGTTCAGATTGAGCTGTCTGTGTGTCATAAAGTATTTAAATCCACACTTGAGGTTATTATTGACCAGCCTAATTGACTGAGCATCATTCTATTATCCCTCTGTTTATTGAGTGAAAGAGTAAACCCTCTTATGTATCTATGAGTAAACAAAGCAGATGGTACAAATTCATTTGCATAAAAATGAGGACCCTGTACAGAAAGTGAAGTACAATTTTAGTTCTTAAAATGGAATCAGTACCCAGAGAGCTCCACAGCTCAACACTTGACCTTCTAGAGCTCTACCAGGGGCCCCTAGTGGTTTTGTCTGCATCATCCCTCTTTCTTCCCTTTCAGCTCGTGGATCTTCAGACCCCTTGGCAGTTTGAAGTAAATAGTACCAGTGTCAGCTATTAGGGATGCATTTCGTGCCCTTAATGGCAAACAGATGTATTCATTAAGAGAATGTTTTTTTGTAGAGATTTTATGGATTTAAAAGATTTGAAAGGAATAAGGAAAACAGGACCTTTCTGAGATGCCCTGGAATGAACATTAGTATATAAGCAAAAATAATTTGAAAGCATAAACATACCTGCTGTGTCAGCTGTCGTATGGATGGAGAGTATAAGCAAAAAAATAAGTCATATTTGTAACTAAGTGAATAATTTGAAAATTCACTAATATCAGATCAGATCAGATCAGTCACTCAGTCGTGTCCGACTCTTTGCGACCCCATGAATCGCAGCACGCCAGGCCTCCCTGTCCATCACCAACTCCTGGAGTTCACTGAGACTCACATCCATCGAGTCAGTGATGCCATCCAGCCATCTCATCCTCTGTCGTCCCCTTCTCCGCCTGCCCCCAATCCCTCCCTCGTTGGAAAAGAGTCTTTTCCAACGAGTCAACTCTTCACATGAGGTGGCCAAAGTACTGGAGTTTCGGCTTCAGTATCATTCCTTCCAAAGAAATCCCAGGGCTGATCTCCTTCACAATGTACCGGTTGGATCTCCTTGCAGTCCAAGGAACTCTCAAGAGTCTTCTCCAACACCACAGTTCAAAAGCATCAATTCTTCGGCGCTCAGCCTTCTTCACAGTCCAACTTTCACATCCATACATGACCACAGGAAAAACCATAGCCTTGACTAGACGAACCTTTGTTGGCAAAGTAATGTCTCTGCTTTTGAATGTGCTATCTAGGTTGGTCATAACTTTCCTTCCAAGGAGTAAGCGTCTTTTAATATCATGGCTGCAGTCACCATCTGTAGTGATTTTGGAGCCCAGCTAACAAAACGATATAAAGGAAAAATCTATTTTCTTTACAAAATCTAACAGGATGCTTACGTTTTTTTTCTTTTTTTAAAGCTGCAATTTTAAAGGAATGATATTGGATATTTGTGGTCTTCATAACACTCTGAAGACTAGAATCAGAAAGTTCAATTTGCATGCAAGTCAACATCTATCTAAAAATACGTTAATATTCTCAGCAATAGTAAAAGAAATCTTTATTTTTGAAAGTGCCTTTATAGTATGACAATTGTCCCCACTATTAGGTGAACTTGGAAACCCCAACCTCACCTTAATAGAAAATTTTTTGAAAGGAATTTAATGTGAATGCCACAATTTTGGGTAAATATCTCAGAATATTTGTGAGAGGAAAAAACCCCATGGTATAGAATATAAGCAACCCTGTGTAATGAACCCAAGACCTCTTCTCTCCATATCGCTCTCATCAGAATAAATAAGAACAGTGTAGATTTGGAGATATTGTAATGAACCTTCATTCCTTTAATTAACATGCCCTGAAGATAATCTATAATAGAGAAAGACAGAAGAAAGGAGTATTTAAGAACCTCAAAAGTGCAAGCAGATGTCTCCAGCCAGGGGTGGGGGCGGAGGCGGGGAACATCAGCTTTATCCTTTCTGCTTCCTTTGTAGACTGACTGAGTACTAAGGAAGGTGTTCAGGAAAAATAATTTTACTGTGATTCCAAACAGAATTCAAATCAAGTTGATGCTTCAATTAAAAATCAATGTTAAAAATATAATAAAATGTATAATTGCAGTTACATAAAATGACAGTTTTTATACAACTCCCCCGCTACTGGCTCTGTAGTTGGCCTAGACCCTGGATAGAAGCCATGTTATACTTTTCATTCTAGAGGTCATGAACAATTTGACAACCATGTACTAATCTATAAAATTATGGGCTTCTGGAGAACATGATCTTTATTCTATTTTTACTGAATTCAAGGAATTGAGCATAGTATTTATTCTAGAGTATGGGCTTTCCAGGTGATGCTAGTGGTAAAGAACCTGCCTGCCAATCCAGGAGACATAAGAGAAGTGGGTTCTGTTCCTGGGTCAGGAAGGTCCCCTGGAGAAGGGAACAGCAACCCACTCCAGTGTTCTTGCCTGGAGAATCCCATGGACAAAGGAGCCTGGCGGAATACAGTCCATAGGGTCGCACAGAGTCGGACACTACTGAAGTGACTTAATATACACGCACAGAAGTACTACAAAGATGTACCAGATAAAGCTACATAAGTTTGCAAAGGTAGGTATTAATATAAAAGGAGTTTTGAGACTAAAGATAGCTTATCATAAAGCTCTCCCTAAGGATTGCTTCCTTCGTCTCTGTACCTCTCAAGTACCTTGGATTTATGGCTCTAACTGTAATGAGGAAATAGTTGCTGTGTTTCTCTTAATGGCAGACATCTAAATTTCACACCTTTGTCAAACACACAAACACAAGTGTTTGCCTGAAGAATTGCATCACAACATTTTATTAGGGTTGTTATTATTACTAGGGAATCTAGTTACAAATTCTCTGCTTTTGTGACTTTTTACAACATTTCTTCAGAACATTTAAGGGAAAATCACATTTGATAAGGGAACTTGGCATTGTAACTGCAAATGAGTCTTGGCTTTATAGGAGTTGTATGCAGTGTGAAATTACTTTCTTCCCTGATTTTATCCTGATCTTGCTTCTTCCCATAGGTTTTTAAAAATTTAGTAATTCCTGAAAATTACTTCAGCTACTAAAATGGACTTTTAAAAAAAGACATGATTTGATTTAATTCTCTGTAATTAGCCCTTAACTACTTTTTAAAAAGCGTTCAACGTAGATTTCTATCTTGTTTTATAGAAATGATGACCAGTGGATTGCTTCTTTGAGATGCAGGTTTAAACCATTTAGCTCTTTTGTGGTAAACTACAAAAATATTCCACTTTCCGCTGTAATTTTCCTTGTGCAATATATGCATATTTAAAATTCAATACTGAGTTCATTCAGAAAATTCCTACAGACTTTCTGTTTAACACTAAAAATTTTATCTGTGTGGGGGAATAAAAATGTACATTCTGTGCAGACATTAAGGATTATTAATGAGGAGATATACACATAATTTGAAATAAATCATACATTTGACAGTAAAAAGAAGAAACATAAAACTGCACCATATTGTGTTGCTGAATAAAAATTTCAGTGTAAATTTTTATTTTTGGCTCTGTGAAAAAATAGTTTTATTTTGTGACTACAAAATTCTGAACATACCATTCATTGACCATGATGATCCAAAAAAGAGTGCCATACAAAAAATGTTTTGTGAGTGTGTGTGTGTTTTGCATAAAACTAAGTATTTGATAAAATTAGTTTAAATACAAGTCAAAATAGACTTATTTCTGGTGTTATTTCTAATGGAACATTTGTGAAAATGTTTAAAACGTTAAAATTTCCTAAAATATAGTAATTTGATATTTGTGATAATATGATCCAAATTCGTCTGAGTTTATGTCGACTATCTATTGATCTATTCAAATGTCCTTGAATTACCACCTCTAGTGTTGCCATTCCTACTGCTATTCTGTCTACCACCATCACTACTAATAAGCATAATCTTAAGTAACATTTATTTAATGGATGTCTATGTCCCAATACTATGTTAAATAATTTATAGCATTATGTTTCTTGATAAATGTTTATTATATGACTTTCTGTTATGACATATGGGATTCCAAGGTAAGCAAGCAGTGTTGTGTATCACTTTTCAGAAAGTATCAAAGATAAAGAGTACACTTCAAGATGTAATGAGAAAAGTATATTCTGTTTACCTAGCATATGTTAGTGCATGCTAAGGTTTTAAATACTGAAGCAAGCAAATTAGTTGTTCAAATCCCATTATTAGGGATGAGTTATTCAAGTTTTTGTGGCAAATGCTCTAATGAGTGTTTGGAAGTCAGGAAAGAAAATGTCCCTATGCTCAAAGATCTCAGATGCTCTATGAGGAAATGAGGTTGAATTATGTGAACAGCAGGAGCAATCTTGATTGCAAAAGAGCCAAATAGCATCTAAGAGAGAAGAAATCAGAAGTGGACATGAGGAATGTAACAGGCTAGAGAGCTCTTAGTCTTCTCTAGGAAAGCAAATCTTGAGTTGGCTCATGAATTCCTTTCTAAAAGGTCACTACAGTTAATAAGAAAGACTTATGAACATGATTCCATGACCTAATCCAGCCATTCTAACTTTCCTAATTTATTACTCAGCTAGTCTGAGCATTCTTTCCTGTGTGCCTTCATGCATGTTTTCCCTCTATTGGAATATCCTTCCCTTTATTTGTTTATCTTTCCTCAGAAATTCATCAAAATTTAGTTCAAATATCATTTCTTCATTGAATCCTATGATCCCAAAACTTACTGCATATGGCATTCTTTTTTTTTGTAAAATTACTATACCGTCTTCTTATTTTGATTTATATGTCTACAGGCATTTTTTGTCAACTGTAAGTTCTTTGAGGTTAGTCCATGCAGTTCATTTCTAGCACCTAAGTGACATAGTTCTTGTCACACAGTAACGCTGAACAAATAAATAAAATGTTCAGAGAGTTAATACAATTAATTTATAAATTACTCTTAAGTATTAAAGGCATGAGCATTGTCTGTTTTCTTATACATTTGCAAATCTACCAGGAATGTTCTGTCTTTTATGTGCCCCCTGGTGCTCACCCAGCCTTTGTTAAAATACCAAAAAGTCACCATAGAGGGAGAGCACTGTGTTCTCCCATTTTGTGTGAAACTTCATGGTTGACTTCAGAAAGAAAAAAGGAAAAGTGTCAAGTAATATTTTAAAAATAAAATAAATTGCATCCTTAGATTTCACCAGCTGAGGCTGAAATTGAACAGCATTTTATAGAGAAAGCCAAATGATCCCCAGTACCACCAGAATGTTTAACAACTCTCTAACCTCCAGGCAAAATAATCATACAACCCAGCTAAAGTCAGCTTCAAAATGCATAGAAAATTTTGTCTAAAGCCCTTTTATTCTTCCAGTAATTAGGCTATGCCATGTGAGCCAATTTTATCATTAAGTTATGAATTAAAAGTACCATCCAGTAGTAAACTCACTAAGCCATCATATTCAGCCCTGCACAGTATTTTATTACTACTACTCTGTGCTCATATGATTTTCTGTAGACTTCTAGGAAAATTAATAATTTCCCTGAGAAATAGAAATCCTCACCCCTTGATGCTTCAAAGGATTAGCAGTGGAATATGTGAATCAAGAAAATGAGATTCTGCTGAGCTCCTGCGGACATTTTTCTTACTGTGTTTGATTGCGTTTCTAAATTTTTTAGTTTGCCTGTTTATTATTCTCCTCCCATGTCTCTATTTTTTAACCCTGATATATTTCTTAACTTCCCCTCCATTTTTTTTTTTTTTCAGTTCTCGAGAGAATGTTCTATAGCAAATTCTTAGAGAATGAAAGTGTTTGTTAAAATCAAATATTTGGAAAAAACTTAAATGTAAGGAAGTTGGTTTGTTTCACAATATCTTTGTTTTAATCATCATGTTCATTTTATTAAAATGTATTTTGATTGTATAATCATGCAGAAATTTGGAGAAGTAATTGTAGTATCACATCCCAGCCCTACTGTTTAGAGAAATATCAGAAACACTTAACTTTTCATGCAAGGTTTTCTATCATCCAAGCACTATATGCATTTTATTTTCACTTCTATATTTTCCTTTATTTCCTGAGGTTACAGTCAATCACATCTACAACCTGTTACCAGATGCACATTTGCCTTGTTTTAAGACACAGAGTGGAATTCAAGGCATTCACAGTTAGAAAACTGTAAATCTTTAACAGATTTCCCAGTGCAATTCCTAGTGCTTTCCATTTTCAGGAAATTTTGGCCATTAGAAAATACTTTTTTTATTAACTTTATGTTGATGACAGTTTGCTTCTGAATAACTTGCTTTCTAATCATCTCCTTTTATCTGAAGACCAAATCGAAGGAGGCTAAGTTGCTTTACAAAATTTACCTGTAGGCAGGTAAATATATCCTATTTCTTCCATCAGGTAAAACGATTTTGAGTCCTTCTATGTTACTGGTTCCTCTTTTAAGAAATCCTTCTTCCTTTGTCTCTTTAAAATTTGAATTCAGAACTTAACAGTTTTTTCCAAGGGTAGTTTGATCAGTAGGGAACTGGATTTCATTATAGAAAAATGATTAACAAGTAAGGGAAAATAAAGTCCTCCTAGTAGAACATTGGGCTTCCCTGGTGGCTCAGAGGTTAAAGTGCCTGCCTGCAATGTGGGAGACCTGGATTCGATCCCTGGGTCCGATCCCTGGGTCGGGAAGATCCCCTGGAGAAGGAAATGGCAACCCACTCCAGTATTCTTGCCCAGAGAATCCCATGGATGGAGGAGCCTGGTGGTCTACAGTCCACAGGGGCACACGACTGAGCGACTTCCACTTTCACTTTAGTGGAACGTCAGAATGGCTATTGTCTTTTATTTAATTATGTAATACCATCTTAGTATCTTCTCTCTGTCTTAAGACTTCTAAATATAGTTGAAAAATTATGACACAAAATTATGAGTATGTTTGTTGATAGAAGTGTGTTTGCACTTACAGACAAAAGTTTAGAATCACTAACTTACATAGCATACATCTATCAAACCCCACCCACATAACAAAACAAATTTAATCTCTTTGTTTCAAAACGTTAAGGGTTTTTATTAATTGAGTATAAGGCTTGAAAACAGGACCTTAACTTAATTACTCTTAAAAATTAAAAGAGTCTTTAAGAAAGATTTGTAGAAAAACAAACTTACAAGCTCTACTCAGAAAAATACAGAAATGACCAAAATAGCAAGTTTTAGATCAGAGCCTTATATTAGTTTTCTAGGGCTGCCACAACAAGTTATCACACACTTGTCTTAAAACAACAGACGTGTGTGTATGTGTGTGATAAGTGGCTTCAGTCATGTACGACACTGTGTGACGCGATGGACTGCTGCCCACCAGGCTCCTCTGTCTATGGAATTCTCCAAGCAAGAATACTGGAGTGGGTTGCCATGCCCTCTTCCAGGAGATCTTCCTGGAGGGATCGAACCCGCATTTCTTACGTCTCCTGCAATGGCGGTCAGGTTCTTTACCACTAGCGTCACCTGGGAAGCCCGAAATAACAGACATTTATTCTTAATTCTGGAAGCTTGAAATTCAAACTCAAGATGTCAGCAGAATTACACTCCCTTAGAAGTCTCTAGAGGGAATCCTTTCTCTCCTTTTTCAGCTGATGATGGTTCAAGGTGTTCCTGGTCTTTGACTCAGTCTTTGCTTTAGTCATCATATGGGGATTCACATGGCTTTCTTCCTGTGTCCTTTTCTGTCTCTTATAAGAACATTCTCATTGGATTTAGGGGAAACTCTGATTATGTATGGTTTCATATGGATCCTTGACTTAATTACATTCACAAAGACCCTATTTCCAAATAAGATCACATTCTGAGGTTCCAGGAAGACATTAATTTCAGGGGAGAGAACTTCCCTGGTGACTCAGATGGTAAAGTGTCTGCCTATAATGTGGGAGACCCAGGTTCGATCCCTGGGTCAGGAAGATCCTCTGGAGAAGGAAATGGCAACCCACTCCAGTACTCTTGCCTGGAATATCCCGTAGATAGAGGACTGCAGTAGTCTACAATCCATGGGGTCAGAAAGAGTCGGACTGAGCAACTAAACTTTCCCTTCATTTTCAGTCCCATTATATCTTTTGGGCTTGTAGAAATGCCTTACAGAAAAGTAAGATTATGGCATTCAGTCCCAACACTTCATGGCAGATAGATGGGGAAACAATGGAAAGAGTGACAGACTTTATTTTCTTGGGCTCCAAAATCACTACAGATGGTAACTGCAGCCACGAAATTAAAAGACACATGCTCCTTGGAAGAAAAGCTATGAAAAACCTAGACAGCATATTACAAAGCAGAGACATTACTTTGTCAACAAAGGTCTGTCTAGTCAAAGCTATGGTTTTTCCAGTAGTCATGTATGGATGTGAGAGTTGGACCATAAAGAAGGCTGAACGATGAAGAATTGATGCTTCTGAACTGTGGTGTTGGAGAACACTCTTGAGAGTCCCTCTGACTGCAAGGAGATCAAACCAGTCCATCCTAAAAGAGATCAGTCCTGAGTGTTCATTGGAAGGACTGATGTTGAAGCTGAAACTCCAATACTCTGGCCACCTGATGTGAAGAACTGACCAATTAGAAAAGACCGTGATGCTGGGAAAGATTGAAGGCCGGAGGAGAAGAGGACGACAGAGGATGAGATAGTTGGATGGTATCACTGATTCAATGGACAAGAATTTGAGCAAGCTCTGGGAGATGGTGAAGGAGGGGAAAGAGATGGTGAAGGAGCGTGTGCTCCAGTCCATGGGGTCACAAAGAGTTGTACATGACTGTGCGACTGAACAACAACAGCAGATACAGTCCAGCTGGAGAATACCAGAAGTTAACGTACGTGTTTCTTTTTATTTAGAATAATGGCTAGTAAGTGGGAACATATTTGGAAAACCCTATCATTCTACTTTGGGAAGCAAAGATAGGGACATCAGTACTTTATGTAATTGATGTAAACTGCTATATGTAGAACACTTTTCTGCTTCAAAGAAGCACCTTTCAGAGCCTAAACTTTCTATGTAAGAAAGTAAAATACATGATTATTCAATATCCTTTTGTATCTTATTTCACTATAGTTATAATATTATTCTAATATAGAAGTAATTCCCTAAGTGGGAGTGGCAAGTATTGAATGGCTAGGGAAGCTGGTAGGTGAGCTGAGAGCTCACCTCTTGATTTTATCACAGTGTCATGAAAACCTTCGATGAAAGAAATGCACTTGGCCTGGCAAGTATAAAAACTGTAATGTGGATTATGAGTCTTTAATTGCTCTCCAGTATGTCTGGTTTATTATGAATCTGTGGAACAGTTTAGAATGGGTAGACCCCAATTAATTCATTTTACTTCTTGAACTCAACAGAGCTGGATGAACCTCAGGTTACTGTTATAATTAAACAAAGAAAACAAGAGAGAGAGGAAACAAACACCTCAGATATTGAATCTTCCAACTGAAATGTTAAGAATTCCAACAATCTTCCTCATACAGCATCAGACTGCTACGGTCAAAAAAAAAAAAAAAACGCAAAAAAGGGTGGGTAAAAGGATAATGCTAATCATTCATGCATCATTCATGATCTCAATTTAAATTTTGACAGAAGAATTTTACACATATAAGTAGGAAATGGTAAAAATACTCATATCATTTTTCACACTCACAGATGGCTTGAACAGTGTCACCCAAAGGAATATGAAAACATTAACAGGAAATATTTTAAAACTATATTCTGAAACAAAAATAAGAATAATAAACAGAAATATGTATATGTGAAAATTATTTATATATATATTATTATTATTATATATATGCTCCCGAGTGAGCATACGTATAATATGTATGTTCATCTTCATCAAGAGGCTCTTTAGTTCCTCTTTGCTTTTTCTGCAAAGAGGAACTAAAGAGCCTCTTGAGGTCATCTGCATATCTGAGGTTATTGATATTTCTCCCAGTAATCTTTATTTCAACTTAAGCTTCATCCAGACCATGACATACAATAAAATGGGATAAATCTACCTATAATTATTCATTCAAAATATGAATTTTAAGAGAGTTTTGCCAGAAATAAAGAACTACAACAAAAAGGTTGAGGCATTTATTTCAGAATAATGGGTTACCCTCACTCATAACATTTGAAATGATAGTAAAGAGAACTACAAAGGAAAATAAATCAGTGAATGTACTGAGAAGGCTCAATGCATTCACTTCCCTGTAGAACCCATTATATTCACATTCATGAATAAATCAGGGCTGAGTGGTCTAGAGCTTAGGATACCCAAAGAAATAGAGAAGATGTAAGAACAATTTTGTGACAGCTAAACACCAGTGAGATGGAAGATACAATGTACGAGAGTGATACATTTTTATAAAATATTTCACTAAAAATAATATTAAGGCTGGAGAAAATGTACAAGACAAATACATGTATGTGTGTGAAGTCACTTCAGTCATGTCCAACTCTTTGCAGCCCCATGAACTGTGGTGCACCAGGCTCCTCTGTTGATGGAATTCTCCAGGCAAGAATACTGGAGTGGATTGCCATGCCCTTTTCCAGGGGATCTTCCTGACCCAGGGATGGAACCTGCATTTCTTATGTCTACTGCAGTGGCAAATTTAGACAAAAAGAAAGCAGATATAAAAATACTAATGTCTGACAGTGTAGATTTTAAAATAAAAATAATTAAATGGAAGAATTGTGAAGCTATTATTGATTAAACTATGTCCTTAGCATATTGCCCCCAGGTCATTAAGTAACAGAGATGACCTTATAAATGTATGTATGCATTTACAGGTAAAGATAGATTGACACTCTATCGACACTCTAGAGTGGGATTCTAGTAAAAATGGTAACCCTCCAGTTCAGCCCCATGCCTTTAAGTTTTGCACCATTTTTGAGGAATAAGAGCAGCATGCTGTATCTGCTAGGGTTAAGTTAAGTATTTACCAGAGATATACTCACATCCCTTTTAAACAATTTTTGTTATATGTTTTGTATTTTTTGAGTCATCTATTCTCTTATCATTGACAAATCAAATATTGTCAAAAACTATTCATTCTTTACTAATTGATTTAAAAGATGGTGCTAGAATTGCATGGTCATGGAAATAAAACACTTGCAAGCCCTGTGGACTCAACCATCCACTAATTAATGATAATTATATGTCCATAGTACTTGGTCATTTAGAATCCATTTTTTTCTTCCCATGTGTTTTCTGGTTTCTAAGCTTTTCTTATAATGTCAACAGCAAAAAACTTGAAATTTCAGACAGATTTAGCTGATGTTAATATAAAAACATTCCTGATTTAGAGAGCAACCCATGCATGCAATTTCAAGGATATGGATCTGATCCACTTGTCTTCTTAAAGCATGCTGCTGCTGCTGCTGCTGCTAATTTGCTTCAGTTGTGTCCGACTTTGTGCGACCCCATAGATGGCAGCCCACCAGGCTCCCCCGTCCCTGGGATTCTCCCAGCAAGAACACTGGAGTGGGTTGCCATTTCCTTCTCCAATGCATGAAAGTGAAAAGTGAAAGTGAAGTCACTCAGTCGTGTCCGACTCCTAGCGACTCCATGGACTGCAGCCTACCAGGCCCCTCCGTCCATGGGATTTTCCAGGCAAGAGTACCGGAGTGGGTTGCCATTGCCTTCAGCGCCAATCAGTTCTACTTATAGAAATCATGAAAGTTCCCAGAAAATTATTAAAGAGGACTTTGACAACTTAATTTATTTTTATATCCTATATAAATATTATTCATTTGTTTTATTGATTCAATTATTTAAACAAGCATATAGTAAACACAAATTCCATTTCTTTCTATCTCTTAATATTTCTGCTGCCCAGAGATAACCACTGACTTTAATGTGAATTGAGGAGAATTTTAAGTGGCTTATGATATTTCAATTTGAAGACTAAAACCAGAGATGTGTAAAATGTGTGAGGACTGAGATTGGGGGAGAGGAAAAAGAAAATTAATGAAAAGGATCAGAACTCCTCCTTGTGGAACATATTTTGAAGTGATTTATCTCTCATGAATAATGAAGCTAGGCTTCCAAAATGGATTTTAAAAATAATATAGGCCCGTGTGCATGCTGAATCACTTTAGTTGTGTGTGATTCTTTCCAAACTTTGTGACCTATAACCCTCCAGCCCCCTCCATCCATGGGACTTTCCATGTGAGGACACTGGAGTGGGTTGCCATTTCCTTCTCCAAAAAATTATGTATGTGTGTGTATATATAAATGCACCATGCTTCTAATTTGAAGTTTGTTTGTTTGTTTGTTTGTTTTCAATATTTTTAGTTTTATATCCTTTAAATATTTTTGTTTTCCTCATTGAGACAAAAGAATCACATAATCATGTTTCAAAGATCCCTAGAAATCTCTTTAATCAAATGAATTATAGATGTATTTTCATTACCCTAAAATGTAATAATTTTACAGATTAATCATTTTAAATATTAGATATCATCTATGAACAAAAAGAATTAGTATTCTGTTCTATTGTTTAAAAATATAATTTTCTTTTAGGTTAAATTTAGCAGCAGTCATTTATTTTTTCTTTTTCCCATAGGTTGTAGTGAATAATTGCAGAAAATTGTATGTGCCTCCTCTTTCATTTGCACAGAATTAGTTAACAGTATGATTATGCTAAAAGAAATTTTAGAGGTTTTTTAAGGAAAAATAAAACATAGATGCAGAGAAGGAATAGGCATCAAAAAGAAAATATAAACATGTAGAATAAGGTAAAAAATACCTTTTATACTGAACAACAAGGTAAAAAATACGCATTGATTTTATAATGACCTGTGTGGTTGAAAGTAGAAATATAATCAAAATACATGATAATCAATTTGGAAGCAGCACAATAATTTGTGCTGGATCAATTCATGCACTGAAAACAACTAGCCAAGCTGGAAAAAAATTAAAACAAAATATGTTTGAGGGCATAGAACAGCAAAGACATATTGTATTATAATTCCCAGAGAATAAGGAATCTAAGCAAAATGAGTCAGACATTTGGAAACACTTTTCCTATTGAAGTATTTTTCCAATTTAAGGGGGCATGGGAAGTGGTTCCCTGAGATAAGAAGCTGAGCATAAATCTGAGGCTGACCATCTGAGGGTTCAAAGTCTACTTTCATCATACAGTAAGACAGGTGGAATAAAAATCAGGCGAGTTCTTATTGTGTTACAGAGGCTCTAGTAAACACTTGGGAGTTTCTCCTGGAATCTAAAATACTATAACCAAGAAGTAATACTAAAATGAAGATAAACCAGCTGAAAATAAATTAGAAGCACCTGATTCCTGAGAGGATTAGGTAATACAGTCCTAACCTAGCTTGCCTGACAGAAGAAAATCAATTCCTATCTAGACCGTATTGCAGAGATACCAATGAGCTATGTGATTTCTATCTACAAATCAGCCCGAAGATTCAACAGGACCATTTCCACAGTAGTTGTGAAAGCATAATGCTCCTCTTACAGCAACTAGTAAGTCCAGATGAATTATGAAACCACGTTTTTAAAGATATCAGAGGAGTTTGGAGGCAATAGGATCTAGATGAGCTACAATTCAGAAAAAAGAGAACTGCCATGAGATGAGTTGAGGCTGGCTGCCTGCTTTGTTTTCCTTA
This sequence comes from Bos taurus, assembly GCF_002263795.3. Lineage (NCBI taxonomy): Eukaryota > Metazoa > Chordata > Mammalia > Artiodactyla > Bovidae > Bos > Bos taurus. The sequence goes on from NC_037356.1 coordinate 20,983,773, forward strand.
GGACACTTGCTGGTTCTGCATGTGATTGAGGATCAAGCTTGTCCTACATCGATACATTTCACAAGCAGAAAATTAATCTAGCAGTGCATTGTGCAGAAACTTGGGGCTAGAATGACATATGAGTCCTTCAGTGGCCTCAAACTCAAAGCTAATTTTGATTTGTGGTGTTGCATGCAAGACTGGAAAACGAAATCAAAAGCTTAAAAATTAGAAAGTTCGCTTGAATTTTTGCAGGCTCCAGATTTTTAGGGGAAAGTAGATACATGGTGGGAAGAGGTCCTGTCTCAATCTTAAATATAGTCTTCCTTAGAGATATTTATAACATTTAAAATGTCATGGCTAGAAAGCTCATGGGCTAAACTTGGGTTCCCAAGAATGGCTTAAACACGTAGTTAACAGGACTGAGAGAAAAGAAGTCCTAGACCTGAGAGCACCATGAAGAGAAAACAGGGATAAACTTGATGTGGACTGACTCTTTCTAGAATTTAATAGATATAAAAAGAGATAATAAAATATGGCTAATAATGGGAAAAATGGACAATAAAAGCACCTCAAATGAAACTGATATTGAAGTTCAGAAGTAAATACTCAGACCGTAACATAAAGAGTCAATTGAATAGATAGTGTGAGAAACATGTGGGACACAGGCAAATGTAAAAGCATATATGTATTTCAAGATTCTTGGAAAGAGAATGAGAGTAATGAATAAGCCATATTTGAAAATATGATGGCTGAGAAGTTTTCTAAAACTGATCAAAGATATGATACGAAAATTCAAAACACTCGGCAAACTCAAAGCAATATCAACACACAAACACATCTATACACACTATTTCTACACATCATAGAACAACTGCTGAAAACTAACACATGTTGAAAACCTTGAAAGTACACAGGGAAGGAAGAAAAATTACTGAGTAAAGAAATATTTATTGATGTTGACATCTGAGTAGAAACAGTGGAATCTGGAAGGTGATTATATGACATATTTAATGTGCTAAAAATAGATACAAGCTAACCTAGAACTCTACACTCAGGAAAAAATTATATAAAAATAAAGCTGAAAAATGAATGTTTACAAGTAAAGAGGAACAGGAAATGTAAAACAAGTTTACACATAAAGGAAGGATTTTATTCAGAAGATTTTCAAGAAATACCAATGGAAACATGGACACATAGGAGAAAAATGAAGAAAACTGAAAAAGGTAAATAAATGGACAACTATAAATAAGTAATAATTTAACAAACACAAAATATATTTATATTGCTCTGATTAGTTTTACCCCATATTGAACTAAAGACATTAGGGGTGTACAAGGTAGATATAATTTAACAATCTTAAGGCTCTAGCAACAGTGGGAAAGATTAAATAGTACTTTTATTAGACTGTAATAAGATAATGGTTGATGTTATAGCCCTTTAAATAATCACTTAAAGAAAAGTAAAACAATTTATAGCAACTTAATAGAAGTTTTGACAACATATGTACCATACATAAGAAACATATATAATATAAACATGCCATCATATAATGCACATATATGATTAACTTAAAAGATAAGAGAAAAAATATAACATAGACCAATTCACACAAATGGGAATCAATAGTAGGAAGATAAAATACAACCACATCAGTAATTACACTAATTGTAAATGTATATTAAACTCCAAGAAACATCCTCTACCTGAATTCTCTCAATTCCACTCCAAAATGTAACTGTTAAAAATTCCTTTGTTTTCTTGGGAAAAAAAATGTATATATAGGTGAATATATATAATATAATAATTTTCAAGAATGGAATCAATTTATACTTATTCCACAATTTGTTTTTATTTATTATAGATAACATATAACCCTTGTCAGTATAAATGATCTATCTATATGTCTATATATAAATGTACTGATATATAAAATTATATTATCACTTTGAAAAATTCTTATTAAATTACTCCATGTGCTGTGCTGTGCTGTGCTGTGCTTAGTCACTCAATCATGTCAGACTCTTTGTGAATCCATGGACTGTATGGGCTTCCAGGTTTCTCTGTCCATGGAATTCTCCAGGGAAGAATACTGAAGTGGGTAGCTGTTCCCTTCTCCAGGGGATCTTCCCGATCCAGGAATCAAACCAGGATCTTTTGCATTTAGGCAGAATCTTTACCAACTGAGCTACCAGGGAAGCCCAAATTATTCCATAAGTACACACACACACACACACACACACATATCATAAAGATACAGTTCAATGAATTCCCACAAAATGACCAAACATTTTGAACTAACTTCACTTCAAAAAGCCTCACACAAAAACATGAGAAACATATGTAAAATTTAATTACCAAATGATACTTGGAAATGAGCAATAAGGAGAGATTTCTTTTTAATCTTGATAAGACAGGACGAAGAACAGATTTTTCAGAGAAAGAAAATACAATTGCCTAATCTGTTTTACATACTCTTATCATTAAGTTATCTTCAGCATTTTTTCAGGGATACAATTTTGTCTTGCCTCTCTTCACAACACTCTAGATACTCTGAACCAGAGAATTCCAACCCAGCTGTACAAATTTGAATTGCTATCGATTTTGGAAGTAATAGCATTCAAATTCCTGTGAAATATAAGTTTTAAATATTGTCATCTTGGAGACAGATTGCCAACACAAGAGCAACTGAAAGCAGCTTGTAGCAGTTGATGCTGCTACTGCTGCTGCTAAGTTGCTTCAGTCGTGTCCGACTCTGTGCGACCCCATAGACGGCAGCCCACCAGGCTCCCCCATCCCTGGGATTCTCCAGGCAAGAACACTGGAGTGGGTAGCAGTTGATGAGATCTTTATTTTCAGGGCATGTTTTGAATGGTGAAAATTCTATTATTTCATCTTCTGGTGCAAGGGGAATAGTCTAGAAAGGAGCCACGCAATCTGCTGACTATGGCAGTATGTTTTGCGTGTTAGTCACTCAGTCATGTCTGACTCTTTGCAACCTCATGGACTGTAGCCCGCCAGGCTCCTCTGTTCATAGGATTCTCCAGGCAAGAATACTGGAGTGGGTTGCCAGATTCTTTACTGCCTGATCCATCAGGGAGCCCATCAGCATAGCGTGATTCAGTTAGACTGGAGTGTTGTACTCATCCTTTTAGACAGTCAGTATAGTCTTCTGATCAAAAAGAACCTTAAGTTTCTAAACTAGAAGAGGGGAAGCACTTGGCCACGGGGACCATATCAGTTCACTTCTGTTGGGAGATTCAGCTCTCTCAACCCTCCAATGGCAACTCCTACAGCTCAACTCCAGAAAAATAAACGACCCAATCAAAAAATGGGCCAAAGAACTAAATAGACATTTCTCCAAAAAAGACATACAGATGGCTAACAAACACATGAAAAGATGCTCAACATCACTCATTATCAGAGAAATGCAAATCAAAACCACTATGAGGTACCATTTCACACCAGTCAAAATGGCTGCGATCCAAAAGTCTACAAATAATAAATGCTGGAGAGGGTGTGGAGAAAAGGGAACCCTCTTACACTGTTGGTGGGAATGCAAACTAGTACAGCCACTATGGAGAACAGTGTGGAGATTCCTTAAAAAACTGGAAATAGAACTGCCTTATGATCCAGCAATCCCACTGCTGGGCATACACACTGAGAAAACCAGAAGGGAAAGAGACACGTGTACCCCAATGTTCATCGCAGCACTGTTTATAATAGCCAAGACATGGAAGCAACCTAGATGTCCATCAGCAGATGAATGGATAAGAAAGCTGTGGTACATATACACAATGGAGTATTACTCAGCCATTAAAAAGAATACATTTGAATCAGTTCTAATGAGGTGGATGAAACTGGAGCCTATTATACAGAGTGAAGTAAGCCAGAAGGAAAAACATAAATACAGTATACTAACGCATATATATGGAATTTAGAAAGATGGTAACAATAACCCGGTGTACGAGACAGCAAAAGAGACACTGATGTATAGAACAGTCTTATGGACTCTGTGGGAGAGGGAGAGGGTGGGAAGATTTGGGAGAATGGCAATGAAACATGTAAAATATCATGTAGGAATTAATCCATCTTTTTTAGTTTCCCTTGCTTCTGTTGCCACAGTAACTATCCAATATCTCTACAGTTTAATTCACCACTGAAAAGGCAACATTTTAACATTTTTGGACACAAATTGACAAGATACACAGCTGCTGGATTGGTTCCAGGTCTGTTGAGGATATCAAAATCTGCGGATGCTCAATTTCTTTATATAAAATGGTGTCGAATTTGCATATAAACTACACATACCCTCCCACATACTCTAAATCATCTCGAGATGACTTATAATATCTTGTACAATGTAAAAGCCATGTAAATAGTTGTAAGGATAGTGTAAGTGCTATGTACATAGCTACTGGTGCCCAGAAAATTCAAGCTTTGTTTTTGTGAAACTTTCTGGAATCACACCCCACCCCAATAGTTTCAGTCTCTTGATGATTGAATCCACAGATGTGAAATTGCAAACATAGAGGGTCAGCCATAGTAAGGGGCTTCCCTGGTGGCTCAGATGGCAAAGAATCTTCTTGAGATGCAAGAGACCGGAGTTTGACCCCTGTGTCGGGAAGGTATGGATAAGGGAAAGCTACCCACTCCAGTATTCTTGCCTGGAGAATTCCACGGACAGAGGATTCTGTGGGGGCTATAGTCCATGGTGTCGCAAAGAATTGGACATGACTGAGTAACTAATACTTTCACTTTTCACAACTATAGCAGGAAATGTATTGTAGAAAAATGCAAATTAACTCCAGTAGATAAGTAAACATTCCATGTGTAAGCAAAATGCCTTTAAGAGATAAGCTCCAGTACTTCTAGTATTTGAAATGTACTGTAGTTTAGGAGCAATATCTGATTCAAGGAAGCCTATGTGTGTGCATACAGTGGTAATACTGACAGTGAAAATCACATGCAAATGCACTGACATGATCTCTCACTTCAGGGAACTTGTGCCTCTCTGGTACAGATAAAACATCCAATCACAGTTAAATCAAGTCAGTGTGAGAACACAGAAGCGACTCTCAGTTCTGAGTGAACAATTGTAGGAAGGCTTTGCATATGTATGAAATTCTAAGTGTCCTCTGTTGCTCCTCTTGAAATACAGTTATGGGGAGGGCACTGGAGAGAAAAAAAATACACAATTAGAATATCAAGAAAAGCACAGTCATCCTTTAGTCAGATCAGAGAATGACAGAAAGACAGAAAATCCTCTGTGAATCAGAGTAGGTGTGAATAGAGTGGCAAACATAAAAGTGGAAAGGTAGATAAATATTAAGTATATTTTGCATCAGTCTTTCAAATTATCCTATAACAAGAACTAAGATAACTTTCTTTCCTAATAAATAATCATCAGTTCAGTTCAGTCACTTAGACGTGTCCAATTCTTTGCAGCATGTGAACTGCAGCACACCAGGCCTCAGTGTCCATCACCAACTCCCAAAGCTTGCTCAAACTCACATTCATCAAGTTGGTGATGCCATGCAACCATCTCATGCTCTGTCGTCCCCTTCAATCTTTCCCAGCATCAGAGTCTTTTCCAATGAGTCAATTCTTCACATTAGGTGGCCAAAGTATCGGAATTTTAGCTTCAGCATCAGTCCTTCCAATGAATGTTCCAGGATTGATATCCTTTAGGATGGACTGGTTGGATCTCCTTGCAGTCCAAAGGACTGTTAGAGTTTTCTCCAACACCACAGTTCAAAAGCATGAATTCTTCAGTGTTGATCCAACTCTCACATCCATACATGACAGGACTAAAATGAAATTGACTTTCCTTTATTTAAGTTGAAATAAAGCTACCAAATGCTATGAATAGCATCACTTTGTCACTATTATAAAATATTACATTAAATACAGCCATTTAAAATGACTGGCTTTAGTGGTATTAAAAACAATTTAATGTCAAATCTTTACATTAATCAATTTAATGTGTAATATTTCCATATGATATGCATATTTGCTGCTTAATTTATAAGTTCTTGGATATTTTCAGCATCCATAGGCAATTCAGAATTTATTTTTCTTCTAAATAAATCGGGATAAATCAGGTCCTAGAATTATATGTATGAAAGTGAAAGTGAAGTGGCTCAGTCATGTCCGACTCTTTGCAATGCCATGGACTGTAGCCTACCAGGCTCCTCTGTCCATGGGATTTTCCAGGCAAGAGTACTGGAGTGGGTTGCCATTTCCTTCTCCTGGGGATCTTCCCAACTCAGGGATCAAACCCAGGTTTCCCACATTGTAGGCATATGTTTTACCATCTGAGCCACCAGGGAAGTCCAATTATATGTATATATATATATATATATATATATATATTTATAGATTATATGTATGTAATTATATGTATATTTTAGATAAATTACCACATGTGCAAACTAAACAAATTTTGTATAAAGAAGTAGCTTTCAAACAGCTTTGGGATTTTTAATCTGCATAGTTCTTTGGAAACAAGAGCATTAATTCATACTTAGCCAGGATACACACACATTTAATGATAGGATCAACTAACTAGAAAACTTTATGACTCTATTGGTTTCTAACTCAACGAAATTAAAAGTTCTATTATAAAACAGTCTTTACTTTTCTAAGGACACATTTCTTGTCATTAGATTATCATCACAGCTTTGAGTTAGGCTGATGGTGCTGTTAATTTTGCTTGGTTTATACTTTTTATGAAGATACATCTATACATTGCATTTTATAATATATATTATAATATGCATATTTTATAATACACACACACACACATATATATACTGTATCACAGTTATTATTAAGTTTAAGTTGACTACATTGGAGAGAAGCTATAATGAAATGGTTCTCAAATCTAACCATTTATAACTCTTCATTGCTACCAAACTGTCTTGGCAGTGTCTATCACCATCTCTTTTCTGTACACTTTTAATAACTTCCTGATTAGTCTTCCTTCCACTATTCTTTTTATTTCAAATCTATTGTGCACACTGATGACAAAGCCAGATTTCTAAATGGAAAGTTTGACTGTTTACTTTACAAAATATCCCTGTTCCTCATAGAATAATATCCATTGGGACATATAAAAATTAATGATTTTCTGTTGTCTTCCTAACTTTAATGGGCCATCAACTGCCACCTCATGCCCTCTAGCTAAATTGAGTTTGTTGCCAATCTCAAAATACATTTGAGTTCACTTACCCTTGTCTGTGTGCTACGCTGGTGGCTCAGATGGTAAAGAATCCTCCTGCAATGTGGGAGGCCTGGGAAACTAGAGATCTCTTCAAGAAAATTAGAGATACCAAGGAAACATTTCATGCAAAGATGGGAACAATAAAGGACAGGATTTTACAGTAGCATATACCCTAAATCTCTTAGATGCCAGTGATGTGATTTATTAGTATAAAATAATAGTGTGATGGGAAAGATAATGTAGATCTTAAAAGTCAGAGTAGTTAAATGGTGGAGCAGGCAGAATTTGAAGACCACCTTCAATGACCCTTGGCCTTCTATAGTCCTCTCCCTTGAGTGTGAGTAGTAATGGTGAATAGGAGGACATCACTCATTTGATTATGTTACAGTAATGTAAGCAAAGATAAAGTGACATGGCCAAGCTAGATTTTATTTCCTTGTCAATAATGTATAATAATCTCCTTGCAAAATTTTTTTAAATTGCATTACCATTTCTCCTTTCTCCTGTCTCGTCTGGATCACTGTATGTAACCAAATGTAACATTTGGTCTCTGTTACTCATGGATGCTCACTCACTCTCTCTCCGTCATGTCTGACTCTTTGCAGCCCCATGGACTGTAGTTCACCAGGCTTCTCTGTCCATGGACTTTTCCAGGCAAGAATACTGGAGCAAGTTTCCATTTCCTCCTCCAGGGGATCTTCCAGACCTAGGGATGGAACTCAAGTCTCTTGCACCTCCTGCATTGCAAGCAGATTCTTTACTACTGCACCACTGGAAAGCCCCTTACTCATGGAATCTCCCTTTATTCTTCACATGGTCACCAGAGTCATCTTAAAATTCAAAGCTTATTTTGTTATTTGTCTCTTTAAAAATTTTTGGCAACCTCCAATTTATGTTGTAGTCTTCTTTTAGTTGCAGAAAATCTTATTTAAATGAAGTAGTACATAGAGAATCAATACATACAACTGAAAAAATAAATAAGTAACGTAAATAGAGTTTCTCCACTTGAAGTATGGTTGAAAGCTCATATCATTGAACGTCCAGCTCCTTATCCCCTGCCATGAAATTTGTGGAGTTTCTAAGTGAAATTTGTTTGAAAACTCTAGGTTTATGACAGAAAGTCCTGCAATTACCTAGGACTGCTGTGGTCAAGACATTTATATTTTAAATGTCACATCTTAAGATAGAATATGATTATTAGCTAGAATATGAGGACAAAGAATGACATAGTAACTTCCGGTCACCAGACTTCTAAGTTCCCATTAGACATTTTATCAAAAAATATTGCTGTCATCTACATCCAACTTGCTGAGATAGTTTGAAGTTTCAGTAGATCACAAGTGGAATTAATACAGAAGTCCTTAAAATTCTGGAAGACAAATTTGCATGTGTAAGTTTTTTTTTTTCTTGATTATTTCCTAGACATTTTATTATGCTCAAGGCCAAAGACTAGAAATTAGGAGCCCCAAGACCTATGTTGTCTCTCAAAATCATTTAAAAAAAAAAATGCTAAGCTTACAATCCCTTAAAGCTTAAATGGCAGTTTTACCTTTTCTTTTAATGAAAATATGAATTGAACAGAGTCACACAAAAAAATGGAACAATTTTGTCATAAATAATATTTAAGTCTAGTTTGTGCCAAGCATTATGTGAGGTAAGAGAGATTTAGTGCAGAAAAGCACAGATGTGGCTTCCACCCACTCAACACTATAGAAAAGCCAAAATGGTGTTACCTGCTTCAAATTGTCAGCTTGCTCTCAGGTTTATGTTTGTGTTTTGCTTTTCCAATTTGATTTGTTTTACTCTGTGTTCATCAGCTGCCAGTTGTAAGCTGCATAACTATAGAGCCCAGTATCAATACTGTTTTGGATTCTGGAGTGTTTATCCCAATTACTGAGTCATCACTGAGCTACAGAGATGCAATCGAATTTATTTGTATAGCTTTAAAATATATTTTGCAGTGTTTTAAAAAATAAGTTAGAATTATATTTTAGGTGCCAGTACTTGCAAATTTAAATGTATTTAAATTTGTAGTTTTTATTTAATTTTGAAAATTTTTGTTTTAATGTCTCCTTCCTCATCTTAGTATTACCACCAGCACCATATGTGAAGTAGGCATAACTTTGAATTTAGTAAATATTCCCACTGGATGGCACCCCACTCCAGTACTCTTGCCTAGAAAATCCCATGGATGGAGATGCCTGGTGGGCTGCAGTCCATGGGGTCACTAAGAGTCAGACACGACTGAGCGACTTCACTTTCACTTTCCACTTTCATGCATTGGAGGAGAAAATGGCAACCCATTCCAGTGTTCTTGCCTGGAGAATCCCAGGGACGGGGAAGCCTGGTGGGCTGCAGTCCATGGGGTCGCATAGAGTCGGACATGACTGAAGCGACTTAGCAGCAGCAGCAGCAGGAGTATGAGAGTGTTTCTATCGGTGAACATTCCTGTCAACACTTGATATTATCAAATTTCTATTTTGGGGGTCCATTTAATTTTAGCCATTCTTCAGGAACTACAGTAATATCTCACTGGAATTCTAAATAGTATTTTCCTGGTTACTGAACATCTTTTCATATTGGATGTTTTTTATACTCATGCTATAAAAAATAGATGTTTTATTCTATTAAGAGAATTTTTATGCTTTCATTTTTTTATCATCATTTTACTATAAAAATTCAAATAGCAATGTTGACAGATTTTCATGATGAAAACAAGTCTAGCTATTACCTCAATATGACCATTAATATTTTACTATATTTGATTTATTATATTATCTCTCCATTCATTCAAACCCTGTCCTGTAGTTAATCTACTCTATTTATTCTGATACATATCAAAGTACATTAAAGAGATCAATATTCTTTTCACTATTAAAGATTCTTTTTGAAGGTTCTAAGATTTTATATTGGAGGTTTGTTCTGTTATAACTTGAAAGATCCCTTCTGTTTTCCATCCTGTCTTTTGATCAGTCACTTATCAACCTTACATTGTGTCTTTTTTGTTTAACTGCTTTGACATTTTCTGTTTGAAATTTTAACTTTAGCAGGTCTATTATTGCAGATCTGATTACTGATTTCTTTTAATTTATATTGCTTAAGTTTGGTGTAGATTTATGAATACCTAGCTTGAAGTATTTTGTATGCTTTGGAAAGTTATTCCATATCTCTTCAAATATTGTTTCTACCTCATTTTTCCCTCGTCTTATGGCACCATAATTACATCTGGTCAGGTCCTTTGCCCATAAAGTACATACCTTTTATGAATTTTCCCATCTTTTTTGCTATCTATGTATTATCCTGGCTGTTTTTCTGATTTGTTTTTCACTGTTCCTCTCCTCTTTTGTGTGTAGTTTACTTTTAAAGTCATCTGTTTAAAGTATTTAATTTAAACTGTTATGTTTTCCAGGATTTTATATTTCAATTATTTTATAAGATAACTTCTATTTTTTGGAAAGTTCTCAACTGTGCAGTAAATTTTCATGGAACATTAAACCATAGATACTTTAATGTTCATTTCTGAAAATTGAAATAACTGGCTCATCTATCTGTGTAGTGTCTTTTCTATTTCCTCTCTCTTGGTTCAATTTGTTGTTCAATTCGTTGTGGTTGCTATGTTTGAAATACATATTTGAAAAGTGAAAATTGTTTATAAAAATTCGGAGTTCTATAGGATAATATGTTCCTTACTCTTCTCTGGCAGGTGGCATGAGTAAGGTCAAGTCACTTTAATCCAATATAGAAAAAAAAAGCTGTAGTTGGTCACAGTTTCTAAGGTCAGTGAGCATCTTCTAATTGCCCTCTCCAACTGAAAACTGGTTTTATTTACTAGAACTCTTTCTTGGTGAGCTTTCCATCTCACTTTTCTTTTCTCTGCAATATTAAAACCTACTACTTGTTTTTAGGGGCTTTTTGCCTAATGTCTTGACCTCTTTCCTGGTTCAACTTAAGACTTTAGCAGATGCCTCAATGACAGAAACTATGGGGTTTGGCTTATTTATCTGCCCTTCTCTTCTGTTGGAAATTTGGGCTCCCCACCTCTTGCCTATCTTGGTAGCTTCAAAGTCTAATTTTTGTTTCTTCAGCCCTGTGAGATAACCAAAAACTCTGCTAGCTTCTATACTTCTTAGCTGCAATCCTTCTTCTGAAGTATTTTCATCATCTCTCCCTTTCCTAAGAACGAGACAAATCCTGAATGGCATTTTTCCATCCCCCAAGATGCCTTTTCTCTATATTCTTCTATCCTTAAATTTTGATTGTCTCAAAAGTCCCCTGTTGCCTTAAAGCATGATATTTTTTGTTTTATAGTCATCAGTTTTTTCCTTCTCAGAAATGTTGATTTTCTGCTAGAAAATGGAGGACCCAATAATTTAATTTATATGGAAAATATTGGTTCAAGAATGAATGGAGACTTTATTGCTTTCTAGTGTTAAATTTGGACCTAGATTAGGATGGTCTGGGAAAGATGGTATCTGTGTTAGATAGTTCCTTTCTTTCTGGCTCCAGTAACTCGTAACATAATCATGCACAGATAGGTATAGAAGCCAGAGGTTGAATGAGATATTTTCACTCAGTTTTTGACCACTGACAGTGTTTAGGAATTAAGAAAGAGGAGAAGTTTGTAGTATCTTAGTGGAAAAATTTCTTGACTCTGGCACTGTGAGGTCTCAGTAGAAGACAGCATCCCTTTTGCTACTCAGTTGTTTGTTTTAGCTTAGGTTGTCTGGGACCTGGGTTTCCCAGATGGCTCAGTGGTAAAGAATCTGTCTGCAAAGCAGGAGACGGGTGTTCAATTCCTGGGCTGGCAAGATCCTCTGGAGAAGAAAATGGCAACCCACTCCACTATTCTTGCCTGGAAAACCCCATGGACAGAGGAGCCTGACAGGCAATAGTCCGAGCGGTAGCAGAGAGTCAGACATGACTTAGTGACTAACCAGCAGCTGCGGCAGCTCTGAGAGCTAACCTCCTGAGCAGTGGTGTCAGGTCGTCCTGCAGGATAGTGGCAGCCATGATAACAACGTAACTCAGGATCCAAGTGGCATTTTGGACAGAAGACATCCAACAGGAGTGCTGAGAACATTTGCAACATGAGAAAGCCCACAAGTACTCCAGAGGTACAATCTGGGATGCCAGCAGGCTAGTGGGGGATGAAGTGGCATGGAAAGTAGCAGGGTTAGTGAAATGTAATGAGATGAAGACTTGGTCTATATAGAGATTAAATTTTAATGTTTAAATTCTGACTTAAAGTCTATCTCATTCAAACAGTATATCACAAAAGACCATGATCTCTAGATAACCCTTTTCTTTTACTCCTTAAAATTTGTTTCATATGTATATATATATATAATTTTGTTTTTTGTTGTTGTTATTGTAATTTCTGTCTGTGATTAGCTCATAGGCCCAGGGGTTGGATGCAGCATGTATTATTTTCCTACTGTTTCTACAGCAAATTGTCACAAATTTAGTGACTTAACAAAAATTTACTATCTAACAATTTGCTACATCAGAAGTATCACTGGGCTAAAAATCAAGTTATCAACAAGGCTCTGTTCCTTCTGGAAATTCTAAATGGAAATGTGCTTCCTTTACTTTTCCAGCTCCTAAAGGTCAACTTTATTCCCTGCCTGGCTCTTGGTCCTATGTTACTCTGATTTCTGCTTCCATTGTTGCATGTCATTCACTGATTCTGAACCACCTGGACTCCCTCTTATAGGGAAACTTATTATTATATTGTCTTCATCCAGATAATTGGAAATAAGCTCTTCAACTCAAGACCCTTAATTCCATGTGAAAAGTTCCCTTTTCTATTTAAAGTAACATATTCACACAGTCACAGGATTAAGACGGCCATTATTCTATCTATGCCTTCCCTGGTGGCTCAGACGGTAACGCATCTGTCTACAATGAGGGAGACCCGGGTTCAATCCCTGGGTTGGAAAGATCCCCTGGAGAAGGAAATGGCAATCCACTCCAGGACTATTGCCTGGAAAATCCCATGGATAGAGGAGCCTGGTAGGCTACAGCCCATGGGGTCGCAAAGAGTCTATAGCTTAGTATACCAAGCTCTTTTATATTCCTCTTAAATCAACTAGTAAACTATTCTGAAAGGAATAAGGGCTCAGAAACTACCTATTGGTTCCCTGGAATAATTTTTAAAGTCTACTTCTTGAATACTTGGGAACTATTTAGAAAATATATGCTGAAATAGACTGTATATGCATGTTCAGTAGTATCTGACTCTTTGTGACCCCAGGGACGGTAGCCTGCCAGGCTCCTCTGTCCATGGGATTTTCCAGGCAAGAATGCTGGAGTGGGTTTCCATGTCCTTCTCCAGGGGGATCTTCCTGACAGGGAGCGAACCCGCATGTCTTGCATCTCCTGCATTGCAGGTAGATTCTTTACCACCTGAACCATCGATCAAGCCCTGGAACAGACTGATAGTTGGCAAATATGAACCTCTGAATTCCTGAATAAAATATGAGCAGTCATCAATGACTGATTTCATAAAGGAATAATTGAATCATATTTGACATACTAAGAAATTATATTGTTAATGGGTCTGTAAAAATAAGCATAAAAAGTATGTTCAGAGATGGAAGATTTCCAATTGAGTGTAATAATAATACGTTTTTATTATTTTTTAGAGCTCGAGTTTTCAGAAACAGTCAGAACTATATGATTTGGACAGTCCTTATTACATTTTCTACTTTATTCCTTCTGATGAATTTTTCATGTATAGTTAGCATATATATATTTAGGAGGGGAGGCCACGCATTGACCCCAATTCAATGTTTAAATACATTTTATATCTTTAAATTCCAATTATTTATCCCACTCATCATCTGGCTCCTTTTAAAATAAGTCATGTACAGCAAAATCTAGCACTGTTTTTTAAAAAGAGAACATATTTTACCCCCCTAGTTACCTCATAAGACTGGGACCATTAATTTAACACCACATTTATGTGGGTTGTTTTTTGTTTAATGAATTAGATTATTAACTTTGGAACAATGAACCTTGCAAACAGCAGATGGTGATATAGAAACTTCTAATTTGCCTTAACAATTATAGGATTTGATATACCATATTTCACAGTGCCAAAATTATAATAAGGAAAGAATAGCAAGTGTGTATTAAAATATAAGATTACATATTCATTAGAATGAAAACACATTTAAAAGTGAAAATTATGTTTATTACATCAGATATTTATAGTCATGGTCAAAATAGAGTTTAATATTATGGAAGCAGGTCAAAAGATTTTTCATAATACAGCATCAACTGTGTCAGTGATTAATAGCTGTGTTGCTTTAACGTCAAGCACCTGACATTGATTTGTCTTTCTGTTTTATCTTAAAATATCCATAGATTAAATGCTTCAGAGTGGTAGGCCATTATATAAAGCAAATAAAATTGTATTGTGGAATAAAAACAATGATAGTAATTTAAAAAAAATATTTAATATAACTACAGTATTGAGTGGAAAATAATCTTCCAAGAAGTTAAATGAAATATTTTATCTATATAATTTCATTAAAATCACATGATTAATACAAATGTGTTAAAATCAGGTATTATAATCTCCATTTCAAGATGAGAGTGCTGAGGTTAGGAAAGGTGAAATAATTCACCCAAGATAATCCTGAGGTTTTTGTTGTTATTCTTTAAAAAAGAAAATAATAATCAGACTTACAAATTAAATGTTTACAAAGAAAACCTTAATATTCCCCTCAGCTTGGCTAAATTTCAGGCAGTCTTCTTCCTGTCTCTGGGCCCTGCTGCTGCTGTTAAGTCACTTCAGTCGTGTCTCACTCTGTGCGACCCCATAGACGGCAGCCCACCAGGCTCCCCTGTCCCTGGGATTGATTCTCCAGGCAAGAACACTGGAGTGGGTTGCCATTTCCTTCTCCAATGCATGAAAGTGAAAAGTGAAAGTAAAGTTGCTCAGTATGCCTGACTCTTAGCGACCCCATGGACTGCAGCCTACCAGGCTCCTCTGTCCATGGGATTTTCCAGGCAAGAGTACTGGAGTAGGTTGCCATTGCCTTCTCCGTCTCTGAGCCCTAAATTCCCTTTTATTAAGAGCATTTACTTTAGAAAATCTTTCACTGTAAATGCTTTCTTTGCCTCTTAGAGATATAAGGCTTTTGTAAAAGCCTCTTGTTATTTCACAAGGACTATCTTTCTCAAAGACCTGGGAGCCATTCTTTTGAAGTATAACCATCAAGGAAGACAGTTCCCCGTCTCCCAGTCTCTGTGGAGGGGTAGGAGCCTAACTTTGCCCTATGCCTTGCTCCAAGTTGTAAAACTACCACCTGCCATGAACATATAAGAGAGCTTAATTTACATTTGGTTAAGGCTAATTAGCAAGCACAGGACCTAAATCCTCCTGCTCTTTGTTTCCCTGAAAATGAGTTCCAAGTGTGTCTGGCTTCTCTTCCCCACGGCATGAAGTCTTCTCTTGTCTGATGTTGTCTTCTGCAACTTTTGCTTTAATTGTTCAGGCCTCAGTTTCTGTATCATTAAGCCTATGCTTCCCTTCCAGTATGATTATATTATAGGAACAACTATCTTGCTTCTGGAATAAATATATATGTACGTATACCTTATGTACGTATACCTCGTTGGGCTTCCCTTGTGGCTCAGTTGATAAAGAATCTGCCTGCAATGCCAGAGACCTGGGTTGGATCCCTGGGTTGGGAAGTTCCCGTGGAGAAGGGAAAGGCTACCCACTCCAGTGTTCTGGCCCGGAGAATCCCATGGACTGTATAGTTCATGGGGTGCGAAGAGTCGGACATGACTGAGCGACTTTCACTTTCACACCTTGTTGTTTTTATGGTAAATATCAAAATTATTTTAGACTGAGTCACAGAGACATTTTTCTTTTGTTTAAGCCACATATCTGCATACACAATATTGTATGTATGTTTTCTGATTCTCAAATACATTGTAAAATTCTATTGAGTGAATCATGAGTGACATCTTTATTTCTCTTCAATAGCTTAACAACTTGTTTTTAGTCTATCTGTACATGAGATGACAAAAATAGAATAAGTTCAAGGAGATAGAT
This sequence comes from Bos taurus, assembly GCF_002263795.3. Taxonomy (NCBI): domain Eukaryota; kingdom Metazoa; phylum Chordata; class Mammalia; order Artiodactyla; family Bovidae; genus Bos; species Bos taurus. The sequence goes on from NC_037356.1 coordinate 21,000,047, forward strand.
AAGACATAAATACTGATATAGAGCAGCAGGGATTAAAGAGAAAAAAAGTATATATTTACATCATGTGACAAGCAATTTTAAAGTATTTTTTGGATATGTATTCATTTTTTTCCCAAAAACCTATCACTAACTTACAACATGAACACTGATCTATATTATACACTGTGGAAGAGAAAACTAAGATACAAGGAGGTTTCTATGGTGACCCAAGGAGGAAAGAGCAGATAAAACCAAGGAGGATCTTGGAATACAAGAACAGAAAAACCAGACCCTATTGTCGTTTCCTCCCCCAAGTTGTAACTATTAATGGAACAGTATAACCTGTCTCCTCTCTTACCCCATAGGGAGAAGGTATTTGCCTTACTCTTTCCCCACCCAGTATACACATGCCTCATCCAATCAGCAAATGACCTGCAAGACCCCTATCCCACTCCTTGTACCCTGGGTATAAAAGTGGACTAAGGACCTATATTCAAAGTCAGTTCTCCCTTGAGCTGGCCCCCTGTTCTAACAGTCTCCCACTCTAAAACTTTATTTTCCCTCTCATTCTGTCTCATGTCTGGAAATTCTTTTCCAGCCCACAGCTGGACCAGGACAGTTTCTAATTGATTTCAAAGATAAGAAAACCAAGGCACAAAGAGGTTAGTAAATTCTTTAAGGTCCAGGAAATAATAATTGACACAACTGGGATTTGAAATCCCAGCAGTTTGCCTCTAGAATCTGAGCACTTAATGTTTCTACCACACTGTCTCTCTTAATTTCATATACACAGTACTTCTACAAGAACCAGAATAAGGCCATGAAATCTACATATAAGAGCATCCATCTGATTATGAAGTTTGTATGGAACTCTAATTGTCCTTAATTGTCTTAGAATAGGGCTTTCCTCCGGGCTCGGTTGGAAGAGAATCTGCCTGCAATACAAGAGACTGCCTGCAATGTAGGAGATGCGGGTTCAGTCCCTGGATCAGGAAGATTCCCTGGAGAAGGAAATGGTAGCCCATTCCAGTATTCTTGCCTGGAGAATTCCATGGACAGAGGAGCCTGGTAGGTTACAGTCCATGAGATCACAAAGAGTTCACCATGATTTAGTGACTAAACCACACTGGTGGGCAAGGCCATGCTCAGTAGAATTTTAATCTGATTATCTGCTGATGGGTGTGGTTGCTCTCCCTCCCTGTTAGTTGTTTGACATGAGGCAACCCAGCCCTGGGGTCTATGGCTTCTATGGTAGGGGTAATGGCAACCTTCAAGAGGGTTTACGCCACTGACTTAGATTCACTTCAGTTCAGTTCAGTCCCTTAGTCATGTCTGACTCTTTGTGACCCCATGAATAACAGCACGCCAGGCCTCCTTGTAAATCACCAACTCCCAGAGCTTCCTCAAACTCGTGTCCATCGACTCGGTGATGCCATCCAGTCATCTCATCCTCTGTCGTCTCCGTTTCCTCCTGCCCCCAATCCATCCCAGCATCAAGGTCTTTTGCAGTGAGTCAACTCTTCATATGAGGTGGCCAAAGTATTGGAGTTTCTGCTTTAACATCAGTCCTTCCAATGAACACCCAGGACTGATCTCCTTTAGAAAGGACTGGTTGGACCTCCTTGCAGTCCAAGGAACTCTCAAGAGTCTTCTCCAACACCACAGTTCAAAAGCATCAATTCTTCAGCACTAAGCATTCTTCAAAGTCCAACTCTCACATCCATACATGACCACTGGAAAAACCATATCCTTGACTAGACGAACCTTTGCTGGCAAAGTAATGTCTCTGCTTTTAATATGCTATCCAGGTTGGTCATAACTTTCCTTCCAAGGAGTACGCATCTTTTAACTTCATGGCTGCAATCAATATCTACAGTGATTTTGGAGCCCCCAAAACTAAAGTCTGACACTATTTCCACTGTTTGCCCATCTATTTGCCATGAAGTGATGGAACCAGATGCCATGATCTTCATTACTGAATGTTGAGCTTTAAGCCAACTTTTTCACTTTCCTCTGTAACTTTCAAGAGGCTCTTTAGTTCCTCTTCACTTTCTGCCATAAGGGTGGTGTCATCTGCATATTTAGGGTTATTGATATTTCTCCTGGCAGTCTGGATTCTAGCTTGTGCTACTTCCAGCCCAGTGTTTCTCATGATGTACTCTGCATATAAGTTAAATAAGCAGAGTGACAATATACAGCCTTGATGTACTCCTTTTCCTATTTGGAACCAGTCTGTTGTTCCATGTCCAGTTCTAACTGTTGCTTCCTGACCTGCATACAATTTCTCAAGAGGCAGGTCAGGTGGTCTGGTATTCCCGTCTCCTTCAGAATTGTTCACAGTTTATTGTGATCCACACAGTCAAAGGCTTTGGCATAGTCAATAAAGCAGAAATAGATGTTTTATCTGGAATTCTCTTGCTTTTTTGATGATCCAGCAGATGTTGGCAATTTGATCTCTAGTTCCTCTATCATTTCTAAAACAAGCCTGAACATCTGGAAGTTCACAGATCACATATTGCTAAAGCCTGGCTTGGAGAATTTTGAGCATTACCTTACTAGCATGTGAGATGAGTGCAATTGTGTCATAGTTTGACCATTCTTTGGCATTACCTTGCTTTGTGATTGGAATGAAAACTTACATTTTCAAGTCCTGTGGCCGCTGCTGAGTTTTCCAAATTTGCTGACATATCAACTGCAGCACTTTCACAGCATCATCTTTCAGGATTTGAAAGAGCTCAACTGGAATTCCATCACCTCCCTAGCTTTGTTCATAGTGATGCTTTCTAGAGCCCACTTGACTTCACATTCCAGGATGTCTGGCTTTCAGTGATCACACCATCATGATTATCTGGGTCGTGAAGCTCTCTTTTGTACAGTTCTTCTGTGTATTCTTGCCACCTCTTCTTAATATCTTCTGCTTCTGTTAGGTCCATACCATTTCTGTCCTTTATTGAGCCCATCTTTACATGAAATATTCCCTTGGTATCTCCAATTTTCTTGAAGAGATCTCTAGTCTTTCCCATTCTGTTGTTTTCCTCTATTTCTTTGCATTGGTCGCTGAGGAAGGCTTTCTTATCTCTCCTTGCTATGCTTTGGAACTCTGCATACAAATAGGAATATCTTTCCTTTTCTCCTTTGCTTTTCTCTTCTCTTCTTTTCACAGCTATTTGTAAGGCCTCCCCAGACAGCCATTTTGCTTTATGGCATTTCTTTTCCATGGAGATGGTCTTGATTCCTGCCTCCTGTACAATGTAATGAACCTCCATCCATAGTTCATCAGACACTCTGTCTATCAGATCTAGTCCCTTAAATCTATTTCTCACTTCCACTCTATAATCATAAGGGATTTGATTTAGGTCATAACTGAATGGTCTAGTGGTTTTCCCTACTTTCTTCAATTTAAGTCTGAATTTGGCAATAAGGAGTTCATGATCAGAGCCACAGTGAGCTCCTGGTCTTGTTTTTGCCGACTGTATACAGCTTCTTGATCTTTGGCTGCAAAGAATATAATCAATCTGATTTTGGTGTTGACCATCTGGTGATGTCCATGTGTAGAGTCTTCTTTTGTGTTGTTGGAAGAGGGTGTTTGTTATGACCAGTGCGTTCTCTTGGCAAAACTCTATTAGCCTTTTTCCTGCTTCATTCTGTAGTCTAAGGCCAAATTTGCCTGTTATCCAGGTGTTTCTTGACTTCCTACTTTTGCATTCCAGTCCCCTAAAATGAAAAGGACATCTTTTTTGGGTGTTAGTTCTAAAAGGTCTTGTAGATCTTCATAGAACCGTTCAGTTTCAGCTTCTTCAGCATTAATGTTCGGGGCATAAACTTGGATTATCATGATATTGAATGGTTTGCCTTGAAAATGAACATAAATCATTCTGTCCTTTTTGAGGTTGCATCCAAGTACTGAATTCTGGACTCTTTTGCTGACCATGATGGCGACTCCATTTCTGCTAAGGGATTCCTGCCCACACTAGTAGATATAATGGTCATCTGAGTTAAATTCACCCATTCCAGTCCATTTTAGTTTGCTGATTCCTAGAATGTCGACGTTCACTCTTGCCATCTCCTGTTTGGCCACTTCCAATTTGCCTTGACTCATGGACCTGACATTCCAGGTTCCTATGCAACATTGCTCCCTACAGCATTGGACCTTGCTTCTATCACCAGTCACATCCACAACCGGGTATTGTTTTTGCTTTGGCTCCATCCCTTCATTCTTTCTGGAGTTGTTTCTCCACTGATCTCCAATAGCATATTGGGCACCTACCGACCATTTCAGTATCCTATAATTTTGCCTTTTCATACCATTCATGGGGTTCTCAAGTCAAGAATACTGAAGTGGTTTGCCATTCCCTTCTCCCATGGACCACATTCTGTCAGACCTCTCCACCATGACCCTCCCGTCTTGGGTGGCCCCACACGGCATAGCTTAGTTTCATTGAGTTAGACAAGGCTGTGGTCCATGTGATCAGATTGGCTAGTTTTATGTGATTATGGTTTCAGTGTGTCTGCCTTCTGATGCCCTCTCACGACACCTACCATCTTACTTGGGTTTCTCTTACCTTGAACATGAGGTATCTCTTCACAGCTGCTCCAGCAAAGCGCAGCTGCTGCTCCTTACCTTTCATGACGGGTATCTCTTCGGGGCTGGCCCTCCTGACCGTGAACGTGGAGTAGCTCCTCTCAGCCCTCCTGCACCTGTGCAGCCACCGCTCCTTGGATATGGGGTTGCTCCTCTCGGCCACTGCCACTGACCTCAGATATGGGGTAGCTCCTCTCGGCCACTCCTGTGCCATAGCAGCCTGGCACTCTTATGTTTAGATTAGATCTTATGATAACCCCAAATTAATTGCAGGCCTCTCCAATGCTGTAAAGAACAATAATGCATAGGAACCTGGAATGTTACGTCCATGAATCATGGCAAATTGGAAGTGGTCAAACAGGAGATGGCAAGAGTGAACATCGACATTCTAGGAATCAGCGAACTCAAATGGACTGGAATGGGTGAATTTAACTCAGATGACCATTATATCTACTACTGGGAGCAGGAATCCCTTAGAAGAAATGGAGTAGCCATTATAGTCAACAAAAGAGTCCGAAATGCAGTACTTGGATGCAATCTCAAAAACAACAGAATGATCTCTGTTTGCTTCCAAGGTAAACCATTCAATATCACAGTAATCCAGGTCTATGCCCCAACCACTAATGCTGAAGAAGCTGAAACTGAACAGTTCTATGAAGACCTTTTAGAACTAACACCCCAAAAAGATGTCCTTTTCATTATGAGGGACTAGAATGCAAAAGTAGGAAGTCAAGAAACACCTGGAGTAACAAGCAAATTTGGCCTCAGAATACAGAATGAAGTAGGGCAAAGGCTAGTAGAGTTTTGCCAAGAGAACGCACTGGTCATAACAAACACCCTCTTCCAACAACACAAGAGAAGACTCTACATATGGACATCACCATATGGTCAACACCAAAATCAGATTGATTATATTATTTGCAGCCTAAGGTGGAGAAGTTCTATACAGTCAGCAAAAACAAGACTGGGAGCTCACTGTGGCTCTGATCATGAACTCCTTATTGCCAAATTCAGACTTAAATTGAAGAAAGTAGGGAAAACCACTAGACCATTCAGTTATGACCTAAATCAAATCCCTTATGATTATAGAGTGGAAGTGAGAAATAGATTTAAGGGACTAGATCTGATAGACAGAGTGCCTGATGAACTATGGATGAAGGTTCGTTACATTGTACAGGAGGCAGGGATCAAGACCAACCCCATGGAAAAGAAATGCAATAAAGCAAAATGGCTGTCTGGGGAGGCCTTAAAAATAGCTGTGAAAAGAAGAGAAATGAAAAGCAAAGGAGAAAAGGAAAGATATTCCTATTTGTATGCAGAGTTCCAAAGCATAGCAAGGAGAGATAAGAAAGCCTTCCTCAGCGACCAATGCAAAGAAATAGAGGAAAACAACAGAATGGGAAAGACTAGAGATCTCTTCAAGAAAATTAGAGATACTAAGGGAACATTTCATCCAAAGATGGGCTCAATAAAGGACAGAAATGGTATGGACCTAACAGAAGTAGAAGATATTAAAAAGAGGTGGCAAGAACACAGAAGAACTGTACAAAATAGTTCTTCACAACCAAGATACTCACAATGGTGTAATCACTCACCTAGAGCCAGACATCCTGGAATGTGAAGTCAAGTGGGCCTTAGAAAGCATCACTACGTACAAAGCTAGTGGAGGATGATGGAATTCCAGTTGAGCTATTCCAAATCCTGAAAGATGATGCCATGAGAGTGCTGCAGTTGATATGTCAGCAAATTTGGAAAACTCAGCAGTGGACACAGAACTGGAAAAGGTCAGTTTTCATTCCAATGCCAAAGAAAGGCAATGCCAAAGAATCCTCAAACTGCTGCACAATTGCACTCATCTCACACGCTTGTAAAGTAATGCTCAAAATTCTCCAAGCCAGGCTTCAGCAATACATGAACCATGAACTTCCAGATGTTCAAGCTTGTTTTAGAAAAAGGCAGAGGAACCAGAGATCAAATTGCCAGCATCCGCTGGATCATCGCAAAAGCAAGAGAGTTCCAGAAAATCATCTATTTCTGCTTTATTGACTATGCCAAAGCCTTTGACTGAGTGGATCAAAATAAACTGTGGGAAAATCTGAAAGAGGTGGGAATACCATCTGACCACCTGACCTGCCTCTTGAGAAATTGTATGCAGGTCAGGGAGCAACAGTTAGAACTGGACATGGAACAACAGTCTGGCTCCAAAGAGGAAAAGGAGTACATCAAGGCTGTATATTGTCACCCTGCTTATTTAACTTATATGCAGAGTACATCAGGAGAAATGCTGGGCTGGAAGAAGCACAAGCTGGAATCCAGATTGCTGGGAGAAATATCAATAACCTCAGATATGCAGATGACACCAACCTTATGTCAGAAAGTGAAGAGGAACTAAAAAGCCTCTTGATGAAAGTGAAAGTGGAGAGTGAAAAAGTTGGCTTAAAGCTCGACATTCAGAAAACTAAGATCTTGGCATCTGGTCCCATCACTTCATGGGAAATAGATGGGGAAACAGTGGAAACAGTGTCAGACTTTCTTTTTTCGGGCTCCAAAATCACTGCAGATGGTGATTGCAGCCATGAAGTTAAAAGACACTTACTCCTTGGAAGAAAAGTTATGACCAACCTAGATAGCATATTGAAAAGCAGAGACTTTTCAAAGCAGTCACTTTGCCAACAAAGGTGCGTCTAGTCAAGGCTATGGTTTTCCCAGTAGTCATGTAAGAATGTGAGAGTTGGACTGTGAAGAAAGCTGAGTACCGAGGAACTGATGGTTTTGAACTGTAGTGCTGGAGAAGACTCTTGAGAGTCCCTTGGACTGCAAGGAGATCCAACCAGTCCATTCTAAAGGAGATCAGTCCTGGGTGTTCTTTGGAAGGAATGATGCTAAAGCTGAAACTCTAGTACTTTGGCCACCTCATGTGAAGGTGGCCAAAGAGTTGACTCATTGGAAAAGGTTCTGATGCTGGGAGGGATTGGGGGCAGGAGGAGAAGGGGACGACAGAGGATGAGATGGCTGGATGGCATCACTGACTCGATGGATGTGAGTTTGAGTGATCTCTGGGAGTTGGTGATGGACAGGGAGGCCTGGTGTGCTACAATTCATGGGGTCACAAAGAGTCAGACACGACTGAGTGAATTGAACTGAACTGTACTGAATAATGAACTCATATCTGAATTTCACCTACAGATATAATTAAAACTCTACTTAGAAGACAAGAAAATGGAGAAGGATCTATAGGATGTAATTAGCATTTACATTATGAAGCAGAGCCTGTTGCTGGACAAAGTTGTTTCAGGAAGTTTTTCCAAAATTGGGTATTGCAATAATGTAGCCCAGAAGACAAAAGAAAGGAAGTCAGTTAGCTTTAAGACACTCATTAATTAGTATTTTCTCAGTAGTTTACATTTTTACGGCTTCTTGATATTATGGATAATTTAACAAAACAGAATTGACAGTATGGGTAATTTTCAGAAAAGTGGTCCAGAAATGCCATTTCTTTCATCACATTATAGTTAAACAAAGTTAATGAGAAAAGACAAGATCTCTCATTCGATCTAACTATAGATGCAAGAGATAGATCTCACATACTTTACATTAGGAAGTGAAAACCTTTAGGAATTTCAAGCTGGTAGTAAATGCCACATCCCACCAGTTATCCCAATATCACAATCTTTAGAGAGAACTACTGATAGATAACATGAAATTTATTCAGTGGAAGCCAGTTAGATAATTCATGATCAGTTCAGTTCAGTTCAGTCGCTCAGTCGTGTCCGACTCTTTGCGACCCCATGAATCGCAGCATGCCAGGCCTCCCTGTCCATCACCAGCTCCCAGAGTTCACCCAAACTCATGTCGGTGCTTCAAGTCGGTGATGCCATCCAGCCATCTCATCCTCTGTCATCCCCTTCTCCTCCTGCCCCAAATCCCTCCCAGCATCAGGGTCTTTTCCAATGAGTCAACTCTTCACATGAGGTGGCCAAAGTATTGGAGCTTCAGCCTCAGCATCAGTCCTTCCAATAAACACCCTGGACTCATCTCCTTTAGGATGGACTGGTTGGATCTCCTTGCAGTCCAAGGGACTCACAAGAGTCTTCTCCAACACCACAGTTCAGAAGCATCAATTCTTTGGCACTCACCTTTCTTCACAGTACAATTCTCACATCCATACATGACTACTGGCAAAACCGTAGCCTTGACTAGATGGACCTTTTTGGCAAAGTAATATCTCTGCTTCTTTGATATACTATCTAGGTTGGTCATAACTGTCCTTCCAAGGGTAGATAGCATGAAATGTATTCAATGGAAGCCTGTTAAGCTGGAGATATGTCAAAATGTAAGGAGCAAACTGAAAAACAGACAAAGTTAAGCCTGGGGAAGTACATTCGCAGAAAGAGGTCTAACCCTCTGTGTAACCAAAATCCTGACCTGGTAACAGGTATTGGAAGCTCTATAGAGGTATACATTTTTACATTCAGAGCTTGCTCAAAAAGGTGACTTGGTAATTAGCTTCTCAAGGTAGTCAAGCCTCAATTTCAACTTGAAGATATTCAGTGTGATTAAATATTCAGATGGAAAGTTAAATTAGAACTGCTGTATGGTTTCTTTTAACTTTTGATTCTATGAGTCTGATAAGTGAATTTCTTAAATGATATGACAATTTGTAACACGTAAACTTTAGGTGGTGCTACTCATAAAGAAACTGTCTGTCTAGTTCTTTGGCCCATTTTTTGATTGGGTTGTTTATTTTTCTGTAATTGAGCTGCATGAGCTGCTTGTATATTTTTGAGATTAATTCTTTTTCAATTGCTTTGTTTGCTATTATTTTATCCCATTCTGAAGGCTGTCTTTTCACCTTACTTATAGTTTCCTTCGTTGTGCAAAAGCCTTTAAGTTTAATTAGGTCCCATTTATTTATTTTTGCTTTTATTTCCATTACTCTGGGAGGTGGGTCATAGAGGACCCTGCTATAAATGGGCCGAAGAACTAAACAGACATTTCTCCAAAGAAGACATACATATTGCTAACAAACACATGAAAAGATGCTCAACATCACTCATTATCAGAGAAATGCAAATCAAAACCACAATGAGTACCATCTCACACAGGTCAGAATGGCTGCTATCATAAAGCCTACAAGCAATAAATGATGGAGAGGGTGCAAAGAAAAGGGAACCCTCTTATACTGTTGGTGGGAATGCAAACTAGTACAGCCACTATGGAGAACAGTGTAGGGATTCCTTAAAAAACTGGAAATAGAACTGCCTTATGACCCAGCAATCCTGCTGCTGTGCATACATACTGAGGAAACCAGAATTGAAGGAGACACGTGTACCCCAATGTTCATTGCAGCACTGTTTATAATAGCCAGGACATGGAAGCAACCTAGATGTCCATCAGCAGATGAATGGATAAGAAAGCTGTGGTACATATACACAATGGAGTATTACTCACCCTTTAAAAAGAATACATTTGAATCAGTTCTAATGAGGTGGATGAAACTGGAGCTTATTGTGCAGAGTGAAGTAAGCCAGAAAGAAAAACACCAATACAGTATATTAATGCATATGGAATTTAGAAAGATGGTAATGATGACCCTGTATGCGAGACAGCAAAAGAGACACAGATGTAAAGAACAGACTTTTGGACTCTGTGGGAGAAGGTGAAGGTGGGATGATTTGAGAGAATAGCATTGAAACATGTATATTACCATATATGAAATAGATGGCCGGTCCAGGTTCAATGCATGAGACAGGGCGCTCAGGGCTGGTGCAGTGGGATGACCCTGAGGGACGGGATAGGGAGGGAGGTGGGAGGGGGTTCAGAATGGGGGACACATGTACACCCATGGCTGATTCATGTGAATGTATGGCAGAAACCACTACAATATTGTAAAGTAATTAGCCTCCAATTAAAATAAATAAATTTACAAAAAAAAAAAAACAGAAAACAACCTGCCTGTCAATGGAGGAGACATAAATTGACATAGGTTTGATCCCTTGGTCAGGAAGATCCCCTGGAGGAGGGCATGGGAACCCACTCCAGTATTCTTGCCTGGAGAATCCCATGGACAGAGGAGCCTGGCAGGCTACAGTCCGTATGGTCAAAAAGAGTCACACATGACTGAAGTGACTGAAAGAGCAAGCCAGGGAAGGAAGCTCTCTGTTGGTGAGGGAAACATGGAAAAATATATTCATAACTGTGGAGACATGGTCATAGCTGAATTTTGGCCCTCTTGTAATACTACTTTCAAGTCTTGGATTCTAGGAGGACAAGACTATCTTAAAGACTGTATGAAGATCGTTCCTAATTTTTGTGCCTTGGAAGAAAAAGAATGAAATATACAGGATATAGTCACATTAATTTTTAGGATAAACATCAAAAAAAACCAGACGTTGGTAAAGCAGATACAGCAGTGGTGTGTTAGAGGGGATATTTCCACCAAGAAAGGTCAATTCAAGCAGTCCTCACAATTAGACTTTAACCTGATGGATTTACTGAGTCTCAGGTAAATCTTTATTCTTGCGTTGGAATGAGATAAGGATCTAAGGGGATTCTAGGATCCATCCATACTCTCATACATACTGACTTTTATTCCATTGAAGTTTTGGGAAGCCAAAATAGAAAAACTATGCATTAGTGATGAGTAAAGAAATAGAGAAAATTCAGGTATGAGGGATAATCTAAACTTAATTCTCTGTCACTTCTTTTGAGAACATGTTTCTTTCAATTTAATAATCTAGATAGTGTTTCTAGCAGGGGTAGTAAATTTTCTATCTCACACTATTGTCTGCAGGTTTGACTAGCTTAAATTTCAGAGGTCAACTCTATTTTTTTAATCTCTGAGATTTGGTGGAACATGTCACTGTTTCTTATGCACTGTTGACAAAGAACAAGATAATGTATGGAGTTCAATACCAAATAGCCTTTTGAAGGTCTGTAGGAAGCCAAATGTATATTTCCATCACTTTGCTCCTGAAGGAAATCTCTCAGTCTCTCCAGTAAACAATTCAGTTCAGTTCAGTTCAGTCACTCAGTTGTGTCCGACTCTTTGCGACCCCATGGACTGAAGCACACCAGGCTTCCCTGTCCATCACCAACTCCCAGAGCTTTCTCAAACTAATGTCCATTGAGCTGGTGATGCCATCCAACCATCTCATCCTCTGTTGTCCCCTTCTCCTCCCACCTTCAATCTTTCCCAGCATCAGGGTCTTTTCCAATGAGTCAGTTTTTTGCATCAGGTGGCCAAAGTATTGGAGTTTCAGCTTCAGCATCGATCCTTCCAATAAATATTCAGGACTGATTTCCCTTAGGATTGACTGGTTGGATGTCCCAAGAGACTCTCAAGAGTCTTCTCCAACACCATATTCAAAAACATCAATTCTTCAGCACTCAACTTTCTTTATAGTCCAGTGCTCACATCCACACATGACTACTGGAAAAACCATAGCACCCATGGCTGATTCATGTCAATGTATGGCAAAAACCACTACAATATTGTAAAGTAACTAGCTTCAATTAAAATAAATAAATTAATTTAAAAAATAGGTTTGACTAGACAGACCTTGGTCGGCAAAGTAACGTCTCTGCTTTTTAACATGTTATCTAGGTTGATCATAGCTTTTCTTCCAAAGAGCAAGTGTCTTTTAATTTCATGGCTGCAGTTACCATCTGCAGTGATTTTGGAGCCCAAGAAAATAAAAAGAAGCGTTTTTATCATTCTCTGTTCTCTAATACATTTTTAATCAAGTTACAGTAGGAATCTAAAGTGAATTACAGACCCTCAGGAACCTCTTCTAAGATGAGTTAACCAAGGGGACTGAATTGCAGTCTTGGCTTAATATTTTCAAATAAATGAAAAATCTTCCCACTTTTGACCAGAAATTGCTTCAGTGGAAAAATGCATGTCCTCATCTCTCTGCCAAGTCCGTGAATTTCTACTTTGTGTCAGATAAGAGCATTTTTCTTAGTACTTCATCAAAGATTTCTTTTACCTTATTTGTTTAAGATTCATATTATTGTTAGTATTAGATGATTTATTCAACTATACAAAATATGTAGAGCAAATTTATAGGACAAATTCCCCTTCAGCATTTTCCTTTGCATTTAATATTCACTGATGACTTATGACACTTTAGAACTGTGGTGTTGGAGAAGACTCCTGAGAGTCCCTTGGACTGCAAGGAGGTCCAACCAGTCCGTCCTAAAGGAGATCAGTCCTGGGTGTTCTTTGGAAGGACTGATGCTAAAGCTGGAACTCCAATACTTTGGTCACCTCATGAGAAGAGTTGACTCATTGGAAAAGACTCTGATGCTGGGAGGGATTGGGGGCAGGAGGAGAAGGGGACGACAGAGGATGAGGTGGCTGGATGGCATCACCGACTTGATGGACTTGAGTTTGAGTGTACTCCGGGAGTTGGTGATGGACAGGGAGGCCTGGCGTGCTGTGATTCATGAGCTCAGGAAGAGTCGGACACGACTGAGTGACTGAACTGAACTGAATTGAACTGAAGACTTACGAAGGACCTACAATATGCTGGACACATAGTGTTATACGTAGAACTCACTAGTTAACATGGGAGCAGGAATGCTTAAATATATGCACTTGTGATTTTATTAGTAAAATATAGACAGAAAGGAAAGGTGATCATATCAAGGTGAGCAGAGAGCAAGGAAGACATGAGGCTTTTTGAAAGGAAAGAATCAGAGGAAAAAGACTCTTGGTATGGGGACTAGAAAATGTGAAGAGCCAGTGAAAGTGAATAGCATGCTTAGAAGATAATGATTTGAAAATTTCTTAAATAAGACTTTTTGTATTAAATCAAATAAAATCAAATCCAGTCAAATGCAATAAATTTTTCACTTAGATTAGGATATATGATATACATTTCTAATAAGACAGGAAAGAATGAAGTAGAGGAAACATATGGCAGATGAAGATTTGGAGATAGTTTCATACCTTTTTCACAAGACCTCAATTGAGTTTAATGTCAAAGATCAAAGGACAGAGCAAGAATTTTTAGCTCAAACTTTTTGTCTGTTCTTTATCCTCCAGCTGCAGTGTAACTGAATCATAGAATTCTTGTCCCAGGAGCAAACATCAGCTGTCTCAAATAATTTGTCTGATATGCCAACTCAATCTTCATGCCAGGTTGGTTTAATTATGTTAATTTGTACATCAACAGTTGAGTTTTCACAGTTTGTTTATATGAACTATTCTCTATTTGCACTCAGATCTCAGCTCTGCTTGTAATGGGATTTGGTGCTAGTGGCTTAGCATTCAAAGCTCTAACTCCCTCATCAATAAAATGGGAGCACATTATTTTATCTATTCAGAAAAACCTATGATTATAAGATACTCTATCATTTGCTGTACCTCTAGGAAAAAAAAAAAAAACAACTAAAATTAATTTGTAGTAATTTTTATTTTATATTTATCAGAAGAACACTTTTAATCCTTATTAGAAGTGTTATTGCTAAAACACTCATAGAGCTATAAAAAGAAATATGTAAGCAACATATTGATTAAATGTTCCTGTTTTTCCACATTGAGTCAAGTGTTTCCAACTTAATTTTCAACTCAGAGTGGTTAATTCTCTTGTTTTTACATATCCTTTGTGCCATTAATAGCATTGGTAATATAACGTCTCAAGATAATGTATAAAATATTTAAAACTTAGTGGTACTGAGCTCTTAAATTGACTTCAAAAGTAAGTAAACCTAGAAAAATATTTTATTTCGATTTTTAAAATGTTTATAAACATATTTGATCACCATCTCCCCTTTCCACAATCCTTTGGCTCCTTAAAATTAAAACAGTGCTTCACTATTTATTACTACTAGGATGTGCTCCAAATATGCAAGTTTTGATATTGCTTTCTTGAAGTTTCTTTTACTGCTTTGGAATCAACAACCACATTATACCTGACCCAGGGCCAACATTGATAGCCAAATATCATTGCTTGTGAGATTAACCTTGATTTTAGTGATCTTAAAATATGAAAGATATGAGCCTTAATATCTATGAAACAGTGTTGATAATATCTGTTTCCCAATATGAATGATAACTGATGTAATTTTATAAGCAGAATTTATTGAGGCTTTAGCAAGCTGTTTAGTACATAGCAGGTACTTGTTACTGCCCAGTTAAAAAGCCAGTCATACTTGTCTCAGGAATGCTTGCCTTCTTCAGAAATCAAGATATTTAATTAACTCAAAGAATAGAGAATGATGAAGCTTCTATTTCAGTTAATATTGAATCTGAGTCAGCATGTAAATAGGAGATTTGACAGCACAGTAATAAAAGTTAGAGTGTTTCTGGTCAAATGTTTAGTGTTCATATTAGTTTTTCCTAGCAGAGATTTTAGAATTTCCTAGCAAGACACAAGGACTAATATTCATAAGTTTTCAGTTATTAAGCTATCGCCAGCTTTCTTTGGTCTTAGATACATCTTATTCTTTCCCCTCATGGCATAAACATAAAAATGGTGTGATCTAAGGAGAAGAAAATGCTAGTGCATTTTAGACATGCCACTTTGCAATAGCAAAAAGAAAGCAAAAGCAAATATAATGATGTTGTTACCTCATAATTGAGATATTTTATTATAAAATATCTGCCATATATAAATATATTTATTTATATGCACTCTTTACAATAGTTAGAACTTCAAATCTATCTCAATTAAAAACAAAACAAAACAACTACCTAGTTGAAGAAACACCCATAGGAAGTATACCTTTTAATTTTCAAATTTTTTAAAATTAAATATGTTTCAGAATGTCTTCCTGATATTACAGAAAGGGAAGCCTGAGAATTGTCTAACATACAAGGGAAAACTTAAAGGTATATTTTACTAATTTGATATATATATATATATATATATATAATATCATTCTACTCTGATATTTATGCTATTCTGATGAAGTTTTTAAAAATAATTTTAGTTTTAGTAACAAGTGTACTAACAAATAAGTAAGGGATCTTCATAATTTGGCCAATGACTTTGGTGTGCTTCTGTCTGCGAGTATTATTATTCATTTGGGAGACTGATAGCAGAAAAGAAATAGATATTATCAGTTCTGAAACCTAGTATCTCTCTTTTGCCAAAAGAGAGAAGAAGGAATGATCTAGTTGCTTTTAAAAATGCTAATGAGAGATTGCTTGTCAAACCTACAGACTAGGGAGATTTTATCTAAAGAATTCTTTCATGAAGATGAACTTGGTCTAAGTTGCTATTGTAAATTAATCAGGAATTTGTGGATTTATAAAACCCCAAGAAAGCTTGTACGAGCTATGGAACTGATGGGGTGTGTAAGAGATATAACATAAATGAAAAGTGATATAAATATTGCCTCACCTGAATGCTTGGTGATGTCCTGTCTGAACCTGAACCAGAATGCATCTGAATGTAGAAAAAAGACCCGAAGAACAACATTGGTCTCACAATGGTTCCATAATTTTATCTACTTTTCCTGTGTTTTGACATTTTGGATTATTGATACAATTAGTTCTAGGTAACAGCTATGATTACTAATCTGATGGTTAAAACTTTTGTTTTTTAATTGAAGTATAATTTACAGTGTTGTATTAGTCTCAAGTGTACAGCTAAAGTGAAAGTGAAGTTGCTCAGTCGTGTCTGACTCTTTGCAGCCCCATGGACTGCAGCCTACCAGGCTCCTCCATCCATGGGATTTTCCAGTCAAGAGTACTGGAGTGGGTTGCTATTTCTGTCTCCTAGAGATCTTCCCAGCCCAGGAATTAAACCTGGGTCTTCCACATTGTAGGCAGATGCTTTACCATCTGAGCCACCAGGGAAGTCTTGGTACAGCTAAGTGTACAGCTAAGGGAAAATGTTAATATATATATATATATATATATATATATATATATATATATATATAAATATACATGTATGTATGCATGTGTGTGTGGCAACACATGGTTCAGTCACTCAGTCGTATCCAACTCTTTGTGACCCTATGGACTGTAGCCCATGAAAGCAAGAGAGTTCCAGAAAAATATCTACTTCTGCTTTATTGACTACACCAAAGTCTTTAACTGTGTAGATCACAACAAACTGGAAGATTCTTAAAGAGATGGGAATACTAGACCACCCTACCTGCCTCCTGAAAAATCTGTATGCTGGTTAAGAAGTAACAGTTAGAACCGGACATGGAACAACAGACTGGTTCCAAATTGGGAAAGCAGTATGTCAAGGCTGTATATTGTCACCCTGCTTATTTAACTTATCTGCAGAGTACATTATGAGAAACGCTGGGCTAGATGAAGCACGACTGGAATCAAGATTGCCTGGAGAAACATCAATAATCTCAAATACACAGATGACACTACCTTTATGGCAGAAAGTGAAGAGGAACTAAAGAGTCTCTTGATGAAAGTGAAAGAGGAAAGTGAAAAAGTTGGCTTAAAATTCAGCATTCAAAAAACGAAGATCATAGCATCCGGTCGCATCACTTCATGGCAAATAGATGGGGAAACAATGGAAACAGTGTGAGACTTTACTTTTGGGGGGCCTCAAAATCACTGCAGATGGTGACTGCAGCCATGAAATTAAAAGATGCTTGCTCCTTGGAAGAAAAGCTTTGACCGACCTAGATAGCATATTAAAAAAACAGAGACATTACTTTGCTGACAAAGGTCCGTCTAGTTAAAGCTATGGTTTTTCCAGTAGTCATGTATGGATGTGAGAGTTGGACCATAAAGAAAGCTGAGCACTGAAGAATTGATTCTTTTGAACTGTGATGTTGGAGAAGACTCTTGACAGTCCCCTGGACTGCAAGAAGATCAAACCATTCAATCCTAAAGGATATCAATCCTGAATATTCATTGGAAGAACTGATGCTAGGTTGAAACTCCAATACTTTGGCCACCTGATGTGAAGAACTGACCCATTCAAAAAGACCCTGATGTTGGGAAAGATTGAAGGCAGGAGAAGGAGACGACAGAGGATGAGATGGTTGGATGGCATCACCGACTCAATGGACATGAGTTTGAGTAAGCTCTGGGAGTTCATGATGGATGGGGAAAGCTGGTGTGCTACAGTTCATGGGATTGCAAAGAGCTGGCTGAGTGACTGAAATGACTGACTGAATAGTTCATTGCATATATATTTATACCGTATCTTAAGCTAATTGTCTGTTGATGAGCACTTGGGTCACTTGGGTTGTTTCCAGGTCTTAGCTATTTGTGGTGCAAGTATCATTTCAAAATAAGAGTTTCATCTTTTCTAGCCATATACCCAGGAGTGGGAATTACTATATCATATTAAAGCTCTATTGTTAGTTTTTTAAGGAACCTCCACACTGCTTTCAATGATGGCTACACCAATTTACATTTCCACCAACAGTTTAGAAAGGTTTCCTTTTTCCACATTCGCCTCAGGATTTATTATTTTTAGATGTTTTGATAATGGCCCTTCTGACTTGTATGAGGTATTAGCTCATTGTGGTTTTGATTGAGTTTCTCTAATAATTAACAATGTTGATCATTTTCATGTGCCTGTTGGCCATCTGTATGTCTTCTTTAGAAATAAATGTCTTCTATTTAGGTCTTCTGCTGATTTTTTGATTAAGTTGTTTATTTTTTAGATGTTACATTTATATATTTTGCTTTGGAAGATTGGTCTAAGAATATATTGCTATGATATATGACAGAGAATGTTTTACCTATGTTCTATTCTAGGAGTTATATGGTTTCATATCTTTCATTTAGGTCTTTAAACTATTTTGAGTTTGTTTTTGTATTTTAACTTTTCCTGATGTATAAAATAGTAAACAACATGAAGTCTGTGATGCAGTAGATAATCAAATGTATTTTTTAACCATAATACTTTCATTATAATAAACCTTGGGGTTGGAAAAGAAATTATTCAAATGAAACCTCCATATCAGTTATTTAGTTTATAGTGTCTTGGTGTTTCACAATTACATCTAAATTTTTTTATTTTTCTACTCTGTAAAACTAAGTTTATATATGGATAGCTGCTAGTGGGCCATATGTTTAAAGAATATTTAAATTCACCTTTTATTTTCTTATTTTACTTTTACATTTTTAAATTCAGCTATGAGATTTGTCTTTGTACAGAATAGATATTCTGTGTGTAATATATATCCCAGATGAGAGAGTAAACTTAGATTGAAGCTATCATATATAAATATTAATTCCAAAATGTAAAACTTGTAATAATCATTTTTCTCTTTGACATAAGCATGTATATATGAGAAGCTCATGGATAAGGAAGTAGTCAAAAGATGTCATCCTGGATAAGGGGGTCATTTCAATTCAGGATAATATAATACCACCTATCATCTTACTTTCTGTAAAGTTTTATTTCTGTGAAATAAAATAATTCATTGAAAGGAAATAGATGGAGGAGGGATAAAAATACTTTTATTCTGTTTTAAGATTTTATCATGAGAAATGAACATAAGATAAAATTTCGTTTAAATTTGCCTGAGCATTCATGTGAGACCCTAGGAACTCTCACTAGTGATTTTGAATCTATGAAATTGAGTATATTGGTTCCATGGGAAAGGCCAGAAATAGTGAATAAGTTTTGATGAGTTGATAGAATTTAAATTTCAGGATATACCTTGTCCATACTTCTGATCCTTTAGAATAGTAAGGAAATTTAAAAGAAGATAAGGCTCATAACCTCATGATGAAAGTGAAAATGTTGGTCATTCAATCATATCCGACTTTTTGCCACCCTATGGACTATAACCCGCCAGAGGACAGAGGACAGAGGCTCCTTCCTCTGTCCTTGAGATTCTCCAAGCAAGAATACTGGAGTGGGTTGCCATTCCCTTCTCCAGGGGATCTTCCTGACCCAGGGATCCAACCCAGTTCTCCTGCATTGACAGGTGGATTCTTTACTGTCTAAGCCACCAATGTTATTAATTTATAGTAGAAGTATGGCAATAAATACAGTCTAGTTTAGATAAAACTTCCCAAATAAATACTCTTAATAAAAATCACATAAAAACTGTTAGCTGATCCTCCTCTTTGAATTTTCACCTCTTAACCAACATTCTGATACCCAAAAAGTGTTCAGAAGGTGTTGCATTTCCATCTTGACCTATGTATCAGCATTTTATTTTATTTTTCTTATGATTCTCAAAAACTGTGCACTTCAACCCAATATTTTAGAGTTTGAGTTAATTACCCACACTCACAATTGACAGATGATTAATACCTAGAATTGCAAAGATTTACTATGCTATCTGGGAAAAAACAAACAACCAAGTAAGATATAAACTTCTGATTAATAAATATGGAAATGTGACACTTTAAATTTGAAGCAGCTTCGACTCTACCCCACACAATTCAACAGGGAGCCAGTCTATGAAATGTCTCTCAACATAATTTTAATTACCATCATTTAACACTGAAACAAATACATTTTATCCTCTCCACATTCATAACCAGCAAAACAAAATAAGACAAACAAAAATAAATCATATAGTACAAAAATGAAAGACATAAGCCGAGACACTCTAAGATCTGAGGCTAATAAATTCCATGGACTCAATTACATAATAAAATTAAAATTTTTTACAAATATTTCAATAATTTGGTGAAAGTTGTTTTTCTAATATCCATAATTTAAATATGAAAATACAAATACATTTTGATTACTTAATTCTAAGACTGGATTCTAATTTCAATGTAATATAAATTGAAGGAAAAGTTTATCATTTGTACAGTTTTATATATAAGGTTTTATGTGTTTGTCTTTTTTTGCCTTTCCAGATTGCTTCATATCTAAATATCAGAATAAAAGGATATTTGCCATGGCATGTATAAAACAAACACGTCCAGACATTTAATGTGAGTCTTACTAGCTTCAATCTGTGCATTTTAAAAGATAAAGCATGAAGGCCAAATTCTAACATATCAACATTTCCTGAAAAGGCCTTTAAGGGTAATCTTCATATTATTGGAGACATCCTCACCAAACTAATAATTTGACATTGCAACAATTTCATCTCCAGTTTTGGAACAAAGTGGAAGTTTTGTTTGAAAGTGGAAAGTGTTAGTCACTCAGTCATGTCCGACTCTTTGTGACCCCATAGACTCTAGCCCACAAGGCTCCTCTGCCCATGGAATTCTCCAGGCAAGATACTGGCATGGGCTGTCATTGCCTCCTCTGGGGATCTTCTTGAACCAGAGATGAAACCTGGGTCTCCTGTACTGCAAGCAGATTGTTATTCATTTGAGCCACTCTAGTGGGTTTGAAAGTGGAAATGGATATGTATAACACTGTATAGTAAAAGATTTTTATTAGTAATATGTTATACAAATATGCTTGAATTTCTCTATAAATGGCAGTAAAAGAGTGTAGCTAAAAATGTTAAGCATTAACTGAGGGCTTAGATATTGACCAGAGGAAGTGTGATTAGTACTAGATCATGCAAAGAAATCAGAGAAAAAAAGATGGTTGAGAAGGGTCTGTGGGCTGACAGGCAGAAGAGACACTGTGCTGGATGGCGGCTTCAATAGCTGAATTCAAGGGAATACATATGGCAGAGTTATACCCAGCAGAATAGCAGTAAAAGACAAACAAATAAATAATAACAAAAATAGAGCAAATATGTGAAAACAAGATGGAACTCATCAACTTTGGAATTGCTTTTCTATCTTCCAGCCACCCAAATCTGTTCAAATTTGCCCAGACTTTCTTGGGTGAGAGACCTACATGTTTCACCAAAGCTGAATAAGTCCCTGGGGAGCTTTTTCTTCCTCTCTACTCATTTTCTTACTCTTTTTCTTCTCCTTTCTTGCCATTAGCATTAATGTAGGTGGAAAGATGAAAATCAAAAACATCTTTTAAATATGACAAATATTTCTCACTTTTTCCCCTTCATTTACTTAAAAATGCTGTAAAGCAAATTTGTCTGTAAAGAAAAACATGTGTAAGCAATATAATTATTAAACTCAAACAGAATCCACCATCTTTCAAGGATATTTGAAACAAAATGTATTATTTACATATATTATAATAATTTTGACATTGTGGTTATATATATTGTTAGCACCATAAGGTGAATGAATGAAATTAGAAACAATGAATGAAATTTGTATAAAAAATTTCATAAAATGTTCATAGAATGGAAAATTTAAATTGATATGAAATATTTAAATAAACAACTAATTTGCAATTTAAAGCACAGAAACTGTAAAATGTTTCATGAAAGTGAAAGGCAAGGAAATAATTAGAATTTCTTTGAAAATTTTAGTTCACATTAGGGATTAGCTATTTTATCTATTTTGTTTTTCAAGGGAAGAGACAACATTTGACAAATTATTAATCACTCACTCTGTGCCAAGTATTGTTCTAAGTACAATAAATAGAGCTGCATTTCAACCTTACAACAATTTTGTGAGATTGAATCTCCTATTATATATAACTCTGTTAAAGGTTATCAAATTGAAATACAAATTGGTCAAATGTCTTGCCAAAATTTCTATAGCTGTTAAGGTATTAATCAAAATCCTACTATAAGTAGTAAGATTCTAGGTAGTTCTGGAAATTGAGGCTTCTGAAGAATTCCTCAGAACTTACAAGATGACTTTGGTGCCCTATAAGAACATATTATACTCCCCAACAGACAATAAAATATAGTCTCCTTCAATTTTTGAATGTTGGAATAAATAAAAATGCTCTCCTTATCTTCAAGCCTTATGCATCTAATATTACTTGTATGTGCCAAGAACTTACAAAACTTATTACCAAAGAAAAAACAACAAAGTTAATCTGAGTCATTCTGACAAAAACTTGCTTTGTTTTAATGTAACTAGTTCCCATTTAGAAATTCAGCCCCCTGTCAAGTGCAATGCACTACAGCACTAACCTTCGTAAAAGCAGGTAGAAAGACTTGTAAAATTTCACCAATTTTACATTAGGCTTCACTCTAGTTTGTTTTGCTAAAATTCAAAAACACTGGTAACCAGCATTTTATAAACCAGAACTAACTTCTCATTGCCCATGTCCCCTACTCCTTTTTCACCTATGCTTTTATTTTATTTTTTCTCATATCCTACTAGTTTATTGTTTTATTTTTTGTTGAAATATAATTGCTGTACAATTTTACATGCATTACAGGTATACAATGCAGTGATTCATATTTTAAAGGTTATACTCCATTTATAGATATTATAAAATATTGGCTATATGTCCCATGTTATACAATATATCCCTGTAGCTTTGCCCCTCCCCCATTCTTTATTTTATTTTATTTTTAAACTTTACATAATTGTATTAGTTTTGCCAAATATTAAAATGAATCCGCCACGGGTATACATGTGTCCCCCATCCTGAACCGTCCTCCCTCTTCCCTCCCCATACCATCCCTCTGGATCGTCCCAGTGCACTAGCCCCAAGCATCCAGTATCGTGCATCGAACCTGGACTGGCAACTCGTTTCTTACATGATATTTTACATGTTTCAATGTCATTCTCCCAAATCTTCCCACCCTCTCCCTCTCCCACAGAGTCCATAAGACTGTTCTATACATCAGTGTCTCTTTTGCTGTCTCGTATACAGGGTTATTGTTACTATCTTTCTAAATTCCATATATATGCGTTAGTATATTGTATTGATGTTTTTCCTTCTGGCTTACTTCACTCTGTATAATAGGCTCCAGTTTCATCCACCTTATTAGAACTGATTCAAATGTATTCTTTTTAATGGCTGAGTAATACTCCATTGTGTATATGTACCACTGCTTTCTTATCCATTCATCTGCTGATGGACATCTAGGTTGCTTCCATGTCCTGGCTATTATAAACAGTGCTGCGATGAACATTGGGGTACACCTACGCTTTTAATGACGACTTTGTGATATTGATATCTCTCCTGAATTATGAAATACATTTGAAGACGGCGATTAACTTTTACTCTGTTGTTGCCATGTGCCAGCACTTTGCATCTAGTATGTCATTTACTCCTCTCCACATCGTCCCAGATCAGGATCAGTGCCCCTGTTTTATGGACAGATTGCCACAGAGTAATGGAAGAAAGATATGAACCAAGGGTTTTCTTGCTTCAAAATATATGTCCTGTTTGAGTACCAAATGACCCAACATGAGGTTAATCCCTTTATTATGGTAACATTATATTTTAAGAATTATCTCCCAGAAATATTTAAAGCTAAATATTTTAACCTTTTTACAGCTTTTAAAAATTTGTTTCATATGTGATATGTGTGCAACTCTTTTATTATTTATTTTATTATTGTATTTATTATTTTAGTTTCTGTGTCAAGTCACAGAGTTTGCCATACATATATCAAACATTTCCTATACTTTTCCTATTTTTAAAAATTTGTGTTTATTACCTACATTCAGTCATGTCCTTTTTCTGTAAAGGATAAGTCATACACTGAAAGATAGGTATAAATTATAGGTACTGATCTAGCAATAAAAACTCATCATGCAAAGTGGTTGAATATTTAGCCATTGATATCAACATTTCTCCATAGCTGGAAATCAACTTTAACCTGTATTCTCTGAAAGCCATAATTATGTCAGTTATACACAAGAATACAAACATCTTTAAGACATCATCCATGACTACAGGATGATTAAAAGAAACAAGGCTCAGAGTTTAAAAAAATATCATGTTAAACATAAAAAGAAAAATTTGCTATTAAACAAAGAAGCACGAATGTGAAACATTTCTAAGAAACACAATAAAGAGCCTATCAGAAGTAGGGAACATCAATGGTGACTGTATTCTGGATCTTTCTTCTTACATAGCTGTGCCAAGATTTGAGAGGCAGGCAAATATATTCTGGTATTCTGTTGAGAAGGACAACAAAATCATTTGGCAAGGGTAGGATTTAGGAAAAGGGGAAAAATTGCCACGATTATTGCAAACTACCTCAGAGATCATGTCTATAGTGTGTACTATTAAGTTCTCTGTGTCTTAAAGAGTTCTTTCTATATTTAATAATGTATATGTAAGTACCATTTTTAATCAATTTTTAAAAAGTGAAGAATGAGAAAATAATGGAGAATGTGAGGATTAACAAATATGTTGATTATTCCTCAGGAATGAAGTAACCAACAGTCAGAATGATTCCTATTTCACCTCATTCTGGTACTAAAATATTTGAACCAAGCAGTTAGTATCATGACACAATGGAAAAAGCAATAGATTTGAAATTATAAACATTATGGTACTATCAGTTACTATCTAAAAGCTTATGGATAAGTGACTTAACACTACTAAGCTTCTTTTATAGTACCACCAACCAAGAGATGTCTTTCAGGGATTTAAGAGATTATATATATGAAAACATGTAACTTAGTGTTTAACTCATTAGACTGTGAGCTTATGGACTATGCAGTTTGCCCTTTCTTCTCGTTATAAAGATGTCCTACATAATGTCTGACATTTAAAAATGAATTTAATAATATTGTGTTGAAATCGTAACTAGAATTATGCTATGGACTAGGATTCAACAGATTTCTTTCATGAGGTAAAAGCTAATAAATATTTTAGGTTTTGCAGGCCATATATGTTTGTTGTAACTATTGAAATCTGCTGTTATAGTACAAAAGCCATTCAGATCAGATCAGATCAGTCGCTCAGTCGTGTCCGACTCTTTGCAACCCCATGAATCACAGCACGCCAGGCCTCCCTGTCCATCACCAACTCCCGGAGTTCACTCAGACTCAGGTCCATCGAGTCAGTGATGCCATCCAGCCATCTCATCCTCTGTCATCCCATTCTCGTCTTGCCCCCAATCCCTCCCAGCATCAGAGTCTCTTCCAGTGAGTCAACTCTTGGCATGAGGTGGCCAAAGTACTGGAGTTTCAGCTTTAGCATCATTCCTTCCAAAGAAATCCCAGGGCTGATCTCCTTCAGAAGGGACTGGTTGGATCTCCTTGCAGTCCAAGGGACTCTCAAGAGTCTTCTCCAACACCACAGTTCAAAAGCGTCAATTCTTCGGCACTCAGCCTTCTTCACAGTCCAACTCTCACATCCATACATGACCACTGGAAAAACCATAGCCTTGACTAGACGAACCTTTGTTGGCAAAGGAATGTCTCTGCTTTTGAATATGCTATCTAGGTTGGTCAGAACTTTCCTTCCAAGGAGTAAGCATCTTTTAATTTCATGGGTGCAGTCACCATCTGCAGTGAGTTTTGAGCCCAGAAAAATAAAGTCTGACACTGTTTCCACTGTTTCCCCATCTATTTCCCATGAAGTGATGGACCGGATGCCATGATCTTTGTTTTCTGAATGTTGAGCTTTAGCCAACTTTTTCACTCTCCACTTTCACTTTCATCAAGAGGCTTTTTAGTTCCTCTTCACTTTCTGCCATAAGGGTGGTGTCATCTGCATATCTGAGGTTATTGATATTTCTCTGAGGATATTCATATTTGATATCAATGCAAAGAAATAGAGGAAAACAACAGAATGGGAAAGACTAGAGATCTCTTCAAGAAAATCAGAGATACCAAGGGAACATTTCATGCAAAGATGGGCTCGATAAAGAACAGAAATGGTATGGACCTAACAGAAGCAGAAGATATTAAGAAGAGATGGCAAGAATACACAGAAGAACTGTACAAAAAAGATCTTCATGACCCAAATAATCACGATGGTGTGATCACTGACCTAGAGGCAGACATCCTGGAATGTGAAGTCAAGTGGGCCTTAGAAAGCATCACTATGAACAAAGCTAGTGGAGGTGATGGAATTCCAGTTGAGCTATTCCAAATCCTGAAAGATGATGCTGTGAAAGTGCTGCACTCAATATGCCAGCAAATTTGGAAAACTCAGCAGTGGCCACAGGACTGGAAAAGGCCAGTTTTCATTCCAATCCCAAAGAAAGGCAATGCCAAAGAATGCTCAAACTACTGCACAATTGCACTCATCTCACACACTAGTCAAGTAATGCTCAAAATTCTCCAAGCCAGGCTTCAGCAATATGTGAACCGTGAACTTCCTGATGGTCAAGCTGGTTTTAGAAAAGGCAGAAGAACCAGAGATCAAATTGCCAACATCCACTGGATCATGGAAAAAGCAAGAGAGTTCCAGAAAAACATCTATTTCTGCTTTATTGGCTATGCCAAAGCCTTTGACTGTGTGGATCACAATCAACTGTGGAAAATTCTGAAAGAGATGGGAATACCAGACCACCTGATCTGCCTCTTGAGAAATCTGTATGTAGATCAGGAAGCCACAGTTAGAATTGGACATGGAACAACAGATCAGATCAGATCACATCAGTTGCTCAGTCGTGTCCGACTCTTTGCGACAGGAATCGCAGCATGCCAGGCCTCCCTGTCCATCACCAACTCCTGGAGCTCACCCAGACCCACGCCCATCGAGTCAGTGATGCCATCCAGCCATCTCATCCTCTATCGTCCCCTTCTACTCCTGCCCCCAATCCCTCCCAGCATCAGAGTCTTTCCCAATGAGTCAACTCTTCGCATGAGGTGGCCAAAGTACTGGAGTTTCAGCTTTAGCATCATTCCTTTCAAAGAAATCCCAGGGCTGATCTCCTTCAGAATGGACAACAGACTGGTTCCAAATAGGAAAAGGAGTAGGTCAAGGCTATATATTGTCACCCTCTTTATTTAACTTATATGCAGAGTACAAAAGCCATTAGAGACCACACATAAAAAAATGAATGTAACTGCATTACAATAAAACTTTGTCTATGAACATAAGCACAGTCTTGCATTTGGTCCATGGCCTTTGTTTACCAATTCTTGCTATAGAATATCAGAATTTTTCATGAGTTTTCTTATGACCGTATGTTGAATGATTAATTGTTATGTAAAATATAGAGAACTACCCAGCTTTGAGAAATGCCAGAAAACCATGTGTGGCAACCCTCAATTATGAATGCTTTATGCGATATCTAAGGGGGAAAAAGCGATGAGAATTCAAATAGCCTAGAAGAGAAGAATTCAACTGAAATGGATTTTAACATGTTTGTTAAATGTAATCATTGAAGATAAGTCTGAAGATTATGCTTAAAGCCAGACCATTAGACAATCTTAAAGATAGAGAAATACGAACCTCAGAGATATAAACTGGCCCTAATAATGATGCATAATGAGCAATCAGAAAATATGAGCAGAATATTATAAATACTAGTCCCTCATACAAGTAGAGCTCAGCTGGACTTGACTGATATGGGCTGAGCTCAGCTGGGACCACCAGCTCTGCTCTCTCCATGTCTCACTCTCTTCCCAGCACAGTGGAATCTACTTTCATGTTCTCCCTATGCTGATGGCAAAGGTACAAAAGAGCAAGAGGCAGTACCAGCCTTATCCCGTTGAGTAAAAATTGCTGTACATTCTAAAGAAGAATAAATTAAATAAAGTTTCTGCCATTAAAAAAAAAAAAAAGCAAAAACAGTTTTTTGACGAGGTCCCTGTTTGTCCTCATGTAGGATGCTGTGTTTGTGTGTGAGACAATAGTAGAAGTGAGTTCCGTTTTTCTTTAATTTCTTAAAATTAGGATCAGTCTGAAGAAACATACATAAAGCTATGAAATAACTCAAATACGAAATATATTAAAATGTGAAGATGAAGAAAGGACATAGGGACCAAGAATGGAAATGAGAAGGACAAAAATGTCCTTAGCTACTTAAAGCACAAAAATCACTGAAAAAAGAAATTAGAATGTGGTTGAGGGGAAGCATTTATGGATGGTGGAAGAAATAGTCATCTATAGTCAAAAATTCAACATAAACCTGATTCTGGATTAATGACTGAAGTCAAAGTGGAAGAGTCATGTGGACTTTTGGGACCTTCTCATTCTCATTTCTATAAGAAAGTTTGAAATCAACTCTGCAGGAGTACGTATGGCAGCAGTTCTAAGAGTGGAGAGCACATAACTAACCATCGTGGTTCTGAGGCAATAGCTACTACGATTGTCACATAGACTTGACATTTTTGTCTTAAAGTATATTTTATATTTTATTTCATAGTGTGTGTATCCATTTTAATCCAAAAGTAATGCTTTATTCTTTCACAAATAATAGATAAAATATTCCAGGAAGATGCAGTACATCTTTTCTATAGATTTGCCTATTCCCAGCACATTTCTTTGTCTTTATAGTTCGAGAAGAAAAATACTAGATGCTGTTTTGTTCCCTTTTTTTCTCTAAAAGTTCTATGAGACTGCAAGATGATAATTCTAGCTTCCAATGATAGGCTTGAGTGAAATATAAATTGATTATTTATCAAAGGATCAGTGACACTATGTACTTCTTTTTCCTAATATCTTTAAGAATTGTCCTTTAATAATACAAAGAAGGATAATCACAATCGAGTAGTAAAAGCAATCTTTCCAAATGCTTCCTTTTCCACACCATATCCTCTGATTATTCAAGCAATCATCTCTAACTCATACAACAAAGAGGTGCCTCTTTTATAAACTTTATCATGCTTGATTTTTAAAAATACATGAGTATATTCATGATGTATATCCCTTCAGACCAAGTATTAGTTTTACATTCTTTAATGTAAAACTTAATGTAAAAATTTGTGAACCTGTTATATAAGACATGCTTAATACAGTGCCCTGGTACAAAATATGTGCTTAGCAAATATGTGTGATGAAATTAAAAAAAAAAAGTTACAGTTGATTACCTGAATTGGAATTGCTTATTCACTACCTTTTATTTATCTGGCTTTATTTTTCAGATACCTTTATCTTTAATCAAAAACTTACTAAAGTAACTTACACTTGTAAAAATTATCCAAGTTTGTTTATACATTAGTAATGTTGATATTGCCATCTCATATACTTAAGTAAAAAGTAAAAACAAATTAATTTTGTGTGGATTTTTATGTAGTTCCCTTTTTTGTTGCAGTTTTTTCTTTGATATATTCAAGTCTATTTGTTAGTGATATTGACTGATTATAAGCACATGGATTTTACATCTTTCAAGATACTTCATAAAAAAATGGGCAGGAAGAATCTCATGTCCAAAAATCTTTCACTTATAACACTACAGAATGAATAATAAAAGGAATTAGTGCCCTATTCAACTAATGCTATATGATCCCTATGATCACCTACCTCCATCTAATGCAACTGAATTTAACTGTATGAATAATTAGTCAAAAATGCAATATTTTAAAGCATAACAATATGAGATTTTAAGGAAAATCTTAGGGCTTTACTATCAATTAATGTAATTTTTCTATAACAAATGTAGTTAATAGAATATAATGTAAAAAAAGGTAGACTCAATTAATGGCCATTCATGAACATGTTTATTAACTCATTTAAGAACTACTCAGTGTTTCTGTGTTAAACACATTCACTACTACCAGTTGCTCAAAAACCCAAATGATCAGTTCCTTGCTGTCAGTATAAAATCTAAAATGGAGAAATCCTTTTGACCCTCAACAAAATATAATTGGAAAAGAAAAAGTGTAAAATTCTTTCACTCAAAAATTATTATTGACTGAGTGCCTACTATGTGCTGGCATGCAATACAGAGAAAGGAACCACTTGTAGGCAGAAATAGGTCTTATAGATGACCTCAGCTGGAGTGAGCAATATACAATATACAAATTCTCTTTTCCAGTTTGTGTTTTTTCAGGTACTCAGGCAGTATTTCCAATAATTAAAGGAGGGCAGGGGCAGCATTAGAAAAGGTTTACCATTAATCAAGCACAGTTCTTTCTAGGAAATATGTGTCATCCTTTGTCCATCGGTCATAGAGTTTTACATACGTACTGGTCATAGCCAGTACACAGAGGCGCCACCAGAACCAAAACAGACTCACAGTGGTAAGGACAAATTGCCTATCCCTTTCCCTCTGAGTGTCATGATCTTCCCTTTGAATGTCAGTTCTCTCTTATCCTGGATTAAAAAGAGAATCAAAGCTTGGTGATCTAATTTCTCCTCTCTCTTTTCTATTACTTTTATATACTCACTAAAATTATGACCTATTTACTTAAAAAAATATTACATGTAACTGCTTCATTTTCACAGGGTTTTATTTTGGTTAAATTATTGTTTTACGATGTCCATTAAATTAGTCATTAGGTACTGAGTTCTAACTTTCAGAATTCAATTTTTAGAACTAATCATGAAAATTAATTGAATTAATTTTCTGAAAACTTGTAACAAATAAAAGGTCTATTATAACTGATATTCTATTTCATGATGTCACACTTTCATGAACCACATATAATTATAGGTATGATTATAAGAACTATGTGACAACCTTTTTATAATGACATATTAAGAATTGTGATGAAGCAAAATTATTTAGAGAGAAGTCTTAAAAAGTGAATTTACATTAATACTAATTTTTATTTGGTTTGGTTCTATGCTTATTCCATAACTTTCTGATCATCCAGTGGTTTTTTTCCAGATTAATACAATTTTTTTAACTCATTTTATTTTTAAGATAATATGAGATTTAAGAATTAGTGTTATAGTCTTTTATCTATTACTAATTACATTTGAAATTTTATGTCCATATTAAGCCCTTTCTGGCCCTCATCGAGTGGCACTAGTTGTAAAGAACCTGCCTGCCAATGCAGGAGACAGATGCAAGTTTAATCCCTGGCTTGGGAACATCCCCTGGAGGAGGGCATTGCAATGCACTCCAATATTCTTGCCTGGAGAATCCCATGGACAGAGGAGTATGGAGGGCTATAGTCCATAGGGTAGCAAGAGTCAGACACAACTGAAGTGACTTAGCAGGCATGCATCTCTGCCGTTATTTGTTGGAGTGCCCCTGATACAGTGTTATATTCACTCCTACAAATGCTTGTTGAGAGACATCCCCCAACTGTCCGTCCAGTGGTTAAGAATCCAGGCATCCACTGCAGGAGACGCTGATTTAGGAAGTAAGATTCTGCATGCCAGCACAGTGCAGCCAAAAAAAAAAAAAAAAGAACACAAATGTCTGTTGAGCACAGCCATGTGTCAGCTAAGGAAACAACAGTGTCTGAAACAGAGGCAGCCCTCCTCTGAGGGAGTTACCACTCTGGGTCCTTTGCCCCTGCTGACATTCAGAATGAAGTTAAATCTGGAGAAACACAACTCCAGCATACAGCTCTCAGTGAAACTTGGCCTGGTGACAACTTGGGCTTCAGTATCTTAAAGATGTTTATGAAGGCAACATAATTGGTGGCATTTGAGGTAACTACCAGTGGAAGCATCCCACTTTCTCATGAAAATGATCATCATGGAATCTCATCAGTGCTGGCTTTGCAGCTTTGTTGGATTGTCTTCTTTCTTGTGTCACTTGTAAGCTTACAGAGCTGAGGAAGAAGGTTAATCATTACTATTACTCTAGAGAACAAAGGGAGGGAAGACAGAGAGACGAAGGGAGGGAGAAAGATGAAGGGAAGAAGAAGAAAAAGATGGCTTCAACTTTTTGGAAATCTGGTGATGCTCCATTGTTTATATGATTCTTAAAAAGTTCATACATCATCGGTATCATTCACATTTTCCTTCCTTGGGTTATTTTTTTCTATTTGTGACATAAAGCAGATTTTGCTGTGAGTGCTATTAAGACAGTTAACATAAAGATTACTGAAATTGTCAAGGTTAAAAAATGTGTCCAGGAAGCTCAAAAGACTGAACAGATATACTGTCCAGTAGCTTCTTTATAGTACCAACTCCTCAGTCTCAGTCAATGGTGGGAGAGTAATTCTGCAATCAGTGTCTCAACTGACCCACTCCAGTTTTTTTCATGAACTGCCTTGACTACATTTACGGGTGCTTGCCCATTATACCTCCAGGACATTTGCACATTCAGATCATCTACCAGACATGCTCTTTTTTCTCTTCTTTAATCAGTAGTAATTAATAGCTTTAATTACTAATTAATTAATTAATCAAATTAATTTTCTTCTTCAATCACTAGTAATTAATACCTTTAATTTCAGCCCAAATAGCACATTTCTTCCATTACCCTTCCTCAATCTCCTTGAAGAAATCAAATTTCCCTACCATAACCTAGAATGCTATGTATTGCAACATTTTAAAGCAGTCATGTTTCTAATTTTACAATTCCAATGTGACTTTTTTTAAAGTTTGGCTTTCTCTTTGGTTTATAAACTTTACATATAGAAGATAATATTTTATTATTTCTACCATGCTTGACTAAAATGCAACCACAAAAATATTTTTTAAATATGTAAATAAATCATCTGGAAAGGTAGCATAATAGCAGACTTGAGGGTGCCAAATGTAGCCAACTCATAAATTTGTACAAAGTAATCTCTGTTTATTCTCAGAAAATAACATTAATTTCTATTTCTTTACATAACTATTTATCCAGTGTAGTTTTTATGGACTAATCATTTATTTTTTAATATGAAGAAAGATAGAACTAAATAAACATAATTAAAGCTCACTTTTAACTTCATTGTGATAATTTTTTTGGTAACAGTTGGGTTCTATCATCCTGAAATGTATTATCCTTCAGAATTTAGCAAAATAATGTTTATTAGAAGTGATTTAAACATCTGTGTAAGTCTCTCTAGACCCCAAGGACATCTCAACATTCCTCTTATTGCAAAAGCCCAGATATAAAGAACTCAAACCTACTAAGCAATAAAATTGACTTATATTTTTTAAAATAATACTTCTAAATATTATTTTTCCCAAAGGATATTTTTGCTCAACATAAATATACAAAGAACATGAGCAGGAACCGAACGTCACCCCACCAAAATCCTCATTTTTTGTCGGTTATGTCAGGAAGATCTAGAGAGTTAGAATCACAGAAGCTCAGAATAAGTCAGCTCACAGTTCCCTTTTTTGGTACAGTCAAGAGCCATGCCAGTGATGACTGCGCTTGCTAAATGTGTCTTATGAAATTGTTGCTCTGGAGGGGAAAACTAGGATGAAATGGTAGCACAATTGGTAATGAATCTCAAAGAATGTTTCATTATTCCAAGTTGTTTTGTGGCCTGAAGCTAAGAAATGAACACACAAATACAAAGGGGATTTTTGTGACAGATCTTATATTTCTCATGTCACTGAGATCTAATAAATTGATAATTATAAATTTAAGTCATTATAAAAATGTAGTTTTAAAAATGTTATTACCTTTATTTAAATATGTTCTATAGATTATATCATAATTTTTAGGCATATTATCTCCCCAAGAGCAAAATGATAATGATTGATCTAAAGAATTGTCATCTTCACTATAAATCTTACCTCTGAAGTTAAACAGAGATGAACCTAGATTTGAGCATTGCGTCCAAAAAGGCAGAGAATTTTGCCAGCTGAAAACATGCCTGGGATTTACACAACATTCCTCACTAAGACCTATAGGGCTTATTTGACTTATATTAAACAAGCGTACAAAGAACCAAGGAACATACACTTGCGTGACATCTATGGTGCCGTGACTCCGGTTTAACCCGGCTGAAACAACCTCCCCACGGAAGAGGCCAAGCACAGCAGGAGCCCAACTCAGCGAAGCTCCCACGCTAGAAGCAGAAGGCGAAGAAACCCAGCGCAGGGGAAGTCCCATCGTGCTGGAAACCAGGACAGCGAAAAAGGAACTCAGCAGAAAGCTCAGGCGGCCCAGTCTCAGATTCCAGAAGACCTCCGGTTAAGGTAAGAGGTCCTCGCTCCTATGGCTGGAGGGACCTTTACAATCTCTCGTTTCTTGTTTCCTCGAACCTCCCGCGAACAGGCGGGCGGCAGGGGGCACAACTGAGAGACTGTGGAGAGGCTACTCCTCAGCATGTCCCAAAGGCGCTATGTGCTGAGCCCCAGTAGCTCTTACCCAAGCCGGTGGGGGCTCTTCTGTCCTTTCTCTTCTCTGTGCCTAGGATCAGACCAATGAAACTGTGAGCACTGGTCAGATATTTAGCAAATTTTCTGGCGGGCTATGAAGGGGATTCAGAGAAGGCAATGGAACCCCACTCCAGTACTCTTGCCTGGAAAATCCCATGGATGGAGGAGCCTGGTGGGCTGCAGTCCATGGGGTCGCTAAGAGTCGGACACGATTGAGCAACTTCACTTCGCTTAAACAAGCGTACAAGTAAATCTCTATTTTTAAGTTATCACTGTGACACCATGTACCAATATTTTTTTTTTAATGATGTATTTAAAATGATATATTTTCCATTGTAAACAGCTGGAACAAAAGTGTGCTGTTTGCATTTGTAGCTTCCTTCCCCAAAGAAACCCATATTAACAATGTAATAAATATTCTACCAGAATTTTTTCTACACACACACAGACTTTTACAGATGCTATACTTATTTTCTAAACTCATATTACATATTGTTATGCAAATGAATTTTCATTTAGTACACTGGAAAAACCTGGAATGTTAGGTCTGAATCAAGGTAAACTGAATGTGGTCAAGCAGGAGATGGCAAGAGTGAGCATCAACATTCTAGAAATCAGTGAACTAAAACGAATCAGAATGGCAGATTTTAACTCAGATGATCATTATATCTACTACTGTGGGCAAGAATCCCTTAGAAGAAATGAAGTTTCCCTCATAGTCAACAAAAGTGTCTGAAATGCAGAACTTGGGTGCCATCTCAAAGATGACAGAATGATCTTGGTTCATTTCCAAGGCAATCCATTCAGTATCACAGTAATCCAAGTCTATGCCCCAACCACTAAAGCCAAAGAAGCTGAAGTTGAGAGGTTCTATGAACAAGACCTTCTAGAACTAACACCAATATATATATTTTCATCATAAGGGATTGGAATGCAAAAGTAGGAAGTCAGATACCTGGAGTAATGGCAAGTTTGGCCTTGCAGTACAAAATGAAGCAGGACAAAGGCTCACAGAGTTTTGCCAAGAGAATACACTGGTCATAGCAAACACTCTCTTCCAACAACACTAGAAACAACTCCACACATGGGCATTACCATCTGGTTAACGCCAAAATCAGATTGACCATATTCTTTGTAGCCGAAGATGGAGAGACTTATAGAGTCTGCAAAAAACAAGACCTAGAGCTGACTATGGCTTAGATCATGAGCTCCTTATTGCAAAATTCAGGCTTAAATGAAAGAATGTAGGAAAAAACACTAGACCATTCAGGTACCACCTAAATCAAATCCCTTATGATTATGAAAGTGAAAGTGGCAAATAGATTCAAGAGCATAGATCTGATAGAGGGCATAAAGAACCATAGATGAAGGTTCATAACATTGTACAGGAGGTGGTGAGCAAAACCATCTCAAAGAAAAAGAAATGCAAGAAGGCAAAATGGTTGTCTGAGGCCTTACAGATTGCTGAGAAAAGAGAAGTGAAAGACAAAGGAGAAAGGGAAATGTAAAGTTCAAAAGAATATCAAGGAGAGACAAGAAAGTTTTCTTAAGTGAACAGGGCACAGAAATAGAGGAAAACAATAGAATGAAAAAGGCAAGAGATCACTTCAATAAAATTGGAGATGTCAAGGGAACATTTTTTACAAAGATGGGCACAATAAAGGAAGAAATGGCAAGGACCTAACAGAAGCAGAAGAAATTAGGAAGAGGTGGCAAGAATACACAGAAGAACTAAACAAAAAGGTCTTAATAACCCAGATAACTTCAATGGTGTGATCACTCACCTAGAGCCAGACAGCCCGCAGTGTGAAGTCAAGTCGGCCTTAGGAAGCATTACTATGAACAAAGCTAGTGAAGGTAATGTAATCCCAGCTGAGCTATTTCAAATCCTAAAAGATGATGCTGTTAAAGTGCTGCACTGAATATGCCAGCAAATTTGGAAAACTTAGCAGTTTTGGAAAAAGTCAAGTTTCATTCCAATCCTAAAGAAGGGCAATGCCAAGGAATGTTCAACGATTGCACTCATTTCACATGCTAGCAAGAATGCTCAAAATCCTTCAAGGTAGGTTTTAGCAGTACATGAACTGAGAACTTCCAGATATACAAGCTGGATTTAGAAAAGGCAGAGGAACCAGAGACCAAATTGCACCATCCTTTGGATCATAGAAAAAGCAAGAAAATTCCAGAAAAACATTTACTTATGCTTCATTGACTCTGCTAAAGCCTTTGACTGTGTGGATCACAACAAACTGTGGAAAATTCTGAAAGAGATGGGAATACCATACTGCCTTACTTGCCTCCTGAGAAATCTGTATGCAGGAAAAGAGCAACAGTTAGAACAGGACATGGAACAACAGACTGGTTCAAAATTGGGAAAGGAGTACATCAGGGCTGTATGTCAGTACTTTAGGAGATCAGTCCTGGGTATTCATTGGTAGGACTGATGTTGAAGCTGAAACTCCATTACTTTGGCCACCTCATGCAAAGAGCTAACTCATTTGAAAAGACCCTGATGCTGGGAAAGATTGAGGGCAGGAGGAGAAGGGGATGACAGAGGATGAGATGGTTGGATGGCATTACCAACTCAATGAACATGGGTTTGGGTGGACTCTGGGAATTGGTGATGGACAGGGAGGCCTGGCGTGCTGTGGTTCATGGGGTCTCAAAGAGTCAGACACGGCTGAGCGACTGAACTGAACGGAACTGCTTATTTAACTTATATGCAGAGTACATCAAGCAAAATGCTGGACTGGATGAATCCTAAGCTAGAATCAAGAGTGCTGGGAGAAATATCAACAACTTCAGATTAATATGGATGATACCACTCTAATGGCAGAGAGAGAAGAGGAACTAAGGGGCCTCTTGATGAAAATGAAAGACAAGAGTGAAAAAGCTGGCTTAAAACTAGACATTCTGAAAACTAATATCATGGCAACTGGTCCCATCACCCCATGGCAAATAGATGAGGAAAAAGTAGAAACAGTGACAGTTTATTTTCTTGGGCTCAAAACTCACTGTAGACAGCGACTGCAGTCATGAAATTAAAAAGATACTTGCTTCTTGGAAGAAAAGCTACGGCAAACCTAGTGAAAGTGTTAGTCGCTTGGTTGTGTCCAACTCTGTGACCCCATGCACTGCAGACCTCCAGGCTCCTCTGGCCATGGAATTCTCCAGTCAATAATACTAGAGTGAGTTGCCATCCCCTTCTCCAGGTCATCTTCCTGATCCAGGGATTTAATCTGGGTCTCCTGCATTGCAGTTAGATTTTCTACCATCTGGGCCACCAGGGAAGCCCATGAG
This sequence comes from Bos taurus, assembly GCF_002263795.3. NCBI lineage: Eukaryota > Metazoa > Chordata > Mammalia > Artiodactyla > Bovidae > Bos > Bos taurus. The sequence continues at coordinate 21,037,688 of NC_037356.1, forward strand.
AAACCTAAACAGCATATTAAAAAGCTGAGACATCACTCTGGCAAGAGAAGTCATATACGGTTTTTCCACTGGTCATGTACAGATGTGAGAGTTGGACCATGAAAAAACTGAGTGCTGAAGAACTGATGCTTTTGAACTGTGGTGTTGGAGAAGACTCTTGAAAGTCCCTTGGACTGCAAGGAGATCTAACCAGTCAATCATATAGGAAATCAATCCTTAATATTCATTGGAAGAACTGATGCTGAAGCTGAAGCTCCAATAATTTTGCCACCTGATGTGTAGAGCCAACTTATTGGAAAAGATCCTGATGCTGGTAAAAACTGAGGGCAAGAAGAGAAGAGGGCAACAGAGGATGAGGTGGTTGGATGACATCATCAACTCAATGGACATGAATTTTGAAGAAACTCAGGAAGATAGTGAAGGACAGGGAAGTGTGGTGTGCTGCCATCCATGGGTTCGCAGAGTCGGACACGACTGAGTGACTTGAGCAACAACAGAACAGTATTACTTTCAGAATAATGATATGTGGAAAATAAGCAATTTTAGATTTCTTGGTATATGTTTGAATTGAAGTCTTTCCCATGATTTCCATACATTTTTTCCCCCAAGACTTGAAATTCAATTCATATAAAGTGAGAGAAAATATTCTCTGGAGACACAATTCATTTATTTTCCTTTGTGAAGAATCTGATGCTAAAATTAGCTCTGCCTGGTGATAGACACAAGGTCCGATGCTGTAAAGAGCAATATTGCATAGGAACCTGGAATGTCAGGTCCATGAATCAAGGCAAATTGGAAGTGGTCAAACAAGAGATGGCAAGAGTGAATGTCGACATGCTAGCAATCAGTGAACTGAAATGGACTGGAATGGGTGAATTTAACTCAGATGACCATTATATCTACTACTGCGGGCAGGAATCCCTCAGAAGAAATGGAGTAGCCATCATGGTCAACAAAAGAGTCTGAAATGCAGTACTTGGATGCAATCTCAAAACGACAGAATGATCTCTGTTCGTTTCCAAGGCAAACCATTCAATATCACAGTAATCCAAGTCTATGCCCCAACCAGTAACACTGAAGAAGCTGACGTTGAACAGTTCTATGAAGACCTACAAGACCTTTTAGAACTAACACCCAAAAAAGATGTCCTTTTCATTATAGGGGACTGGAATGCAAAATTAGGAAGTCAAGAAACACCTGGAGTAACAGGCAAATTTGACCTTGGAATATGGAATGAAGCAGGGCAAAGACTAATAGAGTTTTGCCAAGAAAATGCACTGGTCATAACAAACACCCTCTTCCAACAACACAAGAGAAGACTCTATACATGGACATCACCAGATGGTCAACACCAAAATCAGATTGATTATATTCTTTGCAGCCAAAGATGGAGAAGCTCTATACAGTCAGCAAAAACAAGACCAGGAGCTGACTGTGGTTCAGACCATGAACTCCTTATTGCCAAATTCGGACTTAAATTGAAGAAAGTGGGGAAAACCACTAGACCATTCAGGTATGACCTAAGTCAAATCCCTTATGATTATACAGAGGAAGTGTGAAATAGATTTAAGGGACTAGATCTGATAGACAGAGTGCCTGATGAACTATGGAATGAGGTTCGTGACATCATACAGGAGACAGGGATCAAGACCAATCCCATAGAAAAGAAATGCAAAACAGCAAAATGGCTGTCTGGGGAGGCCTTACAAATAGCTGTGAAAAGAAGAGAAGTGAAAAGCAAAGGAGAAAAGGAAAGATATAAGCATCTGAATGCAGAGTTCCAAAGAATAGCAAGAAGAGATAAGAAAGCCTTCTTCAGTGATCAATGCAAAGAAATAGAGGAAAACAACAGAATGGGAAAGACTAGGGATCTCTTCAAGAAAATCAGAGATACCAAAGGAACATTTCATGCAAAGATGAGCTCGATAAAGGACAGAAATGGTATGGACCTAACAGAAGCAGAAGATATTAAGAAGAGATGGCAAGAATACACAGAAGAACTGTACAAAAAAGATCTTCATGACCCAGATAATCACGATGGTGTGATTACTGACCTAGAGCCAGACATCCTGGAATGTGAAGTCAAGTGGGCCTTAGAAAGCATCACTACGAACAAAGCTAGGGGAGGTGATGGAATTCCTGTTGAGCTGTTCCAGATCCTGAAAGATGATGCTGTGAAGTGCTGCACTCAATATGCCAGCCAATTTGGAAAACTCAGCAGTGGCCACAGGACTGGAAAAGGTCAGTGTTCATTCCAATCCCAAAGAAAGGCAATGCCAAAGAGTGCTCAAACTACCGCACAATTGCACTCATCTCACATGCTAGTGAAGTAATGCTCAAAAATCTCCAAGCCAGGCTTCAGCTGTATGTGAACCGTGAACTTCCTGATGTTCAAGCTGCTTTTAGAAAAGGCAGAGGAACCAGAGATCAAATTGCCAACATCTGCTGGATCATAGAAAAAGCAAGAGAGTTCCAGAAAAACATCTATTTCTGCTTTATTGACTATGCCAAAGCCTTTGACTGTGTGGATCACAATCAACTGTGGAATATTCTGAAAGAGATGGGAATACCAGACCACCTGATCTGCCTCTTGAGAAATCTGTATGCAGATCAGGAAGCAACAGTTAGAACTGGACATGGAACAACAGACTGGTTCCAAATAGGAAAAGGAGTTCGTCAAGGCTGTATATTGTCACTCTGTTTATTTAACTTATATGCAGAGTACATCATGAGAAACGCTGGACTGGAAGAAACACAAGCTGGAATCAAGATTGCCAGGAGAAATATCAATGACCTCAGATATGCTGATGACACCACTCTTATGGCAGAAAGTGGAGAGGAAGTAAAAAGCCTCTTGATGAAAATGAAAGTGGAGAGTGAGAAAGTTGGCTTAAAGCTCAACATTCAGAAAATGAAGATCATGGTATCCAGTCCTACCACTTCATGGGAAATAGATGGGAAACAGTGGAAACAGTGTCAGACTTTATTTTTCTGGGCTCCAAAATCACTGCAGATGGTGACTGCAGCCATGAAATTAAAAGACGCTTACTCCTTGGAAGGAAAGTTATGACCAACCTAGATAGCATATTCAAAAGCAGAGACATTACTTTGCCAACAAAGGTCCAGCTAGTCAAGGCTATGATTTTTCCTGGGGTCATGTATGGATCTGAGAGTTGGACTGTGAAGAAGGCTGAGTGCCGAAGAATTGATGCTTTTGAACTGTGGTGTTGGAGAAGACTCTTGAGAGTCCCTTGGACTGCAAGGAGATCCAACCAGTCCATTCTGAAGGGAGATCAGCCCTGGGATTTCTTTGGAAGGAATGATGCTAAAGCTGAAACTCCAGTACTTTGGCCACCTCATGCAAAGAGTTGACTCATTGGAAAAGACTCTGATGCTGGGAGGGATTGGGGGCAGGAGGAGAAGGGGACAACAGAGGATGAGATGGCTGGATGGCATCACTGACTTGATGGACGTGAGTCTCAGTGAACTCTGGGAGTTGGTGATGGACATCAAGGCCTGGTGTGCTGCGATTCATGGGGTCGCAAAGAGTCGGACATGACTGAGCAACTGATCTGATCTGATCTGATCTGATAGTTTTGCTGTTCTACTCTCTCTTTTGAGAATAAAGTATGAAAATGCATATATATATATATATATATATATATATATATATGGAATTCTTGATAAGATTAACTTTCCTCATTTAGTTTCCTTATTCAGTAATTTTTAAGCCTCAACTTCCATTTAACTTTCATTCAGTTTAATTTAATATAAAGTTCATTTCTGTGTTTTAGCATAATAAATCACTTAATAAGTATCAGATAATTGGCTGGATCCTGTAGGTATTGTGTGGAGATTTGTAGTGAGTAACCTGTTGAATTCTGTAAATTCTTTAACTGTTTGGTTTTTGAAAACTTTGCCCACCCTTCTAAAGTAATTCATCCTTTTGGAAACTTTTTATTCAAGTTTCTTCAAGTAATAAATAATATGAAATCTTGTGATTTATAAATTCAGTAATAAATCACCAAATTTTTAAAGTTTCCACTCAACATGAATTCTATGAGGGCTGTTCACCACCATGGACATTGTATGAACAATGTCAACAGGCCACAGGCCACCTGAATGTGAAATCGACCTCCATCGCTTAACAGATCCAACTTCAGCTACTCAGACTCTCCTGTACCTTAGTTCTGTCATCCATAAAATAGACAACTGCAACTACTACAGAGGTATTGTATAAATTAAAAGAATTAGTAATCATAAAGAATTGAGAATAATACCTGAGATCAAGAAAACATTATGTATTAAGTGTAATTTTTATTCCAAGAGTTTACACTTTCCCCTCTGTCATTATGACCATTGTTCTAGCAATGGTCAGCTTTGATCATCCTTGACACTTTATCAAATATTTGCTATGTCACAGATATTCTGAAAGTGATTTAAGTGTATAATAATAACCCATTGACTCTGCACAGATATATTTGAGATCTCTGTTATTACTATGTCTGCTTTACAGCTTAAAAGAAAAACAGTTTAGCACATGAGATTTTGAGAGATTCAACAATGAACTACAATCCCCAACTTGTAGGTAGAATATCAAGGATTTGTATCCAGATCATAACCACAAGGTTTAACCAGGTACAGGACTTTCTACCATGAGATCTATTGATAAAATTTCCCCAAGCTTTAACTTATTTATTCTTAATTTCCCTTTTCCCAGATACCATCCTCTCTTTTTGGTGATGCTGAACTTATGCCATTTTGTTAAATCTTGTCTTGCTGTTATCTCTCAACCTCCTGGGGGTTCCTTTCCACCACTTCTTCATGGACATCACTTTCACTTCTTCTCTGGTTTCCTCCCTTAACACTCACACTTTTGTTTGTTCCCATAGTCCCCTGGCATTTTTCAGTCAATTAGCCACTTTCACCTGGTCAGTGGAAAATTCTTTCTATGATCATAAAAGGCTAGGCTCCTTTCCTTTGCAATCAATTCCACTGAGAAAATTTCCAGACATTCCCGGGGTCTGAGATGAAGGAATTTGTGTGTTGTAAAACCCTGATTCACTTCTAAGAAACATTCCCCCTGACTGTGAGTAAGCCTGTTCCTTACACTTGGACACTTGTTTGGCTTCCTCTTACATCTGGGCAGATTACTAGTCTTCCATGTCCATGTGGCTCTATCTCTTTCCTCCCGTGATGTCAGGACAGCCTTTGCCTGCCAACTTTGTTATACCATCCAGTGTTTGAGTTACCCGACTCTCAGCCTCTGTAGCTTCATCACTATTTCGTCAGATGGTGTACAAAGCAATGCAGTCAGTGGGGAGAAAAAGAACTGTGGTTTCAGTGTATATATATTTCCCAGCTTTACTTATAAAGTATCTTTAGAGAGATTGCAAAAATATATGTACTGTGTCCATGTTTAGTCTCAGTCATGTCTGACTCTTTTGCAACCCTATGGGCTGTACCTCACGAGACTTCTTTATGCATGGGATTTTCCAGGCAAGAATACTGGAGTGGGTTACCATTTCCTTCTCCAATAAGTGTATTACCATGCTATTAAAATGTATTTGAAAATCTTGAAAATGGCAAAAAAGAAGCAGAGTATTAACAATATCCATGTTATGATTTATACATGTGAAATCATGTAAAAAATCTTTCACTGAACATGAATCCCACTCAATGATTAATCATGTATGTGTTTATGTCTATGTGATATATATGGGTGTTATATATCAGCCCATGAATATTTTCTTTTCTTAGAATAAAGCAGAAGTGATTCATTATGTATATTCTACAGAGAGATCATAGAATAAAGGCCTTACTTAGACAATGTGTGAAAATAATACATATTCTGAAAAATAGCACATAAATTATTAACCCTTGGGAAACATGCCTTACAGGGTAAACTCCAAGCCTCAGAGACACAGGTTATGAGGTCATTCATAACTTTGTCTTATAACTTAACTACTTTTCCTATTTCGGTCCCTATATTTTTTCATCTTATTGCCTTCACTACTCCTTTATTATTTCCAGTTTTCGGTGTGTGTATGTGCTATAAACACACTATCATAATTGATTGCACTTGGTCTATTTTTCTCTCACCTACTAGAACAGACTGAGGTATTTAATGGCTAGGGCCTTATCTTATTTACCTTTGTATTCTCAAAGTCTGGCACATAATAAGACTCAATGACAGTTTAAAATGTGAGCATACTATTATTATATACCCTATACCCCATAAAATTTTCTTATAACAATACATTAGCTGAAAAATGCAAGGCAATATGTATTCCTTAAGTCTGATATTGCTTTTCCAAACATTTTTAATAATATTGTCATGTAACAAACTAAAAAAAGTGACAGAAATGCTTAATCAGGGCCTTACTGAATCATGTTGAAAGTGTCTATGTTGTGGTGCTCTATAAATTGCTGAGGATATGCTTAGATTTTATTCTTATTTATACTAAGAATATAAGCTTAATGCCAAGTGAGTACACATAGAAAATGAGAAAGTATATATGGTATTGTGTTCACTGTCATATTTTCAGGCTATCATAATAAACTTTCCAATGAGACCTTGCCTGAAATGCCATGAAAAAAGGTACATTTACACACAATGTTTTTATTATTTTATTTCCCCTTATTACAGATGTTATAATTTTGTGTCACTGACATTGCCTGAAAAATGCTTCAGTTAGGAATAGTGTTTTAGTTTTTTTTATTGTCACAGTAACAAATTATCACTAATTTAGTGGCCTATTATCCACAGCTTTGTGTTTCTGACATGCTTCTCACTGGATAAAGTCAAGATGCCAGTAGGGCTCAGTTCCTTTAATTGTATGCTCAAAAAAAGAATCAACTCACTTGCCTCTTCTAGCTTCTAGAGGACACCTACATTTCTAGATTAATAATCTTCTTTCTGCTTCTCAAAGCCAGCAGTATTAAATCTTTCTGACTATAATCAAGTGAGGCTTATTTTAAGATTTCAAGGTACATTTGACATCTGAAATCAGTTAATGTAATATACAATATCAATAGCATAAGAGAGAGAAAGCACATGATAATTACAACCAACAGAGAAAAAATAAAAAGTCCAGCGCTTTCCTAACATGTTTTAAACTGTTCTCTTTCACGTGTGATAGCCTTTCAGTTCAGTTCAGTTCAGTCGCTCAGTTGTATACGACTCTTTGCCACCCCATGGACTGCAGCACGCCAGGCTTCCCTGTCGATCACAAACTCCCGGAGCTTGCTCAATTCATGTCCATCAAGTCGGTGGTGCCATCCAACCACCTCTTCCTCTGTCGTCCCCTTCTTCTCCCACTTTCAATCTCTCCCAGCATCAGGGTCTTTTCCCTGAGTCAGTTCTTCACATCAGGTGACCAAAGTACTGGAGTTTCAGCTTCAGCATCAGTGATATTCTCTAGTCCAGAAATTGTATTGTTAACTAAAGTAACTCTCCCCTGGTGAAGGAAATGACAACCCACCCCAGTATTCTTGCCTGGAAAATCCCAGGACAGAGGAGCCCGGTGGACCACAGTTCATGGGGTGGCCAAGAATCTGACAAGACTAAGCAACTGAGCACAAAGTTACTCTGTTTTTAAATGAGAGCAAAGTGTCAAAATAAGACATATCTTCATTAAAAAAATAAAAACTTGCAGGGAGGTTGGGGAATGAATTGCTAACTCCTGCAAAAGTCATTGCAAGAAAATTATATTTCTTACACCTAAGATATACGATTTTCAGAGTCCCATTATTGTTTTTGATAGTCAGTTACTATAGAAAGGCTTAATGTATCCAGTACTAAAAGGTATTCAGAAAAATCATTAAGAGAAGTGATAAAATGACTTGGGTCAGTCTAGCCAAGATATCAGACAATAGGTCTTTGATAACTTTCTAGAATTCTAATTTTTTGGAATTCCAACTTCTGATATTAAACCACATTGGAAAAAAAGTCAACCAGAGACATTTAATTATTGTGCCCTATGATTACAGACTCTAGGTAAACACTCTATTACCCATAGCATTCCTTTCTCATAGAATAGAATTTAAACCAGTCTTCACTTCAGTTCGGTCACTCAGTAGTGTCCGACTCTTTGTGACCCTATGAATCACAGCACACCAGGCCTCCCTGTCCATCACCATCTCCCAGAGTTCACTCAAACTCATGTCCATTGAGTCAGTAATGCCATCCAGCCATCCTATCCTCTGTCACCCCCTTCTCCTCCTGCTCCCAATCCCTCCCAGCATCAGAACCGTTTCCAGTGAGTCAACTCTTTGCATGAGGTGGCCAAAGTATTGGAGTTTCAGCTTTAGCATCATTCCTTCCAAAGAACACCCAGGGAGGATCTCCGTTAGAATGGACTGGTTGGATCTCCTTGCAGTCCAAGGGACTCTCAAGAGTCTTCTCCAATACCACAGTTCAAAAGCATCAATTCTTTGGTGCTCAGCTTTCTTCACAGTCCAACTCTCACATCCATACATAACCACAGGAAAAACCATAGCCTTGACTAGATGGACCTTTAATGGTGAAGTAATGTCTCTGCTTTTTAATATGCTGTCTAGATTGGTAAATAACTTTCCTTCCAAGGATAAGCGTCTTTTAATTTCATCACTGCAGTCACCATCTGCAGTGATTTTGGAGCCCCAGAAAATAAAGTCTGACACTGTTTCCACTGTTTCCCCATCTATTTCCCATGAAGTGATGGGACCAGATGCCATGATCTTAGTTTTCTGAATGTTGAGCTTTAAGCCAACTTTTTCAGTCTCCTCTTTTACTTTCATCAAGAGGCTCTTTAGTTCCTCTTCACTTTTTGCCATAAGAGTGGTGTCATCTGCATATCTGAGGTTATTGATATTTCTCCCGGCAATCTTGAAACCAGCTTGTTTTTCTCCCAGCCCAGCGTTTCTCATGATATACTCTGCATATAAGTTAAATAAGCAGGGTGACAATATACAGCCTTGACGTCCTCCTTTTCCTATTTGGAACCAGTCTGTTGTTCCATGTCCAGTTGTAACTGTTGCTTCCTTACCTGCATACACGTTTCTCAAGAGGCAGGTCAGGTGGTGTGGTTCCCATCTGTTTCAGAATTTTCCACAGTATTGTGATCCACAGAGTCAAAGGTTTTGACGTAGTAAATAAAGCAGAAATAGATGTTTTTCTGGAACTCTCTTGCTTTTTTGATGATCCAGCAGATGTTGGCAATTTGATTTCTTGTTCCTCTGCCTTTTCTAAAACCAGCTTGAACTTCTGGAAGTTCACAGTTCATGTATTGCTGAAGCCTGGCGTGGAGAATTTTGAGCATTATTTTACTAGCGTGTGAGATGAATGCAATTGTGCGGTAGTTTGAGCATTCTTTGGCATTGTCTCTCTTTGGGATTGGAATGAAAACTGACCTTTTCCAGTCCTGTGGCCACTGCTGAGTTTTCCAAATTTGCTGGCATATTGAGTGCAGCACTTTCACAGCATCATCTTTCAGGATTTGAAGTAGCTCAACTGGAATTCCATCACCTCCACTACCTTTGTTCGTAATGATGCTTTCTAAGGCCCACTTGACTTCACCTTCCAGGATATCTGGCTGTAGGTGACTGATCACACCATTGCGATTATCTGGGTCATGGAGATCTTTTTGTACAGTTCTTCTGTGTATTCTTGCCACCTCTTCTTAGTATCTTCTGCTTTTGTTAGGTCCATTTCTGTCCATACTATTTCTGTCCTTTATTGAGCCCATCTTTGCACGAAATGTTCCCTTGGTATCTCTAATTTTCTTGAAGAGATCTCTAGTCTTTCCCATTCTGTTGTTTTCCTCTATTTCTTTGCATTGATGGCTGAGGAAGGCTCTCTTATTTCTCCTTGCTATTCTTTGGAACTGTGCATTCAGATGCTTATATCTTTCCTTTTCGCTTCTCTTCTTTTCACAGCTATTTGTAAGGCCTTCCCAGACAGCCATTTTGCTTTATTGCATTTCTTTTCCATGCAGATGGTCTTGATCCCTGCCTCCTGTACAATGTCACGAACCTCCATCCATAGTTCCTCAGGCACTCTGTCTATCAGATCTAGTCCCTTAAATCTATTTCTCATTTCTACTCTATAATCATAAGGGATTTGAGTTAGGTCATATCTGAATGGTCTAGTGGTCTTCCCTACTTTCTTCAATTTAAGTCTGAATTTGGCATAAGGAGTTCATGATCTGAGCCACAGTCAGCTCCCAGTCTTGTTTTTGTTGACTGTATAGAGCTTCTCCATCTTAGGCTGCAAAGAATATAATCAATCTGATTTCGGTGTTGACCATCTGGTAATGTCCATGTGTAGAGCCTTTTCTTGTGTTATTGGAAGACGGTGTTTGCTATGGCCAATGTGTTCTCTTGGCAAAACTCTGTTAGCCTTTGCCCTGCTTCATTCCATACTCCAAGGCCAAATTTGCCTGTTACTCCAGGTGTTTCTTGACTTCCTACTTTTACATTCCAGTCTCCTATAATGAAAAGGACATCTTTTTTGGGTATTAGTTCTAAAAGGTCTTGTAGGTCTTCATAGAACCATTCAACTTCAGCTTCTTCATCATTACTGGTTGGGGCATAGTCTTGGATTACTGTGATATTGAATGGTTTGCCTTGGAAACGAACAGAGATCATTCTGTCGTTTTGAGATTGCATCCAAATACTGCATTTTGGACTCCTTTTGTTGACCATGATGACTACTCCATTTCTTCTGAGGGATTCCTGCCCACACTAGTAGATATAATGGTCATCTGAGTTAAATTTACCCATTCCAGTCCATTTTAGTTCGCTGCTTCCTAGAATGTCGACATTCACTCTTGCCATCTCCTGTTTCACCACTTCCAATTTGCCTTGATTCATGGATGTGACATTCCAGGTTCCTATGCAATATTGCTCTTTACAGCATCAGACCTTTCTTCTATCACCAGTCAATCCACAACTGGGTATTGTTTTTGCTTTGGCTCCATCCCTTCATTCTTTCTGGAGTTATTTCTCCACTGATCTCCAGTAGCATATTGGGCACCTACAGGCCTGGAGAGTTCCTCTTTCAATATCTTATCATTTTGCCTTTTTACTATTCATGGGGTTCTCAAGGCAAGAATATTGAAGTGGTTTGCCATTCCCTTCTCCAGTGGACCACACCCATGGCCACCTTCTTGGGTGGCCCCACATGGCATGGGTTAGTTTCATTGAGTTAGATAAGGCTGTGGTCTGTGTGATCAGATTGGCTAGTTTTCTGTGATTATGGTTTCAGTGTGTCTGCCTCTGATCCCCTCTTGCAACACCTACAGTCTTACCTGGGTTTCTCTTTGCTAGAACCCATCCACACATACTGTATTTTATTGAAATCCCTCTAAATTTTCTGCTTATTTTGGGGGAAAGGGATAATGAAAATGCATGAATTTTAGACCCAAATCCACATGAGTAAGAAGCCTTAGTTTAGAAGTCTTCACGCATCATTCTTATTCTTCCTCTCCTGTGTTTCCTCTTTCTTCTTTAACTCCTCCTTCTCCTCCTCCATTTTACCCCCTAAGGGTGGCACTATATTAAAATTTTCCAATTTTTATTGTTGGCTCTGTTCCACCCACCATTCAATTGGCCTAAGATTTTGTATTTTTCCACTAGTTTGCACAGGCTGTCGCACCTGCATCTTAACTGTCCTGAGTTTATTGACACACTCACAGTAGATGCCCATCACCTACTGTGCTCGTGTCTTTACTAAAGAGTCAAGCTTTAGGATCAGCAGAGGTCTCAAAACCAAAAGCTGGATCCTGTTATAACTTGAAGCCTTGGATGTTTTGCCTTTCATAGAGGATCAGCTCAAGCATGCATTTCAAGAGCAAGATTTTCTATTATACATTGTGTTTTTAGGGATGCTATATTAGAGTTGATTTATCTGAACATATAAATTACTACAGGATTAGAAGTACTGTTTTAGATATTTGAGCCTTGTGTGTCTGGCAATCCATTTTAATTCTGAATTTAATGAAGGGTCTAAAAACTCCATCTCATTATATTAATATATATTTGAAATAGAAAACTTTTTAAGTCCATATCTTAGCTGTACATTCACCACATTCCTTGCCTACAACCTCTGTGTTTATATTATATGATTAACCTCTATTATTATTATATATTATTATAAGATAGATATTTCCATATGGTCTATGAATCAGTCTTTGACTGTCATTGTCATACACTTGGAAATTGTGTGAACTACAAATCCCTGTTTGTTGTCTCTATATTTGCTTTTATAATATAATAAGCTGTAGTATGTTTTTACATTTAAGCTGCTTCAACATTTTGAAGTTTCATGTTTTCAGGAACACCAGTATGTTTCCGTTCAGTAACTAATTGCACATTGGGTCATCAAGAACAGATGCTTTGGTCTAAAAATTTTTCTGAAGTTATGGCATATAGCCCTCATCTCCCACTTTTCTTTATCCTCCTCCATTTTTATTCAGACAGCTTTCTTCAGTTTGTAACATTTTAGCCTGCTTCTTATGCTGGCACTTTTGCTTTTCTCCTTTACGTAATGTTATCACTGCTGATTGGATCAGCCAGGGTGTCTTCATTTTACATTTTATTTATTTGCTTGCTTTAAGGCCAAGCTACTTGTTTTGATTATGTGCTTCTGTATATTTAGATTTATGCATACCCTCTAAAGCAAGAAAAATGAAGTAAATGAGAGTTCATCTGTTCCAAAATTTTGGCTCCCTTCTACCTCCTAAAAAAAAAAATAATAAATAATAAAGCAGTATAACTCCACTCAGGAAGCATCTCCATTTGTTCCTATTCCTCTCCTAGACTTTCTTCCTTGTGGCTTATCTTTTCTGAGTTTCACTTAGAGACTTCATTCAATATATACATTGGGGATGATGTCATGAATTGCCTTACCCACAGCAGCAGAAATAATCATCACTTAAATCTCATCTAATAAAGTTTGATATATTTTATCTAATCTTTCCTTTCAAATTTGTCAAAGTTTTATGTAACAATAAAACATTGCTGTTCCAGACTCCACAGTTGCTCCTGTTAACTCCATAGTTATAAATTTAGGAGGCAAACTCTCAATATTCTCCTGGTTCTTGTTTACCACAAGAGGAAAGAACTCCATTTAATTTTTTTTTCTAATTTTATTTTATTTTTAAACTTTACATAATTGTATTAGTTTTGCCAAATATCAAAATGAATCCGCCACAGGTATACATTAAACTCTCAACTGTTTTCTTCTATTTAATCACTTTGACTCCCAGAAATGGTAGTGACAGTTGAATTCGCTTCCATTTTTTTGGCTTCATCTCAAATAGTAATTAGTTTTGAATATACCTCATTATCTTTTTTTTTTTTTTTTTTTACTTTTGCTTCTCTTAACCTCTGAGATGTTTATATTTTAAAAATGCCTATTGGTTCCCCAGATGAACTGACTTCTTTCACTCATTCTTCTTTCTTTCTCCTTCCCTCCCTATTCCTTCTTTCTTTTTCTTTTTAATTCTTGTTTTATTAGCTGTACCACACACAGCTTGTGGGATTTTAGTTCTCCAACCAGGGATCTAACCCTGGCCCTTGGCAATGAAAGTGCAGAGTCCTAACCATTAGACTGGAGGGAACTTGCCATCCTAGCTTCTTTCTTTCCTTCTATTCATTGTTTTTTTTGTTTCTTTTCTTTATTTTTTTGTATTCATTTTTATTGCTCTTACCTTTGAGTCTAAGATTAAAATATTTTTCAGACTCTTAATTACTGATTGAACAAACTTGATTCCTAGAGAGAAAGAATTATGGGCACAAATTTTAAATTGCCCACTTTAGATTTTGTATTTGTAATTTCACACAAATTTATTAGTTTCTCAAATAAAATAAATTAATTTCTATAAAATGAAACAGCTAGTAATCTTTATCTTTTCACTGACATAGCCCATCACTTCTTGTGTTATTAAAATCATCAAACTCTTGTATGCATGCTCAGTTGCTCAGTTGTGTCCAACTCTTTGTGACCCCATTGACTGTAACCCACCAGACTCTGTCCCTGAAATATTCTAGGCATGAATACTGGAGCAGGCTGTCATTTCCTCCTTTAGGATATCTTCCTGATTCAGGGATCAAACTGGCATTTCCTGTGTCTCCTGCATTGGCAGGCAGATTCTTTACCACCGAGCTACCTGGGAAGCCCAATCAAGGTCTTACAAAGCAGTTTATTACCACTAAGCCAATCTTATAAAAATGTTAAAGGGACTTCTCTAAGCCAAAAGAAAAGGTCACAGTTACAAATAAAATTTTTTGAAAGAAAAAATCTCACTAGTAAAGGCAAAGACAAATAAATGTGGTGGATCAACGACAAATAAAGCTAGCACAAGGTTAAAATATAAAAGTATAAAATCACCTATACCTACAATAAACTGGGGATACAAAAACAAAAGGATGTAAAACATGATGTCTAAAATATGAAACATTATTGGGGATATAAAAATGCAAGATTGTTGGAACACTTTCAAATTTAAGATATTATCAACAATATATCAGATCAGATCAGATCAGATCAGTCGCTCAGTCTTGTCCGGCTCTTTGTGACCCCATGAATATTAGTCACATATACGAACCTTATGATAACCATGAAACAAAAAATTATAACAGATACACACCCCAAAATGAGAAAAACATTCAAACATAAAACTAAAGATATACATAAAGGGAAGAAACCAAAGAAGAAAAAGGACAAAAACATGAACTACAAAAGCAACCAGAAAACAGTTAGCAAACAGGCAGTAAATACTTTAAATGTAAATGAATAAAACATTCCAATCAAAAGATGTACTTTGGCTGAACAGTTAAAAACAAAATCCATCTATGCTGCCTGTAAGAGACTCACATTAGATCCAAAGATAAACAGAGTCTGAAAGTGAAGGGATGGAAAAAGAAATCCCATGCAAAAGGAAAGCAGACGAACTCTGGAACTGCAATACTTTTATCAGATAAAATAGATATTGAAACACAGATTGACCTTAGCAATATCTTTTTGCATCTGTCTTCTCAAGCAAGGGAAACAAAAATACAATAAACAAATGGGACTACCTCAAACTAAAAATGATTGCACAGTAAAGGAACAGCAAAACAGAAAGACAATCTACAGAATGGGAACAGATATTTGCAAATAATATATTCAATAAGGGGTTAGCACTTTTTTAAAAAAAAGTCCTGCAGTCTTAACCAGGACTTAGGGCATTTTATTCTTTCTCCTTGCATTTCTACCTTGGTTTAAAAAAAATAGAAAATTCCATCATTTTGGAAATGCTGAGAAGAAAACTTGTATCTTGACCTCTTGTTTTCCACTCATATTTCAGTTCAGTTCAGTTACTCAGTCGTGTCTGACTCTTTGCAACCCCATGAATCACAGCACGCCAGGCCTCCCTGTCCATCACCAACTCCCGGAGTTTACTCAAACTCATGTCCATCAAGTTGGTGATGCCATCCAGACATCTCATCCTCTGTTGTCCCCTTCTCCTCCTGCTCACAATCCCTCCCAGCATCAGGGTCTTTTCCAATGAGTCAACTCTTTGCATGAGGTGGCCAAAGTATTGGAGCTCCAGCTTTAGCATCAGTCCTTCCAATGAACACCCAGGACTGATCTCCTTTAGGATGGACTGGTTGGATTTCCTTGCAGTCCAAGGGACTCTCAAGAGTCTTCTCCAACACCACAGTTCAAAAGCATCAATTCTTTGGCGCTCAGCGTTCTTCACAGTCCAACTCTCACATCCATACATGACCACTGGAAAAACCATAGCCTTGACTAGATGGACCTTTGTTGGCTCTGCTTTTTAATATCAGTCATGTAGTTGATTGTAAAATCTGGAGAAAAAATCATCATGACACAAATGTATTGTAATTTACTTTTGGGTCTACTTTTTGATACCTTCTTGTTTTTTAGCCTGAAATCATTTCCCAGTGATTCATAGAGTAAGCCTGCTTGGACTTGCTTGCAGCAGAGTCTTGACCCTGCTCTGTGTATGTGTGTATGTGGATAATTTCAATTCAATGGAAGATGTCCATTTTGTTCCTGTTGTTGTTGTTTAGTCACTCAGTCATGTCCAACTGTTTGCAACCCTATGGACTGAAGCATGCCAGGTCTCCCTGTCCTTCAGTATCTCCTAGAGTTCGCTCAAACTCATGTCCTTTGAATTGATGATGCCATCCAACCATCTTATCCTATATCGTTCCCTTCTCCTCCTGCCTTCAATCATTCCCAGCATCAGGGTTTTTTTCTAATGAGTCAGCCCTTCGCATCAGGTGGTCAAAATATTGGAATTTCAGCTTTAGCATCAGTCTGTACAATGAATATTCAGGGTCGATTTCCTTTAGGATTGACTGATTTCATTTCCTTGCAGTCCAAGAGACTCTCAAGAGTTTTCTCCAACACTACAGTTCAAAAAACATCAATTCTTTGGCACTCAGTCTTCTTTATGGTCCAACTCTCACATCCATACATGAATGACTATGGGAAAAACCATAGCTTTGACTAGACGGACCTTTGTTGGTAAAGTAATGTCTCTGCTTTTTAACATGCTGCCTAGGTTTGTCATGGCTTTTCTTCCAAGGAGCAAACATCTTTTAATTTCATGGCTGTAGTCATCATCTGCAGTGATTTTGGAACTCAAGAAAATAAAGCCTGTCACTTTATTTATTATTAAGTTTATTTTATTATAAAGTTTTATTTTATTATAAAGTTTGTTCCTGAGTCTTATTAAGTTTTCCAGGTAAATTACAGCAACAACCATCTTGATCCTTACATTCTTCTGCTGTTTTTCCATTTGTATCCCTCAGAACCTCTGTAGAACTCTTTTAAGATCCATCATAACTTTAAATGTCTACAAAATCCTTTTAAAGTCTATTATCATTATAGATTTCCATGATAAATAAATGTAGAAGATATTCAAGTTGTTAAGTTGCTTTTAAAGAGAAGAAAATTGGAACTTGAAGAGATGAAATAACCCACTACATTTCAGAGATGTCAAGTTGCTGAGCTAAGACAAGGACTAAGATCTGTCAATACAAAATTACAATCCAGGAAAATTGCTAACCCTTAATGTGCATTTAGGTAATTGAACTGAAGAGTATGGTGCATTAGACCTGAAAATATGAACATTCACAGTCGATTCCTCAGGTCGTAGCTGTCAAGATGTTTGACACTTTTGCCATTACCAAGCTTTTTTGCCTCTAGCAATCCCAAGGCTCTGTGCCTCCCTAGACCAAGGACATTCATGCAAATGACCCACTTAATGTAAGGAAGCACACTTTTGACCATTATTTTCTTAGCAAATGTGAAGAAATTTAAGTAGAGAAGTGTGAGCTAAGTGCTGCTTTGGTTACGGGCAGCAGCTAAGAGTCTTTTGACCGTGTTAATGAGATTTTAGCACTGTTTTTTATTTGTTTTTTACCACATTAGAGAGGCTTGTATTTTCATGATTAGATTTCTGGCTGTATAATTTTGCTTTCATGGTAATCCATCCAGCTCAATAATCAGAAAGGTCATAAGAGTAGTTCTTTCTAGATCAGCCAATGTTACAAAGCTGACAAAATGTTAGAAATGGAATTTGTCATATGTCCCGGATACAAAAGAATGAGCAATGTTATTCTCTTTAGTAACAGCAGTTAGTATACATTTATTCCAAAGAACAGCATATGATAATTAATGATCTGGACATGGTCAGGAATGTTCACAAAGATGAGGGTTCATTATGACCAATTAATCGACCAAGGCTACATTTTGTCGAAAAGATTAGCAACTTTTGTTCTTCATGACCCAGTGTTTAGAATGTGCAGTTGTCAAGGCAGCTGTACAGAGCAGCTGCTAAATAAACAGTGCAGAGCAGAATATGGGAAACCTTATACCTAGGTTCAGTTATAAGCAATGGGCACTAAGAGAGAGTGGGAGCTCAGCTAAGCCATCTATGTAGGGCTTTTGTCTGATGCTGGAGATTGAACATCACTAGGAAGTGATGATGGCTGTGATATGGGAAAGATCATGGGCAGGCTGGAATCCACAAGCATGAACTGGAACCCTACAAGGTGTTAGGAAACTCTTAAGAGATGCAGAGCAGAGAGAATAATGCAGACATCATATGAAGACGTATACAAAAGACAGGGAAATCACATACCAAAAAAAACTGGCCTCACTGATCTCAAACAGCATTAAACTACTCATATTTTCTATATATACTATAAACTCAACATATATATGGCTTCTCAGGTGGCTCGGTGGTGAAAAATCCTCCCGCCAATATCAATGCAGGAGAGCCAAGTTTGATCCCTGGGTCAGGAAGATCCCCTGGAGAAGGAATAAGCAACCCACTCCAATATTCTTGCCTAGGAAATACCATGGACAGAGGAACCTGGATGGCTACAGTCCATGGGGTCACAAAATAATTGGACACGACTTAGGGACTAAACAACAACAACAGAATATATATATATGGATGGAAATTCTAGAAGATACTGCTGTTGGCTTATTTTCTGTGAAAGAAATTGATCTCTCTTAGGGGTCAATAGACAAGATCACACTCAAGTAGGTGATTAATGGGTTTCTCTGAAAAAGTAGATATTTCTGTTATTAATTATGTATTCTAGGAAGAGATCAGGGACCAAAATACAAGAACTAAAGAAATCAAGGAGAAAGACAATCTCTTATAAAGCATTGACACTGATATTGACGCTGGAAGTAGAAAAAAATTTGACAAAACCCATGAAGAGACAGCTCTGTTCTCAACAGGATCCCCATGGCAGTGGGCATTGCAAGTGTGGGCTTTAGTAGACATTGTAAGTATTCTTGCCTGGAAAATTCCATGGGCAGAGGAGCCTGGTGGGCTACAGTCCATAGGGCCGCAAGAGTCAGACACCACTGAATGACTGAGCATGCAAACACACACGTGGGAACATATAAGTAACCAGCAAAATAAGACTGTAAAGCAGGAGTAAAGAATGTAGTGATAATAATTTAGCTTATGAATAACAATAAAAAAGTCAAACTCATAAAATAGGTGATATAAGATTCATATTACAAAAAAATTGGGTTATTCTAGAATTATTCATTTTAAATGGTAATTCACATGCAACAATGAAAACATGATAGCTAAAATATTAAAAAAGGAGTTTTTAAAGTGAAAGTGCAACACTAACTTCATATATTGTGAGAACAGGAACAAATGTATTCAATCTCTTAACTGACATTAAAGGGGAAAGTATTTTAAAGTCAGAGGAGACCACATTTTACTTTGTATCTGGGCCAAATTGCCCCATTACGCCACTACTTTGGGCATATGGAAACAAAAGCCTGGATAGACTGCTTAAGGAGCCCTGCAGGTGTTCCTGAAATGGACAAGGTTGGAAAAGGTGGCCTGCTGATGGCTGGATACTGGTTTGAAACTGCTTGGATGCACAACAACTGAGATGCCCATGGGATATCCATCCTGCCTTTGTGTTTGCCAGCTATCTTCAGCCTGTCTGAAGATGAGAAGATTTAAAAAAAAAAAATGGTTCTGTTGCCTGGACTTGTCTGACAAATCAGATTCTTGGACTGATCTTCTTGTAGCACCTGCAGTTATGTTTAGAACAAGGACTAAAAGCACCTCCTGTTCCCACCCCTACCATCTTACATTCAGTAGGATAACTGTTATGACAGTTCCTCTTTTATTTGTCCATTCATCAAATATTTACTAAGTGCCTCTGATGTTATGCTGGCCGCTGGGAATACAGACGGACAGAGGTTCATTTTTTAGGGAGCCCAGCCCAGTGATGAGGGAGAAAAGTAGACAATTACAATAGATCCATCAACAAAGCCGCTTGACCATGAGCAACGGAAAGGTACTGATTAATCCCACCAAGATGTTACCATTATCTATCGCTGTCACAGAAGAGGCTTTGCTGAGTTTATAATGGGGACAGCAGGAATGGAAGGCTGTAGAGGGAAAATAAAATCAAGATGCTGATGTGTGATAGAGATTTCTTTTTCACATTGAATACGTTTGAAATGTGGAAATGAGCTATGAAGCTCAAAATTTTTCTGCTTGGGAAACACCATAGGCATTGATCAGATTTTATAAAGCAGTGAGGAGCAGTAAAGGCAGGCAGGCTTCAGTCCTCTCCTTAACACCCAAGGCAGACGTGTCTGCTAGAGTGTACATGCGTATAGTCCCTTCTGCATAAACCACTCCCAGGCTGGCACCACCAGCCATCAGGCCCCTGAGCGGAGCAAGGCTTTTCTCTGTTTCTCTTGAAGTAACTGATCTTGCTGGTATGGTGGAAAGAGTCTGTCTCAGTTTGCCACCTCTCTGAGATGTTCTGGAAGATAGATAACAACATTATTCCAACAAGACCTTGAGCCAACTTTTGGTTTGGCTTTAAAATTTTCCAGAGTCTATGTGTGAGCTGTTACCTAGTGCCCTGTCAGTCTATTCTAGTTGAGCGAGCTTAAGATTGAATCCTAAGTGAATCCTCTTTTTCTTTCAGCATTTCTCAGATAAATAATAGGGTAATTGTATTTTTGTCTATAAATATATTTGCAATATTCAAAGATGTTTTTGTCTCTAATGATAATTAATGCTTGGTGCATATATCATTTTCTTAGAGACTTTTTCCTTGATCACCATGTGTGGTGAAGTTATATTTTGTATCCTTTGTCTTTATGACTTTTTATACATTAATTTCTTTTCCCCTAGAATATATGCTTATGAAAGCAGATAATTTTATTTCTTATTTTCCATGTTACCTCAATGCCCACATTAAACCTGTCAGATATTGAATGCTTACTTGAAATATGAAATAATCGTGAGAGGGAAGCATGGCACAAGTACATCTTTGATGAGGAAGCAAAATCAGAGTGTCTCCTGGCTTAACTCGACCACATGCATGTAAAACAGCATAATCCTCCACCTTTGCTACCTTATATTTGGTGCTTCCAAAGCTTAAGGTTACATGATACTTGTTAATTGCCTGCTCTCACTCAAATGAGGTTGCAAAAGAGACAATCCAACAAAACCTAGCACTTAGAAAAAACTGTTTGATATCCAGAGAAATCTGAAAAGAATTCTGAGTCATTAAGTTTTAGAAAAAGATTGACACCTTTATGCCCAGCCATAACATGAGTGAGTGCAAGACCCTACGGGATCCATTAAGGCTATTCAAAAGTTCAACAGCTCACAAAACTATGTAAAACAAATATTTGAGAGGATTTCTTTTATGCTTGATCACTTTTCGGTTAATTCTGCTAAATTATTTCAGTTCATCATTTATTTGCTTGACACCTACTATCACAGCAATCCACTTAACTGACATTTTCCTTAATGAACATTCAAGAGAAGCAATTGAAAATGGGTATCATTTTCTTATTTTTAACTACTTTGTTAAGTTCTTGCAAGTTTATTCCAAGTTTTCCTCTTTTAAAATAATCGAGTCTCGTTTAAAGGAATTCTAGATTTCAACATTAAATTTGCTGTATTCTATGAAATAATAAAATGATAAAGGAGGACTTTCACAGATACTTAGGTTCATTTAGAATATGTAATAATGATATATATGTTGCAATTGCCTAAGTGACATAAACAAGGCTAAGTTGCTAATTTGCTTGACGTGAGTTTTTGAAATTTTGGCCTTACCAGAACTGTCAATTCAGTTGGTTAAAAGCAGATGCTAAAGTTGTCATATCTGCTGTTTACAAGACAGCAACCTTGAGATCTGTAAAGCAGCAAATTAAAAAAAAAAAAAAATCACCCTCTAACAGGTATCTCCTCTGACCAAACTCAATAGCAACACAACCTTCTTCTACCCAGCTGTGCTCAGTTGTGTCCAACTCTTTGTGACCCCCATGGACTGTAGCCCGTCAGACTCCTCTGTCCGTGGGATTTTTCAGGCAAGGATACTGGAGTGGGTTGCCACTTCCTCCTCCAGGGGATATTCCTAACCTAGAGATGGAACCTAAGTCTCCTTTGTTAGCAGGCAGATTCTTTCCCACTGAGCCATCTGGGAAGCCCAACCTTCCTCTAAAACTGTCCAAAACACAAAGCTAACACAATATGGGCTTAAGCTCTTTTCAGGGACATTCAGATGTACTGTTTACTGAGTTCTTTCAATTTCATTGATTTTATTAGAATTGAGAGAGGTGAGCAAATCACCAACAAGGCAAAAACTGTCTCCATTGTATTCATTTCCACCTTTTCTTTTGAACACTTAGAAAGGTAATAAGTCACTCACTAGCGAATTGTTTCCCAGGTCTCCCCTGTGAGCCACTTTCCGGCAGTGATAAAAGCTCTATTTACAGAATACTCTAGTTTCCAAGTTTGCAGAACAGAATATATCTTGAGTGTCCTTGCTCTCATCAATTGGCTACAACAAAGCCCCGAAACAGATTACTAAATCAGCAAAATTTGTCCTGAGAATATTTTAAGTACAGATTGTCCTGTGCTCCATCATGGAGTGGTGGATTTAGGAAGAAAAGTCTGTGCTTCTGCTACTTGAGTTCAGAGGCTACTACAACTACATCATAGACATGAGAACCTGGCAAGGTGTATAAGCTCTCTGTGCCACTGTCTTCTCCCTTGTGAAAGAGAAACAATAAAATTTACCTCATAGGATGGTATGCAAATCATTTAATAAATACAAAGTGCTTAAGACAATGGACTGCCTTCTGTACTTGTATGAGGATTCGCTATTACTGCTACTCGGTATGTGCACACACATACACACATAAGTGTTGTCTTTCATTATTACTGGCATGAGTTGTGTTTGTTCCCCCCTTTTAAAAAATGTTCTATTTCTTGAATTAATCTTATTAGTAATTAACTTGATATCCTAATTTATGCAAATAAATAAAGTGAAGTCGCTCAGTTGTATCCAACTCTTTGCAACCCCATGGACTGTAGCCTAACAGGCTCCTCTGTCTGTGGGATTCTCCAGGCAAGAGTACTGGAGTGGGTTGCCATTTCCTTCTCCAGGGGATCTTCCCAATCCAGGGATGGAACCCCGGTCTCCCTCATTGCAGGCAGATGCTTTACCCTCTGAGCTACCAGAGAAGCCCCTTTATGAAAATAAGTTCTCAGATAAAGCCTTGATGTCTTTAAACCTTCAAAAGTTCTCAGCTATTGAGATATTCTAAACTTCTCAGTTTAACTTGCAATAGCTTTGGTACAATTGTTCCTTTTTATTTTTGTCTCTAGATACTTACACAAAGTTCTTCTTTACTAAGGAGTCTTTCTACATCATGTTATCTATATTTTAGTTTTACTGTTCCCTCTCCCATAAATATCTGTCTTAATCTTCCCTATTGTTATGTGCCCAACTCAAATGTCACTCTGATCCTAAAGCCTTTCCAAAATTCCTCAGTAAACGCTTTGTTTTATGTTTCAGCATAGTTCCTTTTTTTTCTCTTTCTTTTTTTTTTTTTTTTTTAGTTTATCTTTTACATACATTACTGTGGAAGCATCTTACACACTGTGAAATGTATAAGTCTTAAGTATACAACATGATGAGTTTTGGTAAGTACAGGTACCCATGCAGCCCACACTTTTATTAATTCACAGAACATTTCCATCATTCCAGAAAGTTACCAGAGCCCCTGGTCAGTTCTGACAACCTCTATTCTGATGTGTTTTGCCTGTTTTGAAACTTCATAGGAATGGAATCCCTTTTGAGTATGTTGCCTATGAGTTAAAGCACTGTGTATATAGTCTGATAATCTAGAGGTGTGGGAGCACAATGGTTAACACACTTTACATAAGAAGTTGATAAGAATTTGAATTAGAAAAGAGGAAAAAGTCAAGCAAATACTAGAGGAGCTGAAGTACACACCTATAGGTAAAGTATGTTTGGGAGAAAATGCTGAGAATCTTAAAATTTAAGATGGCTGATTGGCTAATTTTTAGTTGATTATATCACGTGTTAATATGGATCCTCTTTATTTGCCCCAAACTATTGAAGTATTCGGAGAAGGCAATGGCATCCCACTCCAGTATTCTTGCCTGGAAAATCCCATGGACGGAGGAGCCTGGTAGGCTGCAGTCCATGGGGTCACGAAGAGTCGGACATGGCTGAGCGACTTCCCTTTCACTTTTCACTTTCATGCATTGGAGAAGGAAATGGCAACCCACTTCAGTGTTCTTGCCTGGAGAATCCCAGGGACCAGGGAGCCTGGTGGGCTGCGGTCTGTGGGATCGCACAGAGTCGGACACAACTGAAGTGACTTAGCAGCAGCAGCAGCATTGAAGTATTATTGTTCTACACAGACATAATGATAGTAATGTTTAAGAAAAGGAGAGTTCAGCTCAGAAACTTGAACTGGAAAAGAATAGGAGACACAGAGGCAAAGCATAACTGCTGGCTCAAAAGCTAATCCAAAGCAGAAAATTAAAAGAAGATGAACACCCAAAGTTGCGAATTGTTAGGAAAACTTTCCAGTCCCCTACCACATACAATTGGGTATTTAAACCAATTTCAGTAAACATGGATGATCCCAAAAGTATGAAAATTAAAAAAATCCTGGAAACTGACAACTGATTTACCTCAAAGGATAATCTTCTCACCAGTTGAGTCATATTTCTCTTTTTCCTGGTCACTCTGATTCTTGCTTTTCTGAATCATTCCACAATTTTTACCCTAGACCCCTTTAAGCTACCCTTCTTTTCATAGGCACGCTATTGTTTATAAGGTCTTACTGAATCTGGTTCAGATGGCACAAAGCCAGGTATAACATAGTTTATCCATTTTAAAAATGTATTTATTTAGCCGCATCGAGTCTTGGTTGTGTCACATGGAATCTCTCATTGCAGTGCATGGATCTTTAGTTCTGGAACGCCGGCTCCAGAGCACGTGGGCTTCAGTAGTTGTGGCTCACAGGCTCCGGAGCACATGGGCTCAGAAGTTCTGGTTCATGGGCTTAGTTGCTCCCCAGCATGGATGATCTTATTTCCCTGACTATGGGTTGAAACTTTATGATTTGGAGATAACAAGTTCTCCTAATACTGCAATTTTAATCAAGCAGGGCAGACTGACTTTTTTTTTTTTAAGATATATATTTTTTTCTTTTTTTGACTTTCTGCAACCAAGGTGTGTTTTATTTATTTATTTATTTATTACTTTACAATATTGTATTGGTTTTGCAAACGAATCACCAATCCAGGTTCTATGCAGGATACAGGGAGCCTGGGGCTGGTGCACTGGGATGACCCAGAGGGATGGTATGGGGAGGGAGATGGGCGGGGGGTTCAGGATGGGGAACACGTGTACAGACTGACTTTTAAATGGCCATTTCTCACATTGCTCCCTTCATACACTTTGTGCTTGGGTGTCAGACTCTACCCTACATTTCAGATGTGCCTGTGTTCATGTAGGAGCATGAAAGAGAAACTTAAGACCTTGAGAAAAACATAAGCTGAGTCTGAAGAGTATTTCTGATTTCTGTTCAGCATCTGCTAAAGCACTCTGAGGAATCCGTGAAAACAACTTTTATAGTGTGCAGAGACATGATTGTATTAGGTTTCTATTGTTATGTAACAAATTACCACACACTTGTGGTTTAATACAACACTCATATGCTGTCTCACACTTCCATAGCTCAGAATTCCAGGCAGACTTGCTGGTTCTCTGCTTAGGGGATCGGTTGGCAGGGTTTGGTATTTATCTTGAGGCTCTGGGGAAGAACGTACTTGTAAGCTCATTCAGGTTGTTGGCAGAATTCAGTTCCATGTTCTTGCTGAGTGCTGACCTGGGACTGTTTTCACCCACTGGTGACTATTCCTGGCCTTTACTCTGTGCCCTTTCCATGTCGGCAAAGGAAAAACTCCCTCACATTGAATTCTCTTCTTCAGTCTGACTTCCTCTTCTACTAGTACCCGAAGAAAATGCTCTGCTCCTAAAGGATTTCTGTTAGATCAACCTAGATAAACTTCCTACCTCCTATCTTAGTTATCTTAGTTCCAAGATAATTTTACTAAACAGATTAGTAAATTTAATTCTATCTAAAAATCAGTTTTACTGTGTTTGTAACATAATCCCTGAAATAACACAAGAGGGCAAACTTAATGGGGTCAGATATTTTAAAGAGTCCAAATTACACGGCTGAAGCCACACTGTACATTATTTTATTTCCACTTGCTTGCTT
Source organism: Bos taurus (assembly GCF_002263795.3). NCBI lineage: Eukaryota > Metazoa > Chordata > Mammalia > Artiodactyla > Bovidae > Bos > Bos taurus. The sequence goes on from NC_037356.1 coordinate 21,063,819, forward strand.
GCTAAGTCGCTTCAGTCGTGTCCAACTCTGTGAGACCCCATAGATGGCAGCCCACCAGGCTCCCCTGTCCCTGGGATTCTCCAGGCAAGAACACTGGAGTGGGTTGCCATTTCCTTCTCCTAGATTGGTACTAATTGTTTACTACATGTAAGTAGTTGGCATTTGCCAAAGTATATCATGTTGGCAAAAGTACAGAATATTTTCAATTTCCTTCTTGTTTAAGTGTTTGGTATACTATGGGAATGGAAAAAAATTATTTTTTAAATGTAACATTTAGAGCTACAAACTCTAAACATTTAAGATCACATATATTCGAATTATGGCTAGTGATTACTAGGTTTGATATTTAAATCAAGGTTTCATTTTTTAGAAACTACATAAATATTGACTATTTCAAGTAATTCACTTTGAAGGTCATGCATGCATTTCTTCTTTAGATGATGGCTAGTGATCATTTGGTTTGATACTAAAATCAAGATTTCATTTTTAAAAACTAAATAAATATTGACTATATTCAAGTAGTTCACTTTGAAGGTTATGCATGCATTTCTTTTTTAGAACATTTGGGTATATTTTAAAAGCAATGTAATGTATGCCAAGTAAAGATTTTTCCCCCTTTACTTCAATTCATTACATACTTTATTTCTAATGTATTTTCTATTTAAATCACAAACCAGAGACTCTGTAGGGCAACTTTGAATAATACATTGCATAATCCTAAGACCAACTCTCCCCACCACAAATAACAAATGTATAACACAACCCAGAAAATTCCTATGAACAAGATTTAAATTCAACTCCAAAACAAAAGGAAAATTCCAAGAATACTTTGAACCAAAATGACATTACTCATATGGATAGTTAAGTTCAGAAGTATATTTCACAAGAAAATTAATATAAATGAAGCAAGAACCTCTTTATCCAGTTACTCTGAGAAATCTCAAAGCTCTCAAAATCCTGCCCAATAGAACACTTGCTTGTTCTTGCTGTTTCAGAAAAAGGGTCTAAATGGCAAATATGACAGAGTTACTGTCTGTGCTGTGCTTAGTTTCTCAGTCATGTCCAACTCTGCAACCCCACGGACTGTATATATAATCCATCATATATTTATATATTAATGTATATTATATATGTATATATATTTTAAATATGTATATATTTGAAGAACTCTCTATGGACCTTCCCATAAATACATGTATATTTCCAAATTGCTTACATTTTAACTTAAACTATCCTACAAACTATGCTGTCTTTAAAAAAGATAAGTGTTTATATATAATCCACCATATATTTATATATAAATGTGATTAATTATATATATATTTTAAAGACTATCTATGGACCTTCTATATATTCAGCAAAAACAAGACTGAGAGCTGACTGTGGTTCAGATCATGAACACCTTATTGCCAAATTTAGACTTAAATTGAAGAAAGTAGGGAAAACCACTAGACCATTCAGGTATGACCTAAGTCAAATCCCTTATGATTATACAGTAGAAGTGGCAAATAGATTCAAGGGATTAGATCTGATAGACAGAGTGCCTGAAGAACTATGGATGGAGGTTTGTGACATTGTACAGGGGCAGTGATCAAGACCATCCCCAAGAAAAATAAATGCAAAAAAGAAAAATAGTTGTCTGAGGAGGCAGGTCTTACAAATAGCTGTGAAAAAAAAAGAGAAACCAAAAGCAAAAGAGAAAAGGAAAGACATACCCATCTGAATGCAGAGTTCCAAAGAATAGCAAGGAGAGATAAGAAAGCCTTCCTCAGTGATCAGTGCAAATAAATAGAGGAAAACAATAGAATGGGAAAGACTAGAGATCTCTTCAAAAAAAATTAGAGATACCAAGGGAACATTTCATGGAAAGATGGGCTCAATAAAGGAGAGAAATGGCAAGGTCCTAACAAAAGCAGAAGATATTAAGAAGAGGTGGCAAGAACACAAAAAAGAACTATACAAAAAAGGTCTTCATGACCCAGATTATCACGATGGTGTGATCACTCACCTAGAGCCAGAATCCTAGAATGTGAAGTCAAGTGGGCCTTAGAAAATATTGCTATGAACAAAGCTAGTGGAGGTGATGGAATTCCAGTTGAGTTATTTCAAATCCTAAAAGATGATGCTGTGAAAGTGCAGCACTCAATATGTCAGCAAATTTGGAAAACTCAGCAGTGGCCATGGGACTGGAAAATGTCAGTTTTCATTCCAATCCCTAAGAAAGGCAATGACAAAGAATGTTCAAACTACTGCACAATTGCACTCATCTCACATGCTAGCAAAGTAATGCTCAAAATTATCCAAGCCAGGCTTCAACAGTACATGAACCATGAACTTCCAGATGTTCAAGCTGGATTTTAAAAAGCCAGAGCTACCAGAGATCAAATTCCCAACAACCCTTGGATCATCAAAAAGCAAGAGTTCCAGAAAAACATCTAATTTTGCTTTATTGACTATGCCAAAGCCTTTGACTGTGTGGATCAGAACAAACTGTAGAAAATTCTTCAAGAGATTGCAATGCCATACCACCTTACCTGCCTCCTGAGAAATATGTATGTAGGTCAAGAGGCAACAGTTAGAACTGGACATGGAACAACAGACTGGTTCCAAATAGGGAAAGGAATGTGTTAAGGCTGTATTTTGTCACCCTGCTTATTTAACTTCTATGCAGAGTACATTATGAGAAACGCTGGGCTGGAAGAACCACAAGCTGGAACCAAGACTGCTGGGAGAAGTATCAATAACTTCAGATATGCAGATGACACCACCCTTATGGCAGAAATCGAAGAAGAACTAAAGAGCCTTTTGATGAAAGTTAAAGAGGAGAGTGAAAAAGTTGGCTTAAAGCTCAACATTCAGAAAACTAAGATCATGGCATCTGGTCCCATCACTTCATTGCAAATAGATGGGGAAACAATGGAAACAGTGAGAGACTTTATTTTTTTGGCCTCCAAAATCACTACAGATGGTAACTACAGCCATGAAATTAAAAGACGCTTGCTCCTTGCAAGAAAAGTTTGAAGAACCTAGACAACATAATAAAAAGCAGAGACATCACTTTGCCAACAAAGTTCCATCTAGTCAAAGCTATGATTTTTCCAGTAGTCATGTATGGATATGAGAGTTGGACTATAAAGAAAGCTGAGCACTGAAGAATTGATGGATTTGAACTGTGGTGTTGGAGAAGACTCTTGGGAGTCCCTTGGACTGCAAGGAGATCAAACCAGGCCATCCTAAAAGAGGTCAATCCTGAGTATTCATTGGAAGGACTGATGCTGAAGCTGAAGCTCCAATACTTTGGCCACCTGTAGCAAAGAGTTGACTCATTGGAAAAGACCCTGATGCTGGGAAAGGTTAGAGGTGGCAGAAGGGGACAACAGATGATGAGATGGTGGATGGCATCACCAACTCAATGGACATGAGTTTGAGCAATCTCTGGGAGTTGTTGATGGACAGGGAAGCCTGGCGTGCTGCAGTCATTGGGGTTGCAAACAGTCAGACATGACTGAGCAACTGAACTGAACTGATGGACCTTCCCATAAATATATATACGTATATATATATTTCCAAATTGCTTATATTTTAAGTTAAACTATCCTACACACAATTTACCAATTTGAAACATATGTATGGATTATGTACGTCTGGTTTTGATTCATAGGTAACACAATTCCTTCTACATTATAGGAACTGCCAGTGACAGCGATAAAGTAACAAACTAACTCTACCTAAGTCATTCCCCGTATATGTTACAGAATGCCTAAAATTTTAGGGGTCTCTCTCAGACTCTAAAAGACTACTGAAAAAGGCAAGAATGATGAAAAATTAAGGTGAAGTATAGGAAAATTGAACAAACTATTTCAACCATATGAACTGAATGCATTTTTTGGACTAAGAGCTCTAAGTCAGGTGGTATCTGAACTTTTTATTACAATAATGGGAGTAAGAACCAAGGTGTAATTTTCATTTAAAATGTCAAGAATATACAGCACTAATGCCAACTATCACAGCAGTGGTCATGGAGATTTTTCACTTCAAAATTAAAGCTCCATACGCTGTAAAATGTGTGGGTACAAATTGCTGCTTTCACTTGCTCACACTCCCTCATTCTTTAACTCTTTTTAATCTGTTTTCAACTGCCCCTCTTGAGAAATGGCCACCTTGAGTTTTACAGGTGGTCATCTTTCTAGAAATTCAATTGAAAAAATAAATCTATTGGGTGCATTCTGTAGTCTCAGGGCTCTGAATACAGAGTTAAACAGGGTAAAAAACCTGGCTCTTAAAAAAAAAAAAAAAAAGACTTCTCAATGAAGACTATGCTGCTGCTGCTGCTGCTAAGCCGCTTCAGTAGTGTTCGACTCTGTGCAACCCCACAGACGGCAGCCCACCAGGCCCCCTCGTCCCTGGGATTTTCCAGGCAGGAACACTGTAGTGGGTTGCCATTTCCTTCTCCAATGCATGAAAGGGAAAAGTGAAAGTGAAGTCGCTCAGTCGTGCCCGACTCTTAGCGACCCCATGAACTGCAGCCTACAAGGCTCCTCCGTCCATGGGATTTTCCAGGCAAGAGTACTGGAGTGGGGTGCCATTGCCTTCTCCCATGAAGACTATAAAGTCATGCAAATATTTATAATTCTAATCAGTGTGTTGTGCTTTGATGCCATTATAAGCTCTTACGAGGTGCTAGAAGAAAGAGAAATAACTTTAAAAAGAATCTGGAGGAATTCACTGAAGATTTTAAATTTAAGGTACACTTTTTGCAGAAAACTTCCCTGGTGGCTCAGACGGTAAAGCGTCTGTCTACAATGTGAGATACCTGGGTTTGATCCCTGGGTTGGGAAGATTCCCTGGAGAAGGAAATGGCAACCACTCCAGTACTTTGAAAATCCCATAAACAGAGGAACTTGGTGCAGGCTACTATCCATGCAGTCGTAAAGAGTCGGGCATGACTGAGCGACTTTATTTTGTAGAAAACATTTTTTTTCCCTAGAAAATTAACAGCAGGAGCAATGTCAAAAGTTTCTGGTGAGAAGAAAAATTTCTACAAAATGTTTCTATATTTAAAAACCTCCTGTCTTTTTAAGCCAGTCTCTTCAATAAGTGGTGCTGGGGAAAGTAGACAGATACATGTAAAAGAATGAAGTTAAAACATTTTCTCAAACCATAATAAAAAATAAACTCAAAATGGATTAAAAAATAAATGTAAGTGAAAACCATAAATCTCCTACAAGAAAATATGGGGAGAATACTCTTTGACCTAAGTTGTAGCAATATTTTAAAAATCTGTCTCCTCAGGAAAAGGAAACAGAAGCAAAAATAAATAAATGGATCCTAATTAAACTTAAAAAGTTTTTGCACTATAAATTACACCACTCTCAAGAAAAAAGACAACCTACTAAATGGGAAAAAATATTTGTAAATGATGTGACTGATAAAGGGTTAATATCCAAAATATATAAACAGCTTATAAAACTCAACACCAAACACACACACACACACACACACACACACACACACACACAATTAAACTATGAGCAGAAGAACTAACTAGGCATTTTCCCAAAGACCTACAGATAGCCAACAAGAAATGAAAAGTTGCTCAACACTCTAATCATCAGAGAAATGCAAATCAGGACAACATTGAAATATTACCTCACACCTCTGAGAATGGCTACCATCAAAAAGACTACAAATAATAAATGTTGGAAAGGATGTGGAGCAAAGGGAACCCTAGTAAGCTGTTGGTGGAAATGTAAATTGATGGAACCACTATGAAAAACAGTGTGGAGTTTCTTTAAAAAAAAAAAAAAAAACTAAAAACAGGATGACCATCTAATCCAACAATTGCACTTCTGATTATATACCCAAAGAAAATGAAAACACTATTTTGCAAAGATACATGTACCCCTTATATTTCCAAGTAACAATTCTGTGAGTTCTACATAAAATTAATCAACTGAGAGGAGATACAGAATACCAAGAACAGAAATGAGAGAGGTGCATTACCACAAATTATACAGACATAAATAGATAGCAAAGAAATATTTTGAACTAAGTTTGAACAAAATTTTGATATATTTTGAAATAAGTTGTATGCAAGTCTGTCTGACAACTTATAAAAAATGTAAACATTCTTTAATAAAAAAAACTGCCAGAGATTACTGTATTAAGCAGTGTTTTCCAGTGAAATAGAACAATAGAATGTGTGTGTTTATTCAAGTATTTGTTATAAGAAATTTGCTAACACAATTTTAGAGGTTAACAAGTCTCAGCTTCTGTGTGGTGAGTCTCCAAGCTGGAGACTCAGTAAAGTCAATGGTACAATTCCAGTCCAATGTTTAGTAGGCATGAGACCCAATAAAAGTCATTGTTCTGACTCAAGTCTGAAAGCAGAAAAGAATTATGTGCACTGATTGTAAAAATCAATATTATTAAGGTGTCCATATTTATAACATTGATCTATGGATTCAATGCAAACACAGATTTAAAATTTGGCAAACTTACTCTAAAATTGATAGAAAATATAAAGGAACTAGAACAGTTAAACCTATTTTGAAGAGAAGGACAAAAGGAAAGAGTGTATGGTTATTACAAATCTATAATAATCTTGCGACTATGGAGTTGTCTTTAAAAAAAAAAAAAATTCAGTGGAGAGCTAGGTCCACAAATAGACACACAAGAAAAGCAGAGACATTACTTTGCCAACAAAGGTTCGTCTAGTCAAGGCTATGGTTTTTCCTGTGGTCATGTAAGCATGTGAGAGTTGGACTGTGAAGGCTGAGCACCGAAGAATTGATGCTTTTGAACTGTGGTGTTGGAGAAGACTCCTGAGAGTCCCTTGGACTGCAAGGAGATCCAACCAGTCCATTCTGAAGGAGATCAGCCCTGGGATTTCTTTGGAAGGAATGATGCTAAAGCTGAAACTCCAGTACTTTGGCCGCTTCATGCCAAGAGTTGACTCACTGGAAAAGACTCTGATGCTGGGAGGGATTGGGGGCAGGAGGAGAAGGGGACAATAGAGGATGAGATATCCGGATGGCCTCACTGACTCGATGGACGTGAGTCTGAGTGAGTTCAGGGAGTTGGTGATGGACAGGGAGGCCTGGCGTGCTGCGATTCATGGGGTCGCAAAGAGTCGGACACGACTGAGCGACTGAACTGAACTGAACACAAAAAATGCAAAGGCAATTTAGTGCAGAAAGTATATTCTTTTCAACAATTGGTCATTCAAATGAAAAATAATGCATTCAAATCTTGCAACATATATAAAAATATTATCTCAAAATCAAATATCTAAATGTTAATCCTAAAATATAAAGATTCCATAAAAAAACATGCTGTGTTAGTTGGGGAAACTTTCTTAGATAACACATGAATGCATGATCTATAAAGAATAAGAAATGATAAACTGATTTTATTAAAAACTTATACTATTCAAAAGACATTGTTAAGGGAAATGAAAAGATAAGCCACAGACAAGGACAAAATTTGGGGAAAATAATTTTCTGTAAAGGGATTTTGATCCAGGATGTGTAATAAATTCTGAAAACTCAACAATAGTAAATAATCAACATGTTTTAAAAAGGCATTTAACTAAAGCATTTGTATAAGATGTATGAATGGAAAATAAAAGATGATCACTTAGTTATTAGAAAAACACAAGTTAAAGCCACAAGGTACAACTATAAATTTCTTAAAGTCTTTAAAATTAAAGTCTAACTTATCAAATGTTAATGAAGATGAGCAGTAGAACTCTCATACACTGCTGACAGTAATGTAAAATGGTATGACTAATTTAGATTATACTGTGACAGTTTGCAGAAGGAAATGGCAACCCACTCTGGTATTCTTGCCTAGAGAGTTCTGTGGGCAGAGGAGCCTGGTGGGCTGCTGTCCAAAGGGTTGCGCAGAGTCGGACACGATTGAAGCAACTTAGTGTATAGTGTGTGACAGTTTATCGTAATCAAAAACAGAGTTATTGCTCTTATTCATATTACATTAAGAGAAATTGTTTTTATCATTTTCTAAACATGGGAGACTTTTATAACAGGTATTCTGATATTATGGTTGGCTTTTACAAAACTATCTCATTTAAAATAGTTGAGAACACTTTAAGGCCCAACCATTCTCACTTCTGGGTATTTATTCAAAATAAATGAAAGAATCAGATCAGATCAGATCAGATCAGTCACTCAGTCGTGTCTGACTCTTTGAGATCCCATGAATCGCAGTACGCCAGGCCTCCCTGTGCATCACCAACTCCCGGAGTTCACTCAGACTCACGTCCATCGAGTCAGTGATGCCATCCAGTCATCTCATCCTCTGTCGTCCCCTTCTCCTCCTGCCCCCAATCCCTCCCAGCATGAGTCTTTTCCAGTGAGTCAACTCTTGGCATGAGGTGGCCAAAGTACTGGAGTTTCAGCTTTAGCATCATTCCTTCCAAAGAAATCCCAGGCTCCTTTAGACTGGACTGGTTGGATCTCCTTGCAGTCCAAGGGACTCTCAGGAGTCTTCTCCAACACCACAGTTCAAAAGCATCAATTCTTTGGCACTCAGCCTTCTTCACAGTCCAACTCTCACATCCATACATGACCACAGGAAAAACCATAGCCTTGACTAGACGAACCTTTGTTGGCAAAGGAATGTCTCTGCTTTTGAATATGCTATCTAGGTTGGTCATAACTTTCCTTCCAAGGAGCAAGCGTCTTTTAATTTCATGGCTGCAGTCGCCATCTGCAGTGATTTTGGAGCCCAGAAAAATAAAGTCTGACACTATTTCCACTGTTTCCCCATCTATTTCCCGTGAAGTGATGGGACCGGATGCCATGATCTTCATTTTCTGAATGTTGAGCTTTAAGCCAACTTTTTCACTCTCCACTTTCACTTTCATCAAGAGGCTCTTTAGTTCCTCTTCACTTTCTGCCATAAGGGTGGTGTCATCTGCATATCTGAGGTGATTGATATTTCTCCTGGCAATCTTGATTCCAGCCTGTGTTTCTTCCAGTCCAGCGTTTCTCATGATGTACTCTGCATATAAGTTAAATAAACAGGGTGATGATATACAGGCTTGACGTACTCCTTTTCCTATTTGGAACCAGTCTGTTGTTCCATGTCCAGTTCTAACTGTTGCTTCCTGACCTGCATCCAAGTTTCTCAAGAGGCAGATCAGGTGGTCTGGTATTCCCATCTCTTTCAGAATTTTCCATAGTTTATTGTGATCCACACAGTCAAAGGCTTTGGCATAGTCAATAAAGCAGAAATAGATGTTTTTCTGGAACTGTCTTGCTTTTTCCATGATCCAGCAGATGTAGGCAACTTGATCTCTGGTTCCTCTGCCTTTTCTAAAACCAGCTTGAACTTCTGGTAGTTCACAGTTCACGTATTGCTGAAGCCTGGCTTGGAGAATTTTGAGCATTACTTGACTAGCGTGTGATATGAGTGCAATTGTGTGGTAGTTTGAGCATTCTTGGGCATTGCCTTTCTTTGGGATTGGAATGAAAACTGACCTTTTCTAGTCCTGTGGCCACTGCTGAGTTTTCCAAATTTGCTGGCATATTGAATACAGATATTATAACTAGTATGAAAACTGTAAACCTGCAAAATGTCTGTCAATAGGACAATGGATAAATAAATTGTGGTGAATGCATAAAATGGAATGTGGGTGTGTGCTAAGTTGCTTCAGTCCTGTCTGACTGTTTGCAACCCTATGGACCATAGCCCACCAGACTCCTCTGTCCATGGGATTCTCCAGGCAAGAATACTGGAGTGAGTTGCCATGTTCTCCTCCAAGGGATCTTCCTGACTCAGGGATGGAACCCTCGTCTCTTAAGTCTCCTGCAATAGTAGGCAGGTTCTTGACCACTAGTGCCACCTGGGAAGACCATAAAATGGAATACTATGCAACAAGAAGAAAGACAGTATTGCTGGATGTAACATAGATAGATCCCAATATAATTATGCTAAAAGAAGTCAGAATAAAGGATAAGACAGCTTTATAAATAAATCATACAGCATTATTTCACTTATGTAGAGTGTACATTTTAGATATCTCACAGAAGTGAAATTGTGCAGTTTTTGTCCAGTTATGACTGACATTTCACTTAGCTACAGTTCTCCAGGCTCATTCAGAAGCAGGATGTTCCTCTGTTTTAAGACTGGATAATATTCCTTGGCATGTGTACACCATATTTAATTTCATCTATTCAATTGTAAATTGACATTCTGGCTGTAAATAATGCTATTGTGAATGATGTTGCAATGAACACCAACCTAAGAATGGGAAGAGGGAAATGAGTAGCTGATGTTTAACAGATATATCAATTCATCAGGTTATGCAAGATGAATAAATTCTAGAGATCTAAAGACATGCAACTTTGTGTATATAGTCACCATTACAGTATTATGCACTAAATTTTGTTTGATACATCTCAAGTTGTATGTTTATCGTAATAAAAATACATAAATAAATGTATAATACCACATGATTTCGCTTATACAGAACTCTTACTGTTGTTTAGTTGCTAAGCTGTGGCCCACCAGGGTCCTCTGGCTATGGGATTTCTCAGGCAAGAATACTGGAGTGGGTTGCCATTTCCTTCTCCAGGGGATCTCCCCCACCCAGAGATAGAATCACATCTCTTTAATTGGCAGGCAGACTCTTCAACACTGAGCACCAGGATAAAGAACTCAGCAAGTGTAAACTAATCTAGAGGAAGAAAACAGCTAAATGGTTGCCTGGAAAGAGGTTAGGAAGGGCCAGAAGGAGGAGTTAGAAAGGATCATTAGAACAGTTTTTCTGCTGATGCATAAGTTAATTTTCTTTCAGATAGAGATTATTTCATTGCGTTTATAAATGTTCACACTTTGTTCCCAATTCATTGTCTGTCAATTATTCCTCAACAGTAAAGCCCTAAAAGCCATTAGGGCCACATGAACACATTTTTCAGGCCTTCTCTAGGGCTCCGGAAAAGTTCTGTTTAAGTGAGACTTCTGGAACTTTACTTCCTTGGATTTACTATTACTATAAACCTATGATATTTATGAGATACAACTAGGTTTATACTGAGCAGTGTCTTGTTCTTCAAATGAGATAAGAGTATGATCATAAAACCCCTTGAAGATAGGGACTTTTCAATCTCATGATTGCATAACAGCATTTATAACTGCACCCAGAGACTCAAATATTTTTATGAATCAGCTCATATCATAATAAATAAGTGGCTAGTGATCAGAAATTCATCTGTTTATTATTCAACAATTAAACTCTAAAAGAAGAGGTATGGCTAAATGATTCATCACATCTTAAATATGAGAAAACTTAGAGATTCATTTCTACTAGTTAATTTTTTTTTCCCTCAAACTGTTGCACAAATCAGAAGAAATGAGTAAAGAGTCAAAGAAACGAGATATACCTCAAGAGTAAGTGAAAGATGTGCTTGAAATAAAGATCACACCAGCATCGGTGATCAAAGAGACTAGTAGACCAAGTACTAGATAGGCCTGGGCAGAGCATAGCTGCAAGTGTGTGCTGCCTTCATGCTCACAGAACCCGCCCTCCAGGAGAATGAGGACTAAGTCATCTAGTCAAGAATTCTTTTACACAGGTGGAGAAACTGAGGTCCAGAGATTTAGCCACCTGAACAAACTTATACATTGCTGGTTCCCTATATACTGCATCACTCTGCCCTGGTAGCTCAGCTGATAAAGAATTCAGCTGCAATGCAAGAGACCCTGGTTCCATTCCTGGGTAGGGAAGATCCCCTGGAGCAAGGGATAGGCTACCCACTCCAGTATTCTTGGGCTTCCCTGGTGTTTCAGATGGTAAAATATCCACCCACGATGCTGGAGACCTGGGTTCCATCCCTAGGTTGGAAAGATCTCCCAGAAGAGGGCATGGCAACCCACTCCAGTATTCTTGTCTGGAGAATCTCCATGAACTGAGGAGACTGGTGGGCTATAGTCCACAGGGTCACAAAAAGTTGGACATGACTGAGTGAGGAAGCACAGAGCCTTTTATTTTTATCCAGATTTAGTTCACACATTTTTTAATGTGTGTGCATATATGTATTTGTATCATTCTAAGGAAGGAACTGAGGAAGCGTGTCTTTAATAGAAAATTGATGTCATCATGTTGCCAAAATCTGTTATTTCTATTCCGTATGCAAAATACCAAGTGGGCACAGGCAGGAGTGGTATAAACCTTGCTTAAACCTTAGCTCTTCCCACATTCTCCAGGTTTTTCCAACTCATTTGAAGGTGAGTCTGTAATCTATTGCCAGCAACCTGAAAACCTCAAAAACGAGGTTAAGAACAACTCGAGTATTAGAAGGAAATATTTTCTGGATGTAATACTTCAAATGATATCTATCTATTTCTATTTTATTAATCTTAATTCAGTGAATTGTATTGTATATCACTAAAAAGTCTTCTAGGAAGTACTGTGAATATAAGTTAGGAATAAATTTATGGACTAGTCTGGAAATCAGAGGTCTCATGTCAGTTTTAGCACTCATTTGCTATGTTACAAGAGGTTTTGACAATGTCTCTGTGCTGTGAGCTAATTCAAGATAATGGGACAGATAATCTCCATTATCCCATCAACTTTGACATTCTAAACTCTAGCATAAGATGAACAGCCGCCTTCTGTAGACTTACAGTAACGTGGATGACCCTCTTCTCACTGTCCACTGCCCTCTATTCCCAAATTCTATTGCTTCATCTGCACTTCTCCACTTTCACCCAGCCACCTTCAGGCACAAACAAATGTAGGACTGACCACTTTATATTCTGACCAAGCCCTGGGCTCTTTATGCATAAAACTTGTGGTATGTGTTGGCCTTTGCTTATTTCCTTAAGGGCTTTTGAAATCATTGAGAAAGTAGATCATAATTAAATACTTGGCTGAATAAAAAAAAAGTATATACTTTCAGATTGCATTTGAAGGCCTTTAAAGAAATTTATGTCTACTCATTGTGAAATTATTTAAAGATAAGCCCTCATTATCACCATTGGAAACCCTGTTACAAAAACAGAAAATATGTTTAATCATTCAAAACTAATAAATAAAAGCATAGTTATTAAAGAATAAAAATGATTTTTGGCAAGAGACCACTATAGCAGTTTCTATTTTTTCCTCCCCAAAATGTTTAATCTTTATTTTATAAAACATCTGAATGAGTATCCCATTATTTTAGCTAGCAAGATGAAGTTTGAATGTTGCATCCTTTTCTTAATGTTATTAATTCAGAATATTTATCAAATTTATTGATGTCGAATAGACATAGATATCATACTTAGGCACTAGACATACATGGTTGAATATAGCAACCCTTTTTTAGTTCAAGTTCAATCTATAGTGAAAGAAGTGAAATGAAGACGCTCAGTTGTGTCCAAATCTTTGCGACCCTGTGGACTGTAGCCTACCAGACTCCTCCGTTCATGGGATTTTCCAAGCAAGAATACTGGAGTGGGTTGCCATTTCCTTCTCCAGGGGATCTTCCCAACCCATGAATCAAACCCAGGTCTCCCACATTGTAGGCAGATGCTTTACCATCTGAGGCACTAGGGAAGTCCTATAGTGAAAGAAACAGGACGCCAAATAGAAAATTACCAAACACACAAAATAGAGGATTTTACAACATGTATCTGGGAACAGAGAATAGGTAGCAATTACTCTATATGATGGAAAAGGACAATTTTACAGTAAAACTGCTTTTGTTGAATGAGAGTTTGTTGAATGGTGGATTCATGTTGATGTATGGCAAACCACCAATATATTTTATTGGATTTTTAAAATACGTTTTTCTTGCTTTCAACTTTGCAGTCCCTGCAAAATTTTCCAACTTGAGCCACTAGAATGTTCCTTATAAACTTGTCACACCATATCGCTTCTCTGATCAGAATACTCATTACACCCCTCACTTATTTACAGGAAAGGTGTGGAAGACCCTGCATGTTTTGACTCCAGGCTCCTCTATAGCCTCTCCTTCTCCTCCTCCTTCTGCTCCCTCTGCTGTGGCCACTGCTCTCTATGTTATTCTTCAACACAGTGGGCACAGACCACCCCCAATTCCATCAGCCAGGGATTTTGTACTTTCTCCATGACCCAAAATGGTCTTCCGCTTTACATCTGACTGTTGTGCAAATGCTATCCTCTCAGTGAGGACATCCCCCATCAGATTTTAAACTGTTGTGATTAGTGAGTTACTACTGCAGTTATCACCTTTTAACCTGCTTCAAAATATATACCTCCAGCCCAGAACGCTCTTCAATTCTATAATTGTATACCCATGTCTACTTACTTTACTTGTAGATGTCTAACAGACATGTCAATTCATCCAGCCCAAAGTGAATTGCTGATTTTACCCCCAAACCTGCTTTCCCTCTCAGTTGATGGCAATTTTATATTCACATTTCCTCAACCATTTAGGTCAAAAACCTTAAAGTTAACTTGCTTGTTTACCCCAGGTCCAATCTTTCAGAAAATTCTACTAGTTCATTATTTAAAACATAAATGAATAAAATATAAGTAAAATAAATAAAGAATGCTTAAACTGCACTTATCTCACATGCTAGCAAAGTAATGCTCAAAATTCTCCAAGCCAGGCTTCAACAGTACATGAATCGTGAACCTGCAGGTGTTCAAGCTGGATTTAAAAAAGGCAGAGGAATCAGAGATCAAATTGCCAACATCTGTTGGATCAGCAGAAAAGCAAGAAAGTTCCAGAAAAGCATCTATTTCTGCTTTATTGACTATGCCAAAGCCTTTGACTGTGTGGATCACAACAAACTATGGAAAATTCTTCAAAAGATGGGAACACCAGACCACCCTACCTGCCTCCTGAGAAATCTGTATGCAGGTCAAGAAACAACAGTTAGAACTGGACACAGAACAGCAGACTGGTTCCAAATTGGGAAAGGAATACATCAAGGCTATATATTGTGACCCTGATTATTTAACTAATATACAGAGTACATCATGAGAAATGTTGGGCTGTATGAAGCACAAGCTGGAATCAAGATTGCCAGGAGAAATATCAATCACCTCAGATATGCAGATGACACCACCCTTATGGCAGAAAGTGAAGAAGAACTAAAGAACCTCTTGTTGAAAGTGAAAGAGGAGAGTGAAAAGTTGGCTTAAAACTCAACATTCAGAAAACTAAGATCATGACATGTGGTCCCAGCACTTCATGGCAAATAGATGGGGAAACAATAGAAACAGTGACAGACTTTATTTTTGGGGGCTCCAAAATCACTGCAGATGGTGACTATAGCCATGAAATTAAAAGACGCTTGCAACTTGGAAGAAAAGCTGTGACCAACCTAGACAGCATATTAAAAAGCAGAGACATTACTTTGCCAGCCAAAGTCCATCTAGTCAAGGCTATGGTTTTTCCAGTAGTCATGTATGGATGTGAGAATTGGACTATCAAAAAAGCTGAGCACCAAAGAATTGATGCTTTTGAACTGTGGTGCTGGAGAAGACTCTTGAGAGTCCCTTGGACTACAAGAAGATCTAACCAGTTCACCCTAAAGGAAATCAGTTCTGAATGTCCACTGGAAGGACTGATGCAGAAACTGCAATTCCAATACTTTGGTCACCTGATGCAAAGAACTTATTTGAGAAAACCCTGGTGCTGGGAAAGATTGAAGGCAGGAGGAGAAGGGGACAACAGAGGATGAGATGGTTGGATAGCATCACTGACTTGATGGACACGAGTCTGAGTAAGCTCCAGGAGCTGGTGATGGATAGGGAGGCCTAGCATGCTGCAGTTCATGGGGTCGCAAAGAGTCAGACATGACTGAGCAACTGAACTGAAATAATAAACGTAAGTTCTTTAGTCTATAAGTTGTGTCTGACTCTTTTGCAACCCCATGGACTGTAGCACACAAGGCTCCTCTATCCATTGGGTTTCCCAGGCAAGAATACTGTAGTGGGTTACCATTTCCTTCTCTAAGAGATTTTCCCAACCCAGGGATCAAACCTGCATCCCCTACATTGTAGGGAGATTCTTTTTACTGCTGAATCATCAGGGAAGCCCAGTTAATATAAATAAGCAAATATAAATTCACCACTTAGTATCATATCCAAAGTTATCACCAGTTCAAGCCACCATCAGCTCTCACTTGGGTTATACTGTAACCCTTCTCTGGTTTCTTCACTTCTGTTGTCCAAAAACAGTAGCCAGAGTGATGATTTTAAGACATACATCAGACGCTTTTTCTCAAATACCTGAGTTTTAGTCTGATTGTGTAAATCAAAATCCTTGTAAGACTGTGATGCTTTGTATTATTGAATTCTCCATTTCTCTTCTGAGCATTTTAGCAATTTTGATCTAGCTGCTCCCCCTTCTTGGAAAACTATTTTTATTTCTTGGCATCTAGCAAAAACCTTCATATTCTTCAAGTAATATCTACCCTGACAACCCTATATATTGCTGCTTCAAAATGGGCCTATTGTTAGGAATACCAACTCTCTCAGACTCTCTTACTCTATTTACTATGTCTTTTTTTAAATAGGACACATCACCTTTTAGCAGTGACTATAATTTATTTTGGAGAAGGCAATGGCACCCCACTCCAGTACTCTTGCCTGGAAAATCCCGTGGATAAAGGAGCCTGGTAGGCTGCAGTCCATGGGGTCGCTAAGAGTCGGACATGACTGAGCCACTTCACTTTCACTTTTCACTTTCCTGCATTGGAGAAGGAAATGGCAACCCACTCCAGTGTTCTTGCCTGGAGAATCCCATGGACAGAGGAGCCTGGGGGGCTGCCGTCTATGGGGTCGCACAGAGTCGGACACGACTGAAGCGACTTAGCAGTAGCAGCAGCATAATTTATTTTAACTTTTTTAATGTCTGTCTTTTCTCGGTAGAATACGTAAGCACCATGAAATTTGAAATCATTTCTTTTCTTTTTTTTTTTTTTTGATTTTTCAAATTATTCCAAATAAACAAAACAGGGAAGTAAGTAGTCCATGGAAGTAGTTAAGAAGATATGCTGACTCACTCACTATATTTTTTGTGTTAATTTTGTTTAGTGTGTCTTTACTTATTTAAGCTGCCGCATAACATAATATACATATTCAGGTCTATGTGAATGACATCCTTGGTAAAGCTGTAGATATGGCCTTTGAAGTCCAGTGAGTTGCAACCTACACAAAGATAAAGACTGTCATCTACTTTTCTCCCTACTGTACCTTCAGATTCTAGAAAAATGCCTGACATATAGTACACATTTAATAAATTATTTATTAAATAAATAAATTCATAAAATCATCCATTAAAAACATGAGGAGAGGGCAACTGGACTAAGGTGGATGCCTTAAATGTTTTACTTGTAGATCTCCCTGATATTAGCATAGTGAATGAGAAACTAATTATATCCTGTTAAATAATAGATAAAATCAACACAAAGAAGTTAGTAATTGTTTATGATTACAGTGGAAGACTAAAAAGAATAATAAGCTATATATTGTATTTCTTTGCATTCACATTCTTTCAAAGTATATCCCATTATCTTGGACAGCCGTAGGGGAAGGGGAAAGAAAAGGAAGGTCAAAGGTATAAAATATCTACTGCTGCACACAGGCAGGGGATTGGGATAAGAGAGATTTCATGAGTTAGGTCACAAAAAACATGGTGAAGCAGATAATCATCACACGATGGTTCTCTGATATAGACTTGTACATGCCAAAGAAGACTGTGGGTGAAACTGACAGCCATCTCTCAAAAGTAAGAAATAAATACCCCCAAACTTTGAAATGAGAAAAGAACAGTTCTGAACATTTTTGACAAGGAATGCAAGTATACAGTATTCACTTACGTAGGCACATATAGACATACACACACACACGCACACACATGCTCACACACGTGCATGCACACACACACACACACACACACACACTACTCCAAAGTCCTGGATTCAAATTTCTATACTCTGGAGTAGGATGTTCAGGGTGGAGGTGGTACAGAACCTTCACTGTCCCTTGATATTTATGATCAGCTCCCCCCGCCCCCACAGCCATACTGTTTATTGATCAAAAGACCAAAAGTAATAAATTCGTATGCGAGGTGAGAAAATAGAAATGGAATGTACAACTCTAGCCAATCAGAAGCAATTGTCGAGACTTTTATTGAACTCTCATTTTATTACCAACATCTACCATTTCTAGTTTTGCCACATTTGGATAAGCACATTAGAAAGAAAATGAAAATTAAATACTATGAAAGTTCACCTTTAATGAAACACAATCTTGATAGGATATGGATATATAAATTGAGCGATTTTATTGCATTGTTAGGAAATTATATTATGAAAGATACAAAAAAATCAATAGCTGTTATTATTTCTGTTTATTTTCCAGTCAGCACCATCTTTTGCCAATAATGGCTTTAAATTTTCATTCTGCTCAACAAGTTTCAAAGAATAGTTTATTACATGCTTTAGTAAGACAGTTAAAATATTTGCAAATTCAAAATAGATCGTTCTTAACTGAAAAAAGTTCACCTGAGAGTTGGTTATAACATTGTCATTTTTTGATTTACTCTGTTAAGAAGAGTAACATGGGTTATAAGTGCACAATTTCAGTCATCAGTGTAAGTCTGGGAAAGACGTGACCACCAGTTTTTAACTCTGCATCATTGATTCCCATTCCATCTGCACCACTGACAAGGACTGATGCTTATCCACATTAATTTCTCCCAAGTATCCCATTTGTTTTACAATTGAAAAAAATTTTCAAAGCTTAGGCATCATCCAGGATCAGCTGTGTTTTAGACCATGACTGGGTTCATGAAACTCCCAAGATGGTTGATGTGCTGTGCATTTTTACTCAGCCACTAAGCATTACCCTAATAGAGAAATTTCTAACATTCTCAAAATAATGAAAAGAACAAAATCTACCTGCTGTTATAGAAAACAAATCAGATAATGATTCTGCTTAGTGGAACTTATTTATTTTTTTTAATTTAAATTTATTTATTTTAATTAGAGGCTAATTATTTTACAATATTGTATTGGTTTTGTGGGAGACATGCAGAAATTAATAAATGAGTAAGTAAGTACATTGTGTTGTACAGTAGAAGTGATAAATACTATGGGTTAATTAAAAAATTAAGGGATTTCAGAGATGTATGTGTAGGTGGAAGGCATTTTGCAGCAGAACCCAAGTTAGTGTGCAAATCATTTATTAACAATATTTTCAAGACAAAATGGTATTAATTGGGAGTAACAGGATAATAATGAGGAAGAAAACAAACAAAGGTTCATTTTCAAGCAAATGATTGGCCTCAGCCTCATACTGTAGAGTTGCCTGGAGTTCCAGTTTCTGGGCTTCCCTGGTGACTCAGCGGTAAATAATCTGCCTGCCATGCAGGAGACATGGATTCTATCTATGGTCAGGAAGATCCCCTGGAGAAGGAAATGGCAACACGCTCCAGTATTCTTCTGGGAAATCCCATGGACAGAGGAGCCTGGAGGTCACAAAGAGTCAGACATGACTTAGTAACTAAACCAAAAAAACAAGACAATATCAGTTTCTACCTTAACAAGTGATAAGAGGACTGGGTTATTATACCTCCACTCAGTCAGTCATTGGCTAAAGGTTACTCTGGTGGGAATAAGGTGGAACAGAAATTCCTAGAAACTTCAGAGTTTTTGCAAAAGGCTAAGCAGCTTCAGTGGACATATTCTCCAGAGCATTTCAGATGCAGGTTTTAGAAGGAAAGCTAGGCTCAGACAATAGGGAAATAGTAAAAGGAATATGAGGACCTCTGAGCAGAGTACCAATGGTGTCTGCAATAGTCATGGGAGGTTTCACTGACAAAGTAGATTTGTGCAAAGACTTGAACATTTAGAAGGTTAGCCCAGCAGAAGTCAAAAGAGAGCATTTCAACAGTGGGGAATGCCAAAAGCAAAATCATTATTTAAATAAGTCCAAAAATTCTCTGATGCTTTCTTCAAAAATTTTACCCAGATTCCCTTCCTTTTTAGTGAGGAATGGACTTGTAATTGGCTTATATTGAATCAAATAAAATTGGAAGAGATGGTATGCAACATCTGAAACTAGATCGTAAAAAGCATTGAAGTCAATTCTTGGTCTCCTTCTCTTGGATCACTTACTCTGAAAGAAGCCAGTTGCCATATCCTGAGGGTGAATCAAAGTTCCCTGAGGCCCTCTGATGGAGACTTGGGGCTCCTGCCTGCAGCCCTATGTGCCATCTTGAAGTATGTTCCCCAGGTTTACTTAATCTTTCAGATGACTCAACCATGGCCAACATCTTGACTGCAAAACGATGGGAACCCCTCACAAGAGTCACCCTCCAAGGCCACTCTCAAATTTCTGATCCACAAAACATGAGAGGTTTTGTGAGTTTATTGTTATAAATCACTGAGTTTTGGGTAATCTGTTATGTTGGAATAGATAACTTATATAAGCCTTAAGTGGAGGACATAACTCCTTCAAGAAACATGCTAGTTATGTTTGAAATAATAAAGATTAATTTAATAGCAAGAAGACAGTTATAATGTAATATCATCCTAAATTACCTATTTGGCTTATAGTAGATTTTTTAAAAGTTTACTCACATGAAAAAAAAAAAAATGTAGTGAAAGTGAAAGTCCCTCAGTCATGTCTGACTCTTTGCAACCCCATGGACTATAGCCCGCCATGCTCCTCTGTCCATGGAATCCTCTAGGCAAGAATACTGTAGTGCATTGCCATTTCCTTCTCCAAGGGATCTTCCCAACCCAGGGATCAAACCCAGGTCACCTGCTTTGCAGACAGACCATGTAAGTGGCATACTCACAGGTTCTAGATATTTTGGAGAGAGCATTATTCAGTCTACTCAGTTGTTAACACTTATTTGTACAAGACAGGACTTGCAAAATTAAGGTCTGTCAAGCCTGCTTTCTGCAAAAGTAGACACAGCAATTGAGTTTCATTTGCTATTTTTTTTTTTTAATGCAGCTTCTTGAAAATACATTGTATCAAGGTTCACTAGGATATGATTAGAATGGACAGGCCTCAGCAGGCTTGATGCTAATTTCCTTTGAGAAAGAACAGACTACAGAGTGGGGTTTGAATGTATAAATTTTGTTGAGGAGTTTATTCCTATTATTTACTTCACCTCTGATAACTAAAATAACTATTTCAAAGACTGCCAGTCAGAAGACAGTGAAATTATAAAAATCTGTTCTCTATTTATATTACCAAAATCTCCAAAAAGATTCCTCACAAGGTGGAGCAGGTATGGAAGGATAATTTAAGGGAAGACTAAGTCCTGATCCTGACAAGTGGGAGAGGAGCCATGGACAGGGTAGATGGTTAGAACAGAGGCTCTTAAAGAGGAGAGGGAGTAGAAAAGAGGAAAAGAGGTGACATAAATTCTGGGAGAAGGTAGGGTAGAGGAATGTTATGTATTTGAAAATTCAGGTGATATAGAATATCATTTTATATCTGAGAAACTTAAAAAGGTACCATTGTTCTCATAACACAAATTATAAAATGCACAACTCGGGGAAATTTTCACGAGTTGAAAATTTGGGGTTAAAATGGTTGGGAGACACTTCTTTAGAGAACATGCATGGTTAATCTATTATATATACTTATAGTTTGATGAAAAACTTCCAATGTGGTTACATTTGTCTTCTTTTCACTCTTAATCATATTAGGAAAAGTTATAATGCATTATTTAAATTTTAGTAGTGCTCCAGAGTCTCTGAGACAAGTATATCAAGGTAAAATGTCTTTATGTAAAACATTGACTTTAAGATGGAAGACAGTGCATGAATGTGTCTTTAAAATTCTTATGCACTAAACCTGCATCCCATGCAGTTTGCACTTAGCATCATGAAGGATTGTGGGTTACATGAAGGTAGTCAGCTGAAGGAATGAGAAGCACAACTGTTAGTGCATTCTTAAAATTGTCGTTAAAGCAGGTTTATTGAGGTATAATTTACACAGGTAAAATTCAGCTCTTCTGATAGCATTGTTCTATGAACTTTGTCTTCAAAAATTAAATCCAAATTCTCTTCCTCTTTAGCATGGGCTGGGCTACCTTCATATAAACAACAGTCCTTCACTATGCTAAATGCAAGCTCGGACATACACTAGCAATTAGAACTCCTGTACACCAATGAGTAATCTGCTGTAATACACATATTTGATACTTTTACATGTAGTTTTTTCTTTTTTCTCTGGCTGCCTATAAGATTTTTACTGGCTTCTGGTTTCCAATTGCTTCTGTGATGTTTGTAGGGATGTATGCTTCTATACACATGTGTATATTGTGGGGAGACTGTCAAGAAGAGCAGGAGGGAATTTAAGAGGCAGGACTTGATGCTGCAGTAGAATTTATTCTTTGGCAGAGTACCCTGAGGTCCATTCTTAAGGCCTTTTGACTGGAAGAACCCACTCAGATTATCCAGAACTCTCTCCGTTATATAGCTAACTGATTATAGATGATGATCATTTTTGTACAATACCTTCACGACAACACCTACTTTAATGCTGCCATAGCCAAATTGACACATAAAACCATCACCCATGGAGGTAGAAAAGGCCTGCTTTTTGTAATGAGAAAACCATCAACCCATGGCAGTAGAAAACGCCTGCTTTTTGTAATGAGAGGCTTCCTTCAGTGCCTGGAACTTTGCCAGTCATCCTGTAACCATGCACTGAATTAAACTGATACACCAGCAATGTCAGAGAAGGAGAAAAATGAAAAAAAAAAAAATCTGGATCCTTAATGACACTGTTAGGCCACTAATTTAATTAACCCTGGAACTGCTTTTGTAAGATGGTAACTCTTCTGTTTAAGCCAAGTGACTCAGAATTTAGTGTATCTCACAGTGAAGAACATCCTGTTATACTTCACTCTGGGTTGTTCATTGGTAATAATCTCAAAAATATGTATTAAAATAGAAACACTTGCAAAATTACCAAGTTCTTGCATTAAGGACTTTTTTGTCATTTTCATGAACTTCACAAGTTGATGGAAAGAAGAATGTAGCCTTTGCTTAGTTTTAAAAGGCCACCTAACTTTCTGGTCTTAATTGCTTTGGTTGTAGAATGTCAGCATGCTTTGCAGTGAATTGTTTGATTAATAAATACTGATTTGATATCCCTCTTACAAATACTATTTGTCTTTGGGGATAACTTAATTAGCTAAGTCCAAAGGCCCTCCTATCAGCACGTGGGCTGATTTTGAAGTTAAAACAAAAGCAAAGTTAAGAGGTATATTAAAAGTGAATGTGGAGGGCATGAGTGCTTGCTTGCTGGAACTAAACCCACAGGTTTCACAGCTGGTAGTGATATTCCATAAAGAGAAAGAAATCTACTGGATATCAGAAAACTGGTTATCATTAGCCTTGAGGGTAGACAGAAAGAATGATACAAAATCGAGTGACTCAAATATATGTCAGAGAAGGCAATGGCAACCCACTCCAGTAGTCTTGCCTGGAAAATCCCATGGACGGAGGAGCCTGGTAGGCTACAGTCCATGGGGTAGCTAAAAGTTGGACAGGACTAAGTGGCTTCACTTTCACTTTTCGCTTTCATGCATTGG
The DNA here is from genome assembly GCF_002263795.3 of Bos taurus. Classification (NCBI taxonomy): domain Eukaryota; kingdom Metazoa; phylum Chordata; class Mammalia; order Artiodactyla; family Bovidae; genus Bos; species Bos taurus. The sequence goes on from NC_037356.1 coordinate 21,087,389, forward strand.
AGGAGGAAATGGCAACCCACTCCAGTGTTCTCGCCTGGAGAGGGACGAGGAAGCCTGGTGGGCTGCCGTCTATGGGGTTGCACAAAGTCAGACACGACTGAAGCAACTTAGCAGCAGCAGCAGCAGCAAATATATGTATATAGATCTTTACATAGTATATCGGTATATGTCCTCCAGACATGCATTCATTCAGACAGAAGCATTATTTAAAAGAACTACCCAAAGTTCTTAGCAGTCGTTGTCTCTGGATGTGTGAAATTTGGGGTCATTTTTTTGTTTGTTTATTTCTTCAGTCGCTTAAATCCTCTTGTAATGTATAAATGCTACTTCAGCTAAAAGTCCATGATGGAAACTTGTAGTCAGCAGGTGCAGTGTGATTGCGATTCCCCACACACTTCAATAGATGAATCACTGTTGACTAATAGCCCAGATATTGGACTCAGATAGTCTAGACAGCAACACTCGGTCTACTACCAATTTCCTTCATAATTCTCTGCTAGTTACTCCTTTATATATAGTTTTATCATTTATAAAATGAGATGATAATGATACCTTGCTCATGTTGTTGTGGAGATAGAGTGAGAAAATGTACATCAACTACATAGTGAAGATCTGGTAAGTATGTATGTATAAGCATACACATTATGTACACACACGTGCACACAGATATATAGGTATGTTTTTGTATATATCATCCTGGAGAAGGAAATGGCAACTCACTCCAGAATTCTTGCCTGGAGAATCCCATGGACAGAGTAGCCTGGTGGGGTCACAAAGAGTTGGACACAACTGAATGACTGACACTTTGTATATGTCATATTATAGGGCTTTTTGTGTGATTACTTAATGACTTTCTAAGCCAAGTATTTTCAGATTTTAGGAATATCAAAGTGAGATATGGATAGTAGATGTTAAGGTAAAACACATATATTTAACTTAAAAATATGAATCTTCTATTTTTTTGTAGGTCAGAAATTGCTGTATTAATACAGTTCTATATGTATATGCTTTAATATATTGCACAGCCTATGATGCCTGTGTTTGAAGAAACCTGTGAGATAGAGAAAGGATATGCTCCTCTCTGTGGAGAGTGGGCAAACTCTAGATAGGTAGCAGTTGGAAAGAAAGTGGTTTGAGAGATCAGAATAAAGCTGTAGCCACAGCAAAAGTGTTAAGAGAAGATCAAGCCAGATATTGTATGCTGGTGGCAGTTGAAGCAAAATCCACTCTCCCTCCTCAGCTAATGTATTCAAATACTAGGGAGGAAATAACTTAGTGGCATCTGCCTTAATCACTTGCATTTATTATGGTCTACTTGTGATCAAGTCTCTGGGTATTTTTAGGACAGTTAAAAGTCACTGTGATTTTATTTTTTTCCTCATGAATAATCTTTCTCTTAGCAGGACAGGTATTTTATAAAAAGATTTTCATTACAGTCCAATCAAGTTTTCCACTGCAATTTCCAGGAAATAAGGCATGCTCAAGCATCAGTATAGGATTATTTGCTAAACCCCTTACATTTGCAACAGTCACTTCTATGGCTTTTACTTGGTGCAGAATCTGAATTCCTTGACCGATTAAGTGCAAATGATGACAGGCTTAAACACCATGTCTGACACTTGTTAATGAGCAGATCTGTCAGAAGAAACCATGTTTCTTTGCTAAGAATGGGCTGTGCTAGAGTAGATATAACAAAGGCTTTACTCTCAAAAAATCTAGTGCCAGGGCCAGTTGACAGCTTACAGTTCTTTCTTAAATTTTATTTATTTTTTGGATGTGCTGGATCTTCATTGTAGCATGGGCTTTTCTCTAGTAGGGGCAAGTAGGGGCTACTCTGATTGTGATGCACAGGATTTTCATTGCAGGGACTTCTCTTGCTGCAAAGCACAAACTCTGGAGTGGTCAGGCTTCAGTAGTGGAGGCCTCCAGGCTCTAGAGCACAGGTTCAGAAGTTGTGGAACATGGGTTTAGTTGCTCCGCGGCTTGTGGGATCTTCTCAGACCAGAGATCAAACCCATGTCTCCTGCATGGGCAGGCAGATTCTTAACCACTGGATCACCAGGGAAGCCCTATTTTTCATTTTTTTATTGGAGTATCAGATCAGATCAGTCGCTCAGTCGTGTCCGACTCTTTGCGACCCCATGAATCGCAGCACGCCAGGCCTCCCTGTCCATCACCAACTCCCGGAGTTCACTCAGACTCACGTCCATTGAGTCAGTGATGCCATCCAGCCATCTCATCCTCTGTTGTCCCCTTCTCCTCCTGCCCCCAATCCCTCCCAGCATCAGAGTCTTTTTCCAATGAGTCAACTCTTCGCATAAGGTGGCCAAAGTACTGGAGTTTCAGCTTTAGCATCATTCCTTCCAAAGAAATCCCAGGGCTGATCTCCTTCAGAATGGACTGGTTGGATCTCCTTGCAGTCCAAGGGACTCTCAAGAGTCTTCTCCAACACCACAGTTCAAAGGCATCAATTCTTCCGCGCTCAGCCTTCTTCACAGTCCAACTCTCACATCCATACATGACCACAGGAAAAACCATAGCCTTGACTAGACGGACCTTTGTTGGCAAAGTAATGTCTCTGCTTTTGAATATGCTATCTAGGTTGGTCATAACTTTCCTTCCAAGGAGTAAGTGTCTTTTAATTTCACGGCTGCAGTCACCATCTGTAGTGATTTTGGAGCCCAGAAAAATAAAGTCTGACACTGTTTCACTGTTTCCCCATCTATTTCCCATGAAGTGGTGGGACCGGGTGCCATGATCTTTGTTTTCTGAATGTTGAGCTTTAAGCCAACTTTTTCACTCTCCACTTTTACCTTCATCAAGAGGCTTTTGAGTTCCTCTTCACTTTCTGCCATAAGGGTGGTGTCATCTGCATATCTGAGGTTATTGAGATTTCTCCTGGCAATCTTGATTCCAGCTTGTGTTTCTTCCAGTCCAGCGTTTCTCATGATGTACTCTGCATAGAAGTTAAATAAACAGGGTGACAATATACAGCCTTGACAAACTCCTTTTCCTATTTGGAACCAGTCTGTTGATCCATGTCCAGTTCTAACTGTGGCTTCCTGACCTGCATACAGGTTTCTCAAGAGGCAGATCAGGTGGTCTGGTATTCCCATCTCTTTCAGAATTTTCCACACTTTATTGTGATCCACACAGTCAAAGGCTTTGGCATAGTCAATAAAGCAGAAATAGATGTTTTTCTGGAACTCTCTTGCTTTTTCGATGATCCAGCGGATGTAGGCAATTTGATCTCTGGTTCCTCTGCCTTTTCTAAAACCACCTTGAACATCAGGAAGTTCAACATATTGCTGAAGCCTGGCTTGGAGAATTTTGAGCATTACTTTACTAGCTTGTGAGATGAGTGCAATTGTGCAATAGTTTGAGCATTCTTTGAGTATAATTCCATTTTTTTTTTTTTGGAGTGGGGAGCTTCCCTCATAGCTCAGTCGGTAAAGAATCTGCCTGCAATGCAGAAGACCCAGCTCTGATTCCCAGGTCGGGAAGATCCCCTGGAGAAGGAAATGGCAACCCACTCCAGTATTCTGGTCTGAAAATCACCATGGGCAGAGGAGCCTGGCAGGCTACAGTCCATGGGTTCACAGGAGTCGGACACAACTTAGCAACTAAACTACTACTACTGTAATTGCTTTACAATGTTGCATTAGTTTCTGCTGTACAAGGATGTGAATCAACTATAAGTATTCGTACATACCTTCCCTCTTCAGCCTCCCTCCCACCTCCACTCCTATCCCACCTATGTTGGTCATCACAGAGCCCCGAGCTGAGTTCTTGACTTTGGAAAATTACCTTAAAAATTCCTCCATTCCTAAATTTCCTCATCTCCAAAATGGATGCATTATCTGCATAAATAATGAGTGAATGAGCTTTTTTTTTTTTAATATGACATAATTCCTAATAGTGTTTATAAATGGCAAAGCTAGGTCCCTATGCTTGCTTCAATTCAAGCAAGCATATTGTGCAGTTACCATGTATCAAGCACTGGGCCCACCTCTGGAGATACACAGATTAATAACTCAGGGTCACTACACTCAAAATCTTTACAGTCTAATAAAAAAAGAAGTAAGACATAATTTCACATCATTGTGGTAAGGGCTGGTACAATAGGTCAAATTTATTAAGTCTCCCCTGTACGTTGGGTCTTTTGCCAAAAACATTATTTGCATAATATCATACAATCTTCACAACAACCTAATGAATAAGTTATCATTTTCAACTTCATTTCACAGATGAGAAGGAGTTTCTCAAAAAGTTCAGGAATTTTTCCAAGGTGGAGGTGAAGGAATTTGAATCCCTGTGCATTCACCTTCCTAGCCCCTGTCTTAACCACCACACTTAGTGTTAGGGTAGTGGTATGAGTGATCTGCTAGTACACAGGTACCTCACTAAACACATCCTTGGGACTGGGATTCTCTAGAATATATTAATGGAGAAGATAACTGGATTTCATATTATAGAATGAAGACTCTAAGCTTGGGCCATGTAAGTGAAGATGGTGAGGATAAAACAAATTTGAGAAATGTTACAGATGTAAAATCAATAGGACTTTGGTGGTTCATTGACTGTATAGGGAGATACTATTGACAAGTCCCTGATTTCTTGTTTGGGTGGCATAGACAGGCTACATACTGATACTATTCATTGAGATATGAATACAGAGATTATTCACTATTAACATGACCACTGTTATTGAGGGACCAAATTCTAGAACAAATGAAGAGACTACATATCCCATTTGGAAAATCCTCTATTCAATATAGAAAGATGAAATATATTCATCAATTTCTCTATTCATCCATATATCTAAATTTACAAATATTTATTACATACTGTTTCATGAAATGAGGATAGAGTATGATAAATTCTACTTTATCAGTAACCACACAGTCCCAAGCACCTACATAATGAACTTTATACGTCACTTTTGGTATTTACCAAGATATATATTTGATTAAACCAATGTAACCTTATAAGGTTATCTTATTTTTTCCACTAGATATTGAACTTTTTTAGAGCAATGACCGTCTGACAAATTTCTTTTTATCTCACAAGGATCTTATCTCTTGGAATAGAATAATTTCCAAATAATTTTTTCTTTGAATTGATTTTAATGGGAAAATAATTCAGATGAATCACTCAACTTTTTAAAAATAAATTATCAAATATTAACTTTGTATGTCTTTGGGTTATCATAAATGTGTCAGCTACTTGGCAATGATCAGTCAGCTGGTGATTTAAGAAAAAAAAAATAGCTGATATCCTTAATGCCATCTATTCCATCAGCATCATTTTTGATTAATTATTCTCACTCCTGCTGGAACTGTCTGTATGATATCAATATGTGAGGAAATCCTGCTGGGTGAAATGAAAACCCTGGGCTTATAGATCAACCACAGAAAATAATTATCTTTATTCCTTTCTATTGACCAGTACAAGTTTGATGCATAAAGCAGGGCACTCAAAGCTGGTGCTCTGGGACAATCCAGAGGATGGGGTGTGGAGGGATGTGGGAGGGGGTTCAGAATGGTGGAACACAAGTACACCCGTGGCTGATTCATGTCAATGTATGGCAAAACCACCACAATATTGTAAAGTAATTAGCCTCCAATTAAAATAAATAAAAAATTTACACGGTACAAAAAAATACATGAATTTAAAAAAAGAATGATTAACTCCTAAATGTGTAATGTGTAATAGAAAATCCTATATTCATTTTAATATACATTCTTTTACAGGTGAAGTATTTTTGAGGTTCAATAGTCCATGGTTGGAGAAGGCAATGGCACCTCACTCCAGTACTCTTGCCTGGAAAATCCCATGGATGGAGGAGCCTGGTAGGCTGTAGTCCATGGGGTCGCCAAGAGTCGGACACCACTGAGCGACTTCACTTTCACTTTTCACTTTCATGCATTGGAGAAGGAAATGGCAACCCACTCCAGTGTTCTTGCCTGGAGAATCCCAGGGATAGGGGAGCCTGGTGGGCTGCCGTCTATGGGGTCACACAGAGTCAGACACGACTAAAGCAACTTAGCAGTGCATGGTTATTTTTTAAAAAAGAAAAACTTGTATCAATAAATTCAGATAGCAATTTTGTTTTTACTGTTGAATAAATTATAGTTTATGATACCCCCCAAAAAAGTCCGAGAATTTAAATAATATATAGCAGATAAGTAAGTGGCAGAAGACAAATGAAGGCAGTGATATTTAATCAATCGTGCATCAGGATTTTCACATATTTTCTTAATACTCATTTCTTATATTAACTCTGAGAGACATATGGGTTAAATGACATTTTCATCATTTTAACAATCAGAAAATTGAAGTTTAAAAGACATTAAGTGCTCTGATTTTGTTTCTCATGGGTTAATATTGTTATATATTATTTATGAAAATTACTTTTCAATGGAGACTGAACTTATCTGTGCTTATGTTCAACTATGAAAATAGTGACAGACTTTATTTTCTTGGGCTCCAAAATCACTGCAGATGGTGACCACAGCCATGAAATTAAAAGACGCTTGCTTCTTGGAAGGAAACTTATGACCAACCTAGACAGCATATTAACAAGCAGAGACATTACTTTCTCAACAAAGGTCCATCTAGTCAAAGCTATGGTTTTTCCAGTAGTCACGTATGGATGTGAGAGTTGGACTATAAAGAAAGAAAGCTGAGCACTGAAGAATTGATGCTTTTGAACTGTGGTGTTGGAGAAGACTCTTGAGAGATCCAACTAGTCCATTCTGAAGGAGATCAGTCCTGGGTGTTCACTGGAAGGACTGATGCTGAAACTGAAACTCCAATACTTTGGCCACCTGATGCAAAGAGCTGACTCGTTGGAAAGACCCTGACGCTGGGATAGACTGAGGGCAGGAGGAAAAGGGGACAACAGAGAATGAGATGGTTGGATAGCATCACCGACTCAATGAACATGGGTTTGAGTAAACTCCAGGAGTTGGTGATAGACAGGGAGGCCTGGCGTGCTGCGGTCCATGGGGTCACAAAGAGTTGGATATGACTGAGTGACTGAACTGAACTCAAGTATTTTCAAGTCTTTAGCCAACCCAGATCCCCTTCCTCTTACTGTTTAGTGCACGTTTACCTGCCTAACTTGAATCTGCCAACCCTTGCTTCCTGTTTCCTGAGGGATTTCCTCTGTCCCTCCTACCAGTGTTTTGTGTGTCCACAACGGGACCAGATATACTGGTTCATTGGCTCCACCTCCCAGCCCAGAGTCCCTCTGCAGGAGTAGATATATACTGAAGTTCTCTAGTTTCTAACTCTGAGGTGTAACCCTGGCTTCCAGTTTCCACAAGGACAAAGCTCAGATTGCTTTCACAGGAATCTGGCACCATCCTGTCCCCTTTGGCTGACATTCTTCCTTGTCTTTTTTTTCTGATGTTTGCTTTGCTTCCCAAGTAGCCATTTCCACTCAGGGTCATCTTGGAGGAGGGAGAGAATCTAAGTTAATACATATATTTGGATATGAATGTGGTACAATATCTTAATGAATATGCCCAGCTCCACTTTTCAATGACCCAAATATATTGAGATTATTTCTGACAGATTCAGGACACACACTTCTGGTACCTGGCTTCTATGAGTCACTGACTAAATGTGTCCCGAATAAATTAATTTCTCCAAAGGGCAATGCCACAAGTCTTTGCAAAGGAAAAGGCATGAACTCAGAGGACACTGCTTTTAACCTTCCTATCTTTGGGAGACTTAATGGACATATAGACTCTGTCCTGGCTGTTTACGCACTGCCTGCTTGATTTGCAGTATCACTGGCCTCCTGTCTCTCCGGTGGCACTTTCCTCCAGTAACGCAATGTCTCAGTACCCTTTCCTTTCCTTTCCTTTTCATACTTTCAGTTTGTTGAATACTTAAATAATTATTTTTGTCTCTATGCCCTTGCAATTCATCTTTGACAAATGGAGAAGAAACTCTTTAAATTTAATATTAATGCTATTTTACTTACTCCTTGGAAGGAAAATTATGACCAACCTAGATAGCATATTCAAAAGCAGAGACATTACTTTGCCACAAAGGTTCGTCTAGTCAAGGCTATGGTTTTTCCTGTGGTCATGTATGGATGTGAGACTTGGACTGTGAAGAAGGCTGAGTGCCAAAGAATTGATGCCTTTGAACTGTGGTGTTGGAGAAGACTATTGAGAGTCCCTTGGACTGCAAGGAGATCCAACTAGTCCATTCTGAAGGAGATCAGCCCTGGGATTTCTTTGGAAGGAATGATGCTGAAGCTGAAACTCCAGTACTTTGGCCATCTCATGCAAAGAGTTGACTCATTGGAAAAGACCCTGATGCTGGGAGGGATTGGGGGAAGGAGGAGAAGGGGACGACAGAGGATGAGATGGCTGGATGGCATCACTGACTCGATGGACGTGAGTCTCGGTGAACTCCGGGAGTTGGTGATGGACAGGGAGGCCTGGCATGCTGCGATTCATGGGGTCACAAAGAGTCAGACACGACTGAGCGACTGAACTGAACTGAACTGAATGCCATTTTTGAGAGCCTGCTATGACACTGTGGTAGACTATATCCACATGATGATTTCATCAGATCAATTAAATATTGATATGTCAGATAAAATGATATTTTATGGCAAGAAAATAAATATTTAAACATAGAAAAATTTTCTCTGCCCTTTGGTCTCCTGTCTATGCCCTACTGTGCATGGTTTTGGGTTGGCCAAAAAAGTGGTTCAGGTTTTCCCATACGATGTTATGACCGAACAAACTTTTGGGCAACCCAGTATATATGCATTATGCATTAACCAAATCTCCTCCATTGGCAGAAATACCTACTCAACCATAAAGAGCGATATTCTCCTAGCATCAGTCAGACAATTCCTGAAAAGATAACAATCCTTCTTAATCTTATAAGGGGCCACATGATGCTTATATGTGGATTGCATAGGCTGTCAATCATGCTATCTAACATATAGCCTTCTGTCCCAAGAAACTTACACAACTGTGTTTTGACTCCTAATGGGTGGCACAGTTCTCAGAAATCTCTGAGATGCTTTTTCTGGTTATAATCCTCAAATTTGACTTGAAAAGTTTCCATTTATCTCTTTGACTGACCGATTAATTCTTCAAATATATATGATTTCATTAAATCTCAAAGAAAGCCAAAGTAAATATTGGTAGGCCATTTTGCAGATGAAAAATAGACTCTTAGGGAGCTTAGGTAACTCTTCTCAAAGTCATACAGCTATGTAGGGGCCGAGCCAAGTCTCTGAATGAAGCATGTAGAATGCCAAATTTTACCTCATCATCCAATACTTTATTGCTTCCTGCAGCATTTAGTTTTTATTTATTTATTTATTGGCATTTTAAACAACATTTATTAGTGTGGTTTTAATACAGAAAGTAAAAGAACAAAAATGACTCACATTTTCATTCTCATTATAACCCTAATTTCCATAAACATTTTTAAAATTTCAGATTTATTAAGATATAATTGAATATAGTAAAATTGTCCCTTTTAAAATGTACTATTCAATGAGTTTTGATAAATGGTTTAGATGCTGAATTTAAAAAGCAGAAGTGGCTTCAAATATTAGGCCTGTCACTTACCAGCTTTATGACTATGATGAAATAGCAAAGATATAAACATGTTTGCTCATTCTTAGAATGATGAAAAAAATAATATCTATGGGGTCACACAGAGTCGGACACGACTGAAGTGACTTAGCAGCAGTAGCAGCAGCAAGCATGGTTTCTGGCAAAAAGAAATAGGATACAAAAATAATGCTTCTTTAGACATTTAGTGTGTGTATGTGTGTGCCCAGAAAGAAATAATAAAAATTTCATATTCTTCCTAGTTAAGGTACTAGGACCACAATGATGGTTGATTAATTGCTACAGTCAAGATGACTTTTAGTGAAAGTCCTTAGGTAATTGAACTGTACAGTGCTACATGTCATGGAAAATGAAGCAGAACAAAAATCCCAATTTTTCAATACTCCTAGTTCTGCTCCATAGAACCAGGGCTTCTTTTTTTATTTTTTGTTTCTTGCTTTACAGAACTTTGTTGCCTTTTTGTTTTTCTCTTTATAGAAAGAAGGGACTTTGCCAGGGTAGGGGTCTTATCCACAGCGTCTATGAAAATATTGCTTTACTACTCCAGGACTACCTTTCTCCCGTTTCAAATTCTTAATGTTTTTTGAATTTCTTTGACCTTCCACTTGTGATGTATTTTAATCAAACCTTGGGTTGTCAAATGTTTACTAACAAAAATAGTTGCCAGTTATTACTATTTTATTTTGAGCCACCCAATGAAGCATAAGATATATTTCTTTAGTATGAGTATGAATATGTCCTATACTTTGGGACATGTGCATATTAAAAAAAAAATATATTGCTCATCTGAAATTAAAATTTAACTGGGTGACCTCTAGTTTTATTTGTTAAATCTGGCAACTCTAGCTATATTATGTTCCAGAAATGGTGTTAACCACTTCAAATGAGTGATTTCTTTTGATATTTATGATCACTTTAAGAAGTAGGCACAGTTGTCTTAAATTTGTAAATGAGGAGTAGACAGATTAAGAAAGAGGCTCAGGTCGTACAGCTATTTGAGAACAGACTGGACAACATAAGATTACCTCACAAGAGGAAATGAAACAAGTATTTCCTAGGATGTTCATCATAAGTACCTACTATGTTAGGTTAGCAAACTCCTTAATTTTATTTTTAAGGATATGTGAAGTTATGCAGTATGATGAAAAGAGTCTGTGTTTTAGTGACACAAAGTTTACATTTTACTTTATATTAAAAAATAATTAGTTTACATTTTAACTTTCTATTTTAAAATAATCTTGACATAAAAATTTGCAAAAGTGGTAAAAAGAAAAAAAAAAAAGATTGAATACAAATATCACCCAACTTAAGTAATATTAACTTTCAATAATACAGTAAAATTATCAAAACTAGAAATTAACATTGATAAAAATTATTCAGTTTTTGCCAATTGTTCTACCTGTGTCCCTTTTTTGGTTGCTATTAGAATTAGTACAGAATTGTACATATTTAAGCTGTCATGTCTCCTTAGTCTACCTCAACTTGGTTGACTAACTTGAGACTTGTTTTTTGTGTGTGTTTCATGACCTTGACACGCTTGCAAAATAATAGCAGCTGTTGTATATGAGGTCTGTAGAATAAAGTAAACATGTGTGACCTCATTCTGTTGTAAGTATTGGGTAGTGCTCTGCTTGATAGTATACCTCCAAATAACAAATACAGAAAAATGGTGAAACTAGAAAACCAATACTTGGCAAAAACTACAGTAATAATTATTTCAGGTCAGTAATCATCAATGATGCTAAAATTAGTTAGGGAAAGTATGTTGAGAAACAGGGCATATGCATAGTTTCAAAGTATTTCCCACAGACACTTATATAAATTACAAAGAGAAGACCATTTTACGGTGGAGAAGCCTGGCAGGCACCCTTTAACCAGGTGATCAAATTTGATATTAACAATAACAAGACATTCCCATGCTTATGTCTCTTGGTATGATGCACTGAGGAGAGGCCAACACCATTTCAGTGCTATTTTTGTCAAAAATTTATAATCTGAATTTAATACTGGGAATATATTGTGAGACCAACCCGTATTGAGGGACATTCCACATAATAGCTGGTTAGTTCACTATATAGATTTAAAACATTTCAAATATACAACAAAGTACAAAAATAATACCTAGATACATGTGTATAATGCACCATGATTAGGAAGATGCAAACATTTTGTTTAATTTACACTGACATTGTTGCTATTAAAGTAAATGTGTTTCAAAAGATGATAAAGTTCCATCTATCTTTTTCCCCTCCCTTCCCAGACTTTACCATTCCAAAGTTGATGAGTATGAGTCCCATGCATATTTTTCTACTTTTATCATCTGTGTCAGTTCAGTCAGTTCAGTCGCTCAGTCCTGTCCTACTCTTATGCATACATAAACTATACATACTACATACTGTGGTAATCTGACTAACCATCCCCCAAATGTCCACAGCCTAGTTCCCAGCTTGGATGGTTTGAATTTGAATGTTACCTTATATGGTAAAAAAAAAAAAAAAAGAGAGAGAGATTTTGTAAAAAAGACTAAATCAAAGATCTTGATATGGGGAGATTATCCTAGATTATTCTAATAGTCCCAAAAATGTTATCACAGAGCTTCTTAGAGACAGAAGATTTGAATACAGTGTAGGAGAAGATAATGTGATTGAAGTAATGTGCCTAGGAGTCAAGGAATGGTAGCAGCCTCTAGAAGAAAAATAGATAAAGAGCATATTCTCTTCTGGAGGGTAGAGAAGGAAGATGCTCTGTTGACACTGGGATTATAGCCCCATAAAACTCACTCAGATGACCATTATATATACTACTGTGGGCAAGAATCCCTTAGAAGAAATAGAGTAACCATAATAATCAACAAAAGAGTCCAAAATGCAGTACTTGGATGCAATCTCAAAAACGACAGGATGATCTCTATTCATTTCCAAGGCAAACCATTCAATATCACAGTAATCCAAGTCTATGCCCCAGTCAGTAATGCTGAAGAAGCTGACGTTGAATGGTTCTATGAAGATATACAAGACCTTCTAGAACTAACACCCAAAAAGATGTCTTGTTCATTATAGGAGACTGGAATGCAAAGTAGGAAGCCAAGAAATACCTGGAGTAACAGGCAAATTTGGCATTGGAGTACAGAATGAAGCAGGGCAAAGTATAATAGGGTTTTGCCAAGAGAACACTGGTCATAGCAAATACCCTCTTCCAACAACACAAGAGAAGACTCTACACATGGACGTCATCAGATGGCCAATACTGAAATCAGATTGATTATATTCTTTGCAGCCAAAGATAGAGAAGTTCTATACAGTCAGCAAAAACAAGACCGGGAGCTCACTGTGGCTCAGATCATGAACTCCATATTGCCAAATTTACACTTAATTGAAGAAAGTAGGGAAAACCACTAGACTATTCAGTTATGACCTAAATCAAATCCCTTATGATTATACAGTGGGAGTGACAAATAGATTCAAGGGATTACATCTGATAGACAGAGTGCCTGAAGAACTATGGATGGAGGCTTGTAACATTGTACAGGAGACAGGAATCAAGACCATTCCCAAGAAAAAGAAATGCAAAAACACAAAATGGTTGTCTGAGGAGACCTTACAAATAGCTTTGAATAGAAGAGAAGCAAAAGGCAAAGGAGAAAAGGAAAGATAAACCCATTTGAATGCAGAGTTCCAAAGACTAGCGAGGAGAGATAAGAAAGCCTTCCTCAGTGATCAATGCAAAGAAATAGAGGAAAACAATAGAATGGGAAAACCTAGAGATCTCTTCAAGAAAATTAGAGATACCAAGGGAACATTTCATGCAGAGATGGGCAAAATGACAGAAATGGTATGGATCTAACAGAAGCAGATGATATTAAGAAGAGGTGGCAAGAATACACAGAGAAATAAAAAAAGAAAAAAAAATCTTCATGACCCAGCTAATCACAATGATGTGATCACCAACCTAGAGCCAAAATCCTGGAATGTGAAGTCAAGTGGGCCTTAGGAAGCATCACTACAAAAATGTTAGTGGAGGCAATGGAATTCCAATTGAGCTATTTCAAATCCTAACAGATGATGTGGTGAAAGTGCTGCACTCAATATGCCAGCAAATTTGGAAAACTCAGCAGTGGCCACAGACTGGAAAAGGTCAGTTTTCATTCCAATCTAAAAGAAAGGCAATGCCAAAGAATGTTCAAACTACTGCACAATTGCACTCATCTCACACACTAGTAAAGTAATGCTCAAAATTATCCAAGCCAGGCTTCAACAGTACATGAACCATGAACTTCCAGATGTGCAAGTTGGATTTAGAAAAGGCAGAGGAACCAGAGATCAAATTGCCAAAATCTGTAGATCATCAATAAAGCAAGAGAGTTCGAGAAAAACACCTACTTCTGCTTTATTGACTATGCCAAAGCCTTTGATGTGTGGACCACAACAAACTCTGGAAAATTCTGAAGGAGATGGGATTACCAGACCACCTGGTCTGACTCTTGAGAAATCTGTATGCATGTCAGGAAGCAACAGTTAGAACTGGACATGGAACAACAGACTGGTTCCAAGTAGGGAAAGGAGTACGTCAAGGCTGTATATTGTCACCTTGCTTATTTAACTTATATACAGAGTCATCATGAGAAATGCTGGGCTGGATGAAACACAAGCTGGAATCAAGATTGCTTGGAGAAGTATCAATAACTTCAGATATGCAGATGATACCACCCTAATGGCAAAAAGCTAAGAAGAACTAAAAAGCCTCTTGATGAAAGTGAAAGAGAGAAGTGAAAAAGTTGACTTAAAACTCAACATTCAGAAAACTAAGATCATGGCATGTGGTCCCATCACTTCATGGCAAATAGATGGGGAAACAATGAGAGACTTTATTTTGGGGGGCTCCAAAATCACTACAGATGGTGACTTTAGCCATGAAATTGAAAGACGCTTGCTCCTTGGAAGAAAATCTATGACCAAACTAGACAGCATATTAAAAAACAGAGACATTGCTTTGTCAACAAAGGTCTGTGTAGTCAAAGCTATGGTTTTTCCAGTAGTCATGTATGGATGTGAGAGTTGGACTCTAAAGAAATCTGAGGGAGGATGACGGGGGTTCAGGGTGGGGAACACATGTATACCTGTGGCAGATTCATGTTGATGTATGGCAAAACCAATATAATATTGTAAAGTAATTAACCTCCAATTAAAATACATAAATTTATATTAAAAAATAATAAAAATAAAGAAAGCTGAGAACCCAAGAATTGATGCTTTTAAACTGTGGTGTTGGAAAAGACTCTTGAGAGTCCCTTGGACTGCAAGGAGATCCAACCAGCCCGTCCTAAAGGAAATCAGTCCTGAATATTCATTGGAAGGACTGATGCAGAAGCTGAAACTCCAATACTTTGGCTACCTGATGCGAAGAACTGACTCATTTTAACAGGGAAATATGGAAGGCAGAGGAGAAGGGGATGGATAGAGGATGAGATGGTTGAATGACATCACAGTCTCAATGGACATGAGTTTTAGTAAACTCTGGGAGTTGGCGATGGACAGGAAAGCCTGGTGTGCTGCAGTCCATGGGGTTGCAAATAGTTGGAAACAACTGAGCGACTGAAATGAACTGAACTAAAAACTCATTTTGGACTCCTGACCTCTAGAACTGTAAGATAATAAGTTTACGTTGCTTTAAGCAGTTCAATGTATGTTCATTTATTACAGCAGCAATAGACATCTAATTGCATATACTATGGATTTGTATTAAGATTTGCATAAATCAAGTATATGAATAGTTTGTCAAACTATAAAGTTCAACTTTATATTTTTGAGATTCACAGCTGAGTCCAAGCAGTCATTGTTAACGGTCGGGCTATCATTCTAGAAAGTGAAGAATCATCCTTTACTAATCCCTTCTTAGGATGGCTGCATATTTACTCAGTTTCATTTCTGCTTTCGTGGTATATAATTGCCCTCTGATCATCATCTATTTTCTCCTAGAAGCTAAGTAAGCTCTGTTTGTTTGTTTTTTTCTTACCTGAAAGTTTTCCCCAAATTCTTTCCTTTGAAATCACTATTACAAACTTTCTATCACAGATGATTTACCTCTTTCAAATAGTATTGCTTCTTTTTGTGTTTAGCTATCACAGCCAAGGAATATTGAACATTTTTGTACATGTCTTCTTGTGCACAAGTGTGAAAAGAAGTTTTGAGAGTGGATGCAATGAGTGGAATTTCTGGGTAATATAAGAATGGGAATTGCCAGCTTTACTAGATTTTGCCAGATTGCTCCCCAGAATTACTATTCTTGCTTGTATTCTTTGCCCTTATTTTCATCAACACTTTATCCTAACAGATGTTTTGTTTTCCCGATTGAATGAGTGTGAGATGACATCTATATTTTCTAAGGAAGACTCTAAGTTTTTCTAACAAATAAATCCAAAACCATAGTGGATTAAGCACAATGAAAATTGATTTATCTCTAGTGTCCAAAATAGAGTGTTAGGCTTCCCTGGTGGCTCAGCTGCTAAAGAACACACCCACCAAAGCAGGAGATGCAAGAGACATGGGTTTAATCCCTGGTTCAGGAAGATCTGCTGGAGGAGGAAATGGGAACCCACTCCAGTATTCTTGACTGGAGAATCCCACAGACAGAGGAGCCTGGCAGGCTACAGTCCATAGGCTCACAAAAACTTGAGCATGACTGAATGCACATATGCACGCATGCACGCGCGCGCACACACACACACACACACACACACACACACACGCAGTTGGAGATTAGCTTTGCCAACCTGAGCTCATTACTTTAAGATTGCTCTAATCTTTGCCATGGGCTTCCCTGATGGCTCGGCAGGTAAAAAACTGTCTGCAATGCAGGAGATGTGCGTTCAGTCCCTGGGTCAGGAAGATCCCCTGGAGAAGGAAATAGCAACCCACTCCAGTATTCTTGCCTGAGAAATCCCATAGACAGAAGAGTCTGGAGGGCTACAGCCCATGGGGTCGCAAAGAGTCAGATGTGACTGAGCAGCAGCAGCAGTCTTTTCCATGACTGAGTGGGTTTGGAGGATAGAATGAGGAAGTTCAAGAAAGAGTTTGAATTTTTAAGGAGATGACCATAAAAGAACTACACTTCACTTTTTCTCAGATTCTGTCTGTGGACGTGTAATCACCTAGGCTCAATTAACTCCAAAGGGAGACTGGGAATTCTGTATCTTGCTGGGTGACTGAACTTGTGGGTATGAACTCTTACTAGTTAAGAAAAGGAGGAAATATTGAAAGCCAATTAACAGTATCTGTCAAATTCTACCCCACTGAATTCCTAAGTAGCTATGTATACATATGGAACCAATCCAATTGTACGTGAGCTCTAATTATAAGAATCTCCGCATGTGTAATAGTGGAGAAAACCATCATAACTACAATAAAAAGAGAATGGATGGGGAGAAGAGGGAATGTACAGTAATCACTGTACCATAGCAATGAGGGAATCCTAATAGAAATTGTTAAGACCTCTGCCCTTGACTATACATTCTCTCCAATTACCACCTGTATCTCCCCTTCAGGATTATTTGCCTCCAGAAATATCCAGGTAAAGTAATTCTGTTTGAACAACATTTTTTTAGTCATCATTTTAAACACTCATATTCTCCTTACCCTGCCCCCTTTTATTTAACTTGAGATGTGTCTGCTTAATTCCTCCTGCTTCCTTTCACTAGGGACAGTTATCCACACATTTTCTGAGATAAGATGCTTAAGTGAGAAGGCAATTAGCCCAATAACTAGCTTAGCAGGTCAAGCTAGAAATATTAACCAGAAGCCTTTGAAAAAAAAGCTGAGACACAATCTCATCCCTTTTGTTTGGGACAGATGAACAGTTAATGTTTCCAATGCTTTAAGCACTGAATTTCAGAACCCTTCGTCCAGTGGTCACAGAGTAATCATCTACCTTTCTCCAAGTTTTGTATTGTTTTTTCTGATAAAGCAATTATATAAGTCAACTGTGACCTTATAGCAGAAAGTGAAGAGGAACTAAAGAGCTTCGTGATGAAGGTGAAAGAGGAGAGTGAAAAGGCTGGCTTGGAAAGACTGTTGTTGAAACTGTAGCTCCAATACTTTGGCCACCTGATGAGAAGAGCCGACTCATTAGAAAAGACCCTGATTCTGGGGAAGATTGAAGGCAGGAGGAGAAGGGGATGACAGAGGATGAGATCGTTGGATGGCACCACAGCCTTAATGGACATGAGTTTGAGCAAGCTCCAGGAGATGGTTAAGGACAGGGAAGCCTGGAGTGCTCCAGTCCATGGGGTTGCAAAGAGTTGGACACAACTGAATGACTGAACAACAACAACCATAAGAAAATCTTGCTAATAATTAAGTTTTTCAGTAGAAATTGTCATGAAATTTGCATATTTTAGGAAGTTTATAATACTTCCTAAAAGCTCAGTTGGTGAATGGTACCAAGCAATTCTGGTGAAAGGTTGTCTTTCAGCTCAGTGTTCTGTTTGACTTTGTATTGACTGGGCAATTTACAGCTCTGTAGGGGCAGAGACTTACTTTCCACTTTTTGTCTGTTGAAGATACAAATAGTTTCTGCCAGTGGAACAAATAACCACAGAGATTGTACTTCATAACACTATGAGACATTAAACCATTTTTGTAGCTAACAGCATTCTTATCCTGTTTTTAAAATTGTTTCTATGTGCCTAACTTTTAAGGTAGACTGAGTTGGACACGACTGAGCAATTTCACTTTCACTTTTCCCTTTCATGCACTGGAGAAGGAAATGGCAACCCACTCCAGTATTCTTGCCTGGAGAATCCCAGGGACAGGGGAGCCTGGTGGGCTGCCGTCTATGTGGTCGCACAGAGTCGGACATGACTCAAGCGACTTAGCAGCAGCAGCAGCAGCAGACTGGTTTAACATCTTAATAGCACTCATTTATTAATGAATTAACTAAAATAATTTTTTATTCAAATGAGAGTTATGATTTTGCCTCTTAAAAATTATAAGTTAACCGCTTGCATTAATCTGTTTATTCATTGGTGCAAATTCTTCCACCAAATTCTAATAAATTGCTTGTGCTCAATATCAATTGTTCCTCTTGAACAACTAGTTTTAATGCAATGCTTAATAAAAATATACTGTAATGTCAAAATTGTGCTCACTTCATGTTGAAACAGGATGGTTACAGTTCTATGAGAATACATGTTCAAATATTCAGAGCTTTAAAGTATATCTAGATCATTTCAAAAGTATTGGCATTTTGAAACTATTAGCCTAGATAGAATTCCAGCAAGTTGAAACCCTACTGAAAAAATACTCTTAGAAAATGGTTATAAAATAAGCTTTAGAATTACACTACTTAGTTTTTCACTTTGAATAAAGAACAGGAAAGCATAGTAAATCTTTATTCTTAATGAAAGTCAAAGGTTAAAGCTGAATCTTACTTTTAGACAAATTATATTTCATTTAGGACTATAAAAATAAAAGCCATAAAAATCATCCAAACCATTGAGATGAATCGAGTACACTTCAATATATTTAAATACTCTCTCTGACCACACACGATAGCACATTTGCTTTGGAAGTCTATAAAGGTTTTCTGTTAGGAACATAGGTTTTGATAAATTTGCCAGTTTGCTAATTTGCTTAGGGGAAAAAAATGCATATCTCAGGAAAGAGTATTTGTGAACAGAATTCAAAACAAGTTCCATGCCTTTGAAAAATTTGTTTTCCTATATTTTATGAAATAGCATCTCAAACCATCTTTATGTTTTAAAATGTTTACCTACCAATTTGATAAATAATGTGGATATTTAAAAACATTTTTGTATAAATCATACATTTTTTTCTTTCATTGGACTAAAGGCATACTGACCTGATAATAAATCATAAGAAATAGTATGGAAACAATTTTAATAACCTTATCAGAAAGAGAAATAAAGTGTTCTTAATTAATGTTTAGATGATCACATTGAAATAATTATTTTATAGCCACTAAAGAAATCTTCTCTTTTTCATTGAAAAATAACTTATATAAGATAGAAAAAAGAATTATTCTAAGTCATATGTGTGCATATGGTGTGCATTCTTGTTACACAGCATGAGAGCATGCTCAGTCACTTGCTCAGTCTAACTCTTTGCCATTCCATGGACTGTAGCCTGCCAAGCTCTTTTGTCCATGGGAATTCTCCAGGCAAGACCACTGGAGTGGGTTGCCATGCCCTTCTCCAGGGGATCTTCCCAATCCAGGGACTGAACCCATGTCTCGTGTATGCTGCATTGGTAGGCGGGTTCTTTACCACTAGCTCCACCTGGGAAGCCCCGTTATACATCTTAACCTCCTACATATTTGAAAAAAATTCTGCTGTGAGAAGAACTGCCAATTTTACAGCTCATTGTTAGTATCTCAATGTGTGGGAACCATAGTTTGTTTTCTTTCTTTCCATTTTCATACTTTCCTACACTATCAATTATTCCCTTCATCTGTGGTCTGCAACATACTGTCTCTATTTCTTTTTTCTTTCTGTGTAATAATCTTTTATGTGACTATGCCCAGGTTGTTTATCTGTTTCTTTCTAAATGGCCATTTTGGTTGTTTTCATTTTGGGATACTTAAGAAAACATTCTCATAGCCATTAATATAATAAGTCTTTTATAGATGTTCGAATTCTTTCCCTTGAATGTTTACCTACGAATACTATCACTTGGTTACTAGATACAGGTAAGTTTAACTTCACTATAAAGTAACATAGAATTGTCCCAAGTGATTGCTCCATTATACACTCCCACCTACAATGTATAAAAGTCCCACTTGGTCCTTATCTTTATCAACACTTGGATTTGTTATATGTTACATTTCAGTCATTCTGGGAGATACAAGTATTTATCTACAAGTAGTTGTATTTACTTGTGATTGTAGTTTGCATTTGCTTGATGTGTAGAGATGCTTGGCACATGTTCATATGCTTCATGGTCATCTGGATATGTTTTATTAAGTGCCAGCTGAAGGCTTTTGCTTATCATCCTGTGTGATTGTCTTTTTCTTATTGTCTTGTATGAGGTATTCATATTTGAAAGATACAAGGCTTTTGTCACATATATGTGTTGAAATTATTTCTTCCAGTTGTGGGTTTTCTTTGCTTATTGTTATCATTTGATGAGTGGAAGTTTTAAATTTACATATCTATATACTTGCATCTTCCTATTTATCTATAAAGTTTTCTCTCTATATATACTACAAAAATGGACATTCTGCAATAAATTGCTTTTTTGCGGTTTAAACAGCCAATAGTCTTTTTTTTTTCTTTATATTTCCTCACTTAGTTTTTGTTTCCTGTAATGTTTATTTTTCCTGTAATTCCCTTTCAAGTAATATATTTTTATCTTCCTGAAGAATTTCCCTCAATATTTTTTGAATAGAAGAAATACTACTGATAAATTCTTCCTCCTTCTCCTTGTCTTAAAAAAAAAACAAAAATCCTTCTCAGATGTCTGTTTGTCTGAGTTGACTGTGAATGACCTCCAGAAGAGACCCAATTGATTCATTACTTTAATAGAACAGAGAGAAAAGGAGAGGCACAATTAATATAATAATACTGGAGAGCTATTTCCATTGACAGCATATCAGGGTGTGAAGCTACCAGCTAGAAAAAAAATTACTCAAGCCTTGCTAATGGAATAAAATCTCTGTTCCCCTCTGCTGCTCCTAACTGATTAATTCCTGCTTACTGGGAGCTAGGAGGTTTCAAAAGTTCTTTATGAGGCCAGATTCTGTGTGAAAAGTAAGACAGAAATGTTCTCTTTGTGAACTTCAGAGGGACCTTGTTGACAGGGGACCTTGTTGACAGGGGACATGGTAAAGAAGCATATGCCAGAAGCAGTTTTCCACTTTGGGTAACAATGTTCTTAATAAACATGGACTTTGCTTCACTTGTTGAAAAAGGGAAAAATAACCCACCAAATATTTTTAGCTCCACAAGTTTGCCATTTACAATAGATGCTTTCATAAATAACTTCTTAAAAAAATAAAGCTATATTAATATTTTATGACACTTTTTATGTGTCATAACTTTTCTGAAAAAGAAAAAAAACCACTATCATTGATTGCTGTCAGCTTGGAGGTAATCTGGCTCTAATGACTATGCCATACCAAACCCAAATAATGTCAGAGAACTCCAGCATAAGACATAACCATTTTCTGACTGTAACAGATAGAGACAAACACAAGACCACTCTAATTATGTCTGAACACAGACAAAAATAACAAAATAGGTGAAGGAGATTAAGGGGTAAAAACTTCACGTTGCAGAATAAAGGGGTCACGGTGTGAAATATACAGGGAAGGGAATGCAGTCAATAATTCTGTAATATCTCTGTATTTTTTTTTGTTTTGAGTGTGTATGAGTTGATTCATGTTCACTGAATGTACTGTGGTAATCATTTCA
This sequence comes from Bos taurus, assembly GCF_002263795.3. Lineage (NCBI taxonomy): Eukaryota > Metazoa > Chordata > Mammalia > Artiodactyla > Bovidae > Bos > Bos taurus. The sequence continues at coordinate 21,109,433 of NC_037356.1, forward strand.
TGATGCATGTAGAGGTCAAACATTGTGCTGTTCAATTTAACCATATAGTGCTGTATGTCAAAGATATCTCTGTATGGTGTGAGATGGTAATTACACATACAATAGTGATCAATTTGATATATATATAGAAACATTGAATCACTGTATTTTATAACAGAAACTAATGTAGTTTTATAGGTCAATTATTCAAAAACGAACAAACTTATGGAAAAAGAGAACAGATTTGCAGTTATCAGAGGCAGTGGGTAGAGACAGAAGGAATTCAGAAAAGGTACTCAAAAGTTGTTCAGTCTCTAAGTCACGTCTATTTGCAACTCTTGAACTGCAGCACACCAGGCTCCCCTGTCTTTTATTATCTCCTAGAGTTTGCTCAGATTTATGCCCATTGATTCAACGATGGAATCTCACCATCTCATCCTCTACCCCTTCTCTTTTGCCTTCAGTCTTTCCCAGCAGTAGGGTCTTTTCCAGTGAGTCAGTTCTTCTCATCAGGTGGCCAAAAGTATTGGAGCTTCAGCTTCAGCATCAGTCCTTCCTATGCATACTCAGGGTTGATTTCCCTTAAGATTGACTGGTAAACTACTGGTTATAAGAAATAAGTTTTAGGGATGCAGTGTACAACATGATGGGTAGTGCACTACATTGTATGTATGAATGTTGTTAAGAGAGTACTTCCTAGGAGTTCTTATCACAAGGAAAAGGAAAAGGTTTTTTTCTTTTTGTTTTGAGTGTGTATGAGTTGATTCATGTTCACTAAATGTACTGTGGTAATCATTTCCTGATGCATGTAGAGGTCAAATCATTGTGCTGTTCAATTTAACCATATAGTGCTGTGTGTCAAATATATCTCAATAAAGCTAGAAGGAAAAAATAAAGTAATTATTGATAAGGAAACAAACAGCAAAAAAATAAAAACAAAGGTACATTTTTAAAATACATCACTGAGAAAGAAGATGAGGAAGCAAAATGAAAAATATAAAACTCTCGGACACGACTGAGTGACTGAACTGAACTGAAGCATAAAGAATAGAAACAAAAATGTCCAAATAATAAAAATCATAGAAAAAATAAAAACTTTTTTTAAAATGTGGTAGATATTTGTAGAAATAATGTAGACTAAGGTCCCAGATTTTTAAAAAGATAACAGGTCTAAGATTGAAAGTGCCTACAGTGCAAAGCTTCCTTTGTGGCTCAGCTGGTAAAGAATCCACCCACAATGCGGGAAACCTGGGTTTGATCCCTGGGTTGGGAAGATCCCCTGGAGAAGGGAAAGGCTACCCACTACAGTTTTCTGGCCTGGAGAATTCCATGGACTGTACAGTCCATGGAATCCCACATGTTCACAAAGAGTCAAACACAACTGAGTGTCTTTAACTTTTTACAGTACCAAAGAAGATAAAGAAAAAAATCAAAACATCATGCTAAAAAAGAATGAAAAAGATACAGATAAAATTCTAAGTGCTAAGGAAAAGAAATGAGTATCGAATAATTCCAAAAAAGCAAAAAGAAATGTTCTAATTTTTGTTAGAATTCCCTCTCTAGTTCTTAGCAGACAAGGACCTGGCGGGATGTTCTGCTTTCAGCGCCGAGGAGGCAGAAACTAACACAAGACTCTCCTGAAGTATAATAAAAACTCTGAGCAAAATGCAGAGTCTATGGAGGATGAATAAGAGCAGTCAGATCTTGGTAGTGAGTCAAAACTTGTAATAGAGACTAGCACTGGGTAAATTCCTCAATTTTCTAGCCTTAGGTAGAAGGGCAACCACATTTGCAGGGCAGTACAGCTGTATTCCCAATATAAAACACTTTTTTTTCTGGTCTGAAGAACAAAAGAACAGAACTCAGGACAGCCACAATTATTTTGTGTATAAACATGAATTCTATGTATAAAGGCTACATAACTGACAAGTTGATCCCTGAAACATATGTACAGTGGGCACTCTCAATGCAACCTGTAAGTAAGACCAAAAGAACTAAACAGATTGGAAATGCTATTCAATGCACATAACACAGACTTAGTAGTTTGAATGAAACCTGATAAAACAAAAGTATTAACAATCTTTGGAGAAGTATAACAGAACAGAGAATCTCAACAACAAAACACAAAACATGTCCAGAAATTATCAGTTTATTTATTTTTAAATTTTTATTGAAATATAGTTGACTTACAATATGATATTAGTTTAATGTATACAACATAGTGACTAAATATCTTTAAGATTATGACTAACACATTGTATAGATTCTGGATTAAGTCAAACTTTTCTAATAATTTTATTTATTTGTTTGTTTATTTTCATAGCAACTTACCTTGTTAGACTTAAACTCCAATCCCTTTCTCTCTTATGCTCAGAAACATCTGAATTCTTTGCTCAGTTTCCTCAGCTTCCAGATGCTGTCTTTGCCCAACACTTTGGAGAATCTTCCATGTACTTATAGATCAGCGTTTAGGGAAACATTTGGAAAGGGCTTATGTACATATTCTGAAGCTTACACTCCTAGAGGCTTCCCTCTTTCTAGGACTCTACTTTATGATTTCTTACTGATCTGATAGTCCAGAAAATTGTCTTCTGACATATTCAGCCAGTAAAAATTAAGTTTTCAATATTCCACCCTCAGTCAAAAAGCCGAAGATATTCAAGTCTCACCCAGTGTCATTCCCATCTTTAAAAGTTGATTTCCTGCTAGTATCTTAGTACATTTGGTAAATATACATTTCATTAGTTTGTTAAAAAAATAACATTTCATCTAAACTTCATAATTTTTATCTGTTTGATAGTAAATCCAACCAAATTACTTTACAATGACTGGATGCTAATTTCTCACTTCTCAAGTTATGGCCCCATTATACATACTCCATTGCAGTCAATGTAATTTCGTCTGTCTATGAGTAGGCAGGCACTTATTAGAGTCTACCCAACTGAAGTATATAGAGGAAAGTACAGCACAAAACCAGGAGATCAAACTATATCCAATAATTTTACTAGAATTTGTTTATTATACTTTATGTATTGAGTGGTCTTCTGAACTTTCAGATTCTTATTGATGATGAGAAAGCATAAAAAATTCTTTATATGTGGTTCAAACAATATTACATTTTAAAGTTTAACTCTCACCAGGACTTCCTGTCTCCATAACTGTGGTACATTTCACAGTTTATCTTGGAAAAATAAATTTAATAATATAGCCACTATGGCAAGCAGATCTATATTTGGAGGTTGGTGAGAGGAATAAATATAGGAGAAGGAAAAGGACATTTTAACCTCCAAAATCAGTGCAGACAGTAACTGCAACCATGAAATTTACAGATGCTTGCTCCTTGGAATGAAAGCTATGACAAATCTAGACAGTGTGTTAAAAAGCAGAGATATCACTTTGCCAACAAAGGTCCCTCTAGTCAAAGCTATGGTTTTTCCAGTAGTCATGTATGGATGTGAGAGTTAAACCTCAAAGAAGGCTGAGCACTGAAGAATTGATGCTTTCAAATTGTGATGCTGAAGAAGACTCTTGAGAGTTTATTGGATTGCAAGGAGATTAAAGCAGTCAATCCTAAAGGAAATCAACCCTAAATATTCATTGGAAGGATTCATGCTGATATTGAAGCTTCAATACTTTGGCCAACCAATGCAAAGAGTCGACTCATTGGAAAAGACCCTATTCCTGGGAAAGATTGAAAGCAAAAGGAGATCTGGGCGACAGAGGCCAAAATGGTTAGACAGCATCTAAATGGATATGAACTTGAGCAAACTCAGGGAGATAGTGAAGGACAGAGGAGCCTGGAGTGCTACAGTCCATGGGGTTGCAAAGAGTCAGACATGACTTGGCAACTGAATAAGAACAACAACAACAAATTCTGGATTTTAGAAGATTCTGAACAGTAGTGTTATTTCTTGTTTGTTTGTTTGTTTTCCCCAAAGACTGTTAATGAAGGTGGAAGTGGGATAGGAAAGAGATTTTATTTTGTAGGGGAAAAAAAAAAAATGGAGGCTCCTACTACTTTTAGCTCTATGGACCTTGATATGGCAACACTTACTCTTAGAAACAGTAATGTGCAAAGAAACCATGCTAGAAAGTACATTCTAAGAACACACATGGGAATTTATGACACCAACTGACGCACTTCATTGCCAAGTGGGTCAAACTGAATCAGCTGAGCCCTAGTCTTCTAAACTTTAGAGGAGAAGAAACTGTTCTACAAATATCTATGTTTCTTTCTATAAAAGAATAAAAAAATAGTATCTCTTCTCTCTCTTTGATGTTTCTCTGTGCTCTCTGAAAATATGATAATAAGGTGTCCAGCTTAGATTCTGAAAATACAAGGCAAAATAAATAGTGCCCTTACATAAGTTCAAACATCACAGGTCATCAGCAAAGAAGTCAAAGATAAAAAGTCATTTGGTCCTTTCTATTTATTATTTATGATTTATGCACTAGGTCCACAGAAATCTGAAATCATGTTTTTAAAAAGCAATCTGTAAAGATAGGGTACTAAAAAGAAAAACTGTTAATATAATACCTTAATCAGTAATTAATTTGAATGAGTCAACATTAGCAGACAGCTTCAGTTTAGCTCAGTTCAGTTCAGTTGTTCAGTTGTGTTGACTCTTTGTGACCCCATGGACTACAGCACGCCAGCACACCTCCCTGTCCAATCAGTAACTCCTGGAGTTTACTTAAACTCATGTCCATTGAGTAGTGATGCCATCCAACCATCTCATCCTCAGTCATCCCTTTCTCTTCACACCTTCAATCTTTCCCAGAATCAGGGTCTTTTTAAATGAGTCAGCTCTTCACATCAGGTAGCCAAAGTATTGGTGTTTCAGCTTCAGCATCTGCCAATTAATATTCAGGACTGATTTCCTTTAGGATGGACTGGCTGGATCTCTTTGCAGTCTCCAAAGGACTCTCAAGAGTCTTCTCCAACAACAGAGTTCAAAAGCATCATTTCTTCAGCACTCAGCTTTCTTTATAGTCCAACTCTCACATCCATACATGACAACCGGTAAAACCATAGCTTTGACTAGACGGACCTTTTTTGGCAAAGTAATGTCTCTACTTTCTAATATGCTGTCTAGGTTGGTCATAACTTTTATTCTAAGGAGTAAGTCTTTTAATTTCACGGCTGTAGTCACCATCTGCAGTGATTTTGAAGCCACCAAAAATAAAGTCTGTCCCTGTTTTCACTGTTCCCCCATCTATTTGCCATGAAGTGATGGGACCATATGCCATGATCTTAGTTTTCTGAATGTTGAGCTTTAAGCCAACATTTTTACTCTCTTCTTTCACTTTCATCAAGAGGCTCTTTAGTTCTTCTTCACTTTCTGCCATAAGGATGGTGTCATCTGCATATCTGAGGTTATTGATATTTCTCCCCCAATCTTGATTCCAGCTTGTGCTTCTTCCAACCCAGCATTTTTCATGATGTACTCTGCATATAAGTTAAATAAGCAGGGTGACAATATGCAGCCTTGACGTACTCCTTTCCCTATTTGGAACCAGTCTGTTGTTCCATGTCCACTTCTAACTGTTGCTTCCTGACCTGCATATAGGTTTCTCAAGAGGCAGGTCAGGTGTCCTGGTATTCCCATCTTCTTAGGATTTCTCCAGAGTTTATTGTGGTCCACACAATCAAAGGCTTTGGCATAGTCAATAAAACAGAAGTAGATGTTATTCTGGAACTCTCTTGATTTTTCTGTGATCCAGCAAATGTTGGCAATTTGATCTCTGGTTCAGGTAGAGACCTTTTCTAAATTCAGACTGAGCATCTGGAAGTTCGTGGTTCACGTACTTACACAGGACTGGAGAAATAGACACTTGGAGGACACAAATGGAATGTTATGTGCACCAGGACCCAGCAGAAAGGAGCAGTGACCCCACAAGAGACTGACCCAGACACTCAAGGGAGTGTCCAGGAGTCTCATAGGAGGTCTGGGTTGGCGGTGGCCTGCTGCAGGGTTAGGGGCACTGAGTGTAGCAGTGCCTTCATGGGACCTTTTGAAGAAAGTCACCATTGTCTTCATTATCTCCATCATAGTTTAGGGCTTCCCCTGTGGCTCAGCTGGTAAAGAATCTGCCTGCAATGTGGGAGGCCTGGGTTTGATCCCTGGGTTGGGAAGATCCCTGGAGAAGGGAAAGGCTATCCACTCCAGTATTCTGGCCTGGCCACCATAGTTTGGCCCCAGATAAATAACAGGGAGGGAACACAGCCCCACCCATTAACTGAGAATTGGATTAACATTTTACTGAGCATGGCCCTGCCCATCAGAACAAGACCCAATTTCCCCCTCAGTAAGTCTCTCCCATCAGGAAGCTTCCATAAGTCTCTTATCTTTATCCATCAGAGGGCAGATAGACTGAAAACCACAGTCACAGAAAGCTAACAGATCTGATCACATGGACCACAGCCTTGTCTAACTCAATGAACCTATGAGCCATGCCCTGTAGGGCCACCCAAACCAGACAAGTCATGCTGGAGAGTTATGACAAAACATGTCCACTGGAGAAGGGAATGGTAAGCCACTTCGATATTCTTGCCTTGAGAATCCCATGAACAGTATGAGAAGCCAAAAAGATATGATACTGAAAGATGAACTCACCAGGTCAGTAATTGCCTGATATGCTGCTGGAGATCAATGGAGAAATAACTCCAGAAAGAATGAAGGGATGGAGCCAAAGTAAAAACAGCACCCAGTTGTGGATGTAACTGGTGATGGAAGTAAAGTCTGATGCTGTAAAAAGCAATATTGCATAGGAACCTGGAATGTTAGGTCCATGAATCAAGGCAAATTGGAAGTGGTCAAACAGGAGAAGGCAAGAGTGAACATTGACATTTTAGAAATCAGTAAATTAAAATGGACTGGAATGGGTGAATTTTACTCATATGAACATTATATATACTACTGTGGGCAGGAATCCCTCAGAAGAAATGGAGTAGCCATCATGGTCAACAAAGGAGTCCAAAATGCAGTACTTGGATGCAATCTCAAAAATGACAGAATGATCTCTGACCTCTTCCAAGGCAAACCATTCAATATCACAGTAATCTAAGCCCCAACCGGTAATACTGAAGAAGCTGAAGTTGAATGATTCTTGAAGACCTACAAGACCTAGAACTAATACCCAAAAAAGATGTCCTTTTCATTATAGGGGACTGGAATGCAAAAGTAGGAAGTCAAGATACACCTGGAGTAACAGGCAAATTTGGCCTTGGCATACAGAATGAGGCAGGGCAAAGGCTAATAGAGTTCTGCCAACAGAACGCAGTGGTCATAGCAAACACCCTCTTCCAACAACACAAGAGAAGACTTACACATGGACGTCACCAGATGGTCAACACCGAAATCAGATTGATTATATTTTTTGCAGCCAAAGATGGAGAGGCTCTATACAGTCATAAAAAACAAGACCAGGAGCTGACTGTGGCTCAGATCATGAACTCCTTATTGCCAAATTCAGACTTAAATTGAAGAAAGTAGGGAAAACCACTAGACCATTCAAGTATGACTTAAATCAAATCCCTTACAATTATACAGTGGAAGTGACAAATAGATTCAAGGGATTATATCTGATAGAGTGCCTGAAGATCTATGGATGGAGGTTCGTGACATTGTACAGGAGGCAGGGATCAAGATCATCCCCAAGAAAAATAAATGCAAAAACACAAAATGGCTGTCTGAGTAGGCCTTACAAATAGCTGTGAAAAGAAGAAAAGTGAAAGGCAAAGGACAAAAGGAAAGGTAGAAGCATCTGAATGCAGAGTTCCAAAGAATAGCGAGGAGAGATAAGAAAGCCTTCCTCAGTGATCAATGCAGACAGCATATTTAAACATAAAATATCACCATTCCTTTTCAATGGAAGGCATCCTCTAAAACAACTATCAGTGATCCCCATCTCTTAATATCCATTCCCTTGTGTCTATAATTTCCACACTTGAAATGTGAGCTTGACCTACTGATTTCTATTCAATAGAATATAGCACAAGTAATGAGATGTCACTTCTGAGCTTTGACTTCCTGTGTGCATGTCTGTCTCTCTGGAAATCCTCACTTTGAGAGTAACACACTAACAGAATGTTAGCTACTGTTTGGAGAGACCCATGTGACAGGAAACTTACATCTTTACCAATAGCTTATGAGAAACTTGAATGAGCTGGGAGGTAAGTCTTTTCATACCATGCCTTAAGACTCTTGTAACTCTGGCTGACACTTTCATTGCAGCTTTGTGAGTAACTCTGATCCAAAATTACAGCTAAGCCACACTCAGATTTCTGACTCAGAAATACAATAATAAATGTTTAAAGCCACAATATTTTGGGATATTTGTTATATAGTAAATGCACTCTTATCAAGCATGTCTTAAAAGGTGTGTTAGTTGAACTCTCTAATTTTCATAACAATTTCTATTATATTAGAAGTTGAAAACTGAGTGTGCTTTTTTTTAGAAACTGCAACATGTAAGGATAGTGACAATGAAAGGAAACAAACCTTTAGTCACTCTAATATTTAGTAAAGAAGTATATTTTCTGAAAGTTATGAAGAACTCCCCAAAGGCATACCTGCCATCATGAATCTTTTAATCTAATAATGAATACAGACAGTTGTAATGTGATATGATAAGTCACAATGGTTGTGGGAGAGGAACCTCTCTGTTCAATGAATAACTGGTTATTTTAAAGTTATAATCAAGAAATAGCCAGTGAAAAGACCTGTGCCAATGTTGAAACAATAACTTGATATTATACCATGAAGAAAGCAAGATTAAAGTGTAAAAACAAGTTACAAAACATTGATTTAGCAAACAAGAATATGTAGAAGTCATCTGATCCTGGGCAGGTCACAAAAGATCTGCTCTGATTTTCACATCTGTGAAAAAGACTGATTCTGATGAGTTTACGTGGGAAGGTTATAGGAAGGAACCAGAGATCAAATTGCCAACATCCGCTGGATCATCGAAAAAGCAAGAGAGTTCCAGAAAAACATCTATTTCTGCTTTATTGACTATGCCAAAGCCTTTGACTGTGTGGATCACAATAAACTGTGGACAATTCTTCAAGAGATGGGAATACCAGACCACCTGATGTGCCTCTTGAGAAATTTGTATGCAGGTCAGGAAGCAAAAGTTAGAACTGGACATGGAACAACAGACTGGTTCCAAATAGGAAAAGGAATTTGTCAAGGCTGTATATCGTCATGCTGTTTATTTAACTTATATGCAGAGTACATCATGAGAAACGCTGGACTGGATGAAACACAAGCTGGAATCAAGATTTCCGGGAAAAATATCAATCACCTCAGATATGCAGATGACACCACCCTTATGACAGAAAGTGAAGAGGAACTCAAAAGCCTCTTGATGAAAGTGAAAGAGGAGAGTGAAAAAGTTGGCTTAAAGCTCAACATTCAGAAAACGAAGATCATGGCATCCGGTCCCATCACTTCATGAGAAATAGATGGGGAAACAGTGGAAACAGTGTCAGACTTTATTTTTCTGGGCTCCAAAATCACTACAGATGGTGACTGCAGCCATGAAATTAAAAGGCGCTTACTCCTTGGAAGGAAAGTTATGACCAACCTAGATAGCATATTCAAAAGCAGAGACATTACTTTGCAAACAAAGGTTCATCTAGTCAAGGCTATGGTTTTTCCTGTGGTCATGTATGGATGCGAGAGTTGGACTGTGAAGAAGGCTGAGCACCAAAGAATTGATGCTTTTGAACTGTGGTGTTGGAGAAGACTCTTGAGAGTCCCTTGGACTGCAAGGAGATCCAACCAGTCCATCCTGAAAGAGATCAGCCCTGGGATTTCTTTGGAAGGAATGATGCTAAAGCTGAAACTCCAGTACTTTGGCTACCTCATGCCAAGAGTTGACTCATTGGAAAAGACTCTGATGCTGGGAGGGATTGGGGGCAGGAGGAGAAGGGGAGGACAGAGGATGAGATGGCTGGATGGCATCTCTGACTCGATGGATGTGAGTCTGGGTGAACTCCGGGAGTTGGTGATGGACAGGGAGGCCTGGCGTGCTGCGATTCATGGGGTCGCAAAGAGTCAGACACGACTGAGCGACTGATCTGATCTGAAAGAGATAATAGATGTCTAAATATACTTAGCAAAAATTTTATTACACATATCTTTACTATAGTACAAATAATATGCTATACCCTAGATTCTCTAGAAAGCAACCAAAATATGAAAGACAGGGACTGTCTGTCTTTATTCAGTAAAATACAAAATTGGAATTTGCCTTGGTCAACAAGAATGACCAATGCAAATCACTGAACTGCTTGATTAACATTGCCTTATTAATGCTCAAGCAAGGATGAGGTTACTACTGGGAAGTGATCGTGGATCCTTCTAAGTTACCGAAGATTGATATGACCATCACTTAATTAACACAATTCTTACTAAGTGTCGGGGAATGCCACCACCTCAAAGTACTGTGGTTACAGTGATGCTAATGATACACAAAAATCCCTGACCTCAAGGAGCTTCCTCTGAGAACACTATTTACAGTGATCTATAAACTTACTCCAATCTGGATTTGAAAACTAAGGCAGTCTTATTTTTTATGACTGTGCAATTCATTTGACCAATCTAAGTCTTCTTCATTTCATTGTTTCAGGTCTTGCTCATTGTCTGGGATTTAGTAGACATGTAGTACATTCAATTTTTATAATTGATTTCATTTTATTACCCCTTAAGGACATTTTTACCAAGGACCTTTCTAGCTTGTAGTAAGGTGTTTTGCCCAAGGTCTCCAGCCAAGCATAGAGAAACTGAGTGAGTGAAGTATCTTAATTTTAAAAGATCATTTATTTACTTATTTTTGGCTGCACTGGGTCTACATTGCTTTGCAAGGGCTTTCTCTAGTTTCAGAGAGTGGGGACTACTCTATAGTTGGGGTGCACAGGCTTCTCTTTGCTGTGGTTTCTCTTGTTGCAGAGCATTGGCTCTAGGCGCTTGGGCTTCAGTAGTTACAGCACCTGGGCTCAGTAGTTATGGCTCGTGAGCTTAGTTGCCCCATAGGATGTGGGATCTTCCCAGACTAGGGATCAAACTGGTGTTCCCTGCATTGCAAGGCATACTCTCAACTACTGGACCACCAGTGAAGCCCTGTGCCTGAAGTATTTTTTCTAATTTAATTTGTTTGTTTTGGGAACTTCTCCAGTGGCTCAGTGGTAAAAAATCTGCCTGTGATGCAGGAGGCTTCCAGGAGGCAGAGGTTCGATCCTCAGGTCAGGAAGATCCTCTGGAGAAGGAAATGGCAACTAAATCCAGCATTCTTGCCTGGGAAATCCCATGGACAAAGGAGGCTGGTGGGCTACAGTCCATAGGGTCACAAAAGAATCTGACATGACTTAGCAACTAAACAAACTTATTTTTATTTTTGACTGTGCTGTGTGTTTGTTGCTTTGCATGGGCTTTCTCTTGTTATGGTGAGTGGGGGCTACTCTTCATTGCAATTCAGACCTTCTCATTGCAGTAGCTTCTCTTATTGCAGAGCATGGGATCTAGAATGCACGGGCTTCAGTAGTTGCAGCCAGCGGACTCAGGAGTTGTGGCTTGCAAGCTCTAGAACAAGGGCTCAGTGGTTGTGGCACAGGGGCTTAGTTGCTCTGTGGCATGTGGAATCTTCCTGAACCAGGGATTAAGCCCATGTCCCTTGCATTGACGTGTCCCTCTGTGTGACCCCATAGATGGCAGCCCACCAGGCTCCTCTGTCCCTGGGATTCTCCAGGCAAGAACACTAGAGTGGGTTGCCATTTCCTTCTCCAATGCATGAAAATGAAAAGTGAAAGTGAAGTCGCTCAGTCGCGTCTGACTCTTAGTGACCCCATGGACTGCAGCCCACCAGGCTCCGCTGTCCATGGGATTTTTCCAGGCAAGAGTACTGGAGTGGGGTGCCATCTACCAGTGTTTTAAATGTATATGAGGTTTTGGTTTTGGTCATGTATGGTGACTCCAACAGAATAGGAGAAAAGACAGTTTATTACTCACAGTTTCTAAGAGAAAGGGGCATAACATGGCACTGAGAGCCTCACAAGAGAATGCTAAGCCCAGTTAAAAACAGAAAGAAATCCAGGGGAATTTCAGGAAAGGCTTTATTGTGATTTTTATGGGAAGAAATGGGTGGGGCAGGGTAAACGGACTACCAGCTTTTAGGAATGGTTAGTTTGATAATTTCAGCAGTCTTTAGGGAGTAGGGACTGCCTTTGGTTGGCTGATGCCTGGCCCTGGAGTAATTAAAGAATGATAATGCCTCCAGAGCTTAAGAGCCTGATAACACAGGAGGATGGGGATTAATTTTCATAGTGGGAGAGTTGTTTGCTATCTCTAAGAATCTGCTAACCTTGGGAAAGGCAGTCCTCCCCTACTCAGCAAGACCCCACATGGCAAGCATTTGATACAGAAATTAGACAATGTGGTTAATAGAGCCAAAGTCTGTAGAACTCAGTCACTAAGTCGTGTTCAACTTTTTTGCAACCCCATGGACTGCAGCCCACCAGGCTTCTTTGTCCATGGGATTTCCTAGGCATAATACTGATATGGGTTGGCATTTCCTTCTCAAAAATCCTATAGTACTAACAAATAAATGTTCCCCTTTCCCATCTACACTGAATTTCTATCATAAATTTCTCTTCTCACCTTTCTTAGTGTAGGTCTCTGGAACTGATCACATCTATCACCACTGAGAGGATTTGGAACGGTTCATTTGCTAAGAACCACAGTATTTCTTTCTGACATTGTAATTTTCACTGGCTAAGAATAATCAGCCAGTAATCAGACTGTTATAAATGCTTCCAGTTTTCCTTTCACTCTTACTAGCAAAGTCAGATAATAAATGGTGAGGTACGTTTTTATTCCCTTCCAATTGTACAACTTCGGTTCATGCCCAGTTTATTTATCCCAAATGTCTGTGACAATAAGTACATCTTCAAAGTTATTTTAAGTGATTGTAATTTATTGTAAAGGTGAATGTAATTTACTGAACATGTACTATGTGCTACATCTTATTCTTATCACATTAGCACACTGAATTCATTTAATCTTCCAGACAGCTCTGTGAGGTAAGATTAACATTAGCTTTGTTTTACAGTTGAGAAATTTGAAGCACGGGGAGAATTAGTTACCCAGCCAAGGTAACACGTCTAGCAAAATAAGTGGTATCTCAGAATTGAACCCAGACAGTGGATTATTCTAGCTTGATTTTCTCATTCAGCTGTATCAAAAGTGAATACAGATGAAATCAATATAAGGAAAGAGGAAATTGACCCCAGATAATCTCAACAGAATTAAACTGAGTGCAGGTTGGTGACCTAATATACGTGTAACCCCTTCTCAGAGGCACACCAGGAACATTTATATGAAGCCTTATCATCCAGCTACATGGAGATGTATTTGAGGATAGATTATACACAAATGAAAGTCTCATTGGCATATAGTATTTTTGGTTGCATGCCGTTGTTCCAAAAGGCATGCACCTGATAGCTTCCATGACAACAAAACATGTAAAATACATGTGGTCTGTAAAGGCCAAATTTTGCCAGATGCTTTGTGGGGATTTTAAGTGCTGCTTTGGTAGGAACACTATGGAAACAGATGAAAGGCAATGCTAAAGGCTCACCATGATGAAAAAGGCTTGCTAATCTATCCAAATAGTGATGCTAATAAGAACTGTCTTCCAAAAGAGTGACTATGACTATAAATGAACTTGGGGGGCTTCCCTGGTAATTCAGTGGTGAAGAATCCACCTGCCAGTGCAAGAGACACAGGTTTGATCCCTGATCCAGGAGGATCCCACATGCCATAGAGAAGCCTTCGCACTAGAACTATCGAGCCTGTGCTCCAGATTCTGGGAGCCGCAACAACTGAAGCCCTTGCACCCCAGAGCTGGTGTCCCGCAGCAAGAGAAGCCAGAAGCCACCACAATGAGAAGCCCTTGCACTGCAACTGGAGTTCAAAGATCAAAAGATCAAAGATCCCTGTTATTGCAGCCCCCATGTGCAAAACAAGAGAAAAACTTCGCACAGCAATGAAGACTCAGCACTGTAATAAATAAATAAATAAAATAAAACAGCCTGGGAGGTCAGGGAAGGTATAAGTAACTTGGTTAATCAAGTAATTACTCCATTCAAGAAGCCTGGGAGAGGACTTGTCCTTTCACCAAGGACAGCTGGATATTTTAATTGCTGTAGAATGTGAGTCTTTATTGTCTAGCGCACTTGAGGTCAAGATGAGGGGGTGTATTGTCTAGGGGAACATTAAAATACACCTAAATTCTGAGAGGGTATTATTGGACAGTTTGGCCTTTACCATTGTTCTATAATAGATTGGTTAACCACAGATAAAAAGGAAACTAGTCAAAGATTGGATAGAGAGCATCACCTTGACAAAAATTAGATTGACAGCATTATCTAACTATTACTAGGAATCTGTGTCTGTAAAACACTGTAATATTTGGGATATGGTTATGATCACAGGCCATATGAAATTAAATTTTACTGAATAATGGCTACTGGTCAAAATTCCAGTCCCTGGGGATATATGGCCCATAGAGATGGTCATTTCTGTTAGGAAGAAATAGAAAGTGATGCTGTAGTTTTATTAGATGAATGATACATCACATATTATTTTAATCTCTGTGCTGCTCCAAGGTATATTAAAGGGTTTGTAACTTCATCAGTAGAATTAAAAAAAAAAGAAGGTTTATAAGTCCTCAGATGAGAAAATTGAAGAGCCTGATTTGAAGTCCCCAAATAATGTAACAATGGAAAGTGATTGACCAGAAAAATTAATGAATTTGGTCTTAAAAATTAACCCTCACAATTAAATGCCTCCATTAACACATGAAATGGTACAAATGATTTTGAATGATGAAATAAAAGAACGATTAAGAGATTGGGTAAGATCAAAAGATCCCTATAGGGATATGGTCACAATTAGCACACTTTGTAGAGGGAATTTCTATTCCCTTCTTAGGTGATTTAAATCCTGGGTGGTTATATGAGGTGTCAGTGGGCTTGTTATATTGAAGACAGTGTCATATAGTGGGAAATACAAAGTAAATAGAAAGTCTTGTTATTTCTATGTGTTTCTGCCACAAAATCTGTGCAAGTGTATTCTGAATTCAGACACAGAAGAAATAATGCTAATTTTCTCTAAAGAGCATTTTAAAATAACTTGTATTTTTGTAACTTGTATTACTTCAATAATACAAGTTTAAAATAACTTGTATTATTGAAGTAATTAAACAAGGATACCATTAGACTGAGGTGGTTTTAATGCTTTGGTAGCTTATAAAAGCACACTGAAAAATAAGCTAGAGTGAGTTCCTGTAAATGCACTCATATCAAAGAAAATAAAATTTAAGAACAATCAATCACATATAGCCAGCTAGGCTTTCTCAAATAAGGGAGATGCTTAAGCTATAGCCAATCATATAATTTCCTTGTTTTACTTCTGTATAAGCTCTAGAGAAGCCTTCTTCTAGCTCCTAAAACTTTTTTCCAGTTCAAACTGATGGTTTCTCAAATAAACTCTGGAAAATTTTAATGTGCCCCAATTTGAGAGTTGGACTATAAAGAAAGCTGAGCACAGAATAACTGATGCTTTTGAACTGTGGTTTTGGAGAAGACTCTTGAGAGTCCCTTGGACTGCAAGGAGATCCAACCAGTTCATCCTAAGGGAGAACAGTCCTGGGTGTTCATTGGAAGGACTGATGTTGAAGCTGAAACTCCAATACTTTACCCACCTGATGCGAAGAGTTGACTCATTTGAAAAGACCCTGATGCTGGGAAAGATTGAGGGCAGGAGGAGAAGGGGACGACAGAGGATGAGATGGTTGGATGGCATCACTGACTCAATGGACATGGGTTTGGGTGGACTCTGGGAGTTGGTGATGGACAGGGAGGCCTGGCGTGCTGTGGTTCATGAGGTCACAAAGAGTCGGACACGACTAAGAGATTAAATTGAACTGAACTGAACTTATCTTTAAACAGTTTTTCTCTGTATTACCATAAATATAGCATGAAATGACATAAAGTTCAAATTATCTCTTTATAATACATACTTATTTTCAAACATTTTATAATTTTTTGGCAAATCTAAAAATCATTTTTATGGCAGTCATATACAGTAGATATTAATTCAAGTCAATTAATTTTTAAATTAATAACATGATTGAAACGTCACATATATTCGGTCACTTAATTCTCATAACTATCTGAAATATAAGTAGTGTACCAATTCTACAAACAGAAAAAAAAGGTTCAGTGGATTTAGTTTTTCCAGTGTTATGCAAGCAATAAATTGTGGAAGTAATACTCTTCAAATCAATATTTCTCTGGGGCTGACTTAATGCATTAGGCTACATTTCAAAAATAAAAGAGTAAATGGAGCGTTTTCTGAGTTCCTCTTTTTGTGAAAGTCTGTGAAAATATAATGATATACAGTTAGTGAGTGAAAATTTTAGGTGTTACAAACATATTAAACAATCTGGTAAATGTATTTTAAAATTAAAACTAAATAACCTTCTGGCACCAATTCCATTCTTGGGAATCTATCCAATAGAAAAGAGAATCCTGGCACTTAATAATATGAAATATGCAGCACCTTTCACAATTGTCTTTATTTTATTTTTATTTTTTAAATATACATTTATTTATTTTAATTGGAGGTTAATTACTTTACAATATTGTATTGGTTTTGTCATACATCAACATGAAATTAAGCAGCTATATAGTATAAAGTTGCTCAGTTGCTCCTGACTGTTTGCCGCCCGATGGACTTTAGCCCACCAGGCTCCTTTGTCCACGGAATTCTCCAGGCAAGAACCCACTGGTGTGGGTTAACATGTTGTCCTACTCCAGGGATCCTCCCAACCCAGGGATGAAACCCACATTTCTTGTATCTTCTACATTGGCGTGTGGATTCTGTACCACTAGCACCACCTAGGAAGCCCCAATATAAAAGTAAAACAGAGCAAATATAGAAATATAGATTATAAAAGATAAAAATGATGAAAATATGACCATAGAGGAAATGTCTTTCTATCTGAAAGATCATGGACAATTTCATTTTAAAAAATCCATCTGAGATGGGCCTTGAATGGTTCACAAGATTATAATGTTTGCTAAGAGGAAAAGGGACTTCTAAGAAGGGAGCATGCTTGAATTTGTATGGGCGTGTATGTGTGTGTATGTGTATGAAAGTGGATATCAGATATTTATCCAAATTTTTACCAAGATATATTAAAAAGTAGAAAGATATGAAACTCTTCTCTTTGCTTACAAAGATCATTTCTTTCAAAGTGCTTATTTATTCATTGGTCAAAGAATGGATATGAGTGACTTTCATTTACTGACTTGTCAAATATAATGAAATGGTGATCACAGAAATCTATTTCCTGGCAAAGAGTTGTAATATCTGCCCTTTAATCAAACACACGATAACAGTACATTTTTTGTGCCCACCATTTTCTTTTTTTTTTTCCTTTTTTAAAAAAATTTTATTTTACTTTTAAACTTTATAATATTGTATTAGTTTTGCCAAATATCAAAATGAATCTGCCACAGGTATACATGTGTTCCCCATCCTGAACCCTCCTCCCTCCTCCCTCCCCATTTCATCCCTCTGGGTCGTCCCAGTGCACCAGCCCCAAGCATCCAGCATCGTGCATCGAACCTGGACTGGCAACTCGTTTCATACATGATATTATACATGTTTCAATGCCATTCTCCCAAATCTTCCCACCCTCTCCCTCTCCCACAGAGTCCATAAGACTGTTCTATATATCAGTGTCTCTTTTACTGTCTCGTACACAGGGTTATTGTTACCATCTTTCTAAATTCCATATATATGCGTTAGTATACTGTATTGGTGTTTTTCTTTCTGGCTTACTTCACTCTGTATAATAGGCTCCAGTTTGATCCACCTCATTAGAACTGATTCAAATGTATTCTTTTGAATGGCTGAGTAATACTCCATTGTGTATATGTACCACAGCTTTCTTATCCAGTCATCTGCTGATGGACATCTAGGTTGCTTCCATGTCCTGGCTATTATAAACAGTGCTGCGATGAACATTGGGGTACACGTGTCTCTTTCCCTTCTGGTTTCCTCAGTGTGTATGCCCAGCAGTGGGATTGCTGGATCTTAAGGCAGTTCTATTTCCAGTTTTTTAAGGAATCTCCACACTGTTCTCCATAGTGGATGTACTAGTTTGCATTCCCACCAACAGTGTAAGAGGGTTCCCTTTTCTCCACACCCTCTCCAGCATTTATTGCTTGTAGACTTTTGGATCGCAGCCATTCTGACTGGCGTGAAATGGTACCTCATAGTGGTTTTGATTTGCATTTCTCTGATAATGAGTGATGTTGAGCATCTTTTCATGTGTTTGTTAGCCATCTGTATGTCTTCTTTGGAGAAATGTCTATTTAGTTCTTTGGCCCATTTTTTGATTAAATTACTAGAACTAATCGATGATTATAGTAAAGTTGCAGGATATAAAATCAACACACAGAAATCCCTTGCATTCCTATACACTAATAATGAGAAAACAGAAAGAGAAATTAAGGAAACAATTCCATTCACCTTTGCAACGAAAAGAATAAAATGCTTAGGAATATATCTACCTAAAGAAACTAAAGACCTATATATAGAAAACTATAAAACACTGGTGAAAGAAATCAAAGAGGACACTAATAGATGGAGAAATATACCATGTTCATGGATTGGAAGAATCAATATAGTGAAAATGAGTATACTACCCAAAGCAATTTATAGATTCAATGCAATCTCTATCAAGCTACCAATGGTATTCTTCACAGAGCTAGAACAAATAATATCACAATTTGTATGGAAATTCAAAAAACCTCGAATAGCCAAAGCTATCTTGAGAAAGAAGAATGGAACTGGAGGAATCAACCTACCTGACTTCAGGCTCTACTACAAAGCCACAGTTATCAAGACAGTATGGTACTGGCACAAAGACAGAAATATAGATCAATGGAACAAAATAGAAACCCCAGAGATAAATCCACACACATATGGACACCTTATCTTTGACAAAGGAGGCAAGAATATACAATGGATTAAAGACAATCTCTTTAACAAGTGGTGCTGGGAAAACTGGTCAACCACTTGTAAAAGAATGAAACTAGAACACTTTCTAACACCATACACAAAAATAAACTCAAAATGGATTAAAGATCTCAATGTAAGACCAGAAACTATAAAACTCCTAGAGGAGAACATAGGCAAAACACTCTCCGACAAACATCACAGCAGGATCCTCTATGACCCACCTCCCAGAATATTGGAAATAAAAGCAAAAATAAACAAATAGGACCCAATTAAAATTAAAAGCTTCTGCACAACTAAGGAAACTATTAGCAAGGTGAAAAGGCAGCCTTCAGAATGGGAGAAAATAATAGCAAATGAAGCAACTGACAAACAACTAATCTCAAAAATATACAAGCAACTCCTACAGCTCAACTCCACCATTTTCTTCATGTGATATGAGAAGATGCATGACTTATCACTTATCACTTATATTATGATTTGCTTAAATGAAGTCAGTCAGATTCCTCCAGTGTGAATTTACTATATGCTTTTCATGTTCTATTCTTTGGAAGTACATCACTTAGTTCAGCCCACATTCAAAGGGAGGAGGAGAATTAGGCTTCACCAGCCATATGGGTGTGTATCTACATTTATGCTTCAAGAGTCTTCTGTAAGGAAAATTAATCCCTCATCCAACCTTTGTATAGTCAATTATTTATTTGTATCAGTATAGATTCCTATTTCTGTTCTTTGATCATAATACTATATTATCATTATTTTTAGTTGCTCAGTCACTTCTAATTTTGACGATTGGGAGATCTTTTAAGTTGGCTTTCTGTGCTTTTGACATGGCTCATCCTAAAGTGTTATTTTTATTTTACTGACTGCTGTGAACTAAAATGTGTTCTTCCCAATATTCCTACATAGAAGCTGTAGCTTCTAAAACAAATGTATCTGGGTACAGAAGGTAACAAAGATAGAATGAGGTCATAAGTGTGGAGTCCTAATCCAATAGAACTAATATAAGAAGAAGAGACACCAGAGATCTCTCACTCCTGCCAAAAGGAAAAATCATGTGAGAACAGAGCAAGAAGGCTATCAAACCCAGGAAAAGAGACCTCACAAGACACTGATCCCGATAGCACCTTGACCTTGGATTCTAGTCTCTAGGACTATAAGAAAATGAATTTTTTTGCTTAAGCCATACAGTCTGGCATTTTTGTTGTGGCAGCCATAGCAGACAAATGTGTTTTGACCTTAGAACTTAACTTCTTGACTCCACTCTGATACCTCAAGAGCAGTTGTTATTCAACTTTTGAGATTATAGGCTTCCTTGAGAATCTGTTGAAGGTATGAACATTCTACCCAGAAGAAAAATGTATACATACATATCTAAAATTCTACAAAAACAAACCAAAGAAAGAACAGACATCCAACCCCTGAAACCATTCTGTGAAATCCTTGCAATTAACATAGGAACCCACTAACAAGTCACTGACTCTTTGTTTAAAACAGCAGAAACAGACCAACAAACTAAAGCAAAACAACAAGAACAACAAAAACCTGTCCTGGTTGAAATCCTTTGAATATTTAGAATTTTCTAGATGAGTTTCAGATAGTAAATTGTGGTTTGATTCATCTGAAAGCCACTAACAGAGGAGTGTACATAGAGCCATATTTTTTATTTACATCTATGTTATTTATGGGGCCTTCCCTAGTGGCTCAGGGGTACAAAACCCACCTGCAGTGCAGGTGCCTCAGGAGATGCGAGTTCAATCCTTGGGTTGGGAAGATCCCCTGGAAGAGAAAACGGCAACCCACTCCAGTGTTCTTGCCTGGAGAATCCCATGGACAGAGAAGCTTGGGGGGCTACGGTCCATGGGGTCGCACAGAATCAGACACAACTGAAGTGACTGAGCACACATATTATTTATATATTTAGACATATATCTGTTGGCATCAAACATAGTCAGAGAGCAGGGAAAGAGAAGGGTAGAAGAATTTAAGACAGACTTCCGTTCAGCAACAAATTGAGTTTCCTAGAGGAGCTCATGAATCAAATGGCTGCTGTGGTGTCTGCCCTCCCCAGCTGTAGGTTTAATCATATTCTTAGATCATGAGACATTGCAGTAACCATGTGCCAGAGTCCAGTCTCTAATCACACGTTCCCTCCTTAGGAAGTAATACAAATTCATTCCTCTAGTGAGAACATTTTCTTTGTCCCCAGGTTAACCGTGATTATCATTTGCTGGGACCAGATCCACTTAACATTTTCGTAGGCAATTGTCAGTGTCTTCATGAGCAACTGTGAAGATCAGTGGGAAGGCATTTCTGAATCACTCTGAGCTCTTGAAATGAAAGGATTTACATATATGAAAGGCGATGGTTTCATTATTATAAAAGTACCCTTGGAGATTTCCACTTATACAAGCAGGGGATCATGCAGGCCTTATGTCTTTTCATTTTCTCATTTAGAGCCTTTTTCTAAGTGGACACAAGGTGCAGAGTGACAGATTTGAAAACCACACAGGATACAAAGACTGCCAAATGAACCAAGCTCTATCAGTCTGATACATGTGGAAGAAGGTTTATTTTATAAATCAGTCACGGGGACCTTCTCTAGGTAGTGAAATGTGTTTCCTTTTTTTAATATGAACACACAAATTTAATTGAAAGACAACACATTGATCAAGTGTTGACAGGGTCATTTTTTCTGCATTTAATAGTCTGGCTTTCTAAGCTACAGCAAGCATTTCTGAAATTTTCTGCCACTTCTTGAAAACAAAATTCACATTTTATTTAGATTGAAATTCATTTCGTAAAATTGATTTTTCTCACTTTGCCCATGTATTGAAACAAAAGAATTGCTATAGACTGCCTGTATCCCCCTAAAATCTGTGTGTTGAAGCCCTAACTCCCTATATGATTATATCTAAGTCCAAACTATAATTAAGGTTAGAAGAGATGATAAGATTGGGCCCTGATCTGGTGGGGCTGATGCCCTTATAAAAAGAGAAAAGGACAGCAGAGCTCTTTCTCTTTACAATGTGAGGCCACAACAAGGCAGCCATCCACAAGCCAGGAAGAAAGCTCTCACTAGAAAAGAGCAAACCCTGCTGGCAGCTTGGTCTTGGACTTTCCAAGCTCTAAACCTGTGACAACATAAATTTATATTTGGAAGACACCCAATTTGTAGTATTCTGTTATGGCAGCTCAAGCAGACTGAGTAGGTAGAAGATACAGTAACCTGTATGCAAGTCAGGAAGCAACAGTTAGAACTGGACATGGAACAACAGACTGGTTCCAAATAGGAAAGGAGTATGTCAAGGTTGTATACTGTCACCCTGCTTATTTAACTTGTATGCAGAGTACATCATGAGAAACACTGGGCTGGATGAAGCACAAGCTGGAATCAAGATTGCTGGGAGAAATATCAATAACCTCAGATATGCAGATGACACCACGCTTATGACAGAAAGTGAAGAAGAACTAAAGAGCCTCTTGATGAAAGTGAAAGAGGAGAGTGAAAAAGTTGGCTTAAACCTCAACACTCATAAAACTAAGATCATGGCATCCAGTCCTATCATTTCATGGCAAATAGATGGGGAAACAGTGTCAGAATTTATTTTTTGGGACTCCAAAATCACTGCAGATGATAACTGCAGTCATGAAATTCAAAGACACTTACTCCTTGGAAGGAAAGTTATGGCCAACCTAGACAGCATATTAAAAAGCAGAGACATTACTTGGCCAACAAAGGTCCGTCTAGTCAAGGCTATGATTTTTCCAGTAGTCATGTATGAATGTGAGAGTTGGACTATAAAGAAAGCTGAGTGCAGAAGAATTGATGCTTTTGAACTGTGATGTTGGAGAAGACTCCCCTTGGACTGCAAGGAGATCCAACTAGTCCATACTAAAGGAAATCAGTTCTGGGTGTTCAATGGAAGGACTGATGCTGAAGCTGTAACTCCAATATTTTGGCCACCTGATGCGAAGAGCTGACTCATTTGAAAAGACTCTGATGTTGGGAGAGATTGAAGTCAGGAGGAGAAGGGGATGACAGAGGATGAGATGGTTAGATGGCATCACCGACTCAATGGACATGAGTTTGGCTAAACTCCAGGAGCTGGTGATGGACAGGGAGCCCTGGCGTGCTGTGGTTCATGGGATCACAGAGTCGCACACGACTGAGAGACTGAACTGGACTGAGACACAGTAACGGAGAAAGATAGGAGAGAGTAAACATGAGTTCTCTGTATTCATGCTCTCTGTAGCTATCTTTACTCTGAAACAGAAGTGTTCGACATATCCCTGGTAAAAGGCTTATGATGCAGTTATGGAGGGGATTCAACAGGGAATGTAATGAGCAACATAAACAGGAAACAACAGTGTGGCCTCTTAGGTTTGATCTTCAAGTGCAACACACTCCTTTACAAAATTTGCACTGAAAACTTATATGAGGAACTCATAGTTTTTCCTAGTTTCTGGTAATTTCCTTAACTATCCATTATAATTTTTAGCAGCAGGCTTATATTTCCTAATAGTCAAAGGTCAGTTGTGAACTTAATTATAACATTTCATAAAATGCATTCTTTCCTCCCACATATCCTCAAAAGTTATTTACTCAATGACCTGAGTAATACAATACCTGATAATTATATCCAAGTGGATAAAAAATATTTTATCCAAAATAACTTAATTAAAATGCTTTCAGACTGCCTCTAGCAGAGACACCACAGAAATAAAATATCTTTCAATGTTAACTTCTGGAAGAATACAAAGATTTCAAAGCATAAGTATTTTCACAGGAGTTGTTTAAACAGGGAGATTATAAATGACTAATATATTCAACAAAAGACTTGTAGGCACAGATATTAATTGAGTAGCCTATACATACTTTGCAAATTTTCCTACAAATTCACACACACACACGTGTGTGTGTATCCATTGAAAATATTACACCTGTTTTAAAACACTCTTTTAGTTATTTGAATTACTAGAACCTCTGATACAACTGTATAGAATTTGATTCTATACCTAACAGCTTGTACCTCTTATTCTTTTACCCCATATTGCCCTTTCCCCCTTTGCTCTCACCATTGGTAACCACTAGTTCATTCTCTGTATCTAAGAGTCTTTCTGTTTAATTCACTAGTTTGTTATACTATGTTTATTCCACATATTAGTGCTATCATATAGTATTTATCTATCTGTGTCTGACTTATTTCACTTAGCATAATGCCCTCTAGGGCTTCCCAGGTGGCGCTAATGGTAAAGAACCCACCTACCAGTGCAGGAGGCTTTGAGAGACATGGGTTCAATCCCTGGATCAGGGAGAGACCCTGGAGAAGGACATGGCAACCCATTCCAGTATTCTTGCCTTGGAAATCCCATGGATGGAAGAGCCTTGCAGACTATAGTCCATGGGTTCACAAAGAGTTAGACATGACTGAATCAATGTAGCACACATGCAATGCCCCCTAAGGCCATCCATGTCACTCAAATAGGAAAACTTAATTCTTTTCATGACTAAGTAGTATTCCATTGTGTGTGTGTGTGTGTGTGCGCGTGTGTGTGTGCGTGTGCACGCATCGCATATCTTTCTTATCCATTCATCTGTTGATGGACACTTAGGTAGCTTCCATATTTTGGCAATTATAAATGATGCTGATATGAATATTGGAGTGAATGTATCTTTTAGAATTAGTGTTTTCTTTTAGGGAGGGACATATATCCCAGAGTGTAATTGCTGGATCATATGGCAGTTCTATTTTTAGGTTTTTTTAGATACCTCTGTACTGTTTTCCACAGTGGTTGTACCAATTTACATTTCCACAACAGTGTGCAAGGGTTCCCTTTTCTTCATGTCTTTGCCAACATTTGACATTTGTGTTCTTTTTGATGATAGCCATTTGACAAGTGTGAGGTAATATCTCACTGTGGTTTTGATTTGCATGTCCCTGATGATTACTGATGTTGAGTATCTATTCATGTATCGATCTGCATTTACTCTTTGAAAAAAAAAAATCTCTATTCAGTTCTTCTGCCCACTTTTTAATTAGGATGTTCATTTTTTTTATGTTAAGTGGTACAAATTCTTTATATATGTTGGATATTAACCCCTTATCAGTCATATAATTTGCAAATATTATTTTTCCATTCAGAACATTGTTATCTTAGAGCCTTTCTTCTTGTTTTGCAAAAGCATGTCCAACATTCTTTGCCTTGCTGGCCTGCAGTTTTTCCATGTTTCTTTGGCACTTACTATAATCTTAGATACAAAGATTTCCTGAATTCTGGTTGACGTCATTGAATCCTAAAACAAGTAAACATCCAGGGCAAGAGTTCACACTAAATGGTAAGTACTAACTCTCACCAGCTGTATGACTTGGAGAGGCTAATTAATCTCTGTCTCAGTCTTATTTTGAAGTGAGAATATCAATACCTTTTTTGAATAAAGTCTATATTTTTAATGCAAAATAATTTTTACATAAATATTATGTTTGTTCTCTTAGCTGATAAAATGCATTTATTAGTCATTTGGTGGCAAAAATGTAGGTTGGATCTCAAGATGTGGAAGTTGATCAATCAATAAATGGATGCCTTATTTGATCTGTGAAAGAAATAAGAAAAATTATATTTCTGTTATGGGAAACAGGGAAAATGAGGCATGTCCTAAAGAGGTAGCCTTGGATAAGGGTGGAAACAAGAAAGAAGGAAAAAGGAAAGAGGGAAAGAGACAACTTAGCATGTGGCAGAAGAGCAGGGACCAGGCAGAAAATCTGATCTTTGAAAAGTTGCTTGTAAGAAGAAAAGCTAATAAACTTTCAAGAACAAAGATATCTTGTAAGCTATTAAATTTTGCATCAGTTTATGAACCATGCTGTTCCCTAGTTATCCAACACATCAGTAATTGTCATATGTCTGTTGAATGTTGAGAGTCATTAAAGAAAAGGGATAGTTTCACTTTACTTTGGGGTTCATATGGTATATAGATCAGAGCGTAGACCAAAAAAGTAACACAAAGAAGAGTAATCAAGCCTAAGTGGAAGTAAGAAATCTAAACAAGAGTTTCTCAGGAAAAAAGGAAGATCTCAGAAACTTCTCAACATTACTGATAAGAGGACACTAGATTTCTATCTGCATATGGTGTGGACTGGGGATCAAGACAATTAAAAAAAAACAAAACAAATTTGGGCTATTGGTGATTCTCAAGCTAATGATATTTCTCTTAAAGAAATCATGTATGTGACAATCACTTGGCAGATATTATAAATATTTAAATATTTGTTAAGTATTTCAATAAATAACCTCTTTTTATATTTTTCTCTCAATATAAAAAATATATTTAAAAGATTAGCCATCATCATTTCATTGTCAACATCACCACTATGTCATTTTAACACTGAACATAGCAGATACATGGACACTTGGTAAAGTTTCGCAGGTCTCAAAATATGTCTATTTCTTCACCCATCTGTAGACAGCTTGTCAGGCACAATTTACTACATGTCTCACAAGGGAAAACTGTCTGTTTTCTAGGAGGTAATCTCACCCTGAGGGTTACATGCTTTGGTTCACCTGTCACTCAGCATTTTCTACAAAAGTAATCAGCAGCCTCAGGACACTTATTTATTTCACTATTATTGGCATATATTTCAGTTTAAACAATTTTGGAGATGTAAACTAGGAAGTTTATCATATTATCATCTGATCATGTCATATTCATTTAGAATTATGCATCAATATGATTAATTGAGCGTTATGTATACAATTGAACATATGTATGCACCAATTACATTATAGCCACACTAAAAGCAGAAGAGATCCTTTTTTTAAAGGATCCAAGTGGCATGACAAATATCTGTTAGTGAAGGTGAACAGTAGTGACAACTGGTATTATTTCAATCTGTGGTGGCCGTTTGCAACATTTTAATTGTAAATTTTTAGTTTTAATCCCAAACTTAGAGTTTTCAAAATGAGCAATTCATGTGTTATCTTGTTGTTACAGATTGCTGCCTTAAAATGTGTCCAACAGGCACAGTGTTTATTACCACTCACAGTGAATATATTCTGAAGGATTTACTTACAGTAGCTACTGAAACCTAAGAGATTCACAATTGTTTAGCCTTGTATCTTCAGAGAACACTCTACCTACTTCTGGACATACTGAATTTTGTAAACTGGCCCTATTGATCTTCAAATGCAGACTGGGTTTGTTTACCAGCCAATAATGACTCTTAGCTATAAAGAGACAGATTTGGAGAACTGTTAGGGAAAATAAGACATGACTAAAATCCCCTCCTAAAAAATCTTCTTAAGATTCTTTTTCTCCTTTCTTCCATCATCACTTCCTCTGTTTTATTATATTCAAGGATAAAGCTTAACCTACTGTAACTATAAAATTTTAGAAAGAAGGAAATATATTTTTAAAAGAAACAAAGTTTATGTAACTATTGCCCTTGAAAATTAAAGCTTGGATGGGTGGCTTATAACTAAACTGATTTCCCTTTTTCCTTCATAGAAGGAAGAAATAAAGAAGCTGACATTTTCTGAATATACCATGATAATTGTAAAGTCTACAGTGCAAATATTAATAAGATCTCACTGTGGCTGCTGTATCAGAATATTTGCCTACACATGGAATTACCATGGTATAGGTGTAGTGTACCCTTTTAAAATTTGATACATACTGCCTGATTATCCTCTCTAAATTTTATATTACATTACCAGCAAACCAGTGTTTGCAAGTTTCTATTTCTCCCAGCATCTTAACCATAACTCTCCACAAGTCCTCTTTAACTTGGCTAATTTGACTAGTAAAAAGGATATACAATTTATAGTTTATTTTGTACTGTAATATATGAGTACAAGTATTTTTCATGCATCTATTGTCCATTTGTGTTCATTTTTGAATTTTGAATTTTTATTTTTGTGTGTGCCTATCTAACATCCTCCACCCTTACGGCAGAAAGTGAAGAGCAACTAAAAATCCTCTTGAAAGTGAAAGAGGAGAGTGAAAAAGTTGGCTTAAAGTTCAACATTCAGAAAACTAAGATCATGGCATCTGGTCCCATCACTTCATGGGAAACAGTGGAAACAGTGTCAGACTTTATTTTGGGGGGCTCCAAAATCACGGCAGATGGTGATTGCAGCCATGAAATTAAAAGATGCTTACCTCTTGGAAGGAAAGTTATGACCAATCTAGATAGCATATTCAAAAGCAGAGACATTACTTTGCCAACAAAGGTCCATCTAGTCAAGGCTATGGTTTTTCCAGTGGTCATGTATGGGTGTGAAAGTTGGACTGTAAAGAAAGCTGAGCACCGAAGAATTGATGCTTTTGAACTGTGGTGTTGGAGAAGACTCTTGAGAGTCCCACTGATGCTAAAGCTGAAACTCCAATACTTTGGCCACCTCATACAAAGAGTTGACTCATTGGAAAAGACTCTGATGCTGGGAGGGATTGGGGGCAGGAGGAGAAGGGGGTGACAGAGGATGAGATGGCTGGATGGCATCACCAACTCGATGGATGTGAGTTTGAGTGAACTCCAGGAGTGGTGATGGACAGGGAGGCCTGGCGTGCTGCAATTCATGGGGTAGCAAAGAGTCAGACACAACTGAGCAACTGAACTGAACTGATCTAACATCCTCACTAGAATTTCACTTGAAAAGTAAAGGTGTTTTTTAATCTCTATTTTGTTACATTAAACGTCAAAGTATCCTATAAATATGGTTCATGAAAAAGTGTGCATTTGATAAAAGAGCAAAGAAATGAAAATGCTATTATTAGTTTAATTCAAAATCATCTCTTTCAGAGTAAACATTATTATGCAACTTTCATTTTATAAGAAAATGTTTATTATTTATAACTTTTATCAATATAAAATTTACTTTTCCATGCCAAACAATGACCATATACTTCATTTAAGATGAAGCATGAAATAACATCATAATATTCAGAAAACATAAATTATGGAGAGTAAGGTTCAGACATCAAGATGTTCCCATTTCTGCATCTGTCCTTTTGTTTCCGTTTTGTAGATAAGTTTGTTTGTACCCTTTTTTTAGATTTCGCATATAATTGAGTCATAACTCAGTATGACAGTCTCTAAGTCCATCCACATCTCTGCACAGATATAGAAAACAAACATGGTTACCAGGATGTAAGGGGATGGATGGATACGTTGGGAGATTGGGATTGACATATACACGCTACTTTTGACTAATAAGGACCTGTTGTACAGCACAGGAAACTCCACTCGATACTTTGCAAAGGCCTATATGGGAAAAGAGTGGAAATGTGGATGTGTATAACTGATTCACCTTCCTAAAACTAACACAACATAGTTGAGTAGATATACTGCAATATACTTCAAGTATACTCCAAGAAAATTTTTTTAAAGGTGTTCGCACTTTTGATTGTATAAAGAATGATACAGTGAATATGAAAGTTAAATTTCTGCTTGTGCTGTTTTGTTTCATTTTTATGGTCAAGGACAGCACAAAACATCAAGGAGAAGTCAACGACAAAATATCATGTAGGAAACGAGTTGCCAGTCCAGGTTCGATGCACGATGCTGGATGCTTGGGACTGGTGCACTGGGACGGCCCAGAGGGATGGTATGGGGAGGGAGGAGGGAGGAGGGTTCGGGATGGGGAACACATGTATACCTGTGGCGGATTCATTTTGATATTTGGCAAAACTAATACAATTATGTAAAGTTTAAAAATAAAATAAAATTAGAAAAAAAAAAAAAGTCTTGAAGACAACAGACACCATGTACTACTGCTTGAGAGCCTTAAGGAGATGAAACTAGTTTAATAGCTTGTATCGTGTATAAAAGCTATAGACCCAGTACTAACGCTTTTAATTTTTTTTTTTTGAAAGGAGTAGATTGTTCCAAGATTCTATTAATTCCTAAAAAAGCTATTGAAGAAATCCCTGGGTTCAAGTTAATCTAGGGACAGGAGAAAACATAAGGCTTCTTTCTGTGTTGCTATTATATTTTTCGTATATCTATTCTTTTTCAGAATTTTTTCCCATTAACTTACTACAGAATATTGAGTAGAGTTCCCTGTACTATACAGCAAATCCTTATTGATCACCTATTTCATGTGTAAGCATGTGTGTATGTTAATTTGAAACTAATTAATCTTCCCCACACCCCTGCATTTTACCTTTACCACCATAAATTTGTTTCTAATGTCAGTGAGTCTGTTTCTGTTTTGTAAATATGTTCATTTGTACCATTTTTTTTTAGATTCCACATAAAAGTGATATCATGATATTTACCTTTCACTGACTTATTTCACCTAATATGTTATCTTTGGGTCCATCCATGTGACTTCAAATGTTATTATTTCATTCTTTTTTATGGCTGAGTAATATTGCATTTGACTTTGTGGATCACACTAAACTGTGGACAGCTCTGAAAGAGATGGAAATACCACACCACCTGAACTGCCTCTTGAGAAACCTTTATGCAGGTCAGGAAGCAACAGTTAGAACTGGACATGGAACAGACTGATTCCAAATAGGAAAAGGAGTACGTCGAGGCTATATATTGTCACCCTGCTTATTTAACTTATATGCAGAGTACATCATGAGAAATGCTGGGCTGGATGAAGCACAAGCTGGAATCAAGATTGACAGGAGAAATATCAATAACCTCAGATATACAGATGACACCACCCTTATGACAGAAAGTGAAGAAGAACTAAAGAGCCTCTTGATGAAATTGAAAGAGGAGAGTGAAAAAAGTTGGCATAAAGCTCAACCTTCAGAAAACTAAGATCATGGCATCTAGTCCTATCACTTCATGGGAAATAGATGGGGAAACAGTAGAAACAGTGGCTGACTTTATTTTGGGGAGCTCCAAAATCACTGCAGATGGTGATTGCAGCCATGAAATGAAAAGACGCTTACTCCTTGGAAGGAAAGTTATGACCGACCTAGACAGCATATTAAAAAGCACAGGCATTACTTTGTCAACAAAGGTCCATCTAGTCACGGCTATGATTTTTCCAGTAGTCATGTATGGATGTGAGAGCTGGACTATAAAGAAAGCTGAGCGCAGAAGAATTGATGCTTTTCAACTGTGGTGTCGGAGAAGACTCTTGAGAGTCCCTTGGACTGAAAGGAGATCCAACCAGTCCATCCTAAAGGAGATCATTCCTGGGTGTTCTTTGGAAGGACTGATGTTGAAGCTGAAACTCCAATACTTTGGCCACCTGATGCGAAGAGCTGACTCATTTAAAAAGACCCTGATGCTGGGAAAGATTGAAGGCAGGAGAAGAAGGGGACGACAGAAGATGAGATGATTGGATGGCATCAACGACTCAGTGGACATGAGTCTGAGTAAACTCCGAGAGTTGGTGATGACCAGGGAGGCCTGGCGTGCTGCGGTTCATGGGGTCGCAAAGAGTCTGAGTGCCTGAACTGAACTTAATGTTACATTGTATCTAGGTACCACATCTTTTTTATCCATTTACCTGTTAGTGGCATTTAGGCTGTTTCTATGTCTTGGCTATTGTAAATAATGCCGTCATGAACATTGGGATACATCTATCTTTTCAAAATATGATTTTCACTGTATATTCCCAGGAGTAGGATTACTGGTTCATATCATAGCTATATATCTTTTTTTTTTTTTTTTTTAAGGAAACTTCATACGGTTCTCCATTCTGGCCGCACCAATTTACATTTCTGCCAATAATGCAAGAGGGTGCCCTTTTCTCTATGACCTCTGCAGTATTTATTGTTTATAGAATTCTTGATGATGACCATCCTGACTGATGTGAGGTGATACCTCATTGTAGTTTGATTTCATTTTCTCTGTTAATTAGATATGCTGAGCATCTTTTCATGTGCTTTTTGTCCACCTGCATGTCTACTTTGGAGAAATAGCTAGATTTTATGTCCATTAAAAAATTTTTTTTTTTTAATGTTGTGCTGCATTAGCTGTTTGTATATTTTGAAGTTTAACCCTTTGTTGGTCCCATTGCTTGCAGATATTTTCTCCCCTTCTGTGGATTGTCTTTTTGTTTTGTTTATGGTTTCCTTTGCTGTGCATAAACTTTTAAGTTTCATTAGATTTCATTTGTTTATTTTCATTTTTACTTTTATTACTCTAGGAGATTAATCTAAAAAGGTATTGCTGTGATTTATGTCAAAGAGTGTTCTGCCTATGTTTGCCTCTAAGAATTTTATATTACCAGTCTTACATTTAGGCCTTTAATCCATTTGATATTATTTTTATATATGATGTTAAAGAATCTTCTAAATCTGTTTGTTTCTTTTTTTTTTTTTTACATGTGGCTCTCAGTTTTCTCATCATCACCTATTGAAGAGACTGCCTTTTCTCCACTGTATATTCTTGCCTTCTTTGTTGTATTTCAGGTGACCATAAGTGCTTGAGTTTGTCAATGGGCTTTCTAGCCTGTTCCATTGATCTATAATTCTGGCTTATTCAGTGCCAGTATAAATTATTTTTAAATCATCTGGTTAAAATAATTTTACTGAAATTTTCAGAAGGAGCAATATATTATTTTTTCTATATATGAAAGTGAAGGTGTTGTTTGCTCAGTTGTGTCTGACTCTGTAGCCTGCCAGGCTCCTCCATGGAATTTTCTGGACAAGAATGCTAGAGTGGGTAGCCATTCCATTCTCCATGGAATCTTCCTAAACCAGGGATCAAACCCTGGTCTCCTGGATTGCAGGCAGATTTTTTACTGTCTGAGCCACCAGCAAAGCCCATATTTTTCCTATATATGATCATTGTATAATTGGTGTAATATAATTATTCTTCTACAATCAACCCATGGAATCAATCTTTGTATTCTCAATTGTTGTTACCATTTCAAATCACAT
The DNA here is from genome assembly GCF_002263795.3 of Bos taurus. Lineage (NCBI taxonomy): Eukaryota > Metazoa > Chordata > Mammalia > Artiodactyla > Bovidae > Bos > Bos taurus. Next base: position 21,142,364 of record NC_037356.1, read on the forward strand.
TTTATAGCTTCACATTCTATAGATCCTGGGAAGCTATAATCAAGAGAAAGTTCCATTTGGCTGGCTGCATTTCACTGGGCTTTATTGGTCCATGAAACACCCCATGCCATTGATAATGACTTATATGCTACTTGAAGAAGCTCAATACACACATATTTTCCTACAAATTTATAAGGTCCCCAATTAGAACAATATCCCAAGTCTGTATCCACTGTTTCCAATTTGTCCTCCTATATAATTGAAAAGTTTTCTCTTTTATCTAAAAGGACTTACCTTGTTCCTTAATGTTTCTTATAATGCCAAGGCACTTTCTTACCTCTTACTAATTCCCAAGGGAGGAAATTATACACTTGATTTTCCATTTTTTTCCTTTAGGAGTAGATCCGGGTTTATAGGCCTCAAGCTTTTACAACTATCATTCTCTTATTGAGGAGTATTATGAATGCTAAATAAAATACATATTTTTTAGATGAGAAATGCCAAAGCTATCACAATATTCAGAAAAACATATGATTTTATTAATAAGTTACCTGATATACTTCTTATACTCATCACATTTATTTAAGGATGAATATGCATGAGAGTTTATTCCAGGAACACTTCATTTTACTTCTGGTTATTTCAATACACTGTGGTAATTTTCCTGCCTTTTCACTGGGATCACTCTGTCTCATCAGGACAAGGTGCATCACATACTCTAACATATTATTCACCTTATTGGAATGGGTAAAACATAACTTAACACACTAGTGAGTATTGCAAAAAATACAGGGATTCTGATTAATTTCTTTTCAGTATGTTTCCAACAAAACAAATGTATAGTATGTTTATAATTGTATATGCTTCATCATCATCATTGGATACGTACTTAGCAAATTTGACCTTCTATGTTGAATGGACCACCATGTGAATTAAATCATCTGCTTACAAGTTCATAATCAGGATTCTTATGGAATTTTCCATATGCCATATTCTCTTTCTGTATGTTTCAGATGTTATTTCTCTTCTACTGCCCTCGTATTTCCTAGACTCTGGCCTCTGAACCTGCACTTCAGGTCATGGTTCCAGGTGAGTTGACACATTGGCAGTGGCGCTCTGGTTCTGTCTCTATCTCCATTTCCCACCTCAGCCCAGGTCATAGCTTCCAGTTATTTATGTGTAAGAAGAAAAGTCTAGAGTAGATGTTCTTTAACATTAGTCACTCAGCTTACTACTAAAGTTTCTAAAATACTGGCAAGAAATTTATTAGGGAATCAAGAAATAAATATTTGGTTAAATTACATACAGTGTAACAGAGAGAATGAAAATGTTTAGGTAAGAAGGGACAGCATTGTGAAAAAGGAGTGCATGTATATAACTGAACAAAATTTGGGGCAGAAGCATGATGTAATTTCTGATGACCCCTCCAAAAAAAAATGACCCCAATGACCCACTGTCCAAAAAAAATTCTAAACATATGCCATTAAAAACAACAACAACAACACTAAATTTAGCCATTTTAAGGGAAAACTGATTCTTTGGCAGTAAGAAAAGGATATGAAAAGGCTTGGGATCTCTTAACTAGATCTGGTAGTCAGAATAGAGAATATGTCCCAGAATGAGTGGCAAGAACAAGTTCCATGTTATCCAGAAGCCAAGGTCAGCAAACAGAGCATGGTACCAGGAAAGTATGATAGCTGCCAGCAGATGAAAGTGCAGGCATTACTGCTTTCCATTTGTGTCTGAGGGTTTTTGATGAACATTTGGATTGTGAGCACAAAGAAGCCAGGAACAAGTTATTTTCAGTGATTAATGCTGTAGTCAGCATTGGACAAATCTACTAGTAGGCAAGCCAAATAGGCAAATTATAAACAAGATTTTAGTCCTTGGAAAAGTGAATGCAAACTGCAACTGAGTCCCAGTACTATACAGGCAGGGGTTACCTGAAAACTCAGTCTCAAAGTTTCCATTACTAAAACTACAAGAAAAACACAAACCAGTCAAATGGTGTTTTAGATATTCTCATTATGCATGTTGTTTTGTGACTGACTGATTTTAAATCTGCATTATGTCACTTGTTAACTAGGTGATATCAGTGTGGTACTGACTCCTCTGTGTCTATTTTCCTCATTATTCAATTGAGGATTGTGATGATGTTTTGGCTGTGAGGATTAGATGAGATTATATGACTAAAATATTTAGCAGTATATATAACACAAATGCTCAGTTAATACTAACTTTTATCATTAACAGTATTGTTGTCATTGTTACAATTATCTTAATCTATTCTTGGCAAAAAGTGTATGTGGGAGAAGAAACTATACTTGACATGCGGATTGCTCCTAAGGATGAAAGCCATTGACTGATAAGAAGAATGTATTGGAGATTGCAAGGAGGAATAGTATATAGACAGGAAAGATTGGAAGAAGAGCTTACCCAAACCCATTTATAGAGTGAATTCTGTGTTCAGAAACTGTCCTAACGTTTAGCTTAAAATACATTTATTCCTTCAGACCACTTCTCAGCATTGACATTCATATTTCTTGCTTTACATATTTCATAGGAAGTTGAACCTGAGTGGGTGTATGTTTGCTTAGAAATGAACACTGTATGTTGGCATATGGTTGGAGATCCTGTGACTTTAAGAAGATACAGTGGCAGTGCAGGAAATCAAGAGAACCAGCCGACTGGATAACCAGGGGCCACGTAGAGTATGTGGAAATAAAGTGTGTAGTGGTTTAGTGTGAGAGTTTAGGAGTACAGACTTGGAACAAACCATTTCAGTAAAGCCCACCTCTAATGTTTACTATCACTCTGACTGTAGGAAAGTTACAAAATTCCTCTGAGCCTCAATTTCCTCATCTATAAAATATCACCAGGAACATTGTGAAGATTAGAGAAGTTAATGTATTTTTAATATGTATAAAGTGCTGCTGCTGCTGCTGCTAAGTCCCTTCAGTCGTGTCCGACTCTGTGTGACCCCATAGATGGTAGCCCACCAGGCTCCCCCGTCCCTGGGATTCTCCAGGCAAGAACACTTGAGTGGGTTGCTATTTCCTTCTCCAATGCATGAAAGTGAAAAGTGAAAGCGAAGTCGTCAGTCATGTCCGACTCTTAGCGACCCCATGGACTGCAGCCCACCAGGCTCCTCCATCCATGGGATTTTCCAGACAAGAGTACTGGAGTGGGGTGCCACTGCCTTCTCTGATATAAAGTGCTAGAAAGTACCAAAATATAGTAGATGTTAGTTTTCTTACCATATTTACAGCTGCTTTTTTATAGTCATTCTTAATCTTCTGAATCTCATAGACAAATATCTCCAACATAGGTTTTGGGGGAGAAGAACAAGTTTTTGAACTTTTATTTTTTCCGAGTAAGGACATTTAAATGTTATTAACTCCTGTCAACTATCATCATTATTTCATAGGACAAAGGGTATTTTAGCACAAAGAATGTGGGAGAAGACAGAATGAAAGAGTGTCCATTAAATTGACAAATAAGCTTAATTGAAAGCTCTGGGATACATTGCTTTTATTTTCTTTTCCTTACTTTTTCTCAGACATGTTAAAATCTCATTATATTATGAGGCAAATCATATTATGAGGCATAACCCAGTGGATCCTTTGGTTATACAAGTGTTAATGGAACTTCTTTTGTGAAGTTCCCAATTTGGAGCTCCATGTCAAGTTCCTTGGTGTTTCTGTGGAGGACAGAAGGAACAGCACAAGTAGGGTCAGGCCATCAGCATAAAAACATCTAGGGCTCCAGTTCTGACATAAAGAGGCTGAAACCCAGATATATTAGGGAGAATGATCACATGTCTACCTAAAGGAAGCAGAATTGTGGTTGTCACTGTATGCATAAGCACTGGATCATATTGCTGCCAAAAGAGCTGGAAGCCAGCATTTGGGAAGCCAAACTGCTAAGACGTATTGGCTTCTTTCCTACAGACACCAGATGAGAGGCTATTTGGATGAGCCTCTAGAATAAATTCAATGGGAGGAAAATGCAAATGTATGTTGGACAGATGCAGTTAGAACTCTGAGTGGAAGAATGATTTTGAAAAAGCATATTTGCTAGGATGTGTAATTTTACGAAGGGGAAAGGGCTTCCATAGGACATACTAAACTCCTTTCCCAGTACATCCTATAACTAGCTTGGGAACATTCCAAAGTTGCCTTTTAATTGTTTATGTTGAAATAAATGTCTAGGGAGCAACTGTCCCAAGAACTAAATGATACCACCGTTAAACAGAGAATATATTTTAGGGAAGGGAAATTAAAAGCTGCAACAATAGCTATTCAAATGACAAAGAAACTAACTCAGTGAATTTCCACTTTGCAAACTATCCTTTTTTTCTTCCCAATTGTTGTTAAAACCTAACTTTCAGTGTTTTATAAAGCTGTTATAAAACTTTTCACATTCCCTTATTTCGCAGTGAAAACAAAGGCATAAGATGATGTTTGCCAACCTCAATAATAATTAATGTGATTGGTTTACCTCCTATTTCCATACTGTTGCACAATTTAAAAAATATGTCAGGAGTGAATGCTGCTAAGTCACTTCAGTCGTGTCCGACTCTGTGCAACCCCATAGACAGCAGCCCACCAAGCTCCCCCGTCCCTGGGATTCTCCAGGCAAGAACACTGGAGTGGGTTGCCATTTCCTTCTCCAATGCATGAAAGGGAAAAGTGAAACTGAAATCACTCAGTCAGGTCCAACTCTTAGCGACCTCATGGACTGCAGCCTACCAGGCTCCTCCATCCGTGGGATTCTCCAGGCAAGAGTACTGGAGCTGGGTGCCATTGCCTTCTCCCAGAAGTGAATAGTACAGATATAATAGTGTCAGTCAAACATGAGAGAATATATCCTCAGTTTCTGTTCAAGTTTGAAATAGTATAGTTTAATACTTGCTTTAATTCTCTTTGACAAGTATTTGCAAATAGTATTTACATCTGTCTAAAACGCTTTGGGCTTTCTTGCTGGTTCAGTGGTAAAGAAGCTGCCTGCAATGCAGGAGACTGTCTGCAATGACTTCCACTCCAGTATTCTTGCCTGGGAAGATCCATGGACAGAGGAGCCCCCATGGACAGAGGGTTACAGTCCATGGGGCTGCCAAGTGTTGGACACGGCTTAGCAACTAAACCACTACTACCACCATAAAAATGCTTTAGGTGGTCCCATCTATTAGACAAATCCAAATCCTAATAACTACTCATTCAAAAACATATATTGATGTCTATTCTCTGCTGGACAGAAACTGAAGTGTCACATCAATGAGATAATATATATATATATACACATATGTGTGTGTATATATTCCCTGAAAGCTCAGTTGGTAAAGAATCTGCCTGCAATTCAGAGACCCTGGTTCAATTCCTGAGTCAGGAAGATCTGCTGGAGAAGGTATAGGTGACCCACTCCAGTATTCTTAGGCTTCCCTTGTGGCTCAGCTGGTAAAGAATCTGCCTGCAATGTGAGAGACCTGGGTTCAATCCCTGGGTTGGGAAGATCCACTGGAGAAGGTAAAGGCTACCCACACCAGTATTTCAGCCTGGAGAATTCCATGAACTGTATAGGCCATGGGGTTGCAAAGTGTCAGACATGACTGAGTGACTTTCACACACACACGTACACACACACACACACACACACACACACACACACGTGTGTGTGTGTGTGTGTGTGTGTGTGTGTATAGTTCATCTCCAAGAAACAATCACGGTCCATATTGTTTAACAGAATATAAGTAAGAAGACACTAATGAGCACTGGAGAACCACAGGTAGAGAGAGGATGTTTAAGGAGATGATGTTTTTAGGAGATGATGTTTGAGCTGCCTACAACCTTGGAAAGGAAATTGCATATCACGTTACAGACAGAAGACACAGAAGAAGGGAAGCATGATGCTTCAAAGAAATGCAACCATTTTAGTATTCGCTGTAGGAAGTCCAAATAAGAATGTTGCTGAGAGAACAAAAGAGTTGTTGGGGAGGTAGGTGCTGGATCATGAAGTACTAGGGAACTTGAATTCTACCATGAAAATGATGGGTATATGCTTGCCCTGCCCATTGCTTCCATTTGGACAACTCTTTATTGTTCAGTCACTAAGTTGTGTCCAACTCTTTGCAATCCATGGACTTCAGCACACCAGTCTCCCCTATTCTTCACTATCTCCCAGAGTTTGCTCAAATTCATGTCCTTTAAGTTGGTGTTGCTATCTAGCCATCTCTTCCTCTGCTGCCCCCTTCTCTTCCTCCCCTTAACCTTTTTCAGCATCAGGGTCCTTTACAATGAGTGGGCTCTTCACATCAGGTGGCCAAAGTATCACAACTTCACTCTGTCGAGTCTGGCTCAACAAGCCAGGGTTTTCCGAAAGTGCAATACGATGAGAAAATGAGAAAGACACAAAATTGAAAGTGAGGATCAGGGGACCATTACCACTCTTCTTGCTTCCTACTCACTCTAGGAAGGTTAAATTTATACTTGGAAGAAAATGTGAAGAGTTTACTGATGAGAAGTTTGGTAAGGCTTAGAGAACAGAGATGTAACATGAACTTAGACATGGGCTCAGAAATGCAACATGAGGGCAGGTTACTAGGAACAAAAGAATTCAGTAAATCGCTGTGTTGCCTCAGAAAGACCATTAGATATGCATCTTAGTCCATGCAGACTGCTACAACAAAGTGTCACAGACTGGGTACGTTATGAATGGCAGAAATTCATTTCTTATACTTCTAGAAGCTGGAAAGTCCAAGATCAAGGCCATACTCTGGTGAGGAGTCTCTTCCTGGTTCATAGTCAGGGCCTCTTTGCTGTGTCCTCATGGTGGGAGGAGGACTTCAGAGCTCTATGGGGTCTCCTTTATGAGAATACTAGTCACCTTCACAAGAGACCCACTCTCAAGACCTCAGCACCAGGCATAAACCCACCTCCTAATACCATCACATGAGCACTAAGATTTCAACATATGCATTTTGGTGGGACACAAATATTCAGACCATAGAAATATGTCATTTTGTTAAATATGCCATTATTTCTTATTTCAATAATCTTTAGATACTTCAATAACACAATGCTTCATGGAAGAACTTTGCAAACAGGGGCAGCTAAGGGAAAAGTAGCTGATTTGTTTGGGTTAATGCAGGCCAGAGAAAAGAGAACAGGTGAGGTAGAAGGATTAGCTTACAGAGCAAGGGTGACTAAGAAAAATGTAAAGCCTTTAGAACCCTCAAAATACCATAGACATGGTGGTTATGATTCAGATATAAGTTGCTGAACATTGTTTGGCTGCTTATTTTCCTATAGGCACAGAGAGTAGACGAAAGAATGAGAAAAAGTAAGCTTCAGAATGATGAACTTGATAATCTCATTTAAGATGGATTGAAAGGAACAAAGTAGAGAAATGTAAAGAAAGAGATTTAGGAATCACAGAGAAAAGTTTTGATGATTTACTTTAGGGAAAAAAAAAATCAATGGAAAGAGAGAAGATAAGGTGGGAGAAATATTATGAAGATAGAATTTCCAGGACTTGAAGTCTGGCTATATAAAGCATGACCAAAAAATTTGGGGTCAGACATGACTCCCTAATGTTGCTGCCAGTTGGAATCAAGAATTTAGGATACTGATCTTGGTATGGAAAGGGGATACCAATAAAGGGACGATGGGTCTTCTTTTGAATGAATTGACTTTTAAATGTCACTTGGCGATCCAGAGAAAGAACACACCAAGAAACATGCCAAGAAAGGTCAGTTGGGATAAGGTGGGTCATGTTCGATCTATTGAAAGAAGTGAAATGGTTTATCTAAAGGGGAAAGGTGAATAATTTGGCACTGCTGGTTAGAATAGTGAATGTGTCTGAGGAAAGTAGATGCCAATGGGAAAGGATGAAAAAGATGTAAGTAAGAAAAGACAAACCGATCTTTTCCAATTAGAGCCAACAGAATGTATTATGCAGTACTGAGAGAGGAAGCTCAATTCTATGGAAATATACCTCTCTTGTGGAAAGATATCTGATAGAGGACCAAGGGGCAATTCACTTTTCATGAGGTATGGCTTGTTGCCACTGAGTATTCTTAACAATAGATAGTCATGATACAATGGCTGACTTGAAGTAAAGAAACAAGAAGGACAAGGAAAGAGGAACCAGGAAAAGAAGAGAAGACAGAAAAGAAGTCCAATGCTACCAGATAAAATTCATTCCTCCAGGCATGCAAAAGAGAAGTGAAGATTCCCTGATGCCCTTATGGCAGAAAAGGAGCAAGGTTCATTATTTCCACATTTCTGAAGCTGCTCCCAGCTTCCCTGTGCTGCTTATAGAGCAGCACTAAACTTGCTTAGAAGGCAAACATGTCAGATAGCTTTTAAATCTTAAAAATGAATATCACCCCGTCTCCCCTTCACACTGCAAGATTAACAGCGCCTTGAAAGTGCTTCCTCAGGATGACTCGGCTCCAGTTCAAGCCACAATTCTTCATGTCAAAGCCCTCCTAGTACCCCTCCATTTCATACGAAAGGAAACCAGTGGTCATGAAACAAAAACAGTGTCTCAACAGTGGACAGCAGTGAACCGGAGTTATTACAGAACCAGTCTTTAGCACTCTCACTATTTTCTGCCTGCAGGATTCAACAGATTAGCAGTTTGGGAGAAGAGGTGATAATTAATTCCTCCTCTGAGTTTGCTGGCAGCTAAAGGAAGAGAATTCTTAAATGTTTATGGTCCCTGTGGCTTTTATTTACTGTACCCCTTATACCCAGTGGGCTTCCCTGGTGGCTCAGATGATAAAGAATCTGAAATGTGGGAGACCTGGGGTCAATCCCTGTGTTGGGAAGATCCCATGGAGAAGGGAATGGCTACCCACTCCAGTATTCTTGCCTGGAGAATTATAGGGACAGAGGATCCTGGCAGGCTACAGTCCATGGTGTCACAAAGAGCCAGACACGACCGAGCGACTTTCACTCACTCACTTATACCCACTGTCTATTCACACTCATGGATGGTAGTAGGGATATATTAGACATATATATGATGAATTATTGTGTTAAAGTGGTACAGTAGTGACCACCAATGAATCAGTCTCTACTCCTCCTATCCATGTCCTTGTGTAGTTCCAAGCCACAGTAGTCCTGGGCTGGTCATGCGACTTGCTATAGTCAAAGGACATCAGTAAACATGTCATCAACAGAGGACTCAACAGTACTTCTAGGGAATGCTGCCACCTGTAAAAAAGCTGGGGTAGGACTAAATTCCTAGAGAAAAATGGCCAGCTTATAGCTATCACAAACACATGAATGGTTTTATTTTTAATTATTGAGCCTAGCCAAACTGTTAACAGATTACTACAGTCACATGAGTGCCTTAAGCACACTGTCAAGCAGACCAACAGAATTTTGGGTAAGTTACATGGCTATGTTTCAAGCTACTAAAATTTGAAGTGACTTCTTGGACACCATTAGTTTATTGCTACAATTATATAGTCCTATATGGCCATCCCATTTTTTTTTTTGTTTTGTTTTAGGTAAACTACATTCCCTAGAACAAGAATTACTAGCTTCACTGTTAACAATTTTGAATTCTCAGACATCTGCAATATTTCTTAAAGCAAAACATGTACTATTAATAGATTTAATTTTCACACCACCAATAACCTTTAATCTATTTCAATTTATTTGCATTCTGTGCTATTCACTTTTGTTTACTATGTCTAACAAAAGTCAATGTGATTTGGTGTGTATTTTTCCTGGAATAAATTGCATATTTCAAATGAAAACATCACATTATGCTAACAGATAATTTTAGCTAAAAATGTAGGAAATTCAAATGCAAGTGGAAACGTTTGTAATTTCCTTTCAGTTATAAAGACTTGATTCTGTACCATTCAACATTGTTTTCTGGGATTTTCCTTATCTTCATGGAATTTTTTTTGTCTATCTCAGAGGAAAGCAAAGTTGGTATTGAGATATGACAATAAGACTTATTTGTAAAATATTTTACATTCGATACCTTTTATGAGACTGGCATAAGAACTATTATAAATATTACATGGTAAAAAGAGATAAATTCACAGTCAATAACTTGTGGCATATTTATATCATTTCTCTAAAATTATCAGTATATAGTAAGAAGTTAAAGAAAAGCCAAAAAAACATGCTTTCTTTACAAACTCTTTGTGTGTGTGCCAAGTCTTCTCAGTCTTGTCTGAATGTTTGCGACCCCATGGACTGTAGACCATCAGACTCCTGTATCCATTGGATTCTCCAGGCGAGAATGCTAGTGTGGGATGCCACACCCTCCTCTAGGGGATCTTCCCCACCCAGGGATTGAAGAAATATGTGTCTCATGTCTCCTGAATTGGCAGGCAAGTTCTTTACCATTAGTGCCACCTGGGAATCCCTACAAACTCTTTACTCTTCAGTAAATGGTATATATTATTCAAGGGTTTCTAACCAACTTGGTTTCTGTTCCCTCCTTTGGTTTTCTCTTTGTTCAATTATTTGTGCACATGAGAGTGTAAGCCAACATGGCAAGAAAGAGAAATGAAGTTTATCTAGCTTCATTTCACCATTAAGATTTCCAGTATATCTTTGGAAAGGACAGCTGAAGGGCTGTATATTTAGGGAACCATTTGGGAACTGAAGTAATTAAGTAAGTGTTAGTCGCTCAGCCGTGCCCAACTCTTTGCAACCCCATGGATTGCAGATCACCAGGCTTCCTTGCCCATGAAATTTTCCAGGCAATGATATTGGAGTGGGTTGCCATTTCCTGCTCCAGGGGATCTTCCCAACCCAGGGATTGAACCCAGGTCTCCTGAACTGCAGGCAGATTCTTTACCGACTGAGCTACAGGGGAAGCCCATTTGGGAACTGAGGGTTTCAGCAAATCATTTTTTAAAGAAAAGATGAGAGAGAGCTGTGGTTGATTGCTACAAACTTCTTGGAGTAGGAATCTTTTGTTCTCACAGCTGTCAACATAGGTCAGGTCACGAGGTTCCTATAAAGTTCCAATAAGACAAATGTTGTTCTCTATTCTTCAAGTTTTCATCTTGATATGAATTGAAAAGAGTTATCCCCTTCTAGGTGAGAGCATTGAGAATGGGTTATTTTGTATATTTCAGGCTATAGGCAACTTTCTTGACTTGAAACAAAAGCAATAGAATACAAAGGTTAAAGTAAACAAACAAACAAACAAACAAAAAAAGCAAACATGTATAAAGTGGAGTCAGATTTGTTCTTCCCTATTACCTATGTGTGGTGAGAGCACCTCAAAGCTGTTCTCTTAGCAAATTTCCAGTACTCAATGCAGTATCATTAGTTGTAGTCATGATGTTGTACATTAGACCTTTACACTTATTCATCCCATGTAACTGTAACTCTGTACCCTTGGATCAACATCTTCCCAGTTCAGCCCTTGCCTTAGTTCATTTAGCATAATGTCCTCAGATTTCACCCATGCTGTTGCCAATGACAGGATTTCCTTCTTTAAGAAGACATATTTTTAAGATACAGTTGTCACAGGCAAATGACAGCTGCCTTCATAGTGTTGACTTTTCACAGAGTAGACAAAAAAGATAGTGTAGTTAGTTGGCCTGTTGTTGCTGTTGCTCAGTTACATCTGACTGTGTGACCCCCACTGCATGGACTGTAGCACATGAGGCTTTCCTGTCCTTCACTGTCTCCTGGAGATTGCTCATACTCATGGCCATTGAGTCAGTGATGTTATCTATCTATCTCATCCTCTGCTGCCCCCGTCTCCTCTTGCCTTCAATGTTTCCGAGCATCAGGGTCTTTTCTAATGTCAGCTGTTCGTATCAGGTGGCCAAAGTATTGGAGCTTCAGCTTCAGCATCAGTCCTTCCAAGGAATATTCAGTGTTGATTTCTGTTAGGACTGTCTTGGTTTGATCTGCTTGCTGTCCAAGGGACTCTCAAGAGTCAAAACCATAGCTTTGACTACATGGACCTTTGTTGGCAAAGTGATGTCTTTGCTTTTTAATAGTCTGTCTAGGTTTGTCATGGATTTTCTTTCAAGGAGCAATCATCTTTTAATTTTGTGGCTGCACTCACCATCCACAGTGATTTTTGAGCTCAAGAAAATAATATCTGCCACTGTTTGCCATTTCCCCCATCTATTTCCCATGATGTGATGGTACTGGATGACATGATCTTCATTTTTTGAACATTGAGTTTAAGCATGCTTTTTAACTCTCCTCTTTCACCCTCATCAAGAGTCTCATTAGCCCCTCTTCACTTCCTGCCATATGCATGGTGTCATCTGCATATCTGAGGTTTTGATATTTCTCCCAGCAATCTTGATTCAGCTTGTGCTTCATCTAACCTTGCATTTTACATGATGTACTCTGCATATAAGTTAAATAAGCTGGGTGACAAAATACAGCCTTGACATAGTCCTTTCCCAATTTTGAGATTATGAACCAGTCCATTGTTCCATGTCCAGTTCTAACTGTTGCTTCTTGACCTGCTTACAGGTTTCTCAGGAGGCAGGTAAGATATTATGGTGTTCCCATCTCTGTGAGAATTTTCTGCAGTTTTTTTTGTGATCCACACAGTCAAAGGTTTTAGTGTAGTAAGTGAAGCAGAAGTAGATTATTTTTTTTTAATTTTCTTGCCTTTTCTATGATCCAGCAAATATTGGCAATTTGATCTCTCATTCCTCTGCCTTTTTTAAATCCATCTTGTTTATCTGGAAGTACTTGATCTGAGGAAATCATTAACTACACTTTTTTAAAAACTTAGAAAATTGTGTTACCTCATTTAATAATAATTATTAGTGTTTCTTTTTTGTTATGTAGATTGTTGTTGTCTCCTACTTATTTATAGACAAATTGATAAAAATTAAAGATCTTGAAACCTGACTTTGAGAACATAAAAATGGGGCAGAATTGATCATTTTACTCCCTTCAGCAATACTGCTATCAGGGCACATGGTCAGACACATTTAAAGGATGAAGAAGATATTTGGGGTTATCAAGAGGAAAGGAATTCACTTTAAATCCTTGGGAACAGTTGGGAGGAAGAAGGGGCAAATAAGTCTGGAGCCAAACTAGGACTCCAGGATTAAAAAGTGATAGAAAAATGATGAAAAGGTATGTTTCAAGAATAATACAGTGCTCACCAGTGCAAAAAGGAACTAATTGTTCAATGTCAGGGAGATATTCTGAGGAACAAATCACCCAATAATGTGCCTAGTACATAGTCACTGCATAAGTTGTCCCTCTTAAGTCAAAGCCTAATTTATAATGTGTAACTATCCATAAAGTGTCTCAGAGTGGAAGGTGACCAGCAATATCAGATGAATTAGAGTTCAAGAAAAAGACAGAAGCATACATGTTTCAGCAATTAGATGTTTAATTGTGACATTATTTAAAAAGTTTCTCAACCAAGACAGTAGCTGAAGCTCAAATAAGGTGGCTTGATGAGTAAAAATCACGAGAGAGCGAGCAAGAGCAAGAGAATCCAAGATTTCATGAGCCAGACTTTGAAGTGAATGAACTAGATGTGTGAACTGATCTTAAGGTGGAAAAGTATACATGCTGAGAGAAGATTGTCAATGGAAAGGATGGTGTCAAAGATAAAGAAGAAATACAGTCTATCTGTACAAACAAAACTTCAACAAAGGTAAGATATAGGATTCAAGGCAGAGACACCTTGGTTTAGGCCTTCCCTCAAGAAAAGTGTGTTAGTCGCTCAGTCATTTCCAACTCTTTGCGACCCCATAGACTGTGTAGCCCACCAGGCTCCTCTGTCCATGGAATTCTCCAGGCAAGAATACTGGAGTGGGTAGCCATTCTCTTCTCCCGGGGATCTTCCTGAGCCAAGGATCAGATCTGGGTCTCCTGCATTGCAGGCTGATTCTTTACCATTTGAATCATGGACAACAAAAAATGAATGGAAGCTGAACTGACATCTTCAGCTGCTTTGGGGTTTGTAAAAACAAGAGAAATGGGAAATTGCCAAGGAAACAGAAAATAAAATATGGCCCCTTAGGCAACTCTACAGGATATCTACATGATTAAAGTAATGATTTTCCCAGAAAGAAAGATTCAGATCAGTGGTTTACAAATAAGAATGCACAGATTAGGAAGTAATGAAAACTAGGCTCTGCCTGCTTTTAAAAATTAGAAAAGATTTTATGTGTTTGTGATTATTATAGCTACAAACTATTTTTGCTGTGTTTCTTAAGCACCTTCTTCTTGCTGTGTGCATACATGAAGGTCATACATCCCCATACACACACAACCCAGGGGAGAATTCACTAACACACATTGTAGTCAAACCATCAATAATCAAAGCTAAAGAGAGAATCTTGATAACAATAATAAAAAATGTAATTAATCTCATACAAAGGAACCTGCCTAATTCTATCAGTGTATATCATAACAGAAAGCTTAGAGACCAGGAGAGTGGGATAATATATTCAATGTGCTAAAAGAAAAAAAAGTAAAAAATCCTGGCAACCAAGAGTACTTTACAATGGAAAGCTGCCCTTAAGAAATGAAGGAGAGATAAAGACTTTCCCAGAAAAACAAAAGCAGAGGAAATTCATCACCACCAGATCTGCCTTACAAAACATTAAGAGGATTTCTTCAAGCTGAAGTGAAATGGACATTAATTAGTAACACAAAAATATAAAATTCACTGAGGTTCAAAAGTGAAGGGACATATATATACCTATGACTGACTCACATTGTTGTACGGTAAAAGCCAACATAGTATTGGAAAGCAGGTATCCTCCAAAGAAAGAAAAACCTCACAGGTAAAATATGTATAGTCAAATTCAAAATATTCTGATATTATAATAGTGTGAAGTCATTTAAGTCTAGTATACAGTGTAAAAGATAATGTATTAAAATAATGATAGCTACTATAATCCATTCATAAGTATATTAAAAATATGAAAATTGTGGCAAAAACCCACAAAATGTAGAGTGTGGAAAGGGTAGGGTTTTTGTATACAATCGAAGTTATCAGTTTAAAATAGATTTTTATATGTATAAGGTGTTTTATACAGGACTCATGATAATCATGAAACAAAAATCTTTAAGAGAGAGGAATCAAAGCATACTACTAGAGAAAATGATCAAATCTCAAGGGAAGACAGTAGGAGAATATAGGGGGGAAAAAATTACAAAATATTAAGAAAACATGAACAAGATGGCCATAGTAAATTTTTACCTATCGATAGCTACTTTAAAATAAATAGATTATATTTTCAATTAAAAAAATGTAGAGTGGCTGAATAGATTTAAAATGTGCAATGATATGCTGCCTACAAGACACTCCCTTCTTCTTTAAGAACTCAATAAGCTGCTGGCTCTTACTACAATGGCAATGGCAATGGCAATCATATAACAATATATAAACATATCAAATAAATCTTTTATATTTTACTTTATAAAAATAAAAAAGAGAAAAATAAAAAAGAAGTGAAGGAAGAGAAGGAATGAAAAATTATATTCCATGCAAATGTGTTCAAAAGAAAACTGGGAAAGGTATATTTGCATCAGTCTTTAAGACAAAGACTGTAATAAGAGATAAAGAAGGGTACTGTATGATAAAAGTGTCAATTCATCAAGAAAATATGACAATTGTAAATAGATACACATCCAATATTGAAAAACCACATTTATTAAGCAAGTATTAACAGATGCAAAGGAATAAGCATAAAAAGATGCAATAATATTAGGAGACTTCAATACCAATCTTCAACAAGAGATAGATCATGCAGTCAGACCATCAATAAGGAAATGTTGGACTTCAACTGTACTTTATGGTACAAGAGCCTAACAGACATATATAGAACATTCTATCAAAGAGCAAAGCAAGTCTGAGAAAATTTAAGACTGAAATCATATCAAACATCATTTTTGACCACAATAAAATAAAACTAGAAATCAATAACAAAAGGGAAGTTGGAATTTACAAATATGTAGAAATCAGACTCCTAAACAATCGTTTGTTCAATAAAGAGATTAAACAATACCTGAGGCCAACAGAAATAGAAACACAACATACCAAACTTTAAAAGGCTAGAAATAGGTGACCTTCGCATAGCACTAGCAACAACAAACAAAATATGTCATGCAATATTAAAAACATTTCATTCAAAATACTAATAAAACAAAGGAGATTTTGCTATTGGGAGATATTATAAAGTGTATGACCTTAAAATAAGCCAAAATATCCTATTCTCCCTCCCACAAATATATATCTAACATTATTATATATTCATATGCTATACTAATATATAATTAATTACAATTAATATATAATCATATAATATAAATATGATATATACGATGACATATAAAACTTTATATCTACATTAGCTATGTATATGTGCTTTGTATTTTTACATTCATATATAAATATATACCATTATATATTTACACATAAAAGTACATATTTATACCATATAAAATATATTCAAATCATATATAAATATATACACTTATATATATATTTGTATTTATAAATTTATTATCCCTAAATTAATTATAAAATATACAACTATATATTGTTAATGACTATATTTATTTTATATTTATGTATCATATATATTATACATACATTTTTGAGACAGTAAACAGTCTCACCACCAGACATTGAGTTTAGAAACAAACAGAAAAGAGTGAAAAAATTAATAGATGCTTTCTTTTTGCAGTTAAAAAAAAGGAACACAACATTAATTGTAATTCCTAAATGTTAGCTCCATAAAGAAAAACAAAAAGGACAGCTTATTTGAAAAACAAGCCACTGATTTAAATAGGAAAGCATTTACAATAATGTAGCTTCAGGTAGAATTCATCTTTTCTCCAGATGCTTCTGTTGTTTAATCATTAAGTCATGTCCAACTCTTTTGGGACCCCATGGACTGTGGCCCACCAGGCTCCTCTGTCCGTGGGATGTTTCCAGGCAACAATATTGCAGTGGGTAGCCATTTCCTTCTCCAGGGGATATTCCCGACCCGGAGATTGAACCTGTGTCTCCTGCATTGGCAGGTGGATTCTTTACCCTTGAGCCACCTGGGAAGCCTCCTTTCTCCGGGCAGGAGTGAACAATACTAGGACATAATGTATGCTTGAATAAGATCAAAAGCAACTGGATGCTTAAATATTTCAAAGAAAGTGAAATTGAAGTTGCTCAGTTGTGTCTGACTCTTTGCGACCACATGGACTGTAGCCTACCAGGCTCCTCCATCCATGGGATTTTCCAGGCAAGAGTACTGGAGTGGATTGCCATTTCCTTCTCCAGCAGATCTTCTCAACCCAGAGGATGGAACATTGCAGGGAGTCTGGGTCTCCCACATTGTAGGGAGACACTTTACTGTGTGAGCCACCAGGGAAGCCCCAGAAGGTGGATAGTTTATGGTTGAGAAAAAGAAAGGAAATCTGTTTTTTGCTTTTGCTAAGACAAGCCCTAGTTATTATTTTTGTTAGCATGCTTGTTTCAAGGATTAGAAACCTAAAGGCTTTGAGACTGTCAAAGGTCACACAGCTAAGTAGTGTTCAGTGTAAGAACTGGACTCAGGTCTTCTGATCCCTTGGTCTTGTGGGCTGTCCAGCCGCCTATTGAGGACAAGTCAATGAGGTTCTATCTCACTATGTACCTAGACTCAGCTTTATTGGAGAGAAAAGAGCAAGTTAGTGAGACAGCCTCCATGGGATCGAATGCTATGGTAACCAAGTGATGCAACAAATATCTAGAATGATTGTTTTGAAAATGTTTAATATTTAAAAGTTTAACTGCTCTGGAAAATCTGATTTATACTTCTTTTAACCTGTACCCAAATACTATTTTCACATATATTGCTCTTCCCATCTACTTTTACCTGCATCATTTCTCAAAAGAGAAGATGAATTTCAGATTAATCTATAAGCCATCTGTAAAGTGGTATTTTTAAATTACAGTATACAGTTTAAAGCGTAAAAGTTAAAAGTTACCTGTTGATTTGTTTTTGTCCCTGTTTTGTCCCAGGCCCTGAATCCATTCCTCTTTTTGGAAGAAGAAACTTATTTTTTCCAAGAGGAAATACCCCTGTCTTACTTTGGACGTATGACACAAGTCTCTCTCTCTCTCTCTCTCTATATATATATATATATTTGATTTTAATGTTGCCTTCAGAATGGATATTTGAACCCTAATTAAGCATCCATTTGATTAGAATAAATAGAATAAATTTCTATTTATTTAATTCAGGATAAATTTCAGAACTTATGTAGGGGATATTGGGAAAAGAAAGGAAATTTTCTTCTGGTGTTGCTAAATTATTAGGATTCTATATTTTGCAGCAGCCATTTTTTTTTCCTTTTTAACTCCTCCAAAAGTGAGCCAGGAGAAACAAGATATGAAGAAAAAGGGAATGAATTTGGGGGATATTCCTTGATCCATGTTACAGTTTTCAATAATTAGAACTGAGAAATTCTCTCTCCTGCTTGGCTAGTTTGACATTGAATTCTGTTTTTTTTTTTTTTTCTTCAAATGAAAGACTCCTGAAAAATCAGGCAAATTGAATCCAGTGATTAATGGGGAGTAAAACCACTGTGTTCCCTTTCATGCAATTAAACGTGTAATCACGGGACCTCTATTAGAACAGAGTTATATGCATGAGACAGGAATAGCATACAGTTACATCGCCTGCATTGTGCAAGGCACTCTTATCACTTAAGATTCTTGGTTGTTCATTAATATTTTTCAGTTTTTCTCGGTCTAATGCTATCTGTGGCTCTGGCATTAGTTTGCTTTAATTTATATGACAGGATTGGGACTGTTTTTGATATTGGTGTTATTATTGTTTATTTTTTAATTTAGAATATTTTTCCCCTGCCATATTACTTTCTTTTAAAATTAGTCACTAATACTTTGTGGATGTTCTGTAAACCCAGGTATGTAGTTTAACCAGAGTTCTTGACTGGGAGTGTTACAGCTCAAAATCCTGAAATCCACCAAAAGACTTAAATTTTAGGGTTCATGGATTGCTGAAATGCTGATTCTAGTCTGCCTACTCATTTGGGAACATTTTCAAAGTCATGGTGACATACATGTTTACAAATTCAAGACTTCTTATATGGTGTACGTTATATTTTTGACTAAATCTGTTTATCACCTACCAGGTTTGCAGACTTGGCCCCCACCAGGTCCTTGGATTGTTGAGGTTAGTTGTTCTTGGGACCTTGGACTGTGAGGGAGGGAACAACACAGGATATCTGGTGACAGCAATTGAACCCTTTGCTGCTGCTGTTGCTGCTGCTGCTTAAGTCACTTCAGTTGTGTCTGACTCTGTGCGACCCCATAGACGGCAGCCAGAAGGCTCTCCCGTCCCTGGGATTCTCCAGGCAAGAACACTGGAGTGGGTTGCCATTTCCTTCTCCAATGCTTGAAAGTGAAAAGTGAAAGTGAAGTCGCTCAGTCATTTCCGACTCTTAGCGACCCCATGGACTGCAGCCTACCAGGCTCCTCTGTCCATGGGATTTTCCAGGCAAGAGTACTGGAGTGGGGTGCCATTGCCTTCTCCGAGTTGAACCCTTTAAATATATATATATATACTTTCTCTGTTTTCTCAGTGCTCATCAATTCTCCTCTTTCCCCAACAAAATGCCTACTACAATTTAACTTATTAGGCGCTCAATACATGTACTTTTTTCCTTTCAAGGAGTACTTATATATTTGGGGGGTCGGGTGAGAGCTATATATTTATTTTGGAAAAATATGAATAAATAAGAAATTCCTCTTGGTCAGTGTTCATAATAACATTCAATACACTTATTGTACCTTGCAATTTTCAAAGCAGACTTCTATAATGTATCTCCTTTGATCCATAGAAAAACTCCATATAAAACCAGATGAGGGGACTCAAAAGAGAGGTTAAGTGATTTTTGTGTGAAAGTATTAGTTGCTCAGTGGTCTCCAACTCTTTGTGACCCCATGGACTGTAGCCCACCAGGCTCCTCTGTCTGTGGAATTCTCCAGGCAAGGATACTGGAATGGGTAGCCATTCTCTTCCAGGGGATCCTCCTGACCCAGGAATCAAACCTTGGTCTCCCACATTGCAGGGAGATGCCTTTCTGTCTGAGCCAAGTGATTTTCCCAAATCCCTAAAAATGTGAATATTGGAACAGTGCGTGAAACACTGTCTTAAAATATTGGCTTAAATTCTTTTTCTAGTGTATTCTGCTCCTTTCCTTAATTTCTTTTTATCCCAATAATCTTATTTGTTTGTTTATTTATTTGGCCGTATCTAGTCTTAGTTGCATCATGCAGGCTCCTTGTTGTGTCACAAGGACTCTCAAAAGTAGTGCACAGGTGTTGCTCTGCAGCACATGAGATCTTAGTTTCCAGACTAGTGATTGAACCCACATTCCCTGTATTGCGAGCCAGATTCTTAACCACTGGACCATCAAGAATGGTCCACAAATTTCTTAACAGGATCCTTTTGGCTTTTCCATTAATTTTTTTCATCCATTATTTGAAATTTCTATTAAAAAATATCTTGGCTTCCAAACTTAGAGAGGAAGAGATTATTTTGAAAATTAATCCTTCTATATCTATTTCACTTCTCATCATTCAAGTGGGAATCTATATCCAAGGGAAAGCTTTTTTCTAGGTCATAACAAGTAGGATGTTATCACTTTCTCTTTACTTTGTAACATTTGTATATTATCTGGAAATTAAAACATGTCAGAAAAGCACCAATATCCATTTTAATATTTGGTTTGAGTGTAAGATACAATGATGATTTCAATGAGTTTTCAACTGTTCCTCTCTTTCCTTCTTTGCTTGAGAGGGGAAAGATGTTAGTTGCTCAGGTGTGTCCAACTGTTTTGTAGCCTGCCAGGCTCCTCTGTCCATGAAATTCTCCAGGAAAATTACTGCAGTGGGTAGCTATTCTCTTCTCCAGGGAATCCTCCTGACCCAGGGATAGAACCTCAGTCTCCCGCACTGCAGGCAGATTCTTTACTGTTTGAGCTGCTGGGGAAGCCTTAAGAGGAAAAGGACCATGAGAAAAGTGGTTTTCCATTTGGAAATTTACATGTCTCTGAAATAAATTGGCTCTGCATTACTTGTGCTTTTCATAAACTTTCTTGTTTAAAATAATTAACTTGGTGCGAGTGAGTCTGGGTCCAGTAGACATTCTTGGACTGAAACAATTTCTTACAGAGACTGTTTTCTCCCTACAGCTCCAATCCACATTGGTGGGTCCCCTCTTTTGATGATATCACTGATGAAACACAATGTACACAATGAATTCATGAAAACTCTTTATTGTCTCAAATTGTTGATATTTTGCCTCATTTGGGAAAATATTCTTTTTCATAAGCTCTGTTCCTGAGATATTCAACTACAGAGACCTAGGAAAGTGTGTACCAAAGTCTCCCAACCCAAGAAAAAGAGGATGACGATTTAACTGCATGGGATGAGATTTTGATCCCAAATAAAACCGAGCTCAGCGGAATCATCCACACCGTAACCTCAAACTTAATGTACTGAAAAGGAGGGCAGCTGTGCCAACAAGGAGACAAGAATCGAGCAGAAATGTGCTTATTGACTCAGCAGCCCCAGCTGTGCAAGGTGACATCTGATGCAAGCATCTGTCTAGAACTCATTAAACAGAGCCCACTGAAAACCAAAAAAAAAAAAAAGATGGAAATTATTTCAAAAAGGCAGCAGGTGTTGCTTCTAACTTGCAACAGTCATCAGGAAGTTTCATTTAAATTCCTATGCCAACAGATGCAGGATTTTTTTCCTGAATAGGCAATCACTTGACAATGAAGCAGAGAAGCTCAAGCTGAAATTTCCCTGGGATTCAATATTACCTACAGATTGGTGAGAATTGCTGAATGATTAAGATGACAAAGAATATTGTATTTTTAGTATATCATGGTATCAAATTTTTCTGGCATGTCATTCAAAATTCTGAAAAGAATGAAGTAAATTTTGTTTTTATAACATGAAAAAATATAACTCAGTAATTAAAATCTAGGCTGTCTCATAGATTCATGTTTTTTTTCTCTTGAGGAGTTATGAATTCAGTGCTTTAGTTAAAATATGGGATTTGAAAAATAAACTGTAGGAAAAATAATTTAAGTGTAGTCTATGAAAAATGTTTTTATTTGTCATAGCATAAAAGATTATATATAGAGTTTACTTCTATAGCATAAAAGAGTATTGAAATTACTAGAAACATATTTAAATCTCTGACAAAATTTTCAGTTCATATTTCTCTGGTAAAGTTGGTTCATGGACCTGCTTTCCCTGTTGAGAGGTCCCCACACAAACAGCAGTTTTCAGGACATCAGCAGAGTGTTCAGGGATTCATCTTAGTTCTGACAGTATCTACCAGAGAGAGTGAACAAGACTACAAATCAGAGTTTTCAAAGATCTCCTCCA
Source organism: Bos taurus (assembly GCF_002263795.3). Taxonomy (NCBI): domain Eukaryota; kingdom Metazoa; phylum Chordata; class Mammalia; order Artiodactyla; family Bovidae; genus Bos; species Bos taurus. The sequence goes on from NC_037356.1 coordinate 21,164,744, forward strand.
ACATGGAATGCAAATTCCAAGTCCCGGTTGTTTGCTACTTGTGTCTGTGTGTGTTCAGTCATGCCCACCTCTTCGTGACTTCGTGGACTGTAACCCATCAGGCTCCTCTACCCATAGGCTTTCCCAGGCAAGAATACTAGAGTGGGTTGCCATCTCCTACTCTAGTGCAACTCCCCAACCCAGAAATTGAACCCATGTCTTTTGTGTCTCCTGCTTTGGCAGATGGATCCTTTACCACTGAGCCACCTGGGAAGCCTTATTGCTGGTACTTCTGGCCAACTAGCTATAGATCAAAGGCTCCCACGACCTTCTCCTTAAGTTTGATTAATTTGTTGGCTCACAGAACTCAGAGAAAAAGATTGCTTATTTATTGTAAAAGGATGCAGCTGAGGAAAAGCCAAATGGTAGCGGTGCATAGAGCAAGGTATGGGGAAAGGGCACAGAGCTTCTATGTTCTCTCCAAGGCACTCTATCCAAATCTTCATTTGTTCACCAACCTGGAAGCTCTCCAAGCACCTTCTTCTGGGGTTTTTGTGTGGCATGTGCTTAGTCATTTGTCATGTACGACTCTGTGACCCTATGCACTGTAGCCCACCAGGCTCCTCTGTCTATGGGATTCTCCAGGCAAGAATCCTGGAGTAGGTTGCAATTCCCTTCTCCAGGGAATCTTCCTGATCCAGGGATCAAACCCAGGTCTCTTTCATTGCAGGGGGATTATTTACCATCTGAACCCAGGGAAGGCACTTTTGGGTTCTTATGGAGGTTTCATGGCACAGGCATGATTAAATCATTGATCACTGGGGACTGCTTTAAGGTCTAGTCCCTTTCTCCTCCCAGAAAATCAAGTGGTGAACCAAAAGTTCAGTCTCCATTTTCATTAATGGTTTCTTTGGCAATTAGCCCCACCCTTAACTGCTCTCCAAAAGTCATATAATTAACATAAACTCAGTTGTGGAAAGGATTTATTATGAATAACAAGATATCCATTTCACTTTTATGGCTCTGAAGCAGATAGTAGAAAGGGAAAATAAAACCAAATATTATGACAAAATATACTTCCATTGCTCTTATGACTTAGGAAATTATAAAGGTTCTGAGAGCAGTGAGCCAGGAGCTGTGGAAGAAGACCAAATATTTATTTCTTATAAATCATAATATCACACCTCATATGGATTTTCAATTCATGTCTTCATTTAAACAGTACAATTTCATGACTCTCATCATAAGTTAAATAATCCTGAATCCTTTTTGAAAATAATCTGAGTAAAAATAATGACATTTGGAATTATAGTGTTAGTATTCTAGTGGTATCAAAGAGAACAGTAAAAGCATACTACCTGAAATTGTTGCCACTTTTAATTGATTTTGGGGGCGCTAACTGACAAAGTAAGAACATTTGAGTTAAAATTTAGACAGTGTACACAGAATGTGAATGAAAATTCTTACTTTACTGTAACACTCAAGAATAGACTTTCTTAACACAGGATTCTTGCATAAGAATTAGAAGATCTATACATTTCAATAAAGATTTTTAATATCTTTATTTTCACTAATCTTTAATCCATATTTAGAATTTCCTTCCATTAGTATAGCAAAAAATCACAATTATATGAGCTGTGTTATGATTATATCATCAGTAGAATTCAGAGAAATTCACAATTATGTAAAGTTTAAAAATAAAATAAAATTAAAACAAAAACAAAAACAAAAAAAAAAAGAGAAATTCTCATATGAAATGTTTGTTAGCAGACACCTCAAAGTCATGACTTAGAAATTGTAGTATTTATTCCACGGTTGAAGTGAAAGTAGCTTAGTCATGTCCAACTCTTTGTGACCCCATGGGTTATAGAGTCCATGGAATTCTCCAGGCCAGAACACTGGAGTGGGTAGCCTTTCCCTTCTCCAGAGGGTCTTCTGAACTCAGGGAAGGAACCCAGGTCTCCCACATTGCAGGTGGAATCTTAACCAGCTGAGCTACAAGGGAAGCTCCATTTACATGGTTGCCACTGCTGCTGCTGCTAAGTCGCTTCAGTCGTGTCCGACTCTGCGCGACCCCATAGACAGCAGCCCACCAGGCTTCCCCGTCGCTGGGATTCTCCAGGCAAGAACACTGAAGTGGGTTGCCATTTCCTTCTCCAATATTTACATGGTTAGGTCTTATTAATTAAGCTTTTTTTTTTATTATTTCTGAAAGGGTTGTGCACATCCAGTTTCCAACATGTTTGGAAGGTTTCCCAACATTGTGGGAAGGTTTCTCCACCATCAACAATTTTTGAAAGCAGCTGGATGTCCTACAATTTAACTCAATTCTGCCTCTATTTACCCAGTGAAGGACTCAGCTGCCCAACACTGCCCACCAATTCAGATGGTGACCACAACCCCAGATACCTAGGGAAGAGAATGTCTACCCACTCCAGTATTCTTGCCTGGAGAATTCCATGGACAGAGGAGCCTGACGACTACAGTCCTCTGGGTCACAAAGTAATCTCAAACATGACTGAGACACTAAAATTTTGACTTTTCACAGGTCATCAGTTCACGTCAGTTCAGTGTTTTATTCTTTGTGACTACATGGATTGCAAAACGCCAGGGTTCCCTGTCCATCACCAACTCCCAGAGCTTGCTCAAACTCATGTCCATTGAGGCAGTGATGCCATCCAACCATCTCGTTCTCTGTCATCCCCTTCTCCTTCCACCTTCAATCTTTCCCAGCATCAAGGTCTTTTCCAATAAGTTAGTTCTCCGCATTAGGTAGCCAAAGTATTGGAGCTTCAGTGTCAGCATCAGTCCTTAACAATGAATATTCAGGACTGATTTCCTTTAGGATGGACTGGTTGGATCTCCTTGCAGTCCAAGGGACTCTCAAAAGTCTTCTCCAATAACATGTTCAAAAGCATCAATTCTTTGGTACTCATCTTTTTTTATATACTAATTCTCACATCCATACATGACTACTTGAAAAACCATAGCTTTAACTAGATGGACCTCTGTTGGCAAAGTAATGTTTTAATATGCTGTCTAGGTTGTTCATAGCTTTTCTTTTAAGATCATGTGTCTTTTAACTTCATGGCTGCAGTCACCATCTGCAGTGATTTTGGAGCCAAAAAAAAAAAAAAAAAGTCTGCCATTGTTTCCACCATTTCCCTATCTATTTGCCATGAAATGATAGGACCAGATGCCATGCTGTTTTGTGAATGTTGAGTTTTAAGCCAACTTTTTCACTCTCCTCTTTAACTTTATCAAGAGGTTTTTTAGTTCTTTGCTTTCTTCCATAAGGGTGATGTCATCTGCATATCTGAGGCTATTGATATTCCTGCCAGCAGTCTTGATTCCAACTTGTGCCACATCCAGCCCAGTGTTTCTCAAGATGTACTCTGCATATAAGTTAAATAAGCAGGGTGACAATATACAGCCTTGATGTACTCCTTTCCTGATTTGGAACCAGTCTGTTGTTCCATGTCCAGTTCTAACTGTTGCTTCTTGACCTGAATATAGATTTCTCAGAAGGCAGGTGAGATGGTCTGGTGTTCACATTTGTTTAAGAATATTCCACAGTTTGTTGTGATCCACACAGTCAAAGGCTTTGGCGTAGTCAATAAAGCAGAAGTAGATGTTTTTCTGGAATTCTCTTGCTTTTTTGATGATTCAGCGGATGTTGGCAATTTGATCTCTGTTAGCTCTGACTTTTTAAAATCCAGCTTGAACATCTGGAAGTTCATGGTTCACATACTATTGAAGCCTAGCTTGGAGAATTTTGACCATTACTTTGCTAGCCTGTGAGATGAGTGCAGTTGTGCAGTAGTTTGAGCATTCTTTGGCATTGCCTTTCTTTGGGATTGGAATGAAAACTGGCCTTTACCAGTCCTGTGGCCACTGCTGAGTTTTCTAAATTTGCTGGCATATTGAATGCATCACTTTCACAGCATCATCTTTTAGGACTTGAAATAACTCAACTGAAACTCCATCACCTCCACTAGCTTTGTTCATAGTGATGTTTCCTAAGGCCCACTTGACTTCACATTGCAGGATATCTGGCTCTAGGTGAGTGATCACACCATCGTGTTTATCTGTATCATGAAGATCTTTTTTGCATAGTTCTTCTGTGTATTCTTGCCACCTTTTCTTAATATCTTCTGCTTCTATTAGGTCCATACCATTTCTTTTATTACCAGTTCTTTATTGTGCCCATTTTTGCATGAAATGTTCCCCTGGTATCTCTAATTTTCTTAAAGAGATCTCTAGTCTTTCCCATTCTATTGTTTTCCTCTATTTCTTTGCATTGATCACTGAGGAAGGCTTTCTCATCTCTCCTTGCTAGTCTTTGGAACTCTGCATTCAGATGGGAATCTCTTTCCTTTTCCTCTTTGGCTTTAGCTTCTCTTATTTTCTCAGCCATTTATAAGGCCTCCTCAGACAATCATTGGCCCTTTTGCATTTCTTTTTTTGGGGGAATGTATTGATCATTGCCTTCTGTACAATGTCATGAGCCTCCATCCATATTTCTTCAGGCACTCTGTCTATCAGATCTAAATACCTAGAATCTATTTGTCATGTCCACTGTATAATAGAAAGGGATTTGATTTAGGTCATATCTGAATGGTCTAGTGGTTTTCCCTACTTTATTCAATTTAAGTCTGAATTTGGCAATAAGGAGTTCATGATCTGAGCCACAGTCAGCTCCTGGTCTTGCTTTTGCTGACTATAGTGATTCTCCATCTTTGGCTGCAAAGAATATAATCGATCTGATTTCAGTATTGACCATCTGGTGATGTCTATGTGTAGAGTTTTCTCTTGTGTTGTTGGGAGAGAGTGTTTGCTATGACCAGTGTGTTCTCTTGATAAAACTCTGTTAGCCTTTGACCTGCTTCATTTTGTACTACAAGGCCAAATTTTCCTGTTACTCCAGGTATCTGTTGACTTTCTACTTTTGCATTCCAGTACCCTATAATGAAAATGATATCTATTTTGAGTGTTAATTCTAGAAGGTCTTGTAGGTCTTCATGGAACCTTTCAACTTCAGCTTCTTCAGCATTACTGGTTGGGGCATAGACTTGGATTACCGTGATATTGAATGGTTTGCCTTGGAAATGAACAGAGATCATTCTGTCATTTTTGATATTGCACCCAAGTACTGCATTTCAGACTCTTTGTTGACTATGATTGCTGCTCCATTTCTTCTAAGGGATTCTTGCCCATAGTCATAGATATAAAGTTCTTTTGAGTTAAGTTCAACCAATTCAAATCCATTTTAGTTCACTGATTCCTAAAATGTTGATGTTCACTCTTGCCCTCTCCTGATTGACCTCTTCCAATTTGCCTTGATTCATCGATCTAACATTCCAGGTTCCTATGCAATATTGCTCTTTATAGCATCAGACATTACTTCCATCACCAGTCACATCCACAGCTGGGTGCTGTTTTTGCTTTTGCTCTGTCTCTTTATTCTTTCTGGAGTTATTTCTCTGCTGATCTCCAGTATCATATTGTGCAACTACTGACCTGGGGAGTTCATCTTTCAGTGTCCTATCTTTTTGCTTTTACATACTGTTCATGGGGTTCTCAAAGCAAAAGTACTGAAGTGGTTTGCCATTCTCTTCTCCAGTGAACAACATTTTGTCAGAACTCTCCACCATGACCTGTGTCTCTTGGGTGGCCCTACATGGCATGCCTCATAGGTTCATTGAGTTAGAGCAGGCTGTGGTCCATGTGATAAGTTTGGTTAGTTTTCTGTGATTATGATTTTCATTCTATCTGCCCTCTGATGGGTAAGGATAAGAGGCTAATGGAAGCTTCTTGATGGGACAGACTGACTGGGTCTTGTTCTGATGGGCGGGGCCATGCTCAGTAAATCTTTAATCCAATTTTCTGTTGATGGGTGGGGCTCCTTTCCCTCCTTGTTTGAACTGAGGGCAAACTCTGGTGGAGGTAATGAAGATAATGGCTACCTTCTTCAAAAGGTCCCATAAGACACTGCTGCACTCAGTGTCCCTAAGCCTGCAAAAGGCCAGTGTCAACCCATGCCTCTGCCAGAGACTCCTGGACATTCATGGGCAAGTCTGGATCAGTCTCTTGTGGGGTCACTTCTCCTTTCTACTGGTCATAATTGTCTTTAACTGGAGATACTTAAGAAAGCATTATAAAAGCATTATAAAAGGCAATAGCATAAAAATTGTTAAAATGAATGGTAAAATGTTAGACTTTCAAAGGTGGACTGTAAGAAAATGTATGCAGAGTCGAGAGCACTCTTGCCTAGTTTGTGTCATGTGAGAAATACCAAGAGAAAGCTGCATTTCTGCAGCATTAAAGGGAAAGACTCAGCATTTGAAACTTAGTTACTAGTGTTGGCTCATCTAAATATGTTATCCCTTGTAAATTTAAAGTTTTATCTTTTTTTAAAAAGAATTATTAGAAAAAGACTTCTGACTATATACTTTTTTAGGGTCTTCTGGTGGTTAGGTACACTCTAGTTTAGATCTTTGTGTACTCTAATCCCTAGTCTAGTAGAGTCTGAGTGAACTCCAGGAGTTGGTGATGGACAGGGAGGCCTGGCATGCTGCGATTCATGGGGTCACAAAGAGTTGGACATGACTGAGCGACTGAACTGAACTGAATCCCTAGTCATTGGTCTAGTTAGGAATTACTGGTATGATCACTCACCTCAAGCCAGACATCCTGGAGCTTGAAGTCAAGTAGGCCTTAGGAAGCATTACTACAAACAAAGCTAGTGGAGGTGATGGAATTTCAGCTGAGCTATTTCAAGTCCTAGAAGATGATGCTGTTAAGGTGTTGCACTCAATATGCCAGCAAATGTGTGAAACTTAGTAGTGGCCACAAGGCTTGAAAGGTCAGTTTTCACTCCAATACTGAAGAAGGGCAATGCAAGAGAATGTTCAAACTATCGCACAGCTGCACACATTTCACATGCTAACAAAGTAATGCTCAAAATCCCCTAAGCTAGGCTTAGACATTATGAAAACTGAGAACTTCCAGATGTTCAAGCTGGATTTAGAAAAGACAGAGGAACAAGAGATCAATTTGCCAAACATCTATTGGATCATAGAAGAAGCAACAGGATTCCAGAAAAACATCTACTTCTGCTTCATTGATTATGCTAAAGCCTTTGACTGTGTGGATCACAACAAACTGTGGCACATTCTTAAAGAGTTGGGAATATCAGACCACCTGACCTGCCTCCTGAGAAACCTATATGTAGATCAAGAAGCAAACAGTTAGAACCTGACATGGAACAATGCACTGGTTCTAAATTGGGAAAGGAGAATTTCAAGATTATATATTGTCACCCTGCTTATTTAATTTATATGCAGAGTACATCATGTGAAATGCCAGGCCGGAAGAAGCACAGGCTGAAATCAAGATTTCTGGGAGAAATATCTATAACCTCAGGTATTCAGATAACATCAGCCTTATGCAGAAAGTGAAGAGGAACTAAGCAGCCTTTTGATGACGGTGAAAGAGGAGAGTGAAAAAGCTGGCTTAAAACTCAGTATTCAAAAAGCTAGGACCATGGCATCTGGTCCTATCACTGCATGGCGAATAGATGGGGAAACAATGGAAACAGTGACAGACTTTATTTTCTTGGACTCCAAAGTCACTGCAGATGGGACTGCAGCCATGAAATTAAAAGATGCTTGCTTCTTGGAAGAAAAGCTATGGCGCACCTAGACAGCATATTAAAAAGCAGATACATTTCTTTGCCAACAAAGGTCCATCTTTTCAAAGGTATGGTTTGTCCAGTAGTCATGTATGAATGTGAGAGTTGGAGTATAAGGAAGGCTGAGCACTAAAGAACTGATGTCTTCAAACTGTGGTGCTGGAAAAGTCTCTTGAGAGACCCTTGGATTGCAAGGAGATCAAACCAATCAACCCTAAAGGAAATCAGTCCTGAATATTCATTGGAAGGGCTGATGGAAGCTGAAGCCCCAATACTTTGGCCACCTGATACGAAGAGCTGACTCATTGGAAAAGACCCTGATGCTGGGAAAGATTGAGGGCTGGAGGAGTAGGAGGCGACAGAGGATAAGACAGTTGGATGGCATCATCAACTCAATGGACATGAGTTTGAGCAATCTCTAGGTGATAGTGAAGGACAGGAGAGCCTGGTGTGCTGTAGTCCATGGGATTGCACAGATTTAGACACAATTGAGTGACTGAACAACAACTGGAAGACTAAATGGTTTTCTCACATCCACAATATAGGATCTTAATTATATCTGCAAAATTCTGAGGACTGTAAGAGCAATTTAAGGCCAACAGCTGATGTCCTTGAAGGATCCACTCTCCTCTTTACAGAACACTTTCCCTAAGTCAATGGAGGTTAAAACTTGTCTTTCATTTTCATATTTGAGAGCTTCCCTGCTGGCTCATTTTCATATCAGGGGAGGAAAATGTACAAAGTAACATTTTAAAGTTAATATCTTGCCATGAGTTAAAGCACCAGGCTAGAAAATGTATTTCCTTAGCTGAATTTTAAGATTTACTAAAAACATATATGGTGTCATGAGTTAATGGATATTGTTCAGGGTTAGGACATAGATTTACAGGTCATTATCTTAGAGGTGATAAGTGAAATTAAAATTATGGCGCTTATGCTGAGAAAACAGCATAGACAAGGGTGAACTCATAGGAGGAGAAAGGCTCTCACAAAACATAGGAAACAAAATATTAAAACAATAAGACATTAATGAACATCAGAGAAAATTGGGATAATTAGTTTGATCAGTGACCTTAAAGCAAGTCACTTTATCAAGTGATGAGTGTAAGGGAAGGTTGTTCACAGCACTTAAACCACAGAGTTTGAAGTAAAGATAAGTGATACAAAAATAGATTTTTTTTTCTGAAAATTTGACTGAAAGAGTTCAAGCCATAGCTATAAATGATAATGAGATTTTAATATAGCCAGTGTTATGAAATAATGAGACAATAATGATGAGAACCATTATTCTTGAACTGAAATACCAAAAAACAAAAAGCAGATCAATAAACATTCTAAAATTAGTAAAGAAAATCCTAAACATTAAATAAGAATATAAACCACATATTTAAAGTGATGTTAATTTAGTTTCTTACCTGTAGATTTCTAAGTGATATTCAATCACAAAACTATTGGCATAGCATTATGTAATAATCATATAAGTTTGAAAACAATTAAATTTCAAATAAAAACTTTAAAAAGAAAATCATTAATATTATAATATTTATTTTATTATATTTTTGTTGGATAATATATCAAAAAATTTAAAGTGCAGCCCTACCAGATAAGAAATATATTTTATAAGGTAAATCAAATGTTTTAGGTCAGTGCTGACCAATGGAAATATAATGTGGAGAACATATGTAATTGTATGTTTTCTAGCAACCACATACTAACAGTATTAAAAAAAATGAGATGAAGTTAATTTTAATGTATTGCCCTTAACCTAATACCAAATACTATCATTTCAATATTTAATCAATATAAAATGTTTAATGAGATATTTTTGTTTTTTTTAATACATTTTTTGAAATTGAGTGTATATTTTACATTTCCAAGACATCTTATTTCAGACCAGCCACAGTTTAACTGCTTAGTAGCCACATGTGGTTCTGTGCTATGTAGTATGTGCTCAGTCGCTCAGTCATGTCTGACTCTTTGTGACTACGTTATAATTTAAGATTCTAAAGAACTTCAAAAAAAGTCACACTTATGTGATTCAGTATTAGAAAGTTTTAACTCATTGCTATGAAGATTTTCACTTTACCCTCTTCTTTTCTCCCAGCCTCCAAATGAGTTATTCTATTTCTTCAGACTATTTTGATTTAGACCATTTTTATTTTATATAAACACACTTCATATATATATCAGTTTATTGTAAATGACATAAATGCTCACACTGTTCTTTATAAACTAGTTCCTCCACACTAAATTCTTAACATAAATGTATTGTTCTTTTGAGCATAACAATAACCTCATCCTCTATGTCCATTACGAAGGGATAAGAAAAGTGTAGTCCTTAACTGATCCCATTCCTTCTATTTTGTTGATGATGGCAGGTACAAAATGGTGGCCACACTTGTCCTCAGATATTGAGATATTGGTTTTTGGCTTCTCTCACTGAGTATAGTTAGACCTTTGATCATAGGTTATTCACTGTCCATTGGCTGGATTTCATTACTAACTCAATTCTGGAGATTGCCTTCAGATCCACAAAATGCTCATCTATTGTCTTTATATAACAGATATAATCAGGTATGATACAGAGATATAACAGGAATGCACAGAAATACACAATGGGTATAATACTATCAGGATAATTTTTGGCCCTACTCAGAGTGCTCTTGACATTTCCACTATCTGTCGACATTACACTTTGCTGTGTTAAAAGTGAAGGTTCATTTCAATATTTGGCAAAACTAATACAATTTTGTAAAGTTTAAAAATAAAATTAAAAAAAAGTGAAGGTCCAGCCATGTTTTCTTCCTCATTAAAATTGGTTAAATTGTATTTCTTTCATTCTTTTTGTTTGTTTTTCCTTTATGTTTGACATTCAATAATGTACCAAGGCATGGCTTGATTTTTCATTCTGGATTGTGTTTTTTCTGACACATGCTAGTCCTTTAAATATTCAGATCCTATTCTTGTTTCAGAAAACAATTTTTAATCATAATATCTTCTTTATCTTTCTAATATTGATTTTATAAATTATATTATATGGAAATATTTTGGAATATTTGTCATCTTTCATTTTCTTTTCTGTTTTCTTTCACTTTCTTTTCTGTTCTAATTGATCTTTTTCTTCATTTAATAAAATACCAATCTTTTCTTCTACAGAGAAATAGGATTTTCAGTCATGAATTATCACATCCATTTATAGATTAGCTCTTGAAAGATTTATTTTGTTCATCAATGTCTTTCTTTAGTTTTGCAATTTATATACTTTTTCTCTCTGTTGTTTTATCCTCATGTCTTTGAGATCTTGTCATATCCAATTAATTTTCTAAGCAAAAGTTTTTATAGCAACTTTTACGTGTTTGTGACTTCCCTGGTGGCTCAGATGGTAAAGCATCTGCCTACAATGCGGGAGACCTGGATTCGATCCCTGGGTTGGGAAGATCCTCTGGAGAAGGGAAAGGCACCCCACTCCAGTACTCTTGTCTGGGAAATCCCATGGATGGAAGAGCCTGGTAGGCTACAGTCCGTGGGGTCACAAAGAGTCGGACACGACTGAGCGACTTCACCTTACTTTACATGTCTGTGAAATGTTAAACTCTTCTTAGAGAATTTAATTTCCATCTTGGTATTTTTTACTGGTATTCTGTGTGTAAACTCTACTCCCCCCCCAATTTGTCTATATGATGTCTATTTTAAAAGAGATTTAATGTAATCGATTTTCTGTATTATGTTATATGGAGATCTTCTATCACTGATTTTACCTTACCTGAAACCTGTTTGTCTTCTTCACTGAACTGTAATCTAAATGTCCTTTGGTTTTGTACTTGAGAGTAACCAAAGAGAGGGAGAACTCAGCAGGAATGTGTGAAATACTTTATTGAAGGAAATGGTTCTAGGCTTGATTGATTGTTTTTCTATGAGACTTTGGTAGATGTCTTGTCAAATGTTCTCCATAGAATAGGAATTATACATTCCACTTCTATGGGGGGAGATTGTTGAATTTTGCACTATACTCCCTATTTATTTTGGGAAACCAGGACAGCTACGTAGTTAAGAATCAGTTGGAACTGGTAAATTATATATGGAATTTAGAAAGATGGTAACACTAACCCTGTATGTGAGACAGCAAAAGACACACAGATGTATAGAACAGTCTTTTGGACTCTGTGGGAGAGGGTGAGGGTGGGTTGATTTGGGAGAATGACATTGAAACATGTATATTATCATATGTGAAATGAATCACCAGTCCAGGTTTGATGCATGAGACAGGGTGCTCAGGGCTGGTGCACTGGGATGACCCAGAGGGATGGGATGGGGAGAGAGGTGGGAGGGGGGTTCAGGATGGGGAACACAAGTACACCCGTGGCAGATTCATGTCAATGTATGGCAAAACAAATACAATATTGTAATTAGCCTCCAATTAAAATAAATAAATTTAAATTAAAAAAATAAAAATTAAAAATAAAGGAACAAAATTATCCCAATAGTAGCTATAATCACAAAAGATCACAAAAAATACACGAAGAAATTAAGAGAATTTTTATATAATGATTTTTACAATATATATTGCCCATGTTTAAAAGGTGAAAATTTTTATAGTGAATGTGCAAAATAATCATATGATCCTTGCCAAATTAAACTATACTGAAATAAAACATGATAATCATAAGTTAAAGATAACTTTTTGCTTTCAGCCTAAATTCAATTACTCTATGTTGTAAGAGTAATAATGCAAAGGAAATTTAATCTTATAAATGCACTTGTATAAGGAAGAGACATACATCTTAAGAAAGAAGTGTTGACTAGACTCTGTGACCTGACTGCTAGCAAATGTTATAGGTAAGACAGTCACTATTAAAATCCAATTAGCATCATTTAGTTCAAAGAAGAAATTAGAAATAAGTATTCATTAATTCTTTCAAAGATGTATCTATTGAGCTTCCATTATGAGTACAGACGTTTTCTAGATTCAAAGTATACAACAGAAAATGAGGCACACAGTCTTACATGCTAGAGGGGGTGATAGTAATATACAAGCAGACAAACGAACATACACTATAACTGGAGACTCCATGAAGAAGAATGAGGTAGGACAAGGGGTAGAGAGATATAGTTGATTAATTGGATGTGTTGCTTTTCAGAGAGATCTGTATGAAATGATTTATGCGTCTAATATATTTGATGAAATAGTTTTAAGAATTTAGTTCATATAAAATATTTCTAGTTTATTTGCATGACAGTTTACATGTGTCTCTTCATAGGATTTGGCACTTATACAAGAGAAAGTATTTCCAAGTATTTGATAAATTTTGAATATACCCTCAACTAAGTAATGAAAAATCATAGGATGATTGTATTGATGTTGAAATAACATGATGGCAGAAAATTAAAGAAGTGCCAGCTCATCAAATCTGCTATTGAAATGTGTTCAGACAGTCATAGGATATTAGGTAGATAAGCATTAGTAAATTAGGATGACGTCAAATTATAAGTCAAATTATGACATATAAATGTGAATTCATTAAGTTTTCAAATTGGTGACATTCCAAATTCATTTTTAATGAAATAAGAAGTGATATGCAGAATGTCCATGCTTATACTAATTTTATTGGCTGAGCTTAGTAAAGGTGTTGACACAAATTTTTCTAATGAGAAAAAAAGTCACTTTTTCATGACAAAGAAAATCCAATATTGAAATACTTACCTGATACAACATGATTATACAAATTTGCATGCTTTGTTGTTTTAAAAAGCTAAGTAAACTTGATTAGATATTCTGTGTTGTGAAGATACCACCTTGAATTAAATGCTCATTGACTCAGAATTCAGTGAGAAAATTCAAACAAGGTTTGAGCTCAAACCTTAACAATTTGACTTTTACAATTTTGAGTGAATTAATTTAAAAAATAAATAATAAATAATATTGTCTCTGAGATTTTTTAATTATACTTTTGGGAATGCAGAAATGTTATATGATATATTTGGAGAGGTACATCCAACCTGAAAAATATACTATAGTTTTTGATAATCTATTCATCAACTTCCTCTAAATGAAAAACTAAAGAAAGTACTTTATACCTGGATTTCTAAATGTAAATGGCATTTTGTTTTTATTTTCAATTTTCTGGCCCAGCAAGCTGAGCATTGCAATTTAGACTTTATGTAAATATTACACTCACAATATTTATAATTAGAATACATTTCAGTTTCTCATTTTGCAATAAGAATATTATTCACAATGTCAGGTAATAAAGGTTTACTAGATATTATATATCCAATTTAAAATACAGAAATAAATTGAAATAAAAATACAACTGTTATCTGGAATAGCCAATTTTAATATATTATTAAAATTAAAGTGATTTAAAAGTAAATTAAAATTTTTATAATAAGCAGATGTCAACATTTTATGATATATAAACATTTAATTACATAGAAAAATATTATTATTTAAATATGAGAGTAGCGCTAGTAGTAAAGAACATGCCTGCCATTGCAGGAGACAAAAGAGACATGAGTTTGATCCCTGAGTCAGAAAGATCCCCTGGAGCAGGGCATGGCAACCCACTCCAGTGTTCTTGCCTGAAGAATCCCATGGACTGAGGACTGCAGTCTCTCTATGGGCTGCAGTCCATAGAGTTACAAAGAATCAGACATGACTGAAATGACTTAGCACACACACACAGAATAATTAAATTCTTAAGCTAGAAATTTTGGAAATCATTATTGTGAAAAATATGGAGCCACTGAAGGGTTTTGCAAAGGGTTACTTTTGAATTTAGATAGCTCCTTAAGGCCACACAGTGAAAACTCTAATAAGGTAGGTACAATGGGAAGCAGGGAGGACATTCAGAATTCTGTTATGAAATTGCAGAGCACAGTGAGAGAAAGCTAAATTTTGAGGGGTGGCAATAGAGATTGAGAAGAGAAGAAATGACTCAGATGGATTCAGAATTATTTCAGACATGAAATCAAGATGTTTTTGTTAATTTGAAGTGAGGAGCAAAAATATAGTCTGCTCTATAAAGATAAGGTGTCATTATTGCCAAGACTGGTCATAGATTAACCATGGGAAGAACCAGGACTAGGAACATATTCTCACTAAACTGAAAAATTCAGTGGCTGCTTGTCTCCTGTGAGTGTTGCAAGAGCAGTGTTAGTCTTTCCAACATCTCAGTGAAGATTTTGTTCTCACCTATGAATCTCTTTCTACCTCATGGATGGCCACCTGAGGTAAATAGCTGACTCATTGGAAAAGATTGAAGGCAAAAGGATACAGAGGCCCAGAGGATGAAATGGTTAGATAGCATCACCGACTCAATGGACATGAATTTGAGCAAACTCTGGGAGATAGTGAAGGACAGGGAAGCCTGGTATGCTGCAGTCCACGGGGTCACAAAGAGTCAGACATGACTTAGCAACAGAACAACAACACAACATCCCACCGAATTAGGAATACATAGGACTAACAACTGATCCTGAACCCTGAGGATTTACTGAAGGCAAATGGAAGCAGGCCCACTAGGTGCACTGTCCTAACTTCAGCATTAGTTGGCTGATTCAGTTCAGTTCAGTTCAGTAGCTCAGTTGTGTCTGACTCTTTGCAACCTCATGAATTGCAGCACACCAGGCCTCCCTATCCATCACCAACTCCTGGAGTTCACTCAGACTCATGTCCATCGAATCAGTGATGCCATCCAGCCATCTCATCCTCTGTCGTCCCCTTCTCCTCCTGCCCGCAATCCCTCCCAGCATCAGAGTCTTTTCCAATGAGTCAACTCTTCACATGAGGTGGCCAAAGTACTGGAGTTTCAGCTTCAGCATCATTCCTTCCAAAGAAATCCCAGGGCTGATCTCCTTCAGAATGGACTGGTTGGATCTCCTTACAATCCAAGGGACTCTCAAGAGTCTTCTCCAACACCACAGTTCAAAAGCATCAATTCTTCAGGGCTCAGCTTTCTTTATAGTCCAACTCTCACATCCATAAATGACCACAGGAAAAACCATAGCCTTGACTAGATGAACCTTTGTTGGCAAAGTAATGTCTCTGCTTTTGAATATGTTACTTAGGTTGGTCATAACTTTCCTTCCAAGGAGTAAGCGTCTTTTAATTTCACAGCTGCAGTCACCATCTGCAGTGATTTTGGAGCCCAAAAAAATAAAGTCTGACACTGTTTCCACTGTTTTCCCATCTATTTCCCATGAAGTGATGGGACCAGATGCCATAATCTTTGTTTTCTGAATGTTGAGCTTTAAGGCCAACTTTTTCACTCTCCACTTTCACCAAGAGGCTTTTGAGTTCCTCTTCACTTTCTGCCATAAGGGTGGTGTCATCTGCATATCTGAGGTTATTGATACTTCTCCCGGCAATCTTGATTCCAGCTTGTGTTTCTTCCAGTCCAGCGTTTCTCATGAGGTACTCTGCATATAAGTTAAATAATCAGGGTGACAATATACAACCTTGACGCACTCCTTTTCCTATTTGGAACCAGTCTGTTGTTCCACGTCCAGTTCTAACTGTTGCTTCCTGACCTGCATACAGATTTCTCAAGAGGCAGGTCAGGTGGTCTGGTATTCCCATCACTTTCAGAATTTTCCACAGTTTATTGTGATCCATACAGTCAAAGGCTTTGGCATAGTCAATAAAGCAGAAATAGATGTTTTTCTGGAACTCTCTTGTTTTTTCCATGATCTAGCGGATGTTGGCAATTTGATATCTGGTTCCTCTGCCTTTTCTAAAACCAGCTTGAACATCTGGAAGTTCACCGTTCACGTATTGCTGAAGCCAGTGCAATTTGTGGTAGTTTGAGGATTCTTTGGCATTGCCTTTCTTTGGGACTGAAATGAAAATCGACCTTTTCCAGTCCTGTGGCCACTGCTGAGTTTCCAAAGTTGCTGGCATGTTGAGTGCAGCACTTTCACAGCATCATCTTTCAGGATTTAAAATAGCTCAACTGGAATTCCATCACCTCCACTAGCTTAGTTCATAGTGATGCTTTCTAAGGCCCACTTGACTTCACATTCCAGGATGTCTGGCTCTAGGTGAGTGATCACACCATCGTGATTATCTGGGTCGTGAAGATCATTTTTGTACAGTTCTTCTGTGTATTCTTGCCACCTCTTCTTAATATCTTCAGCTTCTGTTAGGTCCATACTATTTCTGTCCTTTATCGAGCCCAAAATGTTCCCTTGGTATCTCTAATTTTCTTGAAGAGATCTCTAGTCTTTCCCATTCAGTTGGCTGATTAGCGACTTATTACTGTTGGATACTCATTTAAGATGGAATATGCTCTGTATCATCTTTGTTTTTACCTCTTCTTGAAGACTCCAGTAAAGGGGAATTCTATGTTTCCTGTGACTACACAATTTAATTTGGATAATGATAAATACTAGGATGCTGTCTCTTGATTCAAAATAGAAGTACCATACCTTTCAACAAGTGATGCTGGGTTTACCTACAGTCTGGGGCCACACAGAACAAATTCTAATTAGTCTCCTTGATTTACCACTACTTCCAAAAATGCAGACAATTTTCATACTTATATCCTTGACTACTGATCACTTCTGTAGACTAAATATCCTTATTTCCTAGTCCCTTGCCTTGATTTCTCATGTGATATGATTCTAATCCTGGCAATTATCCTTTGAATGTGTCTGCAACTCTCCTAACATTTTCCAAAAAGTCAGGCCTCTCCAGCAGTCCCATGGTGCCGTTAGAATAGAACATGTTCCTTGCCTCTGCCTTGTGTTTCTTTCAGGTCACTTGCTGGCAGCTGGGCATTCATGCACAGCATCATGTTGAAATTTTCAGATGAGGGCTGTAAGAACAGCATAATGGAGCCACTCATGGTCAGTTTTCCCTGGAGGCTTCGGTGGAACCCACTCGAGTGCTGCATACAATTGTGCCCTGAAGGGTAAGGGCCTCATCAGCTGCCACCCTCCTGGTCTCACTGCACCAGGAAGAGTGCACCACCCCCCCTCTCTCACTTACTACCCTCCTTTTTTGCACAGCCACCCAAACCAAATGGGAAAAAAAAAAAAAAACTGAACTAAATACCAATAGCTAAAATAATAGCATATTCTTTGTACAGCTGGCACTCAAGTAGAGTTGGATATGCAACATTAACACTCATGCCAGGTTTCAAGACAGCCAGATCAACAAACAGTGGAACACAGAAAACTAATTCAGAGAGGAAAACAGGTGGAATTCTTGGCTAGATTATGTCAACTGATACATTTCATGATAATTCTTATTCATTAGAGTAGCATTGAAAGTGAAAGTGAAAGTGAAGTCATGTCCAGCTCTTTGCGACCCAGTGGACTGCAGCCTGCCAGGATCTCTGTCCATGGGATTTTCTAGGCAAGAGTACTGGAGTGGGTTGCCATTGGATGGTGTTTATCATGACACTGTGAGCACCAGGAAGGAGACTTGAAATTTCATGCATTACGCCCTAAAAGCTAATAGTTCTTGAATATTTTCCCTAATTCCTCAAATCATTGACTGAGCAGGTTGCTCAATACCAGGGAAAAGTATTTTGATTTGTTCTCTAGGAAAGCCTCATTTAAATGGAAGAAACAGGCATTTAATGAAAACCTAGGAGAACCAAACATTGCACTGGCTATACTCTAGAATTTTTAGCACTAGATTTTGACTATTTATTTGTGTGTTTTGATTTACTTCTCAGTAAATCCCATGGATGGAGGAGCCTGGAAGGCTGCAGTCCATGGGGTCGCTGAGGGTCGGACAGGACTGAGCAACTTCACTTTCACTTTTCACTTTCATGCATTGGAGAAGGAAATGGCAACCCACTCCAGTGTTCTTGCCAGGAGAATCCCAGGGACAGAGGAACCTTGTGGGCTGCCGTCTGTGGGGTCACACAGAGTCGGACACGACTGAAGCGACTCAGCAGCAGCAGCAGTATTTTATAGGTACCATTACCACTATTTTATACCTAAAATAAACTAAGGCTGAGAAACCAAGCCATATGTTCACAGTGAGAAAACCAACCCAGAGCAAACTGGGTTGACTCTCATCTGGCTCAAAGCCCAAAGCCTGTGGTCTTGTCCATTTGCACACTCTACTATGACTTTTATTTCATAATACCTCCCATTAAACCCCCTTTAAGTAGGTGAAAGTCTATAACAATATAGTGGAACATGTTTCCACAATTAAATCCTACACAAGTATGGATTTTAAAGTATTAATTTTAATTTCCACTGGACCTTGAATACCTATTCCATCTTTGGTTAATACCAAAAAAAAATAGTACTGAATATAATCAATTTTGATTTTTTTTGTTCATTTGGCTTTTACTATACTCTGTTATTTCTTTGTGGAAAGTAATAGAAAAGAAGTCATCCTCTTGAGTATATAATCAAACAAACATTCAGCAGATCTATCTGATCAAGGAAAAAATAGTCTAATTTCTAATAGGTTGTCTTGTTCATAAACATTATGAACATATCCTATTCATAAACATTAATGTTTATGAAAATGCATCTTGCAGTATTCAAACATTTTGACATTTCTGTGATGCCCCCTAGTAGAAAGAGAAACAGTAATGACATCAGTAGGAACTGAGCTGAATTCTGGCTTCAACATTTTCTGGTTCTACAACCTTTAGAAAACACATAAGAATATATTTATACTCTATCATCTGTAAATAGAGTTTCTTTCTACCATGAAGATGAGTTGAAGACAAATGTGATGACACATGAAAAACAACTATCATTGTCTCTTATTTGGTTTATTGCCAGAACTGAGGAGTATTACTAACTTCAGGACTAAAAACTGTGGATGTTGTCAAATAACTTCTAACTAAAACAGAAAAATTCTCAAAAAAAAAAAAAAACAGACAAAATTCATTATATATCTATTCTTATTTGGCTGAAGAGTTAGAGGCGATAAATATTTAATGCAATTCAATTTTCATGCCCCTAATGCTAATGCTTTTTCTATTTTCTCTCTCTTCTCTGTTAATGGTCTAAATCTGCTTAGAAACTTGTTTTTGTATTTTGTTTCTCTTTGAGTATAATATTCGCTGTTCTGAAGCCTGCTGACACTGTGTACAATAATGATTTGTATACTTGGCTCCTTACCTACTGCCAATTTCATAATGAAAGAAGAAAACCATGTTTTCAAAGGAGAAGAAAGTGAGAGAGGGGACATGAGAATGGAGAAGCACATAGACAGTAGCACTGTGAGGTGTTCAAGCATTTTCTCTCTTTTTTTTTTTTTTCATTAAAGATGAACAACATAAGATAGCTCTTTTGACTATATTGGAAGCTATTGAACTCATTTATAGAAAGGCTTCTTATTATCGAATTGTTACTTTCATAATTATGATGAGTGGAGTGGAACTGGTGGGACTACAGCCACTCATATTCCTTTGAAATGCAGATTGGCCTTGGATTCTGTAGTTTACAATATCCTGAAATTAGCACACAGCTCAGGGGTGGGAAGGTAAAGGTGGTGGGAGTTCTAACTCAAGAACATCTGATTGCTGCATTCACTATGTTGAAATGTTTCCACAAATATTATTTTTCAAAACAAACAGAAACACTCTGTATTCAATAAATCTATTGAGTAAAATGCCTGGTAATTGGTCTCTCAACAACCTGTTAGTATTTTCCATGAAGTAGTTCTCCAAAAAGTTTAAAACATGCATTACTTGGCCATTTTTGATTCCATTAGGGGTAAATGTTAGAGTTTCCCTGGTGATACATTTTGGCACTTTGGTTACCATTATCAAGATAGTATAAGGGAACTATTACACAGAAAATCATAGAAGCATGCATAAACAAGGAAGTTGGCTACATATAATAAACACATATACTGTCTTCAGTTCATTTTGGATCTGTCACTTAGTTGTGTCTGACTCTTTGTGATCCCATGGATTGTAGCACGCCAGGCTTCCCCGGCCATCACCAGCTCCCAGAACCTGCTTAAACTCGTGTCCATCAAGTCAGTGATGCCATCCAAACATCTCATCCTCTGTCATCCCCTTCTCTTCCTGTCTTCAATCTTTCCCAGCATCTTGAAACTTCTGCTTCAGCATCAGTCCTTCCAGTGAATATTTGGGACTTCTTTCCTTTAGGATAGACTGGTTTGATCTCCTTGCAGTCCAGGGGACTCTTAACAATCATCTCTACCGCCACAGTTCAAAAGCATCAATCCTTCAGCATTCAGCTTTCTTTATGGTCCAACTCTCACATCCATACGTGACTACCAGAAAAACCTTAGCTTTGACTAGACGAACCTTTGTCAGAAAAGTAATGTCTCTGCTTTTTAATATGCTATCTAGGTTGGTCAAAGCTTTTCTTCCAAGGAGCAAGCATCTTTTAATTTCATGGCTGCAGTCACCATCTTCAGTGATTTGGGAGCCTAAGAAAATAGTCTGTCACTGTTTCCATTGTTTCCCCATCTATTTGCCACGAAGTGATGGGACCGAATGCCATGATCTTCGTTTTTTGAATGAATTTTGTCTATTAAAAAAATGCCTTTCCACTTTCCCCTCTTTTTCCGTCAATCCTAAGAAACCAAGCCTTGCACATTAATTTACATTTTTGTCTCTTTAACCTTATATAATAAAATGGATCATTAATTTTGGAAGGCAATATTGCATAGTAATTAAAAGTAGAAGCAAAACATCCATGAGTTCAAAACTACATTCTAAATTCATTAGTGGCATAACCTTGAACTAGCTACTTCATAACTTTGAACCTCAGATCCTATCTATAAATTGTGAAAAATTGTAACACTGTATTTGTAAAGTTTCTGAAATAAATGAAGAACTGGCTTTATGTTCTTAGGCAGATACAGTTAAGAGCTCAAAGAATACAGGCCCCTTCTTATTTATCTTCATTAAGCCCACAGTAACTGGATTGAACACACATGTAATACAGGGTCACCAAAGGAAAAATGATAGAAAAATGAATCTAATATTTCATAATTGGCTTTCAAATAAGTATCAAAATTGTAGTGATTCAAAAGTGTTTATTGTAAGTATAAAAAGCCCAATCATTAATGCATTTACATAAAAAGGTATCATTTCCTCATGTGATATGAAGTAATGAGGTGTATTTCTACTAGCATTACTAGTTCAGTTTCTATACGATACCGTAAGAGACAAGATTTTCTAATTTAAGGGTTTGCTATTTTGACTTTTACGTTTGCTCCTCTGTATTTAGTCATGGGTGTTATGTGACTGTTTTTTTCTATAACCACCATATCCATGTTCAATATAGTGCTAAGTGGAGTGTGGGTGCTATCTGTGGAGGATAATAATTCTGTTCTGATGATTTCTGAATAACGACCTTTGCTGGTATTTTATTATCCAGATCTGGCTCAAACTATAACTTCCAGTAGCAATTGACAGCAAGTTTTTCACTAGGAAAATTGCTGCTTCCAACAAATTACAGCCTTTTTTCACAAGAAAAACACTCCACAAAGTGGTTATAGGAAGAACATACCTCAAAATAATAAAGGCCATATATGACAAAACTACAGCCAACAGCATACTCAGTAGCAAAAGCTGAAAGCATTCCCTCTAAGATCAGAAACTATACAGGGATGCCTAAGCAACATAGCATTGGAAACTATGCTAAGTCAACATAGCGTTGGAAATTCTAGTCATAGAAATCAGGCTAAAAAATAAATAAATAAAATGAATTCCAACTGGAAAGGAAGACATGAAACTGTCATTGTTAGCACATGACATACTCTATATAGAAAATCCTAAAGATGCCACAAAAAATAAATTCAGTAAAGTTTCAGGATCCAAAATTAAAATACAGTAATTTACTATGTTTCTGTACATTAAAAATGGACTATCAGAAAAAGAAATTAAGAAAAAATCCCATTTATATCTGCATCAAAAAGAATAAAATACCTAGGAATAAATCAAACCAAAGAGGTAAAAAATTTGTACTCACAAAACTGTTAAGACATTGACAAATTATTTTGAAAATGACACAAGCAAATGGAAAGATACACCATGCTCATGGGTTGGAAAATTAACCTCCTTAAATAATCAAACTTCCCAAGGCAATCTATAAATTCAGTGGAATTATTATCAAAATACTGATGTCAATTTTAACAACACTAGAAAAATTCTGAAATCTGTAAGAGAACACAAAAGACCCAGAATTGTGAAAATAATCTTGAGAAAGAACAGAGCTGGAGTTATTGCGGTCCTTAATTTCAAACTACACTCCTAAGCTAAAATAATCAAAATGGTACATGGATTAGTGAGTGACTAACACTTTCAGTTTCATAATACTTGCACAAAAACAGACACAGAGATCAATGAAGTAGAATAGAGAGCCCAGAAATAAACCCACATTTTTATGGTTAATTACTCTGACAAAAGTGACGGGAATACACAATGGAGAAAAGACGGCATCTTCAATAAATGATTGAAGCTACATGCTGGACAGCTACATGCAAAAGAATCATACTGGCCTACTTTCTCACACTATATACAAAAATAAACTCAAAATGGATTAAAGCCTTAAATATTAAGACCTTAAACCATAAAACTTCTAGACAATACCATAAGCAACATGCTCTTGGGCATCAGTCTTAGAATTATTTTTGGATATATTTTCTCAATCAAGGGAAGCAAAAGCATGAATAAACAAACAGTACTACATCAAACTAAAAAGCTTATTCACAGCAAAGAACACTAACACAATTAAAAGGTCATGTACTAAATGGGAAAAGATTTTGTAAATTATATATATAAAATAAAAGATTAATAATTCAAAATATATAAAGAACTCACGCAACTCATTATAAGGAAAAACAAAACTGGATTACAAAAAATAGAGAGAGGTCCTGAAAAAAATGTTTTCCCCAAAAATGCATACAGAAACCAATAGGTACATGAAGAGATACTCAACATAACTAATCACCAGGGAACTACAAAAGGAAAGCATGCTGAGATAGCACCTCACAGCTGTCACAATAACTGTCATCAGAAAGACAACAAATGACAATTATTGGTGAGGATGTGGAGAAAAGGTAACCCTCAGGCACTGCTGGTGGGGCTATATTATAAAACTGATGCAGCCACTATGGAAAAAGTTTTAAAGTTTTCTCAAAAAATTAAAGATAGTACTGCCATATGATCCTGCAGTTTTACCTCTGATTATTTACCAGAAGAAACAAAAACACTCATTCAAAAAAATGTATATATACTCCAGTATTCATCACAGAACTTATGGTAACCAAGATATGAAGCATCCTTAATGTTCATTAACAGGCAAATGGACTAAAAAATGATATATGTACAATGGCATATAGGCCTTAAAAATGAACGAAATCTTGCCATTTGTGGCAACATGGATGGACATGGAGGGTATTATGCTAAGTGAAAGAAGTCAGAGAAAGACAAATACCATATGCTCTCACTTCTATGTGAAATCTAAAAAAGAAAAAAGTACAAGCAAAACAGACTGAAAATAGACTCATAGATGCCGAAAACAAACGGAGGGGAGCTGAAGGACTGGCAAAATATTTGAATGAGACTAAAAGTTATAAATCTCCAGTTATAAAATAATTCATAGTGCTGTAATTACAGCATAAGCAAAGTCATCATATGGCCAATAATACTGAATAATTTTGAATGAGATGTCAGAGCGCCTATACCTCCTGCCATCTGGGCTAGTTAGAAAGCTTTCCTGGGATCTGGGATCCCAAGTGACCTTCACTTCTAGTCATAGTACAGAAGAGAGACATTAAGACAAAAGCTTGACTATAGCCAAACCTTAGGATAATCGATGACCTATTTTTTATAACCCTGACATGAAAACATGAATGATACAATCAAATTTATGTCTTCAATATCTTTACTAAGAAATAGGAAAAATATGGTATTTAGCAGTAAGAATGGAAATGGAAGGGGCATAACAAAGGAAGACAAGGGAGAAAACCAAAGACGAGAAATGGCAGAATAATAACTCACGTAAACTAGAAGATGAAGGAGACTGATCAAAAAGGGGAGAATAAGAAGCAGATTTAAATTAGTTACTCCCCCATATGACAAATCCTGAACAGAACCTCAAAGTAACCACCACTGTTGAGGTGTCTCTGATTGCCCTGAAGCAGAAACAACCATCAACTGCTATTCACCTGGAACCTTGTATTTTTCAGTTAAGGCTACCACAAACTCAGCATAATTTAACTTGGGAAAGCCTAGACAAAATAGCTCAGTCATATCTGATTCTGGACAAATTCAAATGGGATTTAACTGACACAGAGTTCAAGCAGTATTATGTGTGTTTCTGAAGGACTAGCACATAAATCCATGAGGGTCACATTTAGCTGTTTCACTGTAGTGTTAGACTTTTTTTTTTTTTTTTTTTTAGTTTATTTGCTTGATTCTGATTTAAACAAATGTCCAAACCCAGATAAAATTAAGCGATCACTGATGTCTTAACGGTTTACCTCCCAATATTACCCATATTCAAGACATTTTTTGAAACTCCACCCTTCAAGTTAGTCTTGTAAAGAGAAAAATGAACCACTATTTTGATCCCATCTTATTTAAAATCATAAATATTAGTGATGAACTTCATAACCTGCCTTGTTTAGCAACAAGAACAATTAGCTGTTTCTAAAAACTGATCATCTATCTGTGAAGAATGAGAAAGTTCATTTACTGAATTTATGCAAAGCATTTTTTTTCCTGGTTCCAGTGGCCAATCCTACTGAGGACTTCCAGGAATGTCTCATGTATCATTGAAATAACTCCTAGCTACTGAGGGTGACTAAATTGAAGAACATTGTTTGAATGAAAAAAAAAAAAACCTTCTGGCCAGAGCCTGCGACTTTTATTTAATAACATGAGCTGACTATTTCATGGATGCTGGGTGTGCCAAAACATCAGGGGATGCCAGGCAGAAGGCATCCAGGAAGAATCAGCATAGGATGGTGGATGTGAGTCTCTGCATTTCTAACCCATGACCTCAAAATACATGATTTCTGGTGATTGGACTGTAAAGTTTATGTAGGTAACCTTGGAAACAATGATAAAAAGACTGAATTGGAATGAGCCTTTGGCTATTATGGACCACTCTGAAGTGTGTGCCCTGGAGAAGGAAATGGCAACCCACTCCCGTACTCTTTCCTGAAGAATTCCATGGACAGAAGAGCCAGGCCAGCTACAGTCCATGGGATCACAGAGAGTCAGAAATGACTGTGCAACTTTTTCCAAAGTGTGTGGGTTGCAAGAAACCCTCCAGACTTTGCTAGTGTGGAATTTGAAGATCCCCGAGATGCAGCGGGTACTGTCTGAAATTTAAATGGGAGAACACTATGTGGCTGCCAAGTAAAAATGGAACTGCCAGAAGGTGAAAAGATAAGTCAAAATTGTGGCCCACTGCCCTTCTGGGGTTGCAGCCTTAGAGATGATTAATCAGAGGATGAGTACTCCACCTTGACACAAATCTCCAAGACAAGAGAAGTTTCTCTTGCAGCAGGACTAGGTCCCTTTCTAAAGATAGGGGAAGAGAGAGATCACTGTCCCAGAAGAGAAATCAGAAGCTGCGCCTATCTTTCTCTAGGTCTCGTAGCCAATCTAGGTCAATAGAAGACCATTTTTCTAGAGGAATGTGGTATATAGGAAATAACTTTGACAAGAGTATGTACAGAAAATTCAACTTCTGTTTGAGACTTCATAAGTTTGTTGCATTTTGAAATGTTTTAGCTGTTCACATTTCTTTGTCTATCGTTAACAGCGACACATGAAGTTGTAATCCTCGATGGTTTGGAATGGATCATATGAGGCATGTAATATCAAGAACTGTTACTTTAGAATGTTCCCTTAAGCAAATGAATTTGCTTTTGAATTTCAGCCTTACATAGACTGATAAGTCCTTGCATAACCTCTAACTCCTGCACAGCTAAAGTGTAATATTTAATATTATCAAAACAAAAAAAAACTGGAAAAAACTGAAGACTTTTCCATAGTTGGGAAATGGTATGCAGCTGCAGTTAAGAAAGCAGTCTTTAAAAGCTGCTGTGAATACAGGCCAGAAGGGAAAATTTAAAGCTGAGCCCTTAAACAAGATTAGAGGTTTGAAAATTCCACTAGTCTTCAGACCAGATGAGAGGTTGTCCAACTGGTGTAGAATCTAAAAAGTTTCAAGAAAGTTAGTTTAACTTTGCTTTAGGTCATAAGTTTCTTCTGTGGTTGCCATATATGAATACATAGCTCCTTGTAACCTACTTTATTTGGAAATTTGAATCTACTCAAGATACCAATGTCCTGCCATTTTAAGGGTACATTGTAGAGCTGAACTTGGAGTTACTGGGCAAGATTATTTTCCATGCTGTCATTTGTAACACATTTTGTGAATCCTTGGGATAAAGTTTTGGTTACAAAACATAATATGAAGAGTTCAGAGATTTGAGTGATGATACTGTGTGTTCTCAAGATTTTTGGTGTGTCAAATTAAATTCAACTACTTTTGAAATTCTTCTATCATGTCAACCAAATGGTTTATTTTATTATATTTCCTGAATTTAGGGCTCCCCTGGTGGCTTAGACAGTAAAGAATCTGCCTGCAATGTGGGAGACCTGAGTTCGATTCCTAGGTGGGGAAGATCCCCTGGAGAAGGGACCAGCAACCCACTCTAGTGTTCTAGCTAACAGGCAGATCCATCCAAAGAACAATCATATTAAAAATTAACATATATGGGACACTTTCCATTTCAGTTCCCATTTTAAGAACGTTAATATATCAAAAAATCCTTAAAACACATACACACAGAATAACTGACAAATGAATATTAAGCTTTTGTTCCAGATCACATACCAAGTAAAAAGTGAAGCTGGAAAATTCACAGCTATAAATGTCTATATTAGAAAAGAAGAAATACCTAATAGCAGTAATGTAAGCTAAAATTTCAGAAACTAATAAAAAGAAGACCACACACACACACAAAAAAAACAACAGTAAGTTAGGAAAATAGCCAACATTCGTTGGATCATAAAGAAAGCAAGGGAGTTCCAGAAAAACACTTCTGCTTCATTGACCACTCAAAAGCCTTTGACTGTGTAGATCACAACAAATAGTGGAAAATTCTTAAAGAAATGGGACTACCAGATCACCTTACTAACTGTATGCCAGTCAAGAAGCAATAGTTTGAATCAGACATGTAACAACTGACTGGTTCTAAATTAGGAAAGGAGTATGACAAGACAATATATCGTCACCCTGCTTATTTAACTTCTGCGCAGAGTACATCATGCAAAATGCCATGCTGGAAGAATCACAAGCTGAAATCAAGATTGCTGGGAGAAATATCAATAATCTCAGATATGCAGATGATACCACTCCAGTGGCAGAAGTGAAGAGGAGCAAAAAGCCTCTTGAGGAATGTGAATAGGAGAGTGAGAAAGCTGACTTGAAACTCAACATTAAAAAAAACTAAGATAATGGAATCTGGTCCCATGACTTAATGGCAAATAGAAGGGGAAAAAGTGGAAGCAGTGACAGATTTTATTTTCTTGGCTCCAAAATCACTGCAGACAGTGACTGTAGCCATGAAATTAGATGGTTTACCAGGGAACTAAGGCCATCAAGTAAACTTGCAAGTCATAAAGATTAGAAAGGAAATGTCAAAACACTCTTTATTCAAGGAAGGCACAATCTTATTAGCAAAAATTCCTACAGAATCTACGGGAATACCAATATGTGAGATTAGTGGTATTACAGCATAAAAGATCAATATATAAAAGTCATTATGTTTTTATGTAACTAGAATAATTCATTCTGAAAATTAAGACAAATTGCATTTGAAATAACGTCAAAACTAACATAATAGTCAAGGATAAATTTAGAAAATAAAATGTGAGAAAAATTATAAAGCATTGCTTAGATAAACTAAACAAATCTAACTAAACAGAGATATATCATGTTCATGGATTGTAAGACTCATTGATAGAAATTCTTGCAATTTGATGTATGAACTCAATGCAATTCCCGTGAAAATCTCAAAAGGCTACTTAGTACAAATTGACAAGTTGTCTTTAAAATTAGCATATTATCATAGCAAGGGGTATCAGTAAGAACATTCAAATACATAATTCAGTGATTTCAATCAAGAGTGATTTTGCCCCCACACCGGGGGGACATTTGGCAATACTTTGCAGATATTTTGGCATTCATAACTGGGTAGAGTCCAGGAATGAAGCTGAGCATCCTATACAGCACAGGGTCACCTTCCATAAGAAAGTTTGGCCCCAAAATGCAAATAATGCTGAGTTTGAGATATCTTCATTTAACTGTAGCAAAAGAAATAGATTACTACACCCATTCCCTAAGTTGGGGTATACTGTATGATCAAAGCAAAAACATTCAGTAATAAAGAAGAAAAAGTACCTAACTCACCTGTGAAGAGTACATAATGGACACTGCCATCTCTGACTATAGACAATATCTATTTTGTATTATTACATCTTAAAATTTTTCTTTTTTTATGACAGTTTCTTCCAATATTCAATTAACTGATCATGACCACATTTTACCAGCAATAATAGCCATTTGCCTTTGCTAATAATATGGTCTAAGGCATTAAACATAATTTTAGAAAATCATATTCTCCAATAATAAAATTTCACATTTCTTATATTTTGTTGGATTTGTCTATAGCTTTTGTACACTAAAATTTTATATTAAGAACATTTTTAAATGGTTGGCTTACTTTGGTATTCTTATCTATACAGTGGTAAATTTGTCAACTTTCTCCCTTTATTAGACAACACAAAAGCCCCCAAATCTCTAATAGCTATGTAATTCAAGTCTCTGAATTTCTGTGCTTCTCAGAGACCAGATTGCTCTGGGAAATTTTTCCATCAGCATGTAATAGTAAAATTGATCAACTGCATCTCAATTAAAATGTACAAATTTGATTTTCTTCTGAAAAGTGATCATTTGTCTCTGAGGTAATATAAAACTCATGTTTATTGGATATGGTATGTACAGTGTGTCATTTTACTATTCATATAATAGAAAATGGTGTGTCTTAAGCTTGGATATTGAAATTCTAACAACTCTAGCATCTGGGTTTCTTCCCTCATGCTGCTGCTGCTGCTAAGTCACTTCAGTCGTGTCTGACTCTGTGAGACCCCACAGATGGCAGCCCACCAGGCTCCCCCGTCCCTGGGATTCTCCAGGCAAGAACACTGGAGTGGGTTGCCATTTCCTTCTCCAATGCATGAAAGTGCAAAGTGAAAGTGAAGTCAATCAGTCGTGTCCGTCTCCTAGCGACCCTTGGACTGCAGCCTACCAGGCTCCTCTGTCCATGGGATTTTCCAGGCAAGAGTACCGGAGTGGGGTGCCACTGTCTTCCCTCGAACCACCAGGCAATTCTCCGAAAACAGCTGGATATCTTATGATTAAATTACATCCGACATCATCTACCTAGAGATAGCCTCAGTTCTCAAAGACTCAGTCCTACAAGAGTTTCCCTCCCACCCCTATTTCTGATGCCAACTACATATCCAGGTGGTCACCTGTGCTTCTGACCTACCAGTTATAGGAGGTCCTAACAACCCCTTCATTGGGTTTGATTGATTTGCTAGAGTGGCTCCAGAACTCAGGAAACCAATTTGTTTACTAGATTACCATTATTAACATGGGCATAATTCAGGAACAGCAAGATGGAGGCCATAGATGCATGGGGCACAGTATGTAGGAAGGAGCACAGAACGAGCACCCATGTTCTCTCTGGGCACACTACTCTCCCTGTATCACCATGTAGTCACCAACCCAGGAGCTCTCTGAACCTTCTCCTTTTGTATTTTTGTGGAGGCTTCATTACACAGACATGATTAATTTAATCATTGGCCACTGTCATTGTTGATCTAGTCAACCTCCAGCCCCTCTCCCATCCTTGGAGGCTGATGTGGGTCTGAAAGTTACAGCTATGTAATCACTTGGTTGGTTCATTTCCTTGGTAACTAGCCCCCATTCTAGGTGCTTCCAAAAGTCACCTCATTAACATAAATTGAGGTGTGGATCAAAGGGATTTGTTATGAATATCAAGAAGCCTTTATCATTCATATCACTTAGGAAAATCCAAGGGTTTTTGGAGCGTATTTCGTATTATAAACCACAGTATTGTATACATGAAAACAAATTCTTGTTTTAGTCAACCAACATTAAGTTTCCAAAACAAAATTTCATGTAATGCATGAAATAATATGATAAGGATTTCTGTGGTCTTTGCCGCATGCCAACTTGGATTTTATCAACAACCTCAGATATCCAGATGATACTGCTCTAATGGCAAAAGTGAAGAGGAATTAAAAAGCTTTTTGATGAAAGTGAAAGAGGAGAGTGAAAAAGCTGGCTTAAAACTCAACATTCAAAAAGCTAAAATCATGGCATCTGGTCCCATCACTTCATGGCAAAAAGAAGGGGAAAAAGTGGAAACAGTGACAGATTTTATTTTCTTGGACTCTGAGTCATGTGGACAGTGACTACAGCCGTGAAATTAATTAAAAGATGCTTGCTCTTTGGAAGGAAAACAGTGAAAAACCTAGACAGCATAGTAAAAAGCAGAGACATCACTTTGCCAACAAAGGTCCATACAGTCAAAGCTTTGCTTTTCCAGTAGTCATGTATGGATGTGAGAGTTGCATCATAAAGAAAGCTGAGTGCTGAAGAGTGATGTTTTTGAATTGTGGTGCTTGAGAAGACTCTCGAACGTCCTTTGGACTGCAAGGAGATGAAACCAGTCAATCCTAAAGGAAATCTACCCTGAATATTCATTGAAAGGACTGATGCTGAAGCTGAAGCTCCAATACTTTGGCCACCTGATGCGAAGAACTGACTCACTGGAAAATATCTGATGCTGGGAAGCATTAAAGGCAAAAGTGAGAAGGGAGCAGCAGAGGATGAGATGGTTAGATAGCATCACCAACTTAATGGGCATGAATTTGGGCAAACTCCAGGAAATAGCTGAGAACAGAGGAGCCTGGCATACTATAGTCCTTGGGTTCACAACAGCCAGACACAACTTAGTGAGTCAACAAAAACTTGGATTTTAAATCAAGGTTTGAATTTGTGAGCCATAAGAAATTGAAACACATACTCAATATCATAACTTGTAGTTCATTTAATGATTATCATCTAATTAAAATCCATCTTCTTTCCAACTCTATCACATTATTTTCTTGCCAGCATTATTATATTAACGTAGCATTTCTTCACAGTAGTATTTTCTTTACAAATACCTGGGTAAAATGCAGCAGGTTAGCAATTTTAAACTGACTGCCATTTACAAAACCTGTGAGATTCATTGATTGTTGCTCTCCTGCATCATTCTGTAATGGGCTAAAAGGTTACCTTCATTGATGAAAGTGTACTAGGAGGCATGGCAATAGAAGGTATTGATGAAATGTCTACAGGGAGAAAATGCAATTGTGATTGCTGTGAAATTCCACTTGGGAATCTGTTTTAAACTTCACAGTTGAGAGGTAATTTCATTTGTTTTCTCCTGCTTAGAAGTCAGTGTTTTAAACCATAGGTGATTGCTATAGGATGCTGCAATGACAGTTTCCAAATTGCTTTCCAGCAGATATGATTGGAGCAATATAGACTCTTTTCTGCTACTCCTTATTTTAACTGAAACTTACTTTTCTCCAGGACCATATGCATTTCCATTTTTTCCCAGTAAAGGATAATAATGGAAATAGCTGTCATTTGTTGATAAATTACCAGTGTCTAGTCCTCTGCTTAGCATTTCACAGAATTGCGTTTTTTATCAGAACCATAATCTTCTAGTTTAGACTTTATTGCTCCAATTTTATAGAACTTGAGATTCAGAATACTTTAACAAATTGTTTGATGTTAGATACATAGTGCGTAGGAGCATTTGGGTCTAATATTGCTCTTAACCACTGATGTTTCTGCTCCCTACATAACATAACCCCATGAAGTGGAGGGAACATCAGTATTCTTAGACATTATTACCACTTCCTATTCACTCTATCTCTACACTCATGCATAAGAATGGAATTTTGTGAATTGCATATCATCCTGCTATGTTTCTATATATCATTATTTTATTAATACCATCCACAAATCTCCTGGTTTATTTCACTATCTATGCTTAGCCTTTGTCCATGAACTTGGATGATTTCAATATTCATGTTGACAATCTATTTTATATTTTAATGCTAACAATTCTTAATCACTTCTCCAATGCCCTGCATATCCACTCTAGCAACCTATACCCTGGATGTGCCTAGGCATGGCCATTTAACCCAAAATGCTTTAAATACTAAACTTCAACATCTTACTCAGAACATAACCAATTGTTCATATCTATTACCTTTACTACTTCTTTATTTTCTTTCATGTCTCAACTTTTTAATTTTTATCTCAGTCTATTAACTTTGTTATTCTTAATCATCATCTCAACATAGCAAAATGATAGCATCACAAATAAATAATTCCATGTGTTATATCTTAACAACTATGTGTTAGGCATTTTACACATTATCACAACAGAAGAATTATAGAGTTAAGCAAAACACCCACATTCAGAGAGGACATAAATTGTATAACTAGAATAAGAACACGCGCCCACCATATGATTCAAAAGTCATCTTCCTTTCACTACACAAAAACAAGGATACAGTCTACTTTAATTATATATCACCCTTTTGATCATATCTGTTCTCATCTGTCTTGCAGAGTTCAACCTCTAAATTATTTATTCCAGTGAAAGTTGGTTCTAGGTGGCTTGCAGGGAGGGATAGCAAATAATTCGTATTATAATGGTTTTTGACCCTTCAAAAGGTATAATATACATAAAGAGTACATAATATTTAAATATTATCAGAAGGCAAGTAAAAAAATTAATAAGACTACTTAGAGGAGAAGAGAGGTAGAGAAATACTGCCGTCAAGTCATGTTTTCAACTACAGCATATCCAATATTGTGCTTAATTTCTCTGTATTTCTCAAGTCAACACATATGTTTAAACACTCCAAACTACTATTCCTTCAATTATTCAAACCTCTCAGCAAACAAGTAGATGTAAGAACACACACATGGATGCACATACATGACAAATGATCTTGTATCCTTCCTATGGAGAAATCTGAAGTTTCAGGTGAGAGATTTCTCAACAGTCTTCCCCTGCCCCTCCTGACTTGCCATCCCATTATAGGAACCTACACTCATGCTCACAGCATTTTCCCTTTCTTAGTAGATGATATATTTCTCTGTATTTGTATTCTGAAATGACAACATCTCAGTATCTTACTCCATCACATTATTTCTCTATTAATTTTATTTTTTTTTCTTCTGTTTTCTTTTACTTGTAGGCAAAGCAAACATAAAACTGCATATGCCAGGAGTCAGTGGAGACTGAAAATAGAAAAGAAGATATATATATGTGTGTGTGTGTGTAAGATCCATATGAGGAAAACTACAAAAATTTGATGAACAAAATCAAAGATGACCAAAGACATAGAGCGTTATTTCATGCTCACAAACAGGAAGTCTCAATTTTATCTGGATATCAGTTTAGGAAGACATTATTTCATCATCTTTGATTTTGTTCATCAAAGTTTTATAGTTTCTTCACATGGATCTTGCACATATTTTATTAGATTTACACCTAAGCATTCTATTTTGGGAGTCACTAAGGTAAATGCTGTTGTGTTTTTAATTTTGGTTTCCACTTGTTCATTACTAGTGTATAGGAAAGGGATTTGATTTTATATACCAATCTTATATCCTGCAACCTTGTTATAATCACTTATTAGTTCCAGATATTTTGGTGATTCCTTCAAACATAGACAACCATGGCATTTGCAAATAAAAGCAATTTTATTTCAGTGATTTAAGCAAATAGAGGTTATTTTTATCACATAACAGAAATTCTGAAAGTAGGCCATTGCTGTCATTGGTTTAATAGCTTAGCAATGTCAGGAGTTATAGGTCCTTAATTGTATTCACAAAATACTTGCATATGGATATTATAGCAGTATTATTTCTAATGCCAAAACATGGAAACAATCAATATGTCCTTCAGTAAGTAAATGGATCAACACACTGTGATTTCACCCAGAAAAAAGAAATGCTATTTAGCACTAAAAAGATATGAGTTATGAGGCTATGAACAGACATGGAGGAAATTAAATGCATATTATTAAGTGAAGGAAGCTACTCTAAAGAGGCTACCTGCTGTATGATTCAAACTATATGGCATTCTGACAAAGACAAAACTAGGATATAGTAAACAGATCAGTGGCTTTCTGGGCCTAGGAGAAATGGAAGGTCAAAAAGACATACTCCAGAGGAGTTTTGGGTCAGTGACTCTATTCTGTAAAATAATATAATGTTAGAGGCAAGCCATTAAACATTTTTCCAAACTCACAGAATGTACAACACCAAGAGTTAGCTCTAATATATAAACCATGGACTTCGGGTGATTATGCTGTGTCAATGTCAGTGTATCAGTGTAACAAATGTACCACTCTGGCGGGAGATGTTTTTAGTGGAAAGGCTGTATATGTGTTGGGGGTGGGAGTATATGGGCAATCTCTATACCATTCATTCAATTTTGCTGTGAAAGTAAAACTTTTCCAAAACATAGTTTATTTAAAAATCATAACAAAAAGCAGCATTCACTAAATACCTCCTATCTACCATGTCCCTGTTTATAGTGCTCAGAACACAACAGCAAGCACAGAAACCTGTCCTGGAGCAAATGGCACTGAGCTTATGTTATTTTCTAGTGGAGAGACATGGATACCTTAGTTCATTGTGATCCTTTTTACCAAAGACTGGCACCATCTATACTGTGTTGTATGTGTCTGTTACATACCAAACTAGATGAGGAAAACTGAGAGGAAAAAGCAAATATTTTTAATGCTTGTTACCATTAGAGTGGCAATGCCTTATTCCCCAAATCCTATCTTTATTTAAGTTTGATTAATCTTCTGAAACTTTTCTGCGTTTTATATTTCTTTCCTGAGTTTTATATTTAAATTTTAATTGTTTTATATAAATTTTAATCGTTTCATATAAATGGAGAGAGAGAGATTATTTTGAGCATCCAAGCTGGCACTAGTGGTGAAGAATCTGCCTGCCAATGCAGGAGACCTTAGATATGCGAGTTCAATCCCCTGAAGAAGGAAATGGCAACCAGCTCCAATATTCTTGCCTGGAAAATTCTGTGGACAGAGAAGTCTGTAGGCTATTGCCCATGGGGTCACAAAGAGTTGGACATGACTGAGCATGCACACATATACAAATTGATTATTTCAATATTTCTTAACAATGAAGAAAATAAAGTCCCAGTGAGATTAATAACTTGCCCAAATTCAACAGCAACTGTATGGCTCATGGAATCGGCCTGTTGTTCCCCATTCTGCATGTCTACCAGCTTAATGTGTATGCTGCTGCTGCTGCTGCTGCTGCTGCTGCTGCATTGCTTCAGTTGTGCCTGACTTTGTGCGACCCCATAGATGGCAGCCCACCGGGCTCCTCTGTCCCTGGGATTCTCCAGGCAAGAATACTGGAGTGGGTTGCCATTTCCTTCTCGAGGCTTTCTTTATTGTATTCATGATGTGCTCTTCCATTATAAAATGTAAGAGAGACCACAACATAATCAATGAGATCGCAAGCCACCCTATGCTTAATTTGATAATTTTCCCGCAGATTTCAGGTTGATAAAGACAAGCTAGAGAGATATATTATGAAGACAGTATTCCATTAAAGTGAAAAGAATGTCACTCTTCTGGGTGAGCATGAAAATTGTAAATGATTTTTTAAAAGCTACACCTTTAAAGAAGATTACTGCATAGATGCAATAGAGGGGAAAAAAAAGTGAGTATAGAAGCACAAAGCTTTTAAGAGTAAGAGTCTCAGAATTTTAACTATTTACAAAGAGCATTGTAACATTTAAGCCAATTTTGATTTTGATTGCTGGATCTCATATGCCATTTGTGTTCCAAGAATTCAATGTAGGATTGGATTTTTTTTTTTTTTTTTAGATTTCAATGGAGAAAATCAAGTTGAATATTGAGACATACACAAACACTCAGTGCTTTTAGAAGCTAAATAGAAAAGAATATATTTGAAAGTTACTGGGCTTCCCTGGTGGCTCAGTGGTAAAGAATCCGCCTGTAAGGCAGGTGACACATGAGACAAAGGTTTGATCCCTGGGTCAGGAAGATCCCCTGGAAGAGGGCAAGGCAACCCACTGTGGTATTCTTGCCTGAAAAATCCCATGGACAGAGGAGCCTGGCGAGCTACAGTTCATAAGATCACAAAGAGTTGGGCACAGCTAAGCATACACAGCAGCAGCGAGGCAAAGTGATACCACTAAAAGGATAATGACAAAGGAATCAGAGTGG
Source organism: Bos taurus (assembly GCF_002263795.3). Classification (NCBI taxonomy): domain Eukaryota; kingdom Metazoa; phylum Chordata; class Mammalia; order Artiodactyla; family Bovidae; genus Bos; species Bos taurus. The sequence goes on from NC_037356.1 coordinate 21,201,803, forward strand.
CTGTGGTTAAAGTCTAGGAAGTACACATTCAAGAAAATTAGTTCATCTCTCTGAATTTTTATTTTTTTATTCAAAAGAATGATTTTAAAAGATAAAATTTATATAGAACCTCTGAGGGCCTGATATGTACTTTGCCTCCACATATTAGCTATATTTATTCTTTTCTTTGTGATGCCATATGCTAAGCAATGGACAACAAATGCCTGCCTAAGAAACAGAAATCTAGAAAGAAAGATACACACAAAATCAAGCAATTACAGTGTAGGATGACAGCAATCTAGATAAGAAAAATGCATGGTGTTAAGAGAATACACAGGGGAATCCTGCAGATATGCCTAAGGGCCAGTGAAAACTTCCAGGAGGAGGCACTATCTGAGCTGGATGAGGATGAAAAGAATTAGCCAGGTGAGGAAGGAGACAGAAAAGCATGCTAAAGCTAGAGGAAATAGCTCTGAGTAACCCAGAGTCAAGGCATATTACAGCAGCCCCCTACTACTGGCCTTTAAGAATAGATCCTGGTGGATAAGAGATACTGAGACTGGAGAAGAGGACAAGGTCAAATTATCCAGTTTAGGATCAACCCGAATTTGATCATCCATCATCTTTTGCCTCAAGAAAAGAGTTAGGGAGAAGGGTAGAGTTAAAGTATCGATCATGGAGAACAGTAGCTATTTTAGCACTGAAACAGGGGCCAGGAAGACCCTTCTGGTCCAGGGTTTCATCCCTAGAAGCTAGGTCATTAGATGTTCTGGGCAGGTAGGATCAGACCAGTGTGGTGGGGCTCTTGAGAACTCAGCAGAGTAGCTTTATGATGAAAATATTTCAACATTTAGAAAACCCATCATAATCATTTTTTGTGTAGCATTTAAATATCAGTTCTAGATTTAAAGACTGGTAAATTAAATCACGGCTTAAATTTATTTTTGCTCTGAACTCACATTGAAAGTGAAAGTGAAAGTGAAATCGCTCAGTCGTGTCCAACTCTTTGCAACCCCATGGACTGCAGCCCACCAGGCTCCTCCATCCATGGGATTTTCCAGGCAAGAATACTGGAGTGGGTTGCCATTTCCTTCTCCAGGGGATCTTCGCAACCCTAATCTCAGGATTGAACCCAAGTCTCCCACATTGTAGGCAGATGTTTTACCGTCTGAGAACTCACATTACTGTAGTTTAATATTCTGCTTCTGTTCTGTGTTTGAATGTGTGTGTCTGTGTCATTGTTTCACAGAACATACAGTCCAGTTATCACTAAACAGGCCAGGTTTTATTTTTTAAAATTACTAATGCCGAATTCTGCTGCAAATGTGTATTTTTCTAGGTCTGGGGTTGGCAAACTTTTTTGTCAACAGTCAGATAATAAATACACTAAGTTTTGTAGTCCAAAAAATAAATAAAAATTACTTGTTTATTTGAATTAAACTACATTAAATTTACAATTTCAAATTAAATGTATCACATTAAATTGGTGATTCTTGCACCATGCAGACTGTGTCATCCAGCCAAATTGATCTACATATCAGAGACAATCACATGTGTATAGAACCTTGACATTTTCAAAACACTTTGGCACTATCAAATATAATCCTCACAATATGGGGAAGAAAATGGAGCATGAGTGTGTGCTAAGTCACTTCAGTCATGTCCAGCTCTTTGTGACCCTATGGACCACTCCTCTGTTTATGGGGTTCTCCAGGCAAGATTATTAGAGTGGGTTGCCATGTCCTCCTCCAGAGAAAATCAGAGAAAATTTAAACTTTTCAGGTGAACCTTCATTGCTGCAATATTTTTAGGAACAAAAAGGGGAACGTTTTACCATTACCTTTGTAAATGAGGAACTTGAGACCTGGGAGATAAAATCTATCTTGACAGCTAAAATGAGTTTGATATCTCTAGACGAAAATATATGAATAAATGTATATAGGGATGAAGATTTTAAATTAAAGAACTTTCACAAATGTTTCACGTTCCAATCTTAATCCAATGGTTAAGAAAAAAACTAGAAATTACTTTCCTCTGAGGTCTCTAAAGCATATACATTTTGGAACCAGATTTTATCTCAAAAGTGACTTTCAGTATACCATTTTTACAAGGAGTTGAAAAAATTAGAATCTGGTTTTGGAATCAGTGACTGAAATATGTCTTTTTAGTAGAATCTTGAAACTAGAATTCACAAAAATACTTTAGATATGACAAGAGACAGTAAGAAGCATTACAAATGAGAACAGTAGACAAATATGAGTAAAAGAATGCCCGCTTTTAGTAAAACTATTTCAAAACATTCTTACAGTAAAAGTTACTACTAACATTAATTGCTCCAAACAATTATTGCCCTGAGGTTACAGAAGATACTTAACTTTTGTACATATAGAACTATGTTAGTTATGGCACACATATATGCAAATACTATGGAAAATATTATTTTTCAAATTAGAGAAAGCATCTTTAAAAGTCAAAAAAATAAGATTCACTAAATATACCTTCTAGTTTAGTACACTTGGCAAGTTTCTTTTGATTTTTTAACTTGTGCCTACAATACATTAATAAGGCAGAAATAGCACAAGTTAAAAAAAATAAAGAAAGGAGAAAGAAAAAAAAGGAAAGCAGAAAAAAAATTAATTGATTAGTAAATAGAACTTAGGGTCTTCCCAAGTGGCTCAGTGGTAAAGAATCTACTTGCCAATGCAGGAGATATGGATTTGATCCCTGGGTCAGGAAGATCCCCTGGAGTAGGAAATCACAAACCACTCTAGAATTCTTGCCTGTTAAATCCCATGAACAGAGGAGCCTGGTGGGTTACAGTCCACAGGGTCCCAAAACAGTCAGACATGACTTAGTGATTAAACAACAACAAGTAGAACTTAAATGATTCTGTTGAAACTGACAAGTAGTTATTACATTAAGTAAGATTGCTGAATTTCCCAGGTGTCAGTTTCCTGGTACAGTAGAGCTGTAGAGAGGGTTTTTGACTCATTTGTGGCCTCTTACTCAAGTACACCACAGGAGGAATCTCAATGCTAAGGAAAACTGTTCTTAAGAATTCAGATTCCCCAAACTGGATGCATGAGAGCCAGTTATAGCATCTTAAGTGATTTCAATTGTTGCATGTCAGTCTTTAACATGGTACACATTAAGATCAGAGATATGGTCTTCAGATACGGGAGGGAAGAGTCCTCCAACATATACTTAATACTCACTACTTTTCATCACAGAACAAAACCCAACTCTGGATTCAGAAAAGGAAATCTCCCCCACTCCTTGTGTGAACACTTTTGTCTTCCACATCTCATCATTAAAATCCTCTGTTTTGGAGTTATAGTAGGTCATTGTTAAAATGTTAAGCACATATTACCTACTGGATGGAAAGAAAAGGTCCCTGTGGAGCTTTAAAACACCACTAAGCGAGGTAAACAAAAAACAAACCCATATATTTGTTGGCTGCCCTCACAGACAACTCAGTTTGAGAACAATGTTTACCACTTCTCTGTATTTCACTCCCTAGATATGGCTTATATTTATTCCAGCTCAGTTCTAGTCCAGGAAGGTGTAACCTGACCCAGCTTGAATTCCCAGTGCTCTGTGCTCACATGACCCCTCTGGATTCCATTCCAGCAGTGGGTGATGGGGCAGGAAAAGGAAGAAAGGAAAAGATGGTGGGCTTCAAGGATCTGTCCTTGTCATTCTCGTTGGTTAGTTTCTAAATTATGTCCTATAGTATTGCGAGTCCATGGACTGTAGCACACCAGGCTCTTCTGTCCATGAGATTTCCCAGGCAAGAATACTGGAGTGGGTTACCATTTCCTTCTCCAGGGGATCTTCCCGACCCAGGGATCAAACCCGCATCTCATACTTGGCAGACAGATTCTTTATCACTGATCCATCTGGAAAGCCTCCCATGTTATACATTGAATGAAGTTAGCTCACTGTTATCTTAAAGAGCCAAAATATTTCACCTCAGAAATTTGTCGCATATTTGACTCCATCAAATTCTCAAAATAATAAGATGTTTTGGAGCCATTTTGCAGGAAAAAAAAAAAAAGCTTTGAGAAGATTAAGTGAAAACATACATTTGGTTTTATTGGTTTTATTTCATATTTAATGTTCTTTGCACATACCACATGCCTACCAATAGTTGAAGTTCTGATCAATTTGCATTTTTTTCAAAGGAAAAGACATTACATTGACGTCAATCTATATATTTCAAAAGCAAAATTCCACATATATTAACAATCACAAGGTGGACACATTTTATCAAAACCCAAGTATTTTTGTTGTTGTTCAGTCTCCAAGTCATGTCCGACTCTTTGTGATGCCATAGACTGCAGGACACCAGGTTTCCTTGTCCCTCACCATCTCTCAGAGTTTGCCCAAACTCATGTCCATTGAATTGATGATGCAATACAATCACCTCATCCTCTGTCACCCTCTTCTCCTTCTGCCTTCAGTCTTTCCCAGCATCAAGGTCTTTTCCAATGAGTCAGCTCTTCTTATCAGGTGGTCAAAGTACTGGAGCTTCAGCTTCAGCATCAGTCCATCCAGTGAGTATTCAGGGTTGATTTCCTTTAGGATTGACTGGTTTGATCTCCTTGCTGTCCAATGGACTTTCAAGAGTCTTCTCTAGCACCACAATTCAAAAGCATCAATTCTTCGGCGCTCTGCCTTTTTATGGTCCAGCTCTCACATCTGTACATGACTATCTGTACAGCCTTGACTATATGGATCTTTGTCATCCCAGTGATATCTTTACTTTTTAATACACAGCCTAGGCTTGCCATAGCTTTCCTGCCAAGCAGTAATCATCTTCTTCCCAATATACTTCTAACCCAAGTGTATCTCTCAATATTAGACAACTAAAGCATATAGAAATAAATCCCATGTGTATCTGTGTATATGGTGTGTGTGTAATTATCTGTTTTATATTAGGTCTTATACTATTGATATACAGGAGTGTCTCAAAGATTTGGTTCAACTCCTTATTTGGTAGGTGAAGAAAATGTGGCTCACTTAGGTTAAGAGATGTATATAGTTTATTCATCTAATGGACATAATTGACACCTTAAGTCAGGTGTTCATGATTCTATTAGTCTTTCTACTATGAAATAGTCTATGTACATTCTCATGTACAGATAAGGGAACATATCTTGAGTGACAGAGAAAGATCCATCATTGCAGTTAAAAAACTTTATTGTCATATGGCCAGATAGTGAAGGATAGGACTGAAAATTGGGTCTCTGTCTGCTTTCTCAAGAGTTTTTCCAGTATACCAGGCTGGTTCTTAATTTTCTCTTTTCAGGTTCTACATATTACTTCAACTCACTAGCATTTGGAACAATGGAAAAGATAACTGTATTTTATAGGAACTAATGTCTGCACATCAGATAAAACAGGCGCTCTCAATGCAAAAAGATTTGGGAAAAATATTTTTATGAGATTAAGTTAAATTTCCTGGTCTCACTTGTCTGTGTGTGGCTGTGTGATGGGATATGTATTGCTTTATTCAATTTGTTTTTGCCAGGCTGTACAATTGCAAGAAGCAAAATACTTGGATTTAGCTGGTCAACTCATACAAAGTTCTTGTAACTATTTAATAAATATTATTATTATATTACACTACTGCCTAAACTTTTAATTTGATGATCTATTAAAAAATAATGAATTTGCTTTTTATAACAATTCTAAGGAGGACAGTTCCTACTTTGGCATGAGAAGAGGAAGTTTCTCATGTGGCTCTAGGAATCCATATGGCAGCTAGATAAAAGAGAATTAGTGAGGCAGAGTGAGCAGAAGCATTTCATAACAGGTGAAATAAAGCATTTATGTCCTGCCTCCATATTTTTATTGATTTCAAGTTTTGGACATGAGGGAAATATAAGGACTGTGGCTAATTTTCATCCTCAAACTTTAACCACAAAATAATAATAGAATTCATTTCAAAAATATTATCACTGCAATCATGGAATGTTTAAATAAACACCTACAGTGTCTAAAAGTCTCCTAGGGTAGAGACACATGTTTGGGCTTTCCCGGTAGCTCAGCAGTAAAGAATCTGCCTGCCAGTGCTGGAGAGGCAGGAGACTTGGGGAATATCCCCTAGAGCAGGAAATGGTAACCCACTCTAGTATTCTTGCCTGGAGAACCTCATGGACAGAGGAGCCTGGCAGACTAAACTCCATAGGGTTGCAAAAAGTCGGACACTACTGAAGCGGCCAAGCAAGCATGCAGAGACACATGTTTATCTGGGTTTGTTTGTATATGTCTGCCTCTTACAACCCAGAATTACTTTTATGACCAAGAACTTAGAGATCTGGCTAAGACACAGGGAAATTGTTTATACCCTTGCAGGTGCTATCTCTGCCTCTGAGATGTTCAGAGACACACCATCCAAACACAGAGTCAGAAAGTTTGATACTTCTGAGCATATGCCTACCCACAATCTGATTAGAGCAAAATTAAATGATGTTATATCCTTTCTGGGGGTATTTTCTGGCAATCGTGTGGAAAATTATGCAAGATATTCCCTTTGACCAGTAAACACAGCTTTAGTCTAATGCATCACAATGAAGTATAATAAAACACTTGAAGAAGACCTTCCTTAATTACAGATTATGAAAAATAATGGCGATCATCTCCCCATTTCACCTAATGTCTCTATATGATGGATCTTCAGTAATGGGTGTGTGCCTGTCTTTGACAGGCTCTATTTTTCCTTCCGGATAGCCTTCTCATTTATTTTACTGCAGCTGTGTCTTCACGAGGCAAGGAAGTGTTTCAGAGGCAGAGTGCAAATAGTAGTTACATCTTGCCCAAGACAAGCCTCCTGGACCAATTAGACCAATTACTGGCCCTTTTCTAGACAATTCCATCTTCCCTGATGGCTCAGATGGTAAAAGCATCTGCCTACAATGCAGGAGACCCAGGTTTGATCCCTGGGTCAGGAAGATACCCTGGAGAAGGAAATGGCAACCCACTTCAGTGCTCTTGCCTGGAAAATCCCATGGATGGAGAAGCATGGAAGGCTGCAATCCATGGGGTCGCAAAGAGTCAAACATGACTGAGTGACTTCACTTTCTTTCTGGACAATTCAGTAGAAAACCACTTGGTTTCCATTTCTTCTGAGTGGCAGTATATTAACTGAGTTATTCTTGCTATGAAATTGCATTTTTTGTCCCTATCCTCTAATACCTGAATCCTGATGACTCCAAAGCCTGCTTTTCTAGCCTTCTGTGTTTTATCTACTCTTTCTGGGCTATAAAGCAAGTTTGTAATTTTCAACAAAACTAAATAAAGAAAAATGTAAACAAAATATAAAATTTACACCTAATGAAAGAAGAATTGATGAAATTAGGATAAAAATGTTTCCTTTTATATTTCTTTGATAAGCTATTTTTTAAATTAAATATAATGTGCTCTCGGAGGTAGATGGACTGAGCAGGCATAACCACAAGCTGAATTCTGACCTCAGGAAGTTTTTGTAACATATGTCATATTAGGCCTAGTGGAGGATAGGAAGCATCTACATAGATGGTATAATTATAGTAGAGGATATAATGTAACATTGTATGAGAGGCCAGATATATTGCTATGAGAGTTCTGAAGAGAGAAAAATTAACGCTGGCTTATGGAGCAGAAGTAGTCACAATTATAAAGAAAAAATAACACACATTACACATGGAAGTAGAAAAGTCAAAACTGTGTCAATGCTATGGGAAATGTGAGGAAAGGGGTGTAAGTCAGGAAGCATGATGATGACTCAGCAGATCAGTTAGACTGGAAAATCAACTAAGTACCATGGACCAGTGCATGCGTGCTCAGTTGCTCAGTCATGTCCAATTTTTTGCAACCCCATGGACTGGCAACCCCCTGCCAGGCTCCTCTGTCCATGGGATCATCCAGGATTGCCATGTCCTTCTTCAGGGGATCTTCCTGATTCAGGGTCTCCAGCATTCCTGACCCACGTCTCCTGCATTGCAGTGATTATTTACCCCTGAGGCACCAGGGAAGCTGTAGAAAGATCATAAAATCATCTGCAGTTGAGATCATGGGAGGCTTTGAATGCATTTATTTGTAAAACAGCTGGAAGTCAAGATGCTTTAGAAATATTAGCCTAACATCTCTGTGGAGGATGACAGAAGGGGAGAGTTCTACTGGGAGATGACCAGCAGGGCACCTCTGAAATTTATTGAATGTGAGCTTGCCTTTCACATTCTGAACAGGCTCAGCTTTATAAACAAGGATCCTTTTTGTTCTCTTTCCTCTTAATTTGTTTTCTTATGCAAGTAAAGCAGTCTTTGGTAAATCATTCTATTTTAAAGTAATATTCAAATCTTACAGAGAAAATGTTGAAAGTCCATTTGAGTCTGCAAAAGACTGAAGAACAGGTGTTGTTTGAATTTTGCACATCACTGATCCATATCTTCAATAGGCTGTTCATAAAAGCACAAAGGATTCTTCTGAAAAACAATTATTTTTCCTCTAGCTTTCTCTCTCTCTCTCTTTTCTTATTCCTATTATTATTTGGCCCTGACTTTTAATATAAATAGTTTTCCTCTCTACACACTAGGTAATAACTTGACCACCAACATATTTAGAGGGTTATTTATATTATGCTTTCTGTTTCAATCCAGAGAATGAAGTTCAGATAAAGGTTTTTTTTTTTTTTCCCCCGCATGCTACCCATGAATACAGAGACCGTGCTTTACATGAGTTTCACTGAATCATTCAACGTTCAGTAGAAAATGTTCACCAATCAAGTCTGACTAGGAGAAACACTTCCAATTATTTAAAAAGCCTTCTGTAGAAAACTGTCTCTAGACCATGAGAGCTGAGGCATTTTTAAAACCGAGGACATATCAATATTATAAAACTCTCTGGCTTCCTTAATAAGCACATGCCGTGTGCTTGCACACATTATTTTGCTCATCTCTTAAGTATTGCATTAAAAAACATTCTAATGACAGCAGTACTTTTCTTAGAGGTATGGTAATAAGTCAACACCTCAAATGCAATGGTGAAAATGTTCAATAGATACTAGTAAGAAGCAAGACAGTAGTCATCTGCTTAAACCTAACACTAAGAGATTCACTGCACCGGATATACTCACCACATACAGCTATCAGACAGAGTGTAATCAAAATTTCCCACAAAATCGCCCACTTAAAATGCTTAATCTTTGCTAAGTGCAAGGTTGATCAAATCTTGGTGAGCAGTGATGTTGGCTGAATGATAACTGTACACAGAGTTGCCCCGGTGGGGTTTTCCACTTCCTGCCAGCGTGGTACCGTGCTTTATCCCAGCGGCATGTTGTTAATCTACAAGGACTCAGTAGGTGTATCACAGACAGTAACAGTTTGCTAAAATGGACTTTAATGAAAACTGGCAGGTATTTGTTTTTAATTAAAGGCCAATATGTCTGGGGCAACAGATGCCCAAATCTCTTTTAGAGAGGACCTGGGAAATAAATATTTTTTAATGTTATACTTGTTATTTTTATTACAAGTGGCACTTGGCTTCTCCCAGAGTGCAGCCTGCTTTATGAATGTTACAACATTCATCGTCACAGCACGGTGAGCCAGTGTCAGCTATGATTATCTTGGTTTTGCAGGTGGCGAAACATAAACTCTGAGAAGTGTCATGACTTGATCAAGGTCATAAAAGAACCTGAAGGTGCAGCTGTCCTGGACCCTTAAAGTTTCTTGTCCATTTAAGCGAGCAGGATAAGTTAAGGAGGAGACAGAAAAGGGAAAAGAGTATTTTTAAATGACTGCTTACCATAATTCTAATTTATACAGTATCATTTAATCTTAACAACATCAAAGAGAAGGAAATTAAACTTTTAGAAATAACCAATGTCATCCACGTTCATGGAACAAATTAAAAGACAGAGCCAGAATTTGAACCAAGAAGATTCCTGTGACTCTGCCCCCTGTATTTGAAAGATTGTTCTTACTCTTATGGCAGCTTATTTGTCATTATTTGCCAAGGTACTGCATAGAAACAGCAATTATGACTAAATTTCCTGAGTTTAAGAAGGTGAGAAAAGTAGGAGGTAACTGAAGCCATTAATATCCAAATCTACCAGTTTATTCTCCACCAGCCCAGAAAGGCAATTCAGCTTAATTATTCCAAGTATTTTCCTGTGGCTTCCCTTCTATTGAATATCGTAGCTGGCTTCTTGAAATTGACAGTTGACAGAGGATATTCTCCCTTAAACTAGATTTTACAAAAATCCATTGAAATGTTTATCTGAGGATCAAATGTATAGAAAGACATTCCTCTCTCTAAATTCCTTCTACTCTTGCTTGGGGAGCTCCAGAGAGAAAAGTTTGACATACAGATATTGTGGACAAACTTATACCCAGTCTCACACACACACTACTCCAGATTAGCACCACCTATGTCTCACTCCTCTCATATTTTGATTTTAATTCCAAGTGTTAGATTCCTAAGGCAATATGTTTGAGCTTGAACAGAGGTCATAGAGTGATCCAAGATCGCACATGTTGAATTATTATATAAAGCCTATAAGAATGAGTCCTTTGTCTTTGCTGCTCATTTAGTGCCAAACTTTTCCAAGGAAAGTATTCTCAATAAGAATCTTATATGAAATTGTAGATTTTGGGGTGCGTGTGTGTGTGTGTTTGTGTGATCAAAAGTAAGAGCCTTTGCTTCAAAAGTTTTATTTGACATTTACAAATAAATAAAGTCATGTAAGCTCACAGTTTCAAAAGGAGAAAAAATAAATTTTCAAAACCCTGAACCAATAATGGTATTTGTTTTACACTAACACAGTGAACTGAGATTGATTCAGATCATTCTTTGATGTCAAAGAAAGCTAAAAAAGGAACATGAATCATAGTTACTCAGAACATCTTGATTATATTATACCTATTACAGGGTAATTTTCTATAATAAATGCTAATAATTCCCTGGCAATTCACTCATTTTAATCCCAACAGTAAGTGGATCACATCTATCTACTTTAATGTTTTCTACCTAACTTAATATGGGAATATTGATTAATGAAAATGGGTCAACCATGAAAATTTATACTGGTTATTGCTCCTTCAAAATTGAAGTTGCAAAAGCTAAGATGTGATATTTACTAAGTTAGGAGACATGGTTGGTTTACATACATTAGAGAGAGAGAAACAGACAAATACAGAGACAAATAGAGACAGGAAAAGAAAGACAGTAAAAGAGCATTTCTGCTCCAGAGTATGATGTAAGTTCTTAAAAATTCAAGCTAAAAGATGACATAAATTTTTATTAAATATTTTGAAAAGAAAACTATTTAGGCAGGTGTCTTAAGAGAAAGCAAGTATCTTGTTTTAAATTTGGAAATAAAATCATTTCTAAACAAGAATAACTGAAGCACATCTGTTTCGGAAGCAAGTGGCAGAGTTGAGATAAGTAGTGTCATTTTTATTTAGAGCCCAAAATATGAGAAAAAAATTTAAATTTAGTGCATCTTCATCATGTGGTTGACTGGATCAGGGTTTAGTGACTAGTTTTCCCAGTTCTAAAGGATGAGGTGATGAATAACTTTCAAAGCAATGGCTCCCTTCTAATGTTATTTCTGGGTTCATTTAAATCACTCATTTGCATCTCCATGAAAGTTATTTCAGGAAGAAATGGAAGAAAAATGGCAGTTAATTTTACTGCTTTGGCAGATCTGCAGAAAATCTTCAGATATTGAATATTTTAATATTAGTATTCATATTTGGTCCTTTTCTTGAAGTTCTGATTCTCCTTTTGAAATATTCTTTATGAAAGGATATTTTTGAAATATCCCTCTAAATGCTTTGAAATAGTTATAATAATTGATTTAAAGACCTTACTGCCATTTCCAGTAACTGGATTATCTATTGGCCTACTTCTATTATTTTCTTTTCAGTAAGGTTACATTTTTCTACTTTATTCTGTATCTGTTAATTTTTCATTATATTCAGAACACTGTATTTTAAAGAACTGTTAGAGACTAATGTATTGCTATTTTAGGAGAATGCAAGCCCTTTTCCTCTATAGGGTATGAGCTAATCCTTCTAATTTCTGTAAGAGTTGAGTTATGTGGGGCTGTGCTACAAGTTTAACTGTAATTAGTACGTCAACTACCAACCAATACAATAACCCAGGCGCTTCCTTCCTTGCTTCCTACTTTCCTACCTTCCTATCTTTCTTACTCTTCCTTACTTCTTTTTTATTTTGTGCTAATATTTTTATTTTGATGTAATATAAAACTTAGGGGAAAATTGTAAGAAAAGTAGAAAAAAAAAGAAAGTGTTAGTCATTCAGTCGTGTCCAGTTCTTTTTGATTCTATGTTCTGTAGCCCACCAGGCTCCTCTGTCCATGGAATTCTTTAGGCAAGAATACTGAAGTGGGTTGCCATTTCCTTCTCCAGGAGATTTCCAGACCCAGGGATCAAACCTGTATCTCCCTCATTGCAGACAGATTCTTTATCATCTGAGCCATCAGGGAAGCCAATGAAAGTAGAAGGCATTATCAGATATCATTTACTTGAATTTCCCAATGGTTTACATTTGTTCCATCTGTTCTCTCTCTCTCCTCTCCCTTCCTACTAGAAAATGTATTTATATTTTATATACATTCTGTTTTCTATGAGCACTTTGAGACCATTTTTTTTTTCTGAGCAGTTTGTTAATATGCTGGAGTCACTGTGCCCCTTTATCCTTAAAAACTCACGTGTGCATTTCCAGGCTGGGAGCATGACTTCCATGACTACCTTACATTGCATTTATCATTGATGCAATATTGACTAAACACTATTCCCTAATCTATAGTATTTCATAACTGCATTTTTTCTCTCCAGGATCCAATCATATATGAAGCATTGTGTTAAGTGTTTATGTCTCTGCAGTCTCCTATAACATAAAACAGTTTATGAACCTTTCTTTGTCTTTCCTGACCTTGATATTTTTGCAGGGCAATCCCAGGTGGCTCAGTGGTAAAGAATCTGCCTGCCAAGTCGAAAATATGGGTTCAGTCCCTGGGTTGAGAAGATCCCCTGGAGAAGAAAATGGCAACCCAATCCAGTACTCTTGCCTGGGAAATCCCATGGACAGAGGACCCTGGTGGGGCTACAGTCCATGGTGTTGCAAAAAGAGGTGGACATGACTGAGCATGTATGCACACACTAGCAGTGTCATAGCATATTTTTATGTTTATCTAATAATAAATTTATATTTATCTAATTTACTCTTGTTTGGAATTTTTAAAAAACAAACATTTTTATTGAGGCATAGTTGACTTACAATGTTGTCTTGTTTGTCTAATTCTTATGACAATATTTGGGTTACACATTCTATGACAGGAATATTTAGGGGGGAAAAAAAACACCATAGTGTCCCTTCCAATGAATCCCAGTAGGAGGACAATGATGTCAATCTGTCCTTATATTAGTGGTTAACTTTGTTAAGGTGACATAGGCCAAAAGTACCTATAAAATTACCATTTTTTCTTTGTAATTGTGTTAGTTGGAGTTTTCTGAGATAACAGATAGGATTAGATGCGCCAGAGACTTTTGGAGAAACTATATTTGAGAACAAATGGAAAAGGGACAAGGAAACAGAAAGAGGCCTCAGATCTGGGGATGGAGGAGAGGGGGGTGGAGAGAGACTAGGAGGAAGGCTCCAAGCTGCTGCACAGGATAAGAAATCTTCTGCCAAGACAATGCAGGCCAGCGGTGGGCTGAAGCCAGAGCTAGCCTTAGAGTCCAAGTCTTCTAGGGTCGGACCATTCTTTGTAGTGGGGAGTTGTCCTCTGTATTATGAAACGCTTAGCAGCATGCTTGGCTTCTAGCCACTAAGTGCCTGTAGCAATCTCCTAGTTGTGACAATCAAAAAATATCTCTAGACATCATCCAATGTCACCTAGTTATGTAAAAATGCTTCTAGCTGAGAACCACTGCTTTATGTATACATATAGGTCTTCTCCTGTCTTATGGTGAGAGTTCATATCTCTAAAGTCCACTCCTTGCCTACTTAAGATTTCCCCTAAAGTTGTTTTTTCTTGCTGGATGAGGTGTACTTTATTGCTGATGCCTCGTCTACACTCCCTGGCCATAACATTTCTTTACAAGTGAGTCTTCGCACATCTAACAAGAAGTGACTTCTACCTGACGCCTCCCTCCCATTTACTGCAAATATAAGGCTCCTTCCTCGAGTGTGGGCTTCCCTGGTGGCTTAGGTGTAAATAATCTGCCTACAATGTGGGAAACCTGGGTTCAATCCCTGGGTTGGGAAGATACCCTGGAGAAGGAAATGGCAACCCACTCCAGTATGCTTGCCTGGAGAATCCCACAGAGAGAGGAGCCTGGTGGGCTACAGTTCATGGGCTGGCAAAGAGTCGGACACAACTGAGCTTTCCCCCAAGTGTGTTCTCTGATGTCTTGTGAGGGCTGCCTTCTGGCCAAAGCCTTGTCCACACTCCCTGCATCCACCCCCTGCTTCCTCCTGGAGTGGGCTAGCTTGTGTCTGACTAGATTTGCTTTCTCGCTAAAGCCTTGTCCACACTCAGTGAAAACATAAGCCTTTTCCCCAGAGTGTGTCCTTCAGCCTTGATCACATTCTCACACACAAAAGTCTTCCCTCCTGAATGTGTCCTCTGATGAGCAATGAGAGTAGACTTATGCCTAAGTCCTCACCTACTTTTCCTGTACTTGTAAGACTTTTCTCCCCAGCATGTCCTCTGGTGTGTAATGAGAGCTGGCTTAGCCCTAAACTGCATCCACACTCCAGACACACATCGAGGTTCTCCCCTGAGTGCGTCTTCTGGTGTAAGGTAAGGTTTGGCTTATCTCTGAAGCCTTGCCCATACTCTGGCCACACAAAAATCTCTCCTAAGTGTGTCCTCTTGTATTTAACCAGGTCTGACTTCTAATTAAAGCTCTGGCCATATTCACTGCACGTGAGGATTCTCCCCTGAATTAATCCTCTGGTGCTTGCTGAAGTGAAAGTGAAAGTCGCTCAATTGTGTCGACTCTGCAACCCCAAGGACTATACAGTCCATGGACTTCTCCAGGTTAGAATAATGGAGTGGGTAGCTTTTCCCTTTTCCAAGGGATCTTCCCAACCCAGGGATAGAACCCAGATCACCTGCATTGCAGGCAGATTCTTTACCAGCTGAGCCACAAGGGAAGCCTCAGCAAGGGTGCTTGCTGAGAGTGGATTTATTTCTAAAAAGTCTCCCACAGCCCCTGTAGATAGAAAGCTTCTCTCACAAGGGGGTCCTCTGGTATGTGATAAAGTTTGACTTGTCCCTGAAGACTCACTCACACTTCTGGCATACAAAGAACTTCTCCCCTGAGTGTGTTCAAAGGTGTCTGGTAAAAGAAGCAATTGTTGTTTAGTCACCCAGCTGTGTTCAGCCCTTTGGAGACTCCATGGACTTTACCCTGCCAGGTTCCTTTGTCCATAGGATTCTCCAGGCAAGAATACTGGAGTGGATTGCAATTTCCTCCTCCAGGGGATCTTCCTGACCCAGGGATGGAACCCATGTGTCCTTCATCTCCTGCATTGGCAGGCGTGTTCTTTACTGCTGAGCCACCAGGGAAGCCCTGATAAGGGATGACTTCTGGCTAAAAGCTTGCCCACACTTATCACATGCACAGGGCTTCTCCCCAGAGTTCACTATCAAGTGTGGCTATGTTTGACTTCTGGCTAAAAGCTTGCCCGCACTCTGTGCCGAGGTAAGGCTTCTCCCGCATGTGTGATCTCATGTGTATAATGACAGCTGATTTATAGCTAAAGCTTGGGCCACACTCACGGCAAAAGTACAGCTTTCCTCCTGAGTAGGTCCTCTGATGACTAAAGAGGGTTGATTTCTGGTTAAAGACAAGCCTACAATTTCCACAACTGGCTACATCAAATCCTGAGATTTCTACCCACTTTAATGTTTTGTCTGTTTCTAAAAGGTTTGGCTTCTTCAATGAGAGGAACTCTATTTCCATCACTGTCTTGCCTTCCTTCAAGCTTAATAGTTGTTCTTTAGGTGGGCTGGAGAAAATTCTTGAAGTTTCTCTTCCTTGTCCGCTTAAACAAGGATTCGGAGCCCCCTTCTCTGTCTTCACCTTCAATTCACAGCAGCAGCTTTCATTACAGAACAATTGTGGCTGCTGCTGCTGATCTGCTGAGCAGAGACCTGCTCTTTGGAGAGTTCTAAGAAAAACAAACCTGGGTGGATTGGAAAGTAATGATCCTGCAGCACATATTATTGTAACTGCTGACTACAGAAGTCCAGAGTGGCAGAGGCATAAAATGAAATTTCTGCCTTGGCATCAGCAGAAGAGGGGCTATGCCAATGTCCTGCCTCCTCTTTCTAGGGCCCTTCTCCATGCCCTAGCAGAATGACAAGTGTTGGCTTGGAAAATGGAATTTCCAAGGAGAACCAGTTTGCTGTCATTTTGCAGCATCTCATGTCTGTACAGGGTCCTCTGAGCATGGCTTAACAGCTGCTGCTCTTCCTGGGTGAATTCCATAGCCACATTACAGAATAACATGAATGTTTCTTCTCTCCTGGTTTTCAAGAGCCTCAAGGTCATCATTCTGGTCTCCTGAATGTTCTCCCTGAAGAAAGGTGAGGCTACAGCTTGTAGGGACATGGTTGCAACGTCTGACCCAGGCAAGTGTGACAGCAGTAAGCGATGCTGAGTTGGAAGCAGCCTGCTATGTCACCTTTCTTTTAGAGTTATATCATTTTAACTTTTCCACTAAGGGTACACTCTATCTCAAACTCATTTTTGTGTTTGGTGTATGAGAGAGGTCAGTTCACTTTTTTTCCACATGGATATCAAATTGTTCTATCATTTTTTCAAGAAGATTTTCTTTCCCCTTTGAATTGCATTGACAGCTTTGTTGAAACCAATGGGTTATATAAGTATGGATCTATTTATTGCCTCTATTCTGATGTCAGCTCTGTTCTGTTAGCTTTTTAGGATTGTGTGCATTTGAGCTGGAAGACTTGACTGAAGTTCCAGATTGGTGTACTTCATCAGTGGTTTCGATTCCACCAAGTTCTTAAATCTAGTTACTTGGAGAATGCCCAAGACTAGGTGACTTCACTTTACTTAGCAGTCTTCTTTACCAGGTTTCTTTTAAACTCAATGGTGAGAGAGGTGGAGAGGTATAATTGCTGAGTTGGGGTTCTTCCAACCTACAGTCCATTCCACTGGCCCACTCTGTCCTCAGTCCCAGAAACATAGTCTTCATCCAAACCTAGCAATGACCCCTCAGCTGGACATGGCAGTTACCCTCCTCCTCTCTGAAGGGTTTATTTCTCTTTGGAATTCAGTTTAGTTTGCTTCTTAAATCCACCATTCTGCTGTATCTTCTTAGAAAAGTACGATTTTTCTTTATTTTGTCTGGCTTTTGGGTTACCATTGGAACAAAGCTTTTTCTCTCCTTATATATCCTAACTGGCAATGGATCTATTCCTAGTGGAAAAAAATAAAAGAGAAAGAATTCTTCATAAATAAAAGAGCTTGCATTTTGAAACTTTTGTTCCACCAGTTCCTTTTTCTTCCCTTTATCGTGGCTATCACAAATGGCTAGTTTTTGTCTTTGGCCATTAAAATTTATTCTTGTCTTTAGAACCATCTAATATTAAACTTTAACAATATTATTCTAGAATAAAATGTCAAAGTTTTACCTTCCCTTTGTGAACAAGAGAAAAATGGGCTGAGATGGGTCCATTTGACAGAACACGAAGCACCTTAGCAACTTTTCCTCTCCATATTTTTATTTGATCATTGAATATTTTATTCAAAAATGTTTTCTCCATGTCCCTTAAGAAAGTCCTTTTCCATGGAGACCAAAGAACACACAAAGCCAGAAGTTCCTTGCTATTTCTCAATTTGAAAGAAGCAGGATATATCCCATCTGAACAGAAAAGAAGGTGCTGATAAACATGAATATTAGAAAGAAGGTACATTTTTAAAGTAAGTTAGAGAAATTGTTTCTGTTTAAGTGAAACAGTGAGGCTTAAAATGACTCAAGAAGCTCACAGCAGCAGCAATTAAGTTGGCCTGACACTGACTGTTGACTCACAAGTAAGCCTCAGTCTTGGATTGTAGCTGATTAGTGTCAGGGGGACCACTGACTAAAACTGCCCTCCCTGGCCAGACCATAGTACCCACTTGCATGGGCTATCTTACAACAGAAAGTCCTGGTAAGGAACAAGGGACTACCAAGCTACCACCATTCAGAAGAATTCGGGAAAGGTCAAAAGGAGAGAGGAAACTCCAGCCCATATGTCCTACCAACCTCCCAGAATCCTTTTTCCTGGAATTTTGGCTGAGGGATGTGTGCACCACCAGGAAAGACCTTGAGTCAGAATGATTGCCCAGAGACAACCTGGAAATTAACCCCATCACCTTAAAACCTGAGACTGTGAACCATGTGGCAGAGCCGTTCTCCTGGATCCCCTAATCCCACTGCTCTCCCCCAAGGCTCCCCTTCCTGATAAAGTCTCTTGCTGTCAGCATGTGTTTCTCCTCAGACAATTCATTTCTGAGCATTAGACAAGAGCCCCTCTTGGGCTCTAGAAGGGGTACCCCTTCCTGCAACAATGGCATTTGGATAGACCCAATCAAATGCAGTTTCACTGAATGTATAGATTGTTTGAAATACTTTTTGTTTTTTCAAGGAGAGCATTCACTGTGGTGTTCCTACTGTCTTTCAAGGCATAAAAGTTAAGAGAAGAGATGATCCAAAGAGATAAAAAAGAGTCTCATGTGTTCTTGTTTTCCACGTCTCTGCTCATGATTGCATTCTCCTTGTGATGATTCATTATCAGACTACACAGGGAGGGTATTTAAGTGATAGCATTCTTCATACAGAGGAGCATAATTAAATAATAACAGTGCTGCTGATGAAAGACATTTCTTGACATTTCATGTAGGAGCCAGCCATTATCATTCCTAGTGATAATGCTAGAAATCATTCTAGAATCTAATCGTTTACTCTAGAACTCTCTGTGAATATTATGAAAAAGTAAAATATAATTTCTCCACATTTGAGCTTCACAGAATTGATATAAGTTCAGCCTAATGCAAAAAGAGTCTCAAAATATCAGTGGTACCCAAGCTACAAACAGGAGGAGAGGAATAAAGGGAGTTCTGAGGTCCAATAATTTTGAGAATCATTTGGCAAACTCATCTTGTACACATTTCTTTATTAAAACTCTTCTCAGATACTTCAGTATGTATAACTTCATTCTTAACCCCCAAAGTAGGGGCATGGTCTACAGTGTTTCTGAAATTATTTGATTAAGAAATGCTCTTTTCAAGAGTATCTTCAATTGCCTTGAAAACATGTATCAGAAAAATCTGCCTCATTTCGATAAACCTTATGATTTTTTTCAAAGCCCTGCAAGACCTGGAATTCCTTTTACCCAAAAATAAAAGAATTTGTCCAAAAGGAAATATTTTATTGCATTCATAGCTCCTTGAGATTTTGATGATAACTGAAGCATTTATTTGATAAAAAGTAATCAAGGCAACTCAGGATTTATGGAGAAAAGTGTATAGTAGAGCATTCATAAGAGACTGATTTTTGACCTTGGTTAGTGTCCATGGAGCACTAAATAGTGACATTTTCTTCTCACACTTACAAAATGCAGCAAGCTTCATACCTTTGTCACTATGTTTTTTGACAGTTGTGGCTCTGTGTTATGAGTGAGTTTTAGAAACTTTAATGAACCTAAATAGGAAAAGGAGTATATCAAGGCTGTATATTGTCACCCTACTTAGTTAACTTATATGCAGAGAACATCATGAGAAATACTGGGCTGGATGAAGCAAAAGCTGGACTCAAGATTGCCGGAAGAAATATCAATAACCTCAGATATGCAGATGACACCACCCTTCTGGTAGAAAGTGAAGAACTAAAGAGCTTCTTGATGAAGGTGAAAGAGGAGAGTGTAAAGTTGGCTTAAAGCTCAACATTCAGAAAACTAAGATCAGGGCATCCAGTGCCATCACTTCATGGCAAATAGATGGGGAAACAGTGGCTGACTTTATTTTGGGGGGCTCCAAAATCACTGCAGATGGTGACTGCAGCCATGAAATTAAAAGACGCTTACTCCTTGGAAGGAAAGCTATGACCAACATAGACAGCATAGTAAAAACTGGAGACATTACTTTGCCAACAAAGGTTGTCTAGTCAAAGCTATGATTTTTCTAGTAGTCATGTATGGACGTGAGAGTTGGACTCTAAAGAAAGCTGAGCATTGAAAAATTGATGCTTTTGAACTGTGGTGTTGGAGAAGACTCTTGAGAGTCCCTTGGACTGCAAGGAGATTCAACAGTCCATCCTAGAGGAGATCAGTCCTGGGTGTTCATTGGAGGGACTGATGTTGAAGCTGAAACTCCAATACTTTGACCACCCGATGCGAAGAGCTGACTCATTTGATAAGACGCTGATGCTGGGAAAAATTGAAATTGGGAAGAGAAGGGGACGACAGAGGATGAGATGGTTGGATGGCATCACCGACTCAATGGACATGAGTTTGGGTAAACTCCAGGAGTTGGTGATGGACAGGGAGGGCTGATGTGCTGCAGTCTGTGGCGTCTCAAAGAGGTGGACAGGACTGAGCGACTGAACTGAACTGAACCGAATCACTCTAAACAGTGAATTCCTGCAAAAGAAAAGGCCAGCGGCTGTAACTTTTGTTTTCCAGACTATAGTGTGCCTATAAACCAAAGAGAAGCATCAAAGTAGTATTTGGGCTTCCCTCGGAGCTCAGTGGTAATGAATTCACCAGTCAATAAAATACTGGGCCATAGAATGAATAAGCCCTTGCTCCACAACTCCTGAACCAGTACTTTAGAGTCTGGGAGCTTCAACCACTGAGCTCATGTGCTGCAACTCCTGAAGCCCATGCGCCCTACAGCCTTTGCTCTGCAACACAAGAAACCACAGCAAAAACAAGCCTGTGCCCACAGCTAGAATGTAGCCTTGGCTCAATGCAACTAGAGAAAAGCTGGCGCAGCAACAAAGACCAAGACCCAGCACAGCCAAAACTAAACAGTAAAATAAATAAAATTATTTAAATAGTGTTTAAAAAAAACTGGGAAGTCTTTCTGAAATAATTTAAAAAAATGAATAGCATTTTAACCTCTTCATCTAACTCCTTTTCAGATCAGTATGTTTTGTATTCTACAGTTTTGCCACATCATTTACCTATGACCTATCACTCAATAAATATCAAGTGCCAAATATAGTCAGTCAATAGGCTAAGTGCTAAGGACTCTTCTATTACCACTGCCCATTTATCAAGGAGCTCAAAATATCAGAGCACAATTTATTTCCTAATATGGAGGTAGTCTGAGTTTAGTAACTCCAATTACAAAACCTAAACAATGGTTAAAAAACTGCTGCTGCAACAGCATAGCACAGGTTACTGTGGGCTCTCTGCTTGATCAAGAGAAATTAAGATATTTATTCACCTTTAACCACCTAGAGAGCAACATGCTGCTGCTACTGCTGCTAAGTCACTTCAGTTGTGTCCGACTCTGTGCGACCCCATAGACGGCAGCCCACCAGGCTTCCCCGTCCCTGGGATTCTCCAGGCATGAACACTGGAGTGGGTTGCCATTTCCTTCTCCAATGCATGAAAGTGAAAAGTGAAAGTGAAGTTGTTTAGTTGTGTCCGACCCTCAGTGACCCCATGGACTGCAGCCTACCAGGATCCTCCATCCATGAATTTTCCAGGCAAGAGTACTGGAGTGGGGTGCCATTGCCTTCTCCAAGAGAGCAACATATCAGAGGTATAATTACAGAATGGATAGAGACTAGTGGTTTTCTTTCCAGGTGAACAATAATAAATGCTTATTAATTTAGGCGTAAGGCTTAGGGATTAAATAGAAAGAGCAGCTTATATATATTTCAAGTACTGAAAGACATATGGATATTATACCAGAATTTCAGCTAGCGGACTGGAGTGATCAGTCATGGCGCTGGAAATAAAGATAAGGGCATGGTTAAGGTAGGTCACATTGCAAATGAATAAAAATGAAAGAAAGTGAAAATAAGGGATGAAATTAGGATACATGTTCTCATAACAGTGCATCTGCAAAGGAATGAAGTTTAATGATATTTAAGAATGAGTCATAGGGATCCAGGGCAAAGATGCTTACAATACTAATTCATGGTACTTTCCATGTGAAATCTGCTATTCTAAATTTTCTATAAAAATACACATATACCACATATATAGTACACACACACACACACACATATATTTATATATATATATATATATATATATGATACTATTATTTTTTTAGTCAGAGGGATGAGGAACTGAAACATGATAAAGTTAAGTTTTTCTTTCCAGTCTTTGAGTAAAGGATAGAGCTGAAGATTCAAACAAAGTATTCTGACTCCAGTGTCTGGACCCTCATCAAATGATGTACTGTCTCTCTTAACAGAACCAATCTAATATGGATCCAAACCACCGTGTTAAAAAAAAAACAAAACACCGAGCCCATGCTGAGCAGAGAATAAGGGGAAGGAGTAAACCATTTCTTAACAATTAGCTAAGAAATTTCAGCTTGTTTGATTATGTGTTTGTTTTAATTTTGAATTGACATAGTAATGTCTTATACCTGTGCCTACTTGCTTAGGTCGTGTCTGACTCTGATAACCGTGGACCATAGACCACTGACTCCTCTGTGCTTAGGATTCTCCAGGCAAGAATACTGGGGTGGCTACTGCAAGAAACTGAATTCCAAAATTAAAATAAATAGGATTATTATAGCATTGTTGTTTTTGTTCAGCTGCTCAGTCATGATTGAACCCGTGTCTCTTATGTCTCCTGCATTGGCAGGCAGGTTCTTTACCACTGGTGCCACCATAATCTAGATAAGTGAGTATCTTTTAAGGAGATTTGCTTATATTTTATTCTGCCAATTGTAGAATAAGGCTAGTAACCAAGGATGGATGGTGGCTTAGAGGCGACCACAGTGGATTCCATGAAAGCACAGTGATGGGTGCTCTTTTTCAGGCCATTATTGGCCTGGGCCCCCTTGATCAAATTGGAGAAATGGCCACATATGGTCAGCCTTCTCAAAGGCTCTCACACCCTCACCGCCTGTCCACCATAAATCTATGGGAGGAATTTGGGCTAGCTACAAATATTCCTTTTCCACTTCCTCATGATTGAAACAAAGATGGTCCTTATATTTTCAGTCTTATAAACTGAGTAATAAATGATTATGATATTTACAAAACTTTGTACTGTATACCTTACTATAGTAGCAGAGTCAGAACCAAAACACTAAACCCAGAGGTTATCAATATGTCACCTGCTACCTCATAATTTCATAACATTGCTTCATGTGGCTGGCCCTTATATAATAAATCCTCTCATACAAAATGAGTTAGTATTGCTAATGTATGCATCCATGCTAAGTTGCTTCAGTCATGTCTGACTCTTTGCAACACCATGGACTGTGTGTGTGTGTGTGTGTGTTCTGTGTGCTGTGCTTAGTCACTCAGTTATGTCTGACTCTCTGTGACCTTGTGGACTGTAGCTCGCCTGGTCCCTCCGTCCATGGGATTCTCCAGGCAAGAACATTCGAGTGGGTTGCCATACCATCCTCCGGGGAATCTTTCTGACTCAGGGATCGAACTTGAGTCTCTTATGTCTCCTGCATTGGCATGCAGGTTCTTTACCACTTCTTTACCTGGGAGGCCCCAGTTCTCCTAAGAGGGACCATAAACTACTGCAAGAAACTGAATTCCAAAATTAAAATAAATAGGATTATTATAGCATTGTTGTTTTTGTTCAGTTGCTCAGTCATATCTGATTCTTTTCAACCCCATGAACTGCAGCACAACAGGCTTCCCTGTCCTTCACTATCTCCCAGAGATTGCTCAAACTCAGGTCCACTGAATCAGTGATGCCATCCAACTAGCTCAGCCTCTGTTGTTCCATTCTGCTCTTGCCTTCAGTCTTTCCCAGCATCAGGGTATTTTCCAGTGAGTCGTCTCTTCACATCAAGTGGCCAAAGGATTGGGGTTTCAGCTTCAGCATCAGTCCTTCCAATGAATATTCAGGACTGATTTCCTTTAGGATTGACTGGTTTGATCCCCTTGCAGTCCAAGGGACTCTCAAGAGTCTTCTCCCACACCACAGGTGAAAAGCATCAATTCTTTGGTCCTCAGCCTTCTTCATATACCAGTTTTGAGGCTGTTTTTTCATTTTTCTCCAAGCAAAATTAAAAACAAAACAAAAAACCTTTCTTCCTGGCATTGAATGGCTAGAACCATCCAAATACATCCCAATGTCACCTTCCCAGGAAACAAAATAAAATATGCTTTCTGTTCTTCTGAAAAAATGTTGATGAAGCAAGATTTTATATACCCAGAAGTCTGTCTTAGTGAGATTTGTCTAAGCTCGGAGTTCAAAATTGAGGCATACTAGAATAGCTTAGAGTGCTGACATATATTAAAATTGAGCTCTATAAATTGTTTGACATGTAGCTTCTGGATTAAAGCACAATAAAAATGAGAAGATTCCACTTATGTCTTGCTTATAGAGGGCAGTAAAATGGATTAATTTAAAAAATCTTTACCAATAGAAGGACTTTTGGAACAAAATCAACACTAAGAATTCCTGACAGATAAATATTTCAACTTTTTTTCATTTGCAAAATATAGTAAACTGATGAATATTTCTTTGTAATAAACATTATTCAATAAAAACAGCTTGGAATAAAATCATGTAAGTTGATATGAAAGTCAAATTAAAGAGGCTTATTAAAATCTGTACATCTTCAAAGAATGTACAGTGTTGAATAATTCATTAGCTATTTAACACATTTATGCACCCTTAAAAACCATGCAAATTGTTTTATTACTGGACTTTTTTCATTTTGAAAAAGGATTATATATATTTTTCATCTGTGAAACTTCAATGTTTAAATGCAAAATAATTAACACTGAGCTCTTGCTAATTAAATTAGCAGAAGAGATTTAGGTGATACTATGCTAGGTACTCAAATTAAGAGACTGTCTCATTGCATTAAACAGAGTGCATTTATTATGAATAAACTCTCAGCCTATTTATTTGATATGGCAGCTAACAGGTAGAGAAAATAAATCTTCCCAATATTGGGCAACAGATGCATAGCTGTCTTGCTTTTAATTGTCTTATCTAGAAATTTTAAGGCAAATTGAGAAGATAAAAATACCATTGTCCTTAAACTGAACCAAAATATAATAAAACCTAATGTTTAATTTCAGTAAGTTGACTAGCCTTGTTGAATTAAATAAAAAAAGAAGAAATAATTTCAACATGTGTGCATAGGTAAGTTGTATTAAAACATGATTAAACATTAATTGATATAGGGCAGCTAAAATCATAAAACAGACATAAAATGGAAACTAAGCTATTCTGTGCTTCTTTTAAATGTCATTTAATATATCTATAAGTCTCACAAACATAACTATGAGGAATAGCATATGTGTCTTGCCTCAAATCCTTCCTTGCAATGTATTTTATAGAAAATTTCTGATAATTTAGTACATGAGTAGAGCAGATATGAACTTATAGCTTAGAATCTGTCTGTGTTAGAATATAAGTCTATTGACTGAGAGACAAATGCTGCTTATACACATCAGTAGCTTAAATGAATACCACTAATAGCTTTTTAATTTTTTAACATGGGTTTAAGAGGTTTCACAGGCTTAGGGCTTTTTTTAAGAATAAAAATAAACTAGTTTTGGAATCGAACACATTCACAACCTTCATATTCTTTTTTTAAAAAATATAAATTTATTTACTTTAATTGGAGGTTAATTACTTTACAATATAAAGTAAAAACTATAAGTTGATTTTCTAAACTTCCATATACCTAACATACAACTGATTTTCTTTTTAATGCCTTATATTTATCTGCATTAGTTAGAATGTACTTAGCTAACTTAATTCCACATGACTTTTATTTGCTACAAAGTATGCTTTATCAATACATGTAAGTAGCTTTATTTATAAACAAGGACCAAGGCAGGGGGCGGGGGGGATCCAACAACAACAACTAGCCCCTAAGGATCCTGTAATGATTGCAATACCACCATGATTTAGGGCTTAATGGACTTGTGGGGCAAAGAACTCAAACGCTAGAGCCAGAGCAACTTGGGCATTTATATTAACCTGGCTCCTACAGTTCTGCAGAAATATGGGTCTATGCCTGATACAAATTAGGAATGACAATAGTAATAAATCAACATTGCTGTAGTGGCCTGAACCTTCACACAAGAATCTAAAATAAATTGTATCTTACACCTATAAGATCATATTGCTCTCGTTCTTGACATGCCTTCTTTTACAGTAAAACTAGTTAGGTCAAGTAAGGTCAGTCTGACAAAGAGAAAATATTTTATAAGATTTCCAGGAGAATAAACTAGGAAAAAAAAAAGTTCTTCACATATCCTTTATGATCTGTCATATTTCTGAAGCTTTCCCCAACGGTTCCATTCCCTACTCATAGATATGTGAATATTTTTGACAATTATTAGACTCACAGAATAGTGAATTCTATTCTATTGAATATCTGAATCTATCTATTCTATTCAAAGATGGATTTCCCTCATAGCTCAGTCAGATATAGTACTCAGGTAAAGAAACTGCCTGCAGTGCAGGAGACATGGGTTTGATTCCTAGGTTGAGAAGATCTACTGGAGAAGGAAACTGGCAACCCACTCCAATATCCCTGCCTGGAGAATCCCATGGACAAAGGAGCCTGGCAGGCTACAGTCCACGGTGTCACAAGAGTTGGACATGAGTTAGTGACTAAACCACTACCATTTTTTCTATTCTATCGAACCTGTGTCTCCTGCATTAGGTGACAAATTCTTTACTGCTGAGCCCTTGGGAAGATCCCCTGGAGAAGGAAATGGCAACCTACTCCAGTATTCTTGCCTGGGAAATCCCGTGGACAGAGGAGTCTGGCGGGTTACAGTCTATGGGGTCACAAAGAGTCAGACATGACTCAGTGACTAAAAAACTGGGAGCCACCTTTGTAGTCCCAAAATGCCTGCTTCCAGACTTCTCTGTCTATGGTAATAAAGGAAATCCTTATTTTAAGCTACTGTTAAATCCATTCTTTTTTTTTTTTTTAGCTGAATCCAGTGATGGAATAATACATTAGCTTGATAGTAAATCCAATCTAAATTTCAGTTTAAAATTAGAAAAGTTTCATTCATAAAACTAAAGCAATAATTATTTTAATAAGTGAGAAAATCAAATGAGAGTAGAGAGGTAGAGGACTAATCACAATGCCCATCACAGAATTTGCAGTCTACGAATCACAATAATTACTATTATATGCTATTTGAGAGGCATTGATTTGGGAGTTGTTTTTTTAAAAATTTTTTACGTGACATGTTATACTTGAGGAATGAAACAGGCAATTAAATATTTAATGATTTGATTTTAAGATAACTATGTCTTCACATGTCTTTTTATTCATAAATCAAATAATACAAATAACCACAAATATATAAATTTATAAACAACAAAGAGCTATTTGGCTGTATGCATTGACAGTCATATATAACTCATTGCTTTTAAAGTTCATTTTCCCAAATCTTGCTCTGGAATTTGGCCTTTGGGAAATCTCTAGTGAGACTTCCTGTTTATCTCAAAATAATGGGAAAAAAAGTTTATTAAAACTGGATGAGCTGAGGCTATCATAAATGTGGAAAGAAAGAACAAGAAAGACAGAAATAAAGGAAAGAATGAAGGAAGGAACAGAGAGAGAGAGAGAATGGGAGGAAAGGAGAGAGTGAGAAAGGAAGAAAAAAGACTATGAGTTTACCATGACTTTTAAATGAATATTTGGCACCAGGGCTTCCCTGGTGGCTCAGACGGTAAAGCATCTGCCTACAACTCGGGAGACCTGGGTTCGATCCCTGGGTCGGGAAGATCCCCTGGAGAAGGAAATGGCAACCCACTCCAGTACTCCTGCCTGGAAAATTCCATGGATGGAGGAGCCTAATGGGCTTTATAGTCCATGGGATCGCAAAGAGTCAGACACAGCTGAGCAACTTCACATTAAAACTCTTAGAAAGGCACAAGTAGTGTCCATTTAGATAAACAGAACATTAAAAAGAATTATTGTAGTAAATATATTAATGATCTGAAGAGTCAAAAACCAAACCAAACTGAAAGAAAAATGAGGGTCTGAAGTGTGACCCACTCATGTCCTGTGAAGAGATTCATCCTTATATAGTATTTTCAGTGGTCTTCTCTCAACCTGAATCATCAATCATCATTTTCTAATGAGCTAATTATATAATTAGTTCATGTTTAAGCAGCTATCTTTTTAAACTTATAATTGCAAAGAAACCATGGAGATTCAAATAGAATGTTTATTATAATTTTTCTATTTAACATTTCAAACCATTCCTCTGTGCAAATAACTAATCAACTACTTGTGTTTAGTCGCTCAGTCGTGTCTGACTGTGACCCCATGAAAAAGGCCACCAGGTTCCTCTGTCCATGGGATTCTCCAGGCAAGAACACTGGAGTGGGTTGGCGTGCCCTCCTCCATCCAGCAGATCTTCCCAACCCAGGAATCAAACCCAGGTCTCCCGCGTTGCAGATGGATTCTTTACCATCTGAGCCACCAGGGAATTAACTGCATTTACTACCATTTTTCTCGCCTTTCAGCTAGGCCAATTCTTTCTGTAGATTTCACTCAAAAATACAGTGTGAAGTAAGTCAGGAAGAAAAACACCAATACAGTATATTAACGCATATATATGGAATTGAGAAAGATGGTAACGACCCTATACGCAAGACAGCAAAAGAGACACAGATATAAAGAACAGACTTTTGGACTCTGTGGGAGAAGGCAAGGGTGGGATGATTTGAGAGAATAGCATTGAAACATGCATATTACCATATGTGAAATAGATGACCAGTTCAAGTTCGATGCATGAAACAGGGCACTCAAAGCCGGTTCCCTGGGATGACCCTGAGGGATGGGATGGGGAGGTAGGTGGGAGGAGGGTTCAGAATGGGGGACACATATACACCCAAGGCTGATTCATGTCAATGTATGACAAAAACCACTGCAATATTGTAAAGTAATTAGCCTCCAATTAAAATAAATAGATTAATTTAAAAAATGTTAATTCTATGTTAGTCATTAGAAAAATAAAAGTATTTTCCTGGTTTATTTGGTTGAGTTGTCATGTTTGTATTTTACAGGTTTAATTTTCACATTGTCAGTCACTTCCAAAAAGCACTGTAATATTAGACACAGACTTATTCAAATGTGAATTCTCCCCACCAAATTCTCAAATTTTCCCAATCTGAAACTTGTTCTTATCTAAACACCCAATTCACAGAATCCTAAAATGTGTCCGCATAATCTTTATAAATAAAATAAAGATATTGGTTCACAGAAAAAAAACAAAGCTAGTGCTGAGTGAAATGTGAGTTCATAGATTTGTAAAATATGGAAAAATTATTCAAAAGATATTAAGATAACTTTAGTATCTGCTTATCTAAAAATAGGAATAGGGAATATCTTCAGACTACATAGAAGATCATTTTTTCACTCATTGATTCATTTTAAAATATTTGGAAAATGCCAATTACATATATGGAATGTGGTTAAATAAAGAATGAACCTACAAATTACTTGAGTGCAGGGTTCCTGTCTGTTTCATCTTTGACTCTTATATCCTAACACAGAAAGAAAAAAAAAAATCCTGTTAAGGAATGGATTAAAAAAGATGGAGAACAGAAGGCAGTATTCCATCAGGGAAGGGAGGGAGAAAGGAAAAGTAGAAAGAGGAGGAGAGACAGTGGTTTGTAACTAGAATTAAGGCCAATGACAGAAAGTAGGTCTTGTCTCCAATGCTGAGTCACATATTTGCCAACTAATATTGGGCCTTGTATTCTCCATCTAAATAATGGGGATAATAGTATATGCCTTATAAAATCCATGTGAGAGATAAATGGAATCATCACTATAAACTGTGATAACTGTAAACATTCCATACATGATCATTTGTAATAGCTAGCCAAATAGATCATGAGTTATGAGTTTTAAGGCACTTCCTATCCCAAATCCGTCTTGATAAATTGAATAAAGAACTGAAGGTCAAGCCAATTTTGTCTGAAAAAGTGATGGAATTAAGAGAGCTTATACTTTTAATACCCAAAATAGTCACCTACATTATAGAGCCAAAATAACAAACTCCAATAGAGCAAGCCAAAATCCAAATATAGGATAGGGAAGAAGTAGTTAAAGGAGTTTCAGTGAAAATGGTTTCAGGTCATAGTAGACAAAACTAAGTGAAGTTAGAAAAGATGAGAATGTGCAAGGGTTTGGAAGTCAGCCTTTACTTCCCTTCTGTTTTGACCAATCCCTCATTAAAAATCTGGAGCCTGCCTCTGCCACTGCTGGAAGAAAATGTAAAATGATGCAGCTGTTATGAAAAACTGAGTGGAAAAATAAAAAATAGAGTGACTGTATGAACTACAATATCATATCTGGGTATATACCTGAAAAAAAAATGAAATCAGGATCCAGATGAGATACCTGCAGTCCCATATTCATTGTAGCACTGTTCACAATACCCAAGAGGTGGAAGCAACCTAATCATCCATGAGTGGTTGAATTGGATAAAGACAATGTGGTATATACACACAATGGAATACTATGCAGCATTAAAAAAGGGAAGTGCTCCCATTTGTGATAACATGGATGGACCTGTAGGACACTATGCTTAAGCAAAATAAGCCAGACACAGAGAGACAATTACTTCATGATGTCACTTATATGAGTAATCTACAATAGCTAAATTCAGAATAGAGTCGAATGGTGGTTGCTAGGTATGGAGGACGCAGAAGGCAATGGCACCCCACTCCAGTACTCTTGCCTGGAAAATCCCATGGATGGAAGAGCCTGGTAGGCTGCAGTCCATGGGGTCGCTAGGAGCTGGACACGACTGAGCAACTTCACTTTCACTTTTCACTTTCATGCATTGGGGAAGGAAATGGCACCCCACTCCAGTGTTCTTGCCTGGAGAATCCCAGGGACGGGGGAGCCTGGTGGGCTGCCGTCTATGGGGTCGCAACAGAGTCGGACACGACTGAAGCGACTTAGTAGCAGCAGCAGCAGGTATGGAGGAAGGGGAAAACGGGGAGATGTTGGTTAAAGGGTACAAGGTATCATTTATGTAAGGTGAATAACTCCTAGAGAATGACTGTATAGCTTAGTTTCTACAGTTAACAATGCTGTATTATGTACTTAAGCATTTGCTAAGAGGGTAAATCTTTTGTTAAATGTTCTTTTAACATAATAATAAATAAATGATATATATACATATATATATACATAAATAACTGAATCACTTTGCTGTATACTAGAAACTAACACATTATAAATCAACTATGTTCAATCATATCTATATATACAATTATAAAAAAGGATGAGATGAATAATTTAGAGATATGATGAATATGTTTAATGCATAGATTATGCAGGTGACTTTTTTCATGGGTGCATACTTATCTCCAGTCTCAACAAATTATGTCCATTATCATACCCCAATAAAGTGGTTTAAAAGCCTCTTTACAAAAACACATTTCATTTTATTTAATGTATGTATGCCTATTTTGATATAAAATTATTTTACCCCCCAAAACCTATGAGGCCCATTAAGTCAGAATCTCGGATATGAAGCCAAGGCATCCATGTTTAAAACTCCCCAGTTGATTCTCAGGAGCAGCCCCGGTGGATGCGCACTGTGACTGGAGAGCTGTCCTGCTCCTACTCACTGCCTCCTGTGTTTTCCCCAGGGCCACAGTGACTTTTCTTATGAAAGAGATGTGATAAGGCACCACTT
The DNA here is from genome assembly GCF_002263795.3 of Bos taurus. Classification (NCBI taxonomy): domain Eukaryota; kingdom Metazoa; phylum Chordata; class Mammalia; order Artiodactyla; family Bovidae; genus Bos; species Bos taurus. The sequence goes on from NC_037356.1 coordinate 21,233,687, forward strand.
AAATTCCTTCAAGGGGGCCCTGTTGCTCTCTGGATTGATCATAACATACCACACCTTTCATTATCTAACTTTGGCTTACCTCTCCAAATGTCACATTGTATCAAATTTGCTAAAAAACTTAACTTTATGCAGCACCTGAGCCTTGCTTGTTAACCCATTGCAACTGGCTTCTACATAAGCCATTCCATTTCTCTAGCATGCGCTCATCTCTTCCCATCGTCTGATTCACTCTTTAAAAAAAAAAAAAAAAAAATATATATATATGTATAAATATATATTGGGTGTTCTGGGTGTTTGTCTTCATTGCTGTGTGGGCTTTTCTCTAGCTGCGGTGAACAGAGGCAACTCTCCAGTTGGTGTGTGCAGGCTTCCCATTGCAGTGGCTTCTCTAGTTGGAGAGCATGGGCTCTAGGGCTTCAGTAGTTGTGGCACATGGGCTCAGTAATTGTGACTCATGGGCTCTGGCGCTCAGACTCAGTAGTTGTGGTGCACAGGCTTAGTTGCTCTGAGGCCCGTGGGATCTTTTCAGGTCAGGAATCCAGCCCATGTGTCCTGCCTTGGCAGATGGATTCTTTACCACTGAGCCACCAGGGAAGCCCTCTGATTGACTCTTACCTCTTCGATCTCAGTGGATACCTCTGTGAAATCTTTCTTGATTTTAGGGCTGCAATTTAAACTACAGAATGCCAAATTCAATTTGAGTTTTAGATAAACAATGATTCTTTGTAAAATCTGTAGTATGTCCCACGTAATCATGTGCATCTGTATACTAAAACAACAACAAAAACAATGTTGTCTATCTGAGATGCTAATTTAGCTGAGTGTCCTGTATTTTTCTCTGTTAAATATGGGAAACTTTCTTCATTCTTTACTACCACTGATTAGGCTCCATCATTCCCCATCTTTATGGGGTTACTCATCTTTAGTACTCCAATAGGACCTTCTGCATACAGTGTCGTGGTCTGCTTCCTTCTCCACACAACTGTCTTGAAGGCATGGCTGCTGCTGCTAAGTCGCTTCAGTCGTGTCCGACTCTGTGCAACTCCATAGACGGCAGCCCACCAGGCTCCCCCGTCCCTGGGATTCTCCAGGCAAGAACACAGGAGTGGGTTGCCATTTCCTTCTCCAATGCATGAAAGTGAAAAGTGAAAGTGAAGTCGCTCAGACCTGTCTGACCTTAGAGACCCCACCGACTGCAGCCTACCAGGCTCCTCCATCCATGGGAGTTTGCAGGCAAGAGTACTGGAGTCGGCTGCCATTGCCTTCTCTGTCAAGGCATGGATTGTACCTCATTCCTTTTGTATCCCCAGCACCTGCATGGTGAATCACACTCAATGGAAGCTTAACTTTAATTCCTTTCGTTAGTTTGAAGGCATCCTTTTTTCACACTGAACATCAACCCCTCTCTACCACTTATTAACTCAGATTTTCTTTGTTCTGCTTGAAGGAGAAATTTGAACTTTTCTCATGTATTTTTCAGGAGTAGAAAAGTCCTGAACTTATTGTATCCTTTTATGGTCTCATTTTATCCTATTCCACTGATATCAGGATTTCTTTCATCTTTATGATCTCAGAACAGCTTGAAACCAAGAGGCTTTAATCACCTCCAGGTAACTCAGCATGAAAAGAATGCACATTCACTTTCGACCTTTCTTACACCTATAGAGTCTATCCTGAAACTTGTTCTCTTTCCTAAGCAGACAAAGAAAAAGACAAACATTATGATCGAGTTTAGTGCTTTTAAATTGCCTGATAGTACATAAAACTGTTATGCTAGTTTCTTACTCACTTGCAGACAGAGAGCCCCTATTTGACATCTAGCGTTACATGGGCCATTCTGGCTTCCCATTGTGATAGTCAATTCTTACCCTATTTTCTCTAGTCATAGCAGTCTTTCAGAATTTTATACTCTAGCACTAAGAGCTTATAAACACACCTGGAGCAAATACTTTTTCTAATCCAAAAATAGTTTTCCAACAGAGATTATGATTATTATGAAATGCCATAAAGCTTTACAACTTTAAATATTATGGTTTAAATTGTAGTCAACTATAACCTTCAGACTTTTTGTGTGTTTATTTATTAGTTTGGTTTTCTACTGTTTTTATTCCTAGACAGTTTTATCCCCAGGCAGTTATACTCTAAATACACACACACACACACACACACACACACACACATACCTGTAAGGATAACATCATGACTAGGTTTTCACCAAAATTCATTCTCCATATATGGGATTACTTTTCTCATTTATCAGTCTTGTCTTGACTTTTTCACATGTCTTTCAGAAAAATAGTAATTATGTTTATTGTATTATTGTCATAAACTGATTACCACACTTTCAAAATCTTATTGAAATCTTTGAAATGAAGCTTGGCTTCTTCATAGATATACCAACTCAGGGCATTCTTGTATAAGACTTTTATTTTAAAGGCAAGTAACACAGTGTAGCAAGAGAAACAGAGTGTAGGATTTTTTCTGTCTGAAGGCCAATAGATATCTGAGGTACAATCTCTCCAAGGGCCCCTGCTTCTGTGCCTGTTCCACCCAGATATATGCAAGGAATCTTAGTTTCGGGAGTAGCTCAAGCCAAAATTTTTAACTAATATCAGTGGCAAACCATTAGTAAAGATATTTCTGACCTTAAATATCTTAAATTTAATTGTCCTTATCTTAGCCTCGAGTCAAGAAACCAGACATCCAGATTTGCCCAGAAATATTGAAATTTTTTGGTCTAGCTGTAAATCAACTATCTCCACACCTTCACATGCACATTTCCCTTTACTATACATTGAAAACAAAAACAAAAGCATGAATATAAAAGAGACTTTGTCTCATAAATGGAAAAAAGACAATTAACATGTTGATTTAAAATCTCACTAATCACTGTCAGCCTAATGTCATTCAATTTGACATAATCACTATTATGATTAATAGTGATTATATTATTCCATTCCGTTCATTATATTGCTATTAATCTTTTTTCCTCACATTTCAGATTCACCACTTGCTTCAATTTGAGTGAATTCCAAAGAGATGTTGTCTCACTGACGAGTCACCAGTGTGTGACCAAGAGAGCATTTCGGCTGCCCCAGCAACTCTAGCCATGCTATCCCTTTGACACCACTTTGGGTAGTTCATGCGTACATGCTGAATACATTAAGATGCTAATCACCCTAGTACTCTTTTAGTCAGCCTTTCACTGGACCCAGAAAAACTAATATGTACATACACACTCCTGGGCAACTACAGTGCTGGATAATACAGAAACGAGAGAAATAAGGTTCCTGCTCCCATGCGTCTATAGGCTTATAGAGAATACAGACGGCTAAAAAGAGAATCAGGAAAGAGTGTGATAAATGCTACTGTGGAATTCCTCGTAGACTAACGTATAGAGAAGTTATCTAAGATGTGGTGTCAGGGAAACGGTAGCTACAACATACAACACAGAGTAAAAGTGGATGACTAGGGAAAAATAGGCTGGTGGGATAGATAGGCATATAGAACATTCCAGGCAGAAGGGTCAGTAAGGGAAATGAACAGTTTATGTCCTGAGAGAGAGAGATTGAGGAAATGAGAGGATGAATAAGACAGGGGATGAGGGGAGTCTGGTTATATTTGTGTAGCGTAAGCACAGGAGGAATGCTGAAGAAGAGGCTGGGATGTGAGCTAAAATAAAAGCTTACAGGACCTAGCAGACAAGTTAATGATAGAGATGAACGTTAATGAAATCAGGAGAGGGCTTTGATAAGGGCCCCTGATTTTCCAAGAATCCAAAAGTCTTTCTAGTCACAGGAGGCAGGTTGATGTAACTTAAACACAATTCTCCATTACAGTCTTTTCAGACTCTCAACTCTTCCTTAAGTGCCTTCCCTCATCTCTCTCTAAAACTCACACTGTCTCTATGTAGCCATCATATGGCACCTCCGTCATGAAGTTTTCCATTAAATTAATGATTAACTGCATTTTCTCCTTCCTCTGACTCTGTATAACCTTGCTTAGGTTTTTTTTTTTCCCCCTCTAATACAATATCTTGAACTGTATATATTTGTAGATTATCTTCTCTCACTTGACTAGTTTCTTGAGGGCGATCTCAGTCATTTTAGAATCCCCTATAATATGGTCATTCATAATTTATTAAGTTAAACAACATTGCTTAATTAAGCACAAGGACAAATATTTTTCAAAAGCAGATGTAATGGGTTTTTTTTTGTTAAGATTTACACATCATAACAGAACACGATTTCATCAAACTTTTAACGTTTTCTGTGGGGGAGTTGGAAATTTCTATAAGATTTTATTTTTTTTAACCATCATCTAATTTTTATTGCTAGTTTAGCTGATGCTGTTGTGGTTAGTCAATCAGTCGTGTCTGACTCTTTGCAGTCCCATGAACTGTAGCCTACCAGGCTCCTCTGTTCCTGGAATGCTACTGAAACTCTAATTTAGAATGCAATTTTTTTCAGTAGAAAGAGCACCATTCACCACTGAGTAAAAAACTGAATCACCAACTTGTAGACAGATTGAACAGAAGAATAAACCAAAAGAAAAGAAACTATGTCTACTTTTTTTTTTTAATTTAAATTTATTTATTTTAATAGGAGGCTAATTACTTTACAATATTGTATTGGTTTTGCCATACATCAACATGAATCCACCACGGGTGTACACCGTGTTTACTTTTAAACAGCATTTCTTTCTTAGGATGATGAGATTAGCCATAAACTAAATGCTCCTGATTAAAATAATTTGAAAATGACCATTCAACATATTTTTGGAACATGAAAAATATCACTTTATTTTCTATTTAGATGAGATTATCCTTTTAGATTATTATTCCTTGTTGAATAGCAGAGGTTCAAGTTCCCTTACCAACAGCAAAAAAAAAAGCAAAAGTATTAATTCCCCTCTCTGCAAGTATGGGTGCTAAGTTGCTTCAGTCATGTCCAACTCTTTGCGACGCTATGGACTATAGTCCACCAATCTCCTCTGTCCATGGGATTCTCCAGGCAAGAATAATGGAGTGGGTTGCCATGCCCTCCTCCAGGGGATCTTCCCAAGCCAGGGATTGGACCTGTGTCTGTTAGGTCTTCCTGCTTTGACAGGCGGGTTCTTTACCACTAGCGCCACCTGGGAAGCACAATTCTCCTGTCTACATGCCCTAAAATTTATAACTGTTGATCTGTTCACACACACATACCATAATGTAAATACTATATTTGTGACCTCAAAGTTGAGAATTTAGTGGTGTAAGAGCAAGCATGTTTCACGTGTAAGAGTACAATAACAATAATATAGTAATTGAGGACTAAAAGTGCCAAGCCCTTTGAATGTTATATCTCATTTTTTCATATAACAATATAAAATATATATTCTTGCTTTTCCTATTTTGCAAATGAACAAAATCTAAGGCTAAGACTGCTGAGACAAATTGTGTAAGGCCATACAGCAAGAAACAGGCAAAGTTAGCATGTGAATTCATGTCAGTATGACTTCAGAATCTAAGTTCTTTAGCAGTATCTGCTGCAAACTTAGGCTCAATAGAATCATGGGATGAATAGAGGTACTACTTTATCTAAGCCTGTATTCTCCTTTAAGGTCTCCAGCTCATCTTTTTTTTTTTTTTTTTTTTCACCTAGAAGTTACATTTAAAAAAATCAAGATCCAATCAGATTGACATTTATTCTGTGGTTATGTCTTACTTAGTGCCTTTCTACTATTGTATCTGATGAAAGTGAAATAAGTGTACAGTCTAAAGAATAAGGGCCTGTAACTTTATACAAAAATAAGTGTATTGCTTTTTTTTCGTGAACAAATTCAAAGATGATATATTCCATGAGCTTGAAAGGACCTCAAAGAAGAGCTGACAACTCAGTTCTCCTGCATATGTATCCCTGACAAGAGATGGTCTAATAGAGCTCAGGAACTTACTACCTATCAAAGACTACAATTTTTGCACCTCACTAGCAAAGGAATTCTAACTCTTACTGAACACAAATCAATCTACCTAAAATTCTGCCATGTGATCTTGATTATACCATCATAAAAAAGCAAGGGAATTCCAGAAAAAAAATCTACATCTGCTTCAGTGACTACACTAAAGACTTTGACTGTGTGGATCACAACAAACTGTGGAAAATTCTTAAAGAAATGGGAATACCAAACCACCTGACCTACCTCCTGAGAAATTTCCATGCAGGTCAATAAGCAACAGTTAGAACTGGACATGGAACAACCGACTGGTTCCAAATAGGAAAAGGAGTATTTCAAGGCTGTATATTGTCATCCTGCTTGTTTAACTTATATGCAGACTACATCATGCAAAATGCTGGTTTGGACAAATCAAAAGGTGGAATCAAGATTTCTGGGAGAAATATCAACAACCTCAGATAAGCAGATGACACCACCCTTATGGCATAAAGCAAAGAGGAATTGAAGAGCCTCTTGATGAAAATGAAAGAAGAGAGTGAAAAAGCTGGCTTAAAATTCACCATCAAATAACTAAGATCATGGCATCTGGTCCCATCACTTCATGTCAAGTAGAAGGGGAAAACATGGAAGCAGTAACAGATTTTATTTTCTTGGTTTCCAAAATCACTGTGGACAGAAATTGCAGCCATGAAATTAAAAGGACCTTGTTCCTTGGAATGAAAGCTATGACAAATCTATACAGCCTATTAAAAAGTAGAGATATCACTTTGCTGACAAAGGTCTGTATACTCAAAGCTATAGTTTTTCCAGTAGTCACGTACAGATGTGAGAGTTAGACAATAAAGAAGGCTGAGTGCTGTAGAATTGATGTTTTTGAATTGTAGTGCTCAAGAAGACTCTCAAGAGTCCCTTGGACTGCAAGGAGATCAAACTAGTCAATCCTAAAGGGAATAAACACTGAATATTCATTGGAAAAACTGATGCTAAAGTTGAAGCTCCAATACTTTGGCCACCTGATGCAAAGAACTGACTCATTAGAAAATACCCTGATGCTGGAAAAGATTGAAAGCAAAGGAAGAAGGGGACAGCAGAGGATGAGATGATTGGTTGGCATTACTGACTCGATGGACATGAGTTTGATTAAGCTCTGAGAGACAGGGAAGGACAATGGAGCCTGGTGTGCTGCAGTCCATGGGTAGCAAAGAATCCGACATGACTTACGGACTGACCAATAGCAACAATACCATCATGAAGCCAGAGAAGAGTTTTCAACTTTTTGCTACATGATGCTAAAGCTGAAACTCCAGTTCTTTGGCCACCTCATGCGAAGAGTTGACTCATTGGAAAAGACTCTGATTCTGGGAGGGATTGGGGGCAGGAGGAAAAGGGACGATAGAGGATGAGATGGCTGGATGGCATCACTGACTCAATGGATGTGAGTCTGAGTGAACTCCGGGAGTTGGTGATGGACAGGGAGGCCTGGCGTGCTGCGATTCATGGGGTCGCAAAGAGTCAGACATGACTGAGCGACTGAACTGAACTGAACTGAATCCTTCAAATATTTGAGACTAAGACAGCAAAGTATACTCCCTGTCATTTTTTTCAAAGTAGACATGACTAGTTCCCTCATCCATTTTCCAAAATGATGCTTTTAAAATGTCCACACTATCCCAAAGGCATTCAGCTTTGGTTTTATTGAATCTCAGCAGTCAAAGTTGAATGGGTTACTAAAGATGAAACTTTGGCAGCCAAGTGAGAACCCCAACTTTTCTGAGTTGATTTTTCTATTAATTCCCAGTTGGATTACATTGTGTGTGTGTGTGGGGGGGGGGCTATTAAATTATACTGATGTGTAACTAAATCCACTTTTAAGATATCTAAGGTGATTTTAATATATGCTACATGCAAAGCCACATCTTCTACCTTGGCTGTTTTTGCTGATTCGACAAGACGCAAGATGAAATGTGATTACTAGGCTGTTAATACCCCTTTAGGTTCTGAATCTAATAATCCCTGATTGAAAACAATGAAAACCCATGGCTGAGGCTTATGGGTGTTGGTACCCAACCCCAGATATCCTCCAGGATACTCATTAAATAAATAATAAGTGGACTTATTCCCAGACGGCAATAGCAGTAAAGAACCAACCTCTCAATGCAAGAGACATAAGAGATGTGGGTTCGATCTCTGGGTTGGGCAGATCCTCTGCAGGAAGTCATGGCAACCCACTCCAGTAGTCTTGCCTGGAGAATCCCATGGACAGAGGAGTCTGGTGGGCTACAGTCCATAGGGTCACAAAGAGTTGGATACAACTGAAGCTACATAGTATGTGTGAATGCACACACAATTAATTGGTAGAATATTTTAGAGAAATAAATTCAAGAATTTTTTTTTTTGCTTTTAATGAATACAATAGGGATCAAATTTTATTTTCAAAAGATTTAAGAACAAATGAATTGAAACTGAGGAGAAAACTTTAAAAAGGAAACTTTGAAAATAAATCAGATTAATAAAAATTAAATTGGTGTTTTAAGTTTATATGCACAGTATAGTATGTGTTTCTTCAGAAAATAATTTTTATCATTTCATCTTAAAAGTACACTTTATAAAATAATTTTTTGAATTATGAAATATAGTAAGGCATTTCAAAATAAGAAAAAAAAGTTGTCATCCCATGACTAAACAAATCAGGCTATTCATTTTCTTGTTTTCTCTTAGATTGGACTCAAATACGTAAGTAATATAAATATGTATTTTAAAATATTTTCTTTAATTCCTCAACTATATTTTGCAGAGCATGACTGACATCATGTCAAGCACATAGTTTTAGAACACTGGAAATGTAAAGCAGCATAGGAGAAAATAAAGCTTCACCTACCCCAATGATTTTTCTGAAGTTACAATTCTCAATTTAGCTTTTCATCTTCTTCCTGTTGGCACTTTAGACTGGATACAGGAGCTGAAGCCCAGCCATCCACACTTGAGCATCACATTTACAAAGAAAAGCAGACATCAAACTTCCAGCCTTCTGTGCACTCCAGAGCAAATGTGCCAGGAGGAAAAGAGGTGTCTGTGCGGCCTGTCCCAAGCCTTTCTTCTGCAATACTGTGCAGAGAAAAACTTTCAAGGTCTTTGGAGTCCCAAGGGAGCTAGAGGACTCTCGTGACCAGGGCCATTTTGTCCATCTCTTTTTACACAGAGAGAAGGTGCCATTGAGGGAAATGTTCTGCTTAAATAATTTAAATGTGAAAATGGATTTTCAGCACTTCAAAGGTAAAGGTGGGGAATTGTACAGAAAATGGTGTGGCCATGGGTATGATGTACCCCAGCTCACAAATGATGTTTTCACTTGATATGTCTCTGAGTATCTAACACAGTGTACACTGAATGATAAATCTTTAAAAAAAGAGGGAGAGAGAAGGCTACCCTACATTTAAGGAGAGGATTTTTGCAAAACACTTCATGCTAGAAATATTCTCTGTACTCCGGGAGAATCTTCACAATACCCCATGACGATAAACAATCTAATGTGCACAGAGGTCTCAAGCATTCAGTCCCTCATTAAGATTTTGTATCAAACTTACTTGTTACAAGAATTTTTTTTTCTAATTTTATTTTATTTTTAAACTTTACATAATTGTATTAGATTTGCCAAATATCAAAATGAATCTGCCACAAGAATTTATAGGTTAATAAACTTAGACATGAAGGAAAGAAAGCAAACTTCCAATTCTCTTTGTTGTTGTTCAGCCGCTGACTCTTTGCCACTCCATGGAATGTTGCCTGCTAGACTTCCCTGTCCTTCACTATCTCTGGGAGTCTGTTCAAACTCATGTCCATTGAGTTGGTGATACTTTCTAACCATCTCATCCTCTGCCATCCCCTTCTCCTTTTGCCTTCAATCTTTCCCAGCATCAGGACCTTTTCCAATGACTAGGGTCTTCACATCAGGTGGCCAAAGTATTGGAGCTTCAGCTTTAGCACCAGTCCTCCCAATGAATATTCAAGGTTGATTTCCTCTAGGATTGACTAGTTTGATCTCATTGCAGTCCAAAAGACTCTCAAGAGTCTTCCCTAGCACTACAATTCAAAAGCATCAATTCTTTGGTGCTCTGTCTTCTTTATGGTCCAACTCTCACATCCATACATGACTACTGGAAATGCCATAGCTTTGATTATACAGTCCTCTGTCAGGAAAGCAATGTCTCTACTTTTTAATATGCTGTCCAAGTTTATCATAGCTTTCCATCCAAGGATCAGCAGCCACAATCTACAGTGATTTTTGAGACCAAGTAAATGAAATCTGTGACTGCTTCCACTTTTCCCCCATCTATTTGCCATGAAATGATGGGACCAGATGCCATGATCTTAGTTTTTTGGATGAGTTTTAAGCCAGCGTTTTCACTCTCCTCTTTCACACTCATCAAGAGGACTAAAGAGACAATTTTCTAATGATGGAAAAATGAATATATTTTCTATTTTGTTTTTTTCATGAGGTTCAATCTAGTAATGGGGGTAATCAGTCTTTATTTGAATGTGTACTATGAATGAGGGCTTCCTTGATGGCTCAGTGAGTAAAGAGTCTGCTTGCAATTCTGTAGATGCAAATTTCATCCCTGGGTCAGGAAGAACTCCCATAGGAGTAAATGATAACCCACTCCAGTATTCTTGCCTGGAAAATCCCATGGACAGAGGAGCCTGGGGGGACTAAAGTTCATGGGGTCACAGCGATTTGGACATGACTATAGTGACTGAGCACACACTCAGTACGAATGAAGCAGTTTCTACACATTTTATTACTTATTCTTAATTATAGGTATTAAAGGTATACATATTCCCATTATGAATTTAGTTTGTTTGAAACAGGTCAAATTACTTGGCAAAAAGACAAACTGCAGACAAGCTTCACAGTGGAAATTTGGATTCAGGTTCATTGATACTAACTCTGAAAACATTTTTGGCTCTGATATGTGAAAAATAAATACAAGCACACACACACAACACACACACTACTTACAAATTCAAACAGAGTTGGCACACATTTTCTATAAAATGAAAATTTCTGTCATAGCTACTCTATGTTCCCATTGTAATGTGAAAGCAGCCATGAATAACACAGACACAGAAGAGTATGGCTGGGTTCTAAAAGTACTTTATTTACAGCAAAGTTCGAAGTCCAGATTTGGTCTCTGAGCAGTTTGCTTACCTTTGGCTTAAAAAATCATAAAAGGTAATTAAAATGTTAACATAATTCTATACGTAATAATTGTGTGATAGAGAAGCAAGAGAAAACAGTAGCTTTAGAAGAACAGAATAACAAACTATCTAAACTGTTTGTAATATTTTGTCTATGGATTATGCAGTTTTTGTAAGAGTGGATATAATGAATTGAATTAAAAGTAATGGAAAACCCATTAAAGACAATATCCATGGTGAATTAAAATTAAAAGAGGTCAGGGACATGTAACCAACATGAAGAAAGGAAATCTTAAAAGTTCTTGTGATAAAAATAAAGCTATCTACAATCTAAAGAACCACATAATTGCAATAAATGTTTCATATTATGGTACAACCATAGGAGATACTGTCAAGTCACTAACTATTAACATTCTTTCTCTCCAGACCAAGATGAAGTAAAAGGGACTGTACTTATACTCCAACCTGAAACAACTGAAAACAAAAATATGAAACAATTTTTTTTAGACATTAAATACAATGTAGTGAATGAATAATCTCTGAGAGAGCAGAAACTAAGGAAACAGGTCAGACAACTGTTTCAATTTATTGTCTGAAGAGAGCACACTCCAGGCTCCATAAAAGTAAGGGAAACTTAGGTAGAGCCTAGTGGTCTTGCCTAGTTGAGGAAATCAGAACTAGGTGCCAAGGTCACAAGAGTTTGCTTTGCAGAATATCATAGAAGAGACAGTAGTACAGAGAGAGCTCCAGAGATCTGTCAAAAGGGCACCTGAGAACACTTAGCTGAAAGTGAACATCAGCAGGTAATGATGAGGAAACTGTCTCAATCCAGTGAAAGAATAGCACGTAAGGATTGTACAGTTGACTCTTGAACAATACAGGTTTGAATTGTGTGGGTCCACTTGTATTCCAATTTTTTTCTTCAATAAATGTGCTATATACAAATCAATACAAGGTCGTAAAGCAATTATCCTCCAGTTAAAATTATATATATATATATATATATATATATATATATATATATATATAAAATACAAAACCTATTCATGATAAAAACTTTCAGCAAGTTAGGAATAAATAGGAACTTTGTTAAATTGATAAAGAACATCTATATAAAATCTACAGCTAATATACATAATGGTGAGAAGCTCAAAGCTTTCTTACTAAGATCATGAACAAACCAAGGATCTTCTCTTTTATAAAAGCTTATAGCATCTTCCTAGAAGTCTTAGAAAATACAAGGGTCAATATATCAAGACAACATCATGATTCTACATGAGCATCAAAATACATGAAATAAAAACTAACAGAACTGAAAAGAGAAGAAGCTAAATCAATTTAACTGGTGATTTCAACACCCTGTAACTGTTAAAGAAATGCATTTTTGTAAATTAAGAACTTAAAAAAAATAAAGAAATATTTGATAAAGTACCATGAGAGCTACAGTGGATTGAATCCACAGAACTGTGGATGGATATGGAGGGCTGAGTGTAAAGTTATAAACACATTTTTTGATTTAACAGAAAGTTGACTTAACAGAAAATTATAAACACATTTTTTTACTTTAATATCAATGTTGTTCAAAGATCAACCTGTTTGCCACTTAATCTGAAACAAAACAAGAATCAGAAATTGTTATTTTTGTTACAAGCCAAAATGTAAATAAACAAAGAGACCAAACTACCACTTCCTGATTTACAAGTACAGTATTTACAGTACTCAGAAATATTTTGACTCAGTAGTTTGGCAAAATTGGTCTTAAATTCACAGCTACTCTGGTCTCATGTAACGGTTTTTAAAAACAAAACTCCAAAGGCTCAATCTTTTTCAAAATAATTTAACAATGTCTCAGAACAAAGTCACAAAGGTATATATGGTTGTGAAAATATCCAACATCAAGAAAACAAAATTCATATCAGCTGGCATCTGATAAAAAATGATCCGTATGTAAAGAAGTGTTTCCCAGGTGGCATTGTAGTAAAGGATCCACCTGCAATGCAGAAGAAGCCGTTTCAGTCCCTGAGTTGGGAAGATCCCGTGGAGGAGGAAATGGCAACCCACTCCAGTATTCTTGCCTGGAGAATCCTATGGACAGAGGAGCCTGGAGGGCCACAGTCCATGGGGTTGCTAAGAATTGGACTCAACTGAGCATGCACACATGCACACCTGATAAAGACAGTAGTATGCCAGTTAAAAGCTTATACTAGAAAAAGTCATATCAGGAGTAAAGCAGTATTTGTCCTGCTTCATATGACAAAGTTAGGACAAATTGGTAGCTGATTAAAAACTCTCCAACTTACTTTAAAACTTACTTTAAAACTCTCCAAGTGTTTGGTGGATCTTTGTTTTCCTTACAGGGGACTCCATAATAGGTAGGAAATTGGGAAACAATGAATTCAAAACTATTTTGAGTCTAAGTATTTTGTTGTAATGAAGTAGTCTTCACTACTTACTGAAATTCAGAACCTGATAATAAGCTAATTCTAAAATATAATATGATTCATGGGGTTTTTAAATCTCAATACCAGTAAAACATTTTAAAATATGTAACTTAAAATGAAACATAAAAGAGTTTTCTTCAGTGAAACATCCTGAGTGATTTTGAATTAAATTTTGAAAGCAGAATATATGCAGCTTCTTTTCAAAAATATTTCCCCAAAGTGACTTTTATAGAATTATTAACAGCAGTTAAATCAAATATGCGTCAGTGTCATGATTGACATATTGTACTTCAAAACAGTAAAACTGATTCATAGGCATCCATAAAACCTAAATCATTGAAAATATTTCATACAATATTTTGAATATTAAAAAAACCCCACAGATACAGTTTTAGAAGTTCATTTATTCAGAAGAGTATTCATTTCTAAACCAGTGCTTACCTTTTTAAACAGATTTTTAGTTGTCTGAAACCAAGATCAAAGATTCATATTTTACTTTACTAATTAGTAGAAGAAATCCTCCTATATTTGAAGAAAATATGGAATAAGAACAGATATGATCTGAATATTACTAGAAACCAAGGCCAGTATTCTAAAGAGGAAATAGGATCTTGGTTAGGCTTCATCAATTTGAAGTTTATTAAGCTAACAAAGAGTTTGAGAGGAATCTAATTTAAGGTAGCACTAAAGTTGCCATTACTTAGCCTGGAAAATCCCATGGATGGAGGAGCTTGGTAGGCTGCAGTCCATGGAGTCGCTAAGAGTGGAACACGACTGAGCAACTTCACTTTCACTTTTCACTTTCATGCATTGGAGAAGGAAATGGCAACCCACTGCAGTGTTCTTGCCTGGAGAATCCCAGGGATGGGGGAGCCTGGTGGGCTGCCATCTATTGGGTCGCACAGAATTGGCTACAACTGAAGCAACTTAGCAGCAGTAGCAGCGGCAGACAATCCAAATAAAAGACTCAAAGAGGAAAAAGACAATATATAAAAAAAATTTTCAGGTGTGAAACTGGTTCAATTGAGATGGACACAATTTTTAAAGCATTTTTGTTAAATGAATGAGTGGACTATGTGCTAAGTTGCTTCAGTCATGTCTGACTCTTTGCAACACTATGGACTGCCCCCTCTGTCAATGGGATTCTCCAGACAAGAATACTGGAGTAGGTAGCCTGCCCTTCTCCAGGGGATCTTTCTTATCCAGGGACTGAAACCTCATCTCTATGTCCCCTTCACTGGCAGGCAGATCCTTTACCACTAACACCACCTGAATGAGTAATGAGATATAAATAATATAATCTTTGTATAATGATAGCATAGCAGTAATTACTGTGCATCAACTAGGCATTAGACATTGCTAGAACTGAATCCTTTTACTCAGTGGGGTTAAACAAGTGCAAACTAAATAAAGCTTTTAGAATAAAGCTAAAATAAATTTTTAAAAAAGCACAGAATTTCAACTTGTATACTCTTGAAAATAAGGGGGAAATGTCATTTGTACTAATGAATTACATTTGTGGAAAAAACTAACTCTAAATAAATCTAGAGTCATTAATTATAAAGTTAAACATTGTAATTATCATAAGTCAATATTCTAAATGTTAAATCTTTGAAAAATTAATCAAAACCTGAGTAATTGTAAAGAAAAATCAAAAGGGTGAATGCTTATGAAGCAATAGGGCAAAAGATCAATGTGTACATATTTTTAAGTGCTTATAAATCAAAAAACAAAAAAAAAGACATGAGATACCATTGTAATATTGAAATTTCTGCATTAAAACAAGTCTAAATTTTAAACACGAAAGCCTAGATTATATAGCACTATATTTTAAGGAAAATTATTCTAAATTTTATCTATAAGTTAGTAGCAATTTTAGTTGTTTGAGAATTGAAAATTACATAATGTAAAATGTTTCTGTCTCTGTAGGGACACTTGATTTTTTACAGACATTTTTGTGGACTATGTCAATCAAACTTTAATCTATCTAACATCTATCTAGGATCTGTTCATCTCTTAATATTGTGTATGTCATCTACTACTATATTATAAAACATAAATACAGAAATGAGGTGAAATACAAATAAATAAAAGTACTTGTTGAATTGATCTGTTGCAAAGAGCATTGCCTGGGCAATGAAGATGGGAGTGGATGTCTCTGCTGGTAACTGAAGCTGTCTTTAATCTCAATGAGCTCATTAACCTTTATGGTTCTTTCAGATTCTATATTTATTTAACTCAGGAAATGACATCATCCATAGTTGCCTCTTTTAAATCAAAGGTGAATTTGATTTGTCAATTCTTTTGGACACATTCCCCAAGGCAGAGATTTTTATTCAAAGTTGGCTTCATATAAAACTCTTGAAAGCTAAGACATGGATTCTTCCAGTTCAGCAAAGACAAAGGAGAAGAGCCTGTACTCTTTTTCAAAGTCACTTTAATTGTCACAGCTCCATGACTTATACCTTATTCCTTAAGCCTCTTAAACTGCATTTATGTGTGATTAGTCTCTCAGTCGTGTCCGACCCTTTTGTGGCCCCATGAACTGTAGCCCGTCAGGCTCCTCTACCCATGGAATTTTCCAGGTAAGAATACTGGAGGGGGTGCCATTTCCTATTCCAGGGGATCTTCCCAACCCAGAGATTGAACCTGCGTTTCTTAAGTCTCCTTCATTGGCAGGCAGATTCTTTAGCTCTAGTGCCATCATGTATTTAGATTCAAATGCCTAAAACTCAATGATCTTTGAGAGCATAACATTGGGACAATATAGAAGGATGCCATTCTTCATTTTTTGTTCAGCAAATTAATAAATAATGCATTTATATTGCATGATATTTGAGGCCAGGACTTCCATATTCTTTCCACAGGGCTAACTTCTTGCTGCTTATCATCTCAAAAATTGATTATGAATAGTTCATAATTAAGGTGGTAGATGAATTTAATTTTGAAACTGTGACATCAGTTGAAAAGTTGCTTCCTCTTTGAATGCTAAACCAATAAATATAAATGTTAAACAATTAATGGACTAAAGTACAAACTATGCCATTTTTCGTTCAATTAAAGTGTCATTACTACTATGTATAGTGGTTCTCAGGGAAAGGATTGATTATCATTTCATCTTTAGTTTCTTAGAATCTATATAAAAGATGCAACCTCTGAATTTGGACAAAGAGAAAAAAAAGGTAAGTAAACTTTAACCTAGATGTCACAATAGTTGACAATCTTTCTATAAGTAGAATCTTTCTATAGTATAAAAGAGGTCTCATCTATGTGACAAAGCTTTGCTGCTAGTATATTTCAACAAAGCTTGAATTTTCAATAGAACAAACATCATCCTTCAAGTTGGGCCATCTCTGGTTAGTTCAGTCTGATTCCATTATATTATGTGGTCAGTGTCAGGGGCCAGTAGTAGAGGCTTGAATTACAATGTGCAGTCTGTAAAAGCTGTGTTTTATTTTGAAATATTATTTTTCCTGAAGAAATATAGTTATTAATACTTCTATCACTCGGCAGAAAATGATATAACTGGGTAGCTAAATGCCTGGAGCACTTTTCAGAAGTCAAGACAATTAATTTGAAAACCAAACTCTTTGCCCATAGCAGCATCTGTCCAACAACTTTGTTTAGGATAAATTAAATTCTGATTCATTCCTGTTTTTTTTTTTTTTTTAAGAAGAAGAAATTCAATCTAACCCTTCTCTTTCCATATGCCTCATAACCTGAGGCCTTTTGATAAGTTTTCAGATAAAGAGAATAAATTTTAAAATCTTCACCTTAGATGGTCTAAACAGGAAACACCTATAACTATCAGTTGCACTTGTATCTAGCATTTTCTCTTCTACTGCTTCTAAAATACAAGGTAAGAGATAGCTCAATAAGATCAGACTTAGTATATTACAAAGTTTTCATGCAGGCATATACTGATAATCAAGACAATTTAAAATCATCTGCCGAGAGAAATTAGGTAGAACTTTATTTAAGCTATCAATTAGTAAGTTATCTCCATCAGCTCATTTGCCAGTAAATCCTTAATTGCAGCTAAATATGCAATCTAAATATGCTAACGTGATAGGTGAAAAAACATTACAAAAATCTACACTGTGATGGATTGTTAAATGTGAAGTCTCAAATTTAGAAAATAATTGAACAGTTTTTAGAACTAATCTAAATTCTGAGCTTGATTTATATCAAGGCATTTACAACTTAAGTGAATTATTCTAATCAAAATCATTATTAAACATTTATAAATTCACCCCATTATTATGAATGGATTCAGAGAAAATGACAATACTGCCCAAGTGCTGGGATTACATGAAGGTTTATTTTCTGCCTTTGTACTCTTCTGTATTTTCAAAAATATTTAAGGTGCATATATATAACTTGGTATTCTGGAAATAAAAAATTTCTTTGAAAAGAAAGACCTCATTTTCTAGAGTACTGTATGTGAGCAGGCTGAATAATGTAAGGTGTAGCTCCCTGGAACCTATACTAGGATTAGATTTCTTAAACTTAAGAGTTTAAGAGTTTAACTGAAGAGTTTAATCTTCTGTTTATAAGAATAAACAGAAAGCAATATGTGTACATGGAGAAAGAATGGCAACTCACTTTAGTATTCTTGCCCAGGAAATCCCATGGATAAAGGAGCCTGGCAGGCCACAGTCCAAGGGGTCGCAAGAGTCAGACATGACTTAGAAAATAAACAACAGCAATGATACATGTGCAAGCACATGACAGACTCACTCTATAACTGATTTTGACTGAAAGCAGGTCAGGGTAAGACTTCTTAGGGTCATGAGATGATCTGACTTGAAAGATGGAGTATGACAGGTAGAGAAGAGTAGGAAGGAAGATGCTTCAGGTTAAGATTACTACGTGGATGAATGATTCAACGTTGGGATAGTCTGAATGTTAGTGTCGATGAGAATGCCCGTGTGTGTGTGTGACTGACAGAGAAAAAAAATGTCGCAGAGAAGTAGAATATACTGGAGAGAAATGAGGTGATCCTTAGACGCAGTAGTTATAAGTCAGCAGAGGACATTTTTTAAAGTGATTCTTTACTCCTTGAGGTCAGACATCTTGTAGAGCTTTACTATGTTGATTTTTTTTTAATTTTCATAATTATGAGACTAAGACTAAAACTAGAAATATAACTGAAAACTCCAATGAGTATCTTCTTTTCAAAAAGTATGATCATGGGACTTGTGGAATTTGATTTATTGTACCTTCTCTCACTTCATTATATAAACATCGCAAAGACATAGCATCTTAGAAGTAGGAAGTGTTTAGAAATCACCTGAGGATACAGAAAACTTGACTGCTTCCTCAGATAAATATGTATGTAGCACACATGCTGGACTCTTGAAAAATGATCCTTCCAGGACCTTAAGAATCCTAAGATTCAGGCCCTGCCCTCAAAAGAATTTCAATCCACAGGAGGAGTTTCTACTAACACAAGTGTATTTGCTGATAGATATAGTTTACTTTGGAGTGATAGTTACATCTTCAGGCCACATGATTGGATGCACATATGAGACTTTTGTTTTGTTTGGCAGAACATCCAACAATTTGACATAGACACTTGACAAGAAGTTTCCAGAATTAAGCTCACAAAATATGCTAATATCCATGCCAAAGTCCATATTTTCTGACATATGTTGATCATTGTCTTCACACAGTTTAAAGGCAGGTAAACTGAAGATAATATGCCTGCTCTGATGACATCATGGAGAGCAAGGTGATTCTATGGTTTTTCTCCATTGCACATACTTGCATGTCAGACTTTTCCAGGAAAATAATAAACTTTTTATTAACTCATATTATTTTTCATCTAATACAAGACAAATGCAAAACAAAAAACTGGACTAGTTATTAGCTACTCAAGTGATTATGCAAATCTAATTCACTTCCACTTTTTTCTTAATACAATATTCCCAGCACTTCAGTTCAAAGAGATAACAGATTAGTGGCAACACAAAATTGGACATTACCAGAAACATTTTAAACATTCTTTTTTCCATAAAAGTAAAAACAGCAGCAACTAAAATACTGGCATATTAATATCTTCTAAATTATAGGAAGAATAAATTTCTATTCTAAACATGACTTCAAAATAGTATCAACTGATCACAAATAAATGTACATAGAATCAGAATCATATGAAGTGATATGTGAAAGTCTTCTTTTATGAATAAAGATAAGGAAAACTAGCTCTAATTCCTTGAGAGTATTTCAGAGAAGTTAAATTAGAACAGGCTCCAACATCAGAATTTATTTCCTTGATTCTAAGATTAGACTAAGGGACAAAGAGGAGCCTGGAGCATCGGCAACATATAACATTCTTTAAAACAGACTACAAATAATCATGTGGTATGACTGCTAAAGATCAGAGGACCCAGAAGAGATCCCCAAAGGTGATTCCGACTGGAAGGGTATGCATCAACCATCTATTTCAGGCATTTGCTTAATGCAAAACTCACTAAATTAATAGAATTTCACTCCTTCCCTGCAATGTTTCTCTCCCTACTAAGTCATTTAAAACTTAAAAAAACAAAGGAATCAATAGCAGAACCACAGCAAAAAGGGACAGAAAGGTCCAGCAGAATAAAATGCAAGCCTTGTCAAGGTCCCCATGGGTCCTTTTCCACCAAGAACTAAGGAAGGATGCTTCATGTTACTTTTTCTTTTAATATCTAAACTCTTCGTTTCTGAAATAAACTACTGGCTGCCTTGTAATAGGAATTTAATACTTCTACAGACTTAAGCTATTTAAAATGTACAGTCAGTCTGAGCTGCCTCTGTTTAAACAGACACGTGTTTACTCTCTTTGACCACAGTTATTTGTGTGTACCTTAAATAAATTTCTATATTGGTTACATTATTCATGCCATTAAATTGCACTTTACTGAGTTTACCTGCCATCTCCTGAGAGGAAGAACCAATTGTAATATTAAATAGCTTTCTTTATGTGATTTGCCAGTTTAAAAAAGTAAAATGCTTGGCTTTTGCTGAGGGCTGAGTATTGAGATTTTTTGTAGGACAACAAAGTCAATCTAATCAGGACCCTAACGCACATTCATATGGGAAAATTATGAGCTGGCAAGTGCAATAGTGTTTCATTGGCTAAGTTTGCTAATGGCAAGGTGTCAGAGTCAAACTAAAAAAAAAAAAAAATATATATATATATATATATATATAAGATTTCATACTTAATTTGGGAGGCTTTATTCCTATAGTTCTATCATTATATACTAACAAGTTTTTAAATTGCAGTTCACACATTTCTTTCCTTTAAAACAATGCTGATCTTTTGACCTACCAAATGAAAAATAGCAACTTCCAAGTAATATAAAATGCTTAATCAAGAAGCTCAACCTCATAATCCCCAAATTTGATGGGGGTGGGGAACAGTGGCTAATTACAGATATTGCTTTACATAGTACTTAGGTTAAAAGAAGTCTTGAGCTGGGGCTTTTGTTGTGGTCCAGTGGTTAGGAATCTGCCTTGCAATGCAGGGGACACCAGTTCAATCCCTGGTCTGAGAAAACTCCACATGCCACGGGCAGCTGAGCCCATACCCTGTAACTACTGAGCCCACGCACT
The DNA here is from genome assembly GCF_002263795.3 of Bos taurus. NCBI lineage: Eukaryota > Metazoa > Chordata > Mammalia > Artiodactyla > Bovidae > Bos > Bos taurus. The sequence goes on from NC_037356.1 coordinate 21,254,857, forward strand.
ACAACTGCTGAAGCCCACAGCCCTCTAGTCTGCACTCCACAAAAAGAGAAACAACCGCAGTGAGAAGCCTGAACTCCACAACTAGAGAAAAGCCCATGCAGTTATGAAGACCCACCACAGTCAAAAATAAATATATGTCTTGAGCTATAAAAACTTCCTACCATTGGTCACCACTGATGAACCAAGCAGTTTTTTTTTTTTTTTCCAGCAGAAAAATGAACTTATCACTACTGCTTCTTGTACACAGGTCTTTTATTATTAACTGTTATGCACACTAAGGAACCTGTATCTTAGTTATAAGTATTTAAGAACTCCTGAAGGAAAAGGAGGGAAGCGGAAGGAAGAAGAGGGAAAAAAAAATTAAAAGGTAAAGCAGAGGAATAAAAAGGGAGATAAAGAGAAGAGGAGAAGAGAATAGCCTTCTATTAGAAGCATAATTAAAGCATAATTTCCTCTTGCAAAATGAAGCACTAAATAGCACCATATCCACTTTCAAATTTATTCCCAATGATAATTTCACATGGGTGTCCAGGCTTATAAATAAACTAATCACACTAGACTAAAAGGTATGCTTTGATTTTTTGTGTTTTGCATTTTCAAGACCTATTCTTTTGGTTTTTGTTGTTGATGATGATGAATTGTCAGTAAAAGGATAATTTAAGGAAGAATCTATCACAGTCTTCATACTCAATTTAAATTTCAGAAGTTTCCTATCCAAATTAACTGTTAGGAAAAAGCCATTCAAATTTTTGTGCTAATATGTACATTTTTAAATTAAAAGCTATTACTTTGTCATAAAAAAACAGTAAAAAAAAAAAAAAAAGGTATTTTTCTTCACCTAATTTAACCATTGTTAATATTCTGGCAGCCAAGAATTGTAATGTTTTCTCAGACAGTCAAATTATAGCATGTTCAAAAGGCAAACATACTTTTGTAACTCTAGAAATTTTCTGTTTTGTATAGTATTACATCATCAGGTTTACAAAATATATTTTTATAATAATTTTATCATATGTTGACAAGCCTCTGCCTAAGGGTACAATTTTGAATATTTCTTTTCTCTAGAAGAATAATACTGTGATTATTAAATTTCAGCTCTAGAGATAGATAAAAAGGAAAAAATATTTCAAAGAATTACTATGATTCAAAATTTTCATGGCTCCTTAAAGAGCTCATTGAAAAATAATTAAATACCAACAAATGGTACGTTATAATGATATTGAAGAACAATATATTTTGAAAACAATGTATATTTCATTAACTTCATAGAAAAACAGACAAAAGAGTAAATAATGTATATTAGTAAAATTCAATTTTGTGGATGTCATCTATATTTTATGTGCAAAAAAAGACACATTAGAAAATTGAGGTTAACCAAGCAATCTCAATGCTGAAAAGAAAGCCTTGGATTGGTATGCAGGGATGGAAAACATTTTTCCCTCCTCTCCTATGTTTTTTGGTTGTCTTACTATTTAAATAGAGAAGGACAGAATACCAGGAGGAAAACAAATTTAATTTTCTACAATGTAGGTTCATAAAAATATGACACTCCTAGGCAGCCAGGTAATTGAGGTTTATACAACATTCTTAAGCTAAGAAGAAAGGGGTGGGGCTTCAAAGGGGAAGATAATTCCCAGGAAAATAAGAGCAAATGTTTGGTAAACAAGTATTCACCTGCCATGCAGATAAATCTTTCACCTAAAGAAAGTTATTTCTGATAATACCTCTCTTCCTTATAAGAGAAGGGAAGTTAGACACCCTAACTAAATTTCTTTAGGCAGTTAAGGAAGAGGTAAAAAGCTTTCCTGAGTGTGTTGTTGTTATTGCTCAGTCCCTAAGTTGTGTCCAACTCTCTGCAACCCCATGGACTGTAACCCACCAGGCCCCTCTGTTCTCCACTAGTCCTGAGTCTACTGGGTTTTAATTGCCTTCAGCTCAAAACAATCCACATGCCAACATGATACATTTTAAGGAGGCATAGTCTGCTCCCTCTCAGCTTATAGGAAAAAATTAAATACTTGTAAATTCCCATTTCTTATGACAGTTTCCTCATTATATTTATAGCTGTCATTTTCTTTTCTGCCTCCCTTCAGTGCACAAGTAGATAATGTTTCTATTCATGAAAGTTCTATCATTTAAGATTATTTTGTTTCAAATTAGCACCAAGCAAAAAAAAAAAAAGAGATGTCTGTTAAAAACAGGGTATACAGAAACAAAGGTATCCTAGGTGGCTCAGTGGTAAAGAATTCACCTGCAATGCAGGAGATGCAGGTTTGATCCCTGGATCAGGATAATTCCCTGGAGAAGGAAATGGCAACCCACTCCAGTATTCTTGCCTGGGAAACCCTATTACAGAGGGGTCTGGTGGGCTACAGTCCATGGGATCACAACTAGTCGGATACAACTTAGCAACTAAACAAGAATATATTGAAGTAATATTGTTGATGTTGGATTAAACATAATATTAATATTATTTTCACTAATACCTTTTTACAATTTTAATGGCTATTATAAAATTTTAAATTACCTATGTGCCTGCATGTGTGACTTACATTATATTTCCAATGTACAGCATTGCTCCCCAAGATGTGGAAACTAGGTCCTAGAAAGGAAATGTGATCTGTCCGTAATTACTGGGAAAGATGGTACAAGGGCTAATATCAAATTTAAGTTATGTGACTCCACATCCACTCCAAGAGTTCTCTCGATACTGTCCTTCAGTAAGTATTTTCAACTGAAGGATGCACACACACACACACACACACACACACACACTGTATATTGTAACATACAGTTACAAAGACCATGAAATAAGAGGGCTTGAATACTCTTTCCTTGGTAGAAACTGCTCCCTATGTAATGATTATTGTAATTTTCCTATTTATTTTATTTTTAATGTGTATAGGGTTTCCTAGGTGGCTCAGTGGTAAAGAATCCACCTACCAGTGCAGGAGACGTGGATTTGATCCTTGGTCTAGGAAGATCCCCTGGAGAAGGAAATGGCAACCCACTCCAGTATTCTGGCCTGAAAATCCCCATGGACAGAGGACCCTGGCAGGCTACAGTCCATGGGGTTGCAAAAAAGTCAGACATGACTTAGCAACAACAAAATCTATAGAATGAGATAGTTATGGCCTTATTAAAAACCTCTTTTCTCAACTGCTACTGCTACTGCTAAGTCACGTCAGTCGTGTCCGACTCTGTGTGACCCCATAGACGACAGCCCACCAGGCTCCTCTGTCCCTGGGATTCTTCAGGCAAGAACACTGGAGTGGGTTGCCATTTCCTTCTGCAATGCATGAAAGTGGAAAGTGAAAGGGAAGTCGCTCAGTCGTGTCCGACTCCTAGCAACCCCATGGACTGCAGCTTACCAGGCTCCTCTGTCCATGGGATTGTCCAGGCAAGAGTACTGGAGTGGGGTGCCATTGCCTTCTCCGCTTTTGCTCAAATACATATTAAAGCTTTCATAACAGAAAATAAAGCTAATTGAGACTGTAAAACCTATAGCATAAATAAAAGCAACAAAAATTTTGGTGATTAAGCATTTTTACTGGATTTGTGCAAATTAATTATCAGTGAATAACACCAGCTGCAAAGTGGCTAGAGTTGCATGTTCTGATTGAAAGAAATAGGCCACAGGAGTTATATTTGCAGATTTAAGGATGTTCTTCAAGTGTGTCCTTTTCTTATCTAGGAAAGTCAGAAGTCCTCTAGAGAAAGATAGTATCTCCTACCTAGAAAAATGTATACTTGCAAAACCTTTGAAATTTCAAACAATACCAAAGGACTTATTCCAGCCTCTGTCTTCTGATTTTTAGATTCCTGGGGTACAGGTTAAGAACCTCTTCATCCTACCCTAGTGCCCCTACTCACCAAGTCTAAGCAATAAGTGTCTACTTAAAGGTGAATTATGTGACTTTTTTCTGTTTGATGTCTAGATGATTGAAAGGAATACATACAGAAAGTAGCTATTACAGAAAGAAGAATAGTCTCTGTCCAAATATTATCAGTAAGAGAAACTGAAAATACAGTTTTATTGATTTGAAAAAAAACAGCAAGTTGCAAGGGTATACAAAATCACATAAAGTTGACTCCAAAAGAAGGAATATTATCAGTGGTATGAGGGAACTTCATAGTGATAAAGTGAATAGTTCATCAAGAAAACAAACCTAAGAATGTACACCCCTTAAAAAGTCGTTTCATAAAACAAGAACAAAATGGCAATACTAAGCCCTCAAGCCATAGTTGCAGTTTTTTTTTAAATAAAATAAAACCTTTGATTTATACTATCACAGAAATTGATCTAATTTACATTTATGGAACACTTAAATAAAAAACACACTTATACATACACAAATACATTGTTTTTTCAAGAATATACATAAAAAAAAGAGTGGACATGTGTATATTTATAACTGATTCATTTGGCTATACACCTGAGGGCTTCCTGGGTAGCTCAGCTAGTAAAGAATCCATCTGCAATGCAGGAGACCCCGGTTTGATTCCTGGGTGGGAAGTTCCCCTGGAGAACGGACAGACTACCCACTCCAATACTCTGGCCTGGAGAATCCCTATGGACAGAGGAGCCTTGAGGCTATAGTCCATGGAGTAGCAAAGAGTCAAACACGACTGAATGACTAAGCATGGCAAACAGACATCTGTAACTAATACAACATTGTAAATCAACTATCAGTTCAGTTCAGTTCAGTAACTCAGTCATTTCTAATTCTTCGCAACCCCATGGACTGCAGCATACTAGGCTTCCCTGTCCATCACCAACTCCCAGAGATTGCTCAAACTCATGTCCTTCGAGTCAGTGATGTCATCCTACCATCTCATCCACTGTCATCCCCTTCTCCTCCTGCCTTCAATCATTCCCAGCATCAGGGTCTTTTCCAATGAGTCAGTTCCTCTCATCAGGTGGTCAAAGTATTACAGGTTCAGGTTCAGCATCAGTCCTTCCATGAAATTAACTATAGTCCAATAATTTTTTTTTAAACTAGGAGGGGTAAGAGGTACAAATGAGTATGTATAAAAATAAGTAAGTTACAGTGATAAATTGTATAACACAGGCATATAAACAAAATTTTATAAGTTAATATGGAGTAAAATATATAAAAGTTTGAATTTCTATGTTTACACCTGAACCTAATATAATGTATATCAACTATTCTTCAATAAAAATAGACATAAAATGAAAAAATACAATCTTAAAAATTATCATCAGTTCAGTAACTCAGTCGTGTCCAACTCTTTGCCACCCCGTGAATCGCAGCATGCCAGACCTCCCTGTCCATCACCAACTCCCGGAGTTCACTCAAACTCATGTCCATCAAGTCAGTGATGCCATCCAACCATCTCATCCTCTGTCGTCCCCTTCTCCTTCTGCCCCCAATCCCTCCCAGCATCAGAGTCTTTTCCAATGAGTCAACTCTTCACATGAGGTGGCCAAAGTACTGGAGTTTCAGCTTTAGCATCAGTCCTTCCAATGAAAACCCAGGACCGATCTCCTTTAAGATGGACTGGTTGGGTCTCCTTGCAGTCCAAGGGACTCTCAAGAGTCTTCTCCAACACCATGGTTCAAAACTGTCAATTCTTGGACGCTCAGCTTTCTTCACACTCCAACTCTCACATCCATACATGACCACTGGAAAAACCATAGCCTTGACTAGACGAAACCTTGTTGCCAAAGTAATATCTCTGCTTTTGAATATGCTATCTAGGTTGGTCATAACTTTCCTTCCAAGGAGTAAGCGTCTTTTAATTTCATGGCTGCAGTCACCATCTGCAGTGATTTTGAAGCCCCCCAAAAATAAAGTCTGACACTGTTACCACTGTTTCCCCATCTATTTCCAAAGAAGTGATAGGACCAGATGCCATGATCTTACTTTTCTGAATGTTGAGTTTTAAGCCAACTTTTCACTCTCCTCTTTTACTTTCATCAAGGGGCTCTTTAGTTCTTCATTATCTGCATAAGGGTGGTGTCATCTGCTTATCTTAGGTTATTGATATTTCTCCTGGCAATCTTGATTCCAGCTTGTGCTTCATTCAGCCCAGGATTTAGCATGATGGACTCTGCATATAAGTTAAATAAGTAGGGTGACAGTATAAAGTCTTGACATACTCCATTCCCTATTTGGAACCAATCTGTTGTTCCATATCTAGTTCTAACTTTTGCTTCTTGACCTGCATACAGATTTCTCAGGTGGCAGGTTAGGTGGGCTGGTATTCCCATCTCTTGAAGAATTTTATATAGTTTATTGTGATCCACACAGTCAAAGGCTTTGGCATAATCAATAAAGCAGAAGTATATGTTTTTCTGGAACTCTCTTGCTTTTTCAGTGATTCAACAGATGTTGGCAATTTGATCTCTGGTTCCTCTGCCTTTTCTAAATCCAGCTTGAACATCTGGAAGTTTATGGTTTATGTACTGTTGAAGCCTGGCTTGGAGAATTTTGAGCATTACTTTGCCAGCGTATGAGATGAGTGTAATTGTGCAGTAGTTTGAACATTTTTGGCATTGCCTATCTTTCACATTGGAATGAAAACTGACTTTTTCTAGTCCTGTGACCACTGCTGAGTTTTCCAAATTTGCTGGCATATTGAGTGCAGCACTTTCACAGCATCGTCTTTTAGGACTTGAAATAGCTCAACTGGAATTCCATCACCTCCACTAGCTTTGTTTTTAGTGATGCTTTCTAAGGCCCACTTGACTTTGAATTCCAGGATGTCAGGCTCTAAATGAGTGATCACACCATCGTGATTATCTGGGTTGTGAAGACCTTTTTTGTATAGATCTTCTGTGTATTCTTGCCACCTCTTCTTAATATCTTCTGCTTCTGTTAGGTCCATACCATTACTGTCCTTTATTGTGTCCATCTTTGCATGAAAATTTCCCTTGGTATCTCTCATTTTCTTGAAGAGATCTCTAGTCTTTCCCATTCTATTGTTTTCCTCTATTTCTTTGCATTGATCACTGAGGAAGTCTTCCTTATCTCCTCCTTGCTAATCTTTGGAAGTCCGCAGTCTAATGGATATATCTTTCCTTTTCTCCTTTGCCTTTCACTTCTCTTCTTTTCATAGCTGTTTGTAAGGCCTTCTCAGACAACCATTTTGCCTTTTTGCATTTCTTTTTCTTGGAAAAACCATAGCTTTGACTAGATGTACCTTTGTCGGCAAAGTTATATCGCTGCTTTTTAATATGCTGTCTAGTTTGGTCATAGCTTTTCTTCCAAGAAGAAAGTGTCTTTGAATTTCATTGCTGCAGTCACCATCTGCAGTGATTTTGGAGGCCAAGAAAATAAAGTATCTCACTGTTTCCATTGTTTCCCCATCTATTTGCCATAACCTGATAGACAGGATGCCATGATCTTCATTTTTGGAATGTTAGTTTTAAGCCAGCTTTTTCACTCTCATCTTTCACTTTCATCAAGAGGGACTTTAGTTCTTCTCTGCTTTCTGCCATAAGAGTGGTGTCATCTGCATATATGAGGTTATTGATATTTCTCCAGGCAATCTTGACTCTAGCTTATGCTTCATCCAGCCTGACATTTCACATGATGTACTCTGCATATAAGTTAAATAAGCAGGGTGACAATATACGGCCTGTATACATGCAAAAATCCCAATTCAGTGCAATTAAAAAGAATAATTATATATTAAATCATGTTGCAGTTACTTACTGGATATCCAAATAAAAACAAAACAAATACTCCAAACACCTGATCCCTATTTCTATCAAATACAAAGAAACTAATTTAGTTGAAACATAGACCTAAATGTAAATGCTAAAACAATGAACTTTTTAGTAGTGAATGTACAAGACAGTTTTATGACCATAAGATATGCAAAAATTTATTAGATAAGGAAGGTAATGCTGCTACTGCTACTGCTAAGTCACTTCAGTCATGCCCGACTCTGTGCGACCCCAGGGATGGCAGCCCACCAGGCTCCCCCGTCCCTGGGATTCTCCAGGCAAGAACACTGGAGTGGATTGTCATTTCCTTCTCCAATGCCTGAAAGTGAAAAGTGAAAGTGAAGTCGCTCAGTCGTGTCTGACTCTTAGTGACCCCATGTTTAAAGATGCTATTTCCATTAGACTTCATCAAAATGAAAAAAAAAAATTCTGCTTTTTAAATGATAAAACAGGTAAAGTAAAACGGCAAGCTACTTTTTATTTAGCAAACTAGAGTTGCTAAAATTAAAGATCGAAATATTAAGTGTTGTTAAGAATGTGGAACAGCTAGATAACCCATACATTGTTAAACAGAGTTGAAAATAGTCCAACCACTTTCAAAAACGCATGGCCTGTGTTTTAAAAGGTGGCATTAGTGATAAAGAACACACCTGCCAATGTGGGAGGCATAAGAGATCTAGGTTCGATCCCTCAGTTGGGAAGATTCCCTGGAGGAGGGCATGGCAACCCACTCCAGCATTCTTGCCTGGAGAATCCCCATGAACAGAGGAGCCAGGTTACAGTCCATAGAGTCAGATACGGTTGAAGCAACTTAGCATGTACACATGCACATATATGTATATAGATTGATAGATAAATGCATATATATTTATTAGCTTGAGAGAATTAAAAACAAATTTCCAAAACAAGATTTGTAAGGTTATTCTGGGCAACTTTATCACATAAAAGGCAGTTGCTATAAACAATTCAAATGCTATGAACCACTAAAAGAGTAAAACAAATTGTGGCTTATTCATAAGTGTAATACCACTCAGCACTAAAAAGGAGAAAACTATTGATTCCAAAAACATAGATAAATCTGAGACATTTTACTAAGTGAAAGAAGCTGGACACAATGCAAATATACGGTATGATTCCATTTATGAACATTTAAAGCACAAACTAATTTAATCTACAGTAAAAGTGTTAGTTACTCAGTGTGCCCGACTCTTTGCTACCCCATGGACTTGTAGCCTGCCAGGCTCCTCTGTCTATGGGATTCTCCAGGCAAGAATACTGGAGTAGTTGGCCGTTCCCTTCTCCAGGGAGATCTTCCTGACCCAGGGTTTGAACCTGGATCTCCTGCATTGCAGGCAGATTTTTTACTGTCTGAGCTACCAGGGAGTACGTTTACTGTTGACAGAATGTTGCCTGAAAAGGAACACTCAGGGAATTTCTGGAGTGATATAAATATTTTATATCTAAAATTTACATATATTTGCCCCAAATAATTGAGCTTGTACATTTAAAATTTGCCTATTTGACATGCAAATAATACCTCAAAGAAGTTCTATCTGCAGTTAGCAAGGGAGCATATAAGTATGTTTCTAACCATAAGTGGTCTTGTTAGCTATTTGTTTAGTTCACCACTTAGCAAAGGGTAAAACACGTCATTTCAGGGATCCAGGATCCAGGGACTTTTTTTTTTGGGGGGGGGGGTGGGTGGTGCGTGGTACAAGATTTCAAATATCCCAGACCTTTCTGCTTTCTCTAGCTCCCTGTGTGTGTGCATGCTCAGTAACTTCAGTTGTTTCTGATTCTTTGTGACCCCATGGACCGTAGCCTGCCAGGCTCCTCTGTCCATGGGATTCTCCAGGCAAGAATATTGGACTGGGTTGCCATGCCCTCCTCCAAGGGATCTTCCAACCCAGGGATAGAACCTGCATCTCCTGAATCTCCTGCATTGCAGGCAGATTCTTTACCCACTGATCCACCAGGGAAGCCCTCTCTAGGTCCCTAAAGCCTACTATTTGACACTTGTGTTGAGAAGCCTTTGTAGAGCCGTTTCCTGGGAATAATTTCCTTCTTGTATGTTGATTCCAGTGGCAAATAGATGGGGAAACAGTGGCAGACTTTAATTTTTTGGGCTCCAAAATCACTGCAGATGGTGACTGCAGCCATGAAATTAAAAGATGCTTACTCCTTAGAAGAAAAGTTATGACCAACCTAGACAGCATATTAAAAAACAGAGACATTATTTTGTCAACAAAGGTCCCTCTAGTCAAGGCTATGGTTTTTCCAGTAGTCATGCATAGATGTGAGAGTTGGACTATAAAGAAAGCTGAGCACGCAAGAACTGATGCTTTTGAACTGTGGTGTTGGAGAAGACTCTTGAGAGTCCCTTGGACTGCAGGGAGATCCAATCAGTCCATCCTAAAGGAAATCAGTCCTGAATATTTGTTGGAAGGACTGATGTTGAAGCTGAAACTCCAATATTTTGGCCACCTGATGCGAAGAACTGACTCATTTGAAAAGACCCTGATGCTGGGAAAGATTGAAGGCGGGAGGAGAAGGGGATGACAGAGGACAAGATGGTTGGATGGCATTGCCGAGTCAATGGACATGAGTTTGAGTAAACTCTGGGAGTTGGTGATGGACAGGGAGGCCTGGAGTGCTGCAGTCCATAGGGTCTCTAAGAGTCTGAACTGAACTGATGTTGATTCCATTCCACTTCTTTGGTCTCTGTATTGCCTGCAGATTGCCTGCTCACCACTATTAGGGTTGCATAGAAAGTGTCTTTTTCTTTGGGACGTTCCTGGTGGCTCAGATGGTAAAGGATCTGCATGCAATGCAAGAGACAATAAAAGACGTGGGCTCAATCTCTGGGTCCAGAAGGTCCCCTGGAAAAAGGAATGGCTATCCTCTCCAGTATTCTTGCCTGGAGAATTTCACCAACAGAGGAGCCTGGCGCTATAGTCCATGGAGTAACAAAGTGTCCAGTCGACTGGTTTGAGCCACTAACACTTTCTGCACAAAGGCAATTCCGAGATTTCCTGCAAAAAATTTGCTGCTGTAGATCAAATCCTCATCACAGAAAACCTCTAACGGAGGAAGAAGATGGATAAACCTGCACTGTGTGTTTTTGGTCCCCACAAGTGACCTGTGGTGGGACCAGCCTCCCAATGACAGCGCCCCTTGGCTCAGGTCACTCAGGGTCCTGCGCTCACCAGATGATAAGGACCCCCGCTGGCAGGAGAGGCAGCACGTGGTGTGCCCAGCTCAACTGTGCACTGCCTTCCAGGGTCTTGCATGCCCCACTGTCTTGTCTGTCCCTCCTCCTTCAAGTGTCCTGTCGCTCCTTGGGGCCCCTAGGACCAGCCAGCGCTGCACCCTCTCCAGCGGCTGGCAGAGAGGGACTAAGCAACACGCCACTGGGAGCCAGGAATCTGCCTCTGGAGTGAAGTCACCCGAGTCCTAGGAGAACCTTGCAGGAGATTCCCGGGGTTGTTGGGGCTGCTGCTCCTAAACCAAAAGGGTTTAGGTGTCTCTTGAGCAGATGGACATGGTCCTGCGCGAAGGTGCCCAGGGCACAGGGCTGCACTCCAGGTAGGTGGTTGTCCACTTGCCCAAGGCTGATCATTTATGCCTGCTGGTCAGAAAGATGGAGAGCAGGAGTAGGGGGAAGGGATGGGGGCCAGGAGAGATCTAACCTTCCAGAAGTTGAAGCATAGTACTCTGAGCAGGCCAGAGACTGAATTCACTGGGAGACTGTCAGACACTCAGAGCTGCAGGCAATTGTCTCTCATCAGATTACACGGTGTTTGGAAGGCAGTGTTCTAGAGAGAGTATTTTACATGTTGTTTGGACTACAAATGCATATTGAATTGCATGAGGCAGGTGCTAAAGGGGTGAGGGAATTGGGAGCAATAGTGAATAGCATCCAGGATTATAAACTGAGGCAATATGATGTTTGCCAACTCCATAACTTGGGGTCTTTTCCTCAGGTGAGACTCATGACATAGCAATAATTGAACAAAATATATCAGTAATTAACTCAGATGCGATTGCAGAATTGGAGTCATGTTTGCATATTTTAAATCTGTTTCAAACTTCCTATAAGAATACAGCACTCAATGACCTTTCTTTTGAATGAATGGATAAAAATAAATTTGAGAAAATATATGTCATCTCAAATATATCTCAAGTAACAAGTTGTTACTTGTTGGAGCAAATGTACATCCTCTCCTTTTCAAAGTTTTATTCTGAAAGAGAGCAGTTTTGTTAACTATTGTTTTCTTTCAATGAGATTTCAATTTAAAACATAAATACAGAGCAGACATATGCCTTTAATAACCGAGACCATTAAAATTATATGATTCTTTTTACAACCTGGAAACCTGCTTTTGGGAAACTGTAGACTTCACAAGAGATACAAACAAACTCACGTGTGAATTGCTTGTTATTTGGGTAGAAAAATGGAAGCACAGTTTCTTAAAAACAGACTCTTGAGATTTCTGCTTCCAGAAGATGGAAGCTTTCATCCTCATTTATGTTCACATTTAAAGTTACACTTAGATGTAATTTTCTCACTAAATACAAATGAAAATCCTGTACATTATACATAAGAGAAACATAAGAATTTGAAAGGCAGAGACTAAAAAAACAATTATCATGAGGGAGATCTTTGCTGTGATGAAATACTCTGTATCTTGATTGCAGTTATAGTTATACCAATCTCTCCATGTGACTAAACTAATATGGAAATTGTATTTGTTTCCTGTGGCGGCAGAAACAAATGATCACAAATGGGGAGGCTTAAAACAAGCCTGTTCTTTCCCAGCTCTGGAGGACAGAAATCCAAATTCAGTGTCGCTGGGCTGAAACGAAGGGGTTGACAAGGCTTCAGTCACTCCCAAAGTTCAAGGGGAGAATTCATCACTTGTCTCTTCCAGTTTCTGGTGGCTGTCAGCTTTCGTTGGCTTAGATCACCTCTCTTTCACTTTTTTTTCATCATTGTTTTCTCCTCTTTATTTGTAGATAATCACCCTTGGCCTTTCTTCTACTCTGATGGCATGGATAGAAGAAAGGAATGGGGGTAGCCATTCCTTTCTCCATTCTCTTCTACTGTGATGGCATTAAGGGCCCACCTGGCTAATCCAAGATAAGTTCCTTCCTTCAAGATCCTTAAGTAATTACATTGTTTGTATAGATTAATATTCAACTCTTACTACACAGTAATATTTTCACATTCTGGGGATTAGGCATTGAATATATCTTTAGGAGGTAATTTTTTTTTTAAAAACCTATCACAAAACCACACACATTCATTCTACCAATATCAAGTTCTTTGTCTTTATAATATAAGACAATTATGTAAGATGAAGCTATTAAGAAAAATTGGGTCATTAGGTACCCAGGATTTCTCTGTAATATCTTTGAAGCTGACGTAAAAATATCATTATTTTAAAACAAGAAGGTAAAAATAAAGCAACAAATAAAATAGAACTTCATCTCTAAGGTTAAAAAATACATTTTTTAATGATAGCTTTTTCAAATACAAAAGTTTAGTTTAGAAGGCAATCATTTGATATGCATTCTCTACAAAGATACATGACCACTATTTAAGATGAAAATGTATATAACATAAGATAACACTAAAACTACACATTTTGTTTGTATAACAAATTTATGTTGTTATTCTATGTACTCAGCCCAGTACTATTTTTTTCTATATATCACATTTCTTCTAGTAAACTGACTCTTTCTACGTATACTACTCACTAAACATATATGCGTATACATGTAAACACACATATATGCCTATACATGTATACACACATATATGCATACATGTGCATATATACAAATATATGTATATAAAACATATATATATATCAGATCAGATCAGATCAGTCACTCAGTTGTGTCCGACTCTTTGCAACCCTATGAATCGCAGCACGTCAGGCCTCCCTGTCCATCACCAACACCCGGATTTCACTGAAACTCATGTCCATTGAGTCAGTGATGCCATCCAGCCATCTCAGCCTCTGTTGTCCCCTCCTCCTCTTGCCCCCAATCCCTCCCAGCATCAGAGTCTTTTTCAATGAGTCAACTCTTCGCATGAGGTGGCCAAAGTACTGGAGTTTCAGCTTTAGCATCATTCCTTCCAAAGAAATCCCAGGGCTGATCTCCTTCAGAATGGACTGGTTGGATCTCCTTGCAGTCCAAGGGACTCTCAAGAATCTTCTCCAACACCACAGTTCAAAAGCATCAATTCTTCGTTAGTATATGTTTATGCTATGCTAAGTCACTTCAGTCGTGTCTGACTCTGTGCGACCCCAGAGACGGCAGCCCACCAGGCTCCCCCATCCCTGGGATTCTCCAAGCAAGAACACTGGAGTGGGTTGCCATTTTCTTCTCCAATGCATGAAAGTGAAAAGTAAAAGTGAAGTCGCTCAGTCATATCCGACTCTTAGCGACCCATGGACTGCAGCCTACCAGGCTCCTCTGTCCATGGGATTGTCCAGGCAAGAGTACTGGAGTGGGGTGCCATTGCCTTCTCCCAGTATATGTTTATATTAATATAAACCAAATAGTGAGCAAAACTTATTACATTGAGCCTGTTAATTATAATAATCTTCAACAAATATTTTAAGTGGGCACTGTTAAAACTAATAAAGCTATACAGTTAAGAACTTATCTAATTCAATGACACTTAGCAACAGTCATGTCAGACTCTTTGTGATCCTGTGAACTGTAGCCCACAAGACTCTTCTATCCATGGAATTTTCCAAGCAAGAATTCTGGAGTAAGTTGCCATTTGCTCCTTCAGGGAATCTTCCTGTTCTCTTAAGCTTTTCTGTTTTAACATTTTGAAATAGACTATGGCATTTCACCAGTTTCCTCATCTTTAAAACTGCCTATTTCCAGGTTTTATAGAAGCTAGTTAGTTAGCATTAGTGGCTCAGTTGTGTCCAACTCTTTGCGACCCCATGAACTGTGGACTGCCAGACTCCTCTGTCCATGTAATTCTCCAGGCAAGAATTCTGGAGTGGGTTGCCATTCCATTCTCCAAGAGATATACCCAACCCAGGGATCAAACCCATGTCTCCTGTATTGCAGGCATATTCTTTACTCTTTGAGACACTAGGGAAGCTTTTATTGAAGATACTACCTTGATTTTTGTTCTTGTTTTGTTTTGTTTTAAACTAATTTACTCAGAAAAACCCACAGTATGAGGATAGTATTTAAAAACTCATTGATACTTGCTGTGTGTTTACTTAGTCGCTGAGTCTTGTCCTACTCTGCCACTCTAAAGACTGCAGACCTCCAGGCTCCTCTGTCCATGGTATTCTTCCAGAAAGAATTCTAGAGTGGGTAGCCATTCCTTTCTCCAGAGGATCTTCCCAACCCAGGGATCAAACCCAGGTCTCCTGTATTGCAGGCAGATTCTTTACCATCTGAGACACCAGGGAAGTCCAATACTTGCTGTATCAATTCTCTATTTATAGACTGAGTCATACAATTGCTTTAACATCTCTTGTTACACATTCTCAAGGCCTAGGAATGAAATAATGTGTGTTACAGATATTTGTGGTCTTTACTCCACAGGTCCATATAAGATATACAAGGGATCTGAGTCATACAGTGATAGTCATATGACTCATTAAATCGGATCATCCAAATATATCTCTATACATACTATTAAAGTGAAAACTGAAGCCTCAAGCAAAGTGCCACTCAAAGGTGCCTTCACAAAAAGCATCATTGTCACCAAATACCTGATCCCTAAATTGTTTTAGCTAAGTGAAAAAGTGAGCTAGTATACCATGTGTGTGTTTACATCAATATATGTGTAGATTAATATATTTGCATTTTAATGTATGCATATTTATGTGTTTGCATATACATATTCATACACTATATGAACTAAACATAAGTATAAATTATATATATAATAATCACCTAAAATACGTTGTTCTTTTGCTGGCCCAGTGTCTGTTATCTTACTTCTTAAAATAAAAACTGATTTTAGCTTTGAAGAAAAATTATCATCTTTCTTAGTCCTTGTGTATGTTGTTTGTCTTTATCGTTTATTTATTTCATTGTTTTCTGTTGTTGTTAGTTGTTCTCATGGCTTTAATCGAGGCATGATTTACAAATAAATTTCATATATATTTAGGTTGTAAAATATAATTATTTAAAGACATGTGATGTGATGATTTAATATACAGACACATTGTGAAAGGATTACCACAATTAATTAATTAACATATCTGTTACCTTATATGGTTACCATTTTTGTGTGTATGTGTGGTGAGAATACTCAAGAGCAACATTTATAGCAAAGAAGGATTAAAATCACTGCCAATTTTTAGATGTACATGTGTATCTCAAGCCTAGTCAATTGGCATATATTCTCCCAAACAACAAAGATAAGGAAAGGCACAGACTTTTATGAGGATCCAAAGAGATAGATGTATGTTTATAGTACGAAGATTCACATAAAATATCCTATCAGCCTTTGAAGATTTTCCAGACCACATTGAATATTTCATTTTATTCTATTCTTTTGGGCTTCTGTGAAATTTGAAAGTAATGTCTAATTCATTTCACTTTTTCTCTACTCTATAACTTGTGATTTCACTGCCATGGCAAACCTTGTGTTCATTCAATTAGAGTCCTCAAAATTCAATTACCATACTAAGTCTTACCTAGCATTTTAGTTTTTATTTTTATTTTTATGATCTTTAGTTTGAGACTATAAACATTGGGTTTTCTTATATTTCCATGCATTGCGTCTTTGCATTATTAAGCACACATTCCCTTTATCAAGCCTATCAAGTGGTTGTAAAATCTGTGTAACATTTAAGGCCATATCTAAATCAGGTCTTTATTTTTTATTTGATTATACATTTTACATTTACATCCACTGTACTTCATTTCCATGCTGTCTAAGGATATCAGGCTGACTGTAAATAGCTAGCTGGGGTTATATTGCAATATCAGCCAATTCACAGAAAAATCAGAAGGTTCAAATAGGGAATGTATTGTAGAGAATGTATAGAGAATACTTATAAGAAAATAAATATTGAACAAGCTTTTGTATTATAATTGAATACAAATGTTATTGAGAATAAAATTTGGTCGTTATGACACTCCAAGTATGCAGGACAGAAAATGAAGTAATATACTATATGGAAAATTAAGCACAAGAAATTAAAGTAATATGGAAAAGTCACGGTGAATCATGTTCAGTGAGCTGGGATTGTGACACAGAACGATGACATTCAATTTACTGGTCTAACTATTGTAACCCCTCTGTAAGCATTCTTTATACTGAGTGCTTTTGAGTTCTCACTCCTATGTGTTAAGGATTGAACAAGGTGCTGTGATACAAGAACCAAAAAAATGTAGCAACTCACAAAATGTGGTTACCTGAAATATTTTGTCTTCTCCTCTTTCCTTGTTTATTTGAGCATGACCTAATTGTTTGTTTGTTTGTTTTTTTAAGCTATAAATGAACTTTTAAAACTAAAGTTAAATTTCCTCTTAATTTAATTTCTATTTGAGAAACACTATGGGCTTCTCTAGTGACTCAGACAGTAAATAATTCACCTGTAATGCAGGAGACCTGGGTTCGATCCCTGGGTCAGGAAGATCCCCTGGAGAAGAACGAGGCAACCCATTCCAATATTCTTGCCTGAAAGAGGAGCCTGGTAGGCTGCAGTCCATAGTATCGCACAGAGTGAGACACAACTGAGGTGACTTAGCAGGCAGAAGCACTACAATCTTTTTGGGGGAGAGAATGGCAAACCATTCTAGTATACTTGCTGTGAGGACCTCATGAACAGTATGAAAAGATATAACACTGGAAGATGAGCCACTCCAGGTCAGAAGGAAATCAACCCTGAGTATTCATTGGAAAGACCATTGCTGAAGCTGAGGCTCCAATCCTTTGGCCAACTGGTGCAAAGAGCTGACTCATTGGAAAAGACCCTGATGCTGGGAAAGATTGAAGGCAAAAGGAGAAGGGGATGGCAAAGGATGAGATGGGTTAGCACCATGGACTCAATGGACATGAATTTAAGCAGGCTGTGGGATATAATGGAAAGGGTATCTTGACATGCTGCAGTCCATGGGGTCACAAAGAGTTGGACCCAACTTAGTGACTTAACAAACAGTGATAACAATCCTTTTTATGGTTTTCCCAGGTGGTTTGGTGGTGAAGAATTCATCTGTCTGTGCTGAAGAGGTGGACTCAATCCCTGGGTCAAGAAGATACCCTGGAGGAAGAAATGGCAACCCACTCCAGTATTCTTGCTTGGACAATTTCATGGACAGAGGAGACTGGAGGGCTGCAGTCCATGAGATCACAAAGAGCACACATGCTCAATCATTTTTTATGGCTGACTTCAAAGCAGTATACTAGTAATATAGATATCTCTTTTCTAGAGAGACTACAAAAGCTCTAGAAGGATTATACAGGGTGAAATTGGGTTCAGAGTCCCAATGTCTGCAGGCTCAGCTAATATAAATGCTTCAGTATTATAGATGGTGGGGAGTTGTTTGCTTTTTCCTCTCAATTTTCTTCCTGAATCCTTTCTTAGATATTAACACAAAGCACAAATAAATCATTCCCTCAAAAAAGGATGTATTAGTGAGATTAATTAATTTTTTATTTTAATTTTACCATATTCTGATTGGATGTTGTGTCATAGGAAAGCATAAATGCTCAGCATGTCTGAAAATATCTTGTGTTAGAGGGAAAGGACCTTGAATCAGCAAATATGAGTTCTACTTTGTGGTAAAGAGTGTCCCAAATCCCCCACATTTCCTCAGGATTTTAAAGGTAATTTAAGCTTCCTGACTCTTGTGAAACTTCAGAGACATTTCAGCACTTCAAAGCTTTACCCAGTTGGTGGAACTAAAATTTGAATTCAGAGAAAGAGTAAATTAAAGTGATTGAGTGAATGAAGTAACAATTATTAGCAATGTGTTGGATTAGGTATTTTCATAGTCTGCAAAATGAAGTTGACAATTGCACTTAATCTGTATGGTTGCTGTGAGGACTGAATAAGCCAAGGGTTACAAACCTCTAAGTAAAGTGCTAATACATGTGTCACGTGTGCTGTCGCTCAGTCATGTCTGACTCTTTGCAACCCCATGGACTGCAGCCTTCCAAACTCCTCTGTCCATGGAATTTTCTCAGCATCATACTGGAGTGACTTGCCGTTTCCTCCTCCAGGGAACCTTCCCAACCTACATCTCCAGCTGGAACCTACATCTCCAGAATTGGCAGGCAGATTCTTTACCACTGAGCCGCCTGGGAAGCCAAGTACCTTGCTAGTATATGTACACTAATTATTTATGCATCTACACTAATAATCTTTACTGCTGATTTTGTTGAAAACAGTAAGTGGAGACAGTCATGTTCAAGTACAGCCTCTAAAATTCCTTCATTACCCACTACTCCATAGAGACCTGTATTTGGGTTTGGCTCTATCACTCACTAGTGAGGAGAAAAGCAGCTCCTGACATCCAGGACTTGGTCCAGTACACAAGCGAGGCTTTGGACTGCTGTTGAACATAAAAATGTCAAAGACAGCACATCAGTCAAGATCACTTGTGACCATGATGAATAAAGACACAAATAAGATTACATAAGTCCATCCTAAAGGAGATCAGTCCTGGGTGTTCATTGGAAGGACTGATGTTGAAGCTGAAACTCCAATAATTTGGCCACCTGATGCGAAGAGCTGACTCATTGGAAAAGACCCCGATGCTGAGAAAGATTGAGGGCAGGAGGAGAAGGGGACGACAGAGGATGGAATGGTTGGATGGCATCACCAACTCAATGGACATGAGTTTGGGTAAACTCCAGGAGTTGGTGATGGACAGGGAGGCCTGACGTGCTGCGGTTCATGGAGTTGCAAAGAGTCGGACACAACTGAGTGACTGAACTGAACTGAACTGACTGAAGACTATATAATAATAATGAGTGAATACAAACAAAAACAGGAATATTGTCTTAAAAAAAAGACCAAACCTCCATAATTCATTACAAATATGAGTAACTGCTGTTCCTTTTAAATTATGAACTTCTTTATAAATTAAATTATGAACTTCTTTATAATTTACTTTATGCTTCTTTACATCTAGGTCAGAATTCCAAAGAGATCAATTCATAGACTCATCCCTGTTTCCTGACAGCATCAATCCACAGAATAGTTTAAAGTGTAAGTTCAAATCCAGTCTTGTCTGACTTATTCTTAGGAAGACCTCCCACAGTTCTTCACGGTGTGAGTGCTCCCTCATGGTATGCATGAGCGCTCAGTCGCTCAGTCATGTCCAACTCTCTGCAACCCCATGAACTGTAGCTTGCCAGATTCCTCTGTCCATGGGATTCTCCAGGCAAGAATACTGGAGTGGGTTGCCATTTCCTCCTCCAGGGGGTCTTCCTGACCCAGGGATCAAACCCACCTCTCCTGGGTCTCCTGCATTGTAGGCTGATTCTTTACCCACTGAATCACCCAAGAAGTCCTCTCCCTCATTGAACTAACCAATAAACCCAATTTTATGCTACCTTTAACTGACTAAAAAAATTTAGATAGGAGGCCTGGTCAAAAAGAGACCTATCACCAGTAATAACTACAAAGAGTGTGACGTGGCTGTGTGAGCTTGGGGGAGTGTAGCAGGACATGTTTGCTCAAAGTCTTCTCTGTGTCCCCTTGTCTCTGCATGGCATGATGGACATCTGTTTACCAAATATTTGCTCTTCCCATCTTCCTATGAATTGTCTTTCTTCCCTTTGTAGCCCCAGATCCCTAATGCTTTCTTCTTAGCTCAGGGTGGCATATAAGCCTTGAATCTGACTTTCTGGAAGACTTTTGTGTGTATGTAAAGCCCCCATATGCATGAAATTAATTTTTTTTTCTCCTGTTAGTCTGTCTGATGTCAGTTCAATTATTAGATCAGCCATAAGAACCTAAAAGGGCAGAAGAAAAAATTTCCTCTCCAAGAGTTCTGTTAATTCATTCATGAAAAATTCATTGAACACTTCCTAAAGTATCAGGCCCATGGAATTCAGTGGTAACCTGATTTATTGATGGCTATGATCTTTAAAGATGCAATAAAATAGAAGCAATTGTTCATCTGTACATTCCTTAATTACTAGAGGACTTTGTTCCTAATACTATACACTTCCCATGACTATTTTATGTGACTTTTAACCATTAATACATTTTATCTACTTTCCCTAACTTGCTCTGTGCTCCAGGAGACTGACATTTCAGGACAATATCATACCTCCTTGCCATGTAACTTCTGGTAAAGTTCAGTCAGTTAGGTAATAGCTTCAATTAGGGACAAGAAGACAGTGAGACTGGGCTATTTATTCCCCTTATCCTTTATTGAAAGTTCTCCTTTGTCCCACTATACAGGTAGATCCACTTCCGAATTCAGGTAACTGCTTTCTACCCATGTTCCTAGCCTGGGAGCAATGGTTTCATTCCATGATTACTTCCATCACCTCCAAAGCCTTTGAAAGTCATATTTTTAAAATTTACCACAATAATCCACCTTGAATTTGTCATTTGTTTTTTTCTGGGACCCAGACTCTACTGGTTTCGAATTTGTGCATGTTTTTCAACAGGGTATAAGTTTCTATTATGTAAGTCTGAACGATTACCCTTGATTGCTCTGGTTTTTTAATTTTTTTCTTTCTTTAAATGTTTTAAAATTTGATGTCTGTTTCTTCTTATTTCGGATTATGTGTGATGGATGATGGTATATAGGTTAAGGGTACATAATTAGGATGATATTCATCAACTCTTCCCTGGTGGCTCAGAGATTAAAGCATATGCCTGCAATGTGGGAGACCCAGGTTCAATCCCTGGATTGGGAAGATTCCCTGGAGAAGGAAATGGCAACCCACTCCAGTATTCTTGCCTGGAGATCCCATGGATGCAGAAACCTGGTAGGCTACAGTCCACAGGGTCGCAAAGACTCGGACAGGACTGAGTGACTTCACTTTTACTTTCATCAACTCTTTTTTTTTTCTTTTTTTAATTTTATTTTATTTTTAAACTTTACAATATTGTATTAGTTTTGCCAAACATCAAAATGAATCCACCACAGGTATACCCGTGCTCCCCATCCTGAACCCTCCTCCCTCCTCCCTCCCCATACCCTCCCTCTGGGTCGTCCCAGGCTATTCTAATAGTCTCCTCAATAGTCTTCAGTCTTTAAACCTCTAGATATCCCAAATCTAATCTACCTTCAACAGTACCTCCAGAGTAATTTTTTCAAAATATGAATAATTGCAAATCATGAAAATCTAAGTTCCACTCAGAGCTTTCTTCAACGGAAAGTTTTATTTTATTCTGTAAACCTCCTTATGCAATTTTGAATACAATAAATATGTATCTAAGTATTATTATCAATTCTAGAAATTCTATGTAATCACAACTAAAAAATAACCAAATCTACTCAAGTTACATTCTCTCTGATGAAGATAATAATGTTATAAAAATAATAAAACATTGTGCACTCCTTACTATAGCACTGGAATTTTTTCAAATCTGAAATGCTAATGTAGCATTCATAGAAAATATTACCTCATTAGCTCTTTACCTTCATCCTAATAAAAACCTACTTTGTAAAGGCTAATCATTCTAAGGCTATAATATTAAAGTAATTAGAAATTCACTTAGATTAATGATTATTTCTTTGGGTTATATAACACAAATTATATGTTGATACAGTATCTATATGATGCAGATCATAATTTTGCATACTTTGAAAAATGTATTATTATATTGCCAATTTAATTGCAGATTTATTTGATTTTTGCAAAAGTATTCAATAATGTTTTCAGGAATAATTCTTTAAGGAAGTCTGTTAGTATAATTTTACTTGGTGCTTTGGCTATTTCATGTGAAGAGTTGACTCATTGGAAAAGACTCTGATGCTGGGAGGGGTTGGGGGCAGGAGAAGAAGGGGATGACAGAAGATGAGATGACTGGATGGCATCACTGACTCGATGGACGTGAGTCTGAGTGAACTCCAGGAGTTGGTGATGGACAGGGAGGACTGGCGTGCTGCGATTCATGGGGTCGCAAAGAGTTGGACATGACTGAGCAACTGAACTGAACTGAACTGAACTGAACTTGGCTATTTTAATAGTTGTAGGTATTACCTAGTTCTATGCAGAGCTTCTTTATTAGTATTTGTTACTTCAAATACACTGTTTTTGCACTAGACATCAGATAGAAAAGTTTGAGATATGAGATGTTCCTCTATATGCTTTATTTTGATGGTAAAATGCAAGAGTCATGACTTGGGAGCCTTAACATCTACATATTAATTTGTTGTTAATCTGGTATATGCACAAGATCTTATTCCCATTCTGAGTCAATTTTTTAGCAATTCCATAGCATCAATATCTATTAAATTTCTATTTGAAAGCTAAATGAGAAATTATAAAAAGTGAATAGGTAATATGTTATAGAAGTTATTTCTGGAATAAAATTGCAGTGATTCAAAGAAAAATAAAAAAAGCAAAGGAAGAAATATGGGAAATATATTTCATAATTTATTTGCCACACATGGTCTTTAAGAGCACATCTTTAATTTCAAATGTTATTTTGTCCAGGGTTTTATTTTTGAATCATTTGTACTTATTTGAGAGTTTATGCCATCATCTTCTGTCATGACTTGCTCCATTCTTCTCCTAACATTACTAAGAATTTTCTAAAATACTAAGTTTGTCATGTCCCATTCTGCATGTATCCATTGCAAAGGCCATAAAAGCATGATTCGGTTGGCACCAAGACTGACAAAGATTTGGTCTCTATTTTTCCAGACTCAGTAGTCATCAATATTCAGAGCACAGGACTTTTCTAGAGGCTGACAAAGTCATTTGCCGTTTAACAAACACAGAATGCTTTTCCTTTCACTCTACTTTCACACATGGTGATTACTTTGTCTGGAATGTCCTTTCTCCACTTACTTCTATTCAGATGTGCATGCTCTTAAAGTCATAGCTTGCTGCCGCTGCTGCTAAGTTGCTTCAGTCGTGTCCAACTCTCTGCGACCCCATAGATGGCAGCCCACCAGGATTCCCCATCCCTGGGATTCTCCAGGCAAGAACACTGGAGTGGGTTGCCATTTGTATCATTTAATGGCACCCCACTCCAGTACTCTTGCCTGGAGAGTCCCATGGGCAGGGGAGCCTAGTGGACTGCAGTCCATGGGGTTGCTAGGAGTCGGACACGACTGGGCAACTTCACTTTCACTTTTCACTTTCATGCATTGGAGAAGGCAATGGCAACCCACTCCAGTGTTCTTGCCTGAAGAATCCCAGGGGCGGGGGAGCCTGGTGGGCTGCCATCTGTGGGGTCGCATAGAGTTGGACACGACTGAAGTGACTTAGCAGAAGCAGCAGCAATCTACTATGACATTCCTAAACATAACTTGCCATTGCTTTGCCAACTTACTGCTTGGTATATTCTATCATTCTTTCCATTCAATTGTGGAATACATCTGGTTAATGGTAGGTCCAAGGTCATGGGGCAGAGGCCGAGAGGAGCTACCCCATGCCTGAGGTCAGGGGTGGTGGTGGAGAGGAGCAACCCCACATCCAAGGAGGCCGCAGTGGCTGTGCAGGAGCAGGAGGACCAAGAGGAGATATTCCACGTTCAAGGTCAGGAGGGGCGGCGGTGAGGAGATACCCCTCGTCCAAGGTAACGAGCAGCGGGTGCACTTTGCTGGAGCAGACATGAAGAGATACCCCACATCCAAGGTAAGAGAAACCCAAGTAAGACAGTAGGTGTTGCAAGAAGGCATCAGAGGGCAGACACACTGAAACCATAACCATAGAAAACTAGCCAATCTGATCACATGGACCACAGCCTTGTCGAACTCAGTGAAACTAAGCCATGCCCTGTGGGGCCACCCAAGACAGGCGGGTCATGGTGGAGAGGTCTTACAGAATGTGGTCCACTGGAAAAGGGAATGGCAAACCACTTCAGTATTCTTGCCTTGAGAACCCCATGAACAGTATGAAAAGGCAGAATGATAGGATACTTAAAGAAGAAATCCCCAGGTCAGTAGATGCCCAATGTGCTACTTGAGATCAGTGGAGAAATAACTCCAGAAAGAATGAAGGGATGGAGCCAAAGCAAAAACAATACCCAGCTGTGGATGTGACTGGTGATAGAAGCAAGATTCTATCCTGTAAAGAGCAATATTGCATAGGAACCTGGAATGTTAGGTCCATGAAGCAAGGCAAATTAGAAGTGGTCAAACAGGAGATGGCAAGAGTAAACGTTGACATTCTAGGAATCAGCAAACTAAAATGGACTGAAATGGGTGAATTTAACTCAGATGACCAGTATATCTACTACTGAGGGCAGGAATCCCTTAGAAGGAATGGAGTAGCCATCATGGTCAACAAAAGAGTACGAAATGCAATACTTGGATGCAATCTCAAAAACAACAGAATGATCTCTGTTCGTTTCCAAGGCAAATCATCCAATATCACAGTAATCCAAGTCTATGCCCAACCAGTAATGCTGAAGAAGCTGAAGTTGAACGGTTCTATGAAGACCTACAAGAACTTTTAGAACTAACACCCAAAAAAGATGTCATTTTAGGGGACTGGAATGCAAAAGTAGGAAGTCAAGAAACACCTGGAATAACAGGAAAATTTGGCCTTGAAATACGGAACGAAGCAGGGCAAAGGCTAATAAGAGTTTTGCAAAGAGAACGCACTGGTCTTAGCAAACACCCTCTTCCAACAACACAAGAGAAGACTCTATACATGGACATCACTAGATGGTCAACATCGAAATCAGATTGATTATATTTTTTGCAGCCTAAGACGGAGAAGCTCTATACAGTTAGCAAAAACAAGACTGGGAGCTGACTGTGGCTCAGATCATGAACTCCTTATTGACAAATTCAGACTTAACTTGAAGAAAGTAGGGAAAACCACTAGACCATTCAGGTATGACTTAAATCAAATCCCTTGTGATTATACAGTGGAAGTGAGAAATAGATTTAAGGGGCTAGATCTGATAGAAGAGTTCCTGATGAACTATGGACTGAGGTTCATGATATTGTACAGGACACAGGGATCAAGACCATCCCCGTGGAAAAGAAATGCAAAAAAGCAAAATGGCTGTCTGAGGAGGCCTTACAAATATCTGTGAAAAGAAGAGAAGCGAAAAGCAAAGGAGAAAAGGAAAGATATAAACATCTGAATGCAGAGTTCCAAAGAATAGCAAGGAGAGATAAGAAAGCCTTCCTCAGTGAGCAGTGCAAAGAAATAGCAGAAAACAAAAGAATGGGAAAGACTGGAGATCTCTTCAAAAAAATTAGAGATACCAAGGGAACATTTCATGCAAAGATGGGCTCGATTAAGGACAGAAATGGTATAGACCTAACAGAAGCAGAAGATATTAAGAAGAGGTGGCAAGAATACACAGAAGAACTGTACAAAAAAGATCTTCACGACCCAGATAATCACAATAGTGTGATCACTGACCTAGAGCCAGACATCCTGGAATGTGAAGTCAAGTGGGCCTTAGAAAGCATCACTACAAACACAGCTGGTGGAGGTGATGGAATTCCAGTTGAGCTATTCCAAATCCTGAAAGATGATGCTGTGAAAGTGCTGCACTCAATATGCCAGCAAATTTGGAAAACGCAACAGTGGCCACAGGACTGGAAAAGGTCAGTTTTCATTCCAATCCCAAAGAAAGGCAAGGCCAAAGAATGCTCAAACTACCTCACAATTGCACTCATCTCACACACTAGTAAAGTAATGCTCAAAATTCTCCAAGCCAGGCCTCAGCAATACATGAATCATGAACTTCCAGATGTTCAGGCTGGTTTTATAAAAGGCAAAGGAACCAGAGATCAAATTGCCAACATCTGCTGGATCATGGAAAAAGCAAGAGTGTTCCAGAAAAACCAACTTTTTCTTTATTGACTACGCCAGAGCCTTTAACTGTGTGGATCACAATAAACTGTGGAAAATTCTGAAAAAGATGGGCATACCTGACCACTTGACCTGTCTCTTGAGAAACCTGTATGCACGTCAGAAAGCAACAGTTAGAATTGGACATGGAACAACAGACTGGTTCCAAATAGGAAAAGGAGTATGTCAAGGCTGTATATTGTCACCCTGCTTATTTAATGTATATGCAAAGTACATCATGAGAAACGCTGGACTGGAAGAAACACAAGCTGGAATCAAGATTGCCAGGAGAAATATCAATCACCTCAGATATGCAGATGACACCACCCTTACAGCAGAAAGTGAAGAGGAAGTAAAGAGCCTCTTGATGAAAGTGAAAGAGGAGAGTGAAAAAGTTGGCTTAAAGCTCGACATTCAGAAAACGAAGATCATGGCATCCAGTCCCATCACTTCATGGAAATAGATGGGAAAACAGTGGAAACAGTGTCAGACTTTATTTTTCTGGGCTCCAAAATCACTGCAGTTGGTGACTGAAGCCATGAAATTAAAAGACGCTTACTGCCTGGAAGGAAAGTTATGACCAACCTAGATAGCACATTCAAAAGCAGAGAAACTTTGCCAGCTAAGGTCCGTCTAGTCAAGGCTATGTTTTTTCCAGTAGTCATGTATGGATGTGAGAGTTGGACAGTGAAGAAAGCTGAGTGCCTAAGAACTGATGCTTTTAAACTGTGGTGTTGGAGAAGACTCTTGAGAGTCCCTTGGACTGCAAGGAGATCCAACCAGTCCACTCCAGAGGGGATCAGTCCTGGGTGTTCTTTGGAAGGAATGATGCTAAAACTGAAACTCCAGTACTTTGACCACCTCATGAGAAGAACTGACTCATTGGAAAGACTCTGATACTGGGAGGGATTGGGGGCAGAAGGAGAAGGGGACAACAGAGGATTAGATGGCTGGATGGCATCACTGACTTGATGGGCATGAGTTTGAGTGAACTCCAGGTGTTGGTGATGGACAGGGAGGCCTGGTGTGCTGCAAGTCATGGGGTCTCAAAGAGTTGGATACGACTGAGCGACTGAACTGAACTAAATGGTATGGACCTAACAGAAGCAGAAGATATTAAGGAGAGGTGGCAAGAATACACAGAACTGTACAAAAAATGTCTTCACAACTCAGATAATCATGATGGTGTGATCACTCACCTAGAGCCAGCCATCCTGGAATGTGAGTCAAGTGGGCCTTAGGAAGCATCTCTAGGAACAAAACTAGTGAAGGTGATGGGATTCCATTTGAGCTATTTCAACTCCTGAAAGACAATGCTCTGAAAGTGCTGCACTCAATATGCCAGCAAATTTGGAAAACTCAGCAGTGGCCACAGGACTGGAAAAGGTCACTTTTGATTCCAATCCCAAAGAAAGGCAATGCTAAAGAATGCGAAAAATGTAGCACAAGTGCACTCATCTCACACGCTAGTACAGTGATGCTTAAAATTCTCCATGCCAGGCTTTAGCAATATATGAACCGTGAACTTCCAAATGTTCAAGCTGGTTTTAGAAGAGGCAGAGGAACCAGAGACCAAATTGCAAACATCTGCTGGATCATCAAAAAAGCAAGAGAGTTCCAGAAAAACATCTATCTCTGCTTTATTGACTATGCCAAAGCCTTTGACTGTGTGGATCACAATAAACTGTAGAAAATTCTGAAAGAGATGGACATACCAGATCACCTGACCTGCCTCTTGAGAAACCTGTATGGAGGTCAGGAAGCAATAGTTAGAACTGGACATAGAACAACAGACTGGTTGCAAATAGGAAAAGGAGTACGTCAAGGCTGTTTATTGTCACCCTGTTATTTAAGTATATGCACAAGCTGGAATCCAGATTGCTGGGAGAAATATCAATAACTCCAGATATGCAGATGACACCACCCTTATGGCAGAAAGTGAAGAGGAAGTAAAAGGCCTCTTGAAAGTGAAAGAGGAGAATGAAAAAGTTGGCTTTAAGTTCAACATTCAGAAAACTAAGATCATGGCATCCGGTCCCATCACTTCATGGGAAACAGTCAGGGAAATGGTGGAAACAGTGTCAGACTGTATTTTTGGGGGCTCCAAAATCACTGAAGATGGTGATTGCAGCCATGAAATTAAAAGACGCTTACTCCTTGGAAGGAAAGTTATGACCAACCTAGATAGCATATTAAAAAGCAGAGACATTACTTTGCCAACAAAGACCCGTCTAGTCAAGGCTATAGTTTTTCCAGTGGTCATGTATGGATGTGAGAGTTGGACTGTGAAGAAAGCTGAGTGCTGAAGAATTGATGCTTTTGAACTGTGGTGTTGGAGAAGACTCTTGAGAGTCCGTTGGGCTGCAAGGAGATCCAACCAGTCCATCCTAAAGGAGATTTCAGTCCCGGTGGTGTTTATTGGAAGGACTAATGCTAAAGCTGAAACTCCAGTACTTTGACCACCTGATGCTAAGAGCTGACACATTTGAAAAGACCGTGATGCTGGGAAAGATTGAGGGCAGGAGAATGGGACGACAGAGGATGAGATGGCTGCGTGGCATCACCGACTCGATGGACGTGAGTTTGAGTGAACTCTGGGAGTTGGTGATGGACAGGGAGGCCTGGTGTGCTGTGATCCGTGGGGTCGCAAAGAGTCAGACATGACTGAGCGACAGAACTTACCTGTATGATTTCTTCTTCAGACAGTTATCTCTTTGCTTAGAGAGACAGTGCCTTTTGTTTTCATATCTTAAATACCTAGCAGACAATTCTGGCCCTCAAATATGTAGGAACCCAATAAATGTACATTAAATTAATGGATGACTGTTTAGAGGAGTAAAACTGGCCACCCCAAGTGGGTCTCTTTGTCATGAGGATTAATTTAGGATGATTATTTTTAAGAAATACTAAGTTTTTGGAAGTTTTCTTGTTATTCCCCCTTTAAATGCCTAAAAGAATTTAGGTAAAGGCCTGTTCCTGAAAAGAAATACAACTGGAAATATCCGCAAAGAATATGGGCTCGGTGGTATGGCGAGCGAAACTGAGCAAGCATGCCGTAGAGATCAGAGCCCACTCTGTGTCCTCTTGTCGCTGCTTGTCCCAGCAAGTCTGTATTTACCAAGCAATTGCTTTTTCATCTTATATGAATTGCCTTTCTTCCTTTTGAAATCCCAAATCACTACCTCCAAATTTTTTTTGTGTGTGTGTGTGTGTGTGTGTGTGTGTGTGTGTTTTAGATGAAGATGGTATTTAAGGTGAAGTTTTCAGCTGTTTTTGCAAGTTACTCAGTTTTCTTAGGTCTCTCCCATTTATTCATGTTATTAAACTTTTGATTTTTTTCCTGTTAATCGGCTTAATTCTTAGATCATCCAGAAGAACCTAGAAAAGTAGAGAAAAGATTCCTCCTTGAAAGCAATCTATCAGAGAGGGTCTAAGCTTTAACAGGGCAACAAAAAAAGTGTTTCTTTGCTCCATCTCTATAAGTATGTGTTCAGTAAATGTGTGAACTGTTAACAGTCTTGGTAATAGTGAGAAAACAAAAATTCATGGTTCTTCCAGGTTTAAAATTCAATGATTTTAGAGTATAATTATATAAGAAAAAACAAAATAGAAAACTGGAACACATTACAGTTCCTTTTCCATAGTTTACTTCTTCCCTAAGTGATAACTCTGGAATTAGCTCATAATTATATTGCCAGTGAATATGGGATGCCAAATAGAATAAGATAGTATATTGTCTTTCCTGACCCCCATTATTATGGGTTTTGTGAATATAGGTTAGCACAGATTCTGATCTGTTATATGTGTTATTAATAGCCAGAGAGACAACAATCAAACTATAATCATATTATATTATTTTGTTCAAAGATTTATTCTAAGAATTAAAGAATTATATTTCTATTATTTTATTTAAAAAAACGTCTTAGAACATAGTAAATGACACTTCATGTCACTGAGAATATAGAAAAGAACAAAACAGAGTCCCCACTCTTGGGGTTTTATGGGATATTGAGATAATATATCTGAAAAAATGCAGCAAATATAATTTTAAGTACTGATAAAAACTCTCAAGAAAACTTAAAAGGTAAATTAAAAATATAAGAGATTAAAGAGTGAAGATGGGTGGGAGCTTTTTTTTTAAAACAACAACAACAACAATTACCAGGCATAGACTAGATAAAAAGCAATCAGCTAAGTTTTTCAGATTCTTTTTCTCATTTAATCACTGGGCTTCCCTGGTGGTTCAGGCAGTAAAAAATCTGTCTGCAATGGAGAAGACCTGGGTTCTATCCCGGGGTCAGGAAGATCCCCTGGAGATATCATGGATGGAGGATCACCATATCCTCAAATGGAAATTTAAAAAATTTTCATTTTACAAATAAGAACTTTGAGACTCAGAGACAGCAAGTAGTTGGTTTATGGGCACTACAGAGGTGGTGCAGGCATGCTCAGTTTTGGCCAACTCTTTGAGACCCCATGAACTCTGTTCTGCCAGGCTCCTCTGTCCATGGGATTCTCCAGGCAAGAATACTGGAGTGGGTTGCCATTTCCTACTCCAGGAGATCTTCCCAACCCAGGGATTGAACCTGCATCTCCTGCAAGGCAGGCAGATTCTTTACCACTGTGCTACCTGGATTTACATTAAACATTACAACTTTTCTTGAGACTAACATCAAGGGACATATCAAGGGATCCTCCAAAGTCTATGCACACTTTACTGTATGAGCTTCCAACCCATTTTACTTTCACCAGCAAAGTCAACCCTGCACAAGCTGCACAAGCCTAGGACGTCAGACCAATTGTAAAATTGAGCACTAATCAAATATCACTTGGAATGGAGCTATAATGGGTATGGATGGAAAGTTTTTCAAAAACTGCACATAAAGGGTGTCTCCAGTCAGCAAGGAAATCACCCAAAAACAAAGAATGTTGGCTCTTTATCGCAGCCCAAGACTGCAGCATAGTAATAAGTGTAGGAGGATGTGAATCAGAAGGAAAGAGACTAAAATCCCAAGGGAGAAATCCAGTTTCTAGTTTTCAGACTTCATTTCAGGGAAAACATGCTAATGTTCTTAATCTATTCTAGGAAAGATACTCATGAGCTAGTTATTCTCTTTTTATTGTGTATAAATATAGAGCAAGAAATAAAACAGGTGGCCAGATATTGTATTAGTTTCATGAATGTTATCAACTCTGCATTAAACATATCTGCTTTGCATTTGTATATTACTTGATAACTTGAAGAACACATTTTTAAGCACGCTGGAGTATGCCACCTATATTAGTTTGCTAGGGTTGCCATAACAAAATGCCACAGACTAGGAGGCTTAAAGAATAGGGGTTTATTTTCTCACAGTTATGAAAGCTAGAAGTACAAAATTAAGTGTTGGTCAGGTTGATTTCCTCTGAGACTTTGTTAATGACCATCTTCTCTTTGTCTCTTCACATGGTCTTCCCTCTGTATCCGTCTATGTTCAAATTTTCTCTTCTTATATGAATAGGAGTCAGATTAGGACCCACCCTAATAACCTCATTTTAAGTTAATTATTACCTTGTTGGAGAAGGCAATGGCAGCCCACTCCAGTACTTTGCCTGGAAAATCCCATGGATGGAGGAGCCTGGTAGGCTGCAGTCCATGGGGTCGCTAAGAGTCGGACATGACTAAGTGACTTCCCTTTCACTTTTCACTTTCATGCATTGGAGAAGGAAATGGCAACCCACTCCAGTGTTCTTGCCTGGAGAATCCCAGGGATGGGGGAGCCTGGTGGGCTGCCGTCTATGGGGTCACACAGAGTCGGACACGACTGAAGCGACTTAGCATTACCTTGTTAAAGATCCTATGTGCAAATATTGTCACATTCTGAGATCCTGAACTTTGGAACTACATAAAAGGATCGGGATTAAGAAAAAGATAACATTAACAGAGATAAAGTCTAGCCAGTAATGACATTAAGAAAACCAGCTATTCAAATACATGTAAATAAAAAATGTAAAATGAGTCCTTAGCACCAGTAACAGACAAAATCACTACTGATTGAAAAGCTGATATAATAATTTGATTTCTGAATACTGACAGAAAGCTCTTGATGACTTTGTAGGACATAAATCCTCCGGACAATACTGGTATATTTAACAGTTTAATATGTGTTTCAGATGACTGGACTCACAGTTCACCCAAGTCTGTCTCCAGGTCTTGAAGTCGTCTAGGAAGTCCTTAAGAAGCATACTGATTAGATGATCATTAAGGAAGATAGCAATCAGCTCCTAAATGGATCTTAATCTTATCTGATATTTACAAAACATTTTGAATTTAATTGACTTACATATTTCCATTTCACAGATGATAAATTGAAACTCAAAGAGAGAACTGATATTTTCTCAGAGCTATTCAGTGACTGAAATTGAAATGAGTGACTTAGAATCTAATTCGATAATTGAAAGTCTTGGCTAAGCATCTCATTTTAAAATACAGTCTAAATTTTAATCTTGAAGTATTTTAGTATTATACAGTTCCAAAATTGTTATCAAATACTTTTCTGTAAGTTAATTGATGTTATTCTGAAATCCCCAAATCATGAACTTTTGCTTCTGAAGAGTAGCATGTTGACAGGTTTGGAAAAATAAAAAGCATTTCAGCTTTGATGAAAGCCACATAACTATTATTCAAACCAGTTAGCACCAAACATAAATTGTCTCATCTTGTCACCCTAACTGCTTCAAATCCAATACATAGAGTCTTCAAGGTACAATTTTTCTTAATAGTTTGCTATATTCATAAGACAGATCTTTGCCTGATTTCACTGGAGCACGAAACCATCAACTGTTCTTTAAACTTATTTCTTTTTAGTCTTCTGAATAGCAAATGAAGTGAAATGTAGTACATATGACTCTCCTTAAATAAGACACACTGAAGATTTTGTGGATATTTAGCAGAACACAACAATCCCTTTATATTGATTTTTTTTTTCTTGTAAGTAAAACCAACTATTTTTTTCTTGTTCAGGAGTTGATCAGTCACAGAAGTCTTTTAACTGTCTTGCTCTGTGTTGTTGAAGTAAAATTATATCAGCTCATCTTGCCAGCATTAATTTCTCTAAATAACACACCTCAATTATGGGTCTGTGTAAACGCTCAGATTGTGAGTTTCTTGAGAAAAATGGCTTCCTTCTATCATTTTGCAAACTTCTTATGGTCTCACATGGCCCTGATGATCAAAATGTAGAACTGATTTTCCAGATACCGAAGAAAAGTAGCTTAAGGTGTAGACTATTTCTCCAAATAATCTTATTATGTCTTATAAATTATAAAAGACTTAACTCTTATTTGTATGTATTTACAGATTAAAATGATTGCAATTTATTGAAACCTCTACTAAGTATGGGAACTTGCTGTATGGAATTTGTATATATCGTGTTATTGAATATTTGTGAAAACCCTATAGAGTCAATCTTACTATTTTCATTTTAGAGTCAAGGAAATGATAGTTCAGAAAGGATAATAAATGTGCCAGATTCACATAGCTATAATAGTTAGTATTAGGATTCGCACTGATTGGATGATCATTCTAGATGGGATTCAAATCTATTCATGTTCAAAGGCAGTGTGTGCTTAATCAGCTTGCCTACAAAGACTGAGTCTATGCAGTGTTCTCATGCTTACTGCATCATAAACATGTCATTTTAAAGGATGTTTAATACAGATAAGACAAATCATTACATTCAGTCCTTTGACATATTTCCGCTTAGTGAGATATATTTGAATGTAGTGTTGTTTCCTGTAGTATTTAACCATGCTATTTTAATGTATCCAGAGACTTCAGCAATTAAAGACAGAGCTGAAACTCTTCATGTTAATCTCAGACATCACAGGAAAAAGAAAGCACTAATCCCTTGCATATCATGTAGCAAATGAAACCTATTTACAATATTTTTTAGTCTTTCCAAGTTTATTCCTAGAGATTGGTCTTCAAAGCTGTTGTAAAATTAAATTCTGATAACATAATTTTAATAGGAGATGTGCACACTTATATAAATTTTATGTACAATGTATTCTTTTTTCTCCAAGAAAATAAATATTTTCAGATATATGATGAATAAGTGTTCAATAAAACAGTTGTTTGTTCTGAGTTATCATGATTTACATGCAGAAAAACTTTATTTTCATTGTTTGGCAGAAAAGTGTAGGTTTGGGAGAAACTAAAAGATCAGATTATGAGAATATATTATCTACAAAAGGTAAAGTTAAAGAACTATAAACTTGCTAAAGATTAATTCTGCTATTCAACTGACAATTTGCTAAGATAAATTCACCATGCCTCCACACACAACTGCATGTGCGTGCACACACACACACATCAAGGTTTAATAGGATTGCTATGTGTATAAGGATGTTGATCTCTTCTCAACTATTTATTTAAGGTACAAATTCAAAACTAAAAATGTATTTGAATTAACCAAAAATGCCAGTTTCAATGATGACTAACCTATCCTGACAGACCTTTAATTTCTTAGATTTTAAATTTCAGATTACGTTATTTTATTCAGTATCTAGAAACGAAGAACTTAAAGTCATTTAATATAACTATAGGAGCTAACAAGAAACATTAAAAAAAAAATCAATAGGCCAATTATATGATCCAATATACTTCTCCACAATTATTCACTTAATCCACTATGATAAAACAAATTAAATTATATAAATAATAAATAAGATATCAAGAATTTAATGGGTTACATCAACAAAATAGAAGAATAGGAATTCTCAATATATTTTAAGTATAAAACTGTCACAAGAGGAAAAGAATCCTACTATATAAAGCAGATTATGGAGAAGGAAATGGCAACCCACTCCAGTGTTCTTGCCTGGAGAATCCCAGGGACGGGGCTGTGGTCTATGGGGTTGCACAGAGTCGGACACGACTGAAGCGACTTAGCAGCAGCAAAGCAGATTAACGAAAAGACAACCAATGTTCATAAATTGGAAGGATTAGTATTTTAAAATGCCCTTTCTACCCAAAGTGACTTATAGATTCAATGTAATTTCTATCAAAACCCCAATTCCATTCTTTATAGAAAGAGAAAAAAATAATTCTGAAATTCACATGAACATTGGACAGCCAAAATAATCTTCAAAAGGAAAAAAAAAAGCTGAGTGTATCACACTTCATGATTTCAAAATATATTATAAAGCTATAATATTTAAAACATTGTGGTACTCACAGAAAAGCAGTCATAGGTATTAATACTTTGATAGAACAAATAGAGTTCAAAAATAAATGCACGTATTTATGCTAACTGACCTCTCACAAGGGCACCAAAAACATAATAGGGAGAGGACAATCCCTTCAATAAATGGTGTTGGAAAAACTGGATATCCACATGCAAGAGAAAGAAATAGGACTCATTTCATACCATACACAAAAATCAATGTAATGCAAATTAAAGATTTCAACATAAGACCAATGTGAAACCATAAAACTACTAGAATAAAACACAGAAAAAATGATTTTTGACATTGGTCTTGGCAATATATATATATATATATTAATATGACACTAAGACCAGAGACAACAGAGGAAATTAGAAGAGAAGTATAGGGAAAAGGAGGATATGTGCTATTGTACTGCTTCTGTATCATATTTTTTAGCCCTATTTCTAAACATTTCACAACTCATGTATAAAAGCGGGACTATACCAAGATGTTACTCCTCTCCAGAGATTCACTTCATGTTTTTTTGTCCATGCTTTCATTGAACATTATATTTTTTAAGTTTTATTCTATTTGTAGTTTTATCACAATCAGTTCAGTTCAGTCGCTCAGTCATGTCTGACTCTTTGCGACCTCATGGACTGCAGCACACCAGGCCTCCCTGTCCATCACCAACTCATGGAGTTTACTCAGACTCATGTCCATTGAGTCAGTGATGCCATCCAACCATCTTATCCTCTGTTGTCCCCTTCTTCTCCTGCCCTCAATCTTTCCCAGCATCAGGGTCTTTTCAAATGAGTCAGCTCTTTGCATCAGGTGGCCAAAGTATTGGAGTTTCAGCTTCAACATCAGTCCTTCCAGTGAATATTTAGGACTAATCTCCTTTAGGATGGACTGGTTGGATGTCCTTGCAGTCCAAGGGACTCTCAAGAGTCTTCTCCAATGCCATAGTTCAAAAGCATCAATTCTTGGGTGCTCAGCTTTCTTTATAGTCCAACTCTCACACCCATACTTGACTACTGGAAAAACCATAGCTTTGACTAGACAGACCTTTGTTGGCAAAGTAACTCTCTGCTTTTTAATATGCTATCTAGGTTGGTCATAACTTTCCTTCCAAGGAGTAAGCATCTTTTAATTTCATGGCTGCAGTCACCATCTGCAGACAATGCATTATTTGTTTGCATATTTTTCTCCCCCAGGAGACTGATGGGTAGTAGGAAATATGTTTTATTCATTAATCCCCACTAGGTATGGATATCATAAATGCTCAATAATGAATAAATGAGTTCTATGTGTATGGAGTTAGTCCTGTGGTTATGTATTGATTGCATTGTTTATAGAAGAGGCATAATAGTCATCATGATTTAAAAAGTGGTGTGTGTAATTTATTGGGATTACTATATGATGGACAGTACTACTTTCTTTTCATGTATTATTTTATTTAATTCTCATGACCTAATAGAATATATTGTATTATTTCTATCCATACTTTTCTCCTCCAACTTCTTAATTTTTCAAATACAAAAACTTATTATTAAAAGGTCAAGTGATTTCTTTCTGGTACCAAATTAGAAGGAATCAAAGTCAAGATTCTGAAATACTTTCCAGTATTCTATGTATCTCAATGCCATATAATTTATATAGAGAAATATATAAAGGGGTGTATGTGGCTAGAGATTTTGTCATTGAACATTATCTGTAGTTTGTTGATCTGCAAGTATTCTTCCTTGGGATGGGTTTGCTAGATGTCTGTAGTCTAAAGTGATTGTGGTTCTTTTGATATATTTCTCACTTATTCTTATTTTTTTTAACTGAAACATACACGCTTCTGAAAGTGTTTTTCTTCTGATTCTTCAGCTATTTCCTAAGAAGCATTTTAAAACTTGTGTCTTGTGATCTGTCTTGAAGTATTTATCTTAGAGTCCTTGCAAACCAACACTATCCTTTCCTGTGGCTAAAGAAGAGAGGCAATCCAGTCTGGAGAAGCAGAATATCTGCCAATCACTGATAATGAGTTTGAATTTTTCAGTTAGTTTTTTATTCTCTGATTCAGATGGGAAATTGCAGTTGAGCCTGTTATACTCAGATTCAAAGAGAATCCAGTATGTCTTAATCAGTGAAGATATGCTCTTAATATAAGCAGAACTCCAAGTACTTACTCTTGTCCAGAGATTCCAGATCTCTGCTTCCTTGCCCTTGACTTAGAGTAGTCAAAAACTTGCCACCGTCCCTCATGCAGGAGCTTGCCACAAGATATGCTAGATCTTGGAGGCCCCAGGAAGAGATTATCTTCCCTCTCAAGCTAATTTACGAAAAACTAACCTCAGTTCCCAATATTACCACTATATAGATTCATTCACTCGACCACTTCACAAGGCACAAGCCTGTCAGGAGAATGGTTAGTTTACAACAGGCTGTAGGGCCCCTGACATTAGGTCCTGTCCTATAGGCCTGGTGGGCAGAGCATCAGGTAACTTAAGAAAAGTTATTCTGGAGGCTTAAGATTTGATGGTGTTTGCCCTACTGGGTTTTAGACCTGTCACACTTTTTAAAAATTTTCTGCCTTTTGACACGGGAATTCTGTCTTATGTTGGGACACTATTGCATTTTGGAAGCACAAAACTTGTTTAATTTCAAAGATTAAGAGCTGAAGAGGGATTCATCTCACAGAGAATTATAACAAGTCTCACATATCTGATTAAAAGATTTTTAGTTGATATCTCAGCTTTGGACTTAAGGCACTTGAGTGGATGCTGGAATGAGTTAAGACTTTGGGGGCCATTAGGATAGAATGTATTTGCATATTGAAATCTTAATACCCAATGTGATAATATAAGGAGGTGGGGCCTTTGGAGGTAGTTAGGAGATTAATGTCTTTATAAGAGATCCCCTAAAAGAGCTCCCTTGCTCCTTCTACCAGGTGAGGACACAATGAAAAATCTGTGACACAGAAAGATGTCCTTACCCAACTGTACTGGCACCTTGACCTTGGACTTCTAGACTCCAGAGTAATGAGAAATACATTTCTATTGTTTGGAAGCTACCCAATCTGTGGTATTTTTTATAACTGCCTGAATTAAGACAGACCTCATATCTTCTTGGTCTTCCCAGGTGGCTCTGTGGTAAAGAACTCCCCTGCTAATGCAGGAGACACAGGAGACTCAAGTTTGATTCCTGGTTAGGGAAGATCCCCTGAAGGAGGAAATGGCTACCCACTCCAGTATTCTGGCTGGGAAAATCCCATGGACAGAGGAGCCTGGCAGGCTGCAGACCAGAGGGTCACAAAGAGTCAGACATGACTGAGCATGCTATCTTCTCTCCACTAATCTATTATGGCCCATAGTCATTGAGGGATGAAGCTACAATGAAAAAATAAATGACTAAAATCTAAGCAAAACTATAAGAGTACAAAGAGTACTATCTTGGGGCTGAAAAAGAGAGAATATAGCAAAATGGGATGGGGAGAAGAGATTTTCTTTTCCCTATACCATCTGAAAAAGACACAGATACTATGTTGTAGCCAGGATTGCATATGAAAACACAGTTAGATGCTCTCTTATCTTACCCACTGGGCCAAGGAGTTTCAAGCAAGTGTGGCATGTGAATTCTCAATTGTGGTCTTGCTACCCCATAATCTTTTTCACTTCTACAGCTACTGGTACTCCTCTGTCCATGGGATTTTCTAGGCAAAAGTACTGGAGTGAGGTGCCATTGCCTTCTCCAAATTACTCTTATACATTTGCTTATTTTTATGTGAGGGGTTTTGAATGCCTTTTTGAATACCATAAATGCTACAGCATCCTTTCCAACCCCAGGGACGGGAGACACAGGATAC
Organism: Bos taurus; assembly: GCF_002263795.3. Classification (NCBI taxonomy): domain Eukaryota; kingdom Metazoa; phylum Chordata; class Mammalia; order Artiodactyla; family Bovidae; genus Bos; species Bos taurus. The sequence goes on from NC_037356.1 coordinate 21,294,559, forward strand.
ACAGGATACACAGGATAAGAGGCTATTTATTCAACTCAAGAGATATGACGGTTTTATCCATAAAATGCACTGAGTGGAGTTCAGCTGGAAGCGGGTATGAAGATTACTGAATGTCTGAAAGGTTGGACTCTAAATTCAGCACATACTCAGCTCTTCTAGTTTCATAATTATGGCAATAAATTTAAGATTTTAAGCTTATTCTCATTAAGTATGTACTAAATATGGATCTTATTTATACTCATCGACATTTTCCCCATAAATGTATGTCTTTATCCCCACAGGGGAATGGAATCATGTGGAGGAGTGAAAGAGCATGAGCTTTGAAGTTAGCCTGAATTAGAATCATGACCTTTCCACTTACCTTTTTCATCATAGGCAACTTACTAACATCCCTGAACATATTTCCTTGTGCATACTAAGTCATTTACATCTTACGGTTTTTTACTCAAAAAGGCAGAAAATATTAATTTAAGCAGGTGATAAATTCTGAAAAAAAAAATTAAGAATAGCAGAAAAAGATCTTTGTCCATGAATATCTGTCATGTTTTGGCCATCACAACTGCAGCTCCTTTTTATATTTAGGAAATATTCATCCGTGAAGTGAAGTCTGTTTCCCACTTAAGAAGCAGAAAATATCAAGTATTCGCTTTCCTGGCCTTTCTTGACACAAAGGCTCAAAAATAAAATCCAGACTCTTCCAATCACACAGATTGCACAATTCGAATCAAGAGCTAGTGTCACCCTTTGGAGTGACATTTAATGTTCATAACACTCAAGTTCCAGAGGCAACTCCATGGATCAGTATTGAGGTGTCTGCCATCTGTGCTTATCCCCAGGGTAATAATATCTCCTCTGAAAACTATTATAGTGCTTGAAATATTGCTTCTGGCTACATAGGCTCTAAGCAAATATACAAGTCTAGGAAAATCTTAAAAATCTCCTAAATGGTTAGGAGATAAATCATAGTTTATGTCAAAGTGAAGATTCCTCTTATCGGCTTTAGGGGGGGGGGCTAATCAACCCACTTATTAATGTTTCCTACCACCAAAAGAAAACAGATGTTTGTTTCATGATGCATTAGATAAGTAGACACTGGATGGGAGATCATGATTGCTTTAAAAGGAAATAGCTTTTCTCCACAGCCTCTTCAGGATTTATTGTTTGCAGATTTTTTGATGACCACCATTCTGACAGGTGTGAGGTTATACCTCATTGTAATTTTGATTTGCGTCTCTTTAATAATGAGCATGGAACAACAGACTGGTTCCAAATAGGAAAAGGAGTACGTCAAGGCTGTATATTGTCACCCTGCTTATTTAACTTATATGCAGAGTACATAATGAGAAACGTTGGACTGGAAGAAACACACACTGGAATCAAGATAGCTGGGAGAAATATCAATAACCTCAGATATGAAGATAACACCACCCTTATGGCAGAAAGTGAAGAGGAACTAAAAACCCTCTTGACGAAAGTGAAAGTGGAGAGTGAAAAAGTTGGCTTAAAGCTCAACATTCAGAAAATGAAGATCATGGCATCCGGTCCCATCATCACTTCATGAGAAATAGATGGGGAAACAGTGGAAACAGTGTCAGACTTTATTTTTGGGGGGCTCCAAAGTCACTGCAGATGGTGACTGCAGCCATGAAATTAAAAGATGCTTACTCCTTGGAAGGAAAGTTATGACCAACCTAGACAGCATATTCAAAAGCAGAGACATTACTTTGCCAATAAAGGTCCGTCTAGTCAAGGCTATGGTTTTTCCTGTGGTCATGTATGGATGTGAGAGTTGGACTGTGAAGAAGGCTGAGCGCCAAAAAATTGATGCTTTTGAACTGTGGTGTTGGAGAAGACTCTTGAGAGTCCCTTGGACTGCAAGGAGATCCAACCAGTCCATCCTCAAGGAGATCAGTCCTGGGTGTTCATTGGAAGGACTGATTTTGAAGCTGAAACTCCAATACTTTGGCCACCTCATGCAAAGAGTTGACTTATTGGAAAAGACTCTGATGCTGGGAGGGATTGGGGGCAGGAGGAGAAGGGGACGACAGAGGATGTGATGGCTGGATGGCATCACTGACTCGATGGATGTGAGTCTGAGTGAACTCTGGGAGTTGGTGATGGACAGGGAGGCCTGGCGTGCTGCGATTCATGGGGTTGCAAAGAGTCAGACACGACTTAGCGACTGAACTGAACTGAATAATGAGTGATGTTGAACATTTTCTCATGTGTGTATTAGGCATTTGTCTATCTTCTTTGGAGAAACATCTATTTAGGTCTTCTGCCCATTTTTTGATTGGGCTGCTTGTTTTCCTGATGTTGAGCTGTCTGAGCCGCTTATGTATTCTGGAGATTAATCCTTTGTCATTTGCAATTATTTTCTCCCATTCTGAGGGTTGTCTTTTAATTTTGTTTATTGCTTCCTTTGCTGTGCAAAAACTAAAGAGAGGGTGGGAGGAATTGAGAGTCACATGGAAACATCTATGTTATTATATGTAAAATAGATATCCAGTGAAAGTTTGCTCTATGACACAGGGAGCTCAAATCAGGTGCTCTGTGACAGCCTAAAGGGGTGGGATGGGATGGGAGGTGGGAGGGAGGTTCAAGAGGGAGAGGACATATGTATACCTGTGGCTGATTCATGTTGATGTATGGCAGAAACCAATACAATATTGTTAAGCAATTATCCACCAATTAAATTTTTTAAAAGGCAATGCCTCGCTCAAAGAAAAAGAATGCCTTTTGTTTTATTTTTGTGTGGATCTACTCCAAGTTATTTTAAATTTTGGATGGAGTTCATTTGATATGGCAATAGAACTGAGGTCCCTGCTTTGTTTGTTTATTTTGGTAACTCTTAGCTGGGGGCTTCCTTCAGGTCCTAGAAGCCTCCACAGTTTTCTTCCAAGTAGTTCACAACATGACTGTTTGCTTATTCAAGGCCAGTGGGAGAATTTTCTCTTATGTGCTAAGGTGGAGTTATATAATATAATGAAATTATGGAGGTGATATTCCATCACCTTTGCCATACTCTATTTACTAGTGCTGCTGTGCTGTGTCTCTTAGCACAGTCGCGTCTGACTCTTTGTGACTCCATGGACTGTAGCCCGCCAGGTTCCTCTCTCCATGGGATTCTTCAGGCAAGAATACTGGAGTGGGTTCCCATGCCCTCCTCCAGCAGATCCTGCCAACCCAAGGCACAAAACCAGGTCTCCGTGTTGTGTGCAGCTTCTTTACCTTCAGAGCCACCAGGGATACCCTATTTTACTAGTAGTAAGTCACAAACTAACTTCCTTCAATGAGTGAGAAAAACACAGGGACATAACTGATCTATGAGGATGACTCATTAGCGTTCAGCTTGGGGTGTGTCTGCCTCAGAAGTGGCAGCTAGCATCTTTGGTGCTGTTTCTTTCATCACATTTGGGGCACTATATAAAGCAGGAGCGATGGAGGCAGCAGCAGAGCTGGGACATACACATGAAGGAGGTAAATTACACTGGTATACTTTCCTGCAGCTTCCTGGATCACAGCAGGTGAAGGATGAACAATGCATGTGGAATCAGGTAAGCTTATCTCGTGTACACTTCTATTCTAACTGCACTACAGAAGGTGTTACTGGGAATATCTGCTAAAATGAAAGACTTTAGGTTAAATATCTAAAACAGAATTTATCATAGTGCTAAAAGTCTTCAGTCAACATCTGTGCCCACAACAGTTTGTGATTGCCTGTGTGAATCAGAACAGGCTGGGTTGAAATAATCCCTACAAGCAGAAACTTCTCTGTGATTTTTTTTTTCACTCTCTAGTCATAACATCTGTTATAGAAAGCAATCTTGAGCCTGATTAATTTCATCTTTAACAGGTGCATTTGAAAAACCTCAGTTTAAAAGATAAAGGCAAAAAAGTGAAAGTGTTAGTTGTTCAGTCATGACCAACTGTTTGTGAATTGCATGAATTGCAGCACATCAGATTCCTCTGTCCATGAAATTCTCCAGGCAAGAATACTGGAGTGGGTAGCCATTTTCTTCTCCAGGGAATCTTCATGACCCAAGGATCAAACCCAGGTCTCCTGCACTGCAGGCAGATTCTTTACCATCTGAGCCACCAGGGAAACCCAATAAAGGCAAAGTTAGTAGATACTCCTTGGAAGGAAAGTTATGACCAACCTAGATAGCATATTCAAAAGCAGAGACATTATTTTGCCAACAAAGGTCCATCTAGTCAAGGCTATGGTTTTTCCTGTGGTCATGTATGGATGTGAGAGTTGGACTGTGAAGAAGGCTGAGCCCTGAAGAATTGATGGTTTTGAACTGTGGTGTTGGAGAAGACTCTTGAGAGTCCCTTGGACTTCAAGGAGGTCCAACCAGTCCATTCTGAAGGAGATCAGCCCTGGGATTTCTTTGGAAGGAATGATGCTAAAGCTGAAACTCCAATACTTTGGCCACCTCATGTGAAGAGTTAACTCATTGGAAAAGACCCTGATGCTGGGAGGGATTGAGGGCTGGAGGAGAAGGGGACGGCAGAGGCTGAGATGGCTGGATGGCATCACTGACGCGATGCACATGAGTCTGAATGAACTCCAGGAGTTGGTTATCGACAGGGAGGCCTGGCGTGCTGTGATTCATGGGGTCACAAAGAGTCGGACATGACTGAGCAATTGAACTGAACTGAACTGAACTGAGTACCAAGTATTAGAACACATGATGATACCAGTAGTAATGGTATACAGGAAAAGATACTGAACCTTTTTCACCAGAGTGGATGAAATAGCTATTTGTACAATATTTACCATTTATCCTTAAAATGTTGACCTGCTAGGAGCTAAATACTGTGAATGTCATATATCCAAAGGCTAATAACTAAAGTGAAACTCTATGTCATTTTCCCAAGTTTATGCAACCAGGAGGAAGTAAAACTGGTCTTCAAACCAGTTTTTGCCAGTATACTTATTGTACTTTGGACCAGTGATAAAATAGATGTTTTCTTCTGAGAATGCTAAATACAAGAGAGAAGAAAGGGAAAGTTGTAACAAAGAAAAATTATAAGTCTTATCCTGATAGGAACAAAGTAAAAAAAATGGCCAGAGAGCTGAAAAAAGTCTGTTTCCACAGCACAGGAAATAACAGTTAAAAAAAAAAAAAAAAGATTGAGCTGAATAGCAGGAAAAAATAAACTAAGGTAAATTAAAATTGTAATATCTTTGCTTCTGAATCTTAATTTTGGCAGGATCAAGAAAGCAAACATATTACATAGAATATTATAGATTTTCTTTAATTGAGTTAAATTACAAAGGTGTTTCAAAGAATATTAATTTATTTACTTAACTATTTATCAAACTTCTAATACATGTACCCAACAATATGTTACACTCTACATAAAATGATACAGAAGGACAATCCCTGTCTTCAAGTGGCTTACAGTCTAAGTAGACCTGGGAAAAATTATTGTAAACAAACAAATTTAAATGAGGATGCAAATAACCCCAGGTTCTTTTTCACTGTTAGCTTCAATTTCAACCTGGAATTTCATCAATATTGTCTTTTGGTTTGATGAAGAGCAGGTGTATATTCCATTTCAACTTTTATGGGAATATCTGCCTACAGTTTACAGATAATTTCTCACCAACAATTGTAATATTTACAAAGGTTTTCTGATGATTAATGTTAACTCTTTGGAAATGCATAGGATATGCATTAGGAGTATAAGAAATATAAGCCACAATAATGTAAACAAATAATTTAATGAAGCTTTTCTAGTAATTGTGTACTTACATAAAACAATTGGATAGACAAATGACAAATAGGCACTGAACAAAAATTTGAATATGACTTTGCTTAGTGGACTTAAAACTACCATTAGTTCATTATTCACAAGAAAATTGAGAAAGGCATGGGTTTTTGATTGAGACCTGGTTCCAGAGTCTGTAATGTTGAAATTGTGACCTTGAGAAAACTACTTATATTTAAGAAAACTAAACCTTTGTTTTAATAATTATAATATCAAGCAATGTTAAGAGCTATTATAAGAACTAAAGTTGACAATATTCACTAAGGGTCACTTTTTAGTATTTACATGTCACTGAAAGCTTGCAAGGACACAGAACAGATGTCACCTCAAAGTTACAAGAAACTACCAACCTTGTTTTTGCATCTCATTTCCTTTGCTTTGGCTTGTGGATTATTAGCAAATATGAAAATAAAGTTATTTCCAGACCCCTCTCCTACCAACACACACTCTCACACATCTTAGCAGTGTATGTCATTGACTTCTGTTTTTATTTGTTTATTTTTCTTTTTTTTTAAATTTTATTTTATTTTTAAACTTTACAATATTGTATTAGTTTTGCCAAATATCAAAATGAATCTGCCACAGGTATACCTGTGTTCCCCATCCTGAACCCTCCTCCCTCCTCCCTCCCCATACCATCCCTCTGGGTCGTCCCAGTGCACCAGCCCCAAGCATCCAGTATCGTGCATCGAACCTGGACTGGTGACTCATTTCATACATGATATTATACATGTTTCAATGCCATTCTCCCAAATCTCCCCACCCTCTCCCTCTCCCTCTCTCACAGAGTCCATAAGACTGATCTATACATCAGTGTCTCTTTTACTGTCTTGTACACAGGGTTATTGTTACCATCTTTCTAAATTCCATATATATGCATTAGTATGCTGTATTGGTGTTTTTCTTTCTGGCTTACTTCACTATGTAGAATAGGCTCCAGCTTCATCCACCTCGTTAGAACTGATTCAAATGTATTCTTTTTAATGGCTGAGTAATAATACTCCATTGTGTATATGTACCACTGCTTTCTTATCCATTCATCTGCTGATGGGCATCTAGGTTGCTTCCATGTCCTGGCTATTATAAACAGTGCTGTGATGAACATTGGGTTACACGTGTCTCTTTCCCTTCTGGTTTCCTCAGTGTGTATGCCCAGCAGTGGGATTGCTGGATCATAAGGCAGTTCTATTTCCAGTTTTTTAAGGAATCTCCACACTGTTCTCCATAGTGGCTGTACTAGTTTGCATTCCCACCAACAGTGTAAGAGGGTTCCCTTTTCTCCACACCCTCTCCAGCATTTATTGCTTATAGACTTTTGGATCGCAGCCATTCTGACCGGCATGAAATGGTACCTCATAGTGGTTTTGATTTGCATTTCTCTGATAATGAGTGATGTTGAGCATCTTTTCATGTGTTTGTTAGCCATCTGTATGTCTTCTTTGGAGAAATGTCTATTTAGTTCTTTGGCCCATTTTTTGATTGGGTCATTTATTTTTCTGGAGTTGAGCTGTAGGAGTTGCTTGTATATTTTTGAGATTAGTTGTTTGTCGGTTGCTTCATTTGCTATTATTTTCTCCCATTCTGAAGGCTGCCTTTTCACCTTGCTAATAGTTTCCTTTGTTGTGCAGAAGCTTTTAAGTTTAATTGGGTCCCATTTGTTTATTTTTCACAATTTGTATGGAAATACAAAAAACCTTGAATAGCCAAAGCTATCTTGAGAAAGAAGAATGGAACTGGAGGAATCAACCTACCTGACTTCAGGCTCTACTACAAAGCCACAGTTATCAAGACAGTATGGTACTGGCACAAAGACAGAAATATTGATCAATGGAACAAAATAGAAAGCCCAGAGATAAATCCACGCACATATGGACACCTTATCTTTGACAAAGGAGGAAAGAATATACAATGGATTAAAAACAATCTCTTTAACAAGTGGTGCTGGGAAAAATGGTCAACCACTTGTAAAAGAATGAAACTAGAACACTTTCTAACACCATACACAAAAATAAACTCAAAATGGATTAAAGATCTAAACGTAAGACCAGAAACTATAAAACTCCTAGAGGAGAACATAGGCAAAACACTCTCTGACGTACATCACAGCAGGATCCTCTATGACCCACCTCCCAGAATATTGGAAATAAAAGCAAAAATAAACAAATGACTTCTGTTTTTAAATCCATTACTAAAAATAACATGAGATTTCATCACTCGCAATTCAAGGGGGAAGAGGCACTCAGAAAAAGTCAATTGGAAAAAGGCTTATATTAACAAGTATGGATTAGCAAGTTCTTCTCTGCCCAAATCTAACCCCTCTATCTTCTAGTTATTAGCGATATGCTGCTGCTGCTAAGTCACTTCAGTCGTGTCTGCCTCTGTGCGACCTCATAGACGGCAGCCTACCAGGCTCCCCTGTCCCTGGGATTCTCCAGGCAAGAACACAATCTCAGTCAATTTACTTAACTTCTCTGTATTGCACTTTCCTCTTATGTAAAGTGGGGATACTAGTACCCACTTCACAGGGCTGCTAAAAAGATGAAAGAAATTCATATGTGTATACTTCTAGATGAACCTGATATAGGATAAGTGTTTAAGGAAAAATGGATGTTGTTCTTGTCTTAGAGTCTTCTTTATAATCATTTTTTTTTAATTGTGGAATCCTTTCTTCAAATGAACTTTTACAAAGTTTAACACATAAACAGATAAAAGCAATGCTGCAATGATTGAAGTGGTTCAGAGTTTTGGACCTGGTTCACCTAGGCTCACCTATTCTTTTCAGTCACTCTCAGGAAATCTTATAGCTACAATTTTTCTAACTTTAATATGTGCCATGTGGTGTGCTTATTGTTTGCCTTAATCCTTTTATTAATCATGGCAATGTCTTCTGGAGATGGGTATTATTTCACTATTTTAGAAGTGAAATAATTAAAGATCTTCAAGATTTGGCAACTTGCCAAAGACACCAACATAGTCAGCAACTGGCAAAGCAAGACTGAAGAAAAATCTGCTTTACACCAACCCACACCTTTCATTCATTCGTATATGTATGTATATCTTTAAAATTTTCCATCTTTGTTGAGCTAGATGTTGACACATAGTATTGTGTATATTTAAGGTATATATGATGATTTGATACACCTATATTGCAAAATAATTACCACAATATAGTTAACCCCTCTATCACCTCACATAAAAACTTTTAGTGAGAATATTTAAGATTCACTGTCTTTGGTGTCCCTGGGGCTCCAGTGGTTGGGAATCTGACTGCCAATGCAGGGGACATGAGTTCAACCCCTGGTCCAGGAAGATCCCGCATGTCATGGGGCAACTAAGTCCATTCTCCCCCAGTACTGAGCCTAGACACCCTTAAGCTTGCGCTCAGCACCAAGAGAAGCCATCACAGTGAGAAGCCTGCACACTGCAGGGAAGAGTAGGCCCCACTCTCTGCAAGTAGAGAAAGTCCGTGCACAACAGCAAAGACACAGCACAGCCAAAAATAAATAAATACATAAAATTAAGTATAAAAAAGATTCACAGTCTCAGCAATTTTCAAATATATAGTACAGTATTACTGACTATGGTTACCATGCTGTACAAATGCGTTCATCTGTAACCTGAAATGTGTGCACTTTGACCAATCTCTTTTCACTTAACCCGATTTCCCCAGGCCCTGGCAAATGCCATTCTACTCTGTGTTTCTCAGTTTGACTTTTTTAGATTCCACACGTGAGTAGTATCACACAGTATTTGTCATTCTCTGCCTGATATATTTCACTTAGCATAAAGCCCTCGTTTCATCCATGCTGTCACAAATATCAGAATTTCTTCTTTTTATGGGGAATAATATTCTCCTGTAGATATACCACATTTCTTTCATCCATTCATCTGTCAGTGGTTGTTTCCATGTCTTGGGGAGAGTGGTACCTAGAGAGACATGGAGGCTCCAAACTCTTTCATCATTACTTGGCCTAGACCTCTCTTACAACTGGCTGTTCCTGAGCTATATCTTTTATAATCCACTGATAATCTAGTAAACAAAATGTGTCTCTGAGTTTTGTGTGAGTGACTGAAGCAAATTAATCCAACCCAAGGAGCGGGTAATTGGAACTTCTGATCTATACCTGATTGGCCAGAAGCATAGATGACCACGTGGACTAGTAACTGAAGTGGGGGCAATTTTGTCAAACTGAGCCTTTAACCTGTGCAATCTGAGGCTATCTCTGGGTAGACATTATCAGAATTGAGTTGAATTGTAGGAAGATGCCCAGTGGGTGTTCAAGAATTGCTCACTGGTTCGGGGGGAAAAAAAAAAAAAACAAAAACTTCCACATACTGGAATAGGGAATGGAATGATTAGCCACTACAATGAAGAAAACATAACACAGGATTATAAAAACAATTAATCAATAAGCATGGAACAAAAAAGCTCTGATTACTGATGAATGCAAAACTTTTGCATATTACTTATTATCTTGGGTCTATGAATAGCTTTGTAAAAATTCCAGGACATCAAGGAAAACTAAGTGGGGAGATTTCTACTCTTCCCCAAACCAAAACTCTTTAAGGTTTGAAGCTCAGCAATTCCAAGCTCCTAGTAGGTGACATCCTTGAAACTCCCTTGGTAATCATTCATTTCCTCTCCTTTGTAGATCCATTGGCTTAAAGGAATTGCATCAGTCTCTTTACTACTAACAACTGGGAAATTGTTACAAATTGTAAGGTACTCCCTTTTTCTTACTCTTCCCTCCCACTGCAGCTTTTACATGGCAATAAAGAAACTTCCAGACATCACGCTACCTTAAAAATCCTATTTTTATAGCCATCATTCTCTTCCATGACACTGGCATGCTTGAAGATCTTTAACATTTTTCTTTTGCCCCATTATCTTTACTTTTCTATAGTTTTCATGATTTCTCTTTTTTTGCAAGTGAGCTATTTTATAGCAACTAAATATATTTTATATTAAATTGTCAGCCATAAGAATATAGTATTTTATCTGAGACTTGCCAAATGAAATAAATGTATTTGATTTAATATAAAGTAACTATATTCTTCTGCAAATGGTATCTGACAAAATAAGGAGAAAATTCTGAGTTACCGTATATTTTCTTCTTTCTGTCTAAAAATAGGATAACAAAATTGTGCTGATATTCATAGGTTTTTCTTATCTAAGATCCAAAATAAGGAAAATTTGTATAATATTTTCTTTTTTTAATTTAAATTTATTTATTTTAATTAGAAGCTAATTACTTTACAATACTGTATTGGTTTTGCCATACATCAACATGACTCAGCCATGGGTGTACACGTGTTCCCAATCCTGAACCCCCCTCCCACCTCCATCCCCATACTTTCCCTCTGGGTCAACCCAGTGCACCAGCCCCAAGCATCCTGTATCCTGCATCGAACCTGGACTGGCGATTCATTTCTTTTTTTTTTTTTTTGCATTGAACCAGGACTGGCATCTCGTTTCATACATGACATTTCACATGTTTCAATGCCATTCTCCCAAATCTTCCCACCCTCTCCCTCTCCCACAGAGTCCATAAGACTGTTCTATACATCAGTGTCTCTTTTGCTGTCTCGTACACTGGGTTATTGTTACCATCTTTCTAAATTCCATATATATGCGTTAGTATACTGTATTGGTGTTTTTCTTTCTGGATTACTTCACTCTGTATAATAGGCTCCAGTTTCGTCCACCTCATTAGAACTGATTCAAATGTTTTCTTTTTAATGGCTGAGTAATACTCCATTGTGTATATTTACCACTGCTTTCTTATCCATTCATCTGCTGATGGACATCTAGGTTGCTTCCATGTTTGGCTATTATAAACAGTGCCGTGATGAACATTGGGGTACACGTGTCTCTTTCAATTCTGGTTTCCTCGGTTGTGTATGCCCAGCAGTGGGATTGCTGGGTCATAAAAGAATGAAACTAGAACCCTTTCTAACACCATACACAAAAATAAACTCAAAATGTATTAAAGATCTAAACATAAGACCAGAAACTATAAAATTCTTAGAGGAGAACATAGGCAAAACACTCTCCGACATACATCACAGCAGGATCCTCTGACCCACCTCCCAGAATATTGGAAATAAAAGCAAAAATAAACAAATGGGATCTAATTAAAATTAAAAGCTTCTGAACAACAAAAGAAACTATAAGCAAGGTGAAAAGACAGCCTTCAGAGCGGGAGAAAATAATAGCAAATGAAGCAACTGACAAACAACTAATTTCAAAAATATACAAGCAACTCCTGCAGCTCAATTTCAGAAAAATAAACGACTCAATCAAAAAATGGGCCAAAGAACTAAATAGACATTTCTCCAAAGAAGACATACAGATGGCTAACAAACACATGAAAAGATGCTCAACATCACTCATTATCAGAGAAATGCAAATCAAAACCACAATGAGGTACCATTTCATGCCAGTCAGAATGGCTGTGATCCAAAAGTCTACAAGCAATAAATGCTGGAGAGGATGTGGAGAAAAGGGAACCCTCTTACACTGTTGGTGGGAATGCAAACTAGTACAGCCACTATGGAGAACAGTGTGGAGATTCCTTAAAATTTGTATAATATTTTCAATATAGTTGCCCCAACCTGAATTCTCATATGATTAGCAGCTAACTCATGTATTCAGGGGTTAGATGACACTTAATGACTTCTTCTCACAACCAACCTTGTTAGCTAAGGACATCACATTGTGCCTGCTAAGTGATACTAAACAAATTTTTATTATTGTGGACTATGAACTGCAATGGAGAAGGCAATGGCACCCCACTCCAGTACTTTGCCTGGAAAATCCCATGGATGGAGGAGCCTGGTAGGCTGCAGTCCATGGGGTCGCTAAGAGTCAGACACGACTAAGCGACTTCCCTTTCACTTTTCACTTTCATGCATTGGAGAAGGAAATGGCAACCCACTCCAGTGTCCTTGCCTGGAGAATCCCGGGGACGGGGGAGCCTGGTGGCTGCCATCTGTGGGATCACACAGAGTCGGACACGACTGAAGTGACTTAGCAGCAGCAGCAGCATGAACTGCAAGATGGAGTCACTTACGTCAAAGAGATCAAAAATGAAGCTGGGAAGCCATTTGGGAAGTGAAACCTCTACAGGTCCACACCCTAATGCAATATAAACTTTTGACTCAGCCATTCTGAGACCACCTGGAACTTGCTTTTTTATTCTCTAGAGAATGCAGCTTAGCAACAAATCTGCTACCCACAAATGACTGAATGCCTGCCTGCTGGCACCAATTGTAGTTCTGTAAAAATAACCTATAAAACTTCTCTGGAACGTCTTTGTCTGCTGCTTTTATAAGCCCCACCATTTTCTATCTCCCTTGGAGCACATTTCAGTTGCTACTTGAATCAGTACTCCTGAATTGCAATTCCTACAACCCCCAAGAACCCCCAAAATAAACTCTTTTTCATTGTTTGCAGCCTTCTGCATTTCTTGGTCAACATTGTACACATTTATAGTTTAATGGCTTTAGGTCACTCCCTGACAAACTGTCAAACTAGGACATTTTCTAGGACATTGTTACTGTATGTAAAAGATGAGATCATTTCTAAACTATTTGTTCTGTATCAAATCAAATATAAATTATAAACTCTTTTCTGACCAGCAGCTTTCTGGTCACAAGTAAGACTGGATGTGAATCTTTCCCTCTAGGAGCTTGAAATTTCAATAAAAAGGAAAGAAAATAACCTGTGTATTGTTAACTGGATGAGATTTATACAATTGGACGTTTAAGTAAAGAGGAAAGAAAAAGGAACTTCAAAACAAGAGCAAAACCAAGGGATATATTTTAGTGTACTGATAAGAAATAAGTAAATCAAATTGGTGAAAATAGGTTTCTCAAATGTAGTTTTGTAAAATAAAGATGGAAAAATTATGAAGGTCAGACTGAGGACAGGTTTGTATGTAAGGTTAAGGAGATTTGATCGCATTCACTAGACAAATATGAATTCATAAAGGTTTTTTTCAATTTATAAAATTCTTTTAAAAAGAAAGAAATATAAATCCAGGAAATGTAAAGGACAGGGAAGTCTGGGGTACTGTAGTCCGTGGTGTCGCAGACTCAGACACAACTTAGTGACTGAACAACAACAAAGCATTATTACATTTATTTTGGAAGTAGACCATTTGTTTTCTGAATTCAGTAAATTGTTGAGAACAAGGATAGAAACTTAGAATGCCATCGTGTTTAGCTATCAAGAAAAAATTGCAAGGCACACCAAAAGGCAAAGAATAGAATTTGAAGAGACAGAGCAAGCATCAGAACCGGATATGGCAGAGATGTTGAAGAATACCAATCTCACCAATTTTGTTTAAGAAATATAATTATATGCACATTTATAATACTTCAACATATTAAATTGTTGTGTATCAGTAGAATTATGTGATTTTATTTTCTTTATTGCACCCTATTATGAAAGCACATTTCTTTTTCAATGAGAAGAAACTATAATATAGTATAATAGCCTAATAGAAAACTTCTTGACATTAAAAAAGAACACATATGTCAATAAAATTCTTATTTTATTAACTACTATAAAATTGAACTTATAATATTTCAGCACATTAACAAATTCACCAAGATCCCCAAAACTAATAACACTAGAATGAAAAATTGCAATTGTGTGATTTGTTCATGTTTCTGAAATGAATCAGTTATGATATGTTTGTTATGATATTTAGAACAAGAAAAAATATGCTAAAACCATTTATAGACTGACCATTTCACTAATAATATAAAGAGAATAAAACCAGTAGTTCTAACTAAGATATTTTACTAAAGGAGAGAAAAAGAGAGAAGAATTATTACCAAATATTCTTTTATGAGATATTATGAACATTATTTATTTAGAGGTAAGTAAGTTTTTGTAAGACTGAATAATCATTGCCAGATATTTTTGCATTTGGGGGGATTTCTTTCATTAGAATTTACTTTGAAAAACATAATGTTGGCCAAAAGTAATTTTTAGTTATAATACAGAATGAGAAACATGGTACATTATTCAAAAAGGAAAAGACAAAAATGTTGTGTTCACTGACAACTTCTGCTTTTCTAAAAAAATTCTCCTCCTGGCTTTTAAACTGCATTTTCAATATATCAGTTTATATAGGAGCCTTTCTTTAAGATTGCTTGAATATCATAACAATGTGACAGATCCTTTCCTTTGGAAAGAGTAAAGTATGAGATGTTTTTCTTAAAACTCAGTAAAACAAAATATATGGCTTAAATGTAGAAACTTTAACAAACTAGCCAGGAACCTTAAAGTTTGGTTTCCAACAAATCTATTTTTTAAATCATATTTTAGTTAAATCCTACATCTCCATGCGGTGGTGGTGGTGGTTTAGTTACTAAGTCATATTCAACTCTTTCACAATCCCTTGGACTGTAGCCCACCAGGCTCCTCTGTCCATAGACTTTCCTGCAAGAATACTAGAATAATTTCCTTCTCCAGGGGATCGTCCAGTCCTCAGTATCAAACCTGCCTCTCCTGCATTGCAGGCAAATTCTTAAGCACTAAGCACCTGGGAAGCCCAATACATCTCCATACACAGTTATAATTTTCATGGATTGTTTTCATTCTTGTCAAAATTGTGGTAAAGCCATAACAGTCTTAGTGATACTCTAATGGAAAGACAAAGAAAATTCCATTTTCATAGACATTTTTTGACTATGTATTGGTTTGTAGAGTTAGATCCTGCCTTCTCCTACATTCAAGGATTTTCTGATGATCAACTTTCCTAGGTGATGCTCACTAATTTGTTTTACTCATTTGTCTATTCATTCACTCAACAAATATTTACTTTAATTGAAGAAATTTGAAAAAAATCAACAAGCTTGTTATTTAAAAGAAACAAAAAAAAAATCTATATGAGGGATTTTCATAAACCTCAAAGGGCCACCTCTACTAACTCATAAACTGATAAACCACCTAAATTTACAAACTTTGCTGTAGACTGTTTTGTTGCCCATAAATAATTCCTCACTCCACCTGCTCCAACTAGTGAAAGCTTATTGAGGTAAAGAATTTATATTACACTATTATGTTCCATTATTGTTAAAAACAAGCAAAAACACTAAAAGTGTTCATTTTTTAGGTTTAGCTTCGTGCTGAGTTTTAAAATCCAGATGAAGACAAATGTTCACAAAATGCTAACACATAGCTATGAAGGCAATTATAGTGGGCCAATGATTTTCCTCACCCATAATTTTGGAGGTGTTTTAACTAGCTCACATGTGTCAGATACTGACTTATTTTGATTGATTTTGTTATTCCCATTCTGTACACTCATTGTCCTTTAAGGTACTTTTTCTTTATGATTTGTGTTTTCCTACTGTGACTAGCAATACCTGTGTGTATTGGTTAGCTATTTACATTAGCACTAGGTAATGAGTGACTCCCCACAGACTCATTGACTTAATAATAACTGCAATTTGTACTCACTCATATTTGTTTGCCAGGGCAACTCTGTTAATCTCAGGATCAGGCTTACTCTGTTCTCTGTCGGTTTGCATGAGGATTGGATGATGTTGGATGGGTTAAAGTAGGAAACTGTTTTAAGTTTCAGATAGATGACTGGGTTTGAAGGATCTGCTTCACATGACTGTCATTCTCTTGGCCCCTATAGGCCATGGCATGACATGCTCTTCAATGCAATGGAAGAAACATAAGAAAGTAAGTGGAAATATGCAAGGCCCTTTAAGGACCTAGGCTCAGAATTAGCACTGTGTTACTTTTACTTCTTTCCATTGTCCAAAGTAACTGATATGGTCAAGGCCAAAATTAAGAGCTTTGAATGTTCTCTCTTGAAGCTTTTTAAAAGGTAAAATATTACCATAATATAAATCACCCAATATAGAAATATCTCTGTATGCACACAGTTTTGTAAATCATTTGTAACTGCTTTAAATTGAAGTGCCAAAGTTGAACGATTACTCAATGGTGTGCTTTTAATTGTCAAGAATAAAATAAAGCAACATTAAAGAATATTGTGAGAAGAGAAATACACATAATTTTGTCATCCTATTACAGTTATTCTCACACATTATTATGTTTCTGCTTTTTAAACTACATTGCAAACATTTCTTCTGTACCATAAGGGCTTAGGGCCATCATCATATTATATACCATGGAGAAGGAAATGGCAAACCACTCCAGGATTCTTGCCTGGAGAATCCGATGGACAGAGAGGAGCCTGGTGGGTTACAGTCCATGGGGTCACAAAGAGTTGGACACAAATTAGTGACTAAACCACCACCAAAGGTATTGTGGACTTGATCTGACACTAGCCATGGAGAACCTTAGAGAGTCAGAGAAGAGATCACCAAGAACTTTGGCTTTGGTTTCCTAATAGGTCCTTAATGCTGATATTGGTGTATCAGAATTGGACAATGAAAAACCTACAGACAGAAAGCCAGTACATCTAAACTTCTGGATACATTCCTATTTGCATGTTCTCTGTGCGAAAAAAAAAAAATTCTGGTCATAAAGTAATATAAACTCAAAAATTTATGTAAATTATTATTAAAAGTCTTCTATTTAACTGTGGTAACATAGTAACATAACTGCAGGTCTTTCAGTAGCAAAAGACAATATGGGAAAGAAGCACTGTAATGACATTACTTGAACAAGTTAGACCCTAAAATATTAACAAGTTGGAGAAGACAATTTGTTGCCCCAAAGAACCTATAAGAAAGTTAACTTGCACAATATTTACAAATTCCTCAATTCAATGTTTTTTAAATTCTCAACTTTTACCAGAATGATCCTCTTACTTTTCCTCTCTCTCCAGGAATTATATTTCGGGGGCATATCTTCACTTATCAAGAGAAACATCTTAGCATTAACCATTTCTTCATTTAGAAATAAATTTCATCACATTGTGTAATTTAGAGTGAACTGGACAAGTACTGGACCAGAAAGCCTTCTTGAGTCACTGTTGCCAGGCAGTTGTCTAGGCTTCCTGTGTAGCTAGATGGCAGTTTGCAATAAACATTTTACCTGAATTACAACTTTCAACAAGTTAAAATTTGTTTAAAAATAATTAAATCACTCTTTGTACATACTTTTCCCCTTTTCCTAGAATGGCCACTTAAGTCATCACTGAATACACACCCTTTGCCTTGCAGGGGAGGAAAACTTTTTCATTCCTCCCTTCTAGGTTCTTTGGCTGGCCTAATAATTAAACTACCATGATACAGATTAACAGAAGAAATTTTTAATTATATATGTGCAGAAGCCCTGTAAGAATATGAGACTCAAAGAAATGATCAAAGCATTTATATCTTTTCGACAAATAAACAATACATTTCTGCTGAATTGACAAAACAAAGAAATTTGGACTTGGGGCAATAAGTTATTAAAGAAGAAACAAACTTTGTTTATATAGTCTTCTCAGCTCTAAATTCTCTATTTCTAATGATAAGTGTGTCTCTCCACCTCCTGGTACAGGGAGGATACCTTTGACACGGGACATTTATTTCTTCCTTTCAGGGAGATAAAGGAGAGTCAGAGTGTTTTGTATTGGCTGCTTCATAAGTCACTTCAATTCCAAATAATCAATCTGCCAAAGTGACATATTTTGGAGTTACCTACCCTGAACCTCCTTGGCCTCTTACACCAGTTTCTCCCTCTAACTTGCACTTGGTCCTTCAGATTTAACTTGAAGTTTTCTCAGATGTCCTGAGTTTGTTTTAGAAGGTCCCTTGACTGATTCTATTACATTCTCTGTTTACATTTAAATAGATCTTAGTATCCTTTGGTTCTCGGTTTGTCTTCCTCTCTCCCACTTGATTGTACTCTCTGTGAAGGAGGAGAATGTATGCTTGTTGTTGTGCCTTCACTGCTCAGTACAATGCCTGGCCTTGATTAGGTTCTCAATAAATAGTTGTTGAAGGAATAAATTAATTGAATTATGAAGAAACTAATACCCTAAAATAGAAGAGACTTTATCTGTAAAAATGAAGACTAATAGCATGATCTATCTCTTGGGGTTATTAAAATGTTAAATGATTGTATATGTTTAAAGTGCCTAGAGCACATAGTAAACATTATATATTTGTGCTTGCTTTAATGAATACGAGTAAATGTAAAGATAGGGGACATTAGGATAGTTTCAGTTCTTAAATTTAGACACAAGAACCTAAACACTAGACATGAAGATATCTGAGGGTCAATTCAATTCAGTTCAGTCGCCCAGTTGTGTCTGACTCTTTGCAACCCCATGAACCGCAGCAAACCAGGCCTCCCTGTCCATCACCAACTCCCAGAGTTCACTCAGACTCACGTCCATTGAGTCAGAGATGGCATGCAGCCATCTCATCCTCTGTCGTCCCCTTCTCCTCCTGCCTTCAATCTTTCCCAGCATCAGGGTCTTTTCAAATGAGTCAGCTCTTCACATCAGTGGCCAAAGTATTGGAGTTTCAGCTTCAACATCAGTCCTTCTAAAGAACACCCAGGACTGATCTCTTTTAGGATGGACTGGTTAGATCTCCTTGCAGTCCAAAGGACTCTCAAGAGTCTTCTTCAACACCACAGTTCAAAAGCATCAATTCTTCGGTGCTCAGCTTTCTTTATAGTCCAACTCTCACATTCATACATGACTACTGGAAAAACCATAGCCTTTAATAGACAGACCTTTGCTAACAAAGTAATGTCTCTGCTTTTTAATATGTTGTCTAGGTTGGTCATAACTTTCCTTCCAAGGAGTAAGCATCTTTTAATTTCATGGCTGCAGTCACCATCTGCAGTGATTTTGGAGCCTAAAAAGGTCTGACACTGTTTCCACTGTTTCCCCATCTATTTCCCATGAAATGATGGGACTGGATGCCATGATCTTAGTTTTCTGAATGTTGAGCTTTAAGCCAACTTTTTCACTCTCCACTTTCACTTTCATCAAGAGGCTTTTGAGTTCCTCTTCACTTTCTGCCATAAGGGTGGTGGCATCTGCATATCTGAGGTTATTGATATTTCTCTCGGCAATCTTGATTCCAGCTTGTGTTTCTTCCAGTCCAGCGTTTCTCATGATGTACTCTGCATATAAGTTAAATAAGCAGGGTGACAATATACAGCCTTGACGTACTCCTTTCCCAATTTGGAACCAGTCTGTTGTTCCATGTCCAGTTCTAACTCTTGCTTCCTGACCTGCATACAGGTTTCTCAAAGGGCAGGTCAGGTGGTCTGGTATTCCCATCTCTTTCAGAATTTTCCACAGTTTTCTGAGGGTAAACTGAAGAAATACAGGTACAAACATGAACTGTGTATCAGTTTAACATATAGTCACATTCATTACTGTCAAAACATTATATATGTGGGTATATGTGTATGCAGATATATAGATGCGTAGATATGTAAGTATCAATAGTTTCGACCCAAATACCACCCTCTAACCCACAACCAGGAATTTGCCTATGAAATAGTGATTATCTGGGGGTAATATTTTGTGCCCTGTATTTTGTTTACAAAACCAAATGATTGCATTAGAATATATAAATCAATAAATTCAAAAGCAAGGACAGTATCTCATTTATTGTTATATTTGGAATCCAGCCATTAATGTACATAAGCATAGTTGGAATTGTAATGTTAATATGACCTTATTTCTGAGAGGGGGATTGTTATTAGTTTAGTTCTTAGTAAGCTACATGTTCAAGCACATCTGAATTTATTCTTATTTATTTCATTTGCCATTTAGAAGTGACACCGCAATGTACTCAAAGATCTGTTGAAATGTGTCACTGGCAAAGAACAAGGAAATAAAAATAAGTTACAAGGTCATTAACAGTTCTTTCTTCACCGTGGATCCTAGCAGACCTGACTTTTGCCATTCATGTGTGTGTATGACAGTCTCAGGTGTAAAGTTACAAACTACAAGTACCAACGATTTGAGTTCAGTTCAGTTCAGTCGCTCAGTCATGTCCAACTCTTTGCGACCCCATGAATCGCAGCACGCCAGGCCTCCCTGTCCATCACCAACTCCTAGAGTTCACTCAGACTAACGTCCACCGAGTCAGTGATGCCATGCAGCCATCTCATCCTCTGTCGTCCCCTTCTCCTCCTGCCCCCAATCCCTCCCAGCATCAGGGTCTTTTCCAATGAGTCAACTCTTCGCATGAGGTGGCCAAAGTACTGGAGTTTCAGCTTTAGCATCATTCCTTCCAAAGAAATCCCAGGGCTGATCTCCTTCAGAATGGACTGGTTGGATCTCCTTGCAGTCCAAGGGACTCTCAAGAGTCTTCTCCAACACCACAGTTCAAAAGCATCAATTCTTCGGCGCTCAGCCTTCTTCACAGTCCAACTCTCACATCCAGACATGACCACAGGAAAAACCATAGCCTTGACTAGACGAACCTTTGTTGGCAAAGTAATGTCTCTTTTTAATATGCTGTCTAGGTTGGTCAAAACTTTTCTTCCAAGGAGTAAGCGTCTTTTAATTTCATGGCTGCAGTCACCATCTGCAGTGATTTTGGAGCCCAGAAAAATAAAGTCTGACACTGTTTCCCCTGTTTCCCCATCTATTTCTCATGAAGTGATGGGACCGGATGCCATGATCTTCGTTTTCTGAATGTTGAGCTTTAAGCCAACTTTTTCACTCTCCACTTTACTTTTATCAAGAGGCTTTTGAGTTCCTCTTCACTTTCTGCCATAAGGGTGGTGTCATCTGCATATCTGAGGTGATTGATATTTCTCCCGGCAATCTTGGTTCCAGCTTGTGTTTCTTCCAGTCCAGCGTTTCTCATGATGTACTCTGCATATAAGTTAAATAAGCAGGGTGACAATATACAGCCTTGATGTACTACTTTTCCTATTTGGAACCAGTCTGTTGTTCCATGTCCAATTCTAACTCTTGCTTCCTGACCTGCATATAGATTTCTCAAGAGGCAGGTCAGGTTTTAATGAACAACAATTTCCTCTATTATCTTTTGAGTAATGTCTATCCACCAGCAATTTAGCATTGCTGTAAAATCATATTGGTTAGTTCCCAAATTGATTAATTCAGGGGAAATTAGCCAAAATATCTAGAGTTTATATGGATTTTTCACTTTTACCATAATATAACTCAGAAGTTTTCAGAGACTTGAAATTTTTTAGAGATTATGCCACGTTTCTAGCACTATCTGTTTTCCTAAATGTCAATTAGGTAACAAAATTATTTTTGCTATTTACACCACATGTGTAGTTTTCTTTTCTGCTTGGTCAATATTTTCATAATATGCAACGGAAAGATGTCTATCATCTTAAATTTATCTAAAGTTACAGATTCTGATGACAATATAAACATGCCATCTAAATAACAGCTACATTTCCCCCTTTCTCCTACAGATGTTTGTGTTAGACCAGACAGGTACTTGTTAATTATGTCTCTTTTTGTTTGTTTGTTTTTGGTGGCCCAGTGGTAAGGAATCTGCCTACAATGCAGAAGCCACAGGAGATGCAGTTTCGATCCCTGGGTTGGGAAGATCCCCTGGAGAAGGGCATGGCTACCCAATCCAGTATTCTTGCCTGGAGAATCCCATGGACAGAGGAGCCTGGACAGCTACAGTCCATAGGCTTGCAAAGAGTCAGACACAACTGAAGTGACTTAGCACATTAAATATCAATAAATACTCTTGCCCAAAATATTAAGAGTTGGTTTGGGAAGATGAACTTTGAAATGTATATCATTACATAATATAGAAAGATGAAAGACATCTCCTGCTGCAAAGACTGAGATTTATGGGGAAAAAAGTTATATTCCCATATCATTCCAATAGGTTTTAACTTGATAATGAAATGGGTGGGACCTAGCATCAGCAGCATATTGGAGACAAGACTTTAGGGGAAGAAAAAGTGGAAATGTAATTACACATTCTACTTTGACCTCCTGCTATAGAACTGAGAATAATTTTAAGAAACCAAGATATAAGCAGCCTTTCCATTTAGCTTCATAAAAATCACAGTCTTATAATAGAAGAGCTATTAAAAATGATCAGAGAGAAGACTTTTTAGTGGAATAGGAAACATTTCTGAGCATTTTCTGTATTAATACTTTCTTCCTGAAAGCTTATGATTTCCTTCTGTAGGATTTGGCAATGGGTTCCTATTCATATATAACTTTGGTATCAAAGAACATTTTTCAAAGTGGAGGTACATTAACTTTTTAGTGAAAATATTATTTTTTCTTGGTTGGAAGCTCTCTACTGATTAAGAAAATTTGCCTTTGCTTAAATGTCCTTTCTGTTTTATTCTCCTGGCTGTTCTTGCTATGTTTGTTTTCAATTCTTCATAAATCCTTGCTAACCACAGAGCTTATGTAATATTGATTTTTCAAAGTTGTGTTTTGCTGGAAATTGGAAGCATTTTTCAGAGTAGCCATGTACTAATTTTTAAACTGCAAGGTTTTGAGCAAGATGAATTTTCAACATGATGGAATATCTAGAAAAACTTCTGACATCTGATAAATACAGAATTTCATAGATATGGTTGCTAAATTTCACAAATAATATTTCAAACAGAAGTTAGTAAGTGGAAATCACTGAATTGATTCATCATCAACAGCTGCACAGGCCACACCCCAGCAGTGCAGCCACTGTTTCAGAAACAATAAACCATGATAAGCGTGGAGAAAAATAATAATAGTCAATTAAAATAGTGATGATACAGAAAAATTCAGTGTTTGCAGGATAGTCAGTAGTCCTAGAAATATCTGAGATTGACTCCATTTTAGGACACCATTCTCAAAGATACCACTGATGAGCTCAAAAAAAAAAAAAAAAAAGAATGATTCCCTCGTACATCCTTGCATACTGTCCTTGGAACTCTATTCTTGGACTTTACAGAGTCCCTTTATTCCATCACTTATGGTGAACACTTACAATTTACAAAGACTTGTCCAACAGATGATGAATAAAACACAGTTGGAGGAGGAGATTTTTTTCCCTTTAATACAGGAATGCCAGATTTGGTGCTTGCTTGGCTATTTTCATCAAAACATTTGTATGTGTGTGTATGTGTAAATTTAAAGAAGAGACAGCATAAAGATTAGAAATTTGTGTTTTCTGAAGTTAGATAAGTTCACTACTTTTTCACTATTTATCACAATATTTGAAGCATATAAAGTAGGCTAACAAATTGTTGATTAAAATACAGCCTATTCTCCTATATTAAGAAGTAATCTTTCATAACATACATGAAGACTACATTCAATTCAGAATTCTTGAACTTAGAGATCTGTATTAGAAATGACCACAAGAGGAAATCTAACTGCCATGCTCTGGCCTGTGGACCACTAATTTAACTTCTGCATGCTCTGTCCTGCACCAAAAAGACCTCTTTCACATGTATATAGGTATCCTAGCTTGCAATCCTAGTTTGCACATCCAGACTCTATCTAAAGAACCTTGTAAAGCTTCACTTAGCCCCAGAGTTGTACATGAAACCGTGTGTTCAGACATAAACCTGAGGAGGAAGCTCAGGTAGGTTCCAAGAGCAGGAGCAAGCCCATTTGGGCTGAGAAGCGTGGTTATCTGTTTCTTCAGTGCTGTTCAAAAGTGAAGCATGGGATGCCACATCCCTGAATCTCTTGGATTTCTTGTACCATGGGAAGATGCATGGTCAGAGGAGAATTAAACCACGACCCTCTAAAGTTCAGAAACCAGGGAAGGGATCCTTCTTGTTTAAGTCCACTTAAACACTACTGCTTTTGCCTTGGTTTAAATACCTTTGACATCCCTCTAAGTCCTGTATCTAAAATGGAGCTCTATCTTCCCTTAAAGGTGCAAAAATTGATTCTTAGGGAGGTGAACAAAATTTTACTCCTTTGTATATAAAGAATAGATAAAATTACAGTACATAAAAAGTATACCTGTGGTATTTGATTTTCATGAGGACAATAGGGTAACCTGTCTGGAAGCCCCACTACCCTCTCACCATCGGGAAGGCATCCATTCACATAGAATCCTTGGTAGACAGTTGATGTACCACATGGTGTGAGGGTGCTGGGCTTTTCACTTTACAGATACTTGCAAGGGTTAGTAAGATATTAACAGTGAAATGAAAAAGGTCAGTTTATTTCAGGGTCTTCTTCCAGGATAAAAAAGTACCCAATGTACAACTTGTAATACGTGTTACTAGTAAATTTTCAGTATAATTAGCAGTTGTTTATAACATTGTTTTATATAACAGTTCGTTACTTCAGCAAAGCAAATCAACTTGAGGTAATTCCCTCCAAAAATATAAAAAGAGCAAAAGATTGTAAGTGTGGGCAGGAAAGTAAAATAAACATACTGGATTTAGTTTGCATATTGACTTGTCATTTTTACTGTTTGTTTTAAAGGTTGAATTCATTCAAAATTACTTTGCATGTCAGAAGGTTTGTAAGCTTTCAGAATGAAAAATAGGTCATTTCTTCAATGTTCCATTATTGAGCTACTGAATTTTGTCAATAGGAAGATTTTCAAATTCAAATGTTTGAACATTTCATTTTATGCTTGCAATAAATACTGAGATATTATGAATAATCTCTGATTACTTTTAGCTTAATAGTAAATAACATCCCCCAGTTAGTGATTGAAAGTTCCTGGAGTAAACCACAGCTCATACAAGGAGAGTCCTTGAGCTCCTGGCTCTGGCGGTCAGACTGGGTTTACACTTCTGAGTGCCACAGGACATCTGCATAAGTTCATTCCATCAAGACTGGGAGAGGTAGCTGACTTATAAAAGAGATAGCTCACAGAAACAAATATGGAGAATGAGGCAAAGTGAGGAGAAAGAGGAATATGTTTGAGTCAAAAGATTAAGACAAAACTCCAGAAAAAGAAATGGAGATATACAATCTTTCTAATGCACTCATGTGTCATCATTATAGAATAAGCCTCTGTGATAAAACATAAGTCTGAAATTTGTTTTGATGGAAGGCAATTAGTCATGGATATTGTGTATCATTTCCAAGGTTTATGTGGGTGTGCGTGTGTACATGAATATTGTGAAATCTTGCTAAATTGACATTTTACTTTTAATTCACAAATTTCAAGATGTTTAACATTTCCAAATAAGACTCATTTTTATTGTCCCAAGGTCCCAAAAGAAATAAAATAACTGAAAATAATTGAATGCCTATCTCTCATATATTTTGATACCTCTAGCAAGGATTATAAGATGGAGTATTTGCACCCAGGTAAGTCTGGGTTAGTGGCAGCCTATTGCTTCTAAAACAGAAAATATCAAGTGGCGGTGGAGGCCATTTGGCTGGATACTTTTGGTGACAAAGAGAATATAAGTTGACGGTATTAAGTATAAATTGTTTTTTTTTTTTTTTTAAGTATAAATTGTTGACAACATGTTTATACTGATGGTTCTTGCTATCTGAGCGGCAAATTAAATGTGTAAGAACATGGTTCAAAATGACCAATGCAGATTCTTTGGTTTTGTCTTTGGACATTTAAGCTAGAGATGAAGGCTTTATCTATGATTGTCATTCAGTCACTAAGCCATGTCCAACACTTTGTGACTTTATAAACTGCAACACACTAGGCTTCCTTCACTATCTCCTGGAGTTTGCTCAGATTCACACCCATTGAGTTGGTGATGCCATCCAACCTTCTCATCCTCTGCTGCCCCCTTCTACTCTTTCCCCTAATCTTTCCCAGAACCAGAGTCACCTCTTCACATCAGGTGGCCAAAGTATTGGAGCTTCAGCTTCAGAATCAGTCCTTCCAATGAATATTCAGGTTTGATTTCCTTGAGGATTGACTGGTTTGATCTCCTAGCAGTCCAAGGGACTCTCAAAAGTTTTCTCCAGCACCACAGTTCGAAAGCTTCAATTCTTAGGCACTCAGACTTTTTTATATTCCATTTCTCACATCTGTACATGACAACTGGAAAACCATAGCTTTGACTATAGAGACATTTGTCAGCAAAGTGATGTATTTGCTTTCTAATACACTGCCTGGGTTGGCCATAGCTTTTCTTCCAAAGAGCAATCATCTTTTAATTTTGTGGCTGCAGTTATCATCCATAGTGATTTTGAAGCCCAAGAAAATAAAGTTTGTCATTGTCTCTGCTTTTTCCCTATTTATTTGTCTTGAAGTGATGGAAACAGATGCCATGATCTTAGTTTTTTGAATGTTCAGTTTTAAGCCAACTTTTTCACTCTCATCTTTCACCCTCATCAAGAGGCTCTTTAGTTTCTTTTCACTTTCTGCCATTAAGGTGGTGTCATCTGCATATTTGAAGTTGTTGGTATTTCTCCCTGCAGTTTTGATTCCAGTGTGTGAGTCTTCCAGCCCAACACGTCACATGATGTACTCTGCATATAAGTTAAATAAGCAGGGTGACAGTGTATAGCTTTGTCATACTCCTTCCCCAATTTTGAAACAGTCCATTGTTCCATGTCTGGTTCTGACTATTGCTTCTTGACCTGTATACAGGATTCTCAGGTGGCAGGTAAGGTAGTCTGGTATTCTCATCTCTTGAAGAATTTTTGTTTTTTGTGATCCACACAGTCAAAGGTTTTAGCATAATGAAGCAGAAGTAGATTTGTTTTTTAAATTTCTTTGCTTTTTCTATGATCCAGCAGATGTTGACAATTTGATCTCTGGCTCCTCTGCCTTTGCTAAATCAAGCTTTGTCTATAAATGGGTGTAGTAGTAATATCTATCTCACAGGTTGTTGTTAAAACCAAATGTGAAGTACATAGGACAATGTGGAGTATAATATGTACTGAATAAATGTTAGTAACAATTAGCAAAAGAATGAACGCTTATTAAACTCTTTAAAGAACCTCTTTTTCCCTGAATAATTCCATCAAATTACCTATAACCTGAAATTGCCTTATTACTCTTTCTTCTTCTTTTATAGTAATGACATCTGAACGTTAAAATAATCTGGTGACAGAGCATTTAAAGAAGAAATTAAGTTAAAATAGTATCCTTGGGGTGGTCTGTCATCCAAGATGATTAGCACCCTTAAAGAAAAGGAAATTTGATACAGATAAAGGGAATATCATGTGAAGACAGTGGAATAAGATAGCCAGCAACAGGCCAAGAAGAGAGGACTCAGAACAAAAGATTAACTTGATCTCAGACTTCTATTCTCTAGTATTGGACAAATTTAAAATTCTGTTGTTTAGGCCACCCAGTCTGGAATTTTTATGGCAGTCCTACCAAACTAGTACAACAGATAATTTTTTAAACTACTACTGAATGAGACACAGTTATAGGTCTTTTTTATTATTTTATTTTTACTGGAGTACAGTTGACTTACATTGTTGTGTTAATTTCAGATATGCAGCAAAGGGAATCAGTTATGCATATGCATCTATCCACTCTTTTTCTTATTCTTTTCCCATACAGCCCATTACAGAGTATTGAGTAGGTTTACCTGTGGTATACATACACTTTTATATACGCACTTACTCAGTTGCTCAGTCACGTCCAACTCTGTGACTCCATACACGGTAACCCACAAGGATCCTCCATGAGATTTCCCAGGAAAGAATACTGGAGTGGGATGCCATTTCCTACCCAGAGGATCTTCCCAACCCATATTGAACCCATATCTCCTGCATCTCCTGCCTTGGTAGGTGGATTCTTTATCACTGAGCCACCTTGGAAATTTTATATATAGTAGTGACTAAAAAGAATGAGTAAAGTAAATGATATACAAAGCCTAAGCTGGTGCATTCTTTGACATACACAAAAAATTATTTATAAGACAGACATCTTCTCTTGCTCATTCAACACCTTTCAAAATAGAAGTTGGTGGGAATGCAAACTAGTACAGCCACTATGGATAACAGTGTGGAGATTCCTTAAAAAACTGGAAATAGAACTGCCATACAACCCAGCAATCCCACTGCTGGGCATACACACCGAGGAAACCAGAATTGAAAGAGACACGTGTACCCCAATGTTCATCGCAGCACTGTTTATAATAGCCAGGACATGGAAGCAACCTAGATGCCCATCAGCAGATGAATGGATAAGAAAGCTGTGGTACGTATACACAATGGAGTATTACGCAGCCATTAAAAAGAATACATTTGAATCAGTTCTAATGAGGTGGATGTAACTGGAGCCTATTATACAGAGTGAAGTAAGCCAGAAAGAAAAACACCAATACAGTATACTAACGCATATATATGGAATTTAGAAAGATGGTAACGACAACCTTGTATGCGAGACAACAAAAGAGACACAGATGTATAGAATAGTCTTTTGGACTCTGTGGGAGAGGGAGAGGGTATGATTTGGGAAAATGGCATTAAAACATGTATCATATCATATAAGAAATGAATCACCAGTCCAGGTTAGATGCAGGATACAGGAAGCTTGGGGCTGGTGCACTGGGATGACCCAGAGGGATGGTATGGGGAGGGAGGTGGGAGGGGAGTTCAGGATGGGGAACACGTGTACAACTGTGGCGGATTCATGTTGATGTATGGCAAAACCAATACAATATTGTAAAGTAAAAAAAATAATAATAATAATTTAAAAATAATAATAATAAAAAAAAGAAGCTCTGATTAAGGGGGGACATGATGGCAGAGTAGGAAGATCTTGGGCTTGCCTCCTCCCACAGACAGACCAAAACGACAACTACATGTAGAACAACTGTCTCTAAGGATGACCTGAATGCCAGCAGAAAAAAATAGGATAAAAAAGAAGAAACCACATTGAAATAAGTGGGAGGGGCTGAGTTATGGTTGGTCAGGACCCACATGGCTTGTGCAGTGACCCACAGGAGAGGGGCAGCTCTTTCTAGGTACAATCACTTACGAGATACCGTGGTTAGGTTTTCAACATGTAAATTTGTTGGGAAAGCACCATTCTGACCAAAATATCTTGCTTAAAAAATCATTATCTGTTTGTTTTGCATGACCTTTTAGTTTGCTGAGGCTTGTTCCCAGCTCATAAAATTGGAAATACTAAATATCAACTGTATGTGCTTACAGTTACTTGGTTAGATTAACTTGGTAGCATGTTTTCTGTTTCCTAAACTAGGATAAGACCACAATCACTTTAAAATTTTTGCATTATTTAACATGGACACTTCTTTTCCAGAAAATAATTAATTTACTTTAATGATTTTTGTACAGGAAACAAGTAAACAAGAGCCAGTAGCTTCCCACAAATATACTATATATTGTGATATAATTCTATGGCAGAAATCATGCCTTCCTTTTAATTCCTATTCCAGCTATCCTATCCTAGGCACTATTTATAACCCTCCTGAACAATAATCAGTTTTTTAGCTCACTGCATTCAGTCTGTAAAGAAGAGAGACAGTATTTCTGCCATTAGTCCCTTGCAACTCACAGATTGTAAAGTCAGGATGTAGCAGCAGAGGATTGAAGGCATATTTAGGAGGTAAAATCAATAAGACTTGTTGATTGAATAGATGGAGTTGGCACAGATAAGGAAAAGTGTCAAGGATAACTCCAGCTTTAAAGGTGAAAACATTTACTGGATCATTTTCCATTCTCTGAAAGGAACCTCTTTTTTCCCTAAATGAACTGGAAGTTACTTTTGTACAAAGACTATAGCATAGATTTATTTAATCCCCTAAAGCTCTCTACTTATAATGGACACTCAACTAATGTTTAATTAATGAGTAATGCATTCAATGGGCTTCTCTGGTGGCTCAGTCCACAAAGAATCTGCCTGCAAATGCAGGAGATCCAAATTTCTGGTTTAAATCCCCAGAACCTATAAATATGTTACCTTACACGCAGAAAAGGCTTTGCAGATAATAAGGACCTTGAGATGGGAAAATTATCCTGTATGATAATCACCAGGTTCCTTAAAAGTGGAGAAGCAAGCAGAAAGGATAGAAGATGATGTGATTACAGAAGAGATCACAGTGATATGATTTGAGAACTCAACTCCATATTTAATAGCTTTGAAGATGGAGGAAGAGGGCCATGAACAAGGAATGTGAGCAGTTTCAAAAACCTGGAAAGGACAAGGAAACAGATTTTCACCTCCAGCATTCAGAAAGGAATTAAAGGAATTCCTTTAGTTTCAGATTTCTGAGCTACAGAACTACAAGAAAGTGCATTTGTGGGTGTTAGGTCATCAAGTTTGCAGTAATTTAGCTGTAGAAAACTAAGGCAGGGACAGATGAAATCTTCCAGTGATCGAAGCATTCTCCCTACAGTTAGTCAGTCATTTCAGTCTCATTGATAGTACCAAGATTTAAGTCCTTACTTTTCTGGCTTGTAGAACTATTATGACAAATATCCAAGAAATCACATGTCTTAATTTTAGTCTATTTTAGGTCTCAGAGTATTTAGGAAGCTACAGTTGACTGATATACATTTTACATTTATTATTCTTTCTCATGGCAGCACAGTGGGAAAAATAAAAATATGTGTAATTAATGAGAAAAACTCAGGAAAACAAATTTATGTGCTTTAAAAATGTAAGGTACATTCTGAATTAACTGAATAATATTCCATGATACATATTATAAATAAATAGTTTAGTATCACAATTCTTTTATAGCTGCAGCTGCTGCTGCTGCTAAGTCGCTTCAGTCGTGTCCCATCTGTGCGACCCCATAGATGGCAGCCCACCAGGCTCCCCTGTCCCTGGGATTCTCCAGGCAAGAATACTGGAGTGGGTTGCCATTTCCTTCTCCATCTTTTATAGCTAAGTACCTATATTTTGTTTGCATTTATTTATTCACATATCATTTTCAAAATTATTTGACTCTTAGAAATTTGAAGTTTTGAGATTTATAAAAATCACATAAAATAACTTTTAATATATTGACTGTAAGTATCCAAAGAAACTTACTGTCACAAGTTGATGCTCCAAAAACTGGAAATACAGATGTATGTATTACTTATTGCTTTGGAATTCATAAGAGATCATTTAAGAGATTGAATGTTAGGCCATCCTAATTTCCAATGGTATTTTTAGTCATCGGTTATGGAGATTTGCAAGACCTTAACTAGTGAAGAAATAGAAATCTGACAACCACCACATTCCTTACCTCTTTGTGATGCAGGTTTCTGGGGGATAAAGAAGGATTATTATACACATTGACTGAGTTGCAGAGGTCACTTTGTTGTCAGCCATTATACATTAGTGAATAAAGTTTGATTACTGTTCTTTTTTTTTTTTCTAATTTTATTTTATTTTTAAACTTTACATAATTGTATTAGTTTTGCCAAATATCAAAATGAATCTGCCACGGATTACTGTTCTGTATTAACTGATCTGGCCTCCTTTGCAATGTCTTGAACCTCTATCCATAGTTTTTCAGGCACTCTGTCTATCAGATCTAATCACACGAATCTATTTGTTACTTCCATTGTATAATTGTAAGGGATTTAAATTAGGTTATACCTGAATGGTCAAGTGGTTTTCCCTACTTTCTTCAATTTGAGTCTGAATTTGGCAATAAGGAGTTCATGATCTGAGCCAGTCAGCTCCTGGTCTTGTTTTTGCTGACTATATAGAGCTTCTGTATCTTTGGATGCAAAGAATATAATCAATCTAATATCAGTATTGACCATCTGGTGATGTCCATGTGTAAGGTCTTCTCTTGTGTTGTTGGAAGAGGGTGTTTGCTATGACCAGTGCAGTCTCTTGGAAAAACTCTGTTAGCCTTTGACCTGGTTCATTTTATACTCCAAGGCTAAATTGGCCTGTTACTCCAGGCATCTCTTGGCTTCCTACCTTTGCATTCCAGCCCCCTATAATGAAAAGGACATCTTTTTGGGGTGTTAGTTGTAGGAGGTCCCATAGGTCTTCATAGACTCATTCAACTTCAGCTTCTTCAGCATTACTGGTCAGGGCCTAGACTTGGATTACTGTGATATTGAATGGTTTACCTTGGAAACAAACAGATCATTCTGTAGTTTTTGAGACTGCATCCAAGTACTGAATTTCAGACACTTTTGGTTGACTATGATGGCTACTACATTTCTTCTAAGGGATTCTTTCCCACGGTAATAGATATAATGGCAATTTGAGTTAAATTCACCCATTCCAGTCCATTTTAGTTCACTGATTTTTAAAATGTTGATGTTCACTCTTTCCATCTCCTGTTTGACCACTTCCAATTTACCTTCATTCATGGACCTAACATTCAAGCTTCCTATGCAATATCATTATTTACACCATCGGACTTTATTTCCATCATCAGTCAAATCCACAATTGTAAGTCTTTATAAGTCACATCCTTACAAAATAGCTGAGAAAAGAAGAGAAGCTAAAGGCAAAAAAGAAAAGGAAAGATATATCCATCTGAATGCAGATTTCCAAATAATAGCAAGGAGAGATGAAAAAGCCTTCCTCAGAGATGAATGCAAAGAAATAGAGGAAAACAACAGAATGGGAAAGACTAGAGATCTCTTCAAGAAAATTAGAGATACCAAGGGAACATTTCATACAAAGATGGGCTCGATAAAGGACATAAATGGTATGGACCTAACAGAAGCAGAAGATATTAAGAAGAGGTGGCAAGAATACACAGAAGAACTGTACAAAAATATCTACATGACCCAGATAATCATGATGGTGTGATCACTGACCTAGAGCCAGACATTCTGGAATGTGAAGTCAAGTGGGCCTTAGGAAGCATCACTATGAACAAAAGCTCCTGGTGGTGATAGAATTCCAGTTGAGCTATTTCAAATCCTAAAAGATGATGCTGTGAAAGTGTTGCATTCAATATGCCAGCAAATTTGGAAAACTGAGCAGTGGGCATAGGACTGGAAAAGGTCAGTCTTCATTCCAATCCCTAAAAAAGGCAATGTCAAAGAATGTGCAAACTACCACACGATTGCACTCATCTCACATGCTAGCAAAGTAATGCTCAAAATTCTCCAGGCAAGGCTGCAACAGTACGTGAACAGCGAACTTCCAAATGTTGAAGCTGGATTTAGAAAAGGCAGAAGAACCAGTGATCAAATTGCCAACATCCAGTGAATCCTCAGAAAAGCAAGAGAGTTCCTGAAAAATATCTACTTCTGTGTTATTGAGTACGTCAAAGCCTTTGACTGTGTGGATCACAACAAACTGGAAAATTCTTCAATGATGAAATACCAGGTCACCTTATCTGCTGCCTGAGAAATCTGTATGCAGGTCAACAAGCAACATTTAGAACTGAACATGGAGCAACAGACTGGTTCCAAATTGGGAAGGAGTAAGTCAAGGTTGCATATTGTCACTCTGCTTATTTAATCTATATGCAGAGTACATCATGAGAAATGCTGGAATGGATGAAACACAAGCTGCAATGAAGATTGCCAGGATAAATATCAATAACCTCAGATATGCAGATGACACCACCCTTATGGCAGAAAGTGAAGAAGAACTAAAGAGACTCTTGATGAAAGTGAAAGATGAGAGTGAAAAGTTGGCTTGAAACTCAACATTCAGAAAACTGAGATCATGGCATCTAGTCCCATCACTTCATAGCAAATAGATGGGTAAACAATGGAAACAGTGAGAGACTTTATTTTCTTGGGCTCCAAAACCACTGCAGATAGTGACTGCATCCATGAAAGTAAAAGACTCTTGCTCCTTGGAAGAAAAGCTATGACCCACATAGACAGGATATTAAAAAGGAGGACATTACCTTGCTGAGAAAGTCTGTCTAGTCAAAGCTATAATTTTTCCACTAGTCATGTATGGATGTGGGAGTTGGACCATAAAGAAAGCTGAGCACCACAGAATTGATGCTTTTGAACTGTGGTGTTGGAGAAAACTCTTGAGACCCTTGAACTGCAAGATCAAACTAGTCAATCCTAAAGGAAATCAGTCCTGAATATTCATTGGAAGGACTGATATTGAAGCTGAAACTCCAATACTTTGGCCACCTGATGTGAAGAACCAACTCATTGGAATAGACCCTGATGCTGGGCAAGATTGAAGGCAGGAGGAGAAGGGGATGACAGAGGATGTGGTAGTTGGATGGCATCACTGACTCAATGGACATGAGACTGAGCAAGCTCCAGGAGCTGGTGATGGACAGGGCAGGGGTGGGTGGCTGGGGATGGCGTGCTGCAGTCCAGGGGCTGCAAAGAGTTGAACATGACTGAGTGACTGAGCTGAACTGAAACTGGTCTGGCATAAAAATTGAACTCTATAATCTAATAACAAGTAATTTTTTATTATAGATGTTAAACTGATATTGTGGAAGCCTTGCATAGTGTTATCTTTGGAGGAAACAACATAAAGTGTATATAATATTTCTAGCTTATTTCTTAAACTGCATGTGAATCTACAATAATCTATAATTTAAGAAAAATAGTTCATGAAAAAAGGAATTGGAGAAACACAGAGGCTTTATAGGATCTTGTTTAGGTATGACATTTCGAACTATCTGAATTTGACCGCTTATCCTCCCATTTCACAAGTTGTGTGTTGATGGAATGAAAAACAGCTGGAATCCAGAGATCACCTATGCAGAAACCCCACAAGGATAGCTTCTTGTAAATGGAGTAAAATCTTTTGTAAATGCATGTTTTGACTCAGCAAGTTAGCACACAGATGGCTAAATGAGAAGTTACTATATTTACAGAGGGACATCTGCTAAATTATATTTACGTGAATCTATAGAGTCAAGTTTTTTCTTTCCTCACAACCTGTGCCAAATTATTGCCAATGCTCTTCACTCCATTTAGCATCTCTGTGTGTTTCGCATGTTTCTGAGTTTTTATCATGAAGAGACTTATTGTTAAATATATAGAAACGATCTCCACAGATTTATTAAACTGAGGTAGATAAAGTACAGAGCCAGGACTGAGAATGGTTACTGTCCCCATGGTGTTGTCAACTGAACAATAACCCAGGCAGAGTCCAGGCTTCACGGCGTGTTTAGAGATGTGTACCTGCCTGTGTGTGGTGTGCCCGCCTCCTCAAATTTTATTGTCACTGAAGTAGAAATTTAGAGTCAGCAGAATTTTGAGTGGCTGAATGCCTGAAGATTTGAGGCATATAGATCTGGTTTTTTTTTTTTTTTTTTTTGAGCAATGATTCTGGATTATCAGAGAGTTAGAGAGAGGAAAGCCTGGCGTGCTATTGTTTTTCATATTGGATGCATGAAAGAAGCACAGCTGCAAGTTGAACCCAAACCAAGAACTTTCTTTCTCAAAGTAGTGGAAACTGTATCTCTGGCTAGCTAAGAAGGGATAGATTTAAAATGGAAAAAAAATGATACTTTCGTGTTCAAATTAACAAAGCAGAAATTCCATAACTAAGCAAACAGTCCTGAAATTTGTCTTATTTGCTATAGATATTTAACTAAAAAGTTGATATGTTTTTGTGGGCTTTTTTTTTTTTTTTTTTTTTGGTATTCTTAAATAAGTGAAGAGAAAATCGAATTCAATGATTCGAATTACTACGTAAAGACTCTTTATATGAAAAGTACCTTGATGAGCATTTTGATATTTCATTTTCTCCAGTGATTATCTTTTAAATGTTTGGATTTATTCAATTTATTTATTCAATTTGGGTTGGACCAGTTTATCTGTGTTCTAAAATACTCATCAGGTAATTCCAATATGATACGAGGTTTGGGGATCATTGATTTAGTTCTATTAATACCTTCAAAAGTATTTGTTACTGGCTTTGAATGTCATTTGACTGTATCATACAAAGTGATCTTGTGACAAAAGCCTACAACATACAGTTTCTTGGTTTGGTCCTGTTATGGAGTTATCATGAATGGAACATGTAGTTTCGTTTAGTGTGGAGAAAGATAGTGGCTATCTCCAGGTACATAAGACAACCGTAGTGGAATTTCCTACAAAGTAATAAAAAATATTACTATGTATTTCATTTTCTACACAAAACTTCTATTTTTACTAGCATAGTGATGAGTTTCTTTAAGGGGGTAATGAATGACAACAACAAAAAACCTGATTTATTTCTCTTGCTTCTGGTAAAGTCCAGGTCCAGTTCAGTTCAGTTTAGTCATTCAATCATGTCCAACTCTTTGTGACCCCATGGACTGCACGCCATGCTTCCTTGTCCATCACCAACTCCCTCAGATTACTCAGACTCATGTCCATCAAGTTGGTGATGCCATCCAACCATCTCATCCTCTGTCATCCCCTTGCCCTCCTACCTTCAATCTTTCCCAGCATCAGGGTCTTTTCCAATGAGCTGGTTCTTCACATCAGGTGGCCAAGTATTGGAGCTTCAGCTTCATCATCAGTCCTTCCAATGAATATTCAGGACTGATTTCCTTTAAGGTTGACCGGTTTGATCTAGCAGTCCAAGAGACCCTCAAGAGTTTACTCCAGCACCAAAATTCAAAAGCATCAATTCATTATCACTCAGCTGTCTTTATAGTCCAACTCTCACATCCATACATGACTACTGGAAAAACCATAGCTTTGACTAGATGGACCTTTGTTGGCAAAGTAATATATCTTCTTTTTAATATGCTGTCTAGGTTGGTCATAGCTTTTCTTCCAAGGAGCAAGTGCCTTTTAATTTCATGGCTGCAGTCACCATTTGCAGTGATTTTTGAACCCAAGAAAATAAAGTCACTGTTTCCATTGTTTACCCATCTATAGCAATTACTCTAGTCTTCTCAAGAGAGAAAATGGAACTGCATGCTTACAGTTACTATAAGTTGCAGACTTGATCAGGAAAGGCTAATAGTAGGTTAACTGATAGGTCAATAGAGAATCAAAAAGTTTTTACTACTACCCCAGACCAGTAAATTGCCAACAGTGGCCGGCCACAGTATACTGCTCCGCAGAAGTAGGTAACTCACAGAGAAATAGCCAGATGTCTGACCAAAGGCCGTGCAGCTGCCTGCTTTAGCCCGAAAAGGTGAGTGTTTTATCCTTTCCTTCAACATGGCAAATCTTATGTGAGTTCCTTTCATTGGTGGCATCTAATAAGAATTCTTCTGACAAGAGATGCTGGGAAATGAAGTTTCCAATTTTCTGTTCCTGTGAAACAGGAAGAAACTGCTAAAGCAAAAACTGCATCAGGCAAAGAGGACTTTATTCAAGTCTATTTTAGGAAAGGAAAGAAACTAGAGCTCTGTCTGAATTCACCTCCACTGAAAACAAGGGTGGGAGTATCTGTTATGAACATAACTACATGGAAGGCTTCCCTTGTGGCTCAGCTGGCAAAGAAGCCGCCTGCAATGCTGGAGACCTGGGTTCTATCCCTGGGTTGGGAAGATTCCCTAGAGAAGGGAAAGGCTACCCACTCCAGTATTCTGGCCTGGAGAATTCCATGGACTGAAGTCCATAGGGTCACAAAGAGTGGAACTTGACTAAGAGACTTTCACTGTCGCTTTAACTAGATGGAACACATTGTACAGTGTATGTTGGAACAGATATAGTCAAGGCAAAGTCATTATCAACCTTTTTTGAATACTATTACAGGCAATTACTGTCAGATTCCACTTTAAATAGAGAAGTGTTTTGAGAACACATAATTAAAATCTTTTCATTTCAAAGGTGGCACTAGCCCTAGGTTTGAATTCTAACTCCATTATTTAGTAACTTGTGTTAAGGCACTTAACATTTTTGAATCTCTCTCTCTCTTTTTTAATACACATTGTCAATAAGATTAAATAAAAATATATGGAAAAATGTCTGGAACACAATTGGTCCCAGCTAAAAACTACTTTTTATTCTTTTTTCTATTTTCATGGAAAATGCAAGTTATAATGGTTTTGAAGGGTAAATATAATTTTAATGTGAATTGAGTTTTCTATTTAAATAATAGTTTAGATTCTACTTTTTTCAGTTGAGGTTTAATCAAGAAAAGAAAAATCTGCTCAAAGGTTGGTAATTTTGGTTGCATTCTCCTTTTTATTGATTTTTATCACCCTTTGCAGATTTAGAATATTATTTTTTCTGGTACCATATGTTCAAAAGTTGAATTTGTTAAGTGTGGAATATTAATAGGTTATTATTCTCCACAAGAGAAACAAAACATCTAGATATTGAGTGCCTTTTCATTGGGATAACAAATGCTGAAGTTTTTAAATAAAAATACTTAAATTTAACCTACTCATTCTTTGAGTTAAATCCAATATAATTCTGTCAGGGAAAAACTGTCACTTACCCCAAATATGCTGCTGCTGCTGATGCTAAGTCACTTCAGTCGTGTCCAACTCTGTGCGACCCCATAGATGGCAGCCACCAGGCTCCCCCGTCCCCTGGGATTCTACAGTCAAGAACATTGGAGTGGGTTGCCATTTCCTTCTCCAATGCATGAAAGTGAAAAGTGAAAGTGAAGTCGCTCAGTCGTGTCCAACTCTTCTTGACACCATGGAATGCAGCCTACCAGGCTCCTCCGTCCATGGGATTTTCCAGGCAAGAGTACTGGAGTGGGGTGTCATTGCCTTCTCCCCTCAAATATGTGCTTTCTTTAATTATAAATAATAGATTCAGAGTGTAAATTAAAAATAAAATTCTTTTCAAACAACGTTAAATTTGATAAGCTTATCTGCAATGCAGATACCAGGAGTTTTGCAACGGGTGGACTGAAAAGACTGAGGCATATTTGTAGAATGGTGAATAATGCAGTATAGCCTGAAGAGGGAGTGCTGGTAGTGGGTTGAGGGGGTTTGGCTGGAAGAGTAGAGCTGAGCTAGAATATGGGGATCCTAGAGTGTCTTGCTAGGAGTTTACACAGAAACACTTACAATATGTTAGATATTTCAGGAGATCTGAGGCTTAAAATAAGCAAAGGTGGGAAATACCAGACTTGAGGGGAAAAGATACCTACTAGGAAACTGTTCCTTCCCAGATCCTGTACCTCTTTCTCCAATACTGTCTTCCTTTTGCTACTGTTGCAGTTTAGTGTTGTACTGAAGCTATAACTCCTGCTTCACCCCTGGATTTTATCCTTTCTTGCTTCAGTCTGTTTCTGTTCTGGTGATGCTCTTTCCCTGGTTATTTTGATGAGAGTTGAGGGAGTAAATTTCTCAAAGGAAATATTTTGCATGAGAGGAGAAAATTACTGTCATCCTGGTAGAGTAATATGAGAGTGGTCACAGGAAGCAAGCACACACTTTAGTGGCTGTTCAGGTTATTCTGTGTCCCTAAAGCCAATACAATATTGTAAAGTAAAAATATATATATAATAATAATTAAAAAAAGGAAAAAAAAAGTACTATTCGGGAAAAGCAAGCTTTACAATGATTAATTATAAATCACAGAAGATGAGACTTTAAATCTTAACTGATTTTATGTTGGCTGTACAGAAAAGACCCTAATGCTGGGAAAGATTGAGGGCAGGAGGAGAAGGGTTCGACAGAGGATGAGATGGTTGGATGGCATCATCGACTCAGTGGATATGA
Organism: Bos taurus; assembly: GCF_002263795.3. Taxonomy (NCBI): domain Eukaryota; kingdom Metazoa; phylum Chordata; class Mammalia; order Artiodactyla; family Bovidae; genus Bos; species Bos taurus. Next base: position 21,334,646 of record NC_037356.1, read on the forward strand.
GTTTGAGCAAGCTCCGGGAGATGGTGAAGTACAGGGTAGCCTGGCATGCTGCAGTCCATTGGCTTGCAAAGAACTGGACACGACTGAGCAACTGAACAATAATAACAATAGAGTAATCCTAGAAGATAAATTCAAAATTACATGGTCAAATAACATAACTATATCTCAATACAGTGCATGTGATTAAGGTACATGAATTAGAAAATTGAAAAAGTAATTCTCATTTCTGTTTTTCTTGAATGCTTTTTTCCCCTCTGTAATGTGTATAGGCAACATCAGCAACCTGAAGAGGATTCATACATCAATAGCATAAAAGAAAAAGTAAAGGGACATGCATTTGTTTATACTAAGGGAGTGTTTCGCCAAAAGTTTTCAGTTTCATCTCAGGTTCGAAGGATTTGTTAACAAAAGAAACCACTCATTATACACAATTAAACAATTTCACATTTAAGTAGAAAATGATCATTAAATGGAAAGAGAAATAAAATAGCAGATACATCACCAAACTGGGTTTTGACCAACATCCAGACTCAAACAGCGCTAGGAAGTCCGGTTTCACAGCAAGTCTGGAGTCCCAACTGGGAAAAGGTCCCAGATGGTGCATCCGCTCTGTGGGTGTGACTTCAGAATTTCAGTTTGAGGGTTCCTACTTATAATCCCAGGCTACAAACTGATACCATCATCAGTCTGCAAGAAAATTGCAGCTCTGGTTTCATGTTTAATGCTGTTTCTTTTAGCTTGTGAATGTTGTTATTCTCCAGGCTCAGGAGATTGGTCAGATCTCCAGGGCTCAGGAGAGTTCCAAGACCACTCTATCTTATCTATGATAATACCCAACTGGCTGGTAACAGTCAGTGCCCATGCAGGCAGGCACATAGCCAGGCAGGTCAGAAGCATGGTCAGAGGTCTGCTCTGCTTTCTTTGTCTACTGAAGCCTGAACAAGTCTTCAATTTTAATTACCCTAAAAAGAAGGAAAAAAAAAACAAAAATGATGTGATAATGCCTTTAGTTGCTGTTGGTGGTGCTGTTGTTTAGTCGCTAAGTCATATCCAACTGTTTGCAACCCCACGTACTGCAGGACATCAGGCTCCTCTTTCCTCTACTATCTCCTGGAGTTTGCTCAAATTAATGTCCACTGAGTCAGTGATGCCATCTAACCACCTCATAATGTTTATTAGGAATGTCAAAGATAGGGCCTGGAAACCATTTGACTTTCATCTCAGAAAGTTTTTAAATACAAAAGACTGAGAAACCATCCTAGAAAAGCATGCTTGGAGTAGGTAGAATTCTAAGACTACTTCCAATGAATATAATCCCCTTCCCTTGAGAGTGGGCTGAATCTGTGACTTCCTTCAAGCCAGTAGAATATGGCAAAGATGATGGGGTAGTCCTTCTGTGATTTTAGGTGACTGAAAGGAGAGATTCTCCCATTGGCCTTAGACAAGCAAGATAATATTTATTCTCAGAACCATGTCAAACATTGAGTAAGTGCTATTTGTGTTTGTTAAATAAAGACAGAATAGATTACTCAAAATATATTTCAAAAGCTTTAGGTTTCCTTTTCTATTTTTAGTTCTTGTCTGCTCATAAATTGGTTTCTTTGGTCACAAACAAGTATGAACTTTGGTAGATTATTTAGGCATTTTTCCCTTCAAGTTTTCTGTTTTTCATATTATGTTCACAGCTATTCTTGTTCAGGTTATTGTGGGATATGATGCATGGGAATGGATAATATATTGTGTCTTCATTTTAGTAGACTTTTAAGCTCTGGATTACTCATAATGATTAGTTGCACTACCAACATTTGTTAGATAATTGGCAGCAGCGATTAATTTTGTATCAGTGAGTTTTTTAACTGGAAAAAGATGATTTTCAGAATTCCATTGTGCACTGCCATTTGATGAAAAGTGTCATAGATTTTTTATCTGATTAACCCACTTTTTCAAAACAAATCTCACTAGAGGAATTTAGCGTTGGCAGTTTTAAGGGATATGCTTGTCAACTCCTTTGTGGTCACAATTCAAAGCCATGGAAAGGTGTGTTCTGAAATATTAAACATTTGACAATAGTCAGACGATTGTAAAGGGGGTAGAAACATTTCCACCCTGATTCTTCCTTACTATTTGCTTTGTCTCTACTGAGCTTTAGAAAAGTAAGCTGAGAGCTGGCTCTGGGCAAAATGTCAAGTTCAAAATCTGCAGTCTGTCATTCAGAGCCTCCACATTTTGTCCATTCTCTACCTTTCAATCCCAAGTCTGGTTATACTCTCATGCCGCAGGTGTTTTTCTTCTTTTTTTGTCTTATCCCCTTTCAGGTTATCCTCTGAAAGCTTGTTCCCGTTTCTTGCCTCTGGCTCTTTGCTCAAATTGTTACTTCTGTCTAGAATATTTCTTTGCCTCTGTATAAGTTCACGCATTTTCTCCCATATCATTTGCATTTATACTCTATAAGATGCCTTTCCATGTATACCAAGAGTTTTCGTATGTCTCTCTTACTTTTCCACAATATATTTTCCATTTATATTATAACCTTTATCATGATCTTTGAATCAAATAGTTTATTTACACGGAGTTAATTTATTTTGTTGGGAACTCCTGAGGTTCTCTACCTATTACTATTATCTACAATAATACTGTATACAATATTTTGTAAAGAGTATATATTACATCATGTTTGTGAATTGAACCATGTTGAAATTATTAATTACTGTTGGTAAATTACTAATTACTTTTGGTTTGAAGGCTTGAAATTATGTATAATTTTAATCTTTATTATGGACATGTTGACTTCAACATGTAAGAAGCAAATAAATCAATTACATTAAAGAGATAATGATGTGAAAGTAGACAATAAACTAGAAATGCAATATAAGCACCAGTTTTTGAAATTTCATTTTTTTCTCCATTTTTAGAAGCTTTCTCTCTTTTTGTCCACTCTTCTGGCCAGATTCCACATCTTGAATTTTTTCTTACTTTATTTACTCAACTGTTAACATTTGCCTTAGCTGTTTCTTAATATGATAATGTAACCTTTACTTGGAAATCTATGTCTATATTTTTAATTTAAATAACTTATTTAACATTTAAGAGTCCACTGGTATTTCAACGCATACTTGCTTCTGTTAACCAAAAGGGGAACAGCACTGTAATAATCAAAATAAAAGAATAATATATGATATTTGAAAAATGCAGACGTGCTTAAAGGGCAGGAAATTTGTGGTAATAGCTGTTGGAACATAAGCTTTATGATCAGAGTATGAGATAAGCTGTGATGTTTAAAAATATACGAGATGAAGCTGAGTGAAAGTCATTGAAGAATTTTTTTAATCTATTTTTCTCTAGGTTTTTGCTGATATTCTACCTTTTTATAGGGCTTGTGAGATTGCATTCTCAAGTTAGCCTATAGCATTTAAGTTTTAGCTTCATAACTATATTCTACATTCATGTTACCCCTGTGACCTAAACCCAAATTACCATCACTTTGAAATGCTAATAACAATACATAACTACTTGATAGAGTTGTTGAAAGATTCAGATAAAATAGATTGCGTTAAGCCCTTAGCCCACAACAAACACAATATATATGCTTTGTAAATGTTTATAAAAATATGATTATATTTTTAATCATTGCATTGGGCATCTTCTTATATGTTGTCAAAGTTATTTCCCTAGATTCTAAAGTAAGGGGAAAACGGTTATTTAGGTAAACTATCTTTTATCATTCTAGGGAGCAAGTGAAGCCTTTAAAACATGTGACTATAATTTTCTGTATTTTACCAGATGTAATTTATGGATTTCCAAGAAAAATCTTTTTTAATTTATATTGGAGCCTAGTTGATTAACAATGCTGTGTTAGTTTCAGGTGTACAGCAGAGTGATTTAATTATAATAGAAAAATATATACTTTTTAATACAACTTAAATAATTTAGACTACTTTATTTTTCTCTTTTTCACCTTACATTATTTTTGCACTATATTTGTTTTTTTATAATGGTTGCAATCAGTGTACAAAGCTGAGGAAATAGAGCAGAAATGGAGACCAATCCCTCACTGCACATTATATAATTTATTTTAGCAATAAGTTTGGGCAAATAGAAAATGGAAACTAGAGAATAAACCATATTTGGGTTTCTTATTAATTTATTTTATATATCTGAGATATTTTCTTCACCATTACTAAAGTTTGCTCCACAAATTGAAAAGTTAAAAAATTGAAAAGTTAAAAAATTGACTCCACAAATTGAAAAGTTAAAAAATACATCTTCAACACTTACTAGCCTTAGGATTTTGGCCTCTGTACTTCAGATGCAGAGCCATCCTGATTGTGATAAGTATAGTAATTATACCTCCTTCACAGACTTGTTGAAATGGTTAAGTATGATACTAATGTGAAAAACATGCATGATCTCAGAGAAGTCACCATATATGTTTCCCTGTAATTGTTGTTGTTATACAAAAGAGATATGCAAGTCCCCCCAAAATGGATGGAGAAAAATATTTTCTTAAAAAACTTATTGTTATAAGAATTATAGGTAAAATATTTCTTTTGGAGCTAAGTTCTGGGAAAGAAACTTCTCTAGGAACATACATGTCTTTTCTAATGTGTCTTTTTTTACTTTGCCATTAAAAAACATCCAAATAAAAGCCACATTTGTGTTGGCAACTATGTGAAATTTTAGGACCAGTTTATTCTTGTTATAGCCTCTCATTCCTTTATTCTAAATATAAATGTGTAGTTCCAAAAGTCCTGGATTTTTTTAGCTCTTACAAAAAGTTTACTGTTATAAGTATTCATACTGTTCATTTGTCAAACATATATTGAATACTGCTATATACAGAATTTTGTACTAGGTATCTGGTGGTTCAATTCAATGATTTAAAAAAGTTACCAAAAAAAATCAGACAAAACAAAATTTCTACATTCAGAGATTATGGTCTTATCAAGGAAATGAGCATTAATTAATAATCAGATAAATATATGTAAATTTTCAATATTAATTACCAAAGACAAATACAGGGGGCTATAGGATCACTTACCCGGATAAATAGTCTACGTAAGGAATCAAAGAAATGGTGTTGGTGTAAACATTCCAGGAGACACCACTCTCTATTATGGTTTTATTTTTCTTTCTAAACCTGAAGAGTTGGCTGCTCCAAGGAAATGAAGAGAGAATAAAAACTACTCGTTTCCTGAGAGGCAGGGGAAAAACAAAAAGATGACTGAGCTAAAAATTTGAAGGAAAAAAAAAATGGGTCAGCAAAGCAAATGTGTGTATGTGTGTGTTTGTATTTGTAGCCATTATGTGATTTGTAAGTAAGGTGTGGGTAGACATGTCAAGTTCACACTCTGAAAGTCATTTTGATGGAAACCATGAAAACAATGAATTCTCCTCAGTAGAGGAATAATCAGAAAAATTCCTGAGTATTTCTAGGTATAGAAATACCTAGAAAAATTCTTAGGTATATCCTAGTTGTGGGATATAATATAGCTTATAAGAATATTAACAAGATACCATTGACTTATATATAGGAATACTATTATCATTTTAGTGAGAATCAAAAATGCAGCAAAATATCTATGATATAACCACAATTATATAAAGCAGTAGAAAATCTTATGTGTTTATATATGGGTACATGGATATGTATGGGCTTTCCAGGCGGCAGAGTGGTACAGAATATGCCTGCCAATGCAGGAGATGCAGGAAATGTGGGTTTGATCCCTGTGTCTGGAAGACCTCATAGAGAAGAAAATGGCAATCTGCTCCAGGATTTTTGCCTGGAAAGTTCCACAAACAGAGGAGCCTGGTGGGCTACAGTCCATGGGTGGCAGGCAGAGTCAGACACTGCTGAGTGACTAAGCACACACACACACACACACACACACACAAGCATGGATAAGTATGTGCATATTGTTTGTAAGTGATCATATGAACATGGAAAGTAAGAAAATTTGATACATAATAGCAGATTTCATGGAGAAGGCAATAGGACCCCACTCAAGTACTCTTACCTGGAAAATCACATGGACGGAGGAGCCTGGTGGGCTGCAGTCTATGCAGTCGCCAAGAGTCGGATACGACTGAGCGACTTCACTTTCACTTTTCACTTTCATGCATTGGAGAAGGAAATGGCAACCCACTCCAGTGTTCTTGCCTAGAGAATCCCAGGGATGGGGGAGCCTGGTGGGCTGCCATCTATGGGGTCTCACAGAGTCAGACATGACTGAAGTGACTTAGCAGTAGCAGCAGATTTCAATGGGTTACCTGAGGACATACACAACTGATGTGTGTGTGGAAAGGAATAAGAGGATGAGGGAAGAAATTCACAAGAGCTATAAAGAAAAATGGGGCTTCTTAGTTGGTACGAAAGGTAAAGAACCTGCTTGCCAATGCAGGAGATGCAGGAGGTATGGGTTCGATCCCTGGGTTGGAAAGATTCCCTGTAGGAGGGCATGGCATCCTGCTCTAGTCTTCTTGTCTGGAGAATCCCTTGGACAGAAGAACCTTGTGGTATACAGTCCATAGGACTGCAAAGAGTTGGACATGACTGAAGCAACTTAGCAGGCATGTACATAAAAATACTTTGTTACAAAAAATTATTTGTACTTCAATTTCTTTATACTTTAGTACACATATATGTGTGTGTCTGTGTGTTTGCATGCATAAAGAAACTATAGTTTATTAAAGAAAGGAAAAAGAAATAATCTGGTAAGAGTGTAGAACACTCATTTGAAAAGTTAGAATGATTAACAGGGAATTTACTTAAGAAGCTATTACAGTAATCCAGGCTGGAAGTGGTGTTTGCTTTAATTAGGAAGTTGGTGGTACAGTTGGAAAGAAGTGGACAAAACAGTTAAAGTTTATGAAGTAAAATCAACAAGACTCAGTACTGAGTTACTTTGCCAACAAAGGTCCGTCTAGTCAAGGCCATGGTTTTTCCAGTGGTCCTGTATGGATGTGAGAGTTGGACTGTGAAGAAAGCTGAGTGCCAAAGAATTAATGCTTGTGAACTGTGGTGTTGGAGAAGACTCTTGAGAGTCCCTTGGACTATAAGAAGATCCAACCAGTCCATCCTAAAGGAGATCAGTCCTGGGTGTTCTTTGGAAGGAATGATGCTGAAGCTGAAACTCCAGTATTTTGGCCACCTCATGCAGAGTTGACTCACTGGAAAAGACTCTGATGCTGGGAAGCATTGGGGGCAGGAGGAGAAGGGGACAACAGAGGATGAGATGGCTGGATGGCATCACTGACTCAATGGACGTGAGTCTGAGTGAACTCTGGGAGCTGGTGATGGACAGGGAGGCCTGGTGTGCTTCGAGTCATGGGGTATCAAAGAGTCGGACACGACTGAGCGACTGAACTGAACTGAACTGAACCCTAATAATAATGAGCTTGAAGTTAAATATTAAAATCCCAAGTAGCAGACAAATATGAGTTTAATGATGCTTCAAGGTGTCCATGACTGCCTATTTGAGGATCATTTCCAACTCCTATCCAAGCTGGAAGTCGCTCTTATTCCTGCAATGAGCCAACTACAAACCATCATAACCTCTACCCACCATGGCACCTTCAAAGTCTGTTTTGGAAATACACAGGCATCTGGATAGGGACAAAAGCACAGAACAGACGGCGTCTTTCAGAGAAAGATGAACAGACATCAACGGAAATGGAAGATGTCATTCACACATGATTATTGTCAGGTTTTTATCTTCCTAGGCATATTTAACAACAACAAAAAAGTCTTAAATTTGAGCTGGTGATTAGGCTACAATCGAAGATTGAGGAAATGCTGACAAAGGTGTAATTTTTAATACACTTCTTGGTAAACAACTTGGTGAAGAGCGCTGTCCTTTAATCAAAATAAGGTGCGGGACAAGAACAGCAGAGTCCAAAGTGGGTAATCAGACAGGCAAGACGCATGTCCCTCAGGCATTCTATCGGCCATATTAACTTCTTCTAAGGGAGAAAGTGTAAAGTAACATTAGAAACCGTACAATTAAGTTTGTAGTGTGCAATTAGGTGTAAGTTAACTCCATGTCAACTGCATATATCTAATATACTATGATCAGAAGGATAAAATTTATTATAATATGCATTTATAAGCAAAAATCTTATATCTTTTTTTTCATATTGTGTAATTTGCTGTGTTTAGTGGGGCTTATACAGTGTAGGTCCCTTTATATAAAGTATCCACTCTATATTAAATGATCAATGTTTTTTCTTTTTAGAATGAGCTAGGTATAAATGCAGGATGGTAAAGCAGTAGCAGCTTACTTTGGCAGCTTACTTCTCTTGAAACTTTCTGATGAAAAAAAATTTTTCCTGTGACAGTTGAATCCATATTTCATAATGCACACTGCTTATGCTTATACATCAGTATATCATGGTTCATAGAAGATATGCTGTTTGATTTGATACTGATTTCCAATTCCAATTCACTGCAAACCAAGTGAAATTTCTTAACCAGCAGGGCCAAGGGAAGAATTTCTGATTTATGCATTTGAAGTTTTTGCTTTGTACTTTTCTTGCGAGGATGTTCTCTGCTGGTGTCACATTATTTTTGTTAATAGTGGAATATTTGCAGTCTATGCTTAGCACTTTCATTCTGCATTTGAGAGACATTTGCTATAATATTATCTGCTGTTTTATTTGCTTGTTGTGAGATGAATTGGGTGGGACAGGGACTTTGGTGCCTTCACTCTCATTCTAGTTCTCAGATCAATTTAAAATATAATGTGTGATGTCCACATGGCCCAGTTTAGTTATTTGTTCCAGGGACTTAGCATTTGTCTACCAGTACCAGTACCTTATTGCAAAATTCAGACTTAAATGGAAGAAAATAGGGAAAACCACTAGACCATTCAGGTATGGCCTAAATCAAATCCCTTATGATTATACAGTGGAAGTGACAAATATATTCCAGGGATTAGCTCTGATAGACAGAGTGGCTGAAGAACTATGGATGGAGGTTCATGACATTGTACAGGACGCAATGATCAAGACCATCCCCCCAAAAAATAAATTCAAAAAGGCCAACTGGTTGTCTGAGGAGGCCTTACAAATAGGTGACAAAAGAAGAGAAGCTAGAGCCAAAGGAGAAAAGAAAAGATATATCCATTTGAACGCAGAGTTCCAAAGAATATCAAGGAGAGATGAGAAAGCCTTCCTCAGTGATCATTGCAAAGAAATAGAAGAAAATAATAGAATGGGAAAGTCTAGAGATCTCTTCAAGAAAATTAGAGATATAAAGGGAACATTTCATGCAAAGATGGGCTCAATAAAGGACAGAAATGATATGGACCTAACAGAAGCAGAGAATATTAAGAAGAGGTGGCAAGAATACACAGAAGAACTATGCAAAAAAGAGCTTCACAACCCAGATAATCATGATGGTGTGATCACTCACTTAGAGCCAGACATCCTGGAATGTGAAGTCAAGGGGGCCTTAGGAAGCATCACTACAAACAAAGCTAGTGGAGGTGATGGAATTCCAGTTGAGGTATTTCAAATCCTAAGAGATGATGCTGTGAAAATGTTGCACTCAATATGCCAGCAAATTTGGAAAACTCAGCAGTGGCCACAGGACTGGAAAAATCAGTCTTCATTCCAATCCCAAAGAAAGACAATGCCAAAGAATGTTCAAACTACTGCACAATTGCACTCATCTCACATGCTAGCAAAGTAATGCTCAAAATTCTCCAAGCCAGGCTTCAACAGTACATGAAACATGAACTTCCAGATGTTCAAGCTGGATTTAGAAAAGGCAGATGAATGAGAGATCAAATTGCCATCATATGTTGGATCATCAAAAAAGCAAGGGAGTTCCAGAAAAAACTTCTACTTTTTCTTTATTGACTATGCCAAAGGCTTTGACTGTGTGGATCACAACTAACTTTGGAAAAGTCTTAAAGAGATGGGAATATCAGTCCACCTGACCTGCCTCTTGAGAAATCTATATGCAAGAGAAATCTGTTTGCAGGTCAAGAAGCAACAGTTAGAACTAGACATGGAACAAGAGACTGGCTCCAAATCAGGAAAGGAGTATATCAAGGCTGTATATTGTTACCCTGCTTATTTAACTTACATGCAGAGTACATCATACAAAATGCTTGGCTGGATGAAGCACAAGCTGGAATCAAGATTGTCGGGAGAAATATCAATAACCACAGATACACAGATAACACTACCCTTATGGCAGAAAGTGAAGAAGAACTAAAGAGCCTCTTGATGAAAATGAAAGAGGAGAGTGAAAAACTGGCTTAAAACTCAACATTCGGAAAACAAAGATCATGGCATCCGGTCCCATCACTTCATGAGAAATAGATGGGGAAACAGTGGAAACAGTGGCAGACTTTATTTTTCTGAGCTCCAAAATCACTGCAGATGGTGACTGCAGGTATGAAACTAAAAGATGCTTGCTCCTTGGTAGAAAAGGTACAACCAACCTAGGCATCATATTAAAAAGCAGAGACATTATTTTGCCAACAAAGGTCCATCTAGTCAAAGCTAGGGTTTTTCCAGTAGTCATGTATGGATGTGAGAGTTGGACTATAAAGAAAGCTGAGCCCCAAAGAATTGATACTTTTGAACTGTGGTGTTGGAGGAGACTCTGGAGAGTCTCTTGGACTCCAAAGAGTTACAACCAATCAATCCTAAAGGAAATCAGTCCTGAATATTCTTTGGCAGGACTGACACTGAAATGAAACTCCAATACTTTGGCCACTTCATGTGAAGAGTTGACTCATTGGAAAAGACTCTGATGCTGGGAGGGATTGGGGGCAGGAGGAGAAGGGGACAACAGAGGATAAGATGGTTAAATGGCATCACCAACTCAATGGACTTGAGTTTGAACAAGCTCCAGGAACTGGTGATGGACAGGGAAGACTGGTGTGCTGTAGTCGATGAGGTTCAAAGATTCAGACACAACCAAACAGCTGAACTGAACCAAACTGGTCAGTATTTAGGGACTTCTCTGGTGGGTCAGAGAATAAAGAATCCACCTGCAGTGTGGGAGACCTTGGTTCGATCCCTGGGTTGGGAAGATCCCCTGGAGATGGGAATGGGCTACCCACTCCAGTATTGTGACCTGAAGAATTCCATAGACTGAGATAGTCCATAGTCCATGGGCTTACAAAGAGCTGGACATGACTAAGCAACTTTCACTGGTGGCTCAGTGGTAAAAAACCTGCCTGCCAATGCAGGAGACCCAGGTTCAATTCGTGTATTGGGAAAATCCCGGAGAAGGAAATGGCAACCCACGCTAGTATTCTTGCCTTGGAAATCCCATGGACAGAGGAGCTGGCGGACTACAGTCCATGGAGTTGCAGAGTCAGACACAATTTAGTGACTAAACAGCAGCAACCAGTATATTAGATGAGCCTAGTGATTCTGGAGGTTGGCTCCTTTCAAGTTTTCAATGTGACGACAGACCTGAAGCCCTTCTGAAGATCCTCTGTTCTCTTCAATTGCCACTATCCCATCTTACATTGATAAATGTTTCTCCTTAAGGAAACCTAAGATCCTATACTGAGTGGCCTTTCCTCTTCCCTGGAAGCTTGTCTTGACCCTTAGATGGTATGTGTAATCTGTGAGGATGGTGTTTCCTCCAGGCTCTAAACCTTCCTCAGCCTTACCCCAGAGCCTAGCTCTCACCAGTTGTCTGAAGAATCATCCTGCTTGATGTTATCTCTTTATACATTCTCCTTATTCAAATAACTTTCTCTCCTCTGATTACCCAAATCTCAATTGTGCATCAGTAAATATCCAGAGGGCAGATATCTTTATGTCAGTCAGTTTCCTCTGCTTGGGAAACAATACTTCAGAATGTGTACTTCTAGTATATTTTTCTGATCTATACAAATTTCCATTTTTTTGTTCCCCAACCATAATTCTATCCTCACAACATAAGTCTCTATGTATGCCATGAATATGCAATATTATCTCAGTATACAGGCTGTTAACTATTAGAAGTAACAAAGCAGAGTTGCAATTTCTTTGCTGAGCCATAAGACATAGCAGGAAAGGAGCCCCAGGGGTTTTTGTTAGTGCCAACAAAATGTCATTTAAAACAGTGGCCTCTGGGAGTATTTACATAGTTTTCCAAAAGAAACATTTATTAAACATCTAATAATTTACTGATTTGAATCTCTGCAGCAACATTTTGTACAGAACCAGTTTATTTCAACATATATATTCCTTGCAAGTTATCAACGGGGAGGAGAAGGATCAAGTCCCATTATTTCTATAGAGCTTTTTCATTAGAGCAGTTCTGAGTGGATCCAAACTCTGATATTGAGGGATTACTGAGCGATTTAGAATTAAAGTACAGGTCCTGAGAGACTGACTGAATTCAAGAGGGAAATTGAGAAAACAGGATTCCACTAAATCTATTAGTTTCTCTACCTCAGGCCAGAGGAGAGAAATGTGAAGCTATTATCTAGCAGCATGCCGGTTAGAGAGGTCTTGTAGAGGTAAAGAGAATGAAATCAGATTTAAAAGAATTCCTGCAGGATAAATATGTTTACAAAGCAAGACAACAGCAACATCAAGTGTTATTTTCCCTGACGTTTAGTCAGGAAACATTAAACTATCCTGGATTGTGATCCTCAGAAAGCATATTATCCTATATTAGTTACTTGTAATAGTTTTTGTTTGTTTGTTTTTTGTTTTTTACAATAAACACAGTGCCAGACATGATTGTGTGTTGTTCTCAGTGGGCACATTTATTTTGAAGAGCTCTTGAGTGCTCACCGATATCACAAGAAAATTTTATTTTCACATTTTCCAACTTACAGATCTTGTGGGAAATGAGAGACTATTTCCAGGATCATATTGATACATAATTTATCTGGAGAGGAATGCCAACCTGACTTTTCAAGCAAAAGTTTTGTGTTTTGGAGGGGAGAAAGAGCTGGAAACTGTTTTCTTATTTTCACAAATGTCTTATCTTATATAAATAAAATGAATATCCAGCTTTGATTCACCAATAGGAAAGAATAAAAAAGAAGAAAAGTACATTTTTTTCCTTTTTAAAAAAATTTCACATTATTATTTTTTTAATTACACAAAATTTAACGCTTACTTCTAATGATGAAGGGTAGGATATCAGACCATTTTCTACTAACATATCTGCTATAAAATGAAGATATTTTCTCAAAGCTCAGACCTTTGATTTTGGCAAACTCTTAACATCTTTTTAGTTTCTGGATAACATTGAATATGTGTTTTAACTAAAAATAGTTTTTTTAGGCAAAGAAGTAAATGATTGCTGCTGCTGCTGCTGCTAAGTCGCTTCACTCGTGTCTGACTCTGAGACCCCACAGACGGCAGCCCACCAGGCTCCCCCGTCCCTGGGATTCTCCAGGCAAGAACACTGGCGTGGGTTGCCATTGCCTTCTCCAATACATGAAAGTGAAAAGTGAAAGTGAAGTCGCTCAGTCGTGTCTGACTCTTAGCAACCCCATGAACTGCAGCCTACCAGGCTCCTCCACCCATGGGATTTTCCAGGCAACAGTGCTGGAGTGGGTTGCCATTGCCTTCTCCAAGTAAATGATTGCATACTCTAAAAAATAAAGACTGTATTAATAAAAAAGAGTTACACAAAATGGAATATTTTTTAACAAATACATAGTTTTAACTCCTTTTAATCATTCTGTGACATTTCACATAAAAATTCTAGATCACGCTTTTTTAGATGTAGTGCACAGCTAAGTACTTGTCTCTGTAGACGTATAAAGACTTGGCCACTTTAGCCCAGTGCTAAATAAGTCAGATGACCTATTTCAATATCAGAGCTCCTTATGTGATTAGCTACAATACAGTTCTCTCTATACCCAATCCTTCCTCTTCATCCTTCCTTCTAAACTGTTGGTCTCTAAAGAGTTCCTTAATAAACATCCACAGTCTATACTCAACTCTGAGAGACTGCTTTTTGGAGAACCCAAACAGTGACAGCATCTGTTCTTAACTGCTCAGAATACAGATGACATTTATCTCTAGCAGGGACATGGGACATGAGCTGTGATTGTTTATTGTTTCATATACTTTTATTTCTTCACTCATCCACCTCATGGGAAGTGGCTCCAATAAGAACCAAATGTCAGAAATCAAAGAAACAAAAGACTTAAAAATTGTACAGCTAAATGAATTCCTTTTGGAAATATAAAAAAAAATCATTTAAACTATACCTTATATAAATGGGTTGAGAATTGTTTTTCTCAAAGCTCTTGAAATAATGAAAAATTGCATTAAAAGTTACTCCTTTTGTCATGCCAAACTTTGCTAAAATGCTCTATAAGGTGGTCATTGATTCTTGTTTAACACAAGACTATTTGTGAGGTAGATCCATGATGAAGTTTTTCCTTTTTTTTTTTTTAACCAAATCTTTTATTTGATGCAGAAATTCTAGAGTACAAAACCAGCACTTTGCAAATATCACCTGTGGACTACTGTTCCCTATTTGCAGAGTTACGTACAAATCAAAAAAGACGATAACATCTTCAATGTAAAACCATAGCATACTGCTACAGTCTGCCGGGCAGTGCTCACTATTCCACCAAACCTCACAAAGAAAAAACTTAAAGATGAAACAAAGACAATGGCAATAACCACTGTTCCACAGGCTTTCCCCCCAGAGCATAATAATAATGACCTTCTGCAGTGGGAAACAAAACAAACAGTGAAAATAAAAGTTACCTTCTCTCTAAATGAATACATTTGGTTTTTACAAAAGTTTTTCCTATCTTCAGACTCACTACATCTTCTTCTTGAGGTAGAAAAGAACTACTTATTAAAAATAATATATGATTACACAGTAGCATCATCCAATCGTAATTTTGTTGGCAAAGGTCTGGAGCGGCCAACTTTGTCTTTGTCACATACAAACAGAAGATGATAGCTTCTTTGAATCTTCTCCATTGAAATCTTCTTTGACAAAAATACCAGATATACATTCAAAATGATTTGTTTTTGTCAGACTTTTGCTTGTGCAAACCACAGTGCTTAGTCAGTTCAGAGCCATGGCTCTAGCCCTTTAGACCATGGACATGTTTCTTGAGGAGTCTTTGGTCCTCACTGAATTTTGAAGAGGAATGAAGAGCAGGAGGGAAGCAACTGCCCAAAATTCCCAAGAGGTCTTCACTTGACCTCTTAGGATAATTAGTAAATTATCCCTTAGCAACTGAAGTTTTCTCTTTTAAAGACTTTGTGAATATGAAATCCACAGAGATACAATAACAATGTTGATAACAATAATTATAGTGATAAAGAGAGTGAGATTGGTAGAAATTTTGATTTTTAATACTTGAGTAACATTTTATCTATGGGGAGCTCTTCTTAGAAATCGACCTATGGGATAGTTGTTCTTGTAATTAATGAGTTGAGACAACTCTAGAATGGAGGCTGGTGGTGGTTGCTGGGCAACGTTATCCATGACTGAGAGTATTGGGGCATTTTGTCTTGAACACCTTGCTTGGGGAGAATGAGGGAAAACGTACTTATAAATCATGTGGCTCTAGGGCTAATAAGAAACACTGAGAATGTAACTTAACACAGTGGAAGGTTATGAAAGAGAAAAACTAGGTAGCATAAGATGTCTCTGTTTTATTCTCAGGGTATAGGTGATTTCCAACAAAACAAAACACAGTGCAAATCCATGCAGTCTTTTGTTATATTTCAAATATCTAGTTTTATTAAGATCCTAATATATAAGCTTAGATAATAACATCTTGGGGCTTCCTTGGTGGCTCAGATGGTATAGAGTCTGCATGCAGTGCAGGAGACCCAGTTTTGATCCCTGTCTTGGGAAGATCCCCTGGAGAAGGAAATGGCAACCCACTCCAGTATTCTTGCCTGGAAAATTCCATGGACAGAGGAGCCTGGCAGGCTACAGTCCATGGGATTGCAAAAAGTCAGACATGACTGAGTGACTTCACCCAATAACATTTAGCTTTTCATTTCTATATTATTCTCACTGAACTTTGATTATTTTTCTTTTTTTTTCTTTTATTTTTTAACTTTACAATATTGTATTGGTTTTGCCATATATCAACATGAATCCGCCACAGGTATACACGTGTTCCCCATCCTAAACCCTCCTCCCTCCTCCTTCCCCGTACCATCCCTCTGGGTTGTCCCAGTGCACCAGCCCCAAGCATCCAGTATTGTGCATCGAACCTGGACTGGCGACTCGTTTCATATATGATATTATAAATGTTTCAATGCCATTCTCCCAAATCATCCCACCCTCTTCCTCTCCCACAGAGTCCAAGCAAAAGAGATGCTGAACTTTGATTTTTAAGCCACAGTATAATAATTATTTCATGCAATTTCTAAAATTTAAATAACAGTATAGTGATAATTATTTTCATTTAGTGAGCTAGCACTTAATTATAGGATCATATTTTCTGAAAAAAAATAATGGCTTCAAAATGAATTTTGAGAACTATTACTGTTCTAGTTTTTGGTTGAATCAATGAAATGGTTATTTTTATGGGATCTATACTGACCACAATTCCATGATACTGGAAGAGATGGAGTCAGAAAATTTGGAGTTAGAGAGGTAGAAAATGTTGGCACCTGGTCAGTAGCCATATCTCTGACTCATATTGTGTAAACAAAAGTATTTTCTATGGGGTTAGATGTGTGAGGGCACTTTGCTCTGCCACTGAAAATTCCATGTCCATATAATATCATCTCAAAGTGTTAGGATCAGAAATATAAAGCAGATTGTTAAATGGGGTTTGCACTCAAGGTCAGTGAGGATGCTATTGGAGCAATTCTGTTTTCTAGCTTGTTTTCCTGGAATTGAGGAGCTGGTGAGTGAGGAGACACAACAAGGGAAGTAGTGGAACGAAGCTGAGCATTACCCTTCAAGAGTATTCTCCAGGGTATCTGTTTGTAAGGAGTATTAAGCAAACATTAGAGTTCGTATTTTGTTGGGCTCTCATTTATTTTCATCCTCAGATAAACTTACCTGTGAATTAGTTTTGCTTTTAGGTATTTAAAAGTCTCATTACAAAGCCAGAGCCTTTGTTTATAATGGAGTAGCTCTATGTTGACATTAGAAGGGAAAATTGCCAGAAGGAATTAGCACATTAATTAAGAAAAAAAAAAAAAAAACTACATTGCCAGAGAATCTTTCTGAATATATGTTTTCCACTTAGCAGAGAGGTCTAAACAGAGAATCTGCCTACAAATAGACAGTTTGGAAGGCCACGGCGTTAGTTACCTAGGTAGCACATAGCACAGCCTAGCACTTAGGTAGCACCAATCTTTATTTCTAACCCTTGATAAAAGACCACTGTGATATGGGGAGAGTGATTTTACTTTGACAGCTGCATGGCTGTCTGGTCTAACAATTCTCTACGTAATCAGAATTTCAAATGGTCTTGGTAGTCCTTTCAAAAGTAATATGTGGTACTGTAGTCAAAACTGCTATAGAAGAGGTTCAGTCTCCAAGGAAGTAGCTTAGACAGGCAATGTTGAAAGTAAATTATTTTTATTTCTGGAGAGAAAAGTAATTCTAAGTAGACAGTCAGCATGCAGCTCCCTTGGCTCAATCTGTTATACAAAAAGCAGAGGAAGATCTAGGAAAAATCAGTTTGAATATGACATTGTCAAGAATTGTAGCTATATATAGGAAGTTAGAATCCTTCTATATGAAATATTGTGCATACACACAAATATGAACACATATTCACAGACAATCATATTTCAAGAAGATGCCAACTAATACTTTTTAAAATATAATTGTGTCAGAATTTCTAATCCAAAGATGTATATCTTTGTTTTGACAGTTTATCTTCAGATAAACTGCTTGTGCTGGCAATAGCTCCTACTGGGAAACTGTCCTTTCTAATAAAACTGGAAGAGAAGAATAGAACATTCACTGGAGAAAGCAAAGTAATAGCGTGTAATAGGGTTGTTGTTGCTCAGTTGATAAGTCATGTCTGACTCTTTCTGACCCCATGGACTGCAGCACGCCAGGCTTCCCTGTTTTCATTATTGCTGAGTTTGCTCAAATATAAAAGGGTACAGAACCGAATGTGTAAGACCTTATGTTTTCAGAATCTTATTTCTATTGTGGGTTTATATTTTTGTAGTAGGAATCCCTAGGAAAAATTCCCATTTTTATAAGATGAGCCTGCTAAGCAAATGCCAGTCTTTCCTAGAACTTTATCACTTTGATCATCAGACTGTGCCAAAAAATTGTTGAAATAAATGGGTCCTATTAGTAACTGGATGAGGTGCTTTATTCACAATAGATTAGTTCAAATTTAGTTTCAAATGCTATGTTTGCATTGTTAATATGTGCTAGGCTTTTAGCTATATAATTTGAAAGGTAGAGATAATTACTTGTACATTGGAAACTCAAGTTATAAATGCCTGATTACTACTGATAGAAACTAATGTATACATGTGTTTCTATAAAATATGTGTCTCTATAAAATATTTTGTATACAATAATCCCTTCACATCTAGGGGCATGGGGACCTTGCAGATGCAGAACATCGAATACGAGACTTGAGCATCCACAGATTTTGCTATCTGCAGAAATACTGGAACCAGTCCCACATAGGGACTGAGGGACACTGAATACATCAAATCTATCAATGAAGAGGCTCTTGAAGAGAGTCTTAACTTCTAAAATGTAATGGAAAAACTGTGAATTTTTTTTTTTTCCCCCAATCTAGGAACTGATGACAACATGTTGAGATAAGGTAAATTGCTTAAGGCCATAATCCAGTTAGTGGTAAGAAGAGAATAGGGACCCAAGCCTGACTGATACACTGTCTGAGCCTTATTCACTTTTAAATTTGTTGTTAAAACATGTTGAATATGTAGAAATGTTTAATACTTACCTTTAATAAGGAAATATTTGTTTGTCTATTAATAATTGGAGTTTCCCTGGTGACTCGGTGGTAAAGAATCCACTTGTAATGCAGGAGACGTGGGTTCAGTCCCTGGCTGGGGAAGATCCCCTGGAGATGGAAATGACAACTCCAGGATTCTTGCCTGGAGAATTCCATGGACAGAGATGCCTAGCAGTCTACAGTGTATGGGGTCACCAAACAGTCAGACAGGAGTTAGTGACCAAACAACGGCAGCAGCAACATCAATTATTTTACTATTAGTCCTTCAGCAGTTAACTCCTATATTTATAACATACATTAATTAATTTTTCTAGAAAGTCTAAAATCATTCATCCTGAGACAAGACCACTATCACTCTATATTTCCATACTAAACCACTTGCCCATCCCTACTTACAACTTTTTATTTTTTAAATTTTATTCTGCTTGTATAGAGTTGGTGTGTCATAGTACATTGGGGTGACATAGTATACTGGTACATCATAGGACACTCATCACAAATCAAGAGCTAAAAGGTCCATTGACTCACTTAGATATTTTCATATCATGTTATAATGGACAAGTGGAAATGATAATTTAGCTTTCTGTTTACTTTATGTTTATATCTATACACTTATCTATGCTCTAAATCGCTAATGCTCATTATCTGAAAAATATACATATAGAGATAGATGATGGTTTTATTTGTTAAGTCCAAATAATGTTTCAATAGTTTAGGAAGTT
Organism: Bos taurus; assembly: GCF_002263795.3. Lineage (NCBI taxonomy): Eukaryota > Metazoa > Chordata > Mammalia > Artiodactyla > Bovidae > Bos > Bos taurus. Next base: position 21,354,243 of record NC_037356.1, read on the forward strand.
AACACTTTTTCATAAGAATGACATACTTTGTTAACACTTAGTATTTACCATGTTAACATCCATTTTGCATTATCCATCTGCTGTAGAGTAACTGCTGCTGCTAAGTCACTTCAGTCGTGTCCGACTCTGTGTGACCCCATAGACCTCAGCCCACGAGGCTCCCCTGTCCCTGGGATTCTCCAGGCAAGAACACTGGAGTGGGTTGCCATTTCCTTCTCCAATGCATGAAAGTGAAAAGTGAGAGTGAAGTCGCTCATTCGTGTCTGACTCTTAGCGACCCCATGGACTGCAGCCCACCAGGCTCCTCCATCCATGGGATTTTCTGGGCAAGAGTACTGGAGTGGGTTGCCATTGCCTTCTCCAGTAGAGTAACTAAGAACTATATTAAAGAGAAAGCAGTCACTTTTCTGATAAATATTTAAAGTTAATACATTCGCTGATTTCCTGTTCTACTTGCTACTCTCTTCCCATTACACACCCACTCTTCCCTTAGGTGATTTGCATATTTAGTTTCAGTTTGACTACAGGTGTATAAACACTTCAGCATTCATTTTAAAAACCATCAGGAAAACTAAACACACATTTTACTTCACATCTGATTTAATTTCAAAACTGAGATTGATTTAATTCTCCATTGAAGGGAAATTTTGGGAGGTGCATATTTAGATCATTGGGTATTGACTACTGCTGCTGCTAAGTCACTTCAGTCGTGTCCGACTCTGTGCGACCCCATAGACGGCAGCCCACCAGGCTCCGCCATCCCTGGGATTCTCCAGGCAAGAACACTGGAGTGGGTTGCCATTTCCTTTCCAATGCATGAAAGTGAAAAGTGAAAGTGAAGTCGCTCAGTCGTCTCCGACTCCTAGTGACGCCATGGACAGCAGTCTACCAGGCTTCTCCATCCATGGGATTTTCCAGGCATGAGTACTGGAGTGGGGTGCCATTCAGATTATTTAACTAAAGGATTGTGTTGAGGGAGGGAAGTTTTGAATCTTTAAATGACTAGGAATTCATGTCATTGACTGTTACTATACATATAAATGCAATTCTAAGAACATATAAATTGTTTTAAATGTCAAAATAAAAGTGACAGTGGTGAAACTCTGACTTACAGTCTGTCATGAACTATTCTTCGTGAATTCTCTCAACACACATCTATATAATATGCAGGCATGATTTTGACTAATATAATGGGAATAATTTGAATGGAATAAATTTTGAGGAACTGCATTGAATCCCTAAATGTTTATAAACTCTTAGCATTATACTTAATGCTGAGTAAGTTGTACTGAAGATAAAGTGTTAAAAGGCTTGCAGATTAAAAACAATGGAATAGACTGGTAAATTTCTTGCTTTCAAATCAGTTCCATCACTTACCAGCTGTGAAATTACAGAGAGATGAATTTGAGTTCTTTAACTCTTTTTTTTTGTCTGTAAAATGGTATCAACTACAAATTGGTACTTTCCATTCTTCCTCTACAAGGATTAAATCATGTGCTGCTACAGTGCTGATTTTCAACATCCCCTGAAAGGAATTCAGGGTGGAGAGCTAAAGTGAGGCCCTCTGTGCCCCAGGAAAAACTGACAGGACAGGTCTTCAGATAGTTAGAGATAAACTGACCGGACTGGTCTTCAGAGAGACATTTTCAGGAGCCAACTTATGAGCCCAATTCATGTATTTCCTCGTATCTGGAAAAGCACTAAAATCTTCATGGTGACCACTGATCCTCTTGACTAGCAAAAGCACGAGACTAGTAAAAGCATTCTGGAGTATTTGATTGCATGTACTCCATCTTCACCAAAATCACATACATCCTGATCTATCCCACTTATCTCTTTGGAGCAGTTTCTCAGCCCTATCTGAGGTGTTGTATTCTGGGTGTAGTCCTCATTTTGCCCCAGATAATTCACAACTCTCACTTTGTGCCTTTTTTTAAGTCAGTAATGGATATAATAATAAAATATACCTCAGAGTAGTTATAAAGAACAGATAATTAAAAATATTTAAAGCCTTTATAGGTTCAGTTCAGTTTGGTCCCTCAGTCGTGTCCGACTCTTTATGACTCCATGAATCGCAGCACGCCAAGCCTCCCTGTCCATCACCATCTCGCAGAGTTCACTCAGACTCACGTCCATTGAGTTGGTGATGCCATCCAGCCATCTCATCCTCTGTCGTCCGCTTTTCCTCCTGTCCCCAATCCCTCCCAACATCAGAGTCTTTTCCGATGAGTCAAGTCTTCGCATGAGGTGGCCAAAGTACTGGAGTTTCAGCTTTAGCATCATTCCTTCCAAAGAAATCCCAGGGCTGATCTCCTTCAGAATGGACTGGTTGGATCTCCTTGCGGTCCAAGGGACTCTCAAGAGTCTTCTCCAACACCACAGTTCAAAAGCATCAATTCTTCATCGCTGAGCTTTCTTAACAGTCCAACTCTCACATCCATACATGACTACTGGAAAAACCATAGCCTTGACTAGACGAACCTTTGTTGGCAAAGTAATGTCTCTGCTTTTCAATATGCTATCTAGGTTGGTCATAACTTTTCTTCCAAGGAGTGAGTGTCTTTTAGTTTCATGGCTGCAGTCACCATCTGCAGTGATTTTGGAGTCCCAAAAAATAAAGTCTGACATTGTTTCCACTGTTTCCCCATCTATTTCTCATGAAGTGATGAGATCGGATGCCATAATCTTAGTTTTCTGAATGTTGAGCTTTAAGCCAACTTTTTCACTCTCCTCTTTTACTTTCATCAAGAGGCTTTTTAGTTTCTTTTCACTTTCTGCCATAAGAGTGGTGTCATCTGCATATCTGAGGTGATTGATATTTCTCCTGGCAATCTTGATTCCAGCTTGTGCTTCTTCCAGCCCAGCGTTTCTCATGATGTACTCTGCATATAAGTTAAATAAGCAGGGTGACAATATACAGCCTTGACGTACTCCTTTTCCTATTTGGTTAGGTAGGTGTAAAGAGGAGATCAACAATTCTAAGGGGCAACATTCACAGTGAGTTTTATGATTAGTGACATGACATAGTATAGATATGAAATGATGACATAAACAAGGGTAAACAAGAAGAAATTATAGCTGCTACTACCACTGGCATTAAAATAAGTAAAATGATATGTCCTGGTTTGCTCTCGACAAGGCTGATTTGTGTTTATCATCATGGCATAATTGCCATCCTAATTTGGACCTTAAATTGTAGAGTCATAATATTCAAGGGAGCATATTTATGGTAAACATTTTATTTGGATGAACTTACTCGAACTTCTTTTGAACTTTAATAAAAAGAATTTTACATCTGTCCAAATCTTCATATAAACACACACACACACACACACACACACACACACACATATGATATCGCTGCTGTTTTTTAGTCACTAAGTCATGTCTGATTCTTCTGTGACCCCATGTACTTCTAGGCTGGGGGTTGGAGGCGGGGCGGGGTGAAGATTTCATGTGACAGAAAATTGTAACCCAAAGGTTTTAAAGATTAGTTAAAATATATAAATATTACACTGATTTCCAGACAAGCTAGAGGCTTTAGATTCTGCCTCTCTTAGACTATTTCCTCCTATTTTAAATGATGATTCTTATCTTTTGTCTGTGTCACAGTATTACTATGTGACTCAAATCAGACAATCATGTAATGATGTTCTAAAAACTCTAAAATATGTTTATGTTGACATAAGATTAAAAACTATGGTAATGCTTTCGAAAGCACAATTTGTTCAATTCTGAGATTTAATAACCTGACTTCAATAATACATACAAATTAATCCCATCAATAGTGCTCTGTGTGCATGAGTAATTCATTCTGCAAAAGAATCTGAAAGGTTTGGGTGTACTTCCCACAGTACAAACTCCATGGTAAATAATAGGAAGGGTTCCAATTTTCAACTACATATTAAGATAATAAGGATTTTGAATTCAGACGGATCTTTGTGTAAAGGTCAAATCCATCACTTACTTCCTAGGTGTGAGATATTAGGGATTTTTTTTAACTCTACTAGCTTTTTTTTTTTTTTTTAATTTATAAATGAGGATAATGCAAATTTTTCAGGGCTATTCTGAGTATAAAGTATAAAATTAACATGGGAAATGACTAACATTGTATCCTCAGTAAATTGTAGCTGCAAATTTTTGCCTAAGTGTCATTTTTGCATTCTACCTTTGCAAATGAACAATCCCAACTCTATAGCAATTCTGTAAGCATTTGGTATGTGTCACATTGAATCTAGTTGATTTTCTTGTTCCTGGGGGCAGAAATATTGGAAGTATTTATATTCACTTGTAACATGCTTCAAAAATAATTTCAGTGTTTCCAAGCCTTCTACTAGGTGCCATTATCTTCCCACTAAACATTCAGGAAGCAACTAAACATAAAAAAATATATTAAAAGCCTGAGAGAGACTCAGTAGTAGAGTTAGTGTTAAATCTAGTACCGTATCATATATTAAAACAGAATGCAAATAATCTACCCCCTTGTGTAATTTCTTTACATAATAATTAGATTACTTCTACATATGGAAAGCACTTAGTCTTTACGCCACAAGTAAAAAGACCAAATAAAATTTTGGTGACATGGAATTTGATTCCATGAATATATTCCTCTAGTCTACATTTTTTGAGTCATGCAATATAATATCTGGGCTTCCCTCATCGGCTCAGTGGTAAAGAATACACCTGCAATGCAAGACCTTCAGGTTCAATCCCTGGGTCAGGAAGATCCCCTGGTGAAGGAAATGACAACCAACTCCAGTCTTCTTGCCTGGGAAATCCCATGGACAGAGGAGCCTGGCGGGCTACAGTCCATGGGGTTGCAAAAGAGTCAGACCCAACTCAGAAATGTACTATATTCTTTTCCAAAGAACTTTGGTGTTACTTGCCCATTTAAGGGCTTCCCTGTTAGCTCAGCCAGTAAAGAATCCACCTGCAATGTGGGAGACCGAGGTGCAATTTCTGGGTTGGGAAGATCCCCTGGAGAAGAGAATGGCTACCCACTCCAGTGTTCTGGCCTGGAGAATTCCATTTAAGGTGTGCCATTGAGATCCAAATTGTCTTGGGAAAAGAGTCAAAAAATCAATCAACCCAATAGAATTATCACATGATATCTAACTCATTTTTCTCACTTATTTTATTAAGCTTCTTTGTAGTATTACCATATTCAAAATATTCTCAACCCATGTTCTCAAAGTTATTTACCTTTTATCTTTGAGTTGCCTTTCATTTAAATGAATAAAATATGCCAAATATACATATTTCTCTAGGGCTAATTTTAAAAGCTATTATTTATCACAGAAAAGTCCAATATTTCACATCATGTAATTTTTAATCTTTAGAAATGTAGGTTCCAGGGCCATTTAAATGTGTTTATGGGTTAATATAATTTCTTTATAATTCTCCAGGGCTTGGCCTATAGTTTTTGTGTTCCTTGTATATTGCAGACTTTCAGATATGTCTTATTAAAATTAATCAACATTGTACATAAAATTTTAGCCAACTTTTTCTTTTAGGTATATAAAACTCTAGAGCATACCAATAAGTGCTGAAAGAAAATAGAGAAATAATAAAGTTGATTTGTTAAAGAGATAGAATTTAGTACCATATTCTCCCTTTTGATTTTTGCTGTAACAATGTTGCCTACATAATGTATATTTTTAATAGAAGGCTATCAGTGTAAACACATGTAGTATACTCTATTGTTTCTCTGCTTTCTGGAGTTTGTCTAATATGAGATTGCTGTAAGCCCTGGGGAGATGGAGAATTAAGTGATGAGATCAGTAGGGGACATATAAGCAATCAGCAAAAGATTTTTGAGTAGCTGCTCACTGAGCCTGGCACAGTGAGGAATACAGAGTGGTAGTAAAATTATTTCCCTCCCTCAAGACAGTTAAGTACATAGAATAATAACAGTCTTGATTACTTTTAAAGCCATTATGTAGGTCATTTGCAGATAATAATTATCAATAGATTGTTGCTATAACATTTGATTTCCCCGAAGGATTAGATAGTAATGGTCATACAGAGCTCATGTTACCAAAACATGATATAATAATGAAAATGCAAACATTTTCCACATGTTATATGAAAAATCATATTAAAAGTCTAGAATTTTGTCAACTTTCTATGAAATAATACTTGGCAATAATAAAATATATGAAAGTCCTAGAAGAAGAGAAAAGTTAAATTGGAGCATAAAAAATAACTCTCCATTAGATTTTCATACAAGAAATGATATAGCAAATTCTTCATTCTCAAGAGATACGATGGCAGATGGAAAATCAGAATTATAAAATGACTAGTGCTGGAAATGGCTTGTGAGAAAGAGAATTAATATTGATAGTAATGGGAGACAAGTTTCTCAATGCTGGAGAAGAGAGTTACAAATATCAGAAGGAAGAAATCTAGAATGTACTCTGTTGTATTGATTTATAATGAAAGAAGAGAGTGAAAAATTTGGCTTAAAGCTCAACATTCAGAAAACTAAGATCATGGTGTCTGGTCCCATCACTTCATGGGAAATAGATGGGGAAACAGTGGAAACAGTGTTAGACTTTATTTTTGGGGAATCCAAAATCACTGCAGATGGTGATTGCAGCCATGAAATTAAAAGACACTTACTCCTTGGAAGGAAAGTTATGACCAACCTAGATAGCATATTCAAAAGCAGAGACATTACTTTGCCAACAAAGGTCCGTCTAGTCAAGGCTATGGTTTTTCCAGTGGTCATGTATGGATGTGAGAGTTGGACTGTGAAGAAAGCTGAGCACCGAAGAATTGATGCTTTTGAACTGCGGTGTTGGAGAAGACTCTTGAGAGTCCCTTGGACTGCAAGGAGATCCAACCAGTCCATTTTGAAGGAGATCAGTCCTGGGTGTTCTTTGGAAGGAATGATGCTGAAGCTGAAACTCCAGTACTTTGGCCACCTCATGCGAATCTGATGCTGGGAGGGGTTGGGGGCAGGAGGAGAAGGGGACGACAGAGGATGAGATGGCTGGATGGCCTCACCGACTCGATGGACCTGAGTTTGAGTGAACTTCGGGAGTTGGTGATGGACAGGGAGGCCTGGCGTGCTGCAATTCATGGGGTCTCAAAGAGTTGGACATGATTGTATGACTGAACTGAACTGAAGTATGCATTCAGGATATTTAATATCTAGATATGTAGATATAGATATAAAACATAGATATGCAGATAAAGATATAGGTATAAATATATATATATATATGTTTATAAATACTTGTAAATAGATGTAAGTGTATGCAAATATGCATATGCTTATGGAATGTGTATATATGTTTCCTCCATATCTATTTACTTAGACAGCTCAAAATCCATGACACCCTAGTTTGAATAAGCACACCTATTATTCAAATTTTTGTTTCCAAACCCACTCTTTACTAAAGAAAACCAAGAATTCTCATAGTAAAGGCATATCTCAAAATTGGGATAAAATATATATATATATATAAAGATGAGAGCCTGAAACATCTTTTTGTGTAATAAACTACTCAAATAAGAATATATCAACATGACAAGGGAATAAGACTGAAAATGTTTACATTGTCTAAGTACAGGTCAATTTAAGCGTCAAAACAGAATTTAAAAGTGTTAAGAAATTTACAGTGTCAAAATACTCTCACAGATTACTTTTCAATAACAAAGAGAAAAATGTAATTTACAATGAAGACTCTTGGAAAATACCACTATGACCTGGTGATGAAATATCATCAATGCTGAGATAAATTTATCTCTGTGCTATTTCCTACCAAAACATATTCAACTTGAATCTAATTAAGGGGAAACATGAGACAAATCCTAATTGAGGATCATTCTAAAAATGATTCATACAATTAGCCTGGACTTTTCAAATTTATCAGTGTTAAGAAAGACTGAACAAAGCTAAACATTTTTCCAGATTAAAGGCAATTCAAGGAATATAGCAGTTAAATACAATACATGAGTCTGGATTGGATTCTGGTTTGGAGGATGGGAGAGGTCATTTCTGGGATTAGTGAGGAAATCTGAATATAGACTATGGATGCTTGTTGGAGATAAAAGTACTGTATCAATGTCAGATTTCCTATTTTTAAAATTGTCCTGCAGAACATAAGAAAATATATTTGGTTCATAGGAAATGAAAGTGAAAGTGGAGAGTGAAAAGTTGGCTTAAAGCTCAACATTCAGAAAACGAAGATCATGGCATCTGGTCCCATCACTTCATGGCAAATAGATGGGGAAACAGGGGAAACAGTGTCAGACTTTATTTTTGGGGGCTCCAAAATCACTGCAGATGGTGACTGCAGCCATGAAATTAAAAGACGCTTACTCCTTGGAAGAAAAGTTATGACCAACCTAGATAGCATATTCAAAAGCAGAGACATTTCTTTGCCAACAAAGGTCCATCTAGTCAAGGCTATGGTTTTTCCAGTGGTCATGTATGGATGTGTGAGTTGAACTGTGAAGAAGGCTGAGCGCCAAAGAATTGATGCTTTTGAACTGTGGTGTTGGAGAAGACTCTTGAGAGTCCCTTGGCCTGCAAGGAGATCCAACCAGTCCATTCTGAAGGACATCAGCTCTGGGATTCCTTTGGAAGGAATGATGCTAAAACTGAAACTCCAGTACTTTGGCCACCTCATGCAAAGAGTTGACTCATTGGAAAAGACTCTGATGCTGGGAGGGATTGGGGGCAGGAGGAGAAGGGGACAACAGAGGATGAGACGGCTGGATGGCATCACTGACTTGATGGATATGAGTCTGGGTGAACTCCGGGAGTTGGTGATGGACAGGGAGGCCTGGCGTGCTGCGATTCATGGGGTCACAAAGAGTCAGACACGACTGAGTGACTGAACTGAACTGAACTAAAGGATATTGGAACTGAATCCATTAAAGTTACTTTCAAATGGGAGAGACGAAGAAAGAGATCGTCACAAGAAATGAGGCAAATGTAAAAAGCTTTATGACTTTGATAAAGTGTATAGCAGAGTTCCTTGTATTAATCAATAATTTGATTACATACAAAAGTGACAGAAAGAAAATAAAGAGAAAAACAGAAATTAGATAAAATGAAAAATCATACCCTTAGTTAATAAATTAAAACACTTTTCTGTGAAAATATAACAAGGTGAAGCTGCCGTTAGCTAACTGAATCAAAAAAGGAGAGAAAGTAAAAATATACAAAATAAGAAATTATGTGTAAATTACCATTGACACACAAGAACTCTTAAAATTCATGAGGCTATTTTATAATTCTTTATGAAAACCTAGATGAAATAGAATCTCTAAGCTAAAAATCATTTGTGAAAGTGAAGTCGTCAATCGTGTCTGACTCTTTGTGACCCCATGGGCTGTAGCCTACCAGGCTTCTCTGTCCATGGGATTTTCCAGGCAAGAGTACTGGAGTGGGTTACCATTTCCTTCTCCAGGAGATCTTCCGGACCCAGGGATTGAACCCGGGTCTCCCGCATTGTAGGCAGATGCTTTACCGGCTGAGCCACCATCGTTTTTAACTGCAATATAAAATTTAAACTACTAGGGGCAGAATCTCTAAGCAAAGTGATATTAGTAAAAGTAGGCAATGTCATCAAAAGACTTCCATGGCCAAACGGTTTAAAAGCAAATGCTTCTAAATCTTCAAAGACCAGATTGTCTCAAAGTTACAAAAACCACTCCAGAGCCTAGGAAGTAAAGGACTGCTTTCTTTTTTGGAGGCAAATAAAACAGTGGTATTTAAAGCTAGTAAATGTACTACAGAAAATTATAGACTATTACTTAAAGATATCAATAAACAAAAGGCAAACAAAATTTGAGCAATCAAAATCCAAAACCCCATCAAAAATAACAGCAGTGCAGGACTTCCCTGGCAGTCCAGTGGTTAAGACCTTCCAGTGTGGGGTATGTGGGTTCGATCCCTGGTTTGAGATCTATCAATATGATTCCTACCTGCCTCGTGGCCAAAAAAAATCCCAAATATAAAACAAAAGAAATATTGTAACAGATTTCATACTTAAAAATGGTACAATTAATTAAATGTTAATTAACACCAATGCCACATTGGATTTATTTCAGAAAGAAAATAGTTCATCTTAGAAACCTGTAATATAAATCCCTTTATTAATAGATCTGAGGATAAAAGCAATATGATTATCTCTACATGAAGAAAAACCCTTCATATAATTTGTTGAATTAGCAAAATTCAATATCTATAGCTGGCAAAAACATGTATGAGAGTGGCGGTTGTCAGCACAGCTTTTAATGCAAATGTGGATATGTACACCTTTGAACTATCGTAGCATCATACTCAATGAGAAACACTACAAACATAGAAGACCATATGATTTGTTGCTGTCTCCTTTATATAATTTAACACTGTAATAGATGAAAAAGGAAATGCAATGAAACAAAAGACATCATTCAAGATATGAACTAAAAGTTGCTCAGTCACCTCTGACTCTTTGCAACCCTATGGACTATAGAGTCCATGAAATTCTCCAGGCCAGAATACTGGAGTGGGTATCCTTTCCCTTCTCCAGGGTATCTTCCCAACCCAGGGATCAGACCCAGGTCTCTTGCACTGCAGTTAGATTCTTTACCAGTTGAGCCACAGGGAAGCCCATAAACTGAAAATAAATTGAAAAGAGAAAGCAATCTTTATTTATATATATTAAGGTAGTATACCTGGAAAGCATTAAGTCAGTGAAAGAAATAAACAAAACTACTTAGCAAGGTTTCAAGATATTAAATTAGCATACTTAATAAACTTAATAATTTATTTAGTATTATGCTTGATTAGACAGAGGCCTGTGGAATCAGGTGAGATGTAAAAATACTGACATCAATAGAAAACATGGTATACAATACTCTGATAAGATAAAGGTAGCCTCTGAAATCACTCGGCTCTTAGTTTTTGCATCTATGAAATGATAAAAAATAGTACTTACCCTGCCCAGCCCAGATTGATGTGAGAATCAAATGATGTATTTTAGAACATCATCTGTAAATAATAAATTACTGTCATCATTATTATTATGAATTGGGAAACCTCAGCAGGCAGTTGGCTTGCACTTTCTGCCTTTCACAAACTTATTGGACATCACAAGATTTTCTTCAGGAAAGATTAGCTAATAGATTATAATAAAGCATCATTGATGATCCTGGATGAATCTTACATTGCAATGTATTCTAGATTATCGGGTATATTCTTTTTATTAAGTTGGATAAACCTTTTAGTGAAAGTGCCTTTGTTCACCATGAAACTGAGTGGAATATGCTTTTTTCCTCCTATGTAGTCTGTATTAGTCAGCTCAGGCTGCCATAACAAAATATCATATACTGAATGGCTTAAACAACAAAAATTCATTTCCTAACAGTTCTGGAAGCTGAAAATTTGAGATTGAGGTGCCAGCACAGTTGAGTTCTGGTGAGAGCTCTCTTTCTGGCTGGCGGATAGCCACCTTCCTTATGTTTCCTTACATGGCACATAGAGGGGACACGCTCTCTAGTGTCTTTTCTTAGAAGGGCACTCACACCACATGAGGACCCCAACTTCATAACTTCATCTAAACCTAATGACTTTCCAAAGACCCCATATCCTAATGTCTTCACATTGGGCATTAAGGTTTCAACACATAAATTTGGAGGAGATGCAATGTCTTCCCTGGCATAGTCGGTTGCACATCCTCCACATGTTAACAAAACTGGTAATATCACTGAGACAAAAAGTATGAACGTTAAGTGTATCCTATCAATTTTTTCATCAATCAAGGTTTAAAGAGTATTTTTTTTTGATAAACAGAAGAAAATGGATATGTTTTTCCCTAAAGTTCAATTTTAATAAAGTATATTTTAATGCCATATTATCAACCATTTTATATTAATTTTGACCCTTTAAATACATAGTTTTTGAAAATATCTTTTTAATTTACAGTATGGGTATCTCAGAATATTAAACACATTATATTGTAAAATAATATTTGTCTTCTTATTTTGATTACATTTGTTCTCCTATGGTTAATCCAATAAAAAAATCACCCCACAATAAATTCTCAATATCTACAGAAGTTCTTTCCTCTTCATGCCATTAGAGAAATCCATTTAATTAACTCTCCAACTAAATATTCATTTTCTTATTAACAAAACTTCTCACATAACTTTAAGAAATATGCTAACCTAATTCTTTATGATCAACATTTTAGAAATCTCATATGCATATAAATTAACTTCCTCCATTTTTTCTCCTTATTTTTTTTTAATAACAGTAATAGGAGAAATTGAAATTTAGTGAATTTTAATGTCAGAAGAGGGTTTTCCTGCTGGCTCAGCAGTAAAGAATCTGCCTGCAGGAGATGTGGGCTGGATCCCTGGATTGAGAAAATTCACTGGAGATGGAAGTGGCGACCTATTCCATTGTTCTTACCTTGGGAATCCCATGGACAGAGGGGCCTGGTAGGCTACTGCCCACGGTATCACAAAAGAGTTGAACAGGGCTTACAGACTGAACAACAACAACAATGTCAGAAAAAGAGCATGAAGCAAACCTAAGCTTCACAGAGTCAAATCTTTTCAAAATTATGCTACATCCTAAGCCTGACTCATATTTACACAGTTAAATTAGTTTCATTATAATGATTAAATATAAAACCAGAAGATTTGTCATTTTATACTAAAATATATGCTACTTATCAGCTTGGGTGTACTTTTTACTTTTCTGGTACAGATAAAATAATTATCATGAAACATTCCTTCACTGCATAAAATATATCTAAAATTCAGTTTTGCTTAATATAAAATAACTTGTTGTTCTGGAAAAAATGATATTTGCACAAAGACTGAGCAAGTTGGACTTCTATTATGAACTGCTGCTGCTGCTGCTGCTAAGTCACTTTAGTCGTGTCCGACTCTGTACAACCCCATAGACGGCATAGACCAGGCTCCCTCATCCCTGGGATTCTCCAGGCAAGAACACTGGAGTGGGTTGCCATTTCCTTCTCCAATGCATGAAAGTGAAAAGTGAAAGTGAAGTCACTCAGTTGTGTCCAACTCTTAGTGACCCCCAAGGACTGTAGCCTACCAGGCTCCTCCATCCATGGGATTTTCCAGGCAAGAGTACTGGAGTGGGGTGCCATTGCCTTCTCCACTATTATGAACTACATATCCTCTAATAAAAGTGAATACAAGTATTTATTTAGAACATTTACTAATTGTTCATATGTTTTTGCAATTCAATAAGAATATTGAATATCTTATAGCCTTTCAGTTAAATCTATTTTCAAAATGTTATAGATGATTATAGTGTAACTTAATTGTCTTTAAAGTATCAATTTTCTTTATCTTGCTTAAACAGAACCAAAATGAAGAGTTTTTTTTAATATCATTAATATAAGTTCATTGATGGCTACCACCAAAGATGGATTCAGAACTAGCTTGAATAAATCAAAAAGTAAAAAATCTTAGAAAACAGGATATTTTTACATTTATACAATATAAAGATTCATCACATTTTATGTATATTTATAAAGGAAAGGATCTGTATTGAGGCTATATTTGTGTACTATATTTGAGTATCATTTATGAAGAATAATAGCTCTGTAAGAGAATCAAGCACCTATTAATTGTTTCCTATTTGACCTTGAAGTTATTCGAGCTCTCTTGACGTCATTACTCAGGTGGCCAGAAGGTCTAATTATATTTAGACATTAGTCATATCCCAGTCTATAACTGCCACCCTCAAGCCTTTATTGAGGAGCATTCCTCTGCCTTTTGTGACATCCCATCCAATAGTTTAATGGAAAAGGATGTTCAAAGCAGATGAAATTACCAGGTTAGATGTTCTTTTGCTGTTTCTTTTTTCCCTTTAAATGCTCTTCAGCTGTGTTTTTTTGCTTGACAACTCTAAGGACTCCCATTCATGAGGACATTAGATCATTTATACAGTGGCTTACTGATATCTTTATAAATTGAGCCCAAATTGGAGATCACAAGGATCAGGAGCACAAAAATGTTACAATACCATTGACAACCCTTAGGGATAGTTTGGCTGAAAATAGACGGATGGGTGATGCCCAGTGACTAGTATTGGATCTCCAGCTCAACAGTGTAATTGCTACTACCTGGAAATTATACAGGGATTTGTTATTTTGGTAAATTTAGTTTACTCAGTGTCCTATTTGACATATCAATTTTCCTTCTTTGATGAAAGGAATCACTGAATAAATTAATTCAAGAGGAGAAAAACTTAGTCTCAATTGGGAAACAGAGAAGTCTAACACTCAATGAGAAGGAATTCTGAAATAGGGTGTTCTCGAGTCTCTTATGAGAAGGGCATGGCAATCCACTGCAGCATTCTTGCCTGGAGAATCCACATGGACAGAGGAGCATGGTAAGCTATAGTCCATGGGGTTGCAAAGTGTTGGGCATGACTGAACGACTAAGCACAGCAAGTCTCTTCTATTCCATGATTTACAACATGCCACATAAGGAAGAAGACACGCAGTGGCTTAGAGAATACCATTAGAGCTTGAGAATGCCCCCTATACTATGGATCCTATTGCCCAATAGGATCAAAAATTGGACGGGCTCAGAATAGAGACACTTTCGATATAGGGTGAGCCTTTAAGAAGATCATGTGCTATTTTAGGAAAAGAGAAGGCTATGGTGACATTCACGAACACTTTTCTGGGTTCTTGCTTATTACTACTCTGAAATATTACTAAAAGCATCTGAGAAGTGAACAAAAAATAAAATTAGAAAATTGAGCTACTTACCCATATCTGGTTCTGCAGACAGTTTAGACTGGGCATGAGACCTTGCCAGGTAGCTTAATGTGGGTAAGTTGGCTATTGATTGAGAAATGTACTATGAACTCTGATTATAATCTTCCTTGTATTATTTGTCTACACTGCAGTGTTCAGATATGTTACCTCAGTTCAGTTCAGTCGCTCAGTCGTGTCTGACTCTGCAACCCCATGGACTGCAGCATCCCAGGCCTCCCTGTCCATCACCAACTCACAGAGTTTGCTAAAACTCATATCCATTGAGTCAGTGATGCCATCCAACCATCACATCCTCTGTCATCCCCTTCTCCTCCTGCTCTCAATCTTTCCCAGCATCAGGGGCTTTTCAAATGAGTCAGCTCTTCACATCAGGTAGCCAAATTATTGGAGTTTCATGTTCAACATCAGTCCTTCTGATGAATATTCAGGATTCATGTCTTTTACAATTGACTGGCTGGATCTCCTTGCAGTCCAAAAGACTCTCAAGAGTCTTCTCCAACACCATAGTTCAAAAGCATCAATTCTTGGGTGTTCAGCTTTCTTTATAGTCCAACACTTACATCCATACATGACTGCTGGAAAAACAATAGCCTTGACTAGATGGACCTTTGTTGGCAAAGTAATGTCTCTGCTTTTCAATATGCTGTCTAGGTTGGTCATAACTTTTCTTCCAAAGAGCAAGCGTCTTTTAATTTCATGGCTGCCCCCCATGATATTTGTTTGTTTTCTGAATGTTGAGTTTTAAGCCAACTTTTTCACTCTCCTTTTTCAATTTCATCAAGAGGCTCTTTATTTCTTCTTAAATTTCTGCCATAAGGCTGGCTTCATCTGCATATCTAAGGTTATTGATATTTCTCCCGGCAATCTTGATTCCAGCTTGTGTTTCTTCCAGTCCAGCGTTTCTCATGATGTACTCTGCATATAAGTTAAATAACCAGGGTGACAATATATAGCCTTGACGTGCTCCTTTTCCTATTTGGAACCAGTCTGTTGTTCCATGTCCAGTTCTAACTGTTTCTTCCTGACCTGCATACAGATACCTCAAGAGACAGGTCAGGTGGTCTGGTATTCCCATCTCTTGAAGAATTGTCCACAGTTTACTGTGATCCACACAGACAAAGAGTTAAGCCTTTATCACAATAAAGCAGAAATAGATGTTTTACTGGAACTCTTGCTTTTTTGATGATCCAACAGATGTTGGCAATCTGATCTCTGGTTCCTCTGCCTTTTCTAAAACCAGCTTGAACACCTGGAAGTTCATGGTTCACGTACTACTGAAGCCTGGTTGGGGGAATTTTGAGCATTACTTTACTAGTGTGTGAGATGAGTGCAATTGTGTGGTGGTTTGAGCATTCTTTGGCATTACCTTTCTTAAGGATTGGAGTGAAAACTGACCTTTTCCAATCCTGTGGCCACTGCTGAGTTTTCCAAATTTGCTGGCATATTGAGTGCAGCACTTTCACAGCATCATCTTTTAAGATTTGAAATAGTTCAACTGGAATTCCATCACCTCCACTGTCTCTGTTTGTAGTGATGCTTCCTAAGGCCCACTTGACTTCACATTCCAGGTTGATATCCACATTCTGGCTCCAGGTGAGTGATCACATCATTGCGATTATCTGGGTTGTGAAGGTCTTTTTTGTACAGTTCTGTATATTCTTGCCACCTCAATATTTTCCGCTTCTCTTAGGTCCATATTATTTCTGTCTTTTATTGAGCCCATCTTTGCATGAAATGTTTCCTTGGTATCTCTAATTTTCTTGAAGAGGTCTCTAGTCTTTCCCATTCTATTGTTTTCCTCTTTCTTTGCACTGATCAGTGAGGAAGGCTTTCTTATCTCTCCTTTCTGTTCTTTGGAACTCTGCATTCAAATGGGTATACCTTTTCTTTTCTCCTTTGCTTTTTGCTTCTCTTCTTCTCACAAATATTTGTAAAGCCTCCTCAGACAGCCATTTGGCTATTTTGAATTTCTTTTTCTTGGGGATGGTCTTGTTCCCTGTCTCCTGTCATGAACTTCCGTCATTAGTTCATCAGGCATTCTGTTTATCAGAACTAGGGACCCCAGGACCCCACAGAGACTGAGACAGAACTGTGTTTGAACATCAAAAAAGCAAGAGAGTTCCAGAAAAACATCTATTTCTGCTTTATTGACTATGTCAAAGCCTTTGACTGTGTGGATCACAATAAACTGTGGAAAATTCTGAAAGAGATGGGAATACCAGACCACCTGATCTGCCTCTTGAGAAATTTGTATGTAGGTCAGGAAGCAACAGTTAGAACTGGACATGGAACAATAGACTGGTTCCAAATAGGAAAAGGAGTATATTGTCACCCTGGTTATTTAACTTATATACAGAGTACATCATGAGAAATGCTGGGCTGGAGAAAGCACAAGCTGGAATCCAGATTGTTGGGAGAAATATCAATAACCTCAGATAAGCAGATGACACGACACTTATGGCAGAAAGTGAAGAGGAACTAAAGAGCCTCTTGATGAAAGTGAAAGAGAAGAGTGAAAATGTTGTCTTAAAGCTCAACATTTAGAAAACTAAGATCATGGCATCTGGTCCCATCACTTCATGGGAAATAGATGGGGAAACAGTGGAAACAGTGTCAGACTTTATTTTTCTGGGCTCCAAAATCACCGCAGATGGTGATTGCAGCCATGAAATTAAAAGGCGCTTACTCTTTGGAAGGAAAGTTATGACCAATCTAGATAGCATATTAAAAAGCATAAAAATTACTTTGTCAACAAAGATCCGTCTAGTCAAGGCTATGGTTTTTCCTGTGGTCATGTATGGATGTGAGGGTTGGGCTGTGAAGAAAGCTGAGCGCCGAAGAATTGATGCTTTTGGACTGTGGTGTTAGAGAAGACTCTTGAGAGTCCCTTGGACTGCAAGCAGATCCAACCAGTCCATCCTAAAGGAGACCAGTCCTGGGTGTTCATTAGCAGGAATGATGCTGAAGCTGAAACTCCAATAATTTGGCCACCTCATCCAAAGAGTTGACTCATTGGAAAAGACTCTGATGCTGGGAGGGTTGGGGGCAGGAGGAGAAGGGGACGACAGAGGATGAGGTGGCTAGATGGCATCACCGACTCTATGGACATGAGTTTCGGTAAATTCCGGGAGTTGGTGATGGACAGGGAGGTCTGGCGTGCTGTGATTCATGGGGTCACAAAGAGTTGGACACGACTGAGTGACTGAACTGAACTGAACTGTAGAGGTATGGGTCAGCGGTGGTTTGCTGCAGGGACAGAGGTCCTGGGTGCAGCTGACTTATGGCATAAGCCCTCTTGGAGGATGTCTCCATTAACCCCACCACAGAGCTGCCAGAACTTACACAGGACTGGGAAATAGATTTTCGGAGGGCAAAACAGAACCTTGTGCACCAGGACCCAGGAGAAAGGAGCAGTGACCCCTAAGGAGACTGCCACGGACTTGCCTGTGGGTGTCTGGAAGTCTCTGGCAGAAGCATGGGTCAGTGGTGGCCTGCTGCAGGGTTGGGGACACTGAGTGTAGCAGTATATGCATGGGATCTTTTGAGGGAGGTCACCATTATCTTCACTACCTCCACCATAGTTTGGCCCCAGGTAATAGCAGGGAGGGAACATCACTCCACCCATCAAGAGAAAATTGGATTAATGATTTACTGAGTATGGCCCCACCCATCAGAACAAGACCCAGTTTTCCCCCAGTCAGTCTCTCCTATCAGGAAGCTTCCATAAGCCTCTTATCCTTCTCCATCAGAGGGCAGACAGACTGAAAACTACAATCACAGAAAGCTAAACAATCTAATCACATGGGCCACCAGATCAGATCAGATCAGATCAGTCGCTCAGTCCTGTCTCTTTGCGACCCCATGAATCGCAGCACACCAGGCCTCCCTGTCCGTCACCAACTCGTGGAGTTCACTGAGACTCACATCCATCGAGTCAGTGATGCCATCCAGCCATCTCAGCCTCTGTCGTCCCCTTCTCCTCCTGCCTCCAATCCCTCCCAGCATCAGAGTCTTTTCCAGTGAGTCAACTCTTCTCATGAGGTGGCCAAAGTACTGGAGTTTCAGCTTTAGCATCATTCCTTCCAAAGAAATCCCAGGGCTGATCTTCAGAATGGACTGGTTGGATCTCCTTGCAGTCCAAGGGACTCCCAAGAGTCTTCTCCAACACCACACTTCAAAAGCATCAATTCTTCGGTGCTCAGCCTTCTTCACAGTCCAGCTCTCACATCCATACATGACCACAGGAAAAACCATAGCCTTGACTAGACGAACCTTTGTTGGCAAAGTAATGTCTCTGCTTTTGAATATGCTATCTAAGTTGGTCATAACTTTCCTTCCAAGGAGTAAGCATCTTTTCATTTCATGGCTGCAGTCACTATCTGTAGTGATTTTGGAGCCCAGAAAAATAAAGTCTGACACTGTTTCCACTGTTTCCCCATCTATTTCCCATGAAATGGTGGGACCGGATGCCGTGATCTTCGTTTTCTGAATGTTGAGCTTTAAGCCAACCTTTTCACTCTCCACTTTCACTTTCATCAAGAGGCTTTTTAGTTCCTCTTCACTTTCTGCCATAAGGGTGGTGTCATCTGCATATCTGAGGTTATTGATATTTCTCCCAGCAATCTGGATTCCAGTTTGTGTTTCTTCCAGTCCAGCGTTTCTCATGATGTATTCTGCATACAAGTTAAATAAACAGGGTGACAATATACAGCCTTGACGAACTCCCTTTCCTATTTGGAACCAGTCTGTTGTTCCATGTCCAGTTCTAACTGTTGCTTCCTGATCTGTATACAAATTTCTCAAGCTGCATGGACCACAGCCTTGTCTAACTCAATGAAACTATAAGTCATGCTGTGTAGGGCCATCGAAGATGGATGGGTCATGTTGGAGAGTTCTGACAAAATATGGTCCACTGAAGAAGGGAATAGGAAAGCACTTCAGTATTCTTGCCTTGAGAACTCCATGAACAGTATGAAAAGGCAAAATTATAAGATATTGAAAGAGGAACTCCCCAGGTCTGTAGGTGCCCAATATGCTACTGGAGATCAGTGGAGGAATAACTCCAGAAAGAATGATGAGATGGAGCCAAAGCAAAAATAACACCCATTTGTGGATGTGACTGGTAATGGAAGTAAAGTCCAATGCTGTAAAGAGCAATATTGCATAGGAACCTGGAATGTTAGGTCCATGAATCAAGGCAAATTAGAAGTGGTCAAACAAGAGATGGCCAGAGTGCACATTGACATTTCAGGAATCAGCGAACTAAAATGGACTGGAAAGGGTGAATTTAACTCAGATGACCATTATATCTACTACTGTGGCAAGAATCCCTTAGAATAAATGGAGTAGCCCTAATAGTCAACAAAAGAGTCTGAAATGCAGTACTTGGATGCAATCTCAAAAACGACAGAATGATCTGTGTTTGTTTCCAAAGCAAACCATTCAATACCACAGTAATCCAAGTCTATGCCTTGACCAATAACACTGAAGAAGCTGAAGTTGAACGGTTCTATGAGGACCTACAAGACCTTTTAGAACTAGCACCCCCAAAAGATGTCCTTTTCATTATAGGGGACTGGAATGCAAAAGTAGGATGTCAAGAAACACCTGGAGTAACAGGCAAATTTGGCCTTGGAGTATGGAATGAGGCTGGGCAAAGGCTAACAGAGTTTTGCCAAGAGAACGCACTGGTCATAGCAAACATCCTCTTCCAACAACACAAGAGAAGACTCTACACATAGACATCACCAGATGGTCAACGCTGAAATCAGATTGATTATATTCTTTGCAGCCAAAGATGTAGATGTTACCTCAAGAGTCTTAAATTCTGTTATTAAACTACTACTGTACCATCACTTGATCCATCAAATGATCTTCAAACAAACAAAAAAAAAACTAGGATTTTACAACTACCTCTAGAAAATGTACACATGTAGATATCATACAATAAATATCTGTGAAGTTCTGATTTGATCACTTTCTCAGCTGTTAATGGGCTTCCCTGGTGGCTGAGTGCTAAAGAATCTGCCCACAATGTGGAAGACCCAGGTTCAGTACCTGGGTCCTGAAGATCCCCTGGAGAAGGAAATGGCAACCCACTCCAGTATTCTTGCCTGGAGAATCCCATGGACAGAGGAGCCTGGTGGGCTACAGTCCATGGGGTCGCAAAGAGTTGGACATCATTGAGCAACTGACACTTTCAGCTGTTAATGGTCTATCCTTTAGATCAAGATGAAGAATGATCATGGGAGGAGTTGGAGGTGGAATTGGTGGGTAGGGTTTGGAAACAAGGAGATACTAAAAACCTAAATTATCTACCCCTATATATTTTGCTTCCCAGGTGGCGCTAGTGATAGAGAACCTGCCTGCCAATGCAGGAGACAAAAGAGACACAGGTTCAGAACCTGAGTCAGGAAGATCCTCTGGAGGAGGAAATGGCAACCCACTCCAGTAGTCCTGCCTGGAGAATCCCATGGACAGAGGAGCCTTGTGTGCTACAGTCCATAGGGTCACATAGTCAGACATGACTGACTATATATTTTGCTATATACAATAAATACTTGATCTAATAAATACTTGCCATTTATCTGGCAAGAGCAACAATGGAAATTACTATTATTTTAGCAAACCTATTTAAACAAACACTAAACAACTTTACTTTTCAATAAATATCATCAAATAACAAACTCTCAGACTTGCTGAAAAATATCACCTTGGAAGTCTCAACACACTGAGTCTATCAATTCAAAATTTTTATACCAGGAGCCTTACAAATCCTGATCAAATCCCTATATGAATGACACCTAACAAAAGCTTCATAAATATACAAACTTGCCCTCACCTTCTGAGATGCTACTAAGACTCTTAAAAGAAGTGACCTCCTTTACAGCTTTAAGTTGTTCACTGAGCTTTACTTACCAAAAGACTATATTGATGGTAAATTTGAGACATTTGGCAAATTCCAAGACATTTGACATATCCCAAGATGGATCATTTATGGGAAACTAAAGGAATATAAAATTTAAAATATACAGTTTAAATATGTTTTTAACAATGGATTGATGCTTCTTTATGAATATATAGCGAGAAAAAGTTAAGAAATGTTGAATAAAATATCTTTTGAAAAAGATTTAACTTTGGTAAAATTTTGAATAAAACTTGATCCACCTCAGGGAAATATATTTAGTGTTTGTTTTACATATTTACATAATTAAAACCATTTAAGTCTATTAATAGACTTTTCAAAGCCAACGTATCCTCATATATTTGAGTCTTGCAAAGACAAGAAAATGGTTTTGTTAAATGATGATGAGAATTAGCTCATTTCAGAGGTAATAAAAGGGAAAGTCTATAAAATTTTAAATGTATGAATAGAAGCAGAAAGGAATTTTTGTGCCTATTCAAAAATTACTTAATTGAAATGAATGAATTAAAATGTAAATTAAAGCATTTTAAACACAAAATGCCATAAAAATAAATTTCAAAGATGCAAGATAGCTATTGCTGTTTCTCAAATTACTTTACAAATTTTTGTTTCAACATCATACTACATCCTAAGACTGCAGCAGTAGATAATAATGTGTTAGAATAAAGGAAAAGGGATTGAGAGCAAAATAAATTGTCCTTGCAACAGTGAAAGGCCATCAAACTTAATTTAGTCTTTTGTTTTGAGCCTAGAAACTGTTCTCTTTCAAGATCTGTGGAAAAAATTATTGAGGGTAGTGTGACCACACTAACTCCAAATATATACACCAGTCTATGTTGACTTATTTGGTCATTAGAAACTACTAAAGTTTCTAAGCCACTGAAGGAAAATTATTTCAAAGGTTTCATTTTTTTAAAAATGTTTGGTTTAGAGATTATATAGTCTATATATTCTGTACATTCTCATGTGACTATACTCTATATATCTTTCATTCTAAATAATATTGTGTATAATTAAAACTATACAAAATGAGACTTAAATATGTTGTGAGTAAATAAAATTATTCCAGGATATCACACTCATGATTTTTTAAAGGAACTGAGCTAATTTTGTCATTAAAATGATTAAACCATTGTCTTCATGTTATGAAAAGTTTAATGAGTTCCTAGTAAAGAAAAGTGTTATCTCATGAAATTAGCTGATTTAGTTCATTTGTGCAATGCAGTGAATATCACTAAAGATGAACATTTTTATGGCATTTATTGAATGAAAATAATTTTATAAGGCAAATTGTACAAATTATGAACTAAAATTTTCCCCTAGATTCACTGATCAGGTTTAATTCACAGAAGGGAAATATCAGCAAATATAAGTATTTTATAATCCTATTGAAATCCCCTTTAGCTATTTAATTAAAGAAAAGTAGAACTATGTGGAGATAAACACAATGACATTATATGCCTCGGCTTCTCCTGAGGGCACTGAAGTCTTATCTTTAGAACGCAAATTGTAGCCATTAGAATTCTGTGAAAAATGATCCAATAGTAACTAAAAGTTCAGATGTGAGAAATGAGTGAATTGAACAATATTTAACCAGGCCAACAAATCCCAATGCTTAATTGCCAGTGTATTGTTCTATTAACAACGAGTCAAAGATTCATCATGCAAATAAACCCCCGTAAAAAGAGGCCACATCTGTAAATGATGATTTGATAACCTGCCATATTAAAACCATTTTCTCTAATTTCAAGTTATTTCAGGGAGCCTAAATTTAATGGAAGGAAAAATTGGTATCTCACACATGCTCCACATCTCTAAACTATTGAAATTACACACAGGAGCATTTACAAAGTTTGGTTTTAAATGTGTAAAATGACAAAGTAGAAAAATTGCACTCTTTTAAAGACATGACTAGGCCTTGTAAAACAGAAAATGAAGAGACAGCCTGGTGCTCTATTTTTCAGGTCCACAAAAAAGAATTTAGAAAAGAACATATATTTTTCAAGTCACCTAATGAACCCATTAGGGAAGCCTGGCATGCTGCTGTCCATGGGGGTCACAAAGAGTCGGACATTACTGGGCGACTGAACAATAACAAATGAACCCAATCACTTCCTTTTACACACGTTTTCAATGAGGCTAATGGAGTCACAAAACCACAAGGATACTAGAAATCTAATGGCACTCTTGGGATTAATCTTAACCTTCTGAGAACTTTACAGGTATGTTTCCACTGGGTCATGTAACCTCAAAAGCTGAGAAAGATCTACATATGCTATTGTCTATATCTGTACTTTTTTTTTCAGTTGAATATCGTGATATATCATGTTCACCTTCCTTCAGACCGCCTAGGTTGGTTCTCATTAGTTCAGTACAGTTCAGTTCAGTGGCTCAGTTCTGTCTGACACTTTGCAACCTCCTGAACCACAGCACGTCAGGCCTCCCTGTCCATCACCAACTCACAGCTCAACCAAACCCATGTCCATTGAGTCGGTGATGCCACCTAACCATCTCATCCTCTGTCGTCCCCTTCTCCTCCTGCCCTCAATCTTTCCCAGTATCAGGGTCTTTTCAAATGAGTCAGCTCTTCGCATCAAGTGGCCAAAGTATTGGAGTTTCAGCTTCAAAATCAGTCCTACCAATGAACACCCAGGACTGATCTCCTTTAGGATGGACTGGTTGGATCTCCTTGCAGTTCAAGGGACTCTCAAGAGACTTCTCCAACATCACAGTTCAAAACCATCAATTATTTGGCATTCAGCTTTCTTTATAGCCCAACTCTCACATCCATACATGACCACTGGAAAAATCATAGCCTTGACTAGATGGACCTTTGTTGACAAAGTAATGTCTCTGCTTTTTAATATGCTATCTAGGTTGGTCATAACTTTCCTTCCAAGGAGTAAGCGTCTTTTAATTTCATGGCTGCAGTCACCATCTGCAGTGATTTTGGAGCCCAGAAAAATATAGTCAGCCACTGTTTCCACTATTTCCCCATCTATTTGCCATGAAGTGATGGGACCAGATGCCATGATCTTCGTTTTCTGAATGTTGAGTTTTAAGCCAACTTTTTCACTCTCCTCTTTCACTTTCATCAAGAGGCTCTTTAGTTCTTCTTCACTTTCTGCCATAAGGGTGGTGCCATCTGCATATCTGAGATAATTGATATTTCTCCCAGCCATCTTGATTCCAGTTTGTGCTTCTTCCAGCCCAGCGTTTCTCATGATGTACTCTGTATATAAGTTAAATAATCAGGGTGACAATATACAGTCTTGATGTACTCCTTTTCCTATTTGGAACCTGTCAATTGTTCCATGTCCAGTTCTAACTGTTACTTCCTGACCTGCATATAGGTTTCTCAAGAGGCAGATCAGGTGGTCTGGTATTCCCATCTCTTGAAGAATTGTCCACAGTTTATTGTGATCCACATAGTCAAAGTCTTTGGCATAGTCAATAAAGCATAAATAGATGTTTTCTTGGAACTCTCTTGCTTTTTCCATGATCCAGCAGATGTTGGCAATTTGATCTCTGGTTCCTCTGCCTTTTCTAAAACCAGCTTGAACATCTGGAGGTTCTCGGTTCACGTATTGCTGAAGCCTGGCTTGGAGAATTTTGAGCATTACTTTACTAGCATGTGAGATGAGTGCAATCATGCGATAGTTTGAGCATTCTTTGGCATTGCCTTTCTTTGGGATTGGAATGAAAACTGACCTTTTCCAGTCCTGAGGCCATTGCTGAGTTTTCCAAATTTGCTAGCATATTGAGAGCAGCACTTTCACAGCATCATCTTTCAGGATTTGAAATAGCTCAACTGGAATTCCATCACCTCCACTAGCTTTGTTCGTAGTGATGTTTTCTAAGGCCCACTTGACTTCACATTCCAGGATGTCTGGCTCTAGGTGAGTGATCACACCATTGTGATTATCTGGGTCATGAAGATCTTTAGAAGCAATTCATGAGATCTTCATCCTCATGAAGAACAATATTACAAAGTTTCAAATTCTCATTCTGTTATTTAAACTCTGACATGTCTGCGAAAATTATATAATTAAGACTTCCTTCAGTGGTTTCAAAAATATTTTTCAAGACCATGTTAATGTAATCAATGTATGATTAACAAATATCCAAAGATATTGACAATGCAAGACAAAGCATTAACATGGCAGGATGCAAAATTATCAAGTGAGTGAAAGTATTTCATTTATCTGGGTCCTTGTGTTTAACATCACTAAGGTGGACTAGATGTTTTCTAACATTCCCTTGGCACATCAGTTGGTTCACAATTTACCCTCTACATTGAACGTTTAATGAGAGCAGTGCTAACTTTGTTTACCAGTTTGCTGACATTGAGCTGTCATATATTTCATAATATTACATGTTCTTCCTGCTGTTTATTTCCATTTCCTTTATAATTCAAAGTAAAGTAAGAAAAAAGTGAAATAAAAATAGATTCAGCTTACTGTTAAACTGGATTACCAAGCAATGAAAATCAATTTAGCTTCTATTACAAATAGCAACAAACATCCACACATTTCTCTGAATTTAACTTTTCTGAGAGAAAATCAGGTTTTCAGAAAATTGCTGCTGCCACAGATATAATCCACTTTTTAATTTGACTGTCACATATATATTCGTGGGAAGTAAAGTTTACCCCTTGGAAAAATACAAGTTATATTCACACGTGTTGCTTCGGAAACCCGAGTTTGATGCAAAAATCTATTGTAACAAAACTTACGTTGTTGCATTAACACTCTGTGTCTTATTCACTGCTGAGCATAAATGAAAAACTAAATTTTTGATTATTTATGATAAAAGTAGAAAATCATCCTCAGTAAAAGAACCAAGTTACTCATTAGATGACATGTGGTGGTGGTTTAGTCACTAAGTCATGTCCAACTCTTGCAACCCCATGGACTGTAGCTAGCCAGGCTCCTCTACCCATGGGATTCTCCAGGCAAGAATACTGGAGTGGGTTGCCATTTCCTCCTCCAAATAGATGACATGCTTCAGATAGAATTGGATGGTTCTGTTTTTCTGACTACTGTGTAGTTTTAGTAAAAGTCTTATTGTGTACTTCTTTAGAATAATTTTAAAAGACAAAAACATTTTTGATACCTTGATGGAATAGTACTATCTTTTGAAGATTTTAATTCAATCTTCTAAAATACTTGGTCAGCATTATTAGTATCATAGATTTTGTTAAAGCGAATCATATTAATGACAGCACTTAATGCACTAGTGCATCAGATGGCAATTACATTATCAGGCAAACAAGATTATGGAAAAATTCTGTTAAAAAAGACTAATATTTTCTTAAGTTTCCCAATAAAAATATTCCTTATCAAATTCCAGCTGCTTTATATGTGTGTGTGTGTATATATATATATATATATTCATACTATATATATGTGTGTATATATATATATATATGTATTTTCTTTTTTATTAGATTATGCCATTTGCCTAAATTTTTAGCTTTATTGAGATATAATTGACATATGACATTATATAATTTTAAGATGTATTATGTAAGGATTTGATTCATGTATATATTGTGAAATGATACCAGAAAAGGCTTAGTTAACACATCAGTCAGCTCACATAGTTACAAGTTTTTTTTGGAAGTGAAAACCTTTAAGATCTATTCCTTTAGCAATTTCCAAATTTACAATACAGTATTGTTAACTATGGTCGTCTTGTTCTACATTATATCCTAATGACAAATACACATTAAAAATGGAAGTTCGTAACCTTTGACCATCTTCATATATTTCCCCCACTGGAGGAGTGAATAATTATCTTAAGAACAGAGAAGTAGATGAAACAGGTTTACGTAGACTAGAAATTTTCAAGAGAACCAATTTTGTATTCTCATTCTTCCTGCTCAAACTGTTTTCTTTCTTTTTAGGCTAATTTTGACTAGAAAAATTCAAGTCTTTCTTAGTAAGATTATGGGATCTATAGTTATATTACAACAAAAAAATAAACATATTGCTAGATCTCGCCAGTTTGAGGAGATAATATAGCTAAAAAAATAAAGACATGTAGAAAATACCTCCACAATTCCAAACTAGATTTTACTATCATGTTAGTCATAATTTTCAATTCACAAACAATCTTTTTATAAAGTATATTCTGTTCATTTTTCAACTATTCTCAGATATCTGATGTGCTCTTTATAATTACTTTATTGGCTTTTTCATAGGGATTAAACCAAGTTTTAATTGTTTATTGCTTTTTAAGAATTTGAAAAGTTTCACTCTAATCACTCAGTCATCTTTGACTCTGTGACCCCATGGACTGTAGCCTGCCAGGCTCCTCTGTCCATGGGATTTCCCAGGCAAGAATACTGGAGTAGGTTGCCATGACTTCCTCCAGGGGATCTTCCCAAACCAGGGATCAGACTCACAACTCTTGCTTCTCCTGCATTGGCAGACTGATTCTTTTCATTAGTGCCACCTAGGAAGCTTCATGACTAGTTCAGTGGTTCTCAAAGTGTGATTCCCCCAAGGAGGTAGGAACAGAATTAGAAACCCAAATTCTTAGGGTCTACCCAGACAAACTGAATTAGAAACTCTGGGAAAGGGGCCAGCAATATGTACTTTAGCAAACTCTCCAGGTGATTCTGATGTATGTTAACACTTAATAATTACACTACAAATAATTAATCCATACAAACCAAAAGTACTTTGAGAAAAAAATATGGGAGTGTTTATGAAATTTAAAACTCATTTAGCTTAATGCTTTGATAAAATTAGGGGAAAAGGAAAACAATTATTTGTGCTGATACTTACGGTGGGAAACAAAGCTTATTCAGCTCAAGAGCACCTCAAAAATAATTTAATGATAGTAAGGTCATCAGTAGACAAAATAAGTAAATTGAATTGTAAAAGACCTACAGGTTATGAAGGAGTGAGACAAGATTAAGCAAGGAAATGGAAAAGACGTTATGTTAGTGTGCTGCTGCTAAGTCACTTCAGTAGTGTTCGACTCTGTGTGATCCCACAGATGGCAGCCCTCCAGGCTCTGCTATCCCTGGTAGAACACTCCCAGGCATAGGGTTCTTGCCAGGTTCTCCAGGCAAGAACACTTGAGTGGGTTGCCATTTCCTTCTCCAATGCATGAAAGTGAAAAGTGAAAGTGAAGTTGCTTAGTCGTATCTGACTCTTAGCGACCCCATGGACTGCAGCCTACCAGGCTCCTCCATCCATGGGATTTTCCAGGCAAGAGTACTGGAGTGGGGTGCCATTGCCTTCTCCTATGTTGGTGTAGTTCTACAGGAAAATACACATGAGAGGGAAGTCAGGTTTCCCTCCAGTCCTGGTAGGAGTTCATGCTTAAATAATTCATAGGATAAGAGTAAGACTTGGATTTGAAAGAGAGAGGCCATTTAAAGTTCTTCATATAAAATGATGGACATTCAATCCATTTTCCCCATTGTTTAGCCCAGAAAGCTAGTAGGAAGGCATCCCTCACATATGTGTCATATGTGTCTATTCATCCAAATACTAAGCTAATGCCACATTTAATAAACATACTATAATTCTTCCTGAACTCATGTATCATTTTATTATGTTCCTATTATAACTTATCCTTAGTCCAGTAAGGAAAAGTTTTCCTTTTCCTTAGGAAAAAAAAAACTTTTCTTCTGTACTTCTTTCCCCTAATAATACATGAAGTACAAAATATATGTTTTAATCATCTATTTCCTCCAATCCTAGCACAGTGTTTGAGCTTTTATTGTTCAGTCACTCAATCACGTCCGACTCTTTGTGACCCGATGGACTGCATCATGCCAGGCTTCCCCGTCGTTCACCATCTCCTGGAGCTTGCTCAAACTCATGTCCATTGAATTCGTGATGCCATCCAACCATTTTGTCCTCTGTCATCCCCTTCTCCTCATGCCTTCATTCTTTCCCAGCATCAGGGTCTTTTCCATTCAGTTGGCTTTTTGCATCAAGTGGCCAAAGTACTGGAGCTTCAGCTTCATCATAAATCCTTCCATTGAATATTCATGGTTGATTTCCTCTGGGATTGACTGGTTTGATCTCCTTGCAGATTTATATGGTCTTTAATATTTCTTCAGTGAAAGTAGGAAGAGCAAAGTAGGCATTTACAAACCAGATGATTCAGAGCCTGTGTCTCTACAGCTCTCAAATGAGGACAAAAAAGATGCAAATAACCATTATCAATTCAAGGTCGGTAAATTTATAGGATTTAGTCCATTTCATAGTGACCACGGCACTTAGAGTTACAAGTCAAAAGAGTGAGCCCTGGCAGTAAATGCAAGCAACATAGGATTCAGTTCAGTTCAGTCGCTCAGTCGTGTCCGACTCTTTGCAACCCCATGAATCACAGCATGCCAGGCCTCCCTGTCCATCACCAACTCGTGGAGTTCACTGAGACTCACATCCATCGAGTCAGTGATGCCATCCAGCCATCTCATCCTCTGTCGTCCCCTTCTACTCCTGCCCTCAATCCCTCCCAGCATAAGAGTCTTTTCCAATGAGTCAACTCTTCGCGTGAGGTGGCCAAAGTACTGGAGTTTCAGCTTTAGAATCATTCCTTTCAAAGAAATCCCAGGGCTGATCTCCTTCAGAATGGACTGGTTGGATCTCCTTGCAGTCCAAGGGACTCTCAAGAGTCTTCTCCAACACCACAGTTCAAAACCATCAATTCTTCGGCACTCAGCCTTCTTCACAGTCCAACTCTCACATCCATACATGACCACAGGAAAAACCATAGCCTTGACTAGATGAAACTTTGTTGGCAAAGTAATGTCTCTGCTTTTGAATGTGTTATCTAGGTTGGTCATAACTTTCCTTCCAAGGAGTAAGCGTCTTTTAATTTCATGGCTACAGTCACCATCTATAGTGATTTTGGAGCCCAGAAAAATAAAGTCTGACACTGTTTCCCCTGTTTCCCCATCTATTTCCCATGAAGTGATGGGACCGGATGCCATGATCTTCATTTTCTGAATGTTGAGCTTTCAGCCAAATTTTTCACCCTCCACTTTCACTTTCATCAAGAGGCTCTTTCTGCCATAAGGGTGGTGTCGTATGCATATCTGAGGTTATTGATATTTCTCCCAGCAATCTTGATTCCAGCTTGTGTTTCTTCCAGCCCAGCGTTTCTCATGATGTACTCTGCATATAAGTTGAATAATCAGGGTGACAATATACAGCCTTGATGTACTCCTTTTCCTATTTGGAACCAATCTGTTGTTCCATGTCCAGTTCTAACTGTTGCTTCCTGATCTGCAAACAGATTTTTCTTGCATACAGATTTCTTAAGAGGCAGGTCAGGTGGTCCGGTATTCCCATCTCTTTCAGAATTTTCCACAGTTTACTGTGACCCTCATAGTCAAAGGCTTTGGCATAGTCAATAAAGCAGAAATAGATGTTTTTTCTGGAACTCTCTTGCTTTTTCCATGATCCAGTGGATGTTGGAAATTTGATCTCTGGTTCCTCTGCCTTTTCTAAAACCAGCTTGAACACCTGGAAGTTTGCGTTTCATGTATTGCTGAAGCCTGGCTTGGAAAATTTTGGGCATTACTTTACTAGCGTGTGAGATGAGTGCAACTGTGTGGTAGTTTGAGCATTCTTTGGCATTGCCTTTCTTTGGGATTGGAATGAAAACTGACCTTTTCCAGTCCTGTGGCCACTGCTGGGTTTTCCAAATTTGCTGGCATATTGAGAACAGCACTTTCATAGCATCATCTTTCAGGATTTGAAATAGCTCAACTGGAATTCCATCACCTCCACTAGCTTGGTTTGTAGTGATGCTTTCTAAGGCCCACTTGACTTCACATTCCAGGATGTCTGGCTCTAGGTGAGTGATCACACCATCATGATTATCTGGGTCGTGAAGATCTTTTTTGTACAGTTCTTCTGTGCATTCTTGCCATCTCTTCTTAATATCTTCTGCTTCTGTTAGGTCCATACCATTTCTGTCCTTTATCGAGCCCAGCTTTGCATGAAATGTTCCCTTGGTATCTCTAATTTTCTTGAAGAGATCTCTAGTCTTTCCCATTCTGTTGTTTTCCTCTATTTCTTTGCATTGATTGCCGAGGAAGGCTTTCTTATCTCTTCTTGCTATTCTTTGGAACTCTGCATTCAGATGCTTATATCTTTCCTTTTCTCCTTTGCTTTTTGCTTCTCTTCTTTTCACAGCTATTTGTAAGGCCTCCCCAGACAGCCATTTTGCTTTTTTGCATTTCTTTTCCATGAGAATGGTCTTGATCCCTGTCTCCTGTACAATGTCACGAACTTCATTCCATAGTTCATCAGGCATTCTATCTATCAGATCTAGGCCCTTAAATCTATTTCTCACTTCCACTGTATAATCACAAGGGATTTGATTTAGGTCATACCTGAATGGTCTAGTGGTTTTCCCTACTTTCTTCAATTTAAGTCGGAATTTGGCAGTAAGGAGTTCATGATCTGAGCCACAGTCAGCTCCCGGTCTTGTTTTTGCTGACTCTATAGAGCTTCTCCATCTTTGGCTGCAGAGAATATAATTAATCTGACTTCGATGTTGACCATCTGGTGATGTCCGTGTGTAGAGTCTTCTCTTGTGTTGTTGGAAGAGGATTATGTATAGAAATTTAATAGGATAAACATAGGATTAGGTATAGATATTTAAATGTATGCATATGAGTATTGAACACACATACATGCACATACATATGGATATTTCTAGCTCTCCTTTGTTCTTATGACTACTCTAACTGAAGTCATAATCAGTTCTATAGTCATTAACTATGAAATATAAATTAAAGACCATAGTCAGCAGTTACAGATGTGAATACAATAAACATAAGCTAACTGAGCTAACTGAATATCCTTGCACAAAGGCTGAGAATAATAGAAACAAGATCTCTAGGATTTATTTATTTATTTACTGAAAATCAAATCCTAACACTGCTTCCTAATATTTGACTACATCAAAGTCTTTGACTGTGTGGTTCACAACAAACTGTGGAAAATTCTGAAAGAGATGGGAATACCAGACCACCTGACCTGCCTCCTGAGAAATCTATATGCAAGTCAAGAAGCAACAGTTAGAACTGGACATGGAACAACAGACTGGTTCTAAATTGGAAAAGGAGTATGTCAAGGCAGTATATTGTAACCCTGCTTATTTAACTTATAAGCAGAGTACATCATGAGAAACGCTGGGTTGGAGAAAGCACAAGCTGGAATCAAGATTGCCAGGAGAAATGTCAATAACTTCAGATATGCAGAAGACACCACCCTTATGGCAGAAAGTGAAGAGGAACTAAAGAGCCTCTTGATGAAAGTGAAAGAGGAGAGTGAAAAACCTGGCACAAAACTCAATATTCAGAAAACTAAGATCATGGCATCTGGTCCCATCACTTCATGGCAAATAGACGGGGAAACAATGGAAACAATGAGAGACTTTATATTTTGGGGCTCCAAAATCACTGCAGATGGTGACTGTAGCCATGAAACTAAAAGATGCTTACTCCTTGGAAGAAAATCTGTGACCAACCTAGACAGCATATTAAAAAGCGGAGACATTACTTTGCTGACAAAAGTCCATTTAGTCAAAATTATTGTTTTTCCAGTTGTCACGTATGGATGTGAGAGTTGGACTGTAACGAAAGCTGAGTGCCGAAGAATTGATGCTTTTGAACTGTGGTGTTGGAGAAGACTGTTCAGAGTCCCTTGGACTGCAAGGAGATCCAATCAGTTAATCCTAAAGGAAATCAACCTGAATATTCACTGGAAGGACCATGCTGAAGCTGAAACTCCAATACTTTGGCCACCTGATGTGAAGAATTGACTCATTTGAAAAGACCTTGATGCTTGCAAAGATTGAAGGCAGGAGGAGAAGGGGACAACAGAGGATGAGATGGTTGTATGACAACACTGACTAGATGGACCTGAGATTGACCAAGTTCCACAAGCTGGTGATGTACAGGGAGGCCTGGTATGCTGTAGTCTGTGGAGTCACAAAGAGTCAGATACAAAGGAGTTACTTAACTGAACTGAACATTGCTTCTCCTGGACATCTTCTTTTATCATAGTAAATGAGGTCAAGCAAATTTCATTAGCTGATTTTGTGTGTATATGTTGCTTAGTTTCTCAGTCATGCCCAACTCTTTGCAACCCCATGGACTGTAGGGGTCCTCTGTCCTTGGGGATTCTCCAGGCAAAAATACTGGAATGGGTTGCCTTGCCCTCCCCCAGCGGAATTTTCCCAACTGAGAGATGGAAGCCAGGTCTTTGGCCCTGCAGGCAGATTCTTTACTGACTGAGCCACCAAAGAAGCCCAAGTATACTGTAGTGGGTAACCTATCCCTTCTCCAGGGGAATTTCCCGACCCAGGAATGGAACTGGGTTCTGCTGCATTGCAGGCAGATTCTTTACTAGCTGAGTTACACAGGGGCCCTAGGTGATTTTATCAGTCTTTAAAAATAAAAAGAAAGGATAAGAATGTATTTTATACATTTTTTAATGAACTTTGATTTGAACGTGTCATTCATAAACAAAATGCAGGTGTGCTTATGTTTTAGAATTGATCTATCCTAATCCATCCTATTTTTTTCCAATTAAATTGCTTAGCTGGGAGTGAAAGAATTCAAAGCTCTTTTGTGGATCACTTTTCTATTAATGATAATACAATCACATAAAAATCAAAGAAAAGTATACCATCAATTTTTCTCTCTTTTGCATTTAATAATAAAAACCACTTTAAATTTCTTATAACTTAAAAAATTTTCCAAAATTGAAAATCTATTTAAATTATATGTGTATATCCTAATAAAATATGTATATTTAGTTTCTTTGTGTCTCTATGTGTATATGTGTATAGGTAGGTAGGTAGATAGATTTCTCTCTGCCTCTAAATGTGTACACCTACAGAGAAACATACACACAAATGAAGAAGGAAGGAAGAAATAAGGCCTGATGGGGAAAAAAGAAAGAAAAGGAGAGAGGGAGGAGAAGAAATAAAAGTGAAAAAGAGATCTCTTAATAATACTGCAGGATGGGGGAATTTGGTTACTGGCAGAGATTCTACAATGCATCTTCTCTTTTGTACAGAAAAAAAAAAAATGTTTAAACTCTGAAGCATAAATAGTTTGTCCAAGGACCTGCAGAGACTCAGTGGCAGACCATATGCAGGGAGTTTATTTTTAGCTTCCATTCTGCATTCATGAAGATAAAGTTGCATTTTTGTATGTGTCCATCAGTTTGTTTTTCTGGAACAGTACTATTTAATTACTACCCACTCAATCTGTATTTATCAATTTTTTGTCTTGACATAGTATCATTTTGACACATTCCATAAAGTCTGTTAGTTACATCACTGTATGAGCCACATTCTGACTTGAATTGGAAAAAAAATTACTTAATTTCTGTAATTTTTTAAAAAGCTTTATTAGCCATTTTCAAAATATAAAGCTGATTTTTTTAAAAAGTCATGAATGATCAAGCCTGTCATTTTGAATGTTTTCTACTTTAGAATCACACTTTAGTTTTAAAATGTTTATTTTAAAGCTCCCTCTCTCTTTTCATAAACACTCCTTTCATTTTATTTTGAAAGAGATGTTAGGTCTCAAAGTATTGGGCTCTTCTCAACTAGAAAACATTTTCAAGGTCTCCTGAAACTGTATATCCTGGAAAAAATTATTATTACTGAATACATTTGTGTATAATAAGGGGAAATAGATGTACATGGCATATGACAGCAATAGTTTCTTGAACTCAAAGTTATGTCATTTTCCAGATTTAAATTATAGGAAGGCAAGATGGACAGCTAGTTAAAAATTGATCTGTTCTTGCATTTTTTTTTGTCCTACAAATTTACAATTATCTCATAAATAATTTACATTTATAATTTTGGAACAATAGTTAAAAGTAACATTGAGTTGCCCATTTGTTACAAATACAGTTGTTATCTACATTATACAAGTCATACAAGAACAAAAATGGGTAAAATACAAACGCAGTGCAGGTTCAAAAGAATTGCAGTGTTAATGTTATATCTTGTGCATGAAATAGAATGATAAATAAGTTAATTAAAATTTTGTGTACATATGGCATAAAATATAACTTGCTTTAAAAAACATCCTTGTACATCTGAAGAATTCACATTTGAAAAACATATTACTAGTCTCTGTTTATCTGCCCAGGAAATTTATCTTTTATTATTAGCTAATTAAAACACAATGTGTGTAGTATATAGTATTTATAGTAAAAGAAAAAGTAAACAGTTTGAAGGATGTATTAACAATCTCAAACTTCAATTATAAGATCTGTTTGTATCAACCATTTAAATTTTATATCTTCTTTTTCTTAATCTTTATCTCTTTGCCTTTTAATTTTTTTGAAAATAACATGTGCTAAATAATGACTATATGACAGCAGACAGTTTCTTTATTAGAGTTCTATGGCCTTTGGGGGCTTCCTAAGTGGAACAGTGGTAAAGAATACACCTGCCAATGCAGGAGAAGCCGGTTCCATTCCTGGGTGGGGAAGATCCCCTGGAGGAGGAAATGGCAATCTACTCTGGTATTCTTGCCTGGGAAATCCCATGGACAGAGGAGTCTGGTGGGCTATAATCCACAGTGTAGCAAAGAGTCAGATAAGACTTAGCGACTGAGCATGACAATGATGG
Source organism: Bos taurus (assembly GCF_002263795.3). NCBI lineage: Eukaryota > Metazoa > Chordata > Mammalia > Artiodactyla > Bovidae > Bos > Bos taurus. Next base: position 21,390,585 of record NC_037356.1, read on the forward strand.
CCTCTTTAAATTCATTAAAATAATATTTTCACATCAGTTCAGTTCAGTCTCTCAGTCGTGTCTGACTCTTTGTGACCCCATGAATCCATCACCAACTCCCGGAGTTCACTCAAACTCATGTGCATCGAGTAGGTGATGCCATCCAGCCATCTCATCCTCTGTCGTCCCCTTCTCCTCCTGCCCCCAATCCCTCCCAGCATCAGTCTTTTCCAGTGAGTCAACTCTTCACATAACGTGGCCAAAGTATTGGAGTTTCAGCTTTAGCATCAGTCCTTCCAAAGAACATCCAGGACTCATCTCCTTCAGAATGGACTGGTTGGATCTCCTTGCAGTCCAAGGGACTCTCAAGAGTCTTCTCCAACACCACAGTTCAAAAGCATCAATTCTTCAGTGCTCAGCTTTCTTCACAGTCCAACTCTTATTTTCACATAGACAGCAATTATTCCATTTTTTGTATGTCCAACTACACCAAATTCATATAGCATTACCCATTATGAAGTCATTACAATGTCTTGGTGTTGGTCTCTTTGGTTCATCTTGTTTTGGATTCTCTGTTCTTCCTGTACCTAGGTATCTGTTGACTTCCTTAGGTTTGGGAAGTTTTCAGTCATAGTTTTCTCAAGTACATATTTGATCCCTTTCTCTCTTTTCTCCATCTAGCATCCCTCTAATATATTAAATTATTGGCATGCTTAATATTCTCTCATAGATCTAAGCTGTTTTCATTTTTTCAAATTTCTTTTGTTTTTTGCTATTCTGATTGGTGATTTCCATTATTCTATTTTCCAGATCACTTACATGTTCTTCTGTGTGGCTTAGTCTACTATTCATTCCTTCTAACGGTTTTTAATATCAGTTCTTCATTTCTGAACTTTCTAAAGTATGTTCTACTTCCTTGTTAAAATTTTCACTGTGTTCATCTATTATTTTCTCTAAGTCAATTAAAATTTTTGTTATCAAAGCTTTGAATTTTTTGTGTGATAAATTGTCGATTTTTGATTACTTTTGTAGAGATTTTCTCTTGCTCTTCCAATTTAGAGCAGTTCTTATGCATTTTAATTTTGCTTAACTTTCTCTGCGTCTATAAATTTAGTTGCAACTTTTACCTATTCCAATCTTGAAAAGTGTTTCTTTGGGAGAGCATCCCTGTGCTGACTGCATTTTCCCCCTGGTTTTGGTGGATTGGACATGCATTCAAAGGCATGCCTCTCCTCAGGTTTTGCTGGCTGCTATTATCTTGGTAGAAGATGAGGCTGGAGATGAAGGTGCCAGAGCTGGAACTGGGTGTGACTCAGGATTCCGTGGCCATGGTGGCCATCTTGGGTGCATGACTGATCCCAAGTTGCTGGATCAGAAGCCCCGAGGGTTGGCCTGAGTTGGCATTATTCCCTTTAAGTGTGTGCCTTCCCCACTCCAAGTACCTGAATCCTTGCCCCAGAGGGGAGGGGTGTTGAAACGGTGGTGGGGGGGTGGGGGAGTGGGGTATGCAGACTCTTGTTTTGTGCTAGCCCCAGATAGAATTCTGACCTGTCTTAAGTGTGCTATCTCTCTGGGCACTCAGTTTTTTCCTCCACTTTGCTCAGATGGAAACTTGGGTGCGAACCTCCCTTGTCTCTCACAGCCTGTCACTGCCCCTAGCATCCGCCACTCCCTCCCTGCTCTGGAGCCTCACCAGAGGACGGGTAGGGCCTTTGTGGACTTGCAGAGTAATTCAGGGAATGAGCTGTGGGGAAGCAGCCACCATCAGCCACCTTGGGTTGCTTCTGAGGTGCTGCTTGTGTAAGTGCCAGCAAGGGCAACCATCGCCCCTCCTCCTGCCCAGTCATGGCAGCCCTAGAGCCTGTGTTACAATGTGACATGGAGTAAGCAGGGATGAAGCATTTGCTCAGCCATGACTGGGGCTTCTGCCAAGGCAGTTATGAGAAATCTGGCAGCTGCCTGAGCAAGCCTCTAACCACACTCTCTACCCTGCCTCTGGGGCAAGCCAATGTGTGTGTGCTCCTCACAAGCAGAGTCCAGGCTTCCCACAGCCCTCTTATTACTGCTGGTCATCCTCCAAGCAGCCAAGGGGCTCATCTGCCCTGTAGGACCCCATGACTGGGGTGCCCAATGTGTGACTCTCACTGCTTATTCCACAGGGCAGATCTCTGTCCACATGTCCTCCCGTTTGATCTGAGTCCCCTCCCAGGGATGCAGATCCTAACCCAGTTCCTTTTCTTCCCTTCCTACCCAGTCATATGTGGATCTTTCTTGCAGGCTTGGTTGTTCTCTAGCTTTTCCGCCACTTTCCAGTTAGTCCTCTTACTCTGCCCTCTTGATTCATAACCCTTTGCCTCTTTCCCACCTTTCTGGTATGACAAAAATAATCTTCACAAACTGCTTTTTAGAGATAACTATTCTCACAGATGTTAATAGGATTCTATGATTCAGCAATTTTGTGAAAAAATATCTGGTAATTCTTTATCCTAGAGATTAACATTGCATAATCTGATGCTGTAAAGAGCAATATTGCATAGGAACCTGGAATGTCAGGTCCATGAATCAAGGCAAATTGAAAGTGGTCAAACAAGAGATGGCAAGAGTGAATGTCGACATTCTAGGAATCAGTGAACTGAAATGGACTGGAATGGGTGAATTTAACTCAGATGACCATTATATCTACTACTGCGGACAGGAATCCCTCAGAAGAAAAGGAGTGGCCATCATGGTCAGCAAAAGAGTCCGAAATGCAGTACGTGGATGCAATCTCAAAAATGACACAATGATCTCTGTTCGTTTCCAAGGCAAACCATTCAATATCACAGTAATCCAAGTCTATGCCCCAACCAGTAATGCTGAAGAAGCTGAAGTTGAACGGTTCTATGAAGACCTACAAGAACTTTTAGAACTAACACCCAAAAAAGATGTCCTTTTCATTATAGGGGACTGGAATGCAAAAGTAGGAAGTCAAGAAACACCTGGAGTAACAGGCAAATTTGGCCTTGGAATATGGAATGAAGCAGGGCAAAGACTAATAGAGTTTTGCCAAGAAAATGCACTGATCATAACAAACACCCTCTTCCAACAACATAAGAGAAGACTCTATACATGGACATCACCAGATGGTCAACACCAAAATCAGATTGATTTTATTCTTTGCAGCTGAAGATGGAGAAGCTCTATAGAGTCAGCAAAAACAAGACCAGGAGCTGACTGTGGCTCAGACCATGAATTCCTTACTGCCAAATTATGACTTAAATTGAAGAAAGTAGGGAAAACCACTAGACCATTCAGGTATGACCTAAACCAAATCCCTTGTGATTTTACAGTGGAAGTGAGAAATAGATTTAAGGGCCTAGATCTGATAGACAGAGTGCCTGATGAACTATGGAATGAGGTTTGTGACATTATACAGGAGACAGGGATCAAGACCATTTCCATAGAAAAGAAATGCAAAAAAGCAAAATGGCTCTGGGGAGGCCTTACAAATAGCTGTGAAAAGAATAGAAGCAAAAAGCAAAGGAGAAAAGGAAAGATATAAACATCTGAATGCAGAGTTCCAAAGAATAGCAAGAAGAGATAAGAAAGCCTTCCTCAGCGATCAATGCAAAGAAATAGAGGAAAACGACAGACTGGGAAAGACTAGGGATCTCTTCAAGAAAATCAGAGATACCAAAGGAACTTTTGATGCAAAGATGAGCTCGATAAAGGACAGAAATGGTATGGACCTAACAAAAGCAGAAGATATTAAGAAGAGATGGCAAGAATGCACAGAAGAACTGTACAAAAAAGATCTTCATGACCCAGATAATCACAATGGTGTGATCACTCACCTAGAGCCAGACATCCTGGAATGTGAAGTCAAGTGGGCCTTAGAAAGCTTCACTACGAACAAAGCTAGTGGAGTTGATGGAATTCCAGTTGAACTATTCCAAATCCTGAAAGATGATGCTGTGAAAGTGTTGCACTCAATATGCCAGCAAATTTGGAAAACCCAGCAGTGGCTACAGGACTGAAAAAGGTCAGTTTTCATTCCAATCCCAAAGAAAGGCATTGCCAAAGAATGCTCAAACTACTGCACAAGTGCACTCATCTCACACGCTAGTAAAGTAATGCTCAAAATTCTCCAAGCCAGGCTTCAGCAATATGGGAACCGTGAACTTCCAGATGTTCAAGCTGGTTTTAGAAAAGGCAGAGGAACCAGAGATCAAATTGCCAACATCTGCAGGATCATCAAAAAAGCAAGAGAGTTCCAGAAAAACATCTATTTCTGCTTTATTGACTATGCCAAAGCCTTTGACTGTGTGGATCACAATAAACTGTGGAAAATTCTGAAAGAGATGGGAATACCAGACCACCTGATCTGCCTCTTGAGATATTTGTATGCAGGTCAGGAAGCAACAGTTAGAACTGGACATGGAACAATTGACTGGTTCCAAATAGGAAAAGGAGTTCATCAAGGCTGTATATTGTCACCCTGTTTATTTAACTTATATGCAGAGTACATCATGAGAAATGCTGGACTGGAAGAAACACAAACTGGAATCAAGATTGCTGGGAGAAATATCAATAACCTCAGATATGCAGACGACACCACCCTTATGGCAGAAAGTGAAGAGGAACTCAGAAGTCTCTTGATGAAGGTGAAAGTGGAGAGTGAAAAAGTTGGCTTAAAGCTCAACATTCAGAAAACGAAGATCATGGCATCCGGTCCCACCACTTCATGGGAAATAGATGGGGAAACAGTGGAAACCGTGTCAGACTTTATTTTTATGGGCTCCAAAATCACTGCAGATGGTGACTGTAGTCATGAAATTAAAAGACACTTACTCCTTGGAAGGAAAGTTTTGACCAACCTAGATAGCATATTCAAAAGCAGAGACATTACTTTGCCAACAAATGTTCGTCTAGTCAAGGCTATGGTTTTTCCTGTGGTCATGTATGGATGTGAGAGTTGGACTGTGAAGAAGGCTGAGCACTGAAGAATTGATGCTTTTGAAGTGTGGTGTTGGAGAAGACTCTTGAGAGTCCCTTGGACTGCAAGGAGATCCAACCAGTCCATTCTGAAGGAGATCAGCCCTGGGATTTCTTTGGAAGGAATGATGCTAAAGCTGAAACTCCAGTACTTTGGCCACCTCACGCGAAGAGTTGACTCATTGGAAAAAACTCTGATGCTGGGAGGGATTGGAGGCAGGAGGAGAAGGGGACGACAGAGGATGAGATGGCTGGATGGCATCACTGACTCGATGGATGTGAGTCTCAGTGAACTCCACGAGTTGGTGATGGACAGGGAGGCCTGGCGTGCTGCCATTCATGGGGTTGCAGAGTCAGACATGACTGAACGACTGATCTGATCTGATCTAATCTTACATTATGGGTATGAGAAATTCTTTAATGAAGATGCCCGTTTATCTTTGCCTAACTTAACATTTATGAAGCTCTTTGACTCAATTCTTGTCTTAAAAATCTATTAACATTTTCTTGGATTTGAATACATCAATACAAAAACATATAGCCTATTTTCATTTTATTAACTTCATTCTCTATAAGAAAAGAGAGTGAATGGCATTAAAATGTTTCAAAATGTTCATGCTGTTAGAGAGAAAAGCTTTAAAAAATATAAACTTATGATGTAGGAGTAAATGCTGTGGTTGCTATTACTATTTATGTTGAAACTTCATAGTATTTTGATGCATAAAGTTTTAAGTTGCAAGTAAAACAAGTAGGCAAATAAATGTCTATTGACTTCTAAACTTATTAATAAAACTTGACTGAATATGGACAATTAAATAAAGTAGCAGTGGATGACTGCATAAGGCAAATGAATCTGTAAAGCCATTAATCTGTATTCGACTTACGCTTTTGTTCTTCTTTGATAATTTACTAGCTTTTATGTGATCATAGTCTACAACTTTAAGTCAGTACAGAGAATTGAAAGAAAAGCACAGCAAATGCAAGACACAATAAATTTGAGCTGTCTTACATTGAGTGTTAGAAACAATAAATAATTATGAATTCAAATTTTAAAATAGAAGAACATTTTTATTTAGCAATTCATTTTCAATATGAGCAAAACAGCCTGGCTAATAAAAAACATTGTCTGAGGCAGTGGAGGTGTAAACAGCTACTAGATCATTATACAAATACAATATTTGCATTCAACAAATACATTTAAGATTTTGAAAGAGCTTTCTAATTAGTGGCTTTCTGTTTGTAAAGATAGCAAAAGCTTTGTCTTTCAACACGGTGATAGCTCAATTTCAGAAACTAAAATACTTTAAGCCTTTAAAAATTTTCACAATGCTTATAGACGCAGTGTTTATCAGTGTTGGCAGTTAGACTTTAATTGGAACTTCTAGAAAAATCTTCCTTTTCAAATAGGAAATAAAGTTCTTTCATAGCTTTCTAAGAGTTGTAAGTAAACCATACAAGTCTTTCAGTTAATTCTTCTTGATTGTTTCATATTTTTGAAATGTCCATATTCTAAGAATGAGAGACAGTAATGGACACTGCATATTTGCTTATACCTCGAGAATGATAACATCTTCCTAAATGCCTAATTGAGCTTTCATTTGTAAATCAATCGTCTGTTATTTTTCTTTGGAATCTCTTTATAATAATGAGCTATTACAAAATTTTAAAAACTATTTTTCACTCTGAATTACACATCCAGGCTTACATGTCAGAAGGACAACTTTTTTTAAAGAAAAACTATAAATTCCTTCTCTCAAATATCAGCATTCAGGATATGTAATAAATATTTAAAATATTAACAATGAGTATATCTATATATTTATTCAATGTGAAACTTTATGCAGGGTACCAAATTAAAATTGTATTTGTTTTACTTGCAGAATTTTCTCTATTTCCAGATAATATGAAAATCACTTCTTCATTTTGAGAAACTTATAGTGGAATAAAACAGAATCTATAGAGAATGAAATGTCTGAATTATGACTTCAGCATTTTAATAGCTGTGATTCTGTCAAGTTTCTTACTTTCCTGTAATTCAAACTACTCATTGGTAAAATGAAGATAATTCTTAATTCAGAGAGCATCTATGTGGAAAAGACAGGGTCCATACCTAATATACTAAAGTGCCTGATACATAAAAGGGACTTTATTAATGCTACCTTTTCCCCCCTCCTAATGCATAGCATAATTTTGAAAATAAACAACTTATGAATTTCCCCACATCCTTTCTTTGCATGTTAATAATGGCTTTGATCTTGTTACCCATTCAGAACAGTTATTGAAATATGGATGAGTCGTCTATAGGATATTAAAAATAATAAATAACTGAATTTGACTTGATTTATTTGTTGGTGAAAGAATCAAAATGCCTCAGAAGTAACCCAAGATTACAATACCACTGATTGGCTTTTAGATTAGGTGAGAAATCAGGGACTGGATGGTCTGACACAAAGAAGATTTTGTATTAGGAAATGCAAGTGCTGTTAGAAGACTTGAGTTAGATGAGACTCCACAAACATGGTCTGGCTGGGATTTTTTTTTTTTTTTTTAATGCTTTTCATTCTTTTTTTTTTCCCAAAAAAAAGTTTTATTGATGTATGATTGACATACAAACAGCTGTACATATCTAATGTATCTAACTTATTAAGTTTGAGGATAAGTATATAGCCAGGAAACCATCACCACAATCAAGGCCATAAACTTATCCATCACCTCCAAAAGTTCCCTCCTGCCTCTTTTTGTATAAAGGTTTTGACAAATTATTTTCTTTTTCACCTTGATATCCCAACAACTCACATCAGTAAAAATTCATGCTAATCTGGCCTGTTTTGAAGATAATACATAGCCATTCTTTTCATTCTTTTACTGTCAAATCAAATCCCACATTTATTTTCAATTCTAGATGGTGAACAAGAGGATGTCCTGCAGGAATTTAGAGGAAGAATTTGGGAGAGGGAAATGGCCAAAGATCCTGCTGAATGAGATAACCTCAGGTCTCAATTCACTTTTCCCTTCACCCTCTCTTATTCCCAAATCATTTGATGAAAGTTTGGTGAATAGTAAGATTGGAAGCTGAGCTATTTCAAATCCTAAAAGATGATGCTGTGAAAGTGCTGCACTCAATATGCCAGCAAATTTGTAAAACTCAGCAGAGGCCACAGGACTGGAAAAAGTAACTGTTGATTCCCATCCCAAAGGAAGGCAATGCCAAAGAATGCTCAAACTACCACATGATTGCACTCATCTCATATGCTAGTAAAGTAATGCACAAAATTATCCAGGCCAGGCTTCAACAGTACATGAAGCATGAACTTTCAGATGTTTAACCTGGTTTTACAAAAGGCAGAAGAACCAAAAATCAAATTGCCAACATCCATTGGATCATAGAATAAGCAAGAGAGTTCCGAAAAAATATCTATTTCTGCTTGATTGACTATGCCAAAGCCTTTGACTGTGTGGATCACAATAAACTGTGGAAAATTCTGAAAGATATGGGAATACCAGACCACCTGACCTACTTCTTAAGCAACAGTTAGAACTGGATGTGGAACAACAGACTGGTTCCAAATAGGAAAAGGAGTATGTCAAGGCTGTATATTGTCACCCTGCTTATTTAACTTATATACAGAGTACATCATGAGAAACACTGGGCTGGAGGAAGCACAAGCTGGAATCAAGATTGCCAGAAGAAATATTAATCACCTCAGATATGCAGATGACATTACCCTTATGGCAGAAAGTGAAGAGGAACTAAAGAGCCTCTTGATAAAAGTGAAAGAGGAGAGTGAAAAAGTTGTCCCAGCTCAACATTCAGAAAACTAAGATCATGGCATCTGGTCCCATCACTTCATGGCAAATAGATGGGTAAACAGTGGTTGACTAATTTTTTGGGTCCCCAATTCACTGCAGATGGTGACCACAGCCATGAAATTAAAAGATCCTTGCTCTTTGGGATGAAAGTTATGACCAACCTAGATGGCATATTAAAAAGCAGAGACATTACTTTGCCAACAAAGATCTGTCTATTCACAGCTATGGTTTTTCCAGTGGTCATGCATGGATGTGAGAGTTGGAATATAAGGAAAGCTGAGCACTGAAGAATTGACTCTTTTGAACCAAGGTGTTGGAGAAGACTCTTGAGAGTCCCTTGGACTGCAAGGAGATCCAACCAGTCAATCCTAAAGGAAATCAGTCCTGAATATTCATTGGAAGGACTGATGTTGAGCTGAAACTCCATTACTTTGGCCACCTGATGCAAAGAACTGACTCATTTGAAAAGATCAGAAAAGCTCAGTTTTCATTCCAATCCCAAAGAAAGGCAATGCCAAAGAATGCTCAAACTACCACACAATTGTACTCATCTCACACGCTAGTAAAGTAATGCTCAAAATTCTCCAAGCCAGGCTTCAGCAATATGTGAACCGTGAACTTCCTGATGTTCAAGCTGGTTTTAGAAAAGGCAGAGGAACCAGAGATCAAACTGCCAACATCCGCTGGATCATAGAAAAAGCAAGAGAGTTCCAGAAAAACATCTATTTCTGCTTTATTGACTATGCCAAAGCCTTTGACTGTGTGGACCACAATAAACTGTGGAAAATTCTGAAAGAGATGGGAATACCAGACCACCTGATCTGCCTCTTGAGAAATTTGTATGCAGGTCAGGAAGCAACAGTTAGAACTGCACATGGAACAACAGACTGGTTCCAAATAGGAAAAGGAGTACGTCAAGGCTGTATATTGTCACCCTGTTTATTTAACTTCTATTTAGAGAACATCATGAGAAACGCTGGACTGGAAGAAACACAAGCTGGAATCAAGATTGCTGGGAGAAATATCAATAACTTCAGATGTGCAGATGACACCACCCTTACGGCAGAAAGTGAAGAGGAACTCAAAAGTCTCTTGATGAAAGTGAAAGTGGAGAGTGAAAAAGTTGGCTTAAAGCTCAACATTCAGAAAACGAAGATCACGGCATCCGGTCCCACCACTTCATGGGAAATAGATGGGGAAACAGTGGAAACCGTGTCAGACTTTATTTTTATGGGCTCCAAAATCACTGCAGATGGTGACTGTAGTCATGAAATTAAAAGACACTTACTCCTTGGAAGGAAAGTTATGACCAACCTAGATAACACATTCAAAAGCAGAGACATTACTTTGCCAACAAATGTTCGTCTAGTCAAGGCTATGGTTTTTCCTGTGGTCATGTATGGATGTGAGAGTTGGACTGTGAAGAAGGCTGAGCGCTGAAGAATTGATGCTTTTGAAGTGTGGTGTTGGAGAAGACTCTTGAGAGTCCCTTGGACTGCAAGGAGATCCAACCAGTCCATTCTGAAGGAGATCAGCCCTGGGATTTCTTTGGAAGGAATGATGCTAAAGCTGAAACTCCAGTACTTTGGCCACCTCACACGAAGAGTTGACTCATTGGAAAAGACTCTGATGCTGGGAGGGTTGGGGGCAGGAGGAGAAGGGGAGGACAAAGGATGAGATGGCTGGATGGCATCACTGACTCAATGCACGTGAGTCTGAGTGAACTCCAGGAGTTGGTGATGGACAGGGAGGCCTGGCGTGCTGCGATTCATGGGGTCGCAAAGAGTTGGACACGACTGAGCGACTGATCTGATCTAATCTGAATGTTGGGAAAGATTGAAGGCAGGAGGAGAATGGGGACGACACAGGATGAGATGGTTGGATGGCATCACCGACTCAATGGACATGAGTTTTGGTAATCTTCGGTAGTTGGTAATGGATAGGGGGGCCTGGCATGCTGCAGCCCATGGGGTTGCAAAGAGTTGGACATGACTGAGAGACTGAACTGAACTGAACTGAAGGTTGGAAGGGGAAATTAAGTGGCCAGAACATAAAGCATATGAAGAGTCTTGTTTATTATGTTAAAAAACCTAGACTTTATAACAAAAACAATGATGTTATGGGTTATAAGCAATAGAGTTACATAATCAAAATTGTGCCTTAGGAAATCTACTTTTGGAAAGGAAAATGAAGACAAAGATACTGGAAGCAGAGAGAGGTTACTACACTAATATAGGGATTAATACCAGTTGCCTGCACTTGGTGGCATGATGTACGGGGAGTAAAACAGTATTATCAATTGAAATTTTGGTCAAAGAGGTAATTTGTTGTTTAAGTGGAGATTTGGGGAAACCTTTGGCTTTTTAAAAAACTGAAAGATGAACTATTGGCAGCTCTTTCACCTGCATTCTTCTGAGGGAAAGAAGAATTCCCTGAAGGCATAGCAGTTAACCTGAGATCATGATGATACTGCAAATATACTTAGGGCGGCAGATTCTAAAGGTGAGAGGATCTGGGATTCCCAATGACAGCACTGAGCCATTGTGTTGGTGCTGGCGGCAAACTTCCTGGCTTTTGATTACCTGAGATCAACTAACCCACTTTTGTCTATGCTGCTATAACTGGGGCTTTTGTTGCTTCTAGGTGAAATGATCTGATACAATCATCTCGATGCTTGATAGTACCATTCCTTGATATGAGGATGACAGGAGAAGCAATGACAGAGCTTCACCTCTGTATGTTATCCCAGAATGAGTCGAAATACATTTTTTGTAGAATGGGGATTTAAGAAGAGGAATGAATGCTTTTTCAGTGCCAGGCTTGTTCATACCAGCTCCTGGAAGCTTATTTTAAATTTTGGGTAATATTGTGAGTTGGTAGTTAAAAGTAGTCATTGTTAAAACTTCAATTTTATCATGTTATATTAAAAACAAAGATAATAAATACTCAAAATGCATCACCTTCAAACTATGTTACTCTCTTTTACTGCTGCTCTCTGTTGAGGTTATACACATGTATTGAATCAGTATGCTAGCATATATAGCTGCTCACTATCTCTTCCCAGCTCTGCATTCAGTGACATCACATTGCTGGTTTGAAAATGGTCAGGCAAGGAGTAGTTACACTATGGAAAGTAGAAGAAACTAAAAATCAGAAATTACTTTATTTTTTTTCAGATTGTTTAAGAAACAAAATGTGAATAATACAGATCACATTTCAAATTATGTTACCTCTGTAGCATTACACTGTGAATGGCACTCAGAACTGATGAAATACGCTTTCAGAATTTGAACACTACTATCCAATCCAGCAAGGCAGTCACTCCTATCATTGACGAATGGGTGAACTTTTGACACATGTCTTAGTTGTTTCACTATCATCTTACTTGTTAATGAAAAAAAAAAAAAATCAACCAACCATTTATGTCAGAACTACATGCAAAGAGCTGGTTGTTAAGCATTCACCAACATTCTGCTGTTTCTTTTCACAGATAAACTTTACAGACTGAAATTTAATAAGAGTTGCAATCCACATAGATTTCACAATTTGTCTTTTTGCTTGACTGTGTTTCAAAGAATGAAATGGTCTCAGGAATTTACACTAGAGTCTGTAAACAATAAGATGGGCTCTGTTTACATTTGTCAGTCATGGATGGACTAGCTGACATGCAGGTTTATTCTAGTTAGAAGTGGAGATCCATGTTTCTATAAAACCGACTTTTTTTGCATATTGTTAGGCCCTGTAACGGAGAAGGCAATGGCACCCCACTCCAGTACTCTTGCCTGGAAAATCCCATGGATGGAGGAGCCTGGTAGGCTGCAGTCCATGGGGTCGCTAAGAGTCGGACACGACAGAGCGACTTCACTTTCTCTTTTCACTTTTATGCATTGGAGAAGGAAATGGCAACCCACTCCAGTGTTCTTGCCTGGAGAATCCCAAGGACGGGGGAGCCTGGTGGGCTGCCGTCTATACGGTTGCACAGAGTTGGACACGACTGAAGTGACTTAGCATAGCATAACCTAGGCCCATAAATTGTAGAGACCACTGTCATTATTAATGTATACACCCTGAAATCATACCTTAATTGATAATATTTACTGGATATCAATCTTAGCTTCACACTTCAGAACATGTCTTGAAATCACCACCCTCTGCCCGAGCCTGTACTGTAAACACAACTTCAATCACATTGTATTCTACTTCAGCTGTACAACGTAAGGTTCTAAGAGAGGTTGTTGCTTTCTTTGAATCTTGAAAGTGATACTAGCTTTTGAAATTGGGAAGGTAAAAGAGAAAAGATGGATTTAGGAAAGGCAGAGGAACCAGATCAAATTGCCAGCATTTGTTGAATTATCAAAAAAAAACAAGAGAGTTCCACAAAAACATCTACTTCTATTTACTGACTACACCAACACTTGACTGTGTAGATCACAGCAAACTGCAGAAAATTCTTCAAGAGATGAGAATACCAGACCACCTGACCTGCCTCCTAAAAAATCTGTATGCAGGTCAAGAAGCAACAGTTAGAACTGGATGTGGAACAACAGACTGGTTCCAAATCGGGAAAGGAGTACGTTAAGGCTATACACTGTCACCCTGATTATTTAACTTCTATGCAGAGTACATCATGCTAAATCCTGGGCTGGAGGAAGCACAAGCTGGAATCAAGATTGCCAGGAGAAATATCAGTAACCTCAGATATGCAGATGACACCAGCCTTATGGCAGAAAGTGAAGAAGAACTAAAGAGCCTCTTGATGAAAGTGAAAGAGAAGAGTGAAAAAGTTGTCTTAAAGCTCAACATTCAGAAAACTAAGATCATGGCCTCTGGTCCCATCACTTCATGACAAACAGATGGGGAAACATTGGAAACAGTGGCAGACTTTATTTTGGGGGGCTCCAAAATCACTGTGGATGGTGACTGCAGCCATTAATTAAAATTAAAAGATGCTTGCTCCTTGAAAAAAAAGCTGTGACCAACCCAGACAGCATATTAAAAAGAAAGACATTGCTTTGCTGACAATGGTCCATCTACTCAAAGCTATGGTTTTTCCAGTAGTCATCTATGGATGTGAGGGTTGGACTATAAAGAAAGCTGAGCACCGAAGAACTGATGCTTTTGAACTGTGAAGTTGGAGAAGACTCTTGAGAGTCCCTCAGACTGCAAAGAGATAAAAAAAAAAAAAAAAGTCCATCCTAAAGAAAATCAGTCCTGAATCTTTGAAAGGACTAATTCTGAAGCTGAAAACTCTAATACTTTGGCCAGCTGATGCAAAGAAATGACTCATTGGAAAAGACCCTGTTGGTGGGAAAGATTGAAGGCAGGAGGAGAAGGGGACAACGGAGGATAAGCAGGTTGGATGGCATCACCAACTTTATGGACATGAGTTTAAATAAGCTCTGGTAGTTGGTGATGGACAGGGAAGCCTGGTGTGCTGCAGTCCGTGGGGTCACAAAGAGTCAGAGACAACTGAGCGACTGAGCTGAACTGAACAAGAGCATTGCAGGGAGAATACCAAAGAGGCAATTACAATAAATATGTTTTTTAAGTAGTAAAATCTAAAGAATTTTCTTTTATTTCAGCTTTCTAGTGTTAGAGCCACTAAATGAATATCTAGCTAATAAAGGTGTCGATGTTGTTCATTCGTGAAGTCATGTCCAACTCTTTGCAACCCTATGGACTACAGTGTGCCAGGCTTCCCTGTCCTTAATTATCTCCTGCTGCTGTTGCTGCTGCTAAGTGGCTTCAGTTGTGTCCGACTCTGTGTGACCCAGAGACAGCAGCCGACCAGGCTCCCCCGTCCGTGGGATTCTCCAGGCAAGAACACTGGAGTGGGTTGCCATTTCCTTCTCCAATGCATGAAAGTGAAAAGTGAAAGTGAAGTTGCTCAGTCTTGTCTGACTCTTAGCAACCCCATGGACTGCAGCCTACCAGGCTCCTCCATCCATGGGATTTTCCAGGCAAGAGTACTGGAGTGGGGTGCCATTGCCTTCTCCATACTATCTCCTAGAGTTTGCTTAAACTCAAGTCCATTTTGTCGAAGATGCTATCCAACTACCGCAGAAATAATCAAGCAGTAATTTGTTCTTGCATTAAGAATAGGTATGATGCATTGTAAGTGTTATGATTAATTTCCAAATGTTTTAGCTTGACATAGGTTGATAGCAAAATTAATTTTCTTTGTATAGAACTTTTCAACCTTTCCGACTATTGATACTCTTCAAATATTTTAATGTGTGTTTCAAATCCCATAGAAGTTTTCTTGATACCTCAAATTGGAATCACTCTTTATTTTCAATTTCTTTTCACACAGCACTTTCTAATACGAATTTCTTAGTGAACTTTGCCTTGTATAGTATTTCATTGTATATCTACCTGTCTTGCTATTCAGATAGGATGTTTCTTCAAGGCATAAATAATGTTCTTTCTTTTTCTCATCTTTTTCTATTTTATCAATTTGCTATCTTGGACAAAGCTTATTATCTTCATATAATTAAAAAAAACTGCATATGTATATTCATACTAGTAACACTAACAACATACAGATAGAACTAAGTAAAGTGCTTACTTAAGACAGTAATCTGATAAGCCAAACTTTTATATTGGTGGTGATGTTGCAGTTTATTCAGTCAATGTTTATTGGGCTCTTACCAGGTACCATGTTCTTACAGAATGCTGGGGCTCTGATGGTTAACAAGATTGACTTAGTCCATCTTCCAGTTGAATTTGGATGTCAAGTAGCAGAGAATGATTGTACTGTATTATAATTTTTGTTGCTTCCATAACAAATCACTACAAAAGTAGCAGCTTAAACTATACGATTCATTTGCTATAGTTTGCTAGATTGCAACTGCAAATTTGAGAATTATTGACATTGAAAGTAGTTAAAGTGATAAGAATGAGAGTGTCATACAAAGAGGTCCTATGGCACATTTATAAAAAAAAATTTAGATTTTAATAATTATAGAAAAATAGAGGACTTCTCTCATGGTCCAGTGGCTAAGACTCCACGCTCCGCATGCAGGGGGCCCAGTTTCAATCCCTTGTCAGGGAACTAGATCCCACGTGCTGTAACTAAGAGTTTGCTTGCTGCCACTAAGACCTGGCAGAGCCAAATAAATATTTTTTTAAAAGAAAACTATAAAGATCTAGAAAGGAATAACTCATGAGGTAAAAGGAAAATTAGTGTGTGTTGTGTCCTTGGAATCATAAGAAATTTAAAATGTATTCCTCTAGGAGGCGGGACTTCTCGCCGGCCGCGCCCCACGTGCTTCCGCCCTGCCCCATCCGCGCGCCCGCCGGAACTAGGAGCCGCAGGTGTCTCTTCCAGGGGCGCAGGCTGGGAAAAAAAAAAATGTATTCCTCTAGTATAAAACAATGAGGATTTGAGTGCCATTAAATTTATTTTATTTTTAGAAGCATATTTTTGTGACATTCAATTTCTTTACCTGTGCTGTGTGCTATGCTTAGTTGCTCAGTTGTGTCCAACTCTTTGCGAGCCCATGGACTGTAGCCTGCCAGGCTCCTCTGAGAATGGAGATTCTCCAAGCAAGCATACTAGAGTGGGTTGCCATGCCCTTCTCCAGGGGGTCTTCCCAACCCAGGGATTGAACCCAGGTCTCTCGCATTGCAGATAGATTCTTTACTGTCTGAGCTACCAGGGAAGCACTAGGAGCCTTGAATTTTATCTTGTCTTTAGGTCTTGCATTAAGTTTTTTAAATGTTCCTTTTTTTAATGGTCTTGCTTTTTAAAATTTATTTTTATTCATAGTTATTGTATTTATTTCCTCATTTTAGTGTGAGAGATTATATTATTTTCCATTTCAGCTGATTTAGAAAAAAAAAATTATAGTTACCAAACTCCCATGTTTTCTCTTCATTTGTTCCCTATATCTGTCTCCTCTTATAATAATAGAGACTGGAGGGTTTTATAAATAATATCATTATCAAAGAATAACAAAACAGTCTTTTTTGACTATATGAATTGATTATTTTATTTTCTTCTCTTAAAATATTAGTTGCCTAAAACAAAGATGACTAATAATTCTGATTGCAGATGTTTGTATTTTAGTCTTGCTAGTTATAAAAAGAGAATTATCATTTAAATATTAGGTAGGCATGAGGAAAACTTTGAATATGAAACTTATTCATGTTTAAACTGGTCACCTCTGTGATAGATTGAATTCCTGTTCTTAGTCAGTTCTTGCCTTTGTTATAAAAGGGCTAACCTCCCTGCCCATTGTAATTTGACTTGCAGTGTCTCCTTGTGGAAGAATATACATCTAGGCTCCATGGACAAGGTGTGCTCAGTCGCGAAGTTGTGTCTGACTTTTTGTAACCCCACAGACTGTAGCCTGCCAGGCTCCTCTGTCCATGGAATTTCCCAGGTAAGAGTACTGGAGTGGGGTGCCATTTCTTTCTCCAAGGAATCTTTCAGACCCAGAGATCTAACTCACATCTGGCTGCTTCTCCTGCATAGGCAGGCAGATTCTTTACCACCTGAGCCACATACAACTAGCTCTGGTTAATAAAAGATGAGCAGAGAAGATTTTATAAAACATCTGAGTGGAACTTGAAGTCACAGCAAGATTCTGCCAAGATTCATTTTTCCCTCCTACACAAAAACAGTGTATTCAAAATCAGGGCTGCTTTTCCAGTCTGGATCTTATAGCAGAGTTGAAAAGAGAGAAGTTGAACCACAGCCAATTCACAGTACAATGGAATATGCAAAAGTAATTAAGTTTTATTGCCACAGAGATTTCACAGTTATTTCTTTCTCCAATATATATCCTAGTAAAAGTTGACTTCTATAACTATTCTTTACATTTTATTTAAACTTTCATCAAGAATCACTAGCAAACTTCCTGAGGGTTGTTGTGTGTATGCCCACATAGTTATATATTTCTTCTTCAATTTATTGATTAAATAAATTGCATTGATAGTAAGTTAAATTAACCTTGAGGTATGAAATATGTTGAAATGCTTCTGTACATTTCCTTGGTCTGAATAAGTATTTCACTGTGAAAATTATTGAAAACACCCCTCAAATCTAGCTAAACCAACATCCTGAAAAGGGGTTGCTAGATTCCTATCTTCCTCCACATTCTCTAAGAAATAATTTAAAAACTAGAAATATCTTGAAAATAAGAAATAGAACATCAAGGACAAGTGTCCTAGTCAGTTCAGACTGTTAAAATGCCGTACCATAGACTAGTGAAAGTGAAAGTCGTTCAGTTGTGTCTGACTCTGAGAATTCTCTAGGCCAGAATATTGGAGTGGGTAGCCTTTCCCTTCTCCAGGGGATCTTCCCAACCCAGGCATTGAACCCAGGTCTCCCGCATTGCAGGCAGAGTCCTTACCAGCTGAGCCACCAGGGAAGCCCCACAGACTGCTGGCTTAAGTTTATTTCCACACAGTTCTGGAGACTGGAAGTCTGAGATCAGGGTGGCGGCATGATTGGGTTTTGTTGAGGATCCCTGCAGTCTGGAAGACGGCTCCGTTCTCACTATGTGTTCACAAAATGAAGACAAAAATCTCTCTCCCCGCCTTCTTATAAAGACACTTATGCCATCGTGAGGCTTCCCTGGTTGCTCAGATGGTAAAGAATCTGCCTGCAATGTGGGAGACCTGGGTTCAATCCTTTTTTGGGGAAGATCCCCTGGAGAAGGAAACAGCTACCCACTCCAGTATTCGTGCCTGGAGAATTCCATGGACAGAGGAGCCTGGCAGCCTCTACAGTCCATGGGATCACAGAGGGTTGGATACCACTGAGTAACTTTCACATTCACTTTTTAATGCCATCATGAGGGCCCCACTCTCATGACTTCATCTGACCCTAGTTACCTCACAAAGACCCCATCTCCGAATACCATCGCATTGAGGGGGACAGTTAGGGCCTCAACATATAAATTTGGGGGAAACACAAATTCAGTCCATAGCAACAGGAAACAATGATTATGATTAAAATGGAAAGCAGATCGAATGGTTGTAGAGAAAACTGAGCTTCCCAGGTGGCAGTAGTGGTAAAGAAACTGCCTTCCAATGCAGGGATCACAGGAGATGGGGTTTGAGCCCTGGGTAGGGAGGATCCCCTGGAGAAGGAAATGGCAACCCAGTATTCTTGCCTGGGAAAGACCATGGTGGGCTACAATCCACAGGGTCACAAAGAGTTGGACACAACTGAAGTGATGCACACATGAGAAAATTCTGTGAGTGTTTCAAAGTAAACAGGAAAACAAGTTTCAAGAATATACCATGCACAGAAGAATTGGATAGAACCAGATAAGCTAGGATAGGATTAGGCCAGGAGAAAGTGACTTTCTGGAGGCTCTTTCCAATCAAGAGCAAAGAATGAAGGATCTCAGGCTAGAGAGGCGGTGCTGAGTCATGTTAGGAAACTGTGAGAACCAGGAAGAAGGCAGCACTGAAGATAAGCACTGAGTGCTCTGTATTTGCTCATTCTTAACTTCTCTGAAAAAAAAAAAAAAAACACCCAGATCTCATGATCCTTCTACTGTCTCAAAGAGATCACAACCAAAAAAATTGAAACAAGGAACTCAACACATGAATAATTGAAAAAATTCTCTATGAATAACAAAACTGCCACCCAAAGGAAAAAGTACTGCCACAAGCAAAGTTGGACTTCTTTTTTTTTAATAAGTATAATGACAGGTATAACAACAGGGGCTTCCCAGGTGGCTCAGTAGTAAAGAATCTGCCTGCCAGTGCAGCAGACATAGGAGACACAGGTTGGATCCCTGGGTGAGAAAGATCCACTGGAAAAGGAAATTGCAACACACTCTGGTATTCTTACCTGGGAAATCCCACGGACAGAGGAGTGGGGTGGCAAAGAGTCAGAAATGACTGAATGCACCACACATACCCAAACACACACGACAACAGGGGTGATGGTGGTTGTAGTAGTCACAATAGTAGTGATGGCTAACAATTACTGAGTTATTTATATGTGTCTACACCCTTCTATGGAGAAGGCAATGGCACCCCACTCCAGTACTCCTGCCTGGAAAACCCCATGGACAGAGGAGCCTGGTAGGCTGCAGTCCATGAGGTCGCTAAGAGTCTGACACAACTGAGCGACTTCACTTTCTCTTTTCACTTTCACGCATTGGAGAAGGAAATGGCAACCCACTCCAGTGTTTTTGCCTGGAGAATCCCCGGGACGGGGGAGCCTGGTGGGCTGCCGTCTATGGGGTCACACAGAGTCGGACACGACTGAAGTGACTTAGCAGCAGCAGCAACACTTTTCTAAGCCCTTTAGAGATATTAATTTTATATGTTTTATTTAATCATCTTACAGACTGAGATATACTACATGCATGAAATTATTAGCGGTGAGAAAAAAGCTCTCCCAAAATAAATATTTTATTTTTGAAGTTAAATAAATAAAAACGTTATGCATATATATGCTGATTAGAATGGACCAGATAAAGAGCAAATTGCAGATTTAGAATTTGTCAGGGATTTATACTAGAATATATATAAAGGGAAAAAGAAGTGCAGAATATTAAAGCAAGTTGAGGAAAGTTGGAAGGTAACTGCTTTTCATAGTAAGGTAAACCTCGCGTTTATTTATCATACTGTGACTAG
The DNA here is from genome assembly GCF_002263795.3 of Bos taurus. Classification (NCBI taxonomy): domain Eukaryota; kingdom Metazoa; phylum Chordata; class Mammalia; order Artiodactyla; family Bovidae; genus Bos; species Bos taurus. Next base: position 21,410,955 of record NC_037356.1, read on the forward strand.
AAACAGAAATTGTTTTCATTAACTTTTACAAGTGTTCGCTCTAGTACCATCTCCATGAGAATTTCAATGTAGGATTTTCTTTTAACTCCTCCATTACTTCTCTTTCAAGGAGTGGATTTGATCTTTAATAACATTAGTTTCCATCATCTGAATCTGAGTTTTTACATCATTTTTTTTTTTTGTATTCATTGTTTTCCTTTGCTTTTTCCTATCCCTGATTTTTATTGAGTTTGTGTTCCTTCAACTCCAGGGGAAAAGTCAGGCCATTAGCATTTCTCGTGCTTTGGCAAACAAACAGGCATAAGGCATTCATAAGCAGATAAAGCAAAAATAGCAAAATTATAGTAAGTGTTGAACTTCGTGGGAGACACATGGGCATTCACTATATTTTTCTTAAAAGAGCTCTGAAAATTTTAGTAAAAAATTTCGGAAAACGATCACATCTCTTTTCTATTCTCTTACTGTCCTCAGGCGTACATTTATAAAGGGGCCCATTGTTACTATCTGCTCTTCAATAAAGACTCAAAAAACGCCTTTTAAAAAAAGTAAAAGAAAAAGTAGCAATTTCTACTTTTGTGACTTATGAATGAATGATCAGAAAAGGACTGCACTGTTAAACCATCATCTTTTCTTCTAGAAATGGAAAAGAGCTTCCTTGCCCTCAGGTTTCTGTAAGTACTTCCCTGGTGGCTCAGACAGTAAAGAATCTGCTTGCAATGCAGGCGACCCGGCTTCAATCCCTGGGTGGGGAAGATCCCCTGAAGGAGGGATTCTTGCCTGTAGAATCCCATGGACAGAGAAGCCTGGCGGGCTACAATCCATGGGGTCGCAAAGAGTCAAAGGACACGACTTGCTGGAAGGGCAAACAACTATTTGGATTCAGGTGTAAGATGGAGAGCAACCTCTGACGGCAGTCGGTTGGTTGCCCCCTCACTCAGAGAAAATGGCAAGAAAGAAGAATTAAGCGCAACCACCTTGGACCAACTCTGGGTGCAAGCAGGTATAATCTGACTCTAAAGGATCGCACAGTTTCCTGCTGAGGCTTCCTCAGGGATTCACATACATTCCCACACTATCAGCCCCCTCTGCTGCCACCACCTGGCTTGATCGGAACTTGCACCTTCTGTCTCCGGTTGACAATCCTCTAACTCGAAGGACACTGATTACTCCGCTAGCTTGCCTTCTTCCTGGTGGAAGTTTTCCAGATTGGGACTGAAAATAGGGAGGAGACAGAGATGTATCTTCAAACCATTATCTTCTCAATAGTCCCTAAGTTTTCTAGAAACTTTTTACAACTGATTTACCTTTTTACTTTATCATACGAGGGACTTCCCTGGTGGTACAGTATAAAGACTCTGCCTGCCAATGAAGGAGACGCGGAGGTTCGATTCCCTGGGTTGGGAAGATCCCCTGGAGACGGAAATGCAACCCACTCTAGTATTCTTGCCTGGGGAATCCCATGGACAGGAGTCTGGGAAGCTGCAGTCCACGGGGTTGCAAAGAGCAAGATACGACTGAGGGACTAAACGACTATCATATAAAGAATATTTTATGCATCCAATGTATCCTTTAGAAGATTATCTTTCTCAAGAAACATATTCTCATTTTTACTGCAATGGGAATGATAAAAGTTTCCTTATGCAGATGCTGCCTGGAATACTAACCACAGTCCAACCTTAAAGAAAATAGAAAGTTTCTGATAATATTTTTAAATTAACTCCTTTTACCTGGATTTGGTGTCTAAAAGCAGTTGCCTAAAGCTCTTGAAAAGGGCAAGTGAAGTAAGTGAGTAATAGCTAAAGTAATCTTATTTAAACTGAGGAAACTAATTGAAGTTATTTATCTCTTAGATTTCTTAATATTTCTTTTGTGTTAAAATACCCAACATAGCCACAGGGATGGAAAACCAACAGGTTCTTGTATTATGATCATAAAAACAGTAAAAGGATATTGGATTTTGAGGCAAAGATTCTAATGTACAAGTGAAACTAAAGTCACATACATTTGAAATGTCACTGACTTAAAGTATCTAATTTAAAGTTTTCATATGCTCTCCATTAAGTATCTAAGTGAACTATAATACTTTGTATGACTTCATGGTACAATTTCTATACTTCAGGGTCAAGTCTTTCCCTGCATAGACATCATTCCTTTCCTAATCAATAATTCTTTTATTTATAATTTGAGTTGATAACATAGAATAAAGTTTAAACTTTTATCATTTGAGGATTTTTTATTCCAAGCAGTCATTATATACCAAAAAGATTAAAATAATAGGAAGTTTAAATTTTTCTAGAACAATTCAAATTTTATGTCTTAACCCCTTCATTTTTTGGCTTATAATTCTTTTCAAGCATATATAAAGTATGCATACTGGCAGACATAATAGAGATAATTTGATGCCGTGCTTCTTAAAATTATCATTGTACGGATCCTGGTAGATCTATAATGTAGATCCTAACTCAGTAGGTCTGAGATGGAGCTTGGTATTCAGCATTTCTAATCAGTTTCCAGGAGATTCTTATTCTGCTAATTGTCAGATCATGTCACGAATAGCAAGGATTGATTTGGTACAGTGATTGTCTACCTTGGGTACACACTCAAATTACCAGGGGAATCATTTTAATTGGATCTCAGGTGCATGCTATTAAATTAAAAATAACCCTTAGTTCAAAACATGATGGCATCATCAATCCAATTTGGGGCATTATTAATTTATTCCTGAACTCACTACTCACTCAACCCACGGGCTAGCATAATGCTTATTATTTATACTTGTATATGTAATTCCTCCCTTATGCCAGTTCCTCTAACTTTCAGAATCACCATTTTGAATTTTGTGTTTAATCACTCTTTTGCTGTTTTTCACTCTTACACACACACACAGACACCCCTAAACAACTATTTAAATCTGTCAATTTAAAACCTAAAATTGCAATCCCCTTGAAAATAATCTCTAGGTTCTTGAATTTTTTTGACTCAATATTATTTATGTTGGTTGATGTGACTGTAGTTTATTCTTTTGTGTTGCTGTTTAAAATTCATTGTATGCAAAGCACACAGCTTGGTCATTTCTTCTCTTGCTAACATGTGGATTGTGCCTACATTGTTTTTCTATTAAATTAGTGCTGCTATGAATATTCTTGAAAACATCTACATGCAGATTCTTTAGAAGTTGCTAAACTCTACAATATATGCATGTTTAATTTTAAAAATTAATGCCAAATTGTTTTCCAAAGTCGATGTTGAACTTATACTATCAGCAAAACTGTATAACATACTGAGTAGAACCACAAACTAGCAGATACCCATTTTTTTTCCAGATAGCTTAATTAATTGTACAGAGTTATTTAAAAATTGCCTCTCATTAGTGTCTCAAATGTTAGCTTCTTAGGTGGCTCAGTTGTAAAAATCCATCTGCCAGTGCAAGAGATATAGGAGACGTGGGTTTGATCCCTGGTCAGGAAGATCCCCTGAAGGAGGAAGTGACAACCCACTCCAGTATTCTTGCCTGTAAAATCCTATGGATAGAGGAGCCTGGCAGGCTATAGTCCATGGAGGTCACCAAGAGTCGGACTCAGTTGAGCACACAAGCACTCGTAAATAAATGTGGCTTATGACCATTAATTTTTGTTTCTCTTTAATATCATCCATTAAATTAAATCAGAATTTCTGCAGATTTGGGCTAGGTATTGTTAATTTTATACTTTTATTTCAAGTTATTGAAATGTGTAGTGAGAAATAAGAAATACTAGTGGAGATGTGTAGGTATGGAATGGCAATGTGAGGAGCTCCATGAACTTTCATGGTTAGATAGCATCACTGACTCAGTGGACATGAATTTGAGCAAACTTCTGGAGATAGTGAAGGACAAGGAAGCCTGGCGTGGTGCAGTTCATGGGATTGCAAAGAGTTGGACATGACTTAGCAACTGAACAACATGAAACTTCATCCCAATAAAGCTTTTGTAAGTGGTGCAAAACAATAATGAAAACAATAACAATGCAGCATTTAAAATCTCTGGAAATTGCCCTACCAGATCAGATCAGATCAGTTGCTCAGTCGTGTCCAACACTTTGCGACCCCATGAATCGCAGCACGCCAGGCCTCCCTGTCCATCACCAACTCCCGGAGTTCACTCAGACTCATGTCCATCGAGTCAGTGATGCCATCCAGCCATCTCATCCTCTGTCGTCCCCTTCTCCTCTTGCTCCCCATGCCTCCTAGCAACAGAGTCTTTTCCAATGAGTCAACCCTTCGCATGAGGTGGCCAAAGTACTGGAGTTTCAGCTTTAGCATCATTCTTTCCAAAGAAATCCAAGGGCTAGTCTCCTTCAGAATGGGCTGGTTGCATCTCCTTGCAATCCAAGGGACTCTCAAGCATCTTCTCCAACACCACAGTTCAAAAGCATCAATTCTTAGGCACTCAGCTTTCTTCACAGTCCAACTCTCACATCCATACATGACCACTGGAAAAATGATAGCCTTGACTAAACACCCTTGTTGGCAAAGTAATGTCTTTGCTTTTCAATATGTTATTTAGGTTGGTCAGAACTTTCCTTCCAAAGAGTAAGCGTCTTTTTATTTCATGGCTGCAGTCACCATCTGTAGTGATTTTGGAGCCCAGAAAGATAAAGTCTGACACTGTTTCCCCTGTTTCCCCATCTATTTCCCATGAAGTGGTGGGACCGGATGCCATGATCTTCGTTTTCTGAATGTTGAGCTTTAAGCCAACTTTTTCACTCTCCACTTTCACTTTCATCAAGAGGCTTTTGAGTTCCTCTTCACTTTCTGTCATAAGCGTGGTGTCATCTGCATAACTGAGGTGATTGATATTTCTCCCGGCAATCTGGATTCCAGCTTGTGCTTTCTCCAGCCCAGCATTTCTCATGATGTACTCTGCATATAAGTTAAATAAGCAGGGTGACAATATACAGCCTTGACATACTCCTTTTCCTATTTGGAACCAGTCTGTTGTTCCATGTGCAGTTCTAACTGTTGCTTCCTGACCTGCATACAAATTTCTCAAGAGGCAGATCAGGTGGTCTGGTATTCCCATCTCTTTCAGAATTTTCCACAGTTTATTGTGATCCACACAGTCAAAGGCTTTGGCATAGTCAATAAAGCATAAATAGATGTTTTTCTGGAACTCTCTTGCTTTTTCTATGATCCAGCGGATGTTGGCAATTTGATCTCTGGTTCCTCTGCCTTTTCTAAAACCAGCTTGAACATCAGGAAGTTCACGGTTCACATATTGCTGAAGCCTGGCTTGGAGAATTTTGAGCATTACTTTACTAGCATGTGAGATGAGTGCAATTGTGTGGTAGTTTGAGCATTCTTTGGCATTGCCTTTCTTTGGGATTGGAATGAAAACTGACCTTTTCCAGTCCTGTGGCCACTGCTGAGTTTTCCAAATTTGCTGGCATATTGAGTGCAGCACTTTCACAGCATCAGCTTTCAGGATTTGAAATAGCTCAACTGGAATTCCATCACCTCCACTAGCTTTGTTCGTAGTGATGCTTTCTAAGACCCACTTGACTTCACATTCCAGGATGTCTGGCTCTAGGTCAGTGATCACACCATTGTGATTATCTGGGTCGTGAAGATCTTTTTTGTACAGTTCTTCTGTGTATTCTTGCCACCTCTTCTTAGTATCTTCTGCTTCTGTTAGGTCCATACCATTTCTGTCCTTTATCAAGCCCATCTTTGCATGAAGTGTTCCTTTGGTATCTCTGATTCCAACAACACAAGAGAAGACTCTATACATAGACATCACCAAATGGTCAATACCAAAATCAGACTGATTATATTCTTTGCAACCAAAGATGGAGAAGCTCTATACAGTCAGCAAAAACAAGACCAGGAGCTGACTGTTGCTCAGACCATGAATTCCTTATTGCCAAATTCAGACTTAAATTGAAGAAAGTAGGGGAAAACCACTAGACCATTCAGGTATGACCTAAATCAAATCCCTTGTGATTATACAGTGGAAGTGAGAAATAGATTTAAGGGCCTAGATCTGATAGACAGAGTACCTGATGAACTATGGAATGAGGTTCGTGACATTGTACAGGAGACAGGGATCAAGACCATTCCCATAGAAAAGAAATGCATAAAAGCAAAATGGCTGTCTGGGGAGGCCTTACAAATAGCTGTGAAAAGAAGAGAAGCGAAAAACAAAGGAGAAAAGGAAAGACATAAGCGTCTGAATGCAGAGTTCCAAAGAATAGCAAGAAGAGATAAGAAAACCTTCTTCAGCGATCAATGCAAAAAAATAGAGGAAATTGCCCTACCAGCATACAGCAAATAAAGAAACATTAACTCAAGAAAAATATTAAATCTAGTTGAGAACAGAGAGTTATGCTATTTAAGCTACAATGTGTTCCCTCTCCCCTGACTCACTGTAAGCTCCACTGTACCCAGGAACTGACAAGAAAATGGAACTCCCTTTCCTCCCAACTACTGGTCAACAGTTATGGTATCGCCCCAGGAAGGACATATTGTCATCATTTCTCATCCTTGCCTTCTCCTTTCAGAAGTTAAATTCCAGGCAATTGAGAGTGAGAGGTTGGGGGTCCCCTTCTTCCATTCTGCCCCCACTGGTAAAATAGAGGCTCTACCCTGGTCAACTGAGAATAGTGGAGCCCCAATTTCCTTTTCTCAAAAAGCTCCTGACTCCATAGCAATGGCAGAGAGCTTGCCAGGGGAAAGAAGCTGCCAGAAAAACAGAAGATCAAAGCTTTCCCAAGGAAACTGATTTGGGAAACTGATATGTGGTCCCCGAACATGTTACACTGGCTATCAAAGTCATTATTTATAGGATGGAAAAAGAATGGGGATGAGTTCGGAGACAGTCTAAAGAGTTATTAGTGTGAAAATAAACAGCAAGCTTAAGAGAGCTTTCTATCTCATCTTTACACTTTACTGCACACCAGATTAACAAAAAATCAATTTAGAAAATTTCAAAGTCTCCTGTGTAGAAATTCATTGACAATCAAATAATATCCACCAAGTCAAAACCTGGGGAATTTTGCTATTTAAAACACACACGAATGGTTTAATAGTTTAAATCATTCATGATTTTCCCCATTATGTTTATACACTGAATTATGCAAGAGTTCCCAGGTGCTGAGGTCATCCGGATACATTGGAATGTACAGGCTATTGGCTGTGAAGAGGAATATCCCTGCTACATAAGCACAATCAGTCCCTGAACATTGCACTCAATAACTTTATGAGCCAACAAATGTATCAACAGTGCAGCAAAGTAGAATTTATTCGGTGAATACAAACATCACTCAGAGGATCAGTTTGTTAGATTATATATCAATTCCACAACACTCTGGGATTCATTAGGGTTTTATAGAAAAAAAAATAATGCAATTTACATCGTTATGCCACTGAGATATTGGAAGGTATTTCATTTGGAAATAAATTCAATTGTTAGTCATTCCTCTTAGAAAATACACAATGAGGTTGTGTTGCAGCAGAGGAAATACCCTATTCTGGAAAACGATTGTAAAGATTTCTAATCCCTTTCCTCTAAAGAACACAAAAATACAAAATATTAACACCATTAATACAGAATTATTATTAAAATCACATCATGCTATCATTTGACATTAATTGAATTTGTGAAATAAAATGATAAAATTGATAATTAACTTTTTTTTTTAATCTCTTTATCATATATAGGAGAAAAAAGAGAGCATGAATACACCAAGAAGGAAACAAAATTAAGGAAGTCATATGTATGCCCTGGGGCCAGATATGAGATTTGTACAGTGTCAGAGTTTGAGATTATTATACGATACGATTACTGCTGCTGTGCTGAGCTCAGTCGTGTTTGACTCTTTGAGACCCTATGGACTGTAGCCCACCAGTCTCTGTCCATAGAATTTTCCAGGCAAGAGTCCTGGAGCAGGTTGCCATTCCCTTCTCCAGTGGATCTTCCTGAACCATCTCGGGCATTGGCAAGTGGATTCTTTACCACTGTGCCACCTGGAAAGCCACATACAATATGATTAACATATCATATAATAGAGTCCAGCAAGGCTTGACGTTAACACTGATTAGCATCACAAAATAGAATCATGAGCCAGACTCAGCTTACTGAACCTCAAAATAGAATCCTGACCAAGACTCAGCTTATTGAACCTCAGAAAGCATCTGTTTCATCTCTAAATTGGGGTGAATAATTCTGAATAATGCACCATTCTAATCTCTATTCATTTCCAAGGCAAACCATTCAATATCATGGTAATCCAAGTCTATGCCCTGACCAGTAATGCTGAAGAAGCTGAAGTTGAACAGTTCTAAGAAGATCTACAAGAACTTTTAGAATTGACATCCAAAAGAGATGTCATTTTCATTATAGGGAACTGAAATGCAAAAGTAGGAAGTCAAGAAATACCTGGAGTAACAGGCAAATTTGGCCTTGAAGTACAGAAGGAAGAAAGGCGAAGGCTAACAGAGCTCTGCCAAGAGGACACACTGGTCATAGCAAACACCCTCTTCCAACAACACAAGAGAAGACTGTACACGTGGACATCACCAGATGGTCAACACCAAAATCAGATTGATTATATTCTTTGCAGCCAAAGATGGAGAAGCTCTATACAGTCAGCAAAAACAAGACTGGGAGCTGACTGTGGCTCAGATCACGAACTCCTTATGGCCAAATTCAGATGTAAATTGAATAAAGTGGAGAAAATCACTAGACCATTCAGGTATAACATAAATCAAATCTCTCAGATTATACAATGGAAGTGAGAAATAGATTTAAGAGACTAGATCTGATAGACAGATTGCCTGATGAACTATGGATGGAGGTTTGTGACATTGTACAGGAGACAGGGATCAAGATCATCCCCAAGAAAAAGAAATACAAAAGCAAAATGGCTGGCTGAGGAGGCCTTACAAATAGCTGTGAAAAGGAAGGAAGTGAAAAGCAAAGGAGAAAAGGAAAGATATACCCATTTGGATGCAGAATGTTCCAAGAATAGCAAGGAGAAATGAGAAAGCCTTCCTCAGTGATCAATTCAAAGAAATAGAGGAAAACAATAGAGTAGGAAAGACTAGAGATAGCTACAAGAAAATTAGAGATACCAAGGGAACATTTCATGCAAAGATGGACTCAATAAAGGACAGATATTGAATGGACCTAACAGAACTTGACGATATTAAGAAGACGTGGCAAGAATACACAGAAGAACAATACAAAAAGATCTTAATGACCCAGATAATCACAATGGTGTGGTCACTCCCCTAGAACCAGACATCTTGGCATGTGAAGTCAAGTGGGCCTTAGAAAGCATCACCACAAAAAGCTAGTGGAGGTGATGGAATTCCAGTTGAGGTGTTCCAAATCCTGAAAGATGATGCTGTGAAAGTCCTGCACTCAATATGCCAGCAAATTTGGAAAGCTCACCAGTGGCCACAGGACTGGAAAAGGTCAGTTTTCATTTCAATCCCAAAGAAAGGCAATGCAAAGAGTGCTCAAACTACTGCACAATTACACTCATCTCACACACTAGTAACATAATGCTTAAAATTCTCCAAGCCAGGCTTCAGCAATACTTGAACCGTGAAATTCCAGATGTTCAAACTAGTTTTAGAAAAGACAGAAGAACCAAAGATCAAATTGCCAAAATCCACTGGATCATTGAAAAAGCAAGAGTTCCAGAAAAGCATCTATTTCTGCTTTATGGACTATGCCAAAACCTTTGACTGTGTGGATCACAATAAACTGTGGACAATTCTTCAAGAGATGGGAATACCAGACCACCTGACCTGCCTCTTGAGAAGCCTATATGCAGGTCAGGAAGCAACAGTTAGAACTGGACGTGGAACAACAGACTGGTCCCAAATAGGAAAAGGAGTATGTCAAGGCTGTATTTTGTCACGCTGCTCTTTTAACATATATGCAAAGTACATCATGAGAAATGCTGGACTGGATGAAGCACAAGCTGGAATCAAGATTGCTGGGAGAAATATCAATAACTTCAGATATGCAGATGATACCACCCTATGGCAGAAAGTGGACAAGAACTAAAGAGCCTTTTTATGAAAGTGAAAGTGGAGAGTGAAAAAGTTGCCTTAAAGCTCAACATCCAGAAAATGAAGATCATGGCATCTGGTCCCATCACTTCATGGCAAATAGATGGAGAAAAAGTGGAAACAGTAGCTGACTTTATTTTGGGGGGCCAAAATCACTGCAGATGGTGATTACAGCCATGAAATTAAAAGGCACTTACTTCTTGGAATGAAAGTTATGACCAACCTAGACAGCATATTGAAAAGCAGAGACAGTATTTTGTCAACAAAGGTCTGTCTAGTCAAGGCTATGGTTTTTCCAGTTGTCATGTATGGATGTGAGAGTTGGACTATAAAGAAAGCTAAGCACCGAAGAATTGATGCTTTTGAACCGTGGTGTTGGAGAAGACTCTTGAGAGTCCCTTGGACTGCAAGGAGATCCAATCAGTCCGTCCTAAAAGAAATCAATCCTGGGTGTTCATTGGAAGGTCTGATATTGAAGCTGAAACTCCAATACTTGGCCACCTGATGTGAAGAGCTGACTCATTTGAAAAGACCCTGATGCTGGAAAACACTGAGGGCAGGAGGAGAAGGGGACTAGAGAGGATGAGATGTTTGGATGGCATCACCGACTCAGTGGACATGAGTTTGGCTGAAGTCTGGGAGTTGGTTTAGGACAGGGAGGCCTGATGTGCTGTGGTTCATGGGGTCACAAAGAGTTAGACACGATTGATCGACTGAACTAACTGAACCTCTATTTTAGTCTGAGGATGTGTTTGAACACACTCTTGGCCTCTGTACAGGAATTTATAAGAGAGAAAGAAGCTGTCTGTTGTCAATGAAAAATAAGTGCATTTGCAAGAATTCCTTTGAATTTCAGGTTGAGCACACCCCCAGTGAGCTGAAGCTTCTCCCCCTACTTTGGCTTATTTCTCTGTTTTATTGATGTTGTGGGAAGTAAAAGATAGAAACACTCAGCTGAGGATCTTGGCCATTCCCCGGAGCACAAGCGATCTGTCTCTCACACTCTGGGTAATTATTTAATATAACCATTTCTGTAGGTATGGTTAACGGGGAAAACAAACCTTGAAAATCGGTTACTTTGCTGCAGAATAAAGCTGCTATTGCACATATATACACAAATCCAATTACCAAGAATATGCTAAATTAGAATTTGATAAGAATGATGATATACAAAATAATCCCACAAAATAAAATTTAAGCTTTCCTTCATCCTGAGAATTGATCTGTTTGCTAATCATTAGCAGCACCAAAACAAAAAAGGACTGATTCTTCATAATTATTTATATGTTTGTATTAGAAGGATTGATGTCTTGGAGTTTAATTTCTGTTCCTTCATAGGTTTAAAATGACCACTGTAAATTCTTTGTTTTTATTCATTATTTATTTATTTATTCTGTGCTTCAATTTGCTTTTTTTTTTCCCCCTCTAATGCTAAAATTAAAGAGAATGAAAATCAACTCTGCTGCTAATCAGATTGTGACATTTCTAACAGGGTGTCAGCAAGGTTTCAAATTGTACAGGATGTGGAAAAGCAGAAAATAATGTTTCTAAAAGGAAATAATTATAATGACAAACACATTCTTCTGAGTCACTGCTATTTCCTCACCAAAGAGGAATGGGAATTCCTCCCAATGTCATGTCATTCTTTCTCCCAAGCAACAATTATTGAACAGTCCCTGCTGTTTGACAGTATTTAAACCAGATCTGGTCTCTGCTTTCCTAATCCCTCTTTAGAAGTATTAAGCTCAGATTTGCAGCATTGAAATCCAGTTCCTTCTACTGGAAAACAAAAGCTCCTCTGATAAGTGGTTCTCTCCTTGCTACAGCAAATTAATTATAGCTTCTCTCTCTCTTTCTCTCCAATGCAGTTCCTGAGAGTCAGGAGTCCGGAAGCTGCTCAGTTCAGTTCAGTCGCTCAGTCGTGTCTGACTTTTTGTGACCCATGAATTGCAGCACGCCAGGCCTCCCTGTCCATCACCAACTCCCGGAGTTCACTCAAACCCATGTCCATCGAGTTGATAATGCCATGCAACCATCTCATCCTCTGTTGTCCCCTTCTCCTCCTGCCCCCAATCCTTCCCAGCATCAGAGTCTTTTCCAATGAGTCAACTCTGCATGAGGTGGCCAAAGTTTCAGCTTCAGCATCATTCCTTCCAAAGAACACCCAGGACTGATCTCCTTTAGGATGGACTGGTTGGATCTCCTTGTAGCCCAAGGGACTCTCAAGAGTCTTCTCCAACACCACAGTTCAAAAGCGTTAATTCTTCAGCACTCAGCTTTCTTCACAGTCCAACTCTCACATCCATACATGACCACTGGAAAAACCATGGCCTTGACTAGACGGACATTTGTTGGCAAAGTAATGTCTCTGCTTTTCAATATGCTATCTAGGTTGGTCATAACTTTCCTTCCAAGGAGTGAGCGTCTTTTAATTTCATGGCTGCAAATCACCATCTGCAGTGGTTTTGGAGCCCCCAAAAATAAAGTCTGACACTGTTTCCACTGTTTCCCCATCTATTTCCCATGAAATGATGGGACCGGATGCCATGATCTTCATTTTCTGAATGTTGAGTTTTAAGCCAACTTTTTCACTCTCCTCTTTCACTTTCATCAAGAGGCTTTTTAGTTCCTCTTCACTTTCTGCCATAAGGGTGGTGTCATCTGCATATCAGTTGGGTAATTTAGGCTCATTGTCTGTAGATCAGGGTTACAAAGGTCTCAGTCCCTTGCCTGGGGCTGGAGAGAATTCTCCCAAGCTCACCAAAGTGGTTTTTGGCAGGCCTCAGTTCCTCACTGGTTCTTGGATGGATGCTTTTAGTAAACTAACATGTGAACATCATCATAGAGCTGTTCCAAACAGCAGCTTCAATTTCCCAGAGGAAGTGATGAGAGAGAGGAAGGGAGAAAATGAGGCCAGAGAGAGAGCAGTCTTTCATAACTTAATATCAGAAGATAAACAGGGTCACCTCTTCCATATACTACTGCTTACAGAATCTAGCTTTAGTACAGTATAGGAGAGGACAGCACAAAGGTGTGAATACCAGAGGCGTGGATCATTTGGAACTATGTTGGAGCCTGGCTATTAGTCTCTCTTCTGGTCCACAGTGATTCATGTTCTTTTCACATGCAATAAACACTCACTCCCTTTTCACTTGTCTGTAAGTAAAAGTTAAGGTCTAAGTGAGGCTCCTCAGATAGAGCTCATTAAATATGACTGCCTGAGTACAGACTCTCAAACTGTGAACCTGACAACATGATCTTTCCCAGATACTTAACGTATAGTAATAGAATAGGCATAAAATAATCGTTATTCATGGTAAAATTAAAAAGTGGGGAAAAGAGTACACATTAAGAAGTTATCAATCCATAGCAATTCTAGAGTTTTTGGCAAATGTTGTTTTTTTGATCTTAAGTACTAGACAGTATTCTTCATGGCTATTGGTTCTGCATATGGGCTGTTGACTCCACTGCTGGAGTCATCATTCTGTTATTTTATGGAAGGTAGTACATTCTTCAGCTGAGTAGATGTCTCAGTTTGAGTCCTGCAGGAAGAATTTTGGGGGCCTACAGTATTCTTTAATTTTTTTATTAGTTCTTTTGCCTTTCAGTCCCATGCTGGAATCATTTCTGAATATGTCATTCTTTTAAAGCTTTGTGGATTGTCTGTGGATCTTATCAATGTCCACGCCATATGAAAAAAAGCCACACTCATATATTCCTTTGATATAAGCTCCTTTTCATTTTTGGTTTCTACTGAGCAAGGTGAATGATAAAATCTTTAAACAGTAAGAAGCTCTGTTGTCTGATAGACAGGGACTATGAAGAAGATTATTTATCTTTTTCCAAGGCCTTTTGTTTAAATGAATAATACTCTGAGACCTTAACAGATAATTTTATAGTTAGATTGGATCCTCGTATCAAGAAACTTTTCCAGGTCTGAAGTGTAAAAAATTCATGTTTAGCTCATATCTTGGTAGCCCTTTATGAAACTGTCTATATTATTTCCTAAAAAGAAATATGGTCTTCGCTTTCTTCAAATAAAGAGTACTATTCTGGAAAATAGCCATATAAAATCAAGGCAGTTTATTTCAATCAACAGAAGACACTAACAAAGGAAACACAATTTTGTATTTAATCATTTGGATTATTTTTCAGAACTTACTATTGGATTTTGCATTGCTGAATCTGTGAATACAATGAAAAGGTTTTAATAAAGAATATAAAATGTTAATATTAAAATGATATGTTTATTCTAATGTCTTGATAATTTAGATAGTGGGTTCAGAGAACTTCTCTTTTAGGGGGACTTCTATGGGGTTATGAAAGTGGAACATGATTTACACGAGAAATCAATATATAAATTGCTTGACTATAAGAAATATACTGTTATAACTTACCTGCCTTTACTACTCATTTGTTATCTTCCTGCTTTCATCTTTTGGCTTTAACTCTACATATAGCCACAACTGGTTTAGTTCCCTCAGATTTTGTCATTTTGAATTCAGTTTCTCACTCATTAAACAACTGTTACCCTATGTTCAAATCCCCTTGACTTCTTGAGACTACTGTTATTATTGTCTCCATGCCTTTACAACATTTTGAACCACATGGCATGCCTTCTATCTGGATGCTAAGAGCATTTGCTAATGTTATTTCACAGATCAGATCAAATAACATGACACTGTAGGGCCACTGCCCATCCTACTCATAGACACACATGGGACCTTTATTGTTTGGTGACATTTTTAGGATCTGTCACTACTTACAACATTACCCCCTAAGCTCAAAATCAGCCTGGATCCTAGTGCTTCCCCAGAGCAGTTCTGTTCTGCACAGCTGCTCTCCAAATTAATCTGTCTATGACAAGTCTGCCTTGCTCAAGGCAATGCTTTCATTAGTTCTTCAGCTGAATGAAAGAACAGAGACGTTCACTGACAGATAATTTTATACAGTTTATATTTTGAGAGTCTACATATTTTGTGACCTTTATTTTGCCCATTTTGATAAGAAATGCTGAATCCACCGATCAAGATTCTATCACATTAGACATATCACGGGGCCCAAAGGTTGCTAAATGAATAGTGGTCAAACTAAAATTTTGACAAAATCTTACTGGATAGATGGAGAAATCTAATTAGAAGGTGGGTCATTTCAAAGTGTATATTGTCACCCTGCGTCCTTAACTTTTATGCAGAGTACATCATGTGAAATGTCGGGCTGGATGAAGCTCAAGCTGGAAGCAAGATTGCAGGGAGAATTATCAATAACCTCAGATATGCAGATGACACCACCCTTATGGCATAAAGAATCTCTTGATGAAGATGAAAGAGAAGAATGAAAAAGCTGGCTTAAAACTCAATATTCAAAAAATTAAGATCATGGAATCCAGTCCCACAACTTCAAGGCAAATAGAAGGGAAAAAAAGTGGAAGCAGTGACAGATTTTATTTTTTGAAGCTCCAAAATCACTGCAGATGGTGCCTGCAGCCATGAAATGAAAAGACACTTGATCCTTGGAAGGAAAGCCATGACAAACCTAGACAGTGTATTAAACAGCAGAAACATTGCTTTGCCAACAAAGGTCTGTATAATCAAAGCTATGTTTTTTCCGTAGTCATATATGGATGTAAGAGTTGGACCATAAATAAGCTGAGCACCAAAGAATTGATGCTTTTCAATTGTGGTGTTGGAGAAGACTCTTGAGAGTCCCTTGGACTACAATGAGATCCAACCCATCAATCCTAAAGGAAATCAATCCTGAATATTCATTGGAAGGACTGGTGTTGAAGCTGAAACTCCAATACTTTGACCACCTGATGTGAAGAGATTATTCATTGGCAGAGACCTTGATGTTGGGAAAGACTGAGGGCAAGAGGAGAAGGGGACGACAAAGGATGAGATGGTTGGATAACATAACTGACTCAATGGATATCAGTTTGAACAAACTCTGGGAGATAGTCAAGGACAGAGGAACCTGGAGTGCTGAAGTTCATGTGGTCACAAAGAGTCGGACATGACTTAGAGACTGAGCAGCAACATTAAAGAATGAAACTAAGAACCTAAAGCAAAGTCTGTTCTGCTATCCTTATACATTCACAGGGCTTCAAACTCAGGTCCTCAGAAAAAATGAGAGGTTTTATTAAAATATTTAAGTTTGTCTCTTATATAAGTGATATAATGGTTAGTTCTAGATGCAGAAGTAAGAGCCTAGTTGACAATTTACTAATTTTTCTGCTTTGAGGCAAACATAGATAAAAGTCCTTTTGTTCAGTCATTACAGTTTATTTTCTTCCTTATACAGAGCATGTATGGCCTTTCTAACTTTGCTCTATCCTTCCCCAGCTTCACAACACACTTCAGGGGCTCCACACTACGTTTTTAGTTGCATACATGTACCTTAACAAATAAATCCATCCATTCTCCACTGCATTGCAGTACATACATAGACTCCATTTTACTCTTTTTCATTTTGGTAGCCCATGTGACTAAATTCTAGCTGATCAAACGTAGGGGGTTGTGGAGAGTGACAAAGCCTGAATTTCTGTGGACACACAAGTCCCTGAATAAGCACATGGAAGAGAATGGTATTGAAGAAAGATCTGAACTCATCTACTTCCAGTTGAGTTTCCAGAAGGTAGGAAAAAAGGAACATCTCAAAATTCTCCAAGCCAGGCTTCAGCAATATGGGAACCGTGAACTTCCTGATGCTCAAGCTGGTTTTAGAAAAGGCAGAGGAACCAGAGATCAAATTGCCAACATCCACTGGATCATGGTAAAAAGCAAGAGAGTTCCAGAAAAGCATCTGTTTCTGCTTTATTAACTATGCCAAAGCCTTTGATTGTGTGAATCACAATAAACTGTGGACAATTCTTCAAGAGATGGGAATACCAGACCACCTGATCTGCCTCTTGAGAAATTTGTATGCAGGTCAGGAAGCAACAGTTAGAACTGGACATGGAACAACAGACTGGTTCCAAATAGGAAAAGGAGTACGTCAAGGCTGTATATTGTCACCCTGTTTATTTAACTTATATGCAGAGTACATCATGAGAAACGCTGGACTGGAAGAAACACAAGCTGGAATCAAGATTGCCAGGAGAAATATCAATCACCTCAGATATGCAGATGACACCACTCTTATGGCAGAAAGTGAAGAGGAACTAAAAAGCCTCTTAATGAAAGTGAAAGAGGAGAGTGAAAATGTTGGCTTAAAGCTCAACATTCAGAAAACGAAGATCATGGCATCTGGTCCCACCACTTCATGGGAAATAGATGGGGAAACAGTGTAAACAGCATCAGACTTTATTTTTCTGGGCTCCAAAATCACTACAGATGGTGACTGCAGCCATGAAATTAAAAGACGCTTACTCCTTGGAAGGAAAGTTATGACCAACCTAGATAGCATATTCAAAAGCAGAGACATTACTTTGCCAACAAAGGTCCATCTAGTCAAGGCTATGGTTTTTCCTGTGGTCATGTATGGATGTGAGAGTTGGACTGTGAAGAAGGCTGAGCACCGAAGAATTGATGGTTTTAAACTGTGGTGTTGGAGAAGACTCTTGAGAGTCCCTTGGACTGCAAGGAGATCCAACCAGTGGATTCTGAAGGAGATCAGCCCTGGGATTTCTTTGGAAGGAATGATGCTAAAGCTGAAACTCCAGTACTTTGGCCACCTCATGCGAAGAGTTGACTCATTGGAAAAGACTCTGATGCTGGGAGGAATTGGGAGCAGGAGGAGAAGGGGATGACAGAGGATGAGATGGCTGGATGGCATCACTGACTCGATGGACGTGAGTCTGAGTGAACTCCGGGAGTTGGTGATGGACAGGGAGGCCTGGCATGCTGCGATTCATGGGGTTGCAAAGAGTCGGACACGACTGAGCGACTGATCTGATCTGAGGAAGACTTACAGAGGCATTGTAAATATAAGGAAGGAACCTCTGACCATGAGGTCATCTGAAAGTAGAAATGACCCCTGTATAGTGAAAAGTGTTAAAGCAAAATCTAAATGGCTATTTCTGAAATAATTTTCTGCTTCCAGGAAAAGATGCAACACATTAGCTCTAAGTTCTCTGGTTGGTTCTACATTCTAATAGAACATAACCATATTCAAAGGAATTCTCAGTCTCCAACAAAGTCTACTCAGTCCACTCTTGGATCCGAAAGCCTCTGGTTCACACTCTGTTTCTGCTGAATATGTGTCTCTCATGCTATGCAGCTTTCTAAGCAATATTTGATCATCCTGTGTTAGGTGCTTCTTCTGACTTATTTGTGTCATGCCTCGTCAAGACGCATGGCCGCCCTTGTAATTAATCACCTCTTTTAAGTCTCTTTGACTTTAATTTCTGCAAAATTTCCCCAGTGGTTCCGTACAGTTAAAGATCTTATCCATGTGATTCTTGTAAGTCTCTCATTAAGTTTTAAGATGTCAGCCAATTTCATTTCTGGTGAAACTTCTCTTCCTGGCTGGCTGCCATCTGTGTTCTCATATGTCAGAGAAAGCTCTGAGGTTTATTTCTCTTCATAGAAATGTTGTTGTTGGTTAGTTGTCATGTCTTATTCTGTTGAGACCCCATGGACTGAAGTCCATCAGGTTCCTCTGTCCATGGAATTTCCCAGGTAAGAAAACTGAAGTGGGCTGCCATCTCCAGGGCATCTTCCCAACCCAGGAATGGAACCTGCATGTCTTGCATTGGTAGGTGGTTCTTTATTGCTAAGCCACCAGGGAAACTCTCTTAGAAGGATACTAATATCATTATGAGGGCTCCATTTTCATGACTTCATTTAAACTTAATTATCTCCAAAGGCCCTGTCTCCACACTGTGACATTATGAATTAGGGAATCAACGTATACATTTTGTGGGAAGATAATTCAGTTCACAGGAGAAGGAATGCAAGATATATCTATAAAACTATTCCATGATGAAACTGTCATCATAGCCGCAAATAAAGTGTTCCAAGTTTGCATAAGCCTGATTACTCTTTTTATTCCTGTGTGCTTAGTCACTCAATTGTGTCCAAATCTGCAACCCCTTGAATTGTGGTCCACCAGGCTCCTCTGTCCATGGTAATCTCCAGGTAAGTATACTAGACTGAGTTGCATGCCTTCCTCCAGAGGATCTTCCCAACCCAGAGATTAAACCCAGTTTATCTCTGGGTTGCAGGCAGATTCTTCACCATCCCAACTGACAGGGAAGCTCAAGAATACTGGAGTGGGTAGCCTATCCCTTCTTCACAGTATCTTCCTGACCCAGGAATCAAACTGGGGTATCCTGCAATGAGGGAGATTCTTTACCAACTGAGCTACCAGTCAGTTCCATCAGTTAATTCCGTTGCTCAGTCATGTCTGACTCTTTGCGACCCCATGGACTGCAGCACGCCAGGCTTCCCTGTCCAACACCAACTCCTGGAGTTCACTCAAACTCATGTCTATTGACTTGGTGATGCCATCCAGCCATCTCATCCTCTGCTGTCCCCTTCTCCTCCTGCCCCCAATCTTTCCCAGCATCAGGGTCTATTCCAATGAGTCAACTCTTCATATGAGGTGACCAAAGTTTTGGAGTTTCAGCTTTAGCATCAGTCCTTCCAAAGAACACACGGGACTGATTTCCTTTAGAAGGGACTGGTTGGATCGCCTTGCAGTCCAAGGGACTCTCAAGAGTCTTCTCCAACACCACAGTTCAAAAGCGTCAATTCTTTGGCGCTCAGCTTTCTTCACAGTCCAACTCTCACATCCATACATGACCACAGGAAAAACCATAGCCTTGACTAGATGGACCTTTGTTGGCAAAGTAATGTCTCTGCTTTTGAATATGCTATCTAGGTTGGTCATAACTTTCCTTCCAAGGAGTAAGCGTCTTTTAATTTCATGGCTGCAGTCACCATCTGTAGTGATTTTGGAGCCCAGAAAAATAAAGTCTGTCACTGTTTCCACTGTTTCCCCATCTATTTCCCATGAAGTGGTGGGACCAGATGCCATGATCTTAGTTTTCTGAATGTTGAACTTTAAGCCAACTTTTTCACTCTCCACTTTCACTTTCATCAAGAGGCTTTTTAGTTCCTCTTTACTTTCTGCCATAAGAGTGGTGTCATCTGCATATCTGAGGTTATTGATATTTCTCCTGGCAATCTTGATTCCAGCTTGTACTTCTTCCAGCCCAATGTTTCTCATGATGTCCTCTGGATAGAAGTTAAATAAGCAGGGTGACAATATACAGCCTTGACGAACTCCTTTTCCTATTTGGAACCAGTCTGTTGTTCCATGTCCAGTTCTAACTGTTACTTCCTGACCTGCATACAGGTTTCTCAAGAGGCAGATCAGGTGGTCTGGTATGCCCATCTCTTTTAGACTTTTCCACAGTTTATTGTGATCCACACAGTCAAAGGCTCTGGCATAGTCAATAAAAAAAAAAAAAAAAAAACTAGATGTTTTTCTGGAACTCTCTTGCTTTTTTGATGATCCAACAGATGTTGGCAATTTGATCTCTGGTTCCTCTGCCTTTTCTAAAACTAGCTTGAACATATGAAAGTTCACAGTTCACATATTGCTGGAGCCTGGCTTGGAGAATTTTGGGCATTACTTTACTAGAGTGTGAGAGGTGTGCAATTGTGCGGTAGTTTGAGCACTCTTTGGCATTGCCTTTCTTTGGGATTGGAATGAAAACTGACCTTTTCCTGTCCTGTGGCCACTGCTGAGTTATCCAAATTTGCTGGCATATTGAGTGCAGCACTGTCACCACATCATCTTTCAGGATCTGAAATAGCTCCACTGGAATTCTATCACCTCCACTAGCTTTGTTCGTAGTGATGCTTCCTAAGGCCCACTTGACTTCACATTCCAGGATGTCTGGCTCTAGGTGAGTGATCACACCATCACGACTGTGTGATGTCTTCTGCTTCTGTTAGGTCCATATCATTTCTGTCTTTTATTGAGTTCATCTTTGCATGAATGTTCCCTTGGTATCTCTAATTTTCTTGAAGAGATCTCTAGTCTTTTCCGTTCTGTTATTTTCCTCTATTTCTTTGCATTGATCACTGAGGAAGGGTTTCTTATTTTTCCTTGCTATTCTTTGGAACTCAGCATTCAAATGGGTATATCTTTCCTTTTCTCCTTTGCTTTTCACTTCCCTTCTTTTCACAGCTATTTGTAAGGCCTCCCTAGACAGTCATTTTGCCTTTTTTGCATTTCTTTTCCATGGGGATGGTCTTGATCCCTGTTTCCTGTACAATGTCACGAACCTCCATCCATAGTTCATCAGGTACTCTATCTATCAGATCTAGTCCCTTAAATCTATTTCTCACTTCCACTGTATAATCATAAGGGATTTGATTTAGGTCATATCTGAATGGTCTAGTGGTTTTCCCTATTTTATTCAATTTACATCTGAATTTGGCAATAAGGAGTTCATGATCTGAGCCACAGTGAGCTCCTGGTCTTGTTTTTGCTGACTGTAAAGAGCTTCTCCATCTTTGGCTACCAGGAAAGCCCTAATTACCTCCATAATCAAGATGAACAATGACTATTCAATAGCAAAAGTTCTGATTCCAAAAGAAGACATAATGTTCAAATAAAGCATGTTAAAATTTTCAGTCTGTTGTAAACCCAGAAAATGTGAAAACAAAGTATAAATTCTTTTTTTACGTGTCTCTCTATGGTCTATTCTCCACAAAACAACCAGAAATACCTTTTAAAATTTAAATATTATAACCCCTATGCTCCAAAGCCTCCAAAGACTTGTCAGAATCTCTAGATAAGAATTCAAATTTTAAACCATAATTAAAAAAAATATGTGATCATATCTTTTCTGCTGCTTTGTTCTCAGTTTCCTCAGTATGTCTACATCAGTGCACACTGGCCCTCTCACTGCTTCTCAAGCATGCCAACCATATTAAATCCCAGGGTCCCTGCACTTCGCACTTCAACTATTGAGAAAGCTCTATCCTTAAGAATCCTCACATGTTACCCCCTCCTTTTTGTGTAGATTTTTACCCCAAAACCACTTCCTCAGACACCTGCCCTTATCACTACATAAGTACCAATTCCCCCCTTCCCATTGCTTTCTGTATGCTTATCTGCTTTATTTTCCCCCTGTACTGGTTTGTTACTAACTGCCATATTATTTCTATGATGTCTATATCTTCCACTAGAATATACACTTCAAAAAATAGGGAAATTATTTTATTTATTTTTGCATTCTCAGTGCTAGCTAGGAAACGTGACTATAATGCAGTGAGAAATTAAGTAAATGACCCTCCTGTACTCAATACCTCATTCCACCCTTTATATGTAGGCTTTGTCATATGATTTTGCAGTTTCTCTCTCTAGAAGTGGAATATATCCACCCCCACCCCTACCCCTGCCACTGATATTAAGTGTAACTCTGTGACTGGTTTTTGCCAGTGAAATGTCGGTGCAAGTGGCAGTGTGGCAAGGCTAAATCTTGTCAAGGCATGCTGTGTCCTCTCCCCATTAATCTCATGTGCACTTCTACTGTGCACTTCCATTTCTGGAGGGACAATATGCTCTTGCTGGGTCTGGAAAGGTTGTGTTTAGTCGCTCAGTCATGTCTGACTCTTTGCGGCCCCAATGCACTGTAGCCCACCAGGCTCCTCTGTCCATGGGGATTCTCCAGGGAAGTGGGTTGTAAAGATGCATAAAACACACCTAGATGCAACTTGCAACTTACAGATAAGACCCAAAGTGCCCAGTCAAAAATAAATCAACCCCCAGGTGACCACAAATGCACCAACAGAATAAATTATTACTGTTCTAAGTATTGAGTTTGGGAGACATTTCTTATGGAGTATTACTGTGACACTAACTGAATAAAACAATAATCAGTAAATATTTTATTGTCAAAAAATCAAGTTTTCAAGGTATTCTTAAAGCTTAATAATCTTTTCTATTTTATTATTTTATTTTACATAGTTTAACAAATTCATCAAATATACAGCTTGAAGAGAGCTAAGCAAACATAATATAAATGATATCTGCTAATATAAATGAAGCAATTATAAGTTTGCAAGTATTTTTTAACTTCATAATTTATGGATAAGCTAATCCCTAAAAAAGAAAGCATAGATAATTATATTGTATTTATGGATAGAAAGGCTTGTGCTGGCATTGTGCATTTGGAGCAGTGATATCCTGTACAAAGAAGATAGTACACGATACAGTGAGGGTTTACTGGGTGAGGATGAGAAAGCTGTTAGAAGTGAAGAACTACATCATAGAGGTTCTCAAAATGCAGTGTACATTAGAGCCATCAAGGGGCTTTCTTCGTGGCTCTTCTGCTAAATAATCCACCTACAATGCAGGAGACCTGGGTTCGATCCCTGAGTTGGGAAGATCCCTTGAAGAAGGGAAAGGCTACCCACTCCAGTAATCTGGCCTGGAGGATTCCATGGACTGTACAGTCCATGGGGTCACAAGGAGTCGGACATGACTGAGCTACTTTCACTCACTCACTCAGGGTCATCAAGAGGGCTTCTATAAAGCAAAAGTTGCTTGGAACCAATCGCTGACTTCATTTTTTATTAATTTTTATTTCGTATAATTGCCAATAAACCAAGTTTTCAAGATATTCTTAAGAATTGATAATCTTTTCTGTCTTATTGTTTTAGTGTTTCTGGTTGATGTTAATTCAATGTGGCTTGCTTGAGAACAGTATTTTGACAGTCACTGATTGCTGAGGTCTGCTCCTTGAAAGACAAGTAGAAAAGCCTAAAAATAATGTTTTGCTGGATGTTAAAAATGAAATTAATGGTAGTCTTATATTTTGAGATTCATATGTATATGTATGTGTAAATACATAATATATATAATACATATCATTAATTTCATTATATATATATATATATATATAGAGAGAGAGAGAGAGAGAGAGAGAGAGAGAGAGCTTTCCTGGTGGCTTAGCAGCAAAGAATGCCTGCCAATGCAGGAGACAGGGGTTTGATCCCTGAGTGGGGAAGATACTCTGGAGAAGGAAATGGCAACCAGTCCAGTATTGCCTGGGAATACTGTGATTGCCTCGGAAATCACATGGACAGAGGAGCTTGGTGGGCTACAGTCCATGAGGTCACAAAAGAGCCAGACATGACAGAGACTAAGCAAAAACAATAACAATAAAACCTTCTTTATATTTTCTGCTTCTTTTTCATCATGAATTGATGTTACTGGATCACTCAGTCAGTGAAAGTTTTCAACAAGCCAATTTTTCCCTGTTAAATTCCTAAAGTAAGCTGTCTTCAGTTCAGTTCAGTTCAGTTCAGTCACTCAGTTGTGTCTGACTTTTTGCGACCCCATGAATCGCAGCACACCAGGCCTCCCTATCCATCACCAACTCCCGGAGTTTACTCACACTCATGTCCGTCGAGTCTGTGATCCCATCCAGCCATCTCATCCTCTGTCGTCCCCTTCTCCTCCTGCCCCCCATGCCTCCTAGCATCAGAGTCTTTTCCAATGAGTCAACCCTTCGCATGAGGTGGCCAAAATATTGGAGTCTCAGATTTAGCATCCGTCCTTCCAATGAACATCCAGGGCTGATCTCCTTCAGAATGGACTGGTTGGATCTCCTTGCAGTCCAAGGGAATCTCAAGAGTCTTCTCCAACACCACAGTTCAAAAGCATCAATTCTTCGGCCCTCAGCTTTCTTTATAGGTCAACTCTTACATCCATACATGACCACTGGAAAAACCATAGCCTTGACTAGATGGACCTTTGTTGGCAAAGTAATGTCTCTGCTTTTGAATATGCTATCTAGGTTGGTCATAACTTTCCTTCCAAGGAGTAAGCGTCTTTTAATTTCATGGCTGCAATCACCATCTGCAGTGATTTTGGAGCCCAGAAAAATAAAGTCTGACACTGTTTCCACTCTTTCCCCATCTATTTCCCATGCAGTGATGGGACCAGATGCCATGATCTTCTTTTTCTGAATGTTGAGCTTTCAGCCAACTTTTTCACTCTCCTCTTTCACTTTCATCAAGAGGCTTTTTAGTTCCTCTTCATTTTCTGCTGTAAGGGTGGTGTCATCTGCATACCTGAGGTTATTGATATTTCTCCCGGCAATCTTGATTCCAGCTTGTGCTTCTTCCAGCCCAGCATTTCTCATGATATACGCTTCATATAAGTTAAATAAGCAGGGTGACAAAATACAGCCTTGACATACTCCTTTTCCTATTTGGAACCAGTCTGTTGTTCCATGTCCAGTTCTAACTGTTGCTTCCTGATCTGCATATAGGTTTCTCAAGAGGCAGGTCATACTGGCATGAAATTAATGCATAGGGTCTCTTCAAAAAAAGAAGAATGAAGTAGTAAAGATTTAAGTTAAAAATTACACAGTGAAAATAGAAACAGTACTATAAAGTCCAGGCCTGACCTAAGAAATATCTTATTCATGAGGACTTCAAACTACCTTGTTTGCATAGTTCTGTCAATATGATATTATAGCACAAGACTCCCATATCATTTGGTTTTGTGCTAGAAAGGAGCAGATGCCATTGCAGGATCTGTGAGTAGTTCATATTAAGTCACTTCATTCGTGTCCTATTCTGTGCAACCCTATGGACTGCAGTCTGCCAGTCTCCTCTGTCCATGGAATTCTCCAGACAAGAATACTGAAGTGGGTTGTTGTGCCCTCTTCCAGGGGATCTTCCCAACCCGGGAATTGAACCCTCATCTGTTATGTCTAATCTGCATTGGCAGGTGGGTTCTTTTTACTAGGGCCACCTGAGAAGCCCTTTGTGCGTAGTGCAAAGTTAAATACTACCCTCCTGTGTACTACATATTGAAATCTTAATGGGATATTCAACTCATTTATATGTTAACATCAAAACAGGAAAGGTTAATTTCTTCAAAGAAGCAAAGCTAGTCTGGGAGTAGTATGAAAACTGATCCAGGGAGTTCCTGATCAAAATTGAGAAATCCATAGTAAAATTCCAGGCCAAATAATCTTTTATATGATATGTAATAATGATTGGCCTTAGAGCAACTGTGTGTGAGAAAGCCCAAGAATTTATAAAAGAACTCACAAGTTAGTGTAAGAGGCAAACAAACAGGAATATAATTATATCGAAAGGTCACTGTAACATCATAAGTAGTATTTTGGGTGGAGGGTAAAACTAATGTGAGGAAAGAAAGCTTTGTAGAATCTTTATTTCCTGGAGATGAGACTTTCATATGGGGATGAAAAGTAGGAGAAGAGATTCCTGGTCCAGGGCCCAACATACAGAAAAACACAAACAAATGAGAGAGAATGGCATGTTTATAAAATAGTAGTTCAGTTTGTTGTAAAAACTTTTAAATATGAAATATACACATTTGAAAAACAAGATAAAAAGTCATTGATTATTCATTGCCTGTAAGAAGATAGATTCAAGAAGTTCACAGGAGGAAGAGAAGATTTGTTTTTTCTGATCTCTCTAGGCTTTCATAAATTTCACAGGTTTTCCCCAACTGAGCTGAATGCACACTGCTAACTTATCATGTCCCTTTGTCTGTCTTTATCACCCTGCTGCAGAGCAACCGACTCAGAGGATTTCTTCCTGGAGGGCATACCTCAGACTTCTCTAATGACTTGTTTTGATATACATATACATGTCCCTCCCAAAGTAATTTCAACATAGCTGTATATGAAGCAAAAAATTGATTTTTTTAAAAAAAATTATGTAGCTACTTTAAGTCCTTTTGGATCCTAGTTCCTGGACAAGTAGATTAGTCTCATCTTCCTCATATATAAAAGTGAAGTTACTGGAGTTTTTCTACCTAAGACAGTGTTGAGTTTAAGACGTTTCTTTTCTTTTCTTTTTTACTAATTCAGAAATAGAAAAAAAACTGGTTTTAAATTATGTCACAACATTTATTTTCATTAATTATATCGTATACACATTGAAAGTATCCTTTTAGTCTGGAATGTTATCCATATCACTCTTAGATACAAACACACACAAAAAATCCTTGTAAAATAGAAGCAAAATAAATTAGCTCACTTCTTTCTAAAATTTGTTAGCATTTAAAGCCTTATTCTGAAATACTCTTCTGTTCATAGACATCAATATTCCTACTTATCCACACAATATCATCTTTTGTTTCAGCAACATTACTGGAGACACAACATTCTTAAATTGTTAAAAAGTAACTCTTCTTTTTAATGGCACTGGTATCTCAAAATGCCTTTAAAATTATGTAAAGCTAGCCTATCCTTGACTCTACATTTAGATCTGCCAATAATTCATTTTATAATCCTCAAAGTGGTCATGAAAGTGCTTTAAGGGGTTCTGAAATCACTCAACCAATATTCCCCAAAAAGTGTCAGCTAGAATAATAATCAGGTATTAAGGGATTAGGAATGAAGTACTTTTGGTAAAGGCATCAGACTATATCCTCTGACATTGCACATTAAACATTGCCATGTTATAGGATTGCATAAGTCCTAAGGTAAAGAAAAAGTAAAATTCTTTTAAACATACATTTCTCAAATTTATTTGCCCAAAATCCCTTGTTTGGGGTTGTGATGTGTTTGTTGCCTTTAAATATTTATATGAACACTTAGTAAAGCCAAGGCCTTAAGAAGTCTGGAAATGTCTCATGTACATGGCAGGGCCTATAAAATCTCCTTTAGGAATCCATGATCCAAAAGTTGCTCTCCATCATCATATCTAAACTTTAAAAAAAAAAAAAAAATCTGGTGTTCCATAGTCTTCAGAATCTGGATGCATACAATTTTTTAATGGCAGAGATGAAAAAGCACAAGTTCATTTCTAACACCATTCTTGATGTCCCAGGCATTGTCTGCAAACCTGGAGTCCCAGGTACAAGCAGCAGAGGAATTTAGACCTAACCAGCATTTTCTAACTCTTTAAATACCATTCATGTTATAATTAGCATAAATAGGAGAAAAATAAATCCTATTTGAAGATTTGAAGGTGCTTCACTAGGACAAACTTGTTCTGTGTTCACAGGTTGTTAAATTATTTGTTATATGTTACTTACTATTGAAGCAGGATAGTATAATATATGCAAACACATGGATTTAGGCATTTTCAAGTCTTTGGCCTTCAACTTATTCACTATACTTAACATTAAACAAAGTAGCAAAACCTTTGAGCTTTAATTTTCTCATCTATGTTGTTGTTCAGCCCCTAAGTTGTGTCCACCTCTTTGTGACCCCATAGACTGCAGCATGCCAGGCTTCCCTGTCCTTCACTGTCTCTCAGAATTTGCTTAAACTCATGTCCATTGGGTTTCTGATGCCATCCAGCCATCTCATCCTCTGTCACCCCCTTTTCCTCCTGCCGTCAATCTTTCTCAGCATCAGGGTCTTGTCCAATAAGATGGCTCTTTGCATCAAGTGACCAAAGCATTGGAGTTTCAGCATCAGTCCTTCCAACAAATATTCAGGGCTGATTTCCTTTAGGATTAACAGATTTGGGGTCAATTATAATACCCACTATTTAAGGGAAAAGATTAAATTACTAAATTCATATAAAATGCTCAAGATCAAGATGCTAGATGGTTTGGTTTCTGGTTAGAGCTCTCTTCCCGCCTGTACATGGCTGCCTTCCCTCTGTGTCCTCAAATGACAGAAAGAGAAATCTTTGATGTCTCTTCCTTTTTTTTAAGGGCATCAGCCTTATCAGATTAGGGCCTCACCCTTATGATCTCATTTAACCTTTGCTACTTCCTTATTTGGCCATGTCTCAAAATAGAGTCACACTGGGGATCAGGTCATTAACATTTAAATCTGGGGTGGAGGAAGGACACAATTCAGTTCACAGCAAATGTTATTGATATTCCTTTACTTTGTATACATTTTTAAAAATTATTTTTATTAGTGAAATTACCTAAAATTCTGATAGCCAGAATGATATGATTTCCACAACCTAAACATAGAATATGCAAATGTACAACCTTAGCTGAAAGCAGTCACTTTATATATGTGACTAAGTTTAAGGACCTTGAGATACAAATATTGTTGTAGATTTACCCAAGTAGGATCAATGTAATAATTTAAATCCTTGAAAGTTCAGGAAATTTCCTGAAAGTAGTCAGAAAGAGAGAGATGGGACCACAGAAGAATGATCAGAGGGATGCCCCTTTGTGAGATTTAAAGAGAGAAGACAGCCTGAAGCTAAGCAGTCTGGGAGACCTTTAATTGCAGCCTCCTCCAAGACTCTAACATACAGAAAAGTGTCTATAGAGGCGTCTTCCTGTCAACATAATCTACAAAGAGCATACTTTTGTCCTTCAAGATCTCCATTTATTTTCCTGTGTTGCCTCAGTAACATTGGGCCAATGAGATATTACACCATTTGGGTTTTTCCTCCAAATTTGGTATCTTGGAGGATACAAACCAAGAATGAAAAAGATATTCATTATCTTCTATGAAAAAGGATAAAGAGAGTATTGGTTATCACTTAAAATATAGTGTTAAGCAGATAAAGAAATGCTATAATATTTTAAATTATGGAACAACTTTGATTTTACTCCTGTACCAGCCAATGAGAAATCTAAAATCCATAAGACCTTGAGTTTGATTGCTATTATCCTAAATACAGGGCTAAAATAAAAACAGAACCACATTCCCACATGCAAACAATAGCAATGACAATAAAAGCTATCAAAATCAACGTCACCAAACAGAAAATTAAATAATTAAAGCTAAGAGAATATTTTTATTTTGGGCCAACAAATTTCATAAGTTCACCTATATAACAAATTCATGCAAAAAATTATTTCAACCTCTTGATAAAGATTGCTTCCCAAAATAAAGAAGTTGAATGGGAGAAATTAAATAAATTTGATTTCCTTAATTCTCATCAGAAACCATGATTTCAATGCAATATCATTTTTTTTTAAGTTATCAAATGCACAATATGATATATAATGACTTCTTTTTTTTTTTTAATGACTTCTTATAGCTGCTTTTTTCCCCTGCAATTCAAGATTGATTAATTACTGTGAGAATTATTGATGAGGACATGTACAAAAGAAAAACACACAAAACATCTAAAGTTTGAATTGATTATGTAAAAATATTACTTTCTTTGTCACTAGGCACCATGCACTGAAAGAATAGACACGAAGACTTCCCATATATCAATATATGATTTTTAAAAAAAATTTGGCTGACAATATTCACCTTATTAAAAAAAAAATCCATGTTTCTAGTCTTTTCACTTGACAATGATTCCATCTCTAATTCTGCAGTAATGGAAGTATTGTTTATTCATAAATATTATTGTATACATGATTATGTGATACAAATTATTTTGACTAGTCAAATTTAATCATGCATGCTTTAAGTTCTTTTTAAACTGCTTAAGATAATGACAGTGATGTACACTGAATAAAAATGGTATTCATTAGATATGGAATGAGATAATTTCATGAAAAAATGTATTATTCATATTTAATAGGATCAATTTAATAATAGCATTTTACTCATGAAAGGGACACAGAGGACAAAGAAGGCAGGTAAGTAAGATGCCTGGGAGAGGAGAAATATGGGTAGAGGTTCTAACAGTTGAAACTGAGTAGACAGGTATTTTAATCACATTATATTTGTAGTTAATTAAGTAGATTAGATAAAACAATCATGAAAGGATAATTCTACCATTTGCTCAACTGCTTGCAAGCTGCTAAATCTGATTGAATTTCCTGACCACTTTGTTCAGGCATGATGTTCAGGGACCTCCATAATTACCCAATGGTGCCTAAACCATCAGAGAGCTCCTATGCTCCTTAGCCTCTTACCCTCCTTCCCTCTCTTAGCATGAATGAAGGTGTTAAGAGAGAAAACACAATACATATCTGGGGGAAAAAAAGCACATGTCTCTAAAGGCTTTTTCCCCTCTTAAATGAACTCAGAGAAAACATTTTTCTATGCAGGGACAAACTAGAAAATCTTCATTCAAAGTTTGAAATTAAAATAGATTCTCTTAACTCACATTATTCAAGAAACAAATGAATCGGTACCATTATCTTAAACATTGTGAATGTGCAAAGAAAGCACTGAAATAAATCTTACTTGTATAAGTAAGTCAAGTTTCACATTGAAATATGTAATAAGTAGCAAAAAATGTAATATTTAAATACTGGCTCACCAAAAATCCACCTTAAAATATAGTAGACACAAACTATGGTTGGTAGGAAAAAAAGAATTATAAATTGAGAAAGTTTGAATTGGAAGAATATTAGAGATCTTCAACTTTGGAGATTTAGCTTGGTAAATGAAGAAATGATAACTAACAATGGTGAGTTAATTAATCTATGACAGAAATTGTTCTAGACATAGTAATTATAGTGCTGTCTTTAAACTTCATACAACTATGAGGTAGACTTTATAACTTCCCCTTTTTTGAAGAATGGTTAAGTAAAAAGTCAAATATTAACTAAAATTTTAATCCAGTTGGTCTGATTTCAGGCAATTTTGATTTAAGTACTCTGGAAGCTGAACTTAGTGACTTGCCCAAACCCCTAAAATGACTTCAGTAACAAATTGGAAATATTTTTATGCCCAAGTGAACAGGAACAATGGTATTCTGTATTTTTTAAACAATTTAAAGAAACACATTATTCAAACATGGCTAATGCTATGATCTCTAAATCTTATATATCTAAGTATATTTTGTAAGCAATTCTAGATATTTGCATTGTTGAGAGAATTATTTCATTTTTGTGTTACTAAATTAATAGAAGCACATTTTCTATGGATGGCAATCAATACGACATAGTATTAACTTTCCTGAGAGCCAAAAAAAAGCCACTCAAAATGCAACCTAATTCACATTAGGTTATATCCAAGATCCTTTTGCTAAATATATAAAAATAAAATATTTTATCACCTAGCATTGTATAACCCAGAAATATCCTCATGAACAAATATTTATTTTTCTATGGAGTGGAAAGAAAGCCTATGCTTTGAGTGATGGACTCATACTAATGTATGTCATTTATTAGTAAATCAAGGAAGTGGTAGTGGCATTGGTAGTGAAAGTCACTCAGTTGGTCCAACTCTTTGCAATGCCATTGACTATATGGTTTGAAGATGTAAAATGACAAGTCTTTTTACCCCTCACCCTCTTGTACTCTTATTCAGAGAGGAAAAAGATTCTGTCTATAATTTCCACACATCATAAAAAGCATTGCTATGGTTTAGTCATGTCTGACTCTGTGACACCATGAACTGTAGCCCGCCAGGCTCCTCTGTCCATGTGATTTCCCAGGCAAGAATACTGGAGTGGGTTGCCATTCACTTCTCCAGGGGATCTTCCTGCCCCAGAGATCGATCCTGGGTCTCCTGCAATTGGCAAGGGTGTTCTTTACCACTGAGCCAATTCACGCTTTCATAGAAAGTATATCGGTTGATAATTTTTATGTGAAATCATCATTAAAAATACAGTTAGAAAAATTTTCCAATAACTGAGTCTCCCTTGTCTTATATTGATACAACAGCTCCTTTATTAGGGGATGAGCTTGTGATTAGTAACTTTATCCTTATTGGCAGAGAAGAGACTTATTATCTGACAGATGTTAGATGGCAAATGTGATAGAAATTGAAACTGTCCCTGGAATGTTTGGAGAGATGCTTCCTCCCATGAGCCGTGGATTACGATTGCTCTTAGGAACTACCATCTGCTCTAACAGCCTTAAAACTAAGTATGAGTGATGGATAGTACTGTGTATTCAGGGTGGTTTTGGCAGATGCAAATTGTGCCTGGGGTTCACATAGAATTCTGAAGTGAATTGAATGATCCTATTGCTTTCACTATTTGAGTTAAACTTAAATTGAAAAGGGTATGAATACATATCTGTTTTCAAGGTATCTGTGACAATATTGTCATATCACTTCATAGCAAATAGATGGGGAAACAATGGAAACGGTGACAGAATTTTTTATTTTTTTGAGCTCCAAAATCACTGCATATGGTGACTGCAGCCATGAAATTAAAAGAAGCATGCTCCTTGGAAGAAAAGCTATGACCAATCCTGACAGCATATTAAAAAGCAGAAACCTTACTTTGCTAACAAAAAGTCCATCTAGTCAAAGCTATGTTTTTTTCCAGTAGTCATGTGTGGATGTGAGAGTTGGATCACAAAGAAAGCTGAGCATCAAAGAACTGATGCTTTTGAACTGTGGTGTTGGAGAAGACTCTTGAGAGTCCCTTGGATTTCGAGGAGATCAAACCAGTCCATCCTAAAGGAAATGAGTCCTGAATATTCATTGGAAGGACTGATGCTGAAGCTGAAACTCCAATACTTTGGCCACCTGATGCGAAGAACTGACTTGTTGGAAAAAGCCCTGGTGCTGGGAAAGATTGAAGGCAGGAGGAGAAGGGGATGACAGAGGATGAGATGGTTGGGTGGCATCCCCACCTGGATGGATATGAGTTTGAGCAAGCTCCCAGAGTTGATGACAGAAAGGGAAGCTTGGCGTGCTGCAGTCCATGGGGTCATGAAGAGTCGGGCATGACTGAGCTACTGAACTGAACTGTGACAATATTGAGCAGTGGTTCCTCTTTTAAAAGAACATATATTAAGCAGAAAATAATACAAAGTCATTGTAAACAGTCAAAACAATAAAGCTATTTATGTTTGAGGTCTGTAGCACCCTTCCATGTGGCTTACCTGGTGGTGCAAATGATAAAGAATCTACCTGCAATGCCAGAGACCCAGCTTCGATCCCGGAGTTGAGATGATCCCCCGGAGAAGGGAATGGCAACCCACTCCAATAATCTTGCCTGGAGAATCCCATGGACCAAGATGCCTGGCAGACTATAGTTCATGGAGTCACAAAGAGTTGGACATGACTGAAAGACTAATACTTTCATAGTTTCTATATGGTAACCACTGTTTATGACTATTCTTTTGTTGTTGTTGCCTGCTTTTTTTTAAATTAAGTTTTATTGGAGTACAGTTGTTTTACAATGTTGTGTTAATTTCTTGGTTTACATCAAAGTGAATCAGTCATACATATATGTAAATTCCATCTTTTTTAGATTTCCTTACCATTTAAATGACCACAGAGCACTGAGTAGAGTTCTCTCTGCTATACAGTAGATTTGTTAATGGCTATTTTTTATATTTTTTCTATGGACACTCCCACATAACACCCCATGTACTTTTAAAAAAAAGTCTCATGTTATAAATTGTTCTGTATGATTTTTTCCACTTTATACTAAAGAAAAGTTTCATATTTGCATATGTAGATCCACAATATTTATTTTAACTGGTGCTTCATATTTTTGAAAGATCAAACTTTGAATTTTGTTTGACCTATGATTATGAGGGGTCTTCCCTGGTTGCCCAGCAGTAAAGAATCTGTTTGCCAATGCAGGAGATGCAAGTTCAATCCTTGGGTCATGAAGAGCACCTGGAGAAGGGAATGGCAGCTCACTCCAGTATTCTTGCCTGGAAAATCCCATGAATAGCAGAGACTGGCGGGCCATGTGCTCGCAAAGAGCCAGACATGACTGAGTGACTGAGCACACACACACACATGATTGTGAGGGAGGCTTCTCATCACCGCTTTAATGTCCGACTCTTTGCAACCCCATGAATCGCAGCACGCCAGGCCTCCTGTCCATCACCAACTCCCGGAGTTCACTGAGACGTCCATTGAGTCAGTGATGCCATCCAGCCATCTCATCCTCTGTCGTCCCCTTCTCCTCTTGCCCCCAATCCCTCCCAGTATCAGAGTCTTTTCCAATGAGTCAACTCTTCGCATGAGATGGCCAAAGTACTGGAGTTTCAGCTTTAGCATCATTCCTTCTAAAGAAATCCCAGTGCTGATCTCCTTCAGAATGGACTGGTTGGATCTCCTTGCAGTCCAAGGGACTCTCAAGAGTCTTCTCCAACGCCACAGTTCAAAAGCATCAATTCTCCGGCGCTCAGCCTTCTTCGCAGTGCAACTCTCACATCCATACATGACCACAGGTAGCAGTTTTATATCTAGAACTCATATAAGGAGTTCTATTGCCAAAAGCAGTTTGTAAACCTAAAGCCACTAAAATAATATTACTTATCAGAACACTGATTTTTAAAAACACTATGATTTTACACATTTCTTATCTGTTGGAATAAATGCCTTCACAATTATTTTTTACAAATCTCTAAAATATACTTAAAAATAGAAGATAAAATCATATAAAGATTTCTTTAATTTTTCTTTCTACCTGGAACGCTAGTTTACTCCTTCACTTCTTTTAAGTCTAGGTTCAATGTTACCTTTTCAATAATGCATACCCTAATCACCAGAGTTAAAATGGTAACTCCTCCTGCTATTCCAAAACCCCTCTTATTTTTTTACTGTTTGTCATACCCATGTAAAATAGTATCTTACTTATTATACTATTGCTTATGTATTCTCACTATAATGCAACTATACAAGGACAAGATTGATTTGTGTGTGTTTATTTACTGATATAGGAATAGCATCCATGAGTATCTGATTTATAATAGGTACTCATAGGAGGGATTGGGGGCAGGAGGAGAAGGGGACGACAGAGGATGAGATGGCTGGATGGCATCACTGACTCGATGAACGTGAGTCTGGTGATGGACAGGGAGGCCTGGCGTGCTGTGATTCATGGGGTCGCAAAGAGTCAGACATGACTGATCAACTGAACTGAACTGAAATCATATAGTTTATTTAAAGATACATAATTGGATAAACGGGGCTTCCCTGATGGCTCAGAAGGTAAAGAATCTCCCTGCAATGCAGGAAACCTGGATTCGATCTCTGGGTAGGAAACATCCCCCCAGAGAATGGAGGGGCTACCCACTCAAGTATTCTTGCTTGGAGAACTCCATGGATAGAGGAGCCTGGTGGGCTACAGTCCATGGGGTCGTAGAGGCCGACACGACTGAACGACTAACACTTTCACATTCAATTGGATAAATAAGTGAATTAAAAAAAAAAAAAAAAAAAAACTGAGGTTCTTCACACTTACTTCTTTGGGCCTGGATGTAGTTTAAAGCAAGATCAAAAATATTTTAGTGATTGATGGGGATTCAAGATGCCACCTAACTTTGGAGTTGTGGTTGTTTCACTATTCTAACCAGTTTCAGAGCCTTTTGTGTGTGTATGTCTTGGGAGTTCTCTAAAGAGGCATGTATACACAGTTAGTATTAGCAGACGGCTTCATGAGATTCTAGACAGGACTATCTTAGTACACTGCGAATCTATTCCCCTGTGAGGCCAGCTAGACCTTTGGTTAACCATAAGTTTGTGGGTCAAAACTAAAAGTATACAAGATGACAAAATGGAAGAGACTTAAGGCATGAAACTCTTTCTGTCTTCCTGCATTTATACCTTGGTTCATAAAATAGAGATTTCTACCCTCTTGGAAACATCGGGAAGGAAAGTTTAATTTTTCTCTGCCTATTCACTCTTCTTACCCAGTTGGCAACTCTTAAGAGATTATCACCAAAAACATGTGCTTTGCCATTTCTTTGGGTCTCTCTTTGTGATCTGCCTTTTTTTAGGCTAAGCCCATTCTCTACTTGTCCATGAGATGGGCCCACTCTATGATGCCTTCTCTCCCTAGGAAGCTTCAGATTCTTCAGGTGCTCTGCATGTCTGTGGAAAAATGATTCCAATTCAGCAGCAATATTGTAAAATGCGTGATTTGTTGTCAAGTCCAAACTGGGTTCTCTAGCTCAACTTTAGTAACAAATAGCTTGATTCTCATCTTACCTGTTAGCGTGGTTTTAAACTGACATCCCTCAGAAGCCCAGAAAAACTCTTTCTAGGAAAAATAAAACTTTTATATACATAAGAAAAACTGCATATATATTTTTAACATGAAATACACTTAAACAATCTTCCCTGATGGCTCAGTGGTAAAGAATCTGCCTGCCAATGCAGGAAATGTGGGTTTCATCCCTGAATGGGAAAGATCCCCTGGAGAAGGAAATGGCAACCTACTCCAGTATTCTTGCCTGCAAATTCTATGGACAGAGGAGCTTGGTGGGGTACATACAGTCCATGAGGTCGCAAGAGTTGTACAGGATTTAGCAACTAAACAACAAGAAATTAACAATTTAAATTTTATTTCCTGATTTCCATTATGAACCAGTATCAGTAGAGGCAAGTTGGTGCTAACTGAATTTTAAGAGGAAATGAGACAAAGTGGAATTTTTTGACAAAATTTACAAATTTGCTAAATTTTAAAGCTATGACTAGAGCACGAGTCTTCCAATAAAAGTCTGAAATACAGTATAGTAGTAAACCATTCAAACGTATTTACTTATTTGACCTGAGGACACAGATGACTTTAGTCCTGGGATGATGAGAATCTCTAGTCAATTCCACAGATGGTAGCTGTCAAGACTTCTGTCAGTTGGTCATTTTCCAGTTTCTTGCTGCTGACAATCAAGGCTCTGTGTCTCCACAGACCAACTCCATTCATGCAAATAACTCACTTTAAAGGAAGGGAACATCTGACCATTATATTAGTGAGAAATATGAAGAAGATGAACTAGAAAATTGTGGGCTAATCAACTGCTCTACTGTCTGAGCAGTAAGGAAAATTTCAGTCTTAATGAGGTTTAACTCTGTTTTTTGTTTGTTTATTTTTATTTTGTCTTATTTGTTCAACATTAGTTCTCAGCCTTATCTTATTAGAAATTTGGAACTACTTAATGAAACACATCCATTTTGGTTAAAGTGCTTCCATGGTTTGTTTTCTGACTTTGCCATCCTTTGTTTGTAGTCTACCGTCTAGATTAGTATTCAGAAACATCAGGGTAGTCTTTTTCCAGGCCAGGCAATGCAGAAAGTTGACATCATACTAAAAATGTAGTTCATCACATATCTCTAGTATTAGAATCCTCAGTGATTCTCCTGACTTCTGTGAAGGTACCAATTATACAAACAAAGCACATTTCAGTAGTGGTCTGAAACTGGCTGAAACTGCACAGCCATACTGCATTTACTTTGACTAATTCGTTAAACAGAGCAATGTTTTGAAAAGAATAGCAATTTTTTCACTTTGCTTGGGAACTTTTATCTTCATGGCTCAATGATTATGAAAGTGTTGTTGTCAAGGCAACTGTACAGAGCATCTGCTAAGTAAATAGTGCAGTTTCAAATGTGTGAAAGCAAATGAAAAGTCCAGTTGAGGTATATCTACACTTGGGATAAAAGCAACTGCTTTGCAGATTGAAGCATCCTGGTTGTCATTGTGTAATAAGAGCTGTGTGTATACAAACAGATGACATAAATGATGCATTCTTACCTTGGTACGGTTACATAGCTTTGCTCTCTTCAAGAAATATCCTACTCAATGATATCACCTCCACTATGCTCCTTTCTCTGCCAAAATACTCTGTATCCCATAAAGCCAGGCTGAATAACATTTTATCAGTGGTCCTTATGCCTTCTTCATATTTGAATAGCATTTTATAATATTCTTATGATAATTCTAAGCATAATGCTTTATTCAAAGATTAATGATACTTCTTTTCCCCAGGAGGCTAAATGCTGTTTGAGATATTATTATTTTTGATCACAGCACAATGCTGGCACAGAGAAGGTATCAATTTGCCAGTTGATACCACAAAATAGCTGTCTTGTGCTCATGAATTCTTCAAATGTATTCAATCACTCTGATATCATTCTAAAATAGGAAAGATTGTCATAACTGATAATTGTGCTACTTGTCCAGTGAGTTAGTTCGTAGGTTCTTATTAGGTTGTATTGAAATTTTAAATTTCAAAGAATAGATAGCACTGAGACAAAGAAGGTATTGGTTGGTTAAATCAATGAGAAAGTGTTTGATTATAAGTGAGATGGTTCTTAATAGACACTGATTTGCATATATGGGCCAACAGAGGATGTAATGTTATTAAATTATTGAAAAAACAATTTGTTCATATTTTGGGTTGTTCTTTTTTGGTGCAATTTACAGTTTAGGATTGCATTTTAATAGCATATAGAATGTTTTTTTCTTTTTGATATTTCTTATATTTAGAACTATCAAAAACTATTTATAGATGATGCTCTATAAATCTGTCATCTACGTAGTAAGATGATAATTATTATGAAGACAAAATATTTTTTAAATTTTTTAAACAAGAACAATTTTCTAAACCTCAGAGAATGGCATTGAAATATGTACAATATCATATATGAAATGAGTCACCAGTTCAGGATTCTTGGGGCTGGTGCACTGGGACGACCCAGAGGGATGGTATGGGGAGGGAGGAGGGAGGAGGGTTCAGGATGGGGAACACATGTATACCTGTGGCGGATTCATTTTGATATATGGCAAAACCAATACAATATTGTAAAGTTAAATAAAATAAAATTAAAAAAAAAAGATGAGAAGCGTAATAAAAATCCTTCGAGTATTTAAAAATAAATAAATAAATAAACCTCAGTACTTATTGTGGACTGATAAGACTTAATTACAAATATAAAAGTATTTTTGTTTATTATAAGATAAATTCTTAAAAGTCAGATATATAAAGTACTTGGAAAATGATCTTTTACTCTTAGAGATTTTAAACTCCTAATTATTCAACATTTATGATTATTTGCCACTGTATTTTAATAGGATAATTTTTTCAAATATTCACATTTGTTTGTATTTAAATGGGTTAATTTTCACACATTAATGTATCTATAATAGCTTTTTTAAATTATCTCAATTATCATTAAATTGATTGGTGTTCTTCTGTATGTGTTAATCAATATATGGTACTAATGTGTGACACCTAAATCCAAAAAAAATCTAGCATTTTATTTGTGTTAAATCTGAATAAGTACTTTTTCTAATATAGATCTGTTACTAGATAAAAGCTATAATTTTGATATAACATTTAGACTCCAATGTGCATTGCTTTTTAAAAAATTTAATGTTTGCAATTACATTTTCTCTGCATCAATCATATCACCAACTGTGTTTTATTTACCATTTTTAATATGAATATTTAAGAGTTACCAGTGATAAAGCGAGTTTTCCCCATGTGAAGTTAACTTATGTTAGAAATCGATTTCTTTTTTAAAAATAAGAACTGCCTCTAACATATTGTTTGCAGTTCATAAAAAGTAAAATATCAAGGAAGATGTGGCGTCAGGATCCTTTTATGCCTTGGGCTATCTTCTGGTGATGTAAATGTTGACCATTTAAAGATTGTTAAAATTGAATGTTGTCCTACAGTTTAGAATGTAGTGTCAGCAGAGAACAAACATAAATATTCAGGGCATACGCAGATAAAATTATATGACATTCATGATGTGTATTCATTTCTATGAAGCTGATAATGTATTATTCCCTGTTATCCCCTTTAAGAACTATAGAGAAAATTGTTCTGTGTTTCATCAGCAGCAGAACATCAGGATATTAGCTCAAGTGTCCTTGCTCATTTCAATAACAGCAGAACATCAGGATATTAGCTCAAGTGTCCTTGCTCATTTCAATAACCAGTGAATAGTTAACTGGTCCTTGTTCATTTCATCGTCACCTTGAATGTTACTCATGGAAGTAAGTCTCTTCCACTTACTGACTGATTATAATGACACAGTATTAACAGACTGAAGAAAGGCAAATTGTATACAAATTCTTGGATCATTCATAGCTGTAGTGAAAGATTGAAAAACTGGTTCATATACTAGCAAGTCTATTCTAGT
This sequence comes from Bos taurus, assembly GCF_002263795.3. Taxonomy (NCBI): domain Eukaryota; kingdom Metazoa; phylum Chordata; class Mammalia; order Artiodactyla; family Bovidae; genus Bos; species Bos taurus. The sequence continues at coordinate 21,451,648 of NC_037356.1, forward strand.
AAACCAGACCTAGATGTTACTTAAAAAAATACATTTACTATATTCACTCATTTAAACTCAGAGGGGAAAAAAGTGTTAATCATAATATCTTCCAATTTTATATTTCCTTGAGAAGTTCCTGTGACATTTTCTTCTGCTTTGTTTTCCATTGTTTGGATAACTTCAGGGACAGAGACTCAAATTCTCACCTCCATCTTTCTTTAAATGTTCCAATTTAAATATAATTATTTTATGCACTGGTCTTATTTTGGCCATTTCAGACTCAGAAACATGTAACAATACATTATGTATATATCCACACTGATTTATATCACAGCCATTAAGATTGTAGGCCTTCTGTCCAGAATCAGAATGCTTCAGTTCTAATACTGGCCTTTTCTTTTACAAGCTATGATTATTTCAGTGGATGCAGAGAAAACATTTGACAAAATTCAGATTGATTCCTGATAAGAATTATCAACACTATGGGAATAGAATGCAACTTCCTCAGTTTGATAAGTGGTATCTTCACAAAAAGAAGATATGATGTCACACATGATGATGAAAGAAAATGTTTCCAAGTTTAGAGCCAAGGCTAGGATATCTTCTCTAAATCCTCCTATCAAACATTGCTGGATTATAATGTAAAACCTGCATGTAAAATATAAAGCTACAAAACTTTTAGAAAGAACATCATTGGGGAATATCTTCACAATAATATGTAAGCAAAGATTTCATAAAGAAAAAAGAGAAATACTAAGATCTTTTTAAAGACAAATTATAATTTGAACTTTTGTAAAAAAATAAAACATCGACTTAGGAAGAGCTATCACTAAGAAAATAACCAAGACAAAGTGGAAGAAATTGTTTATAAACATACATCTAAGAAAGCACTTGTCTGCTCCCCAATAATACAAAGGAATAACACAATAAAATGGGGAACAAATTTGAGCTAATACTTCAGAGAGGACAATATATAAATGACCAATAAGCATATAATTTCAAGTTCATATCATGAGTCAGCAGGGAATGCAAAGTAAAATTACATCCACCTCTATAACTAAAATAAAAAACATGGATGACACTAAATGTTGGAGAAAATGCAGAGCAAGGATAGCAAAATATGAACCATGAACCAAATCTGTCTGCTGTCTTTTTCTAATAAATAAAGTTTTGTTAGAAAACAGCCATGTTCACTTATGTATATATTTTATATGGCTGTTTTCACATTATGATAGCAGAATTGAGTAATTGCAAGATAAACTATATGTCTCACAAAGACCAAGATAGTTTTCAGTTGGCTCTTTACTGAAAAATATTTGCTGACCCATGATGCATTATTATTGGAATCCTCTTAACAGTCTTGATACAAAACTAGTTTATAATTTCTTAAAGGCTACATCTACCCTAAAACTCAGCAATGTCCTCTTAACTATTTATTCAAGACAGATGAAAACACATATCTACATTAAACTTTATGCAAGAATGTTCACTGAAGCATTATTCTTTATAGCCAAAATTACAAATGTCTCAGGTCATTTGTAATGACCTAAGGCTCAAATCAATAGGAGATTGCACAAAGAATGATGGTATGTTCAAAAAAAAAAAAAACATAATGGAATACTTCTCAATAATATAAAAGGACAAACTACAGAAATATGTAGCAGTCTCAAAAGCCTACTTTTGTATGAAAGAAAGCAGACACAAAATAAAGTGCATATTTATATAAATTCTAGGAAAAGCAAATTTATATATAGTGATAGAATTCATGACACTGGTTGCTTTGAGATGGGAAGGGATTGCCTTGCAAAGGGCACAAGGCGATTCTCTGGAATGACGGAAATACACTGTATTATTAATGACGGTGATACACAAACATAAGCATTTGTGAAAAGTTAATTATGCAATTAAGATTAGATCTTTTGTGTTTTTATACCTAAACCATAAATTAGTCAGATGGCTATTCTAGCCAGATTGGGAATATTTTCTAGATGGATATCTGAATGTTTACTTTAAATTCTATTAGTGTAAGAAGTCTAGTCAAGGCTATGGTTTTTCCAGTAGTCATGTATGGATGTGAGAGTTGGACTATAAAGAAAGCTGAGCGCCGAAGAGTTGATGCTTTTGAACTATGGTGTTGAAGAAGACTCTAGAGAGTCCCTTGGACTGCAAGGAGATCCAACCAGTCCATCCTAGAGGAGATCAGTCCTGGGTGTTCATTCGAAGGACTGATGTTGAAGCTGAAACTCCATTACTTTGGCCACCTGATGCAAAGAGCTGACTTATTTGAAAAGATCCTGATGCTGGGAAAGATTGAAGGCGGGAAGAGAAGGAGATGACAGAAGATGAAATGGTTGGATGGCATTACTGATTCAATGGACATGTGTTTGGGTAAACTCCAGGAGTTGGTGATGGACAGGGAAGCCTGGCATGCTGCAGTCCATGGGGTCACAAAGAGTCGGACACGATTGAGCGACTAAACTGAAATGAACTGAATAAATACTGAAATTAAGTTAATCTAAACACTTAAAAAATGCAAGTTAAAACATAATAATATATTATGTCTTATCTTTCATATTTCAGCACCTAAGAGATTGATGATAACTGTTTAAAAAGGTATGATGAGGCAGGAATAGTCTGACATTGTTTATGATGCAACAGCTCAGAATTCAATAGGAACCCCATTGGAATGGGACTGAGCCCATTTGAAATTGTAAATCACTCTAATTACTATTGCATTGTATCTTTCATTGATCATTTCTATATCTGTGGTTCCTTTTCATCACAATTTACCATCTGGTTTCAGCTGTGATTGTAAGTAATTAAAAGGAAAGTCTGAGACCACACTTGAGACAAAGTATTAAAGAGAATCTGGGCAGCTTGAGAGAGGATGTGTGTCTAGGAACTTCAGAAGACAAAGAGCACTGAAAAGAGCAGAGCCCTGTGGGGAGAGGGCAGCTGACATATGTGGCTGAAGATCCTGTGCTTGGTGCTGTTAAGTCACTAAGTCGTGTCCAACTCTTCTGCGACTCCATGGACTGTAGCCCACAAGGCTCCTTTGTCCCTGGAATTTTCCACGGACAGAGAATAGTGGAGTATGTTGCCATTTAGTAAGAATACTGGAGTATGTTGCCATTTCCTTCTCCAGGCAACCTTCCCAACCCAGGGATCAAAGCTGAGTCTCCTGCATTGCAGGCAGATTCTTTATCGCTGAGCCACAGGGGAAGCCCTGAAGACCCTATATCTAGGACCAATTTGTGACAGATGAGAACGTCTTCCATTAATCCAATATATACTTTGTATGTGTTGTGAGAACAAATAAGTAAATAGCAAAACAAGCATCCTCACAGCAAAGTAGGATGAAGAATTGAATGATTTTCTTTGCTACCTTAACACAGACATGGCTCATGCTCAGTCACTCATCGTGTTTGACTCTTTGTGACCCCATGAACTGTAACCCACCAGGCTCCTCTGTCCATGGGATTTCCCAGGCAAGAGTACTGGATGGGTTGCCATTTCCTTCTCCAGGGGATTTTCCCGACCCAGGGGTCAAACCCACATCTCCTGCATTGACAGGCAGATTCTTTACCACTGAGTCACTTGGGAAGCCCAAATATACATTATCTTATATTAAATTTATTAAAGGGATGATCCATTTTACAATGGTTCATATTAAAATTATAATTCAAGGGCAAAAAAAAAGTTAGCAAGTGCAGCACAAACAAGAGTTGACAAATTTTTTCTAAATTAAATTCCTATTTTATGAGAAGAGAAAAGGCAAATCAAAACATGGATAGAATGCCATGAACTGAAATAGAATATTCAGTGAATAAGGGGTGGCGTTGCACTTTGCATCAAAGCCAATTTATTTATTTCACCAATGGTGTGGTTTTGTGGACACAGGGATCTAAATAAAGTGCCCTGCATTTGTTCCAGTAGAGGAACAAAGGATTGCTAAACACTGGATACTTGTTTCAAATCTCATGGAGGCACATAACTGTGAAATCAGGGGAGGTCATGTCCTGAGTGTTTGTTTTGACCAGCTACACTCAACTGGTTTCCTTGCTTAGACTTTTCTGATGAAGCACATGCTTGGAATGGATCTTTTATCTGCAGCTGTAGTGAACTTTTAGAAAATAACCTGAAAGTATTCCTTTATATATTCAGCAAGATAATTATTATGAAAACTGACCTTTGGTTGTTCATTCATCACATATGTATGGGATATTGATTTTTAAATATATCAGAAAAATAGTTCATGATTTCAAAAAAAAATTCTTGAGAAGCGACATGGGCATTAAGCTGATTTTATAGAACATGGATGGTAAATAAATGCCTGGCAGTCTTCCACCCAGCACAGAAATCTCTAATACAGACAAACACGTTTTTCCTCCCTGAAGCCCAACCACAGCCTGTCTCGCTTGCCAGACATCTAGCCAAGTTGGCATGAGGGAGGAAGACAATTTCCATTCTCTAATAGAAATTGTTTTCTGTGGCATAATTGGAAAGAATGTCACAAACAGTGGTCTTTTTTTTTTTTTTTTTTTAATAGAGTCTCTGATATATTCTGGAGTCCAGAGAACAAAACTAGTCCAATAAATCCTCTGATCTGACTTTTGGGACTATATTTTGGGCTGCCATAGCAGGGACTGTCGGTCTATCAAAGCTGATATTTATCATTTTTTTCAAGATAACCGATAGAAAAATTGTATCCCTGTGTATGTATATATTGTTGATGTTGCTAAGTTGTGTCCTATTCTTTTGCAACCCCATGGACTTAGCCCATTAGGCTCCGCTGTCCATGGGATTTCACAGGCAAGAATACTGGAGTGGATTGTCATTTCCTACGCCAAATGGTCTTCCCACCCCAGGAATCAAACCTAGGTCTCCTGCATTGGCAGGTGGATTCTTTACCACTGAGCCACTGAGAAGCCTGTATGTATATATACAGACATACATAAGTTGATTGTGAAAATCTATTATATGTGCTCATATATGTATGCACATATGTGTATTTGTGTATTAGCATATCAAAGCTCTTCTCTGCTTGGTGTCACATTTTGTCCTTACTTCTTTGAAGACTTTATTCACATACCACATCCTCAGAGAGGAATTATCTGATCCCTTTGTATGAAATATCACTCTCTATCCATATGACCCACTTTATTTTTCTTCATAATGATTCTCTTTATTATGCATTCATTCATTTATTTCACTGCTTATATTTTCCTCTAAAATGTACCCTCCAATAGAGAAAGTATTTTTCTGTATTTTTTAATCATTGTGTCCCCAGAAGTTGTACCTGTCATAGATCTGATGTTCAATGAACTTTGTCATATAAAAAATATTATGGGCAGTAGGGCACACCCCTTATTTTGTTGACGGTAAAGCACATTTAAAACTATTTGCTTCAGGTGCATGGCAAGGAAGTAAAATAACCTCTTAACTTTTGCTGCTTCTACCTTGGTGCCTCCAAAGCTTAAAGTTAGTTTGTATTTGCTGGTTGCTTTTACTCCAGAAATAGTGTTGGAAAGCAAATTTGGGGAGGGGGAAGGTTCGGTAGTGTTACTTTGAAAAGAAAACTAGTATTTTCATGGTCAGCCAGAAGATGAATAACATAGATATTTCCCTATATGTGTGACCTTAATCCATTTACCTAATTCAGAAAGTTGGGATTAACATATACACACTACTATATATAAAACAGACAATCAACAAGGACCTATTATATGGCACATGGAACTCTACTCAACATTCTATAATAACTTATTCGGAAAAAGAATCTGAAAAAGAATGGATATATGTATAACTGAATAACTTGGCTACACACCTGAAATTAACACATTTAAAATCAACTATATCGTAATATAAAATAAAAATTAAAAACAAAATTCATGAACTCAAGATTGTAATAAAGCAGAAATTTTGGAAGCTTTAATTTATGCCACTCTGCCTAGCACATGCTATATGTTTCTTTCAAATCATTTGAATTTACGGTTTAATTGCTAGCACCTGCCATCACTGCAATTCACTTAATTGCAACAGTAATTAATTAGCCTTTAGAAAGATAAATAAAATGAGATACCTATTTTAATTTTCTAGAAACTTTTTCTGTCTCTTCAAGTTTTTCATTTTTTTTTCTCCATTATGGTAACTATGGATCTTATTTAAATGAAAGTTCTCAGATGTTAATATCAGGTCAGCTGTCTTCTGTGCAATCATAGATTGGAGGAAAATGCCAGAAGATATATTTAGGATCTATGCAGAATGTCAATTATATTTATTTTTATAATTAAGTAGAGTTTGTGAGAATGCTATCTTTCTTTTCAGTTAACCAAAATGTATTTTAAAAGTATATGGACATCATCCTCAGATGAATTTAAATTTTCTTGTATCATCATAACTTTTGAGAGTTCTGTTACAAGCAGATAGTTAATGAAATTTTTCTTAGATTATATTTCACAGCAGTGAACTTGAGATAAATTTAAGCAGCACAGAGAGATTATTGACATACTTTGATAAAAAATAAATATGGATTTGAATTTAAAACGATCAGCAGTCAAAAAAAGCAAAGAATGGAGTCCAGTTATAGGGTCTCATGTGGTGTCTTTATAGAGAGAAGGCTTGTTTTTGTCTTGAAAAACAAAGATTGCTGAAATTAATTTTATCTTTTTATGTCTCTGATATGTAATAATATATGTCTTCTGCCGACTCAAATTTTTATATAACCTTCTGCTTAGCCCACATACTTCGAATGGAAGAGAAATAAATGCTTAAGAAGTGAAAGTCTCTCAGTCCTTACTCAAATTTTTATATAACCTTCTGTTTAGCCCACATACTTCGAACGGAAAAGAAATAAATGCTTAAGAAGTGAAAGTCTCTCAGTCCTTACTCAAATTTTTATATAACCTTCTGCTTAGCCCACATACTTCGAACGGAAAAGAAATAAATGCTTAAGAAGTGAAAGTCTCTCAGTCCTTTCTGACTCTTTGCAGCCCCATAGACTGTATCAGTTCAGTTCAGTCACTCAGTCGTGTCTGACTCTGTGACTCCCTGGACTGCAGCACGCCCGGCTTCCCTGTCTGTCACCAATTCCTGGAGCTTATTCAAACTCATGTCCATTGAGTCAGTGATGCCATCCAACCATCTCATCCTCTGTCGCCCCCTTCTCCTCCTGCCCTCAGTCCTTCCCAGCATCAGGGTCTTTTCCAATGAGTCAGCTCTTCTCATCAAGTGACCAAATTATTGGGGTTCAATAATTTGTCCTTCCAATGAATATTCAGAATTGATCTCCTTTAGGATGGACTGGTTGGATCTCCTTGAAATCCAAGGGACTCTCAAGAGTCTTATCCAACACCACAGTTCAAAAGCATCAATTCTTCGGCACTCAGCTTTCTTTATAGTCCAACTCTCACATCCATACATGACTACTGGAAAAACTATAGCTTTGACTAGATGGAACTTTGTTGTCAAAGTACTGTTTCTGCTTTTTAATATGCTGTCTAGGTTGGTCATAACTTTTCTTCCATGGACTGTATAGTTCATGGAATTCTCCAGCCAGAATACTGGAGTGGGTAGTCTCTTCCTTTCTAGGGAATCCTCCCAACCCAGGGATCGAACCCAGGTCTCCCACATTGCAGGTGATTCCCTACCAGCTGAGCTACAAAGGAAGCCCAAGAATACTGGAGTGGGTAGCCTATCCCTTCTCAAGTGGATCTTCCCAACCCAGGAAATTTGTTTAAGAAGCCAAACACAAAGCAAGTATCAAGGCCATATCAGAATAAGAAATTAGAAGAAAATATACACCCTTCTAAACTCCCAGATAAATTAGAAACATTGTTCAGTCCCCATTATATAAGAAAATAATTTTATTAAAAATGTAAAAAGTAGTTGAGCCAAATCTTTCTGTGGTGGAGAGACTGGCAAATTACTCTGGTGGACATTTAGAATAAAGTCTTCTTAAGTTAGTTTTCTGTCTGTTCTATCTCAGTCATTCTGAAGTATTGGATTTTTTCATTTCTGGTTTCTTTGATGAGTGGTTTTTCTTAACCTAGCAGACAACAGGGCACCAGTGAAGACCTTTGAGACACAGGGATTAATTTATAATAGATTTTGCATTCAGGTTGCTGAAATTTTCAGGATAAAACCAAATATATATCTTTCTATATATTTGAATTACAGAAAATCACATGAATTAATGTCATAAATTTAAGAGAGTAATTTATTTATTTATTTATTTTACTTTCTAGTGGAGTAAAAAGACATATCACTATCTTTTTCACAAAGAAAAACACATTCTCTATGATATGGAAAGATATGATTTTTAGAAACTCACCATCCCTTTAGTATGAAAAATAGATTATCTTGGACTGTTCTCCCAAGCCAGAGAATTTCTGGTGAAGTTGAAGCGATGGTGAGGAGAAACAGGCCAGTTCTCCCTATAGATGGTGGGAGAGATGGCAGCTGTTTTTCACCTTCTATGATGATGCTCTATACAGAGAGAGACAGAGAAAGGAAAAAGGGAGGGAGAAGGCAAACAATTTTAAAATGCATTCCTAATTTGAGGGAATTAATATTGGAGGAAATTTGTGACCTTCAGAGATACATATTAATTTCCCTTCTTTTTCTTTTAGTACAAACTGATGTAGACTTGATTGCCATTTTATAATATCTGGATTTTAAAAGATAACAAAACTTTTCTTCAAGAAGCACAATAATTGATTTAAACATGACCTGCTATTGGTCCAACTTATAACTTCAGCACTTTTTTCCAGATCAGTTTTAAGTTAGTTCCAAATTTCCTACAGTGAACCTGATTCACTAGTTTTTGTTTTTTGTGTTTTTTTTTTAATTGTAATAAGGATTAAATTACATTCAAAACCATCTCTGTTCTTGTGTCTGGAAAACTGCTACTGACAATTGGGTGTTATACATGCTCAGTCACACCCAACTTTTTGTGGCTCTATGGACTGTAGCCCACCAGTCTCCTCTGGCCATGGGATTTTACCAGCAATAACACTGGAGCAGGTTGTCATTTACTCCTCCAGGGGATCTTCTCAACCCAGGGAGGGAACCTGTGTTTCCTGTTTCTCTTGCGTTGCAGGTGGATTCTTTACTGCTGAGCCACTGGGGAAGTCCCAAAAAGTGGGACCTATCAGGAAATTGACTTTTGGTGATTGTTCTTCCTATTATTAACGCCCAGAGAGATGTCGCTGTCTTTGGACTGTGGTTGATCTGCTCAAGTCAGAAAATACCACCTCCAGTCCAGTCCCACAGTCCACCTGTTTGACTTCAGTTTTATCTCCCAGGGAGAATACCAGTCTCTCACTTTGGGGACTGAAAATACACTGTATCTCTTTTTCCCTTGGTATTGTACATCTCCACCCAAATTTCAGATTCTTTCAAAAATTTCATTAAAAATACAGTGTGTATGAAAGAGACATGTGTACCCCAATGTTCATTGCAGCACTGTTTACAATAGCCAGGACATGGAAGCAACCTAGATGTCCATCAGCAGACAAATGGATAAGAAAGCTGTGGTACATATACACAATGGAATATTACTCAGCCATTTAAAAAATGCATTTGAATCAGTTCTAATGAGGTGGATGGAACTGGAGCCCATTATACAGACTGAAGTAAGTCAGAAAGAAAAACACCAATATGGTATACTAATGCATATATATGGAATTTAGAAAGATGGTAATGATGACCCTATATGCAAGACAGCAAAAGAGACACAGATGTAAAGTCTTTTGGACTCTGTGGGAGAAGGCGAGGGTGTGATGATTTGAGAGGGTAGCATTGAAACGTGTATTATCATATGTGAAGCAGATCACCCGTTCAGGTTCGATGCATGAGACAGGGTGTTCAGGGCTGGTGCACTGGGATGACCCTGAGGGATGGGGAAGGGAGGGAGGTGGAAGTGGGGTTCTGGATGGGGAACACATGTACACCCATGGCTGATTCATGTCGATATTTGGCAAAAACCATGACAATATTGTAAAATAATTAGCCTCCAATTAAATTAATTAATTAAAAAAAATACAGTTTGTGTTAGTCACTCAGTCACGGTCGATTCTTTGCAACCTCATGGACTATAGCCTGCCAGGCTCCTCTGTCCATGGAATTTTCTAGCCAAGAATACTGGAGTGGATTGTCATTTCCTTTTCAGGAGATCTTCCTGACCCAAGGATCAAACCTGGGTCTCCAGCACTGCAGGCAGCTTCTTTACCATCTGAGCCACCAGGGAAGCCCCCAAATACTGTAACTTCCCTACCTATGAATGAGTTGCATTCTGAGAGTGTGTTCATAAATCTAATTTGTTCATAAGTCCAACAAAGTCAGCCTAGGTATCCAAATAACACAGGCAGCTATATAGTAATAGCTGTAATAGGTTTATAATACTTATCACACAAATAATGCATAAAACAAAAAACTAAAATGCTTTTAATCTTACAGTATGGTCCCTTGAAAGGTACAGCAGGGCCAGCTACATCACTTCTGCTTCTATGCTTGCTTCCAGAAATCTTGGGCTTTAAATACTGTTCTATTCTGCTCTATAGTATGGTACAGTAAAGTACACAAAAGCATGACTACTTGTAGAGGATGCACCCATGTGACAGTGTACGCCAGACACGTTAACTAACTTATGTGATTGGACATGTGAACCTAAGTTCACATTCTTGAAAGTCTGCAACTTTAAGGTTCGTGTGTAAGGCACTTACTGTATGTTTGCTGATAGTTATCTAAAATGTATTGTGATCATAATGAAACTTTCTCAGATCAATATTTTATCTACATTTATAGGAAGAAATAAAAGTAAATAGATAGTTAATAGACACATATAATCCTTTCGTTTGGGGAGAAAAAGTTTGAACATGTATTTCTCAATTCCACTCATTGACCTTTTCAGAATGGTGTGTCTATTTCTAAACACACAAAATACTTTAAAGCATTTACTCCATAGTGTTACTAGTGACTACAAAAAGCATACATATCCATATGGCTTGTATTTAAAGTCATACCATCACAAACATATCTTAACTATTTGCTTAAATACAAAAGCAGCCCTTTCTAGGGTAATGTAATAATAAGTAAAGATGTACACATAATGTTGCTAATAGAAATTATATGAATCCAGGGTTGACTGAATATTCTTTGGCATTGCCTTTCTTTGGGATTGGAATGAAAACTGACCTTTTCCAGTCCTGTGGCCACTTCTGAGTTTTCCAAATTTGCTGGCATATTGAGTGCAGCACTTTCACAGCATCATATTTCAGGATTTGAAATAGCTCAACTGGAATCCCCTCACCTCCACTAGCTTTGTTCTTAGTGATGCCTCCTAAGGCCCACTTGACTTTGCATTCCAGGATGTCTGGCTCTAGGTGAGTGATCACAGCATTGTGGTTATCAGGGTCATGAAGATCTTGTTTGTATAGTTCTTCTGTGTATTCTTGCCACCTCTTCTTAATATCTTCTGCTTCTGTTAGGTCCATACCATTTCTGTCCTTTATTGAGTCCGCCTTTGTATGAAATGTTCCCTTGGTATCCCTAATTGTCTTGAATAGATCTCTAGTCTTTCCCATTCTATTGTTTTCCTCTATAGTTTGCACTGATCACTGAGGAAGACTTTCTTACCTCTCCCTGCTATTCTTTGGAACTCTACATTCAGATGGGTATATCTTTCCTTTTCCCCTTTTCCTTTCATGTTTCTTGTCTCCTTTGCCTTCTGCGTTCAACAGTACATGAACCGTGAACTTCCAGATTTTCAAGCTAGATTTAGAAAAGGCAGAGGAAGCAGAGATCAAAATTGCCAACATCCGTTGAATCATCTGAAAAGGAAGAGGGTTCACCAAAGCCTTTGACTGTGTGGATCACAGCAAACTGTGGAAAATTCTGAAAGAGATGGGAATACCAGACCACCTGACCTGGCTCCTGAGGAATCTGTATGCAGGTAAGACGCAACAGTTAGAACTGGACATGGAACAACAGACTTGTTCCAAATAGGGAAAGGAATACGTCAAGGCTGAGTATTGTCGCCCTGCTTATTTAACCTATATGCCAAGTACATCAAGAGAAGTGCTGGACTGGATGAAGCACAAGATTGCCGGAAGAAACATCAATAACCTCAGATATGCAGATGACATCACCCTTATGGCAGAAAGTGAAGAAGAACTAAAGAGTCTCTTGATGAAAGTGAAAGAGGAGAGTGAAAAAGTTGGCTTAAAGCTCAACATTCAGAAAACTAAGATCATGGCATCTGGTCCCATCACTTCATGGCAAATAGATGGGGAAACAATGGAAACAGTGAGAGACTTTATTTTAGGGGGCTCCAAAATCACTGCAGATGATAACTGCAGCAATGAAATTAAAAGATGCTTACTCCTTGGAAGAAAAGTTATGACCAACCTAGACAGCATATTATAAAGCAGAGACATTACTTTGCCAACAAAGGTCTGTCTAGTCAAAGCTATATTTTTTCCAGTAGTCATCTATGGATGTAAGAGTTGAGCTATAGAGAAAGCTGAGAGCCAAAGAATTAATGCTTTTGAACTGTGGTGGTGGAAAAGATTCTTGAGAGTCCCTTGGACAGCAAAGAGATCCAACCAGTCCATCCTAAAGGAAATCAGTCCTGAATAGTCTTTGGAAGGTCTGATGTTGAAGCTGAAACTCCAATACTTTGGCCACTTGATATGAAGAACTGACTCATTTGAAAAGACCCTGATGCTGGGAATAATTGAAAGCAGGAAGAGAAGGGGACAACAGAGGATGTGAAATGGTTGGATGGCATCACTGACTCGATGGACATGAATTTGAGTAAGCTCCAGGAGTTGGTGATGGACAGGGAAGCCTGGCATGCTGCAGTCCATAGGGTCACAAAGAGTCAGACAGGACTGAGCGACTGAATTGAGGGTTGCTTGATAGACTGCATATCTCCTGTCATGTAGGAGTTCCCAGGCACAGATATAACAAGAAAAGTGACTCTATATGAAGTTGAACACTTGTTAGGCTGTGCCCTGAAATTCTGAAATCCTTCCAGTTGCCCAGCATTAAGACCTAATGAAATGAAAGTTGCTCAGTCATGTTCGACTCTGCGACCCCATGGAGTATATAATCCATGGAATTCTCTAGGCCAAAATACTAAAGTGGGTAGCCTTTCCCTTCTCCAGGGAATCTTCCCAACCCAGGTATCGAATTCAGGTCTTCCTCATTGCCAGCAGATTCTTTACTAGCGGAGCCACAAGGGAAGCCCGAGAATACTGGAGGGGGTAGTCTATCCTTTCTCCCATGGATCTTCCCAACCCAGGAATCAAACCAGGGTCTCCTGAATTGCAGCTGGATTCTTTATCAACTGAGCTATCAGGGAAGCCCCATTAAGGCCAGATGTATTTCATATATGTTATAAATTTTCCAAAAAATATGTTATCTGTGTTTTATACTTTTTATCTACTGTATTACTCCCTTACCTCCAGTGCTAAGCACAGTGGAACATGTTCAGTCTACAACATGACCATCAACTCCTCACCTGTATGCCAGTTTGCCAGATGAGTTTCAGGCCCAAATAATAACTTGTGTGATGAAGCCTTCAATAGAAAAATACATCCATGTTACCTCAGACTTTATGGATTTTTAAACTGTGGGCTGAGACACAGCTATTTCACTTGGAGAAAACACACAGAAGCTGAAAAAATAGAGATTTCAAGTAGGAAGGAGTGCAGAGGGCTGAAAGCCACTAAGGAGGGAAATTATGGGACTCAGAGTAAAGGCAAGAAAGAAAGCACAGAGGCCTGGTGTGAGGAGGTCTAGAGAAGGTTGGTAACCATCACATATCATTAGAGGAGATTATCAGAAGATTATTCTAAGATTATTGAGAATAACTGCAAGAAGGATGAAGAGAGAGAAGAAAGCATATATTCCCCAATAGTAAGTGAAGGATGTGCATTAAACAAAGATCACACTAGCACCAGTGATCAAGGAGACAGGCTAAGCCCAGGAAGACCAAGGATAAAGCCAAGATGCCACTCAGCTTACATGTGTAGTGCCTGCTAAACTCATGCTCACAGGATCTTCATTCCTGGAAGTAGAAAGCCATTATTCTCTATAGTACCTTTGGAGAAACTGAGGCCCAAGGTGTCTTCTTTCACTGTATTATGTGGCATTCGAGTTATATTTAAAAGGGAGCAGAATAGCCACCCTAAAATGTGTCAGTGTGGTATATAGATTGCTTTGAGATGAAGGCAATCAAGACCCAGTAAATTCAAGAAAAACCCTTTTACCTCCTCTTTAACTGTTTAAAATAATTTAAGTAGGAACCTTGGCTCAGTAAGAGAATTATTATCAGACATTTCTTTTTATCCAAAGGAATCATCTGCATGGCAGGGCAAACATAATCATCAAACATCTATTCTTATCATTCTATGAATTACCTTCCTCCCCTTAGACGCCCAGGTTCCTATCAGATTCCTTAGCTCAGGATGGTATATAAACTTCAATTGCCTCGGTTACCAACTTACCCTTGGGTCTCAGGTTTTTATGGTCTTCTGTATGTACAAAATTTTGTTGTTTTCCTGTTTGACTGTCTTATGTGAATTTAAATATTAGACCAGCCAAAAATCCTAGAAAGGAAGAGGGACATTTTTAATCTCTTCAAATTTAGCTTGGGCTTGGCTTAATTACGATTTAATTATGGAACATAGAAATGCACACAGTTACACACATACAGGCATCATATTTAGGAACAAAGTGAGAGAGCATTCCATTGATTAAAAATTGAACTTAGCAGCTAGATACTGTGCCTCTTCAGGCAAAATACAGTGTGGGCAAGACCAGGGTATACCTTGTGTGCATAAGCTCTGATCATCTTATGTCTCCTCCCTTTTCTCCAAGCATAGAACTCAATGAAGCTCTTAATCTTTTATCAGTAGCCTGAAAGACTCCAAGAAGAGTGTGTTAAGATGAACTAAGCCAATTAATGGGCAAAATTCTCTTCTACATCATGCTGGTGTTTTGTCTTGTTTATATGCATTTTATTGAAAGCTTTTACAAATCTTTTTAGGAATTAAGCAGGATATGAATTATGAGTTAAAATACAGATGAGCCTGAGAGTCAGAGGCTCCATATGACAGCTTTAACTCACTGACCGTGTGACATTTGGTTACTATTTTACATGTCTGTGTTCCTAATGTGTGCATGCTCAGTCGCTTCAGTGGTACAGTTTGCTTTGTGAACTAAAGCCCACCGAACTCCTCTGCCCATAGGATTCTCCAGGGAACAATACTGGAGTGGGTTGCCATTCCCTTCTCCAGGGGATCTTCCCTACCCAAGGATCGATCCCACATCTCCTGCATTGAGGGCAGATTCTTTACCACTGAGCCACCAGGGAAGCCCATGTTCCTAATATGAAGAATTAAATAGAACATAGAACACGAAACACTGAACATCAGACATCAATATATTGTAAGTGATATAAGAAGAAACATGACAACCTTTTACAAATTCATTGCAGCCTGGAAGCAATCTGCTGCCCACTGTCCACACTAGGTCTCCCAGCTCTATGAATGTTCCATTCTCATTTCCAAGTAGAAACAACTTACTACAGACTTTCTCCTACTACTTAGAGTTTATGAAATAAAATCTGGTATATTTGTTTGCCTTTGCTCCTTTTTTGAATATGGTTTTGGTCAGTGGACTGATGGATCATAACTGCTTACCTGGCTACAGGATGGTCTGTTTTCATGCCAGTCTTAGAAACCTTTAGGGGAATTGATTTCCATTTGCAATGCAGATGTTTTAAAAAGGCCATTATCATCACCCCCTTGACAACCCTGTCACAACAGTAAAATATATCGTATTTAGTCATCAGGAAATAATAGATACAAACCTAGAGAAACATAAATGAATTTCACTGCTACCA
Source organism: Bos taurus (assembly GCF_002263795.3). Taxonomy (NCBI): domain Eukaryota; kingdom Metazoa; phylum Chordata; class Mammalia; order Artiodactyla; family Bovidae; genus Bos; species Bos taurus. The sequence continues at coordinate 21,467,543 of NC_037356.1, forward strand.
AGAGTTGGCAATAGGCCATATCTAAAACATTATTTTTTTTTTCACAAACTCAATCCAGTCTTATGTTCAAAAATATCTGAAAGTAAGTCCCTCTTTGTTGGATTTTTAAATTAAAATTATGTCTCTTATTTCACCCTGCTTCTAATTCAACACAAATTTACTAATCTAATATATACAGACATTATGTTCAGCATTTGAAATGCAGGAATGAACAGGGCAGACCCTTTAATTTAAATGGATAGTTGGAAACTGATAGTTGAAGAGGCAGAAAGGAATATAAATAGAAATTTACCAGAAATAGTTAGGACCAGGATGCAATACAAGGTGGGATACAATCAGAATACAGGTGTCAATTTAATTCTGCTTGGGAGAGAGAGACAAGAAAGTATTTTGAAAAAAGACTCATTTTATAGAATGAGGGAGTTTACTCCATGGATATGAGAAGTGCTTTAGAAGGGAATGGTACAGGGAGCTCTGCTGTCAGATAATAACCATAGCAAAGATGCAGAGGAGGGGGAGTTGATACAAAATTTAGGGAATGATGCTAATTTGGTACCATTTGCTCAACAGGGACGTGCCAAGTCAAAAGCTACTGAGGCTGGCTGGTGTCATCTATAAAAAGACTCCCATACCAACCCGAGGATCTGGACAATAATGACTCATGCTAGGTTTTTAAGCAGATTTAGCAGACACATGTTGATTTTGCTTATCCTGCATTTGTCTCCACTCTCCCATTATGCCTTTTTATGCTTCTAATTATTGCACTGCAGTCATCCTTTGGAGATCCAAATTTTCCCCAGAAGATAACTGGATTTTTGCTCCAAGGGTGGGCATATAAACTATGCCTATCATTGAGAATTTTCTACCTTCATGGCAACAATGATTGACTGAGGAATGGGTAAAAATAATTCATTTTTCAGTGAGAATTTGATAGGCACATCATTGAACAGAGCAAAAAAGGAGAGAGACTGAGTAATGATTCATCCATACCTAAATCCAGAAATAAACCTGAAATTTTTAGTTCGAGTTGAATTTCTTTCATGTGCAACTAAAAAAATATCTTTATAAAAACATGTAGCAAATATTTTTACATGTATATTCTATAGAGATTGCTGTCATTCTGACACCCAAATGTTAGACTTCCATAAAAGATGTTGGAGAAAGGGACATCAGATCATCGTTCCTAGGGAAGATGGGATGGGAGCCTTTTTTAAGGTAATGTCCCTGGGATTGGAGGATGAAAACCTTGGTTGCTGTATTGTTCTTTCTTGGGTTACTAGCTCCCAGCTCAAATCCTTGCATACAGATGGTACTCAGAATTCACTGAATGAATGCCCTCGGTATGAATTCAAGATGGAGAAATTTATAAATTGCATGGGTAATGGTGAAGAAAAACAGAGAATTCAATATGCTATTTCTAGTCAGGACCACTGGATCTATAATGACATTATTTAAGTTAAGAGAGAAGTAGAGGAAGCTAAAAGGAGTAGATTAACATACTGGCAAATGAAGCAAAACATTTTTACATATTTTTGAGTCAATGTTAGTCTTTGGGTATTTGTTTATGGTATTATTTTTCTTTTCCTTATGCTTAGAGATAGAAAATTAAATTACCTGCACTTCATTAAATCTTACCTATTAAAATCTTACCTACTCTTTCAGATATATTTCAAAGGCTAGTTCATTCTTGGAATTGTACTCAATGCAGCAGTCTGAAATGACATAATTTAAAATTCCTACAATATTTATATGTATTTACCACTTTCCTCATATGTTAATTTGTTGCATATGTAAGACTATTATCTTGCTACTTGATTATAGTTTCTTAAATTCAAGATTATGTTTTATTCTTCTTGATATCCCAGGAGTTCCTAGAAAAATGTATGGCAATTGAAGAAATTAAACAAATATGCATTTAAAAAGGGACATTTAGAGAGTTTTGAAGTTATAAGGATTTTATTAAGAATCCTTTTCAGAAAGTAGTTAATTAAATCCAGGATGGGGAACACATGTATACCTGTGGCGGATTCATTTTGATATTTGGCAAAACTAATACAATTATGTAAAGTTTAAAAATAAAATAAAATTAAAAAGAAAATCCATACTTCACTTTTCTCATTAAACTGAGGTTTTGTTTAAACTGTATCTAAATCTACTACACTTATTATTGAAAAATGTACTCCCCCAGCATCAGCATCTCTTTCATCCTGTCCTATATTTTTCTCAAGCAACATCTAATATAAAATGCAATTTACCTTTTAAACTTCACATTATTTTTGTTGTCTCTATCATCTAATTAGATTATAAAATCTGTGAAATTGGTATCTTTATTTTATTCATTGACGTGAATGTCTTTATTTTATTCATTGATGTTCCAAGTGACTGGCACAGAGACTAATATATGGCAAATATTCAATAATATTTGTGGGATAAATGAATTAAATGGTATCATTTATTTACTTATTGAAGGTCTGCACTTACTAAGGATCCAACTGTGTGTGCCTCCAGGGAACACCATCCATGTGATAATCCATGTGAAGAGTTCTAATCCATGTGACAGTTCCACTGTTGGTGTTTTGAGGAGATGCTTTCCACGGCCACAATAGTGTAAGCTCTGTAAAAATTGGAATTTGTGCCTGCTTTGTTCCCTGCTGTATCCTCAGAACGTAGAACTACTTCTGAAACAAAATTTATGTTAGTCAAATTATTATTTAGTAAGAAATGAACGAATGAGTCAAAAGACCAATTTAAAATAATAAAAGGATGCACCTTTCCTGAGGCTTACGGTTTGTCCATGTGAGACCAACCACCATTAGGACAGTGAGACTGACACTAGAAAAATCACTTATCCACTTTTTCAGTCAAATAATAGTCAAAATCAATACAGTAGAAATAAAATATTTTGATTCAGTTGAAAGAGTAATAACAAAGAACATCTAGCTATAAGTTTAATGGTTTTTTTTTTCTTTATTCACTGGAAGTATACTTAATCAACTCTAGCAACCATTGGTTAAGGAGGAAAAAAAAGGGAATATAAAATTTATAAAGTGCTTTTTTCCGAGCACAAATGTGGATGAAAAATAGAGAAATTCAATGAGCAAAGCCACAAGAAACAGAATGAAATAGCTATGCATTGTGTGCTCACTGTTTGATATACTCCAGTGATTGCCAAAGAAGGTTTTTGGATAAGACTGACAGCTGCTTTGATTTCTTTTTTCAACTGTAATGAATAAACACAGAAAAATATTAGGTATGCCGAGGAAAAACTTCTAGAAAGGGAAAAGAATGTACTAACTATAGCACAAATGCACGTGTGGTTCACACACACACACACACACACACACACACTGCAACAATGTATTTAAATTTAATGCCTGGATTTTGAATAACAAGGGACCTTTAATTTTCTGATCAAGCTTATTCATGAGAAGGTTGCACATTCATAAGCAGATTGCATTCGTGAAGAAAAGTAAAAAGGGCTGCAAATTTCTGTTTCTGAAACTTAACGACGTGTTGGGGAAAACTGTGGCTTCCAACTCTTTAGTGGACACCACTGATGGGCCCTGGGTATTATCCATATCATATTCCGCCAAACACTGCATTTGTTTTCAAGTTATAAAACTGTTCAGACCTTGGACATGAGCCAAGCATCCAGCCTCTTTTCAAGGTGTTCAAGTTCATGATCTTTCTGTAGGAAATGACACTCTAAATGTGAAGCATCCCTTTCCAGGAAAACATCTAACATTCCTGCGGTAGACAAGATGGCTCCTCAAAAAGGCCAATGCCCTAATCCCTAGAATCTGTGACCATGTAATACTATATTATTACTATAATACTATACTATACTATATTTGTAATAATTTTATATTATTACATTTGTAATAAAATTTGTAATAATGTTATGTTATTACAAAAGCAACTTTGCAGATGTAATTAAAGTTATCGGTTTATAAGGAAAAAAAAATATCCTGGATTAGTCTCTGAAACTAACGTAATCCATGGAACTGCAGAACATTCATCAGAATTTTCTCCAACCAAGGTAGAAGCACCTCTTCTTTCTGTGGCACCGCACAGAAAGAATATATCAGCGAAATTAGAAGTGTGAGTAGCAATTAGTATACATACCCTCACTAATTTGGACATGGAAGGGGCAATGTGATAAGGAATGAAAGTAGCTAACACAGTTGAGAGAAAGATCTTGCAGAAAGCCAGCAAGAAAATGGGAACCTCAGCCCTACAGTTCAAGGAAAGTGATGTTTGGTAATAACCAAATAAGCAAAAAGCATGTTGTCTTTTGGAGTCTACAGTTAAGAACCCATGTGAAATCATATCTATATTTTGTCCTTGTGAAAATCAGAGCAAGATAACTAACTGAGCTTCCCCTGGAATTCTGAGCTGCACAACTACAGTATGTTGCTTCAAGTTCTTAATTTTTTGCAATTCATTATGTCAGTAATAGTAAACAAGAATAAATAAAAAGAATAAATAGAAAGTAAAGTATTAAATATAACAGGAGAGTTAAGTCCTATACATCATTTTAAACACTGAAACATGGCGCAACAGTGGCTACTAATAAGATGTAATCTGGCTTTTCCTGTAGGAGAAAGGAAATGTAGAATGAAAAAAAAAAGCATGAATCCAAAGCTCTTGTACACATTTAGCACTGTGAATCATTGTTGACTGCAATAATGTAGGTAGCTAAATGGATAATAAAGTTAATTTTATAATACATGCCTGAAGTATGTCTTTTGGAAGAGCTTGATTTACAACAATGGGTTGCATCTGTATGTATTGAAACAATTTCCTACAATTATTAGCAAAATTCAATGTTAATTTCAGACATTTTCATTTAGAGTAAAGTATGCATGGTATAACTAACACCCCAAAAAGATGTCTTTTTTCATAATAGGGGACTGGAATGCAAAAGTAGGAAGTCAAGAAACAAGGTAAATTTGGCCTTGGAGCACAGAATGAAGCAGTGCAAAGGCCAATAGAGTTACACCAAGAGAATGCACTGGTCATAGCAAACACCCTCTTCCAACAACACAAGAGAAGACTCTACACATGGACATCACCAGAGGGTCAACACAAAAATCATATTGATTATATTCTTTGCAGCCAAACACAGAGAAGCTCTATAAAGTCAGCAAAAACAAGACTGGGAGCTGACTGTGGTTTGGACCATGAATTCCTTATTGCCAAATTCAGACTGAAATTGAAGAAAGTGGAGAAAAGTACTAGACCATTCAGGTATGACCTAAGTCAAATCCCTTATGACTAAACAGTGGAAGTGAGAAATAGATTTAAGGGATTAGACCTGATAGAATGCCTGATGAACTATGGATGGAGGTTCATGACATTGTACAGGAGACAGGAATCAAGACCATCCTCAAGAAAAAGAAATGAAAAAAAGCAAAATAGCTGTCTGATGAGGCCTTACAAATAGCTGTGAAAAGAAGGGAAGTGAAAAGCAAAGGAGAAAAGGAAAGATATACCTATTTGAATGCAGAGTTCCAAAGAATAGCAAGGAGAAATGAGAAAGCCTTCCTCAGTGATCAATGCAAAGAAATAGAGGAAAACAACAGAATGGGAAAGACTAGAGATCTCTTCAAGAAAATAGGAGATACCAAGGGAACATTTCATGCAAAGATGGGCTCGATAAAGGGCAGAAATGGTATGGACCTAACAGAAGCAGAAGAGATCACACAATCGTGATGGTGTGATCACTCACCTAGAGCCAGACATCCTGGAATGTGAAGTCAAGCGGGCCTTAGGAAGCATCACTGAGAACAAAGCTAGTGGAGATGATGGACTTCCAGTTGAGCTATTTCAAATCCTGAAAGATGATGCTGTGAAAGTGCTGCACTCAATATGCCTGCAAATTTGGAAAACTCAGCAGTGGCCACAGGACTGGAAAATGTCAGTTTTCATTCCAATCCCAAAGAAAGGCAATGCCAAAGAGTGCTCAAACTACCACACAATAACACTCATCTCACACTCTAGTAAAGTAATGCTCAAAATTCTCCAAGCCAGGCTTCAGCAATACTTGAACCATGAACTTCCAGATGTTCAAGCTGGTTTTAGAAAAGGCAGAGGAACCAGAGATCAAATTGCCAACATCTGCTGGATCATGGAAAAAGCAAGAGAGTTCCAGAAAAACATCTGTTTCTGCTTAAATTGACTATGTCAAAGCCATTGATTGTGTGGATCACAATAAACTGTGGAAAATTCTGAAAGAGATGGGAATACCAGACCACCTGACCTGCCTCTTGAAAAACCTGTATGCAGGTCAGGAAACAACAGTTAGAACTGGACATGGAACAACAGACTGGTTCCAAATAGGAAAAGGAGTACGTCAAGGCTGTATATTGTCACCCTGCTTATTTAACTTATATGCAGAGTACATCATGAGAAACACTGGGCTGGAAGAAGCACAAGCTGAAATCAAGATTGCCAGGAGAAATGTAAATAACCTCAGATATGCAGATGACACCATCCTTATGGCAGAAAGTGAAAAGAGCCTCTTGATGAAAGTGAAAGAGGAGAGTGAAAAAGTTGGCTTAAAGCTCAACATTCAGAAAATGAAGATTATGGCATTTGGTCTTATCACTTCATGGCGAATAGACGGGGAAACAGTGGAAACAGTGGCTGACTTTATTTTGGGGGGCTCGAAAATCATTGCAGATGGTGATTGCAGCCATGAAATTAAAAGACGCTTACTCCTTGGAAGGAAAGTTATGACCAACCTAGATAGTATATTGAAAAGCAGAGACATTACTTTGCCAACAAAGGTCCATCTAGTCAAGGCTATGGTTTTTCCTGTGGTCATGTATGGATGTGAGAGTTGGACTATAAAGAAAGCTGAGTGCTGAAGAATTGATGCTTTTGAACTGTGGTGTTGGAGAAGACTCTTGAGAGTCCCTTGGACTGCAAGGAGATCCAACCAGTCCATCCTAAAGGAGATCAGTCCTGGGTGTTCATTGGAAGGTCTGATGTTGAAGCTGAGACTCCAATAATTTGGCCACCGGATGCAATGAGCTGAGTCATTGGAAAAGACCCTGCTGCTGGGAAAGATTGAGGGCAGGATGAGAAGGGGACTACATGGGATGAGATGGTTGGATGGCATCACCGACTTGATGTACTCTGGGTGGATTCCAGGAGTTGGTGATGGACAGGGAGGCCTGGCGTGCTGCAGTTCATGGGGTTGCAAAGAGTCGGACACAACTGAGCTACTGATCTGAACTGAACTGAATGCATGGTACAAGACTATGCCATTGTGTGACACTGGCAAGTTTTGAATTTTATTTATACTTCTCTTTGGCTCTGTCATCTTAGTGAAGTTTGAAGTTTTCCCAATCTTAGTTTCCTTGTATGTAAAATAGGAGAATAAATGCACATGCCTTCTAAGGTCATTGTGAAACTTAATTAAGATACTGAATTGAGATAATCCAAGCAGAATAATTAGTAACCTTGAAGAGTAAAACTCTCAAAAATTTTAACTGCTGTAATTACTTGCTCTCTTTTTCCTTCGTATTCATCTCACCTATGCCAGAAACCTGAAGATCGTATTGGACTTTGTGTTTCATCTCACCCAATGTGAGCAACCCTGGATCAGAGAATCCAAGTTATAAATGATAGGTCCTCCGTTTACTACTCAATGAGATTGAGGATGTTTTCTCATTTATTATAATAGACTATTTTAAAATAGTTTTGGCTTTATAGAAAAATTGAATAGATAAGCTGTGACTCTCTTTATTCACCCATCTCTTCAGTTTTAGGGCAGTGATTTTCCTTTTGACCTCAGTTCTCTGATGAAGGCAGAAGAGTTGCTCCTTAATATGTTCAGCTATTTTCTTGTTATGAGGATGGGAGTGATAATGTCCAAGATTTTTACATGTCTTGAAAGAAACCAAAAATCTCCCATTTGTTTTAACCTCTTGGAGCTCAATGCCATCCTTTACAGACTTGGAGCCTGCTCCTTTGGGATCGCCACACCACTGGACTTATGCTGGAACAGGGAGGCAGCCTTGATGCCTGTAAGCCCAACTGGTGCTCAAGATCTGTGAGGTCCACTGGTACTAATACCCAAAAGCCTCCACCTTTGTCAGGCTCACCAGGAAGCCAGAAAATTAGTCTCTGTTTTAAGTGTGTAAGTACTCAGTTTAGCGTAATAAAGGCAGTAGACCAGAAATGGTGTACAGATACATTCTCAGAGTCCTTCTTAATCCAGTTCTCTGAGGAGTCACTATCACATCATTTGCTCTGGTTCATAAGATTGCTGTGGTTTTTCCATTCAAAAACGATATAGAGAAACAGATCATGTTAATTCAAGGGTTTGTCTCCCCAAAAGAATTGATGCCTTCGAAGCTCCACTGTTTCAGTCATCTGATGCAAACAATTCATTGGAAAAGTCCCTGATGCTGGTAAAGATTGAGGGCAGAAGGACAAGGGGTCATCAGAGGATGAGATTGCTGGATGGTATCACTGATGCAATGAATATGAACTTGGGCAAACTCCGGAAGATGGTGAGGGGCAGGGAGACCTGGCGTGCTGCAGTCCATGGGGTCACAAAGAGTCAGACATGACTGGGCAACTGAAAAAAAGATGTTGCCGCCCAGGTGACAACATTTGAATTGAATTGAATGCAATTTGAACACAATACAAAGCACTGTTTTCTTCAGAATAACACTAGACTCAGGAAGAGATAAAACTCTAAATCTTCATAGCTTAATACAATAGAACCTCTTAGTCACACAAATTCAAGTTGTGTATTCCTGGCCGGTAGAGACTCTCCACCAAGTCTGTTTCAGGAAACTAGAAATCTTCTCTCCTGAGGTTCTTTGATCTTCCTAAGCTGCCATGCTTATTAAGAACAAGAGAGAAGGTAAAAAAGCTTGAGAGATCACTCTTTGGAGGGTTTTGCAAGACAGATGGATTGGATGTGAAAATTAGCTCTACTCCTCATCCACAACCTGTATGGATGTGATGATGTGATTTAAAGTTTCTGACTCTCTTTTGTCTCTTATTTAGTGCAATAACACCTAACTAAAATCTGACAAATGAAATTAAAGAATGTGTCTAAATTCCCTAGCCGGGGTTTAACACTCAGCAGTCATTCAATGACCACTTAACATTCTTATCCTTTTATTTTTTAGTATATTTTCTTACTAGATTGTGTAAACTGTATGTATGGGTGTCTATGCATACATACAGATACCTTTCTGTATGTATTGCAATTTAGAGTTTTTTGTTTGGTTACTTAATAGCTTCCATAGCACTTTCAGTTCCTTTCCATCTCAAAAAAGTATAACGGATAATAGGTGATCAGTTCAAAGCAAGTATACTGAAAAATGAAATTGTCATTTTTGTAAGTAAAATATGATTACCTGCAATTTCAAATGGCTCAACTGAGTATGTCACCTTATAGTCTGAGAGGGTTGTGAGGTAGAAAAACGATTTGTCCTAGCTTCTAAAGGATGGAGAAGATCCAAATACACAGCAGGTGGGGAGGAAAAAATCTTTCCAGAGACTAAAAATTGGCCCTGTTCACAGGAAAAACATTTGCAATTGAACGTGCCAGCTACAACTTGCCTGGTGCTGCCCAAGACAGGGAAAAATCTCACCTCATTGCTGATCTAATACATTCAAATCCCATAAAAGAAAATGACCTGTTACTTATCAGTAGTTGCTTTAATTATTTTTATTCATTCTGGTTCACCTGTGAGCAGCTCTGTGGATACTTGATAGGATAGTATAAAGTTACTGAGCTCTTGTTCTTTATGAATAATCTTTTTATTCCCTGGACAGTCATTTTATAAAGGAAGAATCATCACAGTATAGTAGTTAATTCCAATCAAGTTTTCCAGTTTTCAGAGTGTAAGTTCTGCTCAGGCATTAGTGTAAGGCTGTTTGCTGCACCTTTCATGTCTCCAATCAAATCATGCATAGGGAACCGTTTGGTGCATAATTTAAATCCCATGATGCAGATGACAAGTCTCAGATCAGGGTCCAATCTTTATAGCTAATGAGGACATCTGTTGCATGTGGGAGACTTTCCAAATTGAGAACATACTTTGAAGAGTAGGTATAACATAGACTTCATAGTCTTTGGAATAGAAACCTTTGGTGTGAAATGAGCTCTCTCACACATTACCTTGGACACTTAACCGCTTACCTGTTTGTGAAGCAGTCATATAAGGATATTTAATATAAAGCTAAATGAATTCATAATGAGCTTATGATAATATTGATAAATATTCTTTGTAAGTGGTAAAACAAGTCGATATACAAGTTTGGTTTGGTAAACAGATATTAAGTTGTTATTATGTACCAAACACTCTCTGATTTATAGAAGAGTAAATCATGATCTCTGCACTCAGAATTGTCTAGACATGAATTCCGGAGAAGGCAATGGCACCCCACTCCAGTACTCTTGCCTGGAGAATACCATAGATGGAGGAGCATGGTGGGCTGCAGTCCATGGGGTCGCTAGGAGTTGGGCACAACTGAGCGACTTCACTTTCACTTTTCACTTTCATGCATTGGAGAAGGAAATGGCAACCCACTCCAGTGTTCTTGCCTGGAGAATCCCAGGGACAGAGGAGCCTAGTGGGCTGCTGTCTATGGGGTCGCACAGAGTCGGACACGACTGGAGCGACTTAGCAGCAGCAGCAGCAGACTTGAATTCAGCAACAAGTAATCCCAATTTATCAGGGAAAGGACTATTGTAAGAATCAACACTTGGCTATACAACAAGTAAATTGTTATATGGAAGCAGTAACATCTAATTCACCTAACTTCTCAGCTCCAGGGTGAATCATGACACTTGCATGCTAGGATACCAGCAGCTGTAAAACTCACACAATCTTACTATTAGGAAAATTACAGGATACATTTACTAGGAAAAAACTAGTTATATAAAAGAGAAGAGAGGGGGAAACTGCAAGCAGAAAAAAGAAACCAGAAAAGTAAGAAAGCTGGAAATAAGAAGGCGTGTTCTGGAAAGCTGAAGGAGGTTTCTGAAGTGAGAATGTATGAATTCCCTGTTGCTGCTGTAACAAATTTAGTGTCTCAAGCAAAACACAAATCTGTTGCCTCAGCGCTCTGTAGATCAGAGTTTGGATGCAGTGTGGCTCAACAGAGTCCACTGCTGAGAATTTAACAGTGCTGAGATCTGAGGGTCAGCAGATCTATGTCCCTGTCTGAGGCTTTAAGGATAAATCTGCATCCAAGAGAGACCAAGTTCATCCAGTTGTTAAAGAATTGTTCAGCTGGTAAAGAACTCAGATCCCGATTTCCTTGCAGATTGTCATCCAGGGGGCCAGTTTTTGCTTTAGAGGATTCTCATATTTTTTTCTCATTCTTTCCTCTTGCCCTTCCCTCCTCTAAGCTTGGAACATGTTAAACACTCTGAAAATATCATCTGTTTCTTTTACTTGTTTACTGTTATACTGTATGAACAAATTGCTCAGGAAGCCCAAAGGAGAAAATGACTCAGATGGTGGAAATGTATGAAGAAATAATTAGTAGTTGACATTTAAGTTAGTGCTAGAACTTAATAAATAGAGAAGGAAAATCTCATCCAATGGGACTGAGATAGACACAGTCATTTTCAAAATGAAGAGTGCAGAGAATGATTTTTTTTTTTAAATTATTGAAGTTCATAAGATGTACTGTGGGAGTAGGAAAGAAAAGCTGAAAAAAATCAATAAGATAAATTGAGATCCAATTTGATGGGTCACACCAAGGCATCTTTAGAAAACACATAGGTCTATTTTGTTGAATAAGTAATATAACTGAACTGCAGGGCATCTATTAATATTTGTATACAGAAGTTGGAGTGTAGTAAAAAAAAAGGGGGGCAAAGTCTTAGGCCTAGATGTCATACTATACAATAAGGAGCTATTAATGATTTATTGGAAATAGTGAAACAATAAGGAATTGATTTTATCAGTAAATATTTTTCAAATACACTGAAATTTATTTTGAGTTGCTCCTAGAGTTAATATCCCTGAGTAATTACTGTGGAACTGATTTACTCTGCTATTAAAGATAAAATCACTTAATGTCTTGGAGTGTTTATTCAAAATAAAAATTAAAATATAAAATAACCTGCTTGGTGTTTTTGTTAATGTGATCCTATCATGTCCATGGTGATAAAGGACTAAAATATATCTTAATGCTTATTATCTAATTAGATATACCAAGTTGAGCATGGCTGGATGGGATAAGATATGACTCAGAGCCCTGAAAAGTCATCAAACCCTACACAAATTTCACTTGCTTGTATTTTGCATTTTTCTAATAGAGTAAATACATGTTCTATTGCTCCTGTAAACAGAGTTGACTTGTCAAACAGCACAAATCCCTTGAAAGTAACTCTGCAGTAAGTCACACTGCATTTAAACGACTTTGCTGCTCCTGACACAGAATTCTTGTTCACTTCATTTTTTTTCTCATTAACATAATATCTCTATTGCAAATGAAAACTCTATGTAGGCCCCAGATTTAGAACCAGAACACTGGAAATTGAGTTCCACGGCTGACTCTCAGTAATATCATGGGCAAAGTAATTCATTCTTCAATTTCTATTTCATCCTCCCTAAAATGAGAAAAATCACCATTCTTTTAAAGTTGCTGTGAAGACTAAGTGAAAGTGAAGTGAAGCTCAGTTGTGTCCGACTCTTTGAGACCCCATGGACTGTAACCTACCGGGCTCCTCCGTCCATGGGATTTTCCAGGCAAGAGTACTGGAGTGGGGTGCCATCGCCTTCTCCAGGGGATTTTCCCGATCCAGGGATTGAACCCAGCTCTCCCACATTGTAGACAGACTCTTTACAGTCTGAGCCACCAGGGAATAAAGATGGTAAATCCAAAGGGCTTCATGAACAGAAAGAACTGTTTTTAAAAATGCATATTTAAAAAGTGGATTTTCATGCATTGGAGAAGGAAATGGCAACCCATTCCAGTACTCTTGCCTGGAGAATCCCAGGGACGGAGGAGCCTGGTGGGCTGCTTTCTATGGGGTGCACAGAGTCGGACACGACTGAAGCAACTTAGCAGCAGCAGCAGAGTGTGCATGTGCTCAGTCATGTTTGACTCTTTGCAACTCCATGAACTGTATACCCCCCAGGCTCCTCTGTCTGTGGAATTTTTCAGGCCAGAAAAACTGGCATGGGCTGCCATTTTCTACCCCAGGAGATCTTTCCCACCCAGGAATCAAGCTCGTGTCTTGCATCTTCTGCATTGGCAGGTGGATTCTTTACCACTGAACCACCTGGTAAGCCTGCAAAAGTATCAGTATCACTTTGTAAAACCTCAGGAAAAATGTTATGTCTTCAGATTTGGTAAAATTAAAATACCTCTATAGAAAATAGCCTCCGTTTATGGTAGATTTTTAAGTATGAACACTTGGAAACTAAGGCTATAAAATAGAACATAATATCTACAATTCATTTCAAAATGAAAATTTCTAGGTACTGTGTACATTGCAACTTCAAAAAATATATCTTGCTAGTCAGAACTGAACTTTTCAAGATTGAATTAAGCATAGATAATTCTAGAGAAGAAACCAAGATCATGTGGATAGTTGCTTTAGAAAAAACTCTAGAATATCCTTTGCATATTGGTGAGATTGTTTTGATTCCTATGTTTTTTTTGAGGGTTCTATTTTAGCTCTCTTAGCTCCAAGTGACTTTTCTTTCAAGTCATTTGAATTTTTCTCTGTTTCCAGATGCTCAAAACAAATAAATAAAATAAAAAATTGAAAAAAGGAGGGAAACGTTTCCAGAATAAAAGTTATCAAGAAGATAAGAGGATAACCCAATTAATATTGCAATTGGCAATTTTCTAGTATTTAAAATAAATTGTTAGCTCAGAGTTTAAACCAAAAGTGGGGGAGCAGGGAAGAAATAGACTTCTATGTATACACTGGTCTTCTGTTAAACAATTTTAAATGCACCTTACTTTGAAATAAATATATAGCCTAATTTTAACAAATAACTAGTTCTTTGGTCTTCTCTTTTACAAATAATGTGCCCTCATTATCTACTTAAAATTTTTTGTTGCATATGAAAGATACTATCTTAGATCAATTTTCCTGCACCATTTATACCTTATCTTGAGTAAAACCTGGTTAAAATTATGTTCACTTATTTTTTGTAATTAAACTTTTAGCTTCAGTATTATAGCAACTTTGATAATATATATCCTTGAATGAGGACGGATCATTCTAGAGAGAAAGGAGCTTTCAGACATTTTAGAACAGGGAAGGATTTTTACCTGTTATCTAAAATATCTCAGGTTGATAGGAAGATAACTTACTATGTCCACAATTATTTGCAGTAAGATGCAAATGCACTCTGACTCACAATTCATGCCTTATCAGATGCATACCTATGGCTGGTTCATGTTGATACTTAGAAAAAACCAGCAAAATTCTGTAAAGCAATTTTCCTTCAATTAGAAAATACACTTTCTAAGTGCTACAAATTTTGATTTATGAAATTTGAATTTTAATTTTGCACATTTCAATTTAGTTCAGTCCCTCAGTCATATCCAACTCTGCAACCCCAGGGACTGTAGCAGGCTAGGCCTCCCTGTCCATCGCCAACTCCCGGAGCCTACTCAAACTCATATCCATTGAGTCGGTGATGCCATCCAGCCATCTCATCCTCTGTTGTCCCCTTCTCCTCCTGCCTTAAAACTTTTCCAGCATCAGGGCCTTTTCCAATGAGTCAGTTCTTTGCATCAGGTGGCCAAAGTACTGGAGTTTCAGCTTCAGCATCAGTCCTTCCAATGAGTATTCTGGACTGATTTCCTTTAGGATGGACTGGTTGGATCTCCTTGCAGTTCAAGGGACTCTCAAGAGTCTTCTCCAACACCACAGTTCAAAAGCATCAATTCTTCGGCACCCAGCTTTCTTTATGGTCCAACTCTCACATCCATACATGCCAATGTGTATGTTTACAGATAGGTAAAACAGCAAACTAAGATGCAGTAAGCACAGTTATATTTCTTACATCCCTTCTTTAGGCATGCTGGTTAACTATACAGTCTCTGAATCATAAAGCAAAGAAAAGAAAAACACTATCTCTTAATGTATTTGAGAAGGTGATGATTTGTTCAATATAGCACAAGAAGATGGTCGGATGCATTTCATAAGGTTGTAATTAGGTTTAATTATATCTAGATAGAGCTATATGCCCTATTATATAGTAGTGTGCATCAAATAAACAATTAGTACTTGAAGTTTACTTTGTCTGATAAAAAAAAAGTGTCAAAAATAATTTCTCCAAAAAGTAGGAAATAAGGCAAAGTGACTTTGAATATAATCTATATCACAAATAATAACTAATTTCCTGAAAACCTGAAAATCAATTCACTTTTATATTATTGAGCTCTGATTGCTCACTGGGCATAAGTAAAGCTATGGGAGATTTAGAAAGTGCTAAGAAAATCCCCATTCTTTCAAGGAACTCAGACTGCTCTGGAAGCTACAATTTCACTGAAACACTTAAATATCATGGCATAATAGAGACAAAGTGTTTTGGAGAAATCAGTTCTGACTGAATGGTTTGTCACTAATAATTTCAGCAACACAAGCCATCAATTGATAGATTTCTGTCTTTAAACCATTCCTCTCTTAAGGATTACATTTTCTATTTACAGGGGAATTAATACAGGAGGGCCAGTGAGGCCTTTTTGATAGTTATAAAAGCTTCTGTGCATCCTATTTTGTAGAAAGCTTATTTCTGCTTTATTTTATTACATTTGCTGTTTTTTTAAAATAAAATGTTTAAACATTCTTTACTTGAACTATTTTTTTATTTTTGCACTTTTTAATAAAAATTAATCCCAAATACTTTTCAAATTCATTCTCCATCACACACACAAAAAAATATCTAATAGGTAAAAGGAATTTAAAAACACATTTTTAAAAACAAATGTAAGCAAATTACTTAAAAGATTTTTTTTAAGCGTAGGTAATAGACTTAGGGGACAATGGGTCCAGTCTCTATCCCTAATAAATATTATGATAAATTAAAACAACTAAATTGTATTTTAAAGATATTCCATGTTAAAATTGAAGCACTCACCCCAAAAGGAATGGAAATCTGAAGTTGTTGTTCTTAGAAGCAAAAACAGTTTCCCCCCAAATCTCTAAACAAGTTGCTTTTAAGAAGAAAAACTTCTGATTTTACATGTGCTTGTTTGATTTCTCTTTAAAAGTCATCAACAAAGGAACCATTTTGCAATAGTGTGTCTTATCTATTGAGCCCTGGAGGAGTTCTAAAAGGTCCATTTTGCAGGTTTCTCTGTTTTATAAGTAGACTGCTGTGGCATTTGTAAATCCACATTATACAGAAAAATCTTCTATTCCTCTTTTGCTCTGTTCCATCAAGATTATACTCTCCTGCCAGACCAGTCAAAAAAAAAAGTGAGAATGCATTAAATGTGATCTAGCTTGGCATGAATACATATACTTCATAAGACTAATTTCAGAAGATGGTATTATATTCGTAGAAATTTAATAAACTGACTAATATTTAATGTAACATGGCTTTTATTATACTTTGATGCTGAAATCATTTGCCCAAGAGTATGTGAATCCACTAAGATACAGAAAGTAAACAATGCCATTCACTTGGATTCAAACTGATTTAATCTATAGTGTGATAGTGAATTAATAATACAGTGATATCAGTGGATTCTAATAAATGCCTTTCCAGTAAAAGCATGTACCAAAGTAAAATTAATGCCCAAGAAATACATATAGTTGTCTTGACTTTAAGAGCTGGGTATCAAAATATTGAGCAGCCAGATATTGCCTTTACAGGGATATTTATCATCTTGAAATTGTTTGCCACGACTAATTACAAGTGCTGTTTGTAGCTTCAATATAAGGGACAGATACCCAAGGGACTTAACACCCAAAATGATTAATTCACTTCATCTTTAGCAAATTGCAAATAAATTGATTTGGCATACATAGCAGGAATATCTTAATGCAGATGTCGCCTCCTCTATTTTCCTAAGGCATCCCTAATTAGAAATGACATTATTATTACATTAAGAAAGGAAAATTGGGATAATCATTTCATCTTCATCTCTGCAGAACAAATATTTTATTACACAGTCTCAACAGAGTGATGCTATATTGCACTTCAACTCCAGCACTGAGGCTCACCAATTCAAAACAGTAAAATCCACAAGGCTAGAATAATAAGGAAATGATTGGACTATTCAAATTCACCAAGCCATGAAGTAATTGAAGTAACAGGCACCTCTATTTTACTAAATGACAAAGAATGTCTTTTATTGCTATGGTTGTTATTCTTCCTTATGAGGTAAGATACCTGCTTTCGTTCAGTTTCAAGCCCCTCTCCTTACAATCTCATGAGTAGAAAACTAACATGATTCTTTTATTTTTAGCTCAGTTAAAAATAAGCCTGGTGAAAGGATCCTGATTGAGTTAGAGGAGAAGCAGTCCGATTATTTTAAACAAAGGAGAATTTACAGAGAGAAAAAAATATCCTATTTAAAAGTTCTTTGTGCAATGCCTGCTGTATAGTAAATGCTCGATACATGTTAAGAAAACATTAATACTGGTTCTCAGTTATGGGCAGGGGAAGTATAGCCATGTGTGGAACTGGTAATTAGAACTTTTAGGTTTTAATCTCAGTTCTGAGGTTAGGAATGTAGTTTGAGAAGATTGAATTGTGGCTCAGAATGTCACAGTTTCATTTGTAAAGTCACCTGGAGAGATGTCCCCTATTCACTGGGGCTTTCTCTTGAGTGAAGTAAGTAGTATCTTTAGTGCCCATGCTAGTCAATAAATGCCAATTCAAGCACCTTTATCTTTTGTGAGTTTGTGGGTATCATTCCAATTCAAACAGAAGTGATATAACCTTGGGAATTCACCAAAACTCTATTTCTAAACCCATCTCAGGAAAGTATTGTCCCTTCTCGGGGGGAAAAAAAAAAAAGTGTTTTAGATGAAATGTAACAGTGCCTGTAATAAGTTCATGAAGTTAAAAGCCCATTTTAGATTCAAGGGCTTATTATAGTAAGTAGACATTTTTCCAATTTCCCTTTGTCCCTGCTGCTGCTGCTGCTAAGTCGCTTCAGTAGTGTCCAACCCTGTGCGACCCCACAGATGGCAGCCCACCAGGCTTCCCGTCCCAGGGATTCTCCAGGCAAGAACACTGGAGTGGGTTGCCATTTCCTTCTCCAATGCATGAAAGTGAAAAATGAAAGTGAAGTCATTCAGTCGTGTCCGACTCTTCGAGACCCCATGGACTGCAGCCTACCAGGCTCCTCCGTGGGATTTGCCAGGCAAGAGTACTGGAGTGGGGTGCCATTGCCTTTGTCCCTAGAGACCTTTTAAAAAGCTAACAATAACTCAGTCAGCAACTGCGAACCATAAACTAAGAAAATGCATTTGAACATCATATAACTTAATACTATACTGGTGTGATCTAAGGTTAATAATAGATTTTAATGCTACTACGTAAATTATTAATGCTATATAAGTAGATGGTTAATGTGATTGAACCTCTTTGTTGAAGAATAAAAATGACTGGGAATACTTATGATAATGGCTAAAGCCTATGGCTGCTACTTCTACTAGAGTCTGAAAAAAGCGTTCTCCTAAAATGGAACCGTGCTAGAACCCTTTCAAATGTAGTTGATCTCTTCATTCATTTTACATTTCTAGTTAATAAATAATTAATGTAATTATTCTCATCACATATATGTAAAACTCAGAAAGTCTATTCTTCACTAGGCTAAAATACTAAACCACTCCCCACCCCCACCCCCAAAATTTCCAAAATATAACCTACCAGGGACTTTCCTGGAGGCCCAGTGATTAAGACTCCATGCTCCCAGTGCAGGGTTCAAGGGTTTGACCACTGAGGAATGATCAGTGAGGAATTGAGGTCCCATATGCTGCACATGGCCTGAAAAAACAAACAAAAATAAAGCCTATCTACAGGAAGTAAAATTCTAAATATAAGTTACTTAAGTAGGACCGTGGAGGAATGTAAGACCTTACCAGCAGCAGGATTTAATGATAATCATGAGGACCTATATTTTTAAGGCCTTTAAGGACAAAACAGAACACATACTTAAGGGAAAATGTTCAAGGTCACATATCATCATTAACTGTCACTGAATAAATCTTTCTCTCATTTCAAGAATTCTCTGCAAGGAGATTAAAAAGCATGCTAGTTGAAAGCAGTAAATGATTTACTACAGAGGAGACTCTAGAAGAAAAGTGGCACTTAGTACTGAAATGTTATGGCCAACCTTGATGAATAATGGCAGGAAAGCAAGCTTCCTTCTCTCTTTTGGCATGATTTATTATATAAAACCTCCTTTCAGGTGAGTCTGTGTGCCACTGATTCACTTTGCAGGCCTCACAATAGGCTGTCCTTCTGTGTATTTGGTAATTTGGTCACTTCCACTATACTGTGTTATTCTTCAGCTTTTTTTTTTTTCTGAAATTTACCTATATTTAGAAATTTAAAGCAGAGAAGGCAATGGCACCCCACTCCAGTACTTTTGCCTGGAAACTCCCATGCACGGAGGACCCTGGTAGGCTGCAGTCCATGGGGGCACTGATAGTCAGGAACTACTGAATGGCTTCACTTTCCCTTTTCACTTTCATGCGCTGGAGAAGGAAATGGCAACCCACTCCAGTGTTCTTGCCTGGAGAATCCCAGGGACGGGGGAGCCTGGTGGGCTGCCATCTATGGGGTCACTCAGAGTCGGAAACAACTAAAGCGACTTAGCAACAGCAGCAGCAGAAATTTAAAGGGGGTATTTTGAATAGGAGAGACAACCAGATGTGTTTGTGTTGGTGGGGGAATAAGGGTACTCGATAAGTTCAGCATACATCCCTAACCAACGTGGAGCCTGCAGATTCATGCAGGAGAGACCTGAAAAAGTCCATGTTCTGTACCAACCCAGATTGAATGTGTGGCTGCTGACACATGTAGGACAGACTTGAGGGGGTTGCTGGAAAGTGAAAACTGGAGCAGACTCAAATCCTGCTTAAATTTGAAGATGCACCCAGTTAAATCAGTAGTATGGAATCTTTACTAGGTCCAGGTGCATTTGAGCTCAATCTCTGACCAGTTGATGGCTTATGACAAGCTTTGCTGATAATTGGGGGCAACCTCTAAAAAACAAAACAGAAACCCCAGGGACCCAAAGGCTGCATGATGCAAGAGACACAGCTTCCACAGATGAGGTCTGGGCCAGGTAAGTTAGCAACAAAGCAGCTATGATAGCCTTAACTAAAAAACAAGTAAAATCTAGAATTGCTGTAGTATACAATCTAAAATGACTAGTTTTCAACATTTATGAAACATATAGTCAAAGATATGGTTTTCCAGTAGTCATGTATGAATGTGAGAGTTGGACCATAAAGAAGGCTGAGGACCGAATAATTGATGCTTTCAAACGGTGATGCTGGAGTCCCTTGGACAGAAAGGCCATCAAACCAGTCAACTCTAAAATAACGAGTTGCCAGTCCAGGTTCGATGCACGATGCTGGATGCTTGGGGCTGGTGCACTGGGACGGCCCAGAGGGATGGTATGGGGAGGGAGGAGGGAGGAGGGTTCGGGATGGGGAACACATGTATACCTGTGGCAGATTCATTTTGATATTTGGCAAAACTAATACAATTATGTAAAGTTTAAAAATAAAATAAAATTAGAAAAAAAAAGAAAGAAATTAACACGACATTGTAAATCAACTATACTTCAATAAAATAAAATTTAAAAAAAGAAAAAAAAGAAATAAAAGAAATTAGCCCTGAATATGCACTGAATTTTCAGGGGATGAGATGTTTGGATGGCATCACAGACACGATAGACATGAGTTTGAGCAAGCTCTGGGAGTTGGTGATGGACGGGGAAGCCTGGCATCCTGCAGTCCACAGGGTCACAAAGAGTTGGACATGACTGAGTGATTGGACTGAGCTGATTCATTGGAAGGACTGATGCTGGATCTGATGCTCCAATACTTTGGCCACCTGATGCGAAGAGTCGACTCATTGGAAAAGAAGACCCTGATGCTGGGAAGGACTCAGGACAGGAGGAGAAGGGGGCGACAGAGGATGAGATAGTTGGATGGCATCACTGACTCACTGGACGTGAGTTTGGGTAAACTCCAGGAAATAGTAAAGGACAGGGAAGCCTAGTGTGCTGCAGACCATGGGGCCATAAAGAGTCAGACATGACTTAGCAACTGAACAACAACATGAAACATACAAAGAAAGAGGAATGTGTGACCTGCAAGTAAAAGAAATAGCAATTTTGTGGAGGACTAAACCCTTAACTAGTGAGATCTATGACAGCTCTGGGTAGTCAGTGTCAGAACTGAATTTCAGTACATCCAGATAGGATGGAAACCCAGTACTACCAAATAATGCTTGGACAAGTAGCAAGATAAAAGTGATGTTTTATAAATATTCATTGGACAAATTTATAACCTATATAATCAGAATTGGAAAACAGAAGTCAAGACCAAGAAAAGCAAAAGTTATTTTAAACATAGATATGAAATAATCAAAGTCTGAATCCCATACATCTTGTATATCAATTTAGATCCTGTAGGACACATCTTTCTCTAAGGTCATTAACCACTTGTGTTATCCAAGCCACCATGACAACTGATTTTGTATGAACACAGACTAACTGTGTATATGTCTGGCACCTTGTGGTTTGTTGAACCAGCTCCTAGGGGCTCCTGGAGATGCTACTAGTTAAATATCTAAGAGCACTAAGAGTCAGGTGTTAAACCATCCATGGCTTGAAATGGGATTTGGTGGAAGAGTTTCTATAACACAGTTAAGGCAAATTCAATCAATGCTTCATTTTAGAGCTTTCTTCTTTTAGCTTTCTTTCTATACTTTCCCTTCTTCCTTCCTTCCATCTCTCCTTCCCTTCCCTCCCTTCTTTTATCCTTCTCTCTCTGTCTCTCTTTGTCCTTCTTTTACTTGGAAAGCTAGTTTACCAGTCCACCACAACTCGTAACTCTTCTCACCTTACATTGTTTTTCTTTGCCTCCCTGCTGCTGAGGAACATGAGAAACTATGGATTCACCTGGTGGATAAACAACTTGGAAAACCAGGGCTGCTCGTGCCTATAGGGATGGACATTTTACTGCTGCTGCTTCTGCTGCTGCTGTTGCTAAGTCGCTTCAGTTGTGTTCGACTCTGTGTGACCCCATAGATGGCAGCCTACCAGGCTCCCCCGTCCCTGGGATTCTCCAGGCAAGAACACAAGAGTGGGTTGCCATTTCTTTCTCCAATGCATGAAAGTGAAAAGTGAAAGTGAAGTCGCTCAGTCGTGTCCGCGCCCCCATGGACTGCAGCCTACCAGGCTCCTCCGTCCATGGGATTTTCCAGGCAAGAGTATTGGAGTGGGGTGCCATTGCCTTCTCTGGGACATTTTACTAATGGGAAGCAAAATCCCATGGATGAATTACTTCATTCACTTGAATCGATTGTCTTAAAATGCAATACACATATACTTTTCTTTAAAACCATAATTTGTGTCTTGAAAACAACAGTGACAAGTAAAACATATCTTAGGCAGAAACATTTTTCATTAATTGCAACTGACAAAATTATGATGCATTTCAATGTTACCATATTTTTATTAATTCAATTGCTCTATTAATAAGCATAGAGCAATTGAAAAATAATGAATATAGTTTATACAAATAACAGCAATATATGTGAAAAGAACAAAGTTTTCAAGATAGTGCAAAATATTTATTTTATGTTCCAACAAAGAAAAGAAGACTCAATAGTGGGTGGTTATTAGTGAAAGAGACAAGGAAGTCAATTTTTTAGAATTCTTCTTTATTTCCATGGTTTACTTGACTACATGGCAAACTTATTGGAGTTCATGGTTTACACTCAACCTGTACTCAAGAAATACATCTATGTCAAGACACCAATTTTAGTGCAAAACAGAAAGTAAATACAGGTTATGTCAAAACATGGAAATAGTGGAAATTGTGCATATGATGACAAGATGCACAAGTCTAGAAGAGGTATCTCATCATCTATTCAGTTGGTATATGCATGTGAAATAAAATGTCTTAATCTTTATTCAAATACAGTGCACAATTCAAAAATTTTTCCTTTGATATTCTCATATTAGAAACTACTATATAAAGTACACTTGTGATTGTGTTACTGCCTGAAACCATAATGTCAAAATCCTAATTCTTATAGCATAGGCATGCCTCATTTTATGCACTTCACAGATAAATGCACTTCTTTAAATATTGAAGCTTTGTGGCAACCCTGTGTCAGACATGTCTGTCAGCACCATTTTTCCAACAGCATTTGCTATTTTATAGCAGTGCTACTTGCTATAATATAAAATGTTATTTGTAATTTAGCATGTTATTCTCTGTTGTTTGGAATTAAACCCAAAATATCTCCAAGGTATGCATATATTTCTTTATTAGATTGTGTAAAGAAGTTGTTGAATTGGAAACATAAAAATCACCCAACTAGTGGTATATGTCTCAAGAGCTATCATGAGGAACAGTAATTGAACCTTTACTTGACAGCTGCTGCATGAACTAAGTGTGTAGTTTGGTTTATCTAAAGACAATCCCTTGATATTGAGCCAATACTAATGCTCGGTCCAAATGGTATCCAGATTTTTTCATGGTTCCTCTCCCTCATTTCCTGTGTCAATTTCCTTTTCCCTCTTTTCTACTTCCTTGGAGTTATGTTCTCCAATAAAGTACCAGCAGATAAATCTTATTCTTGGTCAGTTTTCTGAGAACTTGACAAAAAGTCTTAATCCATATAATTAAAACATATTAATATTTTATTTGAAATCAGTTTGTTAAATATTCTCTAAGTGCCCATGTCATAAATACTTGGTTTAACGGTGGTTTTTAAAAAATAAAAAGAAAATATAAGAAAAAAATATTCTCTCACATCATTAAAAAGAAGTGAGCTATAACCATATCTATTTATTTGTGAGTGTTTTACTGCCTGAAACTATTCTGTCTGGGTTGAGACTGAGATAGGAAAAAAATAAAAATAAAAAGTAGCCTCTTCTCCTTTCTCTAGGAGCTGACTTAACACTTCAAGCTAGATCATTGTGTTCTCCTATAGAGCAAAATAATCTCAGAGATCATAATCAGAGAGTACCATTGTGATCACACGGGAAAAAGACAAATGCACTTCCTCTAGACCATGCCACCTTAGCGCACAAACCGACAAAATCTGCACATATGTTGTTCACAAATTTCTGTTTCTCTGTGAGGAGGAATTGCCTGGGAAAATGCGACCTCTGTTCCTGTACCTTTACGAACCTGAGCACCACTGGCCAAGCAAGTCAGTGATCTTAGATGGAGGTTTCCTGCAGAGCTGCAATAGAAGAAAAGCTTTCCTTCTACGTTCCAGCTCAATCTTAATGTTTTGAGAGGTGTGCCTACATGTGTGTGTACCCATGAGCACACCATTTGAAAGTAATAGAAGCTAGAGTTACTTTCAATCCCCAGGTAGAGTGTAGCCCCAGGAAACAGCAGGTATCAAATGTATTCTTTTCTGAAAAGAAGTTAGAGCACTTCCAAAAAGTAAATCAAACTTCAAACTCAAATACACAATCAGAACTGTTAGTGTAACCCGTCAGATAAATTTCCCCTAGGTATAGAAATTCTGCAGTGACTTGCTCAGTCCTCCCTGGTCTCTGATCTTAGCCAAGTAGAGAGAGAGAAAAATAAATAATCAGAGCTGTATTTCTTTATTTCCTGTGATAAAAGTATAATCCGCTTAACACGCAACTTCCCATCAGCTGTGCTGGATTAATTTGCTTTACTAAATGGAATGGGTTGGCAGAAAAGAAAGGTGATGGATCCAAAGCCATGTAAAAGCTGCAAAATAAAATCCACAGTTCTCACATAAAGAAAAATGAAAAGTCCTGCTTTGTAGTACCCCACTCCTATGTCTGACCAGCACCAATAATCTCTTTCTATAGATGATACATTTTCACCGTTGTTAAATTATTTTAAAAAAATAAAAAATTATAACTTTTTAAATTTCAGATGTAATGTTAGTAGATAGGGTGCACTCAAGAACTTTCCTTTTAGTAGAGAAAGAGAAAGAAATCAGTGATGATTACCCATGTCATGGTGTGGAGGACAGAGAAGCCTGGAACGCTGCAGTCATGGTGTCGTAAAGAGTAGGACATAGATTAGCAACTGAACAACAGCAACAACCAAAGAGGCACAATACAAATAAGTGGTTGTGTTGGGCAGTGAATGGGCATGTTGGGAGGTAACAGGGAAGAGTGTGGTTTGAGATACAGTAGTTAAGAGTACTGATCACGTAACGGGGATGTTTGATTTGCAGTCCTGGTCTCTCCTGTCACTTGTAACACCTTCAACAGGTTACTCATTTTCATGGACTTGATATTCTAGTAATGAAAGAGAAAAAACAAACAGTAAAATGGTAAGTAAACAATACAAATATTTAAGTGAATAGCAACATAAGAGGGTGGAGAGTGTCAAGTTTGGGAGTTTGGGTTGCAACAATAAAGAAGAGAATCATTAGTTATGAAAAGGATTTTCACTGAAAAGGTGATATTTAAACATTAGGCTAAAACATTCCAAGTACAGGAAATAGGCAGCATAAAAGCAATTACAGTGGCCACAGTGCCTAATGTATTCAAGGAGCAAATCTTTTGGAATTTATTACAACTAAAACTTAGTGGGTGAGGGGGGATTTGTAGGAGGTGAAATCAGGAAGGCCATGAATAGCCAAGCTTTAAATGACTATTTTAGACATGAAAGGAACATGGGAAGCTATTTTAGGGCTTTGAGTGGGAAGCCATGGTGTCTTTCTGCAAAATTAGAAGAAAAATCTGAGTCATCAACTGATGGATAACTTGAAGAATTCTGATGATAGATCACTTTGCAATTCTTAGCATACAACTTCAAAAGCATTAAATATCATTTCTATAAATACATCCCTTTCATCTCATCTTTATAAATACATGAACAAATTTTCTCTATAAAAATTTTTGTGTTCATTCAAAACTGTCTCTAACATAAGTAAAAGCCATCCACAGGTTAATTGCAAACCTAATTAACTGCAAAAAAAAAACAAAAAAAAAACAAAAAAAGCAACAACAATACCAAAAAACCCAAACTTAGTAACTGCATCCAGTTCCTAGAAATTTCAATATAGATAGTCCAAACTACAGATTTAAAGATCAGCAGCTAAATTTCTGGGCACCACAAACTACAGAGACTAAACTTTGGGATCTGTTTAAGGTGAATGGAATTAAGGTCTGACATGGTGCAGTGTCACATCTAGTTGTTAAACTAGTGAAGGGAGAAGCAAAATGACTTGGCAGCTACCATTAATTTCAAATTCTACTGAAGCCACCAAAGGAGAGTGAAGTGGAATTTCAAATATTATCTGAAAAATCTTCAAAGGGCATTTTTGATGTGATCTTCTATGGTATGGATCCGCATACATGATATCTTTCAATACTCATAATAATATCTTTTCAGTACTCACACCAGTCCTTTTGTCAAGAGATAACATCACAGCTGCACACGTCTACCCTTGAAAGTTGGCAGTGGGTGCTGCCCCATTTAAATCACAAGAACTTGAAAGGGGAACTGCTTTTCTCTTCATCTAAAATTATGTTTTGCTTCCAGAAGGAAGACAAGGAACAAAGGGCAAGAAGATGAACACCATCAAGTATTCAATACCTGTGATCATAAAGCTAAGATTTATATATACATATATGAAATAATTCATATACTTAATATATTTATATGATTTATATATATATCATATATTTATATTATTTATATATCATAAATCTAAGATATGTATAAGTCTAAGATATGAGTTTTATATATAGATCTTAAATTTATGATCACAGTTAGTGAATATTTTATTGTGTTCATCTTCTTGCCCTGTGTTCCATATGATCCTTCTGGAAATAAAACATAGTTTTATAAGAAGAGAAAAAACAAACAAGAGAGAGAGAGTCCCTTGGAGAGCTCAGAGATCAAACCAGTCAATCCTAAAGGAAATTAACCCTGAATATTCATTAGAAAGAGTGATGCTGAGGCTAAGGCTCCAATACTTTGGCCACCTAATTCAAAGAGCTGATTCACTGGAAAAGACTCCGATGCTAGGAAAGATTGAAGGCAGGAGGAGAAGTGGATGACAGAGGATGAGATGGTTAGATAGCATCACTGACTCAATGAACATGAGTTTGAACAAACTCCAGGAAATAGTAAAGGACAGGGAAACCTGGCGTGCTGCAGTTCATGGGGTCTCAAAGAGTTGGAGATGACTTAGGACTGAACAACAATAGCAATGATATGTTTATATATATTGATCATATATATATATATCTTGGTATTATATATGTTTATATATAATCTTAATCATATGTCATAGATCTTATTCGCATGTAATAGATACAGTGTTTTATGTATGTTTTATAAGTTATATGTACATATATGTATGCAAAAGTTTGTGTGTATGTGTGTGTAGCTTTAACCCACATTTCTTATTCACATAAAATATTCATGTAGTAAATACTTGATGGCTGATTACTGGTTTTGCTTTATTTATGGTTTCAGCTTTTAAGTCAGTAGCATGCGAGACATGTGTTTCAATTTGATGAGACATATAGCTCTGTCAAAGTAATTGTGACTTCTTAGATTTTCTAGTCTGGCCCTATGGAGCAAATGTCACAGTCAACCGACCATATGCTTGGTTTTATTTCAGGAGTATATGGAAGAATAATTGGAAAGCCTGAGGGAAGTGTATGGATGTCCCCAACAATGAAGGCATAAATAGAATGTATTAATATTCTTTAGAGTTGTAGTCCAACACTGTGGAACTTTCAATGATACACTGCATTTAAATAAAGCCAAGATAGTACTTTAAAATAAAAGTGAAAAGTAGGCAAAAACTGGAAAAACTCTTAAAAATTATCTTTCAACATTTTTCATTACAAAAACTTAGATTGGAAAAGCTTAAATAAGTTACAGAATGCCCTGGTTGTGTAGTGTGGTTTTAAAGTGCTCAGTCACTCAGTCCTTTCTGACGCTTTGCCACCCCATGGATGGTAGCCTGCCAGGTTCCTCTGTCCATGGAATTTTAGAGTGGGTTGCTATTTCCAACTCCAGGGGATCTTCCCGAGCCAGAGACTGAACCCATGTCTCTTGCATTTCCTGCATTGACAGGCTAATTCTTTACCACTGAGCTACCAGAGAAGCCCTTTGGTTGCTTATAGCAGGTATTATCGTTACAACACTCAGCACTTACAGTGCTTAATAAACAGTCCACTGAAAAATTGTCAGAACTTTAGTTTTGATCTTCAAATGTTTACATGGGTTAGGTACCACTGTATCTTAGATCAACTGTACAGAGTAAATGGAAGTTACCATTTATTACTGGAGAAAATGTAACACTTGGACAGGGTGAGGAGCAGAATCAGAAAGCACTAGACAAGAAATCAGATCAAATCAGCTTCTCCACAGCCACTTTTGACCTTGTCTTAGTTACTGATTTGCAATTTTCTCATCTATTTTTTAAAAAATATGTTGATCTGATTTCATGCTCTCTCTCAGCTACCTACTGGCTATGTGATATCAGGTAACTTATATAACATTTCTGAGCTGAGTTTTTCATCAGTAAAAATGAGATTAATATTCCTACTTTATAACATTTTGGTGGAAACTCCATAATATCCATAATAAAACTTCATAATATGAAAAACATTATGGAACCAATAAAATATTATATAGACATTTGTCTTACTAAATCAATATCATAATTGAATGTTGCCTCTTCTGAGAAAGCTTCTTTGGATTCAAGACTGCTTGAAGGTTCTGAGCCCTCCCATATCACCCTCTGCATGCACCTCACGGGGAAAATAGAAAATACAGGTTTCGAATTTATTAGAATAGAGCCTTAAGAAAAATAAGGTATGTATAAACATGTCTAGGTGGTCAAGTTCCATGTGTCAAATAGAAGGACAGAATTAAAATAACTAAAGTTTTATTTTTCATCTTTACAATCACTTTGTTTAGTTTTCTTTAAAATATAGTTAAAACGGATGGATATGTATACATTTGCATGCAATGTAGAAGAAAAGAACAAGAGCAGAGGCGTACATTGTGAAGAAAAGTAGGGGCCGTTGCCCAGATTCTTTAAAGCAATGAGGATATTTGCAGTTTGCATAAATGATTCTAGGCGTATGTATTCATTAGGAAGCTCCCCTGATAGCTCAGAAGGTAAAGAATCTGCCTGCAATGTGGGAGACAAGGGTTCAACCCCTGGGTCAGGAAGACCCCTTGGAGAAGGTACTGGCAATACACTCAAGTATTCTCGTCTGTAGAATCCCATGGACAGAGGAGCCTGGCAGGCTATAGTCCATGGGGTCGCAAGAAGAGATACATGGCTGTGAGACTAACACTTTTCTTTCATTCATTAAAAAACCCATTGGAGGAAGGAGTTCAGTTTAGCGACTAGTGTTCGGGAATGCTTAACCTAGGGTTGTGGTGAGAATGAAGATGGAGGTGATAAGTTAGATGAAATAAATATATAGGAGATAAAGGCTGCAGGTCCTGATAAAATGAGAGGGAAGGAAGATGCAGGAGTAATGGATGATTCCAGAGTTATAAATTGAGTCACTTAGAAAATGAGGATTCTGAGAAATAAGAATGGGATGGAGTCAGTGAAAGTGTGTCAGTGTCATGGAATTTGCCTTTGAAGTACTCAAAGGAATCCTGGGAAAGGGTACATATTTAAGTATTATCTAATATTGGTAGAAGTCAAATCATGAACATGATAATAAGCTCATCTTGATTTAAAGTAAATGGAAATATATCAGGGACTGAACTCCAGGGAAGAGTAAAGTTGAGAAAACAAGAGAATAAAGGGAATCCAGGAGAAACATCAAAGGTGGATTGTGAGAGAGCTTCCAGTGAAATTGCTTATTCATATCTAAGATTTCTCTAATACATTCAGTATCTGTAGCAATATCAACAGTAACCGCTCTGTGCTAAGCAAGCTTGCTGTCTGCTCTGCTGAATCTTTAAAATTCATATATCAACCCTCTGAAGTCATAAAATCAGTTTGTGGATTTGTAGTCTCCCTGTGACAAAGGAGAGAAAATGTCTTGGGCAAGAAGACCTACAGTCTTGTAATTTCCCCAAGAAGAAAAGACTTTTGATGTAAGGTTGAATCATAACAGAATTCAAGTTATAATTCTTAAACCTCACAAATGCTTCCAAATATCTCATACAGGTTCATTTCCCAAGATAAAGTTTGCTGATACACAGCTTTCCATCTAAAATAGATAGCTTATTTTTTCCAACAGAAAATGAATAGGAGTTCAGTTAAATTCAAGATTGTTTTTAGATATAAAATACAGAGACAATTTCAAGCTGATTTTGTTTGAATATGTCTAAAACATGGATTTTGATCTGTTTTTTCATGTTGATAAGGATAATGAAGATTACTGTTTTATCCTGATATGTTGAAAAGAAAGTAATACAATTTGAGTAGAGGTAAAAGTTTTTCCTTTCTGTAGTTTCAGAGGAGTCTTTACCACAGCAGGTTTTGAAGTAATTCAGATGGACTTTGATTAAAATCTCAAAACTAATACAATTATGTAAAGTTTAAAAATAAAATAAAATTAAAAAAAAATCTCCATTATTCTCTTAAGTAAAGTGATGGTGAACAAATTACTTGACCTCTCTGTGACCACCTTACTCTTTGGAAAAAAGACAAGTGACAGAAATGCTGAGTGTATTTGATCTGTGGTGAACACAGGAGATAATAAGTGTAAACTTGTCTTGCAAACGTAATGGTGTCTACAAATGAAAATGATATTAAGAACCACACGTTCTTAACAGAAAGAAGTCACATGTCTTTGTAGAAAATGCATTTCAGATGATTTATTTTCAAACTGAATTGGAAAGCTATTGTCAGAAAACTCTAGCAAAATGAAACTGTATTTTGAGTTGTATTTGTATTTAGAGTCCTTTTTAGCAAAATGTGTTGTGGGCATTAACCAACATTGAATGCCATTAGTTACGATTAAGTATCTTAAACATTCTTCTCCAGACTACAGTAAAAATAGAATGAGACTAAACCTGAGATTGGAAAGAAGCAGAGGTCATTCGTATCAGCAAGGTAAAGCATTTGATCATTTCTGGAATTCGGACAATGTTCATGCATTTTGTCTTCATTCAGACCTCATTACAGAGCACTCTTGCTTATTTCTTGATTCATCATGATCACAGTGGGGCCTTGTTTGATACTGACATCCATGAGATTACATTCAGCAGGAAAACACTATTGACTGGCACTAGATGTCAATCCAGTTTCCATCTGTCAGAAATGTGTGTGTGTGTGTGTGTGTGTTTGCCTCAGTTATGTGGCCCTATGTTATTTGACCTTTTATTTTCTCTCTGCTGTTTCTCCTTTTGCTTTTTTCCCCCTCTCCTTATGCCCTGCCATACTGGCTTTCTTTTTCTGTCACTTAAACAGGCCAGATATATTTCCAATCAGCCCCTCTGAACTTGATATAACATATGCATAAAATTCACCTCTCCCAGGTCAGCCTATAGCTGTCTTCTTCTCATTGTTCAGTTCTCAACTCAAACATTACCTCTCAGAAAGCAACTACCAGTCTCTCTTCCCACCTTAATCAATTTCATCTTGGGATGGCAGAGCCTGGTGGGCTGCCATCTCTGGGGCCGCACAGAGTTGGACACGACTGAAGCGACTTAGCAGCAGCAGCGTAGTATTTATTAGTAGTGGTCTTTTCCTTTGTATTAATTGATTTAAAGCTAGTCTTTCACCAATTTGAGGACAGGGCTATCTGTTCTCATCATCGCTGTATGCACAGCAGCAGCATCGCTATGCAGAAAGTGGTGGTGGCTTAGTCGCTCAGTCATGTCCGACTCTTGTGACCCCATAGACTACTGCCCACCAGGCTCCTCTGTCCATGGATTCTCCAGGCAAGAACACTGGAGTGGGGTGCATTTTCTTCTCCAAGATGCAGACAGTGGGACATGATAAATATGTGCAGAATCTTTTCATAATTCTTTAGGGTTAATCACAAAATATTCTTTAGGATTGATTTTCTTTAAGAACCAATCAGTCCTATAGTAAATTAACCCTGAATATTCATTGGAAGGACTGAGGCTGAAGCCCCAATACTTTGAGCACCTAATGGGAAGAGTGGACTCATTGGAAAAGCCCCTGATGCTGGGAAAGATTGAGGGCAGGAGGAGAAGGGGATGACAGAAGATGAGATGGTTGGATGGCATCACAGATTCATGCGCATGAGTTTGAGAAAACTCTGGGAGGTCGTGAAGGACGGGAAGCCTGGCATGCTGCAGTCCATGGGGTCACAAAGACTTGAACACGACTGAGCGACAAAGCACAGCACAGAAGAGCATCCATTTAGATAACTTCCCTACATTTCGATGAAAACAGAAAACTTTAAATAGAATAGCTGATCTATAAAACACATTGAAAGAAAACATATTAAAAGTAGCTTAGCCAAAGCAGAAAAAATAGAAAATATATTATTTAATGATGATGGCTATAGATATGTTCATACTCTTATTCCACATTTTTCTCCAGAATACTAATTGAATACACAAACTTTAAAAAAAAATGGATCACAGTAGAAATTGTTGACTAAATATAGTACTCATAAAATACAACATGAATATTATACAAATAAATTTTTAATTAAGTATTATACCACTGGTTGAGATAAGTTTGTTAGTAGAAACCATGAAAAAAGCTTGATTTTACCCCTTAAAAAGGATGTCTAAGGCAAAAATTTCCCTTAACGTTTCAGAAAGTGTCACATGATTTTCATACTGACAAGTTCCTAAAGCATATTAAATTTAAAATTGCCACTCCAGTAGGTACAGCTCTATCCTATGTAATCAAAATGAGCAGAGGAAAAGAGCTCTGCATTCAGATGACTCGTTTTTATGATTTCTAGATGTGTAAGACATTAGACTGGCAAAACAAATCAAGGTGACCACCCACATCTATACTTCACTTGCTTAAATATAAGACTAGACAATCTGGAGGGTATTTTGCTTCAGTTAATCACATATGAAGATCATGAAAGCAGGTGAACTGCTTTTGCTGTGTTGCAAACTCTTGAAATCATTTTATATATTTGAGGAGAAAAAGTCTTATGAGTAGGAATAAAATGTTATATTATATCCATAATGATCAGTCAGTTCAGTTCAGTCGCTCAGTCATGTCCGACTCTTTGTGACCCCGTGAATTGCAGCACGCCAGGCCTCCCTGTCCATCAACAACTCCTGGGGTTCACTCAAACTCACGTCCATCAAGTCGGTGATGCCATGCAACCATCTCATCCTCTGTCGTCCCCTTCTCCTCCTGCTCCCAATCCCTCCCAGCATCGGAGTCTTTTCCAATGAGTCAACTCTTCGCATGAGGTAGTCAAAGTACTGGAGTTTCAGCTTTAGCATCATTCCTTCCAAAGAAATCCCAGGGCTGATCTCCTTCAGGATGGACTGGTTGGATCTCCTTGCAGTCCAAGGGACTCTCAAGAGTCTTCTCCAACACCACAGTTCAAAAGCATCAATTCTTCGGTGCTCAGCTTTCTTCACAGTCCAACTTTCACATCCATACATGACCACTGGAAAAACCATAGCCTTGACTAGACGGACCTTTGTTGGCAAAGTAATGTCTCTGCTTTCCAATATGCTATCTAGGTTGGTCATAACTTTCCTTCCAAGGAGTAAGCGTCTTTTAATTTCATGGCTGCAGTCACCATCTGCAGTGATTTTGGAGCCCCAAAAATAAAGTCTGACACTGTTTCTACTGTTTCCCCATCCATAGTGATACACATAGCCAAATATTCATTGTTTATCTGAATTTTATTGGGGCAACCCATTCATGATTGATTTACTTTTTATTAAAATACAGCAATAACATCATTTTTTACATATATTAAATTCCATTTCAAAGTTAACTGATTTTAAAATAGGGCATATAAAGGCTGATCTTCCAGTGTGACACACTGAGGTGGGGCCAAAAAAGTGACTGGAATGCTAATCATACTCAGAGCCACCTATGAAGATCACCGAAGGGAGAAGAGACAATCCCCTTGCGCGTTTGCCCTACTATTTTCAGCTACATGTAAATGTCATAGCTATGTACTCTGTTGTTTTACAATGTCGCTGCCATGAAGCCTAGATTTCCACGGAGGTCCCTGAGGGTTTCCAAGAAGGCTGGAGGGGAAGCCCAGTAGTCATGTTCTCAGCTTTTTACTTTCTCTCCATCCACAGCTCATCTGCTGGTCTGTAGTTTTTTCATGAGGGTATCACATGGGCTTTTGTTTTATACAAAGAATCTATTACTTAAAAGCTAAATTGTTAAATATACAAATCTAGGGCAAGTCTACTGTAAACAGTTAATAACATAAGATGCTAAATCATATGAAAATGAGAAACACTGAATTGAGTGAAATGGAAAATAAGGAAGGAAGAAATCAGCTGTGTGCAAAGGTCTGAAAGACCTGTGCCTAAGGATTGGAAGTGAAAGGTTTTGTTTTTTTTAAATCTAATTTAAGCTGCCTCTCAGTGAAAGTGAGCTGCCTTCAGAAGCAGCTCCTTTCCTCATCATGAAGATATTAAGGCAGAATCTGGAAATTCACTTTTTAAAAGAAAATTAATTTATATTGAACTATAGTTGATTTACAATGTTATGTTAGTTTCAGGTGTACAGCAAAGTGATTCAGTTATGTAGTTGTGCTCAGTGGTTCAGTCATGTCTGACTCTCTGTGACCTTCGGACTGTAACCTGCCAGGCTGCTCTTCCATGGGATTTTTCAGGCAAGAATACTGGAGTGGGTTGCCATTTCCTCCTCCAGGGGATCTTTGCTGCTGAGAGATTTCTTGTCTCCTGCATTGGCAGGAGGATTCTTTACCACTGAACCATCAGGGAAGCCCCAATTCAGTTATACATATACAAATTAATATTTATTCTTTTTCAAATTCTTTTCCCACATAGGTTATTACAGAATATTGGGCAGAGTTACCTGTGCTATATAGTAGGTTCTTGTTGATAATCTATTTTAAATAAAGTATTATATATCAATTTCAAGTTCCTAATTTTTCCCTCCCCCTGCCACCTTTCCCTTTTGGTAATTAGCTTTTGGCAACCATAAGTTTGTTTTCTAAGTCTGTGAGTCCATTCATTTGATCGCAATATAGAGGAAACTGACACACCTGGGGAAGAGTTAGAAGAGGTGAACTTCAGACTGTTTGTAGCTCTGAGAATCTTTGCTTTATCATATAAAATGAAGTAAATTCTGCCAGAAGCTATGGGAGATTATGATTAAAGTACATTTGAAATGTCTTGCAGTGTCCATTAAGCCAATTAGAATTCTCATCTGGTAAATTCCTCTATTTCCTTACACAGCCCACTGTAAAAGAACACACTCATTTCATAAAAATGTTTCCTTATATTTCTTCCTTCTCAAATATTACATTAATATAATAATGTATGTCAGATCAAATGTCATCTCTAAGTGACTATTATTGCCTGCCTAGAGGTTTGTGTTAAATAAGATGCTGAAGTCCAATTTTAAATCAAAGAGAAAGTACAAGCACTTAATCCCAAGTACATGCAAATCCTGGTATAAAATCACAAATAAATGGGTAACAATGTCAGTGTTAAGCAAAATGACATAATAGCTTAGAAAATTGTAAATTGCCTTTATGACATATTTAACTATTTGGCTATAAGATTTGAAGTTTTAAAACATTCTTCCCAATTTCTTGAGAAGGAACAAGTGTTGAGTCTCTGTAGATATTCTATCAATTTCACCAGATTATGAAGATCATATCTGTCAATTATGTCTAGAAATCCCCAGAACATTACTATTAGGAGTCTATTTAATCCCAAAATTTCTTCCCAGAATGATGTGATTCAACAACTTCTGCAATATTTTTAAGTCATTTATAGGAAGACTGTTTCAACTGTAGTTTTTTTGCTATTAAAATATATAGTAAAAATAATTATATTCAGAGTTTTCATATC
The DNA here is from genome assembly GCF_002263795.3 of Bos taurus. Classification (NCBI taxonomy): domain Eukaryota; kingdom Metazoa; phylum Chordata; class Mammalia; order Artiodactyla; family Bovidae; genus Bos; species Bos taurus. Next base: position 21,503,682 of record NC_037356.1, read on the forward strand.
ATAATTTTAAAAGCCTTATTTTATCTTCATAAATACATTCAAAGATTCAAACTGCATTGATTATATTTTTACTTCAAATCTTACCTTCATTCTTGACTCATTTGGCAGTTGTGTTCTTTACCATTAGGACAACCTGGAAAAACCTCATTTATTATAGTATGTGCAGTGGAAGTGACAAATAGATTTAAGGGACTAGACCTGATAGACAGAGTGCCTGACGAACTATGCACAGAGGTTAGTGACATTGTACAGGAGACAGGGATCAAGACCATCCCCAGGAAAAAGAAATGCAAAAAAGCAAAATGGCTGTCTGAGGAGGTCTTACAAATAGCTATGAAAAGGAGAGAAGTGAAAAGCAAAGGAGAAAAGGAAAGATATAAGCATCTGAATGCAGAGTTCCAAAGAATAGCAAGGAGACATAAGAAAGCCTTTCTCAGTGATCAATGCAAAGAAATAAATGAATCCAACAGAATGGGAAAGACTAGAGATCTCTTCAAGAAAATTCAAGATACCAAGGGAACATTTCATACAGAGATGGGCTCAATAAAGGACAGAAATGGTAGGGACCTAACAGAAGCAGAAGATATTAAGAAGAGGTGGCAAGAATACACAGAAGAACTGTACAAAAAAGATCATCACACCCAGTTAATGATGATGGTGTGATCACTCACCTAGAGCCAGATATCCAGGAATGTGAAGTAAAGTGGGCCTTATGAAGCATCACTACAAACAAAGCTAGTGGAGGTGATAGAATTCCAGTTGAGCTATTTCAAATCCTGAAAGATGATGCTGTAAAAGTGCTGCATTCAATATTCCAGCAAATTTGGAAAACTCAGCAGTGGCCACAGGACTGGAAAAGGTCAGTTTTCATTCCAATCCCAAAGAAAGGCATTGCCAAAGAATGCTCAAACTACTGCACAAGTGCACTCATCTCACACGCTAGTAAAGTAATGCTCAAAATTCTCCAAGCCAGGCTTCAGCAATACATGAACTATGAACTACCAGAAGTTCAAGCTGGTTTTAGAAAAGGCAGAGGAACCAGAGATCAAATTGCCAACATCAACTGGATCATCAAAAAAGCAAGAGAGTTCCAGAAAAACATCTACTTTTTCTTTATTGACTATGCCAGAGCTTTTGACTGTGTGGAGCATAATCAACTGTGGAAAATTCTGAAAGAGATGGGAATACCAGACCACCTGACCTGCCTTCTGAGAAATCTGTATGCATGTCAGGAAGCAACAGTTAGAACTGGACATGGAACAACAGACTAGTTCCAAATAGAAAAAGGAGTTCGTCAAGGCTGTATATTGTCACCTTGCTTATTTAACTTATATGCAGTGTACATCATGAGAAATGCTGGGCAGGAAGAAGCACAAGCTGTAATCAAGGTTGCCAGCAGAAATATCAATCACCTCAGATATGCAGATGACACCACCCTTATGGCAGAAAGTGAAGAAGAACTAAAGAGCCTCCTGATGAAAGTGAAAGAGGAGAGTGAAAAAGTTGGCTTAAAGCTCAACATTCAGAAAATGAAGAACATGGCATCCAGTCCCATCATTTCATGGGAGATAGATGGGGAAACAGTGGTAGACTTTATTTTTCTGGGCTCCAAAATCACTGCAGATGGTGACTACAGCCATGAAATTAAAAGATGGTTACTCCTTGGAAGGAAAGTTATGACTAACCTAGACAGCATGTTGAAAAGCAGAAAAATTACTTTGTCAACAAAGGTCCGTCTAGTCAAGGCTATGGTTTTTCCAGCGGTCATATATGGATGTGAGAGCTGTACAATAAAGAAAGCTAAGCACCGAAGAATTGATGCTTTGAACTGTGGTGTTGGAGAAGACTCTTGAGAGTCCCTTGGACTGCAAGGAGATCCAACCAGTCCATCCTAAAGGAGATCAGTCCTGGGTTTTCATTGGAAGATCTGATGTTGAAGCTGAAAGTCCAATACTTTGGCCACCTGATGTGAAGAGCTGACTCATTTGAAAAGACCTTGATGCTGGGAAAGATTGAGGGCAGGAGGAGAAGGGGACAACAGAGGATGAGATGGCTGGATGCCATCACCGACTCAATGGACATGTGTTTGTGTAGGCTCTGGGAGTTGGTGTTGGACAGAGAGGCCTGGCGTGCTGCAGCTCATGAGGTCGCAAAGAGTCAGACATAACTGAGCAACTGAACTGACTGACTGACTGACATAGTAATAGAAGTATAAACCAGAAATAATTGAGTCTAATTTTGTGTTGGCTCAGACAGTAAGAATCTACCTGCCATGCAGGAGATACCAGGCTTGATCCATGAGTTGGAAAGATCCCCTGGTGAAGGCAATGTACCCTAGTACCCTTGCCTGGAGAATTCCGTGGATAGAGGAGCCTGGCAGGCTATAGGTCATAGGGTCACAAAGAGTTGGACATGACTCAGTGACTAACACTTTCACTTTCTTTTAAAGAACAGATTAATTTTGAAAGGTATTTGGAATTTTACTTTGCCATTCTGAAAAAAGAGAGGGCAAACATAAAATAACTTAATAAAATTGGAAGGAGAACTCTGGTTCTCTTTCTTTTAGTATGCACATCATGGAGGGCTTATATTGTCTTCACAGTTCAGGAGACAGGAAAGCTTGCTCTGAGAGTAAAGATAGCACCATCAGAAAGCTGAAGCTGAAGCATGCAGACCTGCATCTGTGAAGCAGCTTGATATCTGATCCCTGCTAGGAGTATCAGAGGAGAACATGCCAGGTGCCTAGCTGTTCATATTTCAGACTTGCTGGTTCCAAGAGAAGTTTAGTGGTTCTGTTGGGGGAGTTTGTAATTTCCTTGGTTCTGTCTTGTCACAACAAAAAGTTGAAGCGACGGATGGACAGTGTTACAGCTCCGTGTTATATTTAGAAAGCTAAGGAAAATACATCCTGGAGGCATGATGGCAGGCTGACCCAAAAAATAGGAAAAGAAGAGAAGCTCCCACCTCAATTTTGGCTCCTCTTTTTATGTTTTTTTATCTTTCTTTCTCTCTCTCTCCTCCCCCTGGGCCTGCCCTGTATAAATTGCGCTAGCCAGAAGGGCTGCTTGTTTTACCTGAGGTCCTCACTTGGTCCTTGAACCTGCCTTTTTTCTATTTTCACAGGCTTTTCCCTTCTTTGTCTTTTAGTCACCGCCATTTTGGACCCCTTTTTCCTGTTCTAACTATCTAACAATTCAACTAAGAAGTAATTTCAATTTATCTTAAAAATGAAATTTATATTAATTTTATATTAAACATATGCTGTGATTTTCCAGCTCATCCCAGCATTACTACAGTAATGCTTTTCCTTTTAGTTTTTATAAAACTAAAAAGAAAATCCTTCTTTTCTTGGTAGAAAAATGGTATCTCAATCATACAGAGATACTGAGCTTAACAAAGTTCAACCTAAGAGAGCAAACTCATTTTCTTATATTACACCAATAGGTTCTTATATCAGAGAGAAAAACTGTTATAGTATTTGGTTAAATTTCAAGTAATTTGTAACCAGAAAACATAACCATGTGATAAAGGGTAGATACATATAAATAAATCTATACAGTAAATCCAAATATTTAAAATGTATCATTTCTGAATCAGGAATGTCTGGGAAATAAGCAAAGCCACTTAAATGAAGCAAAAAATTACAAGAGCCTTTATTATGTAATGGAAATGCCCATCTTCCACAGTCTTCCCTTGAAAATCTCTTACATTCCTCATGACTCTTACTGGGATGTCCCTGATGGCTCAGCTGTAAAGAATACACCTGCAGTGCAGGAGACACAGGAGGTGTGGGTTGATTCCTGGGTAGGGAAGATCCCCTGGAGGAGGAAATGACAACTCATTCCCGTATTACTGCCTGGGAAATTCCGTGGACAAAGGAGCCTGGCGAACTACAGTCCAAAGTGTCACAAAGAATCGGACATGGATGAGTGAGCGCGCGCACACACACACAAACCCAGAGTCCTAACTCATGTTGAGATGCACGGATAAGAGCTCTGGAATCCTGCTTACCCACGTTTACATCCTAATCTCAAATTTGCTAGTTTGTATCTTGATCCCATGTCTATAATTTTTCCCTCATTTTCCAGCTTTAGTTTATCTTTTAAAATCCAAGTGGTTGAGGCAGGATCCAGGCTTCTAAGGAGAAATACCTTAGCACAGAATAGAAAGGAGGATTGCTTCCAAATCATGAAGTAGCAAATCTAACATTCCTTTGTAGTTATACTTATCTTTGCTTTCCATGACCTAATATATTACTTTTTTCTTCTTTTTTTCCTTTACTCAATTCTTCTTCTATATTTGAATTTTTGCTGACTCTACTGGAGGCCCATTATTTGACTTTTTATCATGTGTGGTTTTTTTAGTGTTTTAAACTGTGAGCTCACTTAATCTATCACTGTGTCAGATAAGATTGGTTTGACGTTCATTTCTTTATTCAAGTTGTCAATAATGATTTGGAAAATAATCTGCTTCAAATTGATGATTCTTAGGATACATTTTGCCAGATGTGATAAGTATCATGTATTGGAAGTATACTTTGTACCAGATAACTTGAAGAAGTGAACTCATTTAATTCTCCCAAGGGCTCTACAAAGTTGATAATAGTAGCCCCATTATTCAGATGGGTAAAATGAGGCCCAGGGATATACTTAAATATATGAGCCAGACTTGGAGATGATGTATTTTTCACCACAGCCTGCATTTCTAGTCAACTTGGGACAATGTTTCTCTTCTTCCCTTCTTTTTTTTCTATTATTCCCTTCTCTCTTCTTTCATCACCTAGTGGTCCCCTTTTCTCTTTTCTTATACTTTGTTGGAGACTGGGAAGACAATCAGGAATTGGGCAGAGATCTTGTTTTCAAGCAGTTCATAAGCTCACCCTTCATTTAATCACAGTGCCCTGTGGGCACTGAATATTCACCAAATATTTCAAATAAGCAACAAATTAAATATATGAACCTCTTGCTAACCTAAAGAGAGGATCAATTTTCTCAATCCATTATTCTTGTTATAATATAATAAAAATATCCTCCAGTTTGCTTAGTAGTACACCCTTAGAATTCTAACAAGCCACCTCTTATTTAGAGTTACTTTTTTCTATAATCTGATGCCTTCATTTGGTATTACAAAGATTATGGGGACATATTTTACCCTTTAGATAATGGGTGGTACATTGTAGGATTTTTAGAACTTGGTAAGGAGAAAGCTCAACATTCAGAAAACGAAGATCATGGCATCCGGTCCCACCACTTCATGGGAAATAGATGGGGAAACAGTGGAAACAGTGTCAGACTTTATTTTTGGGGGCTCCAAAATCAGTGAAGATGGTGACTGCAGCCACGAAATTAAAAGACGCTTACTCCTTGGAAGGAAAGTTATGACCAACCTAGATAACATATTGGAAAAGCAGAGACATTACTTTGCCAACAAAGGTCCATCTAGTCAAGGCTATGGTTTTTCCTGTGGTCATGTACGGATGTGAGAGTTGGACTGTGAAGAAAGCTGAGCACTGAAGAATTGATGCTTTTGAACTGTGGTGTTGGAGAAGACTCTTGAGAGTCCCTTGGACTACAGGGAGATCCAACCAGTCCATTCTGAAGGAGATCAGCCCTGGGATTTCTTTGGAAGGAATGATGCTAAAGCTGAAACTCCAGTACTTTGGCCACCTCATGCAAAGAGTTGACTCATTAGAAAAGACTCTGATTTTGGGAGGGATTGAGGGCAGGAGGAGAAGGTGACGACAGAGGATGAGATGGCTGGATGGCGTCACTGACTCAATAGACGTGAGTTTGAGTGAACTCTGGGAGTTGGTGATGGACAGGGAGGCCTGGAATGCTGCGATTCATGGGGTTGCAAAGAGTCGGACACGACTGAGCGACTGAACTGAACTGAACTGAACTGAAGGAGAATAGACATTAGTACAATTGATGCCTGGTGAACAATATAAAAACTGCTTTTTGGAAGTAACTGTCAGTAGTAAAATATACTTTAAAACATGTAAAGTTCACATATGAAAACAAGTCAACCAAATAAACTAAGTATGTCCTTTCACAATAAATCATTGAGAGTTAACTTCTTAACTGAAAAAAACTGGGGGGTAATGCCATGAATGAAAGAGAAAAGGAGTGTAGTAAATAGAGTTGATCGGGCAGTTAATTGAGTTATTTGCACAAGGGAATTTTTTTGAAGTGCTAAATATTAGCATTATAATGAACTTTCAATTTTGAAGTTTCATGATTTCTTAGAAATGGAAATGAAAGGAATATAATTATGCACAAGAATCTTAATTATATATTAAATCAAGAGAAATAAATTGCTCTGTTGAGGGGAAAAAAAAACCCAAACAGAATAAATAAGTAATACATCACTTTAAAGAGGACCTAAGATTTAGCTGTTTTTTGTCCTCAGTTGGATAAATTTTACTTAGTCTTTTCTAAACCATTAACACATTTTCTATGGTAACTGTTTTTAAGTCATTGTTTATTTTAAACAATTCAGGTGTCTAAATTAACATCACTCTTGCCTTTTTAGAGCCTTGTAAAAATAAACTCATCTAACATTATTCATTTATAAGGTATGAAATGTGTGTTTGTACTCTATTTTTTCATATTCTGCTTTCATTAAAGCTTTATATATCCCATTTTGATTTTATTATTTTTTATTTTATTTTTTAATAAATTTATTCATTTTAATTGAAGGCTAGTTACTTTACAATATTGTAGTGGTTTTGCCATACATTGACATGAATCAGCTCCGGGTGTACATGTGCTCCCATCCTGAACCCCGCTCCCACCTCCCTCCCCATCCCATCCCTCTGGGTCATCCCAGTACACCAGCCCCGAACACCCTGTCCCATTCATCAAACCTGGAGTGGTGATCCATTTCACATATGATAATATACATGTTTCAATGTCATTCTCCCAAATCATCCCACCTTGCCCTCTACCACAGAGTCCAAAAGACTGTTCTATACATCTGTGTCTCTTTTGCTGTCTCGCATATAGGGTTATCGTTACTATCTTTCTAAATTCCATATATATGTGTTAGTATACTGTATTGATGTTTTTCTTTCTGGCTTACTTCACTCTGTATAATAAGCTCCTGTTTCATCCACCTCATTAGAACTGATTCAAATGTATTCTTTTTAATGGTTGAGTAATATTCCATTGTGTATATATCCCACTTTTAAACCTACATTCTCCTCTGTATTTTTTAGGTGAGTAACGATGTCACTCAAGGGCATAGATTCATAGCAATTTTGGCAAACTGTGCCTTATAATTTCTATGATTCCTGATCAGTTGTTTTGTTAGAGCTACAGGTAGAAAGAGATATGAAGACACTTGACTATATTAAAATAAAGTCAAATGTTCAATTGCTGATTTGTTCTCACAGATGTAACATTAAAACAGGGCTGGGAGAAGGAATTTTTCAAATAGTATATACCTTTAATGATTGCAATCTATTAGCTGCAAGTTTTCTGTCAAGAATTGTGCCAACAGTTTATATGTACATTTTTATTTAATCCTCCCAGCACAACTATGAGATTATTATTTTTATTATTTATTGCATGTATTTGATGAATAAATAAAAGGAGTGCTTGGAATGGAATGAGTGTCTATTAGTGGTGACATAATTAGCATATTGTTTAATAACTATGGTGCAGTATTTTAGGAAACCAGATACTGAGTCCTCATTTATTAAAAGACTAAGATCAGACTTGAAGCCAAGCTGGTCTCAGTCTAAATTTAGAGCTATTATTGCTAAAGTATAGAGTGTTGTTTCAATATCCTGAGACTTAGACACATAAAAAAAATTGAATAGCCTGTAGGACACAGTGTATACTGAATATTCCATTATGTGAATCTTATTTTAAAAAATGGTGGGACACAATCAACATGCAGAGTTTCCTTTCTTTTTTCTTATAATTACAAACATGTAAAGCATTTATGATTTTGCACAGAAATCTCTATTAAGATACCATGTTAAAGCTTTAAGAATGTGAGAAATATGCTCTCACATTGTCATCATGTAGTTGACTGCAGTCTTACCCCTACAGATAAATTCATTTAGATTGATCTCCATTTTCCTACTTTTGTATAGATAAAAGCTCTTCTCTGAAAAATTGCAAAGGGCAAAATAATTGGAAATGCTCAAATGTATTCTAATTTACCTTTTGTTTTCTTTGACTTATGAACTATATATGCATGATTTTACTTAAACCTGGAATTATGGTGTACTTGAAGTTCTGAAATATGGGGGTTTATTGTTTTTTCTTAATTGTTACATTAAGGAGTTCAAAAGTATATGGATAAAGATACTAAATAGTCATTCAAAGTCATGTGGAAGTGAGTATTCTACCTCCCAAAATAGAACAGATAAATACTTTAAGAAGAAAATTATTGGTATTTTTAGAAAATAAGTAGTTTAGAAAATCTGAAGAGGCATTTAAAAAATATTGGAGTATAGTTGTTTTACAATATTGTGTTAGTTTCAGGAGTACACCACAGTGAATCATTTATACACATACATACGACTATACTAAGTCACTTCAGTCGTGTCCGACTCTGTGTGACCCCATAGACGGCAGCCCACCAGGCTCCCACGTCCCTGGGATTCTCCAGGCAAGAACACTGGAGTGGGTTGCCATTTCCTTCTCCAATGCATGAAAGTGAAAGTGAAGTCGCTCAGTCATGTCTGACTCTTAGCAACCCCATGGACTGCAGCCTACCAAGCTCCTCCGCCCATGGGATTTTCCAGGCAAGAGTACTGGAGTGGGGTGCCATTGCCTTCTCCGATACACATACATACACCCACTCTTTTTTAGATCTCATATAGGTCATTATACAGTATTGATCAGAGTTCCCTGTGCCATACAGTTCAGTTCAGTTCAGTCGCTCAGTCGTGTCCGACTCTTTGCGACCCCATGAATCACAGCACGCCAGGCCTCCCTGTCCATCACCAACTCCTGGAGTGCCATACAGTGCTTCCTTATTAATTATCTATTTTATATATAGTAGTGTGCATATGTCAATCCCTATGTTTCAATTTATCCCTGCTCCCTTTACCCTCTGGTAACCATAAGTTTGCTTTCTAATTCTGTAATTCTATTTCTTTTTTTTTTTAATTCCACATATAAGTGATATCATATGATATTTGTCCTTTTCTGACTTATTCACTTCACTCAGTATGAAAATCTCTATGTTCATTCAGGTTGAGACAAGGGAAAACAATGTTTAAATCTCTCCATTTATTTCAAAATTTGTAGATCAGACAATTAGAATCAAGACAGCTCTATAACCTTGGCTTACAATACTGGAGAGATTCATTTTCTTTTTTATTGCCTCTTCTATCAAATAAATAGACTGAGAGCTTATCTATGATTAATGCTCTTTATTTAATGCTGTAGTGAAGTCCCTTAATTTGAGCACAGAACATAGTTCTCATAATTTAGGTCACAAAACCCCCAAGTTAATAAAATTACAATTAAAATTCTGGAGTCTCCAAGTAGAAAAGATATAATCCTTTTGCAAAATTAAAAAAAAAAAAGCCCTATAATGAGAAGATGGTTAAATATGAAGTGATCAATTATTTATTCAATACTTGGCATTGTGACAAATCTACAGAATTTTATAAGCTTTTCTATTGACTTTCAAATAAATTATATTTTATTCTATATTTTGTTTTTGAAAAGTGCTTGTTAGTGTTTGACAAATGAGTACAACTGTGTAACCACACCTCTCTGGAGAAGGAAATGGCAACCCGTTCCAGTATTCTTCCCTGGGAAATTCCATGGACAGAGGAACCCGGTGGGCTACATTCCATGGAGTCACAGAGAGCTGGACATGACTGAGCACACACTCACAACTGCACCTATAACAAGATACAGATCAGTTCTAAGATTTTCCTTATATCTTATGAATGTGTTCTCTTACACAGTAGGCAAATTTTTCTTAACTCCAAAAGAGTGAAGAGAATGTATACTGTCAATAGGTCTTTCATGGTGGTCCGATGATTAAGAATCTGCCTGCAAATGCAGGAAACATGGGTTAAATCCCTGATACAGGAGGACTGTATATGCTGATGGACAGCAAAGTCCGTGTGCCACAACTACTGGCCCACACTCTAGAGCAAATGCTCTATAACAAGGTAAGTCACCACAAGGAGAAGCCTGTGTGCTACAACTAAAATAATCCCTGCTCGCTGCAACTAGAGAAAGCTTGTGTGCAGTAATAAAGACTCAGTGCAGACAAAAATTAATAAAATAAATAAACACTTTAAAAAAAGAAATATATTGACATGGCATTGGAAGGAGAGAGCATCTTTGTAGGCTCACCATACGCGGACAATCTTCACATGAGACCTAGTTCGTGGCTCAGCTGGTAAAGAATCCACCTGCAATGTGGGAGACCTGGGTTGGGAAGATCCCCTGGAGAAGGGAATGGCTACCCACTCCAGTAGTCTGGCCAGAAGAATTCCAAGGACTGCATAGTCCATGGGGTTGCAAAGAGTCGGACAGGACTGAATGACTTTCACTTCATTTCAATAAGAATAGGACCAATAGAATCTTCTGGAGTTAAATCTTGGCCATCCTCCTTGATTATTTGCCTTCCTATGTGCCTTATGTGCCTTCCTATTTCATCCTATAATAAGATCAAACTTTGAGTTGGCCTTATTGAGAGTTGCTGACTAGGACTTCCCTGATGGTCCAGCAGTTAAAAATCTGTGCTTCCATGGATTTGATCCCTGGTCTGGGAACCAAGATACCACATGCCTTGTGGTGTAGCTGAAAATAATTAAAATAAAATAACCTTTAAAAAAGTTGCTAACTATGCTTACACTGTATATATATCAGCACAGACCTATTACCAACATGTCTTATAGTTTAAAAAAAAATCAAATAAAATTACAATTTCAATAATCAAGAGCAGTTTTATTCAGTCCCCTTATTTCACACCACTCACAGGCCTTGTTCTTCTTACACTGTTTTAGAGAGTACATATTTTATTAATTAAAATTTTTCCAGCTTTGTTGAAATACAATGAACAAATAAATACCTTGAGATATACATATACATATATATATAGTGAAATGATTGTTGTTATTGTTCAGTAGCTAAGTTGTGTTCAATTCTTTGGGACCCCATGGACTGCAGCATACCAGTCTTCCCTGTGCTCCACTATCTCTCAGAATTTGCTCAAATTCATGTGCATTGAGTTATTGATGCTACCTAACCATCTCATCCTCTGCTACCACCTTTTCAATGTTTCCCAGAATCAGGGTCTTTTTCAGTGGGTCAGCTGTTTGCACCAGGAGGCCAAAGTATCAAAGCTTAGTTCAGCATCATTCCTTCCAGTGAATATTCAGAGCTGATTTCCTTTAAGATTGACTGGTTTGATCTTCTTGCAGTTCAAGGGATTCTCAATAGTCTTCAGTGGCACCACAATTTAAAAAAAGCATCATTTATTTGGTGCTTAGGCTTCTTTATGGTCCAACTGTCACATCTGTACATGACTACTGGAAAAACCTTAGCTTTGACAATATGGACCTTTGTTGGCAAAATGATGTCTCTGCTTTTAATATGCTGTCTACCACTATAGAATTATCACCTCCCACTTTATTGACTGCACCAAAGCCTTTGATTGTGCAGATCACAACAAACTATGGAAAATTCTTAAAGATATGGGAATACCAGACCACCTTACCTGCCTCCTGAGAAATCTGTATGCAGATCAAGAAGCAACAGAATCAGACATGGAACAACAGACTGGTACCAAATCAGGAAAGGAGTACATCAAGGCTTACATCAAGGAGTACATCAAGGTATATTGTCACCCTGCTTATTTAACTTATATACAGAGTACATCATGCAAAATTCCAGGCTGGATGAAACACAAGATTTCCATCAAGATTGCTGGGAGAAATATCAATAACCTCAGATATACAGATGACACCACCCTTATGGCAGAAACTGAAGAAGAACTAAAGAGCCTCTTGATGAAAGTGAAAGAAAAGAGTGAAAAAGTTGGCTTAAAACTCAGCATTCAGAAAACTAAGATCATGGCATCTGGCCCCATCACTTCAGGGCAAATAGACAGGGAAACAATGGAAACAGTGAGAGACTTTATTTTGGGGGGCTCCAAAATCATTGCAGATGGTGACGGCAGCCATGAAATTAAAAGATACCTTCTCCTTGGAAGAAAAGCTATGACCAACCTAGATAGCATATTAAAAAGCAGAGACATTACCTTGCCAACAAAGGCCCATATTATCAAAGCTATGGTTTTTCCTGTAGTCACATATGGATGTGAGAGTTCGACTATAAAGAAAGTTGAGCATCGAAGAGTTGTTGCTTTTGAACTGTGGTGTTAGAGAGAACTCTTGAGAGTCCCTTGGACTGCAAGGAGATCCAACCAGTCCATCCTAAAGGAAATCAGTTCCTGAATATTCATTGGAAGGACTGATGCTATACCTGAAACTCCAATACTTATTGGAAAAGACCCTCCTGGGAAAGTTGAAGGCAGGAAGAGAAGGAGACAACAGAGGAAGAGATGGTTGGATGGCATCACCAACTCGATGGACATGAGTTTGAGCAGGATCTGGACGCTGGTAATGGACAGGGACCCCTGGTGTGTTGCAGTCCATAGGGGTTGCAAAGAGTCAGACACGACTAAGGGACTGAACTGAACTGATCGCCTCCCACAGTCCCCATGTTGTGTCTGTGTGTGTGTGGTGAGAACATTAACTTAACAAATTCCAAGTAAATAATTGTAATTGTGAACTGTAGTCACCATGATCTCTATAAGTTATTCATTCTATATTGGAAAGTTTGTAACCTTTGACCTTCATCTCCCGATTTTTCCCATCCCTTAGCCTGTGGCAACCACCAATCTACTCTTTGTTTCTGTGTGTTTGACTTTTTCAGACTCCACATATGTGGATTCATATAATATTTGTCTTTGTTTGACTTACTTCACTTAGCATAATACCCACAATTTTCATCCATGTTGTCACAAATGACAGAACTTTCTTGTTTTTAATGTTGAATAAAATTCCAAGTCCACAAAGGGGAGCATAAAAGTAATTATATGAGACTGTCCCATTTTTGTATTGAATTGGCAACTTTACCAGAAGCAGTGGTATTTCCTTGAAATTAACAATAACATTTATTGATATTCTAATGGATATCTGGGGGTTATTTAAATACAGCTTGAGAACAACAAAGGAACTGCCTTTTTAATTTTAAAAGAGTTTATAAAGCTACAATCCCTTATTAAAGGGAAACAAATGACATGCTGGTGAGAACAAGTTTTCCCTCTACCCTACTAGGTTCTTTTGGCTGGTCTAAGAATTAAATTGATATGAGACAAATAAATGGAAGAAAACAGTTTATGTACATATCAGGCATCTATAAGAATATGAGGCCTCCAGAAAACCAGTTAATTGAGGCTTATATGTTATCCTGAGCAAAGGATTAAGGGGTAAGAATTTGGTATTTCAAAGGGAAAATAACAAACTATGGAAAATAAATCATAGGGAGGAGGGGAAAACAAATGTTCAGTAACCAAAAGATGCTGTGCATGCAGAGAAAATTTTTCTTGGTATAAAATTAAGCTATCTTTGGTAAAAGCCCTCCTCCTGATGCAAGCTCCCTATCCAAATTCTTTTTTTTTAAATTTTATTTTATTTTTAAACTTTACATAATTGTATTAGTTTTGCCAAATATCAAAATGAGTCCACCACAGGTATACATGTGTTCCCCATCCTGAACCCTCCTCCCTCCTCCCTCCCCATACCATCCCTCTGGGTCCTCCCAGTGCACTAGCCCCAAGCATCCAGTATCCAAATTCTTTTAGACAGTTAAAAGGGAGGTAAAAAGAAAAACTTCCTGGCTCTTCTGTTTTTCAAATTTAACCAGTCCAAAACAATCCCCATCCCAAAGAGATGCATTGTTGGGTGGCAAGTTTTGCTCTCCTACACTTGGAAGGAAGGGAATTTGCTTTCTGTTTTAACTCACTCCAGTATTCTTGCCTGGAGAATTCTATGAACAAAAGAACCCAGCAGGTTACAGTTCATGGGATCACAAAAAATCAGACATAACTGAGGGACCATCACTCACTCACTTCAATTACTTTGGATCAGACACTTTAAGTTATGAGGAATGTGAAAAGTGAAAGTGTTAATCGCTCTGTCCTGTTTAACTCTTTGAGACCCCATGGACTGTGACCCACCAGGCTCCTCTCTCCATGGGGTTATCCGGGCAAGAACACTGGAGCAGGTCGTCACTCCCTTCTCCAGGGGACCTTCCTGACCCAGGGATTGAACCCCAGTCTCCTGCATTGCAGGTGGATTCTTTACTGTCTGAGGCACCAGGGAAGCCCTATGAGGAATATATTCCAGGCCTTTTCTGCATGCTCACTCCGTGTTCAGATGTACCCTATTGCTTAGGGTTCTGGCTCACTTAAAAACAAATACTTGTAGACAAGAGGGACAGATTTTAAATGATAATAATAATAACAGTTTGTTATTTATTTTTGAGCTTTTATGTACCAAGCACTTTGACATAGGCATTTTAACATGAAATTCAAGCTTCAGACTATCTCAAGACAGAATTTGAGAAAACTAAGGATTAGAGAACTAAGTGAGTTTCTCCAAGCCCAAAGCCAAATGAAAGACACAGAGCCTGGCCTCACACCCAAGTTTGTCTTGCCTCCAATTCCTCATAATAATTACATTTCTAGCCTCCCCAGGCTTCTGCTGGAACACCATCATTTGTTTCTTCCACTTGGTAGGGAATGCATTCTGATCAGTTCTTCAGTTTTTGTGACTCACTTGGACATTGATGGTTGACCTAATCATTTGTCCATCTGTTTTAACCTGCTCTTTTACTTTGAGCACCTAAATTTGATGCCCTAGGACTCACAATGCCACAGCCAATGGACAACCCAGATGAGTCTTCTGTGAAATTGTCCTGTAGATTTTTGGTGATTGCCAATCACCATTCATCTAAAAGTTACTCCTGATGTTCTGCTCCTGCCTTCAAGCTCCCACTATCCTTAACAGTCCCCTGGAGACATTTGCTGCCTCCAGGGAACAGCCAGAAGATAGCCTCAGTGTATGATCTTCATTTATAAAATGACATGACTACTATCTATGCCCCTCCTTGGTGAAGCTGCTGTGAGAATGAGTAAAATGATGTATGTGAAAGCTCTTTAACATTTTTAGCACCTTTAATTTCCTCCTGTCTCAATAGGAGAGGACTGAACTAGATAATTCCCAAGGTTCCCATGGCTCAGTGATTATATTATGTGTAATTTATGAGCTTGCGATTCAAATTCCTGATTTGAACTTCAAATAGCTCAGTTTATGCTGAGGCAGATTCTAGTAAGCATTATGTGAACTGATGAGTGCTTAGAATAGTCTTAAAGGAATTCAGAATACTAACTTGTCAAGTTCATAAGTTATATTATTTTTAAGGTCCTCTGATTTTCTTTAAACTAGTCTAAATAAGTAATTTTAGCTCACTTTTCAAAACATTAGGCCACTGAAATGTATTAGATCATTGAGAAGTTTCCTTATTTGCTTTGTCAGAGCTATACATATTGCTTTCAAAGAATTTTCAACTTATTTGTTAGGAATATTGTAAAAAGAGCTTTCAGTTTATCTGACCTGAATGCTTTTAATTCAAATAAATTTAAGACACTAACTGTTCAACAATAAAATTCACAACTGAATTAGACAAGTAAAACTGAATACCTTCTAACATTTTGGTATTTTGGTCAAGCTTTCAATCTGTAGAATATTATAGTTTGTGTGCAAACAAAATTGTTTTCTTTTTTGATTTAAAAATGTAAAATCTTCCCTTTTGATTCATCATGCTTAACATTCTTTTCCCCATTATGAAACATGAAAAATGTATGGAATTTTTTTTACAATAAAATCATCTTACCAGTTCTTTCAAATAAATAGGTAAAGGTATGAAAAGCTAGAGGAATGTACGATTCTTGGAAAGTCAAAGGTCTTTGTACAATCTGTCTCATCATTTTTAACTATGATGGAAGTGATGATCTTCCTTTAAAAACATATGCATATTTTGTCACCAAATATTAGTGTTTAATTGCTTATTTGCAAATGAGATAGTTCATTTTTATTGAATGTTTGAATGGAACTTTGGTTTCTAATGACTCTGTTGTCACCTTTACCTTATGAGAGATAAATTTTACTAGGAACCAATAGTTTGATATTTACAACAGTTCTCATTAATGTCAATTTCATAATAAAGTGCCATTTAAAAGATATTCAATTACACAATGAAATCTTATATGTGTTGCTTTAGTTCAGAATATATGTTTCATTGATGAAACAAGTAGAGAGGAAATAGGACATAGATCACAACATAGATGGCTTCTAAAATCTGTCATGTGATACATATTTTTCCAAGAATGTTAGGATTTCCTTTACCCTGTTTCAACATGGATTGAGATATAGAGGTCAGTTGTGACAACTGCTCTAAGAACATATCTGAAATACATGAAATAATGACAATTATTGTTTACTGACATGTAGCTAGTAGTGTTAGTTGCTCAATTGTGCCCAACTCTTTGAGCCCCCATGGACTGTAGTCCATCAGACTTCCCTGTCTGTGGGATTCTCCTCCAGGCAAGAATACTGGAGTGGATTCAACTGACGTGTATACGTACCATAAAATTTCATTATATTTAATTGTTGGACCAATTCTGCAGAGGTGTTTGGTTTGTGTCTATTTTCAGATGGAGAAACTGAGGTGGATAAAAATGAAATACCTAATGATGATTTTACACCTAGTGAGAAGCAGAGGCACACCTCAAGTCCATGTCAGTCCAAGTCCAAAACTCATACATTTTCCACACCTGGTCACTGTTGCCTTTCTGGGGCTTTCTCTAAACATATAAAGCCCAGATATATAAGCAACATCTGCTGTGTCTGTGCAGTCCTTCTGACAGATAAAAACAAATTATTATGAGTAATGACAAGAGCTCATGATGCTTAACAGCATCAAAACAAACAACCCAATCAACAAATGGGCAGAAAACCTAAATAGACATTTCTCCAAAGAAGACACATGGATGGAGAAAAACCACATGAAAAGATGTTCAACATCGCCAATTATTTGAGAAATGCAAATGAAAACTATAAAGAGATATCACCTCACACCATCCTGATGGTAGCCATCAAAAAAGAATCACCAAACAATAAATTCTGGAGTGTGTGGAGAGAAAGGAAATCTCCTATACTTTTGGTGGGAATGTAAATTGGTACAGCCACCATGGAGGACAGCACGGAGGTTTCTTTAAAAACTAAAAATAAGAGTTACCATATGACCCTGCTATCCCACTTCTGGATATATATCCAGATAAAAGTATGGTCTGTGAGGATACATGAACACCAATGTTCATTACAACACTGCTTACAATAGCCAACATACGGGAAGAAATCTAAATATCCATTGATAGGAAAATGAATAAAGAAGATGTGGTACATACATACAATGGAATATTACTCAGCCATTTAAAAGAATGGCATAATGCCATTGCAGCAACATGGACAGACCTAGACATTGTCACACCAAGTAAACTAAGTCAGACAGAGAAGGAGAAATATTATACGACATCCCATTTATTTGTAATCTAAAAAGAAATAATACAAATGAATTTGCAAAACAGAAAGAGACTCACAGACTTAGAGAATGAACTTATGGTTGGCAGGTGGAAGGATAGAGAGAAGGGATAATCAGGGAGTTTGGGATGGACATGTACACTTTGCTATATTTGAAATGGATAACCAACAGGGATCTACTATACAGCACACAGAACTCTTCTCAATGCTATGTGGCAGCCTGGATGGGAGAAGAGTTTGGGGGAGAATGGATATATGTATTTTGAGTCCCTGTTCACCTGAATCTCTAACAGCATTGATAATTGGCTATACCCCAATATAAAATAAAAGTCTAGAAAAACAAAATAAAATGATAACCAACAGAAAGAGAAAAAAACACAGGAGGAATAGTCTTAGGAGTCAGTTTAGTTCAGTCCAGTCAGTCAGTTGTGTCTGATTCTTTGTGACCCCCTGGACTGCAGCACAACAGGCTTCCCTGTCCATCACCAACTCCAGGAGTTTACTCAAAATCATGTCCACTGAATCGGTGATGCCATCCAATCATCTCATCTTCTGTCATCCCCCTTTTCCTCCCACCTTCAATCTTTCCTAGTATCAGGGTCCTTTCAAATGAGTCTGTTCTTCACATCAAGTAGAAGCTCAAAAATACTGGAGCTTCAGCTTCAACATCAGTGCTTTCAATGAATATTCAGGACTGATTTCCTTTAGGATAGACTGGTTGGATCTCCTTGCAGTCCAAGGGACTCTCAAGAGTCTTCTCCAACACCACAGTTCAAAAGCATCAATTCTTCGGTGCTCAGCTTTCTTCACAGTCCAACTCTCACATCCATACATGACCACTGGAAAAAGCCACAGCTTTGACTAGACGGACCTTTGTTGGCAAAGTAATGTCTCTGCTTTTCAATATACTATGTAGGTTGGTCATAGCTTTTCTTCCAAGGAGAAAGCATCTTTTAATTTTATGCCTGCAGTCACCATTTTCTGTGATTTTGGAGCCCTCCAAAATAAAGTCTCACTCTTTCTGTTGTTTCCCCATCTATTTGCCATGAAGTGATAGGACCCGATGCCATGATCTTTGTTTTCTGAATGTTAAGTTTTAAGCCAACTTTCTCACTCTCCTCTTTCACTTTCATCAAGATGCTCTTTAGTTCTTCTTCACTTTCTGCCATAAGGCTGGTGTCATCTGCATATATGATGTTATTGATATTTCTCCCGGCAATCTTGATTCCAGCTTGTGCTTCATCCAGCCCAGCATTTTGCATGATGTTCTCTGCATAAAAGTTAAAGAAGCAGGGTGACAATATACAGCCTCAATGTACTCCTTTCCCAATTTGGAACCAGTCTGTTGTTCCATGTCCAGTTCTAACTGTTGCTTCTTGATCTGCATACAGATTTCTTAGGAGGCAGGTAATGTGGTCTGGTATTCCTATCTCTTTAAGAATTTTCCACAGTTGTTGTGATCCACACAGTCAAGGCTTTTGTGTAATCAGTAAAACAGAAGGAGAGGTTTTTCTGAAACTTTCTTGTTGTTTCAATGATCCAAAGGATGTTGGCAATTTGAAAGAGCTCAACTGGAATTTCATCACCTCCACTAGCTTTGTTTGTAGAGATGCTTCCTAAGGCCCATTTGACTTAGCATTCCAGGATGTCTGGCTCTAGATGATTGATAATACCATCATGGTTATCTGGGTCATGAAGATCTTTTTTGTATAGTTCTTTGTGTATTCTTGCCACCTCTTCTTAATATCTTCTGCTTCTATTAGATCCATACCATTTCTGTCCTTTATTGTGTCCATATTTGCATTGTCTAACTCAATGAAGCTATGAGCTATGCCATGTAGGGCCACCCAAGACAGATGGATCATTTTGGAGAGGTGTGACACAACGTGGTCCACTGGAGAAGGGAATGGCAAGCCACTTCAGTATTCTTGCTTTGAGAACTCCATGAACAGTATGAAAAGACAAAAAATTAGGACACTTAAAGATGAACTCCCCAGGTCAGTAGGTGCCATATATGCTACTGGAGAAGAGTGGAAAAATAGCTCCAGAAAGAACAAAGAGATGAAGGCAAAGCAAAAACAACACCCAACTGTGGATTTGACTGGTAATGGAAGTAAAGTCCAATGGTATAAAGAGCAATATTGCATAGGAACCTGGAATGTTTGGTCCATGAATCAAGGTGAATCAGAAGTGGTCAAACAGGAGATGGCAAAAATGAACATCAACATTTTAGGAATCAGTGAACTAAAATGGACTGGAATGGGTGAATATAACTCAGATGACCATTATATCCACTACTATGGTCAAGAATCCCTTAGAGGAAATGAAGTAACCATAATAATCAAGAAACTAGTCCAGAATGCAGTACTTGGATGCAATCTCAAAAATGACACAATGATCTATGTTTGTTTCCAAGACAAACCATTCAGTATCACGGTAACCCAAATCTGTGCCCCGACAAGTAATGCTGAAGAAGCTGAAGTTGAATGGTTCTATGAAGACCTACAAGACATTCTAGAAATAACACCCCAAAAAGATGTCCTTTTCATTATAGGGGACTAAAATGCAAAAGTAGGAATTCAAGAGATACCTGGAGTAACAGGTCAATTTGGACTTGAAATAAAAAATGAAGCAGGTCAAAGGCTAACAGAGTTTTGCCAAGACAATGCACTGGCCATAGCATACACCCTCTTCCAACAACACAAGAGAAGACTTTACACATGGACATCATCAGATGGTCAATACAAAATCAGATTGATTATATTCTCTGCAGCCAAAGATGGAGAAGCTCTATACAGTCAGCAAAAACATGACCGGGAGCTGACTGTGGCTCAGATCATGAACTCCTTATTGCCAAATTCAGACTGAAATTGAAGAAGGTAAGGAAAACCACTAGACCATTCAGGTATGACCTAAATCAAATCCCTTATGATTATACAGTGGAAGTGACAAATAGATTCAAGGGACTAGATCTGATAGAGAGCCTGAAGAACTATGGACGGAGGTTTGTGACATTGTACAGGTCCAGTGATCAAGACCATCCCCAAGAAAAAGAAATGTAAAGAGGCAAAATGGTTGTTTGAGGAGGCCTTAAAAATAGCCAAGAAATGATGAGAAGTGAAAGGCAAAGGAGAAAAGGAAAGATATACCCATTTGATTGCAGAGTTCCAAAGAATAGCAAGGGGAGATAAGAAAGCCTTCCTCAGTGATCATTGCAAAGAAATAAAAGAAAATAATAGAATGGGAAAGACTGGAGATCTCTTAGGTGTCAGCTTGGTTCACATGCTGATTCTGCCTTTTTCTTTGCTTCACGATGATGCACACAACTTGGGAGTTCAAAACTCTAAATTTTGCCATACACATGTCTGACAAATAATATTAAAGGAGCCTATAAAGATAAAGATTATGGCCGGTGATCAAAGCTATACCATCTCCCTCTTCTGACCCTTCTTTAACCTCCTTATATGCTCCTCCTACTCAATGTATGGGTAGAGTAGTAGGTACAAGAAAGTGCCACAACTTCAGTTCTTTGTTGTGATGTTGAGGAAGTCATAAAATGCCAGTGTCAGTAAAACTAGGTTAATAAGAGCTGACAACTGCACGCCTTACTATAGAGACAAATGCAATAACATCCACAAGACAGGCTGCGCTCAGGGAAAGACAAGAGCCACATGCAATAAAAAGTAATGGCAGCAATAGCATATTCAACTTTTATTCCCAAGATATCACTAAAGAGATTCAGACAACTGTTGCCCATGACAGGTAGTCCTTTAATGAAAACAAACACCTGTCAGTATTCATTAAAGTCCAAGTCAACAAAGTATGAGTGCATTTTAATATACCTGTTGCATCCTGTATAGATTAACAAAGAGCTGTTGGGAAAACCATGCTGTGGAAATGTGCTGGCAGGAAATGAGAAAAGCATAACAAGCAAAAACAAACCTCTACGGCCCATTCTGTGCAGTTACCTTTTAGCTGACAGCACGTTTTACTCTGAATTTTACTGGCTTTACTTAAACATCTTAATTGGGAAACTGCCAGCATCTTTAGATGTCACTTTACCTGACAGCAGGTATTCTTAATACACCATGCCGTAGGTCTTGGTGTTACGTTCAGTCAGATTATACTCTTTTCTGAGGACTTGGTAATTAGAAATTGTGCAACATTTCATGCTTGATTTGAGATTTAGATTTTTCAACATTCCCTCAGAGTAGTACTGGCAAGAATAAAACGCTTTTAAATGAAATTGCTTAAAATAATGCATGCAAAAGCATACAACATACTGATTAGAGGCAGTGATTTTTGTTATTTCTTTACTTTGGGGCTTTCCTGGTACCTCAGATGGTAAAGTGCCTGCCTGCAATGTGGGAGACCGGGGTTTGATCCCTGAGTTGGGAAGATCCCCTGGAGAAGGAAATGACAATCCACTCCAGTAGTCTTGCCTGAAAAATCCCACGGATGAAGGAGCCTGGTAGGCTACAGTCCATGGGGTCACAAAGAGTTGGACACAACTGAGCAACTTCACTTCCTTTTCTTTCTTTACTTTTAGAATTGCCTTGGCATTCCTTGCTCAACATGGCTATCTGCATCTTAAATGACCATAAATATGTCAGGAAACCTTTCTCCCTGCATTACTTGGTGTTCTTGCCAGGTTTTCTGAATGCTAAGCTGTTCCAGAAGACATATTAGCTGCATTGTCTGTGTGATCCAGCCAAAGCAAGGGCAGTGTTCTCTCAGAGACTTCTGTCTGGGTGTCACTCTCTGGATTGAAAGAGACTATACTGCAAGTGACCTTCTAAATACGCTAGCTATGAAAGTATTAGCTGGTGTGAGGAGAGGTAGAAAAATGCTCTTTTTAAAAATTGGAACTGCATAATAATAGAGTTATAAAAGAGGAGCTAAAATTGAAAAGAGACCAGTCTTTCAGAAAATTTGTCCTTTCAGATCAGAGTCTTTTACAAACACACATCAGTGTCAGTAATCCACCAAGTCAAACAATGCCCTTTATTCATTGTGTTATGGCCTCGGTGAGACATAATAGGCCTTGATAAGACAAAATAGGCCTCGATAAGTCCATATATTTGGACTATAAAGAAAGCTGAGCGCTGAAGAATTGTTGCTTTTGAACTGTGGTGTTGGAGAAGACTCTTGAGAGTCCCTTGGACTGCAAGGAGATTGAACTAGTCCATCCTAAAGGGAATCAGTCTTGAATATTCATTGGAAGGACTAATACTGAAGCTGAAACCCCAATACTTTGGCCACCTGATGTGAAGAACTAACTCATTGGAAAACATGCTGATGCTGGGAAAGATTGAAGGCAGGAGGAGAAGGGGACAACAGAGGATGAGATGGTTGGATGGCATCACCGACTCGATGGACATGAGTTTGGATGAACTCCTGGAGTTGGTGATGGACAGGGAACCTTGCGTGATGGACAGGGAACCTGGCATGCTGCAGTCCATGGGTTCTCAAAGAGTCAGACACGACTAAGTGACTGAACAGATGGCTTCAATGGGTCTTTTTTCTTCTTGGACTGATACGACATTGATTTCAAATACTATTCTTTATGGTTAGTGTCAGATTTTCTTGTTTAGGAAAATTAATGACACGTAAAAATGAAAGGTAACGATAAAAATTAGAATCCTATTTCTGAGGTGTGGCCTTATGTTCAGAGTTTTAAGTGGATATCTCCTTCTCAGTGAATCTTAGGAGGACAGAAGTAATGCTTGTCCAGTCAGACTCTTGGTCTCTCTCACTCCTCCCATTCATCAGGGAACTGTGATGCTAGATTTTCAAAAGCACATCTGACTTCCAATATTTCCCAATAAGTGTATTTGAGGCTTTCCTTTATCCAGTCCCTAGAACACTTTACAGTTTCATTTCACTGCTCTGAAGTTTACCTAACAGTTCAGTCTAAATGATTAACTCTTTGCTGCATTTTCTAAAGTTTGCCCTTCTTCTCTGACATGCCTTGGTACAACTATGTCATCTTTTCCCCCATGTCAAGCTTTTTCACCAGTGTGATTCACCAAAAAGGTAAGTCATTCTTCTATCCTTGGAAGAAAAGCTGACACAAAGTAAACGGAAGAGGGGAAGTTTGTCTTTATTATTTCTCATGAAATGGAAGTTAGGATTCCAGAGACAGAGGTAGAAGGCTGGCAAGAGGATTGGTTACTCCCATATTATCATGATAGCTAGGCAAAGAGCAACATTTATTTACCAGTCTTCATCTCTTGATTCATGCATTCAGACATTTATTGCAAACTTAGAATATGCTGGGAGTTGTACATGTGTCAGGAAAGAAAAGTAGACCTGCTCTTATTGTCAGACTGTTCATAGTCTGTATGTGAAACATGCAAGTAAATAGACAATTGCAATATTATCACTGTGATACATAAATTTATGAGACAAAGTACTGAATATCTGACTCAGTTTATATATATTAATTAATATATAATTAATGCTAGCTGTTTTAACAAATGACTACAAACATTCTGTGGTATAATGTAATAAAGGTTTATTTTTAATGACAAAACTGTTCAGTTAGGGCTGGATTCTCCTAAGGCAATGACTCCAAGATGTAAGCATGCGACCTTGAATATTCACCATGGAAAAGGAAGAGAGTTTGATTGTGGACAAGATGTTTTACTGTTATGTCTGCCAATTCTAATGGTGTGATCCCAATTCTAGGAAGGCTAGCCACTATGGTCTTATTTTATTCCTGTGAATATAAAGTGAGCCAGCTTTTATCATTTGGGAAAATAATACATAGATCTTAATCTAAGTTTTAAAGAAAAAGTTTAGCACAAAGGTGCAAGAGGGATGGACATTCTAGTCAGAGGATGGAGCATGTAGAGAGTCACAGGGCATGCAAGATGGGTCATTGACATACTTTAAAAGTGTTCCTTATTCTGATTTAAACTGACCTCCAATAGTTTTTCTGTATTTTACAACTATCCACAACAAGAACAAAATGTTCCTTTTCATAGGAAGGTGTCATAACAGCTTACAAAGTATTTACTTTTCTCATATATTACCAATTATTATTTAGACGTGTCATTTGTATAATGTTAGACCAATTCAGTCCCAAACATTCTAAAGGAAACCTTAGCATGTAATTCCAAATGGTGTGATTAATAGCCTCTTTCAGCAAGAGGCCAGGTCTGAATTTCTCACTGTAACTTTCCAGATGACCTAACACTTACTGTCCAGACACTTTGGTGTGTACAAATTTCCTAACATAGGCAGTGCATTTAGCTATTGGTGTACAGCCTTATTTTCTTGGGCAAGAATTACCTGGAATAAAGATATTAACATAAAGTATTTTAGTTCTGAGATCTGATAGTTAAGCAATGTGAACGCAGTTAGTCTCAGGTATCAGGAAAAAAAAAAAAAAAAACTTCCATAGGAAAAAAGTGAAAGTGTTAATCACTGAGTTGTGTCCTACTGTGATCCCATGAACTGTAATCACCAGTCTCTTCTGTCCATGGGATTTCCCAGGCAACAATACTGGAGTGGGTTGCCATTTACTTCTCAAGGGGATCTTCCTGACCCAGGAATCGAATCCGGATCTCCTGTATTGTAGGCAGATTAATTACCATCTGAGCCAACAGGGATAGGAAAAGTGCTATGAAAATTAAAATTTCACAAATAAAAGTCACTTTACTATTCTCCCCTACATTATACTCAAAATCCTTCAAGCTAGGTCTCAGCAGTAGTGAATTGAGAACTTCCAGGTGTACAAGCTGGATTTAGAAAAGGCAGAGGAACTAGAAATCAAATTGCCAACATTCATTGGACCATAGATTAAGGAAGGGAATTCCAAAAACACATTTACTTCTGGTTCACTGACTACGCTAAAGTCTTTGACTGTGGGGATCACAAAAACAGCCTGTGGAAATTATTAAAGAAATGGGAATAACAGACCACCTTACCTGTCTCCTGGCAAACCTGTGCGCAGGACAAGGGGCAAAAGTTTGAACCAGATATGGAACAATGGACTGCTTCAATATTGGAAAAGGAGTACGTCAAGGCTGTATATTGTCACCCTGCTTATTTAACTTACATGCAGCGAGGCTGGGTGAATCATAGGCTAGAAAAGATTTCCAAG
Organism: Bos taurus; assembly: GCF_002263795.3. Classification (NCBI taxonomy): domain Eukaryota; kingdom Metazoa; phylum Chordata; class Mammalia; order Artiodactyla; family Bovidae; genus Bos; species Bos taurus. The sequence goes on from NC_037356.1 coordinate 21,529,445, forward strand.
AGAAATATCAACAACAGATATGCAGATGATAACACCCTAATGTCAGACAATGAAGAGGAACTAAAGAGCCTGTTGATGAAAGTAAAAGAGAAAGAAAAAACTGGCTTAAAATTTAACATTCAAAAAACAAAGATCACAGCATCTGGTTCCATCAGTTCAATTCAGTTCTGTCCTTCAGTCGTGTCCAACTCTTTGCAACCCCATGAATCGCAGCACACCAGGCCTCCCTGTCCATCACCAACTCTCGGAGTTCATTCAGACTCACGTCCATTGAGTCAGTGATGCCATCCAGCCATCTCATCTTCTGTCTTCCCCTTCTCCTCCTGCTCCCAATCCCTCCCAGCATCAGAGTCTTTTCCAAAGAGTCAACACTTTGCATGAGGTGACCTAAGTACTGGAGTTTCAGCTTTAGCATCATTCCTTCTGAAGAAACCCCAGGTCTGATCTCCTTCAGAATGGACTGGTTGGATCTCTTTGCAGTCCAAGGGACTCTCAAGAGTCTTCTCCAACACCGCAGTTCAAAAGCATCAATTCTTTGGCTCCCAGCTTTCTTCACAGTCAGCTTTCTCACATCCATACATGACCCCTGGAAAAACCATAGCCTTGACTAGATGGACCTTTGTTGGCAAAGAATTGTCCTATTTTCAATATATTATCTAGATTGGTCATAACTTTCCTTCCAAGGAGTAAGTGTCTTTTAATTTCATGGCTGCAGTCACCATCTGCAGTGATTTTGGAGCCCAGAAAAATAAAGTCTGACACTGTTTCCACTGTTTCCCCATCTATTTCCCATGAAGTGATGGGACCAGATGCCATGATCTTCATTTTCTGTATGTTGAGCTTTAAGCCAACTTTTTCACTCTCCACTTTGACTTTCATCAAGAGGCTTTTTAGTTCCTCTTCACTTTCTGCCATAAGGGTGGTGTTATCTGCACATCTGAGGTTATTGATATTTCTCCCAGCAATCTTGATTCCAGCTTGTGTTTCTTCCAGCCCAGCATTTCTCATGGTGTACTCTGCATATAAGTTAAATAAGCAGGGTGACAATATACAGCCTTGACGTACTCCTTTTCCTATTTGGAACCAGTCTGTTGGTCCATGTCCAGTTCTAACTGTTGCTTCCTGACCTGCATACAGGTTTCTTAAGAGGCAGGTCAAGTGGTCTGGTATTCCCATCTCTTTCAGAATTTTCCACAGTTTATTGTGATCCACACAGTCAAAGGCTTTGGCATAATCAATAAAGCAGAAATAGATGTTTTTCTGGAATGCTCTTGCTTTTTCGATGATCCAGCAGATGTTGGCAATTTGATCTCTGGTTCCTCTGCCTTTTCTAAAACCAGCTTGAACATCAGGAAGTTCACGGTTCACATATTGCTGAAGCCTGGCTTGGAGAATTTTGAGCATTACTTTACTTGCATGTGAGATGAGTGCAATTGGTCCACTGGAGAAGGGAATGGCAAACCACTTCAGTATTCTTGCCTTGAGAACCCCATGTACAGTATGAAAAGGGAAAATAATAGGATACTGAAAGAGGAATTCTCCAGGTCAGTAGGGGCCCAATATACTACTGGAGATCAGTGGAGAAATAACTCCAGAAAGAATGAAGGGAGGGAGCCAAAGCAAAAACAGTACCCAGTTGTGGATGTGACTGGTGATAGAAGCACGGTCCAATGTTGTAAAGAGCAGTATTGCATAGGAACCTGGAATGTCAGGTCCATGAATCAAGGCAAATTGGAAGTGGTCAAACAGGAGATGGCAGGAGTGAACATCGACATTCTAGGAATCAGCAAACCAAAATAGACTGTCATGGGTGAATTTAACTCAGATGACCATTATATCTACTACTGCGGGCAGGAATCCCTTAGAAGAAATGGAGTAGCCATCATGATCAACAAAAGAGTCCGAAATGCAGTACTTGGATGCAATCTCAAAAATGACAGAATGATCTCTGTTCGTTTCCAAAGCAAACCATTCAATATCACAGTAATCCAAGTCTATGCCCTGACCAGTAATGCTGAAGAAGCTGAAGTTGAACGGATCTATGAAGATCTACAAGAACTTTTAGAACTAACACCCAAAAAAGATGTCCTTTTAATTATAGGGGGCTGGAATGCAAAAGTAGGAAGTCAAGAAACTCCTGGAGTAACAGGCAAATTTGGCCTTGGAATACGGAATGAAGCAGGGCAAAGACTAATAGAGTTTTGCCAAGAAAATGCACTGGTCATAGCAAACACCCTCTTCCAACAACACAAGAGAAGACTCTACACATGGACATCACCAGATGGTCAACACCAAAATCAGATTGATTTTATTCTTTGCAGCCAAAGATGGAGAAGCTCTATACAGTCAACAAAAACAAGACCAGGAGCTGACTGTGGCTCAGAACTCCTTATTGCCAAATTCAGACTGAAATTGAAGAAAGTAGGGAAAACCACTAGACCATTCAGGTACGACCTAAATCAAATCCCTTATGATTATACAGTGGAAGTGAGAAATAGATTTAAGGGCCTAGATCTGATAGATAGAGTGCCTGATGAACTATGGAATGAGGTTCATGACAGTATACAGGAGACAGAGATCAAACCATCCCCATGGAAAAGAAATGCAAAAAAGCAAAATGGCTGTCTGGGGAGGCCTTACAAATAGCTGGGAAAAGAAGAGAAGCTAAAAGCAAAGGAAAAAAGGAAAGGTATAAGCATCTGAATACAGAGTTCCAAAGAATAGCAAGAAGAGATAAGAAAGCCTTCCTCAGCGATCAATGCAAAGAAATAGAGGAAAACAACAGAATGGGAAAGACTAGAGATCTGTTCAAGAAAATTAGAAATACCAAGGGAACATTTCATGCAAAGATGGGCTCCATAAAGGACAGAGATGGTATGGACCTAACAGAAGCAGAAGATAATAAGAAGAGGTGGCAAGAATACACAGAAGAACTGTACAAAAAAAATCTTCACGACCCAGATAATCACAGTGGTGCCAGACATCCTGGAATGTGAAGTCAAGTGGGCCGTAGAAAGGATCACTACGAACAAAGCTAGTGGAGGTGATAGAATTCCAGTTGAGCTATTTCAAATCCTGAAAGATGATGCTGTGAAAGTGCTGCACTCAATATGCCAGCAAATTTGGAAAACTCAGCAGTGGCTACAGGACTGGAAAAGGTCAGTTTTCATTCCAATCCTAAAGAAAGGCAATGCCAAAGAATGCTCAAACTACCACAGTGCCATCACCTCATGGCAAGTAGATCGGAAACAATGGAAACAGTGATAGATTTTAGTTTCTTAGGCTCCAAAATCACTGTGGAAGGGGACTGCAGCCATGAATTTAAATGACAATTGTTCCTTGGAAGAAAGGCAATGACAAACCTAGACAGCATATTAAAAAGCAGAGACATTACTTTGTCGATAGAGGTTCGTATAGTCAAAGCAATGGTTTTTTCAGTAGTCATGTACAGATGTGAGAGATGGATAATAAAAAAGGCTGAGCACCAAAGAATTGATACCTTTGAACTGTGGTATTGGAGAAGACTCTTGAGAATCCCTTGGACAGCAAAGAGATCAAAGCAGTCAATCCTAAAGGAAGTCAACCCTGAATACTTATTGGAAAGCCTGATGCTGAAGCTGAAACTCCAATACTTTGGCCACCTGATGTGAAGAACTGAGTGACTGGAAAATATCCTGATGCTGGGAATGATTGAGAAAGGGGCAGCATAGGATGAGATGGTTAGATACCATCACTAACTCAGTGGACATGACTTTGAGCAAACTCTGAGAGAGAGTGGAGGACAGGGAAGCCTGGCATGCTGCAGTTCATCGGGTCACAAAGGGTCAGACACAAATTAGCCACTGAACAACTAAAAAGCAGTTATAATAACAATGGGGAAGCATTTCTCCACCACTCCATGCCCTAAGGCACCTAACAACTGCTACTTCGTGTTAAAGAGGAGTATGCTATTTATGCTTCCCTGATGTCTCCGACAGTAAAGACTCTGCCTGCAATTGGGAGACTCAGGTTCTATCCCTAGGTTGGAAGATCCTCTAGAGAAGGGAATGGCTATCTACTCCAGTATTCTTGCCGGGAGAATTCCATGGATAGAGGAGCTTGGCAGGCTACAGCCCATGGGGTTGCAAAGAGACGACTGAGTGACTAACACTAAGTAACTATGCTATTTATTCTACTAGAGTTTGAGGTCTTTGGAGGCAAGAACTATAATTTATCAGTTTATTCCACTTTGCAACCAACATAATGGTCTCACATGAACTAGGTATGATTCAGGCAATGTGATAAGTGCTAGGAATAAAATGCTGAGAATATAGGAGTAGCTCTTATTTTTTCTGAATTTAGAACTTAGAGGCAAATATAATATATATGCATGTGATATTGGCGTTATAGAATGAAACAGAAAAAAATGGGAAAGGGAATAACAGTAACAAACAAATATCCTTTACCATATCTTCTACTAATGTTCATTTGTTTTTGTCACAGTTATAAAAGTAGAAATTATTTGATAACATTTAGTTTTCAACTGTAGTCTCCTAGAAGCTAATCTTAAGATAAGAAATGAATGTGAGGAGTTTACAAAGAAGATGAAGCAATTACCAGTTGGAAAATGGAAAGTGAGATATGGAGGGGGTAGGGAAGGAAATAAAAGGTATATTATTAAGATGGTACCACAGAAAAGTGAAAATTCTACATTTTTTCCTCTCAAAATTAAGTTAGAAATCAGAATGAGATAGCTTCAAATGTGTGCTCAAGAAAAAGTTCCAATTATGATATTAATACATTAGTTCATTTTTATGCAAAATTTACAAAGTCACTTGAGAAGCATAGAGAAGGTCCCTTTTCCATCCTGCTATGGCTTGGTTCAGATTAATGTCTGCATCATGGTCTAAAACTTAATTTACAGTTGATCATTTCAGATATGTTCAACACTAATTGGGATAGAATGTTGATCATGCTATTATTAGTCAGAACTTAATGGAAGAAATTTAGGCAGGTTAGTTGTTATGACTATTTTACATCAATACCACATTTTGCAATCCAGACCAGGGATGATCAATATTAAAAATTTCTCAATAATAAGCTTTTACTACTGTGGGATAAAAGTGTGAATGACTTTTGAACCCTAATTTTATCGATTGCAAATGAATTTGTTTTTCAGTCTTCCTAGAGGACTGAGGTGGGAAGGCAGCATTCTAAACTCTTGTATCTCTTCCCATCTAACCTTCTCAACATGCCACGAAGTCTGGTCTACCCCTGAAAACATGCTTTCCAGACCCACTATCCTGACCACAGTTGTGTAAGACTCCATCACCTCTTTCTTAAATGATTCCAATTACTCATCTCAGATTTATTTCTTGTTATCATACAATGCAATTTTCATGCAGAAAATATGGATAATTTCTTAAAATTATAAACCTCACCATATCATTCCTTTCTTCTTAAAGATCCCCCAAGGGCTTTCCATCACTTGTTGTATAAAATTTAAATCCTTTTTGTGTCTGACAAGGTCCTACCTGGCAGGGCTACTTTCCATCACTGAGACCATCTCCTATTGTTCTCCATCCATCTTCTTCCACGCTTGCCATGCTAACCTTCCTGTTTTTCAAATGTTTCTTCCTAGCTTAAGTCTGTGTACCGTCATGCATCCAGATTGGGAAAACTGTTTCCTCAGAGTTTCAAGTCTCTGTCTCCAACTGCTTCAAAGAGGTTTTACCTAACATCTCTCTGGTGGCTCAACGGTAAAGAATCTGTCTGCAATGCAGGAGTTACAGGAGACACAGGTTCAATCCCTGGGTCAGGAAGATCCCCTGGAGAAGGGCATGGCAACCCACTCCAGTATTCTTCCTTGGAAAATTCTATGGACAGAGGAGCCTGGTGTGCTACAGTCCATGGGGTCACAAAGAGTCGGACATGACTGAGGCAACTTAGCACTCAAGCACTAGTCTCTCTTCTCTGACTATTTATTACTGTAAACTGTATCATCACTTTAATTTTTTGTATCATTTCAAATTGAAAATGAATATGCATTTGCCATCTTATTGTCTTTCTTTGCTTGGTTATTTTATTCTTCAAATAAAGCACAAAATCAGCTAGCAGAGATCTTATCTTCAGTGGGTCCATCATGAGAAAATAGAACAATGCACCATACACAATAATGCTCAATGATTATTTATTGAATGAGTAAATGCATGAAATAATGAATGAATAGATTCTGTTCCAGCTTCAAGCCTCAAAATTAAAGTACCTCCTTAAGAAAAGATGCTGGAAAAAAAATCATCTTTGAATCACACTTAATAAGCAGTGACTTATTAAGATTCCTTTTAATTATTATTGAAACCTGTTCTTCAAGATGGGCTTCCCTGATGGCTCAGCAGTAAAGGATCCTCTTGCCAAATGCAGGTGATGTGGGTTAGATCCCTGAGTTGGAACGATCCCCTGGAGAAACAAATGGCAACCCACCCTAGTATTCTTGCATGGGAAATCCCATGGACAGTGATGTCTGGCAGGCTGCAGTCCATGGGGTCACAAAAGAGTCACACGACTTAGTGACTAAATTGCACGTAGGCAATTCTTCCTACGTGCAAGCTCCTCTAATAAAACTTGCCCTTACCCCCAGTAAACGCTGTGTCTACCTTCCCTGAATGTTCTTATTTTTGAATTATTCAAATTATTCTTTTGGACTTTAATTATTGAGTAATTTAAAACAAAATCTCTTCCATATATATGGGCCATATTTCTTTCCTAGACTATCATCTCTGGAGGACAGAACCTTATCTTACCCACTCTTTTGGAACTTGGTTCAGTGTCTTGCAAGTACAAGTTTTCTAAATAAATGAAATATTTGTGCTTGTTTACACTTAATCATAGTTTCTAAAATGCTAGACTATGGACTCAATTCAGTTCAGTTCAGTCGCTCAGTCATGTCCGACTCTTTGCGACCCCATGAATCACAGCACGCCAGGCCTCCCTGTCCATCACCAACTCCCGGAGTTCACCCAGACTCATGTCCATCAAGTCAGTGATGCCATCCAGCCATCTCAGCCTCTGTCGTCCCCTTCTCTTCCTGCCCCCAATCCCTCCCAGCATCAGAGTCCTTTCCAATGAGTCAATTCTTCACATGAGGTGGCCAAAGTACTGGGGTTTCAGCTTTAGCATCATTCCTTCCAAAGAAATCCCAGGGCTGATCTCCTTCACAATGGACTGGTTGAATCTCCTTGCAGTCCAAGGGATTCTCAAGAGTCTTCTCTAAAACCACAGTTCAAAAGCATCAGTTCTTCGGCGTTCAGCCTTCTTCACAGTCCAACTCTCACATCTATACATGACCACAGGAAAAACCATAGCCTTGACTAGACGAACTTTTGTTGGCAAAGTAATGTCTCTGCTTTTGAATATGCTATCTAGGTTGGTCATAACTGGACTAGACTATACAAAATATATCATAATTGTGTATATAATACTATTATACCAGTAGTAATTATTGCAAAGATATGAAGTACATTTTAGAGATATCGTGGCTAAAAAAGGAACATTTGTTTTTCTACTATGATTTTTCTTTTTTTTGGAAAATGTTATTATTACATACTTTCCAGCCAATACTTTGTAAACTCTGTTTTAAGTTTTAACTGATAGACACATTGTAATTAATGAGTCCAGAACTAAATTTTAATCTTCTGTAACTCTAAACAGCCTACCAAAATACAAGTTTTTTGGAGGAGAAACTAGCTTTATCACTAAAATCTTTTGGATAATTTGGGAGGACATAATGTCTAACAATCTTAATTCTTTTTAATTCAACTTGTGGAATATCTTTAATAGTAAAATTCTATATTTGTCTATATTTATTTGTGGTTTTAATTTTGAAGTAGCACATATTATTTTTAAGCTTTTATCTCAAAGCTATCAAGGTATATATTATCTCACTAATACTCACTTTCTTCATTCCTAGATGTTAGTATTTACCTCTTTGGCTCCTGGCAGTATCACGGCTAGTAGAAATCAACTTTCAGAGCATTTGTAAATGATTAATTTCCTGCTCTATCCACCTCATTGTGTCTTTGTGAGGATTGCATTTGATAATGTGAAAGTGCTTCAAAACTGGAAAAGTCATATACTAATGGCTTTTTCTCTAAATTATGGCTGATTTTAGACTGATGCACAGTCTTAATGGTGCCAGAATCACTGACCTTTGGATCAGTTAATTCCATTGAAATAGATAATGTGGTTTGTTTCAACATTTGATCCAACTGATCATAGCTGAGGTATAGGGTGTTCCTGAGTGCTTGCATGTGCATGTACACACACAGACACACACACACACACACACACACAGTAGAGGGGGTAGTAATTTACTACAAAGTAAGTTCAAGGTGAAAAATCAATATAAATGATGATGACAACAACTTTATTGCCAGAATGTTTAACCTGATTAGGGCAGAAGTTTAAATGGTATACATCGTATGGACATACCAGTTGTTAAATACTGTATCTTTCTTTCTGATTTTAAAAATAGTCTCTGCTTCATCCCACACCATACCACCACTTCTTCCTCCATTAACAAGCAGCTACCACTCAGATTTGTTGGCATCTTGATAATTGATAATTTTTTTTTAATTCTCACCTTTTCCTAAGTGTGTATGTAGAAAAGATTGAAAGAGGTAGTGAAATGAAGGTTGCACCTAGCTTGCAGGATCTTCACAGAGAAGGAAAAGAGAGGCAATTAACTTCTTATTCAGGTCTTGTCTTCTCTCTAAACTCCACTTTTCTTATTCTCCAGGTCCGTTTTCTGGAAACAGGTTTTACTTGGCTAATGCAGTCTACCTTAACTCTGAGTCTATTTCTTGAGTCTGAAATAATTTCCAGACTGCTCAGGTAAATTACTATTCTCATCCTTGACATGTAAGATGAGGTATTGCCCTTCCTAAATGCCTTACTATACCCCAGGCAGAGTGGATGGCACTCCATAGTCTCAGGCTGGTAAAGCATTTATCACTGTGCACACTAATGCGTTGCCTATTACTTCTTCTTTATCCCCCCAAGCTGATATTTCTTTAGGAGAGGGGCCATGTTCTCTGGTGCTCAAGGACATGGTCTGCAAATGAATGAATACATACTTTTAATGTGTTGAGAATTAGTATATGTGCTGGACATTTTATAAACTTGATCTTGGTTAATTTCTTTGGCACATGAACATTATTATTCAGAGGGACATTGAATTGCTCATGATTACAAAAAAACACTGTTTGGATTTGAGTGAAGTTTGTCTGATTCCAGAATTCTTATCTTTGCAGTGACATCATGCTGCATTTGTAGTGATGAATTAATCTTTTCATTTCCATTGCATCAATAGCCCATGGGCTTTTGTGGTTCAGCGACTTGTTTTTTTTTTTAAAGAGATCAGAGAATTTTTAAAATTCACTTCTTTATTTCTAAAAAAGTCTGCCCCATATGAATTTTTGCACAATAAGCTCTGTTCTGTTTCCAGCAATCAAATTCAGAATCCACAGAGGTTTGGGATTCTCCATGCCATTTATCTAAAAGATTCCTATGCTTGAGTGCTTCATACTCTAGTATTCTCTTTCTTGTGTTCTTTTCTGAGTTTATATTTTCCTAATGTTTCTTTTCTTTTTTTTTATAGTTCTTTTTTTTTCTAATTTTATTTTATTTTTAAACTTTACATAATTGTATTAGTTTTGCCAAATATCAAAAATGAATCCGCCACAGGTATACATGTGTTCCCCATCCTGAACCCTCCTCCCTCCTCCCTCCCCATACCATCCCTCTGGGTCGTCCCAGTGCACCAGCCCCAAGCATCCAGTATCATGCATCGAACCTGGACTGGCAACTCGTTTCTTACATGATATTTTACATGTTTCAATGCCATTATCCCAAATATTCCCACCCTCTCCCTCTCCCACAGAGTCCATAAGACTGTTCTATACATCAGTGTCTCTTTTGCTGTCTCGTACACTGGGTTATTGTTACCATCTTTCTAAATTCCATATATATGCATTAGTATACTGTATTGGTGTTTTTCCTTCTGGCTTAATTCACTCTGTATAATAGGCTCCAGTTTCATCCACCTCATTAGAACTGATTCAAATGTATTCTTTTTAATGGCTGAGTAATACTCCATTGTGTATATGTACCACTGCTTTCTTATCCATTCATCTGCTGATGGACATCTAGGTTACTTCCATGTCCTGGCTATTATATACAGTGCTGTGATGAACATTGGGGTACACGTGTCTCTTTCCCTTCTGGTTTCCTCAGTGTGTATGCCCAGCAGTGGGATTGCTGGATCGTAAGGCAGTTCTATTTCCAGTTTTTTAAGGAATCTCCACACTGTTCTCCATAGTGGCTGTACTAGTTTGCATTCCCACCAACAGTGTAAGAGGGTTCCCTTTTCTCCACACCCTCTCCAGCATTTATTATTTGTAGACTTTTGGATCGCAGCCACTCTGACTGGTGTGAAATGGTACCTCATAGTGGTTTTGATTTGCATTTCTCTGATAATGAGTGATGTTGAGCATCTTTTCATGTGTTTGTTAGCCATCTGTATGTCTTCTTTGGAGAAATGTCTATTTAGTTCTTTGGCCCATTTTTTGATTGGGTCATTTATTTTTCTGGAGTTGAGCTGTAGGAGTTGCTTGTATATTTTTGAGATTAGTTGTTTGTTCATTATTTGAAAACATTTTTCAGTTCCCATTATTTATATAAATACAGACTGGTTCCAAATAGGAAAAGGAGTACATCAAGGCTGTATATTGTCACCCTGCTTATTTAACTTATATGCAGAGTACATCATGAGAAATGCTGGGCTGGAAGAAGCACAGCTGGAATCAAGATTGCTGGGAGAAATATCAATAACCTCAGATATGCAGATGACACCACCCATATGGCAGAAAGTGAAGAGGAACTAAAAAGTCTCTTGATAAAAGTGAAAGAGGAGAGTGAAAAAGTTGGCTTCAAGCTCAACATTCAGAAAACTAAGATCATGGCATCTGGTCCCATCACTTCATGGAAATAGATGGGGAAACAGTGGAAACAATGTCAGAGTTTATTTTTTCAGTCTCCCAAATCACTGCAGATGGTGATTGCAGCCATGAAATTAAAAGATGCTTACTCCTTGGAAGGAAAGTTATGACCAAACCATATAGCATATTAAAAAGCAGAGACATTACTTTGCCCACACAGGTCCATCTAGTCAAGGCTCTGGTTTTTCCAGTGGTCATGTATGGATGTGAAAGTTGGACTGTGAAGAAAGTTGAGCGCCGAAGAGTTGATGCTTTTGAACTGTGGTGTTGAGAGTCCCTTGGACTGCAAGGAGATCCAACCAGTCCATTCTAAAGGAGATCAGTCCTGGGTGTTCATTGGAAGGACTGATGCTGAGGCTGAAATTCCAATACTTTGGTCACCTCATGAGAAGATTTGACTCATTGGAAAAGACCCTGATGCTCGGAGGGATTGAGGGCAGGAGGAGAAGGGAACGACAGAGTACGAGATGGCTGGATGGCATCACTGACTTGATGGACATGAGTTTGAGTGAACTCCGGAAGTTGGTGATGGAGAGGGAGGCCTGGCGTGCTGTGATTCATGGGGTCGCAAAGAGTCGAACACGACTGAGTGACTGAACTGAACTGAACGGATAGTATTATTATTTGCACAGTGTATTGCATATAAAGTACTATGAAAACTACTTTCCCATTTTTTTCTCCTTGTCTGGGTTTAATTTTCATCAATTTATCAAAAAAATTTAAATACTTAAGTCTTACATGATTTGTAAGTTGTTCGCTTAAACTGGTGTTTCTTCCGCTCTTTCTGGACATGTGACCTTGTTTTTCAATGCCACAGGAAATGTCCATACACTTTACCTGGGATCAGGGGTTGTAGGGGTGTGTGTACCTGCCTGATGTATGAGGAGCTGATACCAACGGCTGCTCAGTTCTCAGTTTAGGTACTGACCAAGTGCTTGATAGGAGCATATCTTGGGTAAACTGCTTAAATCTTTTAGTATTTATTCATTCATATGTTAGGAAGAAATAGGAATGATCATCATCTTATTGAGCTGGTAGTAGAAATACATGTCCTGAAGGAATTTTAGTAAACTTGATGTTTGTATTTCTCAAATATATATACATATATTATAAATATGTATATAATATTCCATTAAAGTTATGACCAACCTAGATAGCATGTTAAAAAGGAGAGACATTACTTTGCCAACAAAGGTCCATCTAGTCAAAGCTATGATTTATCCAGTGGTGATGTATGGATGTGAGAGTCGGACTGTGAAGAAAGCTGAGTGCTGAAGAATTGATGCTTTTGAACTGTGGTATTGGAGAAGACTCTTGAGAGACCTTTGGACTGCAAGGAGATCCAACCAGTCCAGCTTAAAGGAGATCAGTCCTGGGTATTCATTGGAAGGATTGATGTTGAAGCTGAAACTCCAATACTTTAGACACCTGATGCAAAGAGTTGACTCATTGGAAAGGACCCTGATGCTGGGAAAGATTGAGGGCAGGAGGAGAAGGGGACGACAGAGGATGAGATGGTTGGATGGCATCACTGACTCGATGGATGAGTTTGGGTAAACTCCAGGAGCTGGTGATGGACAGGGAGGCCTGGCGTGCTGTGATTCATGGGGTCGCAAAGAGTCAGACACAACTGAGATACTGAACTGAACTGAATACATAATATTCCAACAATATATAATAATAATCTCATTAACATATAATATTTCAATTATATAGTTATTCCATTTAGTCACAATGATATGTGGAAATGGATTCCCAGATTTTTTTTTTTGCTTTGAAAGTATTTTTTAAAAAGGTAAAGAAGCAGCAAAACTCATCCCAATCTCATTATAGAATAAAACTATGAAAAGTCAAGGAAGAAAATGGTTACAACAAATCAAAGAGTTTCCAAAGCCTAACTGCATCAAAAATGCAGTTTAATTTTGTTGTTCATATTTTCACCATTCTAATTCTAATGCAATTACTTGCTCAGTTGTGTCCCACTCTTCGAGACCTCAGGGACTGTAGCCCTCCAGGCTCCTCTGTCCGTTAGATTTCTCAGGCAAGAATAATGGAGTGGGTTGCTATTTGGCATAACACACATTCATAAAGAAACATAGACATTTGTTAAGCTAAGGGACAGGCAAACCATGGTGGGCAAGCTAAGAGCCTCCCAGTGATGTCCACATTCTGGAATCTGTGAATATGTTATCTTACATAGAAAAGGAGAATTAAGATAATAGAGAGAACTGAGATTGCTGACCAGTTGACTCTAAAATAGATAGGGTAATCTGGATTAGCAGAGTGAATCAAATTTAGCACAAGCATTATGAAAGTGAAAGACAGTGGCAGGAGAATCAGTGTCCAACCAGAGAAGGCAGTGTGAGAAAGACTAACTCTCAGATTATTGCTTTGAAGATGAAGAAGTAGGGCCCTGAGCCAAGAAATGTGGCAGCTTCCCAAAGTTGGGAAGAGAAACAGACTCTTTTCTAGTGCCTCCAGAAAGAACAGCCCTGGTTAGCTGTTGGTTTTAACCTGTGAATGTGTCAGACTTTGGGCTATGAAAGATAATCCACTTTTGTTGTTTTGAAGAATGTGTCAATTTGTTTCAGCAGCAAATGGGAAACTAATACACTTGCCTAGTATCACTTACCAGAAGGAATGCTTCATGTGAGCCAGTCTGATCTAATGGTCACTCCTCTATTTCTGCTATATTTCTAGAGCAGTGTTTAGTACATAGTATTATTAAATAACCATTTGATGAATGTTCATTAATTTGTCATTTTCTTTCAAAAGAATTGGCAAATTAATGTTTAGATGAATTGATTAATCCTTTTGTAAGATTCCACGTGATGATTATCAAAAGAAAAATGTGTCAGATAATAACTGCTAACATTTTGTAATTTATAAAGTGTGTATATACCCATTATTTGACTTTATCTTTTAACAGAACATGAAGTACACAAAATGGATATTATTTTTCTTAAAGATAGAGATACTAAGAAGTGAGATAAATAAATTTCACTGTGAACTTCCCTGGTGGTCCTGTGGTTAAGACTCTGCACTTCCAGGGCAGAGGCACAGGTTCCATCCCTGCCCAGAGAACTAAGATCCCACATGACACATGGCATTGCCAGAAAAATGAAAAGAGAAACAGTGGAAACAATGCATCATTCCTTATAAGAGCAACAGGAAATGTAATTAATTAATAAAAATGTTCAGTATAACTAATAAAATTTCACTGCTTCACAGGGTTAGTAAAGGGGCAATCTTGCACTACAAGGCTACTAGTTGAATTTCAAATCCTGTGAGCATTTGGTTTTTAATTGATTACTTTTTCCATTCATATTCATCAATAATTGTGTATTCAAGGATGCTGCATGGTACTAAGGAAGTGAAATAAAATAGATAAATTAGTTCTGTTCCCATATTTCAGAATATAGTAGCAAATACAAACACAACATTTATCAACCAATGTAAGAAGATAAAACTTGCCATTTAAGAAGGCAGATTCAACACATTTCAAAATTTTTTTTTCTAAATACAGTGTTAGAATGATAATAGAGAAAAAAAATGTGAAAACTAATAACTGCAAAGCAAATTCCAGAAGTTTGTTTGGCATATATGATTGTCCCAATATGTGTTTTCAGATAGAAGTAGATAAGGCGCAGTAACTCCTGTGAGGTTGTCACAGCTCCAGTGTCCACAGAGAGGGATCCAGAAATTTAGAGAACTGGGTTGCCAGCAAACCCTTGCAAAGAGTAAAATCTGATGCAGTTCAGATACTACAGAGAAGGGACAAGACACTGGCTGAATACAGGGTCAGAAACGGAAAATCCACATTTGGTACCGTCTTTGAATAACCTACCTCTTTTAAAGACAGGAGACACTAAAGTGTACATATGTGTTTTGACAGACTCTATAGGTTCACTAAAAGCACCCTTTCTTAACTCCCTTCTTCCTTTTCTGCCTTCACTCTTTAGCCATAATAAAGTTCACATTCACCCTCCCATTTGTCAAAGGATCTTTGGTAGCTTTGCAAAACCAATTGACCAATAAACTCTAGCCAATAATATCAGGGTGGAAATCTGCTGAGAGCTCTCTAAAAAGATGTGATGCATGGAACTGCAGCAGCATATTTACATGAGAGGATGGGGCTGAGAAAATGAAGAATACATTGCCCCTGACAATTCTAAGCTATTAAATCAATGACACAACTTTCTCATTCCAGATTTTCTGCTGCATAGAAACAAAGTGACTTCTATTTTCTTAAGACATTGATAGAAGTGCTTTTTGTTTTTTGCAGGCAAAAATCATTTTTTAAAATTACATCTACATATATTTAGTAGAGTCTAAAAAGATATACAGTCTATGGGGTCACAAAGAGTCAGACAAGACTGTGTGACTAAGCACAGCACAGCACAAAAAGATATATGTACATGAAATTATGAAAGACAGGATAAACTTAACAGGTCAAGGTCCTGAGAAGCTGACACCTAGAACTCAGAAAGATTAACTTTGGACAAGCAGATGGAGAGCATCTTCTCTAGGGAGACAGGAAGGATAGCTGTGAGGATAAACATGGGTTCAAATAAGAGGTAAGGGAGGACAGCATGCTGAGAAGTCTTGTGTCTGAAAACCTAAAATATCTCTGTAAAGTAGGTTGCAAAGTTATCTGCTTTAAGTGTATGTGAATAGGCACGTGCCATTTGTCTGATGATAAATGGAGGGTCAGAGGAGTGTAAGGAAAAGTAAAGTTTGCAGTCACAGTGCAGGTGGCTAGGAATGGAAGCTGACTATAGTTACACAGCCTTGGAGACCCACCGTGACTGCATGGTGGTGACTCAGAGGAAGAGCTGTGCACACAGGAGACCTGATGGCAATGATCACAAGTGCATGTCAGCAGAGTCAGTGCAAATGGGGCAGATCAAATACAAGGAACAAAGGCTTTGGAACAACACTGGCAGACGTGTTTGCTCATCTTAGTTAAGTCACTTATTAACTATATTGCTGTGGGTGGTCTACTTTGCTGAGAATCAGTTTATAAACATAGAAACTGCCATCTGCAATGCATGACTGATTATTGAAAAACACTGATAAATAATATTAATGGTGTTACTATTGCTTCTATTATTATTACTAAATCATCATTGACACGTAAGTGATAATCTAAGAGATCTATCAAACTGAGAGATCAAGGGAATATTAATGAGGTAATGAACAAGTATAGTTGAAGCATAAAAGAGACATAACAGTATCTGATAGCGGTAACAACAATTCAATGTTTTGAAAAGAAGGTGTCCTAAACTCAGGTTCACCAAATAAACACTGGAAACCAGGGATTTATGATAGCTTCTGCTGATTCAGGGACAGGAACATTTCCAGCTAACAGGCATGTCTCCAGCCTTTTGCTGGAAACCAAGCCAGGTGTAGAGATTCACTTTGGTCCAAAGGATGTCAGAGTTAATGTTTCATGTATGAAGCTGTTGGGAAAATAAGTCTGGGTGTCTCCGTAAGTGTGATCTTTTGGAGTGGATACAAAAGACCTAGGAGAGGTTATTAAGAAAAGTTGAGATCAGAGTATAAAATAGGTTGTCAAGGTGAATATTGAAATCACCCAAGTGCAGGATCAAAGCCACAGCAGGTGTGAGGGAATAAACAGTAGGTTTGCAAATGAAATCAATGAAGAGGTATGCAGAATAGAAAAATTACATGAGATTCAAGGACATATTGGAATATGAAAATAAACTGATAGATAAGGAGCAGCAATAATGACTTGGGGAATTTTAGTGTTTCCCCTCTGCTCACAAAGGGAGTGGGAACCTCATTTATAAAGAAGTTTGAATACTTCTTGAGTCTCAGGTTCTTCAGCTATAAAATGGAAATAGATACATAGACTTCAAAATGTCATTGTCTTGTTCAATTCAATTCAGTTCAGTTGCTCAGTTGTGTCCAACTATTTGCAATCCCATTGACCGCAGCACACCAGGCCTCCCTGTCCATCATCAACTCCCAGAGTTTACCCAAACTCATGTCCATTGAGTTGGCGATGCCATCCAGCCATCTCATCCTCTATTGTCGCCTTCTCCTCCTGCCCTCAATCCCTCCCAGCATCAAGGTCTTTTCCAATGAGTCAACTCTTCTCATGAGGTGGCCAAAGTATTGGAGTTTCAGCCTCAGCATCAGTCCTTCCAATCAACACCCAAGACTGATCTCCTTTAGGCTGGACTGGTTGGATCTCCTTGCAGCCCAAGGGACTCTCAAGAGTCTTCTCTAAAACCACAGTTCAAAAGCATCAATTCTTCTGTGCTCAGCTTTCTTTATGGTCCAACTCTCATATCCATACATGACTACTGGAAAAACCATAGCCTTGATGAGATGGACCTTTGTTGGCAAAGTAATGTCTCTGTTTTTTTTTTTTTTTCTTTTTTTAATTTTATTTTATTTTTAAACTTTCCAATATTGTATTAGTTTTGCCAAACATCAAAATGAATCCACCACAGGTATACATGTGTTCCCCATCTTGAACCCTCCTCCCTCCTCCCTCCCTATACCATCCCTCTGGGTCATCCCAGTGCACTAGCCCCAAGCATCCAGTATCATGCATCGAACCTGGACTGGTGACTCGTTTCTTACATGATATTTTACATGTTTCAATGCCATTCTCCCAAATCTCCCCACCCTCTCCCTCTCCCTCTCCCACAGAGTCCATAAGACTGATCTATACATCAGTGTCTCTTTTGCTGTCTCGTACACAGGGTTATTGTTACCATCTTTCTAAATTCCATATATATGTGTTAGTATACTGTATTGGTGTTTTTCTTTCGGGCTTACTTCACTCTGTATAATAGGTTCCAGTTTCATCCACCTCATTAGAAGTGATTCAAAAGTATTCTTTTTAATGGCTGAGTAATACTCCATTGTGTATATGTACCACTGCTTTCTTATCCATTCATCTGCTGATGGGCATCTAGATGGCTTCTATGTCCTGGCTATTATAAACAGTGCTGTGATGAACATTGGGGTACACACGTCTCTTTCAATTCTGGTTTCCTCAGTGTGTATGCCCAGCACTGGGATTGCTGGGTCATATGGCGGTTCTATTTCCAGTTTTTTAAGGAATCTCCACACTGTTCTCCATAGTGGCTGCACTAGTTTGCATTCCCACCAACAGTGTAAGAGGGTTCCCTTTTCTCCACATCCTCTCCAGCATTTATTGCTTGTAGACTTTTGGATTGCAGCCATTCTGACTGTCATGAAATGGTACCTCATTGTGGTTTTGATTTGCATTTCTCTGACAATGAGTGATGTTGAGCATCTTTTCATGTGTTTGTTAGCCATCTGTATGTCTTCTTTGGAGAAATGTCTGCTTAGGTCTTTGGCTCATTTTTTGATTGGGTCATTTATTTTTCTGGAGTTGAGCTGTAGGTGTTGCTTGTATATTTTTGAGATTAGTTGTTTGTCAGTTGCTTCATTTGCTATTATTTTCTCCCATTCTGAAGGTTGCCTTTTCACCTTGCTAATAGTTTCCTTTGATGTGCAGAAGCTTTTAAGTTTAATTAGGACCCATTTGTTTATTTTTGCTTTTATTTCCAATATTCTGGGAGGTGGGTCATAGAGGATCCTGCTGTGATGTATGTCAGAGAGTGTTTTGCCTATATTCTCCTCTAGGAGTTTTATAGTTTCTGGTCTTACGTTGAGATCTTTAATCCATTTTGAGTTTATTTTTGTGTATGGTGTTAGAAAGTGTTCTAGTTTCATTGTTTTACAAGTGGTTGACCAGTTTTCCCAGCACCACTTGTTAAAGAGATTGTCTTTAATTCATTGTATATTCTTGCCTCCTTTGTCAAAAATAAGGTGTCCATATGTGCGTGGATTTATCTCTGGGCTTTCTATTTTGTTCCATTGATCAATATTTCTGTCTTTGTGCCAGTACCATACTGTCTTGATAACTGTGGCTCTGTAATAGAGCCTGAAGTCAGGTAGGTTGATTCCTCCAGTTCCATTCTTCTTTCTCAAGATCGCTTTGGCTATTCGAGGTTTTTTGTATTTCCATACAAATTGTGAAATTATTTGTTCTAGCTCTGTGAAGAATACCGTTGGTAGCTTGATGGGGATTGCATTGAATCTATAAATTGCTTTGGGTAGTATACTCATTTTCACTATATTGATTCTTCCAATCCATGAACATGGTATATTTTTCCATCTATTAGTGTCCTCTTTGATTTCTTTCACCAGTGTTTTATAGTTTTCTATATATAGGTCTTTAGTTTCTTTAGGTAGATATATTCCTAAGTATTTTATTCTTTCCGTTGCAATGGTGAATGGAATTGTTTCCTTAATTTCTCTTTCTGTTTTCTCATTGTTAGTGTATAGGAATGCAAGGGATTTCTGTGTGTTGATTTTATATCCTGCAACTTTACTATAATCATTGATTAGTTCTAGTAATTTTCTGGTGGAGTCTTTAGGGTTTTCTATGTAGAGGATCATGTCATCTGCAAATAGTGAGAGTTTTACTTCTTCTTTTCCAATTTGGATTCCTTTTATTTCTTTTTCTGCTCTGATTGCTGTGGCCAAAACTTCCAAAACTATGTTGAATAGTAAAGGTGAAAGTGGGCACCCTTGTCTTGTTCCTGACTTTAGAGGAAATGCTTTCAATTTTTTACCATTGAGGATAATGTTTGCTGTGGGTTTGTCATATATAGCTTTTATTATGTTGAGGTATGTTCCTTCTATTCCTGCTTTCTGGAGAGTTTTTATCATAAATGGATGTTGAATTTTGTCAAAGGCTTTCTCTGCATCTATTGAGATAATCATATAGTTTTTGTTTTTCAATTTGTTAATGTGGTGTATTACATTGATTGATTTGCGGATATTGAAGAATCCTTGCATCCCTGGGATAAAGCCCACTTGGTCATGGTGTATGATCTTTTTAATGTGTTGTTGGATTCTGATTGCTAGAATTTTGTTAAGGATTTTTGCATTTATGTTCATCAGTGATATTGGCCTGTAGTTTTCTTTTTTTGTGGGATCTTTGTCAGGTTTTGGTATTAGGGTGATGGTGGCCTCATAGAATGAGTTTGGAAGTTTACCTTCCTCTGCAATTTTCTGGAAGAGTTTGAGCAGGATAGGTGTTAGCTCTTCTCTAAATTTTTGGTAGAATTCAGCTGTGAAGCCGTCTGGACCTGGGCTTTTGTTTGCTGGAAGATTTTTGATGACAGTTTCAATTTCCGTGCTTGTGATGGGTCTGTTAAGATTTTCTATTTCTTCCTGGTCGAGTTTTGGAAAGTTGTACTTTTCTAAGAATTTGTCCATTTCTTCCACATTGTCATTTTATTGGCATATAATTGTTGATAGTAGTCTCTTATGATCCTTTGTATTTCTGTGTTGTCTGTTGTGATCTCTCCATTTTCGTTTCTAATTTTATTGATTTGATTTTTCTCCCTTTGTGTCTTGATGAGTCTGGCTAATGGTTTGTCAATTTTATTTATCCTTTCAAAGAACCAGCTTTTGGTTTTGTTGATTTTTGCTATGGTCTCTTTTGTTTCTTTTGCATTTATTTCTGCTCTAATTTTTAAGATTTCTTTCCTTCTACTAACCCTGGGGTTCTTCATTTCTTCCTTTTCTAGTTGCTTTAGGTGTAGAGTTAGGTTATTTATTTGACTTTTTTCTTGTTTCTTGAGGTGTGCCTGTATTGCTATGAACTTTCCCCTTATGACTGCTTTTACCGTGTCCCACAGGTTTTGGGTTGTTGTGTTTTCATTTTCATTCGTTTCTATGCAAATTTTGATTTCTTTTTTTATTTCTTCTGTGATTTGTTGGTTATTCAGCAGCGTGTTGTTCAGCCTCCATATGTTGGAATTTTTAATCGTTTTTCTCCTGTAATTGAGATCTAATCTTACTGCATTGTGGTCAGAAAAGATGCTTGGAATGATTTCTATTTTTTTGAATTTACCAAGGCTAGCTTTATGGCCCAGGATGTGATCTATCCTGGAGAAGGTTCCATGTGCGCTTGAGAAAAAGGTGAAATTCATTGTTTTGGGATGAAATGTCCTATAGATATCAAATAGGTCTAACTGGTCTATTGTATCATTTAAAGTTTGTGTTTCCTTGTTAATTTTCTGTTTAGTTGATCTATCCATAGGTGTGAGTGGGGTATTAAAATCTCCTACTATTATTGTGTTATTGCTAATTTCTCCTTTCATACTTGTTAGCATTTGTCTTACATACTGCGGTGCTCCCATGTTGGGTGCATATATATTTATAATTGTTATATCTTTTTCTTGGATTGATCCTTTGATCATTATGTAGTGACCTTCTTTGTCTCTTTTCACAGCCTTTGTTTTAAAGTCTATTTTATCTGATGTGAGTATTGCTACTCCTGCTTTCTTTTGGTCCCTATTTGCATGGAAAATCTTTTTCCAGCCCTTCACTTTCAGTCTGTATGTGTCCCCTGTTTTGAGGTGGGTCTCTTGTAGACAACATATGTAGGGGTCTTGTTTTTGTATCCATTCAGCCAGTCTTTGTGTTTTGGTTGGGGCATTCAACCCATTTACGTTTAAGGTAATTACTGATAAGTATGATCCCGTTGCCATTTACTCTATTGTTTTGGGTTCGAATTTATACACCGTTTTTGTGTTTCCTGTCTAGAGAATATCCTTTAGTATTTGTTGGAGAGCTGGTTTGGAGGTGCAGAATTCTCTCAGCTTTTGTTTGTCTGAAAAGCTTTTGATTTCTCCTTCATACTTGAATGAAATCCTTGCTGGGTACAATAATCTGGGCTGTAGGTTATTTTCTTTCATCACTTTAAGTATGTCTTGCCATTCCCTCCTGGCTTGAAGAGTTTCTATTGAAAGATCAGCTGTTATCCTTATGGGAATTCCCTTGTGTATTATTTGTTGTTTTTCACTTGCTGCTTTTAATATCTGTTCTTTGTGTTTGATCTTTGTTAATTTGATTAATATGTGTCTTGGGGTGTTTCGCCTTGGGTGTATCCTGTTTGGGACTCTCTGGGTTTCTTGAACTTGGGTGATAATTTCCTTCCCCATTTTAGGGAAGTTTTCAACTATTATCTCCTCAAATATTTTCTCATGGTCTTTCTTTTTGTCTTCTTCTTCTGGGACCCCTATGATTCGAATGTTGTAGTGTTTAATATTGTCCTGGAGGTCTCTGAGATTGTCCTCATTTCTTTTAATTCGTTTTTCTTTTATCCTCTCTGATTCATTTATTTCTACCATTCTATCTTCTAATTCACTGATCCTATCTTCTGCCTCTGTTATTCTACTATTTGTTGCCTCCAGAGTGTTTTTAATTTCATTTATTGCATTATTCATTATATATTGACTCTCTTTTATTTCTTCTAGGTCCTTGTTAAACCTTTCTTGCATCTTCTCAATCTTTGTCTACAGGCTATTTATCTGTGATTCCATTTTGATTTCAAGATTTTGGATCAATTTCACTATCATTATTTGGAATTCTTTATCAGGTAGATTCCCTATCTCTTCCTCTTTTGTTTGGTTTGGTGGGCATTTATCCTGTTCCTTTATCTGCTGGGTATTCCTCTGTCTCTTCATCTTGTTTAAATTGCTGAGTTTGGGGTGTCCTTTCTGTATTCTGGCAGTTTGTGGAGTTCTCTTTATTGTGGCCTTTCCTCACTCTGTGTGGGTTTGTACAAGTGCCGTGTCAAGGTTTCTTGGTTAGGGAAGCTTGTGTCAGTGTTCTGGTGGGTGGAGCTGTATTTCTTCTCTCTGGAGTGCAATGAAATGTCCAGTAATGAGTTATGGGATATCTATGGTTTTGGGATGACTTTGAGCTGCCTGTATCTTGGAGCTCAGGGCTGTGTTCCTTGTTGCTGGATAATTTTCTTGGTATGCCTTGCCCTGTAACTTGTTGGCTCTTGTGTGGCGCTTGGTTTCAGTGCAGGTATGGAGGCATTTAATGAGCTCCTGTCAATTAATGTTCCTTGGAGTCAGGAGCTCCCTGGAGTCAGGGTTTGGACTTAAGCCTCCTGCTTCCAGTTACCAGTCTTATTTTTACAGTAGTTTCAAAGCTTCTCCTTCTATACAGCACCATTGATAAAGCATCTACGTTAAAGATGAAAAGTTTCTCTACTGTGAGGGTCACCCAGAGAGGTTCACAGCGTTATATGGAGAAGAGAAGAGGGAGGAGGGATTTAGAGGTGACCCGAATGAGATGAGGTGGAATCAATAGAGGAGAGAGTGGGCTATCCAGTAATCTCTTCCTTATGTGAACTCCACAACTGGACCACTCAGAGTTGTTCACGGAGTTATACAGAGAAGAGAAGGAGGAAGGTGACAGAGGTGGCCAGGAGGATAAAAGGGGGGAATGAAAAGGAGGGAGACAGATCCAGCCAGTAATCAGTTCCCTAAGTGTTCTCCACCGTCTGGAACACACAGAAATTCACAGAGTTGGGTAGAGTAGAGAGGGGTTAGGGAGGAGACACAGGCGACCTGGTGGAGAAAAAGGAGAGTCCAAAGGGAGAGACAGCAGTTAAGCCAGTAATCTTGCTCCCTAGTGATAAATGGGTACTGAAGATTGGGTTCTTAAAGGTACAAAATTGGTAACAAATACATAAAAGCAAAAATTAACAATCTAGAGTAGAGTTTGGAATTTCAAAAATATGATGTTAAAGAAAAGAAGGAAAAGAAAGAGAGAAAAAACGAACAAACAAAAACAAACAAGGTCATGAAAATTATAAAGAAAATATAGGTACAAAATTGATAACTAATACCAAAAAGCAAAAGTTAAAAATCTACAGTAGAGTTTGGAGTTTCAAAAATACAATGTTAAAAAAAGAAGGAGAAAAAGAAAGAGCAAGGAAAAAAAAAAAAAACAAGAACAAACAAAGTCGCATAAATTATAAAGAAAATACAGGTACAAAATTGATAACAAATACCAAAAAGCATAAATTAAAAATCTAGAGTAGAGTTTGGAATTTCAGATATACAATGTTATTTAAAAGAAGAAGAGAAAGAAACAGAGAAAAAGAAAAAGAGAAAATAAAAAAGGGTCACAGAAATTATAAAAAAAAAAAAAAACTATAGGTACATAATTGATATCAAATACCAAAAAGCTAAAATTAAAAATCTAGAGTAGAGTTTGGAATTTCAAAAATACAATGTTAAAGAAAAGAAGGAAAAAAAAAAAACAAGGTCAAAAAAATTATAAAAATATATATATATATGAAGTTTGGTTTAAAAAAAATGGGGTCTCCTTTTGTTTTTTTTTTTTTTTTTTGCAAAGTAATAGGTTATAAAAGTGAAAATTAAAGGAATAATAGAGGACTTAAAATTTTTTTAATTAAAAAAATAGAAAAAAAGAAAGAAAGAATGATCATAAAAATAGTAAAAATATATCTAGGACTTTCTCTGGTTTTGTTGTGAGTATTGCGGGTTCAGTTCATTTTTGGCTAGTTCTGTGGTCCGACTTATATTTCTCAAGATCTATAGGCCCCTTCCTATGTAGTTGGTACTAACCACAGGGTTTTAATCTATTGCCTGTAGCATCCAAGGCGGTTCCCTCTGTTATAGCTTCTTCTGTTTGCTGGTCTCTTCAGTGTCTGGTTTCTGCCCTGACACAAAGGGGACGGTGGAGGACACTTTCTTTTTTTTTTTTTTTAGGCTCACTTGTTCAGTCGTGCTGAGGGGAGGTAGGGAGGGATGCTGCAAACAAATAACACTGGCGTGTGCTTGCAGTGCCTCAGCCACAATGGGTCTGCCCCCCGTTCACGGTGCATGTGGCCTCCCTGCCCACACTGCTCAGGCTCTAGGACGCTCCGCCGGGAACCATCCGTGGCCGGCCCTGGGCTGCCTGCACTTCCAGGTCCAAGCCGCTCAGGTTCAGGCACTCGGGTAGTCCTTAGAGGCTCAGACTCTCGGTTGAGCCTGCGTTTTGTGCCTGTCCCAGATCCGAGCAGCTCAGGTGATGTGGTGTTTGGCACACGCAATTGCTGCAACTTATCGCCTCCCCTCCGCTCGGTTATCTAGGTGTGCACCGGCGCACCTTCTCAGGCAGATGTTGACCATCCAGACCCCCAAGAAGTTTTAGTTAGCAAAGAAGCCTGCTTACAGTTTTATAGATAATGTCTCTCTGGGGCTGCGATTGTCCCCTTCCAGCTCTGGCTGCCTATCACTGGAGGGGGATGGTCTGCCGCCGGCTATCTCTGTTCAGTCCTTTGTTCCATGTGTGGGCCTGGCGGTGTCTTAGGTTAGGGCTGGCTTTTCGCGTGGTAGATATCCCACAGTCTGGTTTGCTAGCCCAAATTATTTCGCTCAGATAGCACTCAGGGTATTCAGGCCAGTTCCTTGTGATGCAGCCCACGCTGCGCCTTCCTGCCCAGCCCCTGCTTGCTAATGGCGGATGCAGGCGTCTGCGCTGCTTCTCCGCTGGGGGAGTTACCGTAGGGCTCGAAATGTGCGGGGTTTAATTGTTTATTTATTTTTTCTCCCTGTTATGTTGCCCTCTGTGCTTCCAAGGCTCAGCACAGATTCGGCAGTGAGAAGGTTTCCTGGTGTTTGCAAACTTCTCTCTTTTTAAGACTCCCTTCCCGGGACGGAACTCCATCCCTCCCTCTTTTGTCTCTTTTTTTGTCTTTTATATTTTTTCCTACCTCCTTTCGAAGACTTGGGTTGCTTTTCTGGGTGCCTGATGTCCTCTGCCGGCATTCAGAAGTTGTTTTGTGGAATTTACTTGGCGTTTAAATGTTCTTTTGATGAATTTGTGGGGGAGAAAGTGTTCTCCCCATCCTACTCCTCCGCCATCTTAGCTCTGTCTCTGCTTTTTAATGTGCTGTCTAGGTTGGTCATAACTTTCCTTCCAAGGAGTAAGCATCTTTTAATTTCATGGCTGCAGTCACCATCTGCAGTGATTGGGGTCCCCCAAAATAGAATCTGTCACTGTTTCCACTGTTTCCCCATCTGTTTGCCATGAAGTAATGGGACCATTGTCTTATTACTTGAGATATTTTCTACTGAAGACAGCAGAAGACCTCACATGTGCAGTACCTATCATTACCCTCTAAACAGGAAAGCTGAAAATGCATGTGGTCCTGGGAAGAGTTAGGTTTCAATTAAGATAAAACACAGCAGAAAAGAACCTCCATTTTCTGGATTTTCAGTCAGACCATCTGGAAATTCAGGATCTGTCACTGCCACTTCCTCCAGCAATCAACGGGCTTTAAAACACTGGGCTACAGGCAATAGAAAATAAATGGAACTACTTCTCAATAATGAAGGCTTAAAACAGATTCCCAATTAGAATTTCACAGTGAATTGGAATTGCATTTTTTGCCTTTAGACATTTCATCAATGCAGTCTATTGTCTTGCCTGCTGGACGACTTTCATCAATGAGAAGAAAACCTTTTAGCTAGTTATACAGGTGAGTCAGGAGACCAGCAATCAATGAACCACTCAGACTCTGTAAATGACACGGCAGTTACATGATCCCTGACCTTTGTAGCAATATAGATTTTGGTTAGGAAAAACCAATAAAAGAATATAAAGTCATTGTGAAACTACTCTTCTTGTGAACAGTGGTAGAGTCACATAATATTGTGATCAATTAATAGAGAGAAGATGAGAACATTTTGTTAACTCTGGTAAGTATTATATTAATAACTTTTTGATCTTCTTTAATGTGGCTGGATCTTTAAGCCCTGATTCATCCTAGATTGTAGCTGAAAAAACACAGGAACTGTTCACCATGTTACATAAAATAGCAAGAGGTGGATTGTACCATATAATGCAGAAGCTTTAAGAGATATTAAGATATTCAGCTCGGCTAAGGCTAAAATTTGTTTTCCTACTCATATAAATGAGATATTATTCTCTGTTAAGTGAATGACAAAATGATACATCTCAATGTTGTCATGCTATTACTATAATTGAGAGTTTTGAGACAAGAACCTGGGTTCAGCCCATGAATGATCTTCCATGAACATGCAGACACTCTTAAAGGCAGAGTTTTATTTCAAAGAGTAGAAGTATAAAGCTCCCAGCATATTTACTGAGGGGCAGAAAAGAGTTCCCCAAAATGGCAGCAATCACAACAGTTTATATCTTTAGCAATAGTTTCACCTCAAAGCTAAAAATTTTCTTTTAGGGAAAGTAGTGGTGATGGGTGAAAGTTTGGGCTAGAAGAGCGCTCCCTAAAACTGAAGGGAGAAGTGTGAAAGCCACGGAGTAGGAATGAACTAGGCATATTCGAGAAAAATAAGAAAAGCCAGTGCAGCTAGGGTGTGATGAATGAACTGAGTGAATGGGAACAATTTCTATAGAGGCACCTTGCCCAACTGATGGTTCTTTTTCAAGAAAACAAGCTAAAACACATAAAGAATTTCAATTGCAAAATAAAATCTTCTCACACTAATGCTAAATTCAAACTTCAGAAAAATGAAGCAATGAAAAGTTCATGGTAGCACTTTCCCATAGGCAATTTGATATTAAAACAATAAATACTAAACCATAAAACAAATATATGGATGTCTAACTGGATTCTGATGTTTCCTTTAATGACTATTATGGCAGACACTAAAATATTACTCAGCAGCTATTTCTCACCTTCTTCCCTAGCTAGTGCAACCTTGAACTTCTTAAAGACAGCAATTCCCAGCTTGCTCTTACAGTACACCTTGCAACTGCGAATAACCATATAACACAGCCAATACCAGTAAATCATCACTGAATTTTATAGGAAATTACAGGAAACCTGCAGAGAAGGCAATGGCACTCCACTCCAGTACTCTTGCCTGGAAGATCCCATGGACGGAGGAGCCTGGAAAGCTGCAGTCCATGGGGTCGCTGAGGGTTGGACACGACTCAGCGACTTCACTTTCACTTTTCACTTTCATGTATTGGAGAAGGAAATGGCAACCCACTCCCGTGTTCTTGCCTGGAGAATCCCAGAGACGGGGGAGCCTGGTCGGCTGCCGTCTATGAGGTCACACAGAGTCGGACACGACTGAAGTGACTTAGCAGTAGCAGTAGCATAGGAAACCTGTTGATTTCCTGGTGAAAGAGCAGGGAGCAGAAGTGACTGCCTCCTCTTCTGCACCCGTTTTTCTCCCTTGAAGATTTTCTTGATGAATCCGTCTGTAGCAGCCAGCCATGTTGCAATCATTAGGCATCAAGCCAGGTGTTCTTCGAAATAAGAACACCACTGTGAGCATAGGCAGGTAACAGCACATCTCTCAAATTCTGGTTAGGTAAGAAAGCCGTACACTGTTTCAAGATTAGTTGAGCTTTCTATCACTCATAAACAAATACTTTCCTAATTCTGTTCTTTTCAAATCAAATAGTCATTTTACATTAAAAAACAAAACAAAACAAAAAACCGGATACGCACTATGCTTCTGCCCAGTGTGGTTACTCTGAGTTCCATGAACATAAGCAGGAGGAGGCAATGTTCACTGAGATCTTAGGAGCTGGACAAAGCTCTAAAAGCCAGATGTCATTGGCCTTTTCAGCAACACTATGCAGCTGGAGCATTAACAGTCACCTTTTATAGATGAGGCATCTGAATTTCGGAAATATAAAGTAACAAGTTCAGTGCTACATATTTCATGAGTGACAGAGTTAGGATCTGAATCCAGCTTCAGAACACTCTGTCTAAACACTCTGTCTCCTAGAATTAATGATCCATTTCAGTACACAAGATTGAATGGCTCAAGCTAATGAGATTTTATATACAAATCCTGATTCCTTCTGAGTTGATGGAAAAAAGATAAATGTAGAATGACTCTCTCCATAGCAATATATATGTTTACTGTATATATTCCAGTTCAGTATTTACATATACATATTTTTCATTATTAGAAGAAAATTAGAAGAAAAATGAAATAAAATATTGATCCCAATGAAATGGCAAATAGCCTCACTGAAATTAAAAATGTCTAAATAATACATTTTTTCTTTTAGGAAGCTATTGATATTTTAAGAAAAACAGTGACAGCATGTTAAGAGACCAAATTAGAGGGTGACCTGGTAATAAAATTTATTGAACAGTATGTGTGCTTCTGTTTGTTTTGGAAACTGAAGTTTTTTTAAAAAATAGTGCACAATCACTACAGCTATCAAATGCTTTTCTTTTTTTTTTCCCCATTATTTTTATTTTTTAAAATTTTTTCCTTTTTTAATTAATTAATTTTTATTTATTTTTTATTTACAATATTGTATTGGTTTTGCCATACTTCAACATGCATCTGCCATGGGTGTACACGTGTTCCCCATCCTGAAGCCCCCTCCCACCTCCCTCCCCATATCATCCCTACTGGGTCATCCCAGTGTACCATCCCCAAGGTTCCTGTATCCTGCATCAAACCTGGACTGGCGATTCATTTCTTATATGATATTATACATGTTTTAATGCCATTGTCCCAAATCATCCCCCACTCCCTCTCCCACAGAGTCCAAAACTATTCTGTACATCTGTGTCTCTTTTGCTGTCTCACATACCGGGTTGTCATTACCATCTTTCTATACTGTATTGGTGTTTTTTTTTCTGGCTTACTTCACTCTGTATAGTAGCCTCCAGTTTCATCCACCTCATTAGAACTGATTCAAATGTATTCTTTTTAATAGCTGAGTAATACTCCATTGTGTATATGTACCTCAGCTTTCTTATCCATTCATCTGCTGATGGATATCTAGGTTACTTCCATGTCCTGGCTATTACAAACAGTGCTGCGATGAACATTGGGGTACACGTGTCTCTTTCAATTCTGGTTTCCTCAGTGTTTATGCCCAGCAGTGGGATTGCTGGGTCGTATGGCGGTTCTATTTCCAGTTTTTTAAGGAATCTCCACACTGTTCTCCATAGTGACTGCACTAGTTTGCATTCCCACCAACAGTGTAAGAGGGTTCCCTTTTCTCCACATCCTCTCCAGCATTTATTGCTTGTAGACTTTTGGATTGCAGCCATTCTGACTGGCATGAAATGGTACCTCATTATGGTTCTGATTTTCATTTCTCTGATAATGAGTGATGTTGAGCATCTTTTCATGTGTTTGTTAGCCATCTGAATGTCTTCTTTGGAGAAATATCTATTTAGTTCTTTGGCCCATTTTTTGATTGGGTTGTTTATTTTTCTGGAATTGAGCTGCAAGAGTTGCTTGTATATTTTTGAGATTAGTTGTTTGTCATTTGCTTCATTTGCTATTATTTTCTCCAATTCTGAAGGCTGTCTTTTCACCTTCTTGAGGTAAAGAATACCTGTTGTTATAAGTATGGAGTCCTGTATGCCTATATTCAAGAATCTTGTAACAATATACATTTCAAAGGAAGCTGAGAGCCCAGCAATCTACTCCTGCAAGCTTCTACACTATTCAAAGAAGGAATTTTATAGTAAAAACTCTACATAAATAAGATAATTGAGTTAAAATAAGTTTAAAAGAATTGTCTTATGTTTTACATGTTATTCTGTTACATGGATTATAAAAGGCTGACATCACTTTAACCACTACCACTAATACTCATTTATATTTCCCATGAGTATGTGAATGTAATTAGTAATCGCTTAGTACCAGCTGTACTCCTAAGATTAGTTCTTATTTCTTTTACATCATAGGTACAAATATCAACCCATTTTTTCACAATGTTTTATGGTGTTTTAGCAGGTAAAGATTTCAAATACACAGATTATAAAATATCTAGACTCTTATCCAGATAACCTGGATAGATTTCAAACAATTTCAGTATTCAAACCAATTCATTAAATATGTTAGATACACAGCCTACTCCAAGGAAGTCTCGGATTGATTTTCACTTCTGAAGGCAACGTTCCTTAAGCACTGAAGAAAATATCAACCAACTCCCATCTCCTCATCTTTTGTCTGATTTATCTCCAGAGAACCTAAAATTGTCTAGTCTTTTTTTCCATGCTTATTGCCTATCACCCCTCTAGAATGTAAGCCTTTGCCTGTTCTTTTAAAAGAAAACATGATTTATTTGAAAAATATATTGAGAACTTTGTGGTCTTTCGTGATTATTTTCACATCCATATCTATATTTAACATAAATGGAAAGTTGTCTGTATATTATTGCATTTAAACAAAATGCACATGAAAGTGAACCATTTTTAGCATTTAAAAACATCTTTTATTGTCTTTGCAGATGTTAATTTTGTTTTTGAGTGTTA
Source organism: Bos taurus (assembly GCF_002263795.3). Classification (NCBI taxonomy): domain Eukaryota; kingdom Metazoa; phylum Chordata; class Mammalia; order Artiodactyla; family Bovidae; genus Bos; species Bos taurus. Next base: position 21,560,609 of record NC_037356.1, read on the forward strand.
TAAAATAAAATATAAAATAAAACAAAATATTATAAAATAAAAATAAAAAAGCAAGGGGTTCAGTTGGTTTTAGGTACCTCATTACAAAAAACCCATTGCAAATCTTTCTATTCACAGAAATAAAATATGCAATCAGACATAGAGAAAAGGGAGCTCTCCTGCACTGTTAGTGGGAATGTAAATTTGTGCAGCCACTATAGAAAACAGTATGGTGATTCCTCAAAAATTTAAAGCAGAACTGCATATGATCTAGCAATACCACTCCTGGGCATTTGTCCAAAGAAAACAAAAGCACTAATGACAGAAGATATATGCACTGTTATGATAATTTCAGCATGATTTATGATAGCTTAGATATTGCAGCAATCTTAGTGCCCATTAACAGATGAATGGATAAAGATGATGTGGCATATATACATATGCAGTGTAGATGTATATATGTAGTTGTTGCTCAGTCGCCCAGTCATGTCCAACCATTGACTGCAGCGTGCCAGGCTTCTCTGTCCCTCACCATTTCCTAAAAGGTGCCCAAGTTCATGTCCATTGCATCAGTGATGCCATCCAGCCATCTCACCCTCTGACACCCTCTTCTTCTGCCCTCAATCTTTCCCAGCATCAGGGACCTTTCCAGTGAATCAGCTGTTTCCATTAGATGACCAAAATACTGGAGTTTCAACTTCAGTATCAGTCCTACCAATGAATATTCAGGGTTGATTTCCCTTAAGATTAACTTGTTTGATATCTTTGCTGCCCAAGGGAGTCTCAAGAGTCTTCTCCAGCAGCATAGTTTGAAATCATCAATTCTTTGGCATGCTGCCTTCTTTACAGTCCAGCTCTCACAACTGTATGTGAGCACTGAAAAGATCATAGCCTTTACTATACAGACCTTTGTCGGCAGAGTAATGTCTCTGCTCTTCAGCACCCTGTCTAAGTTTGTCATAGCTTTCCCGCAAAGAAGCAAACATCTTCTGATTTCATGGCTGCAGTCTCCATCTGCAGTGATTTTAGAGCCCCAGAAGAGGAAATCTGTCACTACTTTCACATTTTCCCTCTCTATTTGCCATGAAGCAATGGGGCCAGATGCTATGATCTTAGTTCTTTTAATATTTAGCTTTAAACTGGCTCTTTCATTCTCCTCTTTCACCCTCATCAAGAGGCTCTTTAGTTCCTCTTTGCTTTCTGCCATTAGAGTGGTATCACCCACATTTCTGAGGTTGTTGATGTTTCTTCCACCTATTTTGATTCCAGCTTGTAGCTGATCAGCTTGGCATTTCTCATAATTTGCTCAGTGTATAGGTTAGACAAACAGAGTGAGAACAGATCACCCTGTCCTACTCCTTTCTCAGTATGGGGTTTTAACTGTTGTTTCTTGACTTGAGGTTCCTCTGGAGACAGGTAAGATGGTCTGGTAATCTCATCTCTTTAAGAGCTTTCCACAATTTATTATTGTGAAATATTACTCAAACATAAAAAAGAAAGAAATCTTTCTACTGGGGACAAACATGAGTGGACAAAGAGGATATTATGTTAAGTGAAATAAGTCAGATGAAGAAAGACAAATATTCTATGATTTCACCCATATGTGGAATCTAAAAAACAGACAAAAGACCAAACAAAACAAAATTCACAGAGACAGAGAATAATTTATGATATCCAAAAGGAAGGGGTATTGGAAGGTGGGTAAAATGACTGAAGGGGATCAAGAGGTACTAACTTCCAATTACAAACTAAGTCACGAGGATATAATATACAGCATCAGTTCAGTTGCTCAGCAGTGTCCAGCTCTTTGTGACCCCATGGACTACAGCATGGCAAGCTTCCCTGTCCATCATCAACTCCTGGAGCCTGCTCAAACTCATGTTCATCACATCAGTGATGCCATCCAACTATCTCATCTTCTGTCATCCCCTTCTCCTCCCACCTTCAATCTTTCCCAGCATCAAGGTCTTTTCCTGTGATTCAGTTCTTCCCATCAGGTGGCCAAAGTATTGGAATTGCAGCTTCAGCATCAGTCCTTCCAATGAATATTCAGGACAGATTTCCTTTAGGATTGACTGGTTGGATCTCCTTGCAGTCCAAGGGACTCTCAAGAGTCTTCTCCAACACCGCAGTTCAAAAGCATCATTCTTTAGTGCTCAGCATTTATGGTCCAACTCTCATATCCATACATGACTACTGGAAAAACCATAGCTTTGACTAGATATACCTTTGTTGGCAAAGTAATATCTCTGCTTTTTAATATGTTTTCAAGCTTGGTCATAACTTTTCTTCCAAGGAGCAAGCATCTTTTAATTTCATGACTGCCGTCACTCTCTTCAATGATTTTGGAGACCAAAAAAAATTAAGTCTGTCACTGTCACTGTTTCCATTATTTTCTCATCTATTTGACATGAAGTGATGAGATCAGATGCCATGATCTAAGTTTTCTGAATGTTGAGTTTTAAGCCAACTTTTTCACTCTCCTCTTTCACTTTCATCAAGTGGCTCTTTAGTTCTTCTTCATTTTCTGCCATAAGGGTGGTGTCATCTGCATATCTGAGGTTATTGCTATTTCTCCCAGCAATCTTGATTCCAGCTTGTGCTTCATCCAGCCAGGCGTTTTGCACGATGTACTCTGTATATAAGTTAATTAAGCAGAGTGACAATATACAGCCTTGATGTACTCCTTTCCCAATTTGGAACCAGTCTGTTGTTCCATGTCTGGTTCTAACTGTTGCTTCTTGACCTGCATACAGATTTTCAAGAGGCAGTCAGCATAGTAACTATACTTAATACTGTGTGTCTGAGTGCTGAGTCGCTTCAGTCCTGTCCAACTCTATATGACGCTATGGACTATAGCCCACCAGCCTCCTCTGTCCAGAGGGATTCCCCAGGCAAGAATTCTGGAGTGGGTTGCCATGCCCTCCTCCAGGGGATCTTCCCAACCCAGATAGCGAACCCTCATCTCTGTGTCTCCTGCATGCAGACAGATTTTTCACTGCTGAGCCACCAGGGAAGCCCCATAGTTAAGAATATTGTCTTGCATATTGTAAAGTTGCTAAAAACATAAATTTTTAAAGCTTTCATCACAAAAAAAGAAACAAATTTTGTAACTTTGTGTCGTGTCAGATAGTAAGAGCCTTATGGTGATCATTTAACAATTTATACAAATTCAAACTCTGTGTTGTAAACCTATAACAAAGAGAATGTTATATGTTATTACATTTCAATAAAGTGAGTATCATTATTATTTTACCTTGCTTATATTTGTAATTATGCTTTTAATATATTGCCTGATATAAAATATACTATTAAGATTAAAATATCCTGTTCTTTTTATTTTTATAAAACTTTAAAATTACACTTTTGGTCCACTTTCAGGCTGGTTTAATGTTTGTTTTGTATAGTTCTGGTTCAGAATGTAAAGGCAAAGAGAGAAGAAAAAAGCTGCAATGACTGTTCCATGAAACACCCTTTTACTTACTGATACTGAAATAAATATGGTATTTCAAGAAGTAAAGAATAACAAAATGTATAAAATGATGATTATGGGTCAAATAAGACTAGAACAGAGAAAGGAACAGTGGTCCTAGTTATTAGACGTCATTGTTGACTTTGACAAGTGTTAGTTCAAAAGAGCCATGGGGATGGTATCTAAACGAGGTTAAGCTCAAGAGAGGTGGGAGGAAAGAAACTGAGGAACACTTAAAATGGACCAGAGAATCTAAGTGGAGTTTAATGAGTGTGGGATTAAGACTGGTGTTAATTTTTAATGTCTGTATATTGATAAGGAGGGATTTCCCTGGTGGTTCAGTGGTAAAGAATCTGCCTGAAATACAGGAGCAGCAGGAGGCTTGGTTCATTCTCTGGGTTGGAAAGATCCCCTGGAGGAGGGCATGGCAACCCATTCTAGTATTCTTGCCTGGAGAATCCCATGGACAGAGGAGTCTAGCAGGCTACAGTCCCTGCGGTCACAAAGAGTCAGACACAACTGAAGTGACTTAACACACATGCCATTGATAAGGAAAATTGATAAGTGAAAGAGAGGAGAGATTATTCTTGTAGTGATGCTGTCAGAGAGAGAACAAGAAATTGTTTTAATGAATTTACTAATTTTGATATTTACCTATTTCAATTTGAAGAAATACTGAAGAGAAACAAATTTTAACAATTTTAGTAAGGTTCGGAATATTTGAGATTTAGGGAAGAGAACATAAGCTTTGAAGTCCAAAAAATCCTTTGTTTGAATCACAGTCCTACAACCCATTAATTATGTGTCACTGGACAAATTGTAGGTAGAGAATGGAACAATTGTACAAGGATACAAAGGCAGGCCTAAAATAGAAGATTAGATATTTCATCCATAGTAACTGAAAAAAAGACTGACTATATAGGAAAAGAAGCAAATTGGTTACCAAATCTTGTGGTAGGAAGATACAATGTTTTCTTAACTTCAGTGGTTGCTGAGTATTATATTTTTAAACTAATTTTCTACATTTTACTATTATAGAAATGCTGTGTTGAATAGACTTCCAGCTAAAGTTATATCTGCATATTTGATACTTTTATTAAGATAAACTTCAATAAAGTACAGTGTGAAAAAAATGTATATATAACTTTTAATATAATACTAAAAGATTCAAGAAAACTTTAAGATTTAATTATCATTAACAGTGCATAAAAGTCCTTTTTCCAAGAACCCTTAAAAACAATGGCTATCTTGATTAAGCAGCTACTTAATAAAAAAAATTAACTACTGTTAAAATATTTTGGATGCTTCTTAAATTGAAAATTTGAAGAAATTAATGAAGCTTTTTCCCAGAAAAATAAAAATGCATTCAAAAATTTGTATTCATTATCCAAAGAAGCTGTGACTTCAGTTTTAACCCACTTTTTTTTCTCATTTTGATATACTGAGATACAAGCAAGAAAGTAAAATAAATTTTTTAAAAAAGCATTTTAAAATTCACTCCTATATGATCTCATTGTTTATGAAGTGTGTGAAATTAAACACAAAATAGGAAAATAAATAAAAAAATAGTTTAGCTAATTTATGTGAATACTCTTTATCTTATTCTATAAAACCAGTGGCAATAATCAGTAGAAAAGAAAAATTGACTTCTTTTTTTTACTTCTGTTTCAGTTTCACAGTGGTATAATTAAAGTATTGATCTGTGTTGCACCTACAGAGGCTTTTGTCAGAAGGCAAAACAAAGACTGCTTTTTGTAAATAGATATGGGTAGTTTGAACAATGATTATGCATAATTTTAGCTATCTCATGCATTTGAATAAAATAAAAAAGAGTCTTGAGAAAAAGTTATAGTCCATGTGTGAGATGGGGTTTTAGAGATCTTCAGATAATTAGAGCTACAGAAACAATTTTGGATTATGTGCTTGGAAATGAAGTGAGAATGATGATGAATTGCTGAGCAGTGTTACAAGTCAATACCACTAAAACAAACAAAAAGTGGGGAAAAGACCTAAACAGACATTTCTCCAAAGACATACAGATGGCTAACAAACACATGAATAAATGCTCAACATCGCTCATTGTTAGAGAAATGTAAATCAAAACTACAGTGAGATATCACCTCACACCAGTCAGAATGGCCATCATCAAAAAGCCTACAAACAATAAATGCTGGAGAGGGTGTGGAGAAAAGGGAATGCTCTTGCACTGTTGGTGGGAATATAATTGATACAGCCACTATGGAAAACGGTATGGAGATTCCTTAAAAAAAAAAAAAAAAACTAGGAGTAAAAACCATCATATGACCCAGCAATCCCACTCCTAGCCATGTATCCGGAGGAAACCAAAATTGAAAAAGACACATGTATCCCACTGTTTTTTGCAACACCGTTTACCTGGAAACATGGAAGCAACCTAGATGTCCATCAACAGACGAATGCATAAATAAGTTGTGGTATATATACACAATGGAATACTGCTGCTGCTGCTGCTGCTAAGTCGCTTCAAGTCATGTCTGACTCTGTGCGACCCCATAGACGGCAGCCCACCAGGCTTCCCTGTCCCTGGGATTCTCCAGGCAAGAACACTGGAGTGGATTGCCATTGCCTTCTCCAATGGAATACTACTCAGAGTCAGTTCTAATGAGGTGGATGAACCTAGAACCTATTATACAGAGTGAAGTAAGTCAGAAAGAGAAATATCGTATTCTAATGCATATATACAGAATCTAGAAAAATGGTACTGAAGAATTTATTTACAGGGCAGCAGTGGAGAAGCAGACATAGAGAACAGACTTATGGACATGGGGAGAGGGGAGGAGAGGTTGAGATGTACGGAAAGAGTAATATGGAAACTTACATTACCATATATAAAATAGATAGCAATGGCAATTTGCTGTATGGCTCAGGAAACTCAAACAGAGGCTCTATATCAATCTAGAGGGGTAAATGGGGAGGGAGATGGGAGGGATGTGGGAGAGAGTTTCAAAAGGGAGGGGATATATGTATACCTATGGCTGATTCATGTTGAGGTTTGATGGAAAACAACAAAATTCTGTAAAGCAATTATTCTTCAATTAAAGAACATTCTAGGTCTAGTGATTACAATCTCTTTTGATAGGGGGATTTAAGAGGGTATTTTAATATTTTTTTCCAAAAAATTGGAAAGTAAAGTAGAAGTTAAAATATTGTACATTTCAAGGCTTATCATAAAAAAATGACTGCTAAGTAAGATGATACATTGCTGGGGTTGTATGCAATGTAGAGAATATTAAGAGGAAATATGGGCATATTCTGAAATGCTGGAGGATAGATTCAGTGCTTAGAATGAAATGCCTGGCACCCATCAACTCGAGTTCTTTGCATCTAGGAGAGTGTTTGACTTATGGCATCTTAAAGTAATTTTCATATGTTGTCTTAGATATCTCTGAGGTGAGAGCAGAAACATAGCATTTTTGAGTACCCCCTTATTATTATGCATCTGTTGGGTTCAACTTTATATATGATACCACCTGTACTCTTGTTGAAATTGATTCCTATCTTGCAAATAAGAAAATCCAGGTTCCAGAAGATGAAGTGATTTTACACTCTGTACACAATGAACAGGTGATATTGATACTTGAATAAAGTAGCACAACTGACATTTCAACAAAAACTTCATCAAAATCCTCATTTTTTTAGGCCATGAAGGTATAACATGGGCACCTTAATTTAGTTTGAGATTCTATTCATTAAGAAAGGTGAACTGCAAGTGGAACATGATATCTCTAAACTATGTTTAAACTTTGTTGGACATTGGCCGTATATTGTTACCCTACTTATTCAACTTATATGCAGAATATATCATGCAAAAGTCTGGGCTGGATGAATCACAAGTTGTAATCAAGATTGCTAGGAGAAATATCAACCTCAGATATGCAGATGACACCACCCTAGTTGCTGAAAGTGAAGAGGAACAAAAAAGCCACTTGATGAAGGTGAAAGAGGAAAATGAAAAAGATGGCTTAAAATTAAAATTCAAAAAACTAAGATAGTGGCAACTAGTCCCATCACTTCATGGCAAATAGATGGGCAAAAAGTGAAACAGTGAAAAGTTTTATTTTCTTGGGCTCCAAAATTACTGCAGACAGTGACTAAAGCCTTGAAATTAAAAGACGCCTTCTTCCTCCTTTTCCTAGAAGAAAAGCTATGACAAACCTAGACAGAGTATTAAAAAGCAGATACATCACTTTGCTGACAAATAGATAGTCAAAACTATGCTTTTCCCAGTAGTCAAGTATGTATGTGAGAGTTGCCCCATAAAGGAGGCTGAACACCAAAGAACTGATGCTTTCAAATTGTGGTGTTGGAGAAGACTCTTGAGAGTTCCTTGGACAGCAAGGAGATCAAACCAGTCAGTTCTAAGGGAAATCAGTCCTGAATATTCATTGGAAGGACTAATGCTGAAGCAGAAGCTCCAATACTTTCGCCACCTGATGCAAACTGCTGACTTATTGGAAAGACCCTGATGCTGGGAAAGATTGAGGGCAGGAAAGAGGGTGACAGAGGATCAGGTGGTTGGATGGACATGAGTTGAGCAAACTCCAGGAGATAGTGAAGGACAGGGAAGCCTGATGTGCTGCAATCAATGGGGTCTCAGAGTCAGACACAACTGAGTGACTGAACAACAACAAATTACTCTCAGATAAATGAAGAGGCATTTATTTTAATTCGAAAACCAAACAACATCCTATTGAAGAACTGGGGAAGCAGCAGAGTGAGGTGTAAAGAAATGATATGATGTGACTGTTTCCAGGATTTGCCCCACTGCTCATGTGCCTTAAGGCTTTACACAGTCAACTAACCATATCAAACCCTTTCCTATGTCTATTTGTGAGGTTTACATGAAGAAAAAAAATATGATGTATGGAAATATGCTTTGAAAAACTAGACATTTCTCTCTGAATATCAGTATAATTATTAACATTGTCCTAAAGGAGTCCCTTACAATTTATCTATCTCTACAAAATAAGCAGGGACATCAGATTCTGAATTATATAAGTGTTGCCAGGATATATAAAATGAAGCATGTGCCTATGAAGTTAAGGTATGATATCAGGCATTTTGGACACTGGGGGAGGGGTGGCAGGATGAAAAGAGTATGCAATTTCGAAGAACTGATTTGCATTTCTGAGACTTCTGACTTTTCCTCTCCTCTGCAGTCCAAAGAACAATCAACTCCCTTGACAAAAGATTCTTTGCTTGACCAAACTTTAGACAGGCCCTGAACCGTCTCCTAGGCTCTTCTGTGCACTTCTTCATAAAATCCAGTTTTAGCAAGAATCCTGCTAAATCTGTTAAATGGAACCCTCTGACCCTTGATATCCAGTTATCCTGGATATTTGAACAGGTTCCTCATCTCCCACTGTGCTTCCCTTCCCCCTGACCTTGAAAGATGATGTCCCATAACCTTGGCTATCTTTAACAAGAATTCTGTTCGGTTGGTTTAGCCAGAGTACCCCCTGGCTTAGACATTTTCTTCTATCAATTTTCTGAAGAGGGCATGGCATCCCGCTCCAGTAATCTTGCCTGGAAAATCCCATGGAGAGGGGAGCCTGGCAGGTTGCAGTTGTCAGGGTCATACAGAGTCAGACATGACTGAAGTGACTTTGCACACAAGGATGAAATCATCACCTTGCTTCTTGACTGTAAATTCTAACTTGCCCATGTTGTATTCAGATTTGAGTTCAGTTCTGGGCTGAAGTCTCTTTTTCTCTATTGCAGTAGTTCTGAACAAAATCTGTATTACTACTTTAGTTACTATCCAGCTCTAGCTTTTCTTTGACATCATTAAATCCAAAGATCTATTTGGGGTCAAGTGAACAAGCACACCAGGTAATAAATAAGCTTAGTCAAAAATGTACAATACGTCATGTGAGCAGCCTGGAATTTATGGACCGTTGAAAATGAGCAATGCCTTTGGAAGTGTTCCTAATGAAAGTGGGAGAATAGAATTGGCTTTTTAGCAACCAGCTCAAGCCTCTGACTCCTTTCAGAAGTTTTTGACCAACTAACACTCCTATGAATAACACCAGTGAAAAAGAATTAAGAAAGTATCGATATGAAGGGGTACTGCAAAACATCTAGGAGAGGAAGTCTGCCCCACCCAAATTAGACATGGGCCTCAGACAGCAAAGCATCAGAATAGACGGACTATGAAGAAAACCATGATAGAGCATCAGTGGATAAAATGCCATATGCTACAGGGTGTGAATGGAAAATAAATTCTCCTCTAAAGGAGCCCATCATGGGAGTCTGGTTGCTTTACTAAAGAAAATCACTGGAACCTCTTGCCTTGTTAAGGGATGGGAAAAGAGCACAGAGTTTTCATGCCCTCTCCTAGTGCACCATTCTGCCCAAACCTCCACATGCTCACCAATCTGGAAGCTCTCCAAACTCCATCCTTTTGAGTATTTATGGAGGCTTCATTACGTAGGCATGTTTGATTAAATCATCAGTGGTGGATGGTAGATTCAATCTCTATTTCCTCTCTTCCCCAGAGGTCAGGGGAGTGGGGCTCAATGCTCCAATCCTCCAATCATGTGGTTGGTCCTTTTGGCAGCCAGCCCCCATCTTTCTGAACTGTCCCCAAACTCACCTTATTAACATAAACTCAGGTCTGCTTGGAAAAGGTTTATGAATACTAAGACACCTTTATCATAATTACCACTCAGTAGATTCTAAAAGGTTTAGAAGCTATGCACCAGGAGCAGGAAAAAAACCAAATACATGTTTCTTATTATAAATCACAGTATCACACTGTCTCTTTTTTTATTCATTTGTTGGAGTAATAAACCCAAATTATTCAATTATACATATGTTATTGGTAGGCATTAGGTAGAGTGTATGAAAGCGTATGAGACCCGGGGGTGGGGGGAACTACTGACTTCGTAATTATGTTCTCTTTAAAGAGGGACCCTTAACTTCATCCCTGATCAAGTGATTATAATGAGCCTTCCCATGTTAGACCTCATAGTGTCTCTGGAATATGCATCTGATCCCTATGTCTTTTGTTCACAGAAAAATAAAAAAGTGTATATATATATTTTTTACAATAAAGCTTTATTTTTTTTAATTTTTATTTTATTTTTAAACTTTACAATATTGTATTAGTTTTGCCAAATATTGAAATGAATCTGCCACAGGTATACCCGCTTTCCCCATCCTGAACCCTCCTCCCTCCTCCCTCCCCTACCCTCCCTCTGGGTCATCCCAGTGCACCAGCCCCAAGCATCCAGTACCGTGCATCGAACCTGGACTGGCGACTCATTTCACATATGATATTATACATATTTCAATGCCATTCTCCCAAATCATCCCACCCTCTCCCTCTCCCACAGAGTCCAAAAGACTGTTCTATATATCAGTGTCTCTTTTGCTGTCTCATATACAGGGTTATTGTTACCATCTTTCTAAATTCCATATATATGCGTTAGTATACTGTATTGGTGTTTTTCTTTCTGGCTTACTTCACTCTGTATAATAGGTTCCAGTTTCATCCATCTCATTAGAACTGATTCAAATGTATTCTTTTTAATGGCTGAGTAATACTCCATTGTGTATATGTACCACTGCTTTCTTATCCATTCATCTGCTGATGGACATCTAGGTTGCTTCCATGTCCTGGCTATTATAAACAGTGCTGCGATGAACATTGGGGTACACGTGTCTCTTTCCCTTCTGGTTTCCTCAGTGTGTATGCCCAGCAGTGGGATTGCTGGATCATAAGGCGGTTCTATTTCCAGTTTTTTAAGGAATCTCCACACTGTTCTCCATAGTGGCTGTACTAATTTGCATTCCCACCAATAGTGTAAGAAGGTTCCCTTTTCTCCACACCCTCTCCAGCATTTATTATTTGTAGACTTTTGGATCGCAGCCATTCTGACTGGCGTGAAATGGTACCTCATAGTGGTTTTGATTTGCATTTCTCTGATAATGAGTGATGTTGAGCATCTTTTCATGTGTTTGTTAGCCATCTGTATGTCTTCTTTGGAGAAATGCAGAGTATGTTGCAAACCTCCACAGTATTTAGTAAATATGTGGCAAAATGCTAAAAATGTTAAGATGGTATAAGATGATAGATTACAAAATATAGAGAAAGACCAACAAAAAAAATGTAAAGGAAAAGCAGTAGCAATTTTCTTTCAATATTATTTATTTTTGCCTGGAGAATTCCAGGGACAGAGGAGCCTGGTAGGCTACAGTCCATAGAGTTGCAGAGTCAGACAGGACTGAAGTGACTGAGCATGCATCATGCATGCACATGCTGTGCATTTTCAGTGAAGTCCAACATTGTTAATTTTTATGGCTCAACTTGACCTAATTGAGATATAATTAGGCTAAAGATCAGAGATTATCTTTAAGCTTTGATTCTTCAGTTCAGTTCAATCGCTCAGTCGTGTCCAACTCTTTGCGATCCCATGAATCACAGCATGCCAGGCCTCCCTGTCTATCACCAACTCCTGGAGTTCACTCAGACTCACGTCCATCGAGTCAGTGATGCCATCCAGCCATCTCATCCTCTGTAGTCCCCTTCTCCTCCTGCCCCCAATCCCTCCCAGCATCAGAGTCTTTTCCAATGAGTCAACTCTTCACATGAGGTGGCCAAAGTACTGGAGTTTCAGCTTCAGCATCATTCCCTCCAAAGAAATCCCAGGGCTGATCTCCTTCAGAATGGACTGGTTGGATCTCCTTGCAGTCCAAGGGACTCTCAAGAGTCTTCTCCAACACCACAGTTCAAAAACATCAACTCTTCGGTGCTCAGCTTTCTTCACAGTCAGCTTTCTCACATCCATACATGACCATTGAAAAAACCATAGCCTTGACTAGACGGACCTTTGTTGACAAAGTAATGTCTCTGCTTTTGAATATGCTATCTAGGTTGGTCATAACTTTTCTTCCAAGGAGTAAGCGTCTTTTAATTTCATGGCTGCAAATCACCATCTGCAGTGATTTTGGAGCCCCAAAAAATAAAGTCTGACACTGTTTCCACTGTTTCCCCATCTATTTCCCATGAAGTGATGGGACCAGATGCCATGATCTTCATTTTCTGAATGTTGAGCTTTAAGCCAACTTTATCACTCTCCTCTTTCACTTTCATCAAGAGGCTTTTGAGTTCCTCTTCACTTTCTGCCATAAGGGTGGTGTCATCTGCATATTTGAGGTTATTGATATTTCTCCTGGCAATCTTGATTCCAGCTTGTGCTTCTTCCAGCCCAGCGTTTCTCATGATGTACTCTGCATAGAAGTTAAATAAGCAGGGTTATAATATACAGCCTTGACGTACTCCTTTTCCTATTTGGAACCAGTCTGTTGTTCCATGTCCAGTTCTAACTGTTGCTTCCTGACCTGCATATAGGTTTCTCAAGAGGCAGGTCAGGTGCTCTGGTAAATTCACATTAAACTATTCTGCTCTTCATTCAACATAAAAAACAAATGTCTACTTCTGAGAAATATTTAACAAACAGTTGTTTGGATTTTTATTATTTTTGGTGAGATTAATACCTAATGTAATTCTAAACCAGTGTTCTCAAAATACCGATCCTTTTAAATGCACTAAGAACCTACATATTTGAATATTAATCCCTATTGAAACAGTTCTATTGTCCTTATATACACCAAAACAGTCACAATTTTGACAATGTAATATATTTTCATTATGCTTTTAATTATAGCTAGTTGCTAATTAATGACACCTTACAGTGAACAGCAGCCATATGACAAGATTAAGGGGAAATAACTGGTGTCAATGAATAAGCAATCTGTCAGTATGAACATAATTGTAAATAATTTATGACTTACGTTAAGAAACAATCATAGCATAACAAAGAGTTCTGGTAATAAAAAACATCTTGTACAAAAGTTGGCTTAAAGCTCAACATTCAGAAAACTAAGATCATGATATCCATCCCACCACTTCATGGCAAATAAATGGGGAAACAGTGGCTGACTTTATTTTTTTGGGCTCCAAAGTCACTGCAGATGGTGTTTGCAGCCATGAAATTAAAAGACCCTTACTCCTTGGAAGGAAAGTTATGACCAACCTAGATAGCATATTCAAAAGCAGAGATATTACTTTGCCAACAAAGGTCCGTCTAGTCAAGGCTATGGTTTTTCCAGTGATCATGTATGGATGTGAGAGTTGGACTGTGAAGAAAGCTGAGGACTGAAGAATTGATGCTCTTGAACTGTGGTGTTGGAGAAGACTCTTTAGAGTCCCTTGGACTGCAAGGAGATCCAACCAGTCCATTCCGAAGGAGCTCAGTCCTGGGTGTTCATTGGAAGGACTGATGTTTAAGCTGAAATTCCAATACTTTGGCCACCTAATGCAAAGAGCTGACTCATTTGAAAAGACCCTGATGCTGGGAAAGATTGAGGGCAGGAGGAGAAGGGGACAACAGAGGATGAGATGGTTGGATGGCATTACGGACTCAATGGACATGAGTTTGGGTAAACTCCGGGATTTGGTGATGGACAGGGAGGCCTGGTGTGCTGCGGTTCATGGGGTCGCAAAGAGCTGGACACGACTGAGCGACTGAACTAAACTGAACTGTACAAATGTTGACTAAGGTGTATATTGGGAAGAGAGTCTACAGTTCTTTGCTCAGTTATTGAATGGCATGAAGTACTTCTTGTGATAATTTTGTTAAATGGAACAAATTGCCCTGATGGGGCAATGAGTGTAACAAAAGCGTTTCTGGTCACTGACAGTATCTCCATAGTTCGAATTCACCTTGAAAGCTCATTTGGCCAACACTGTGAATATGATATTTCTCAGGCTGCTACTTCTGAATTAAATGCCGTTTGAATTCAAAAGTTGTTGGTTTGGTTTTTCTTTTAATATTCAGCAAATTTTAAGGCATAGAAACATTCTTTATCCCAGTCAAAGAAATAAGGAGTGTAAATAGATGCTGGAAAGTTTTTAATGTACTTCTATAAAAATTTAAGAACAGGAGTTAAGTCTGTTTAGGTGGCTGTTCAAGTTTGGCAGCTCCTCAAGATCTCACAAACAAGAATTAATGGATCTTTTTTTCATGGATATTTAATTACATGACTCCACTCTCAGCACATGGTGCTCCTTCTCCCCATCCCATTGCCAACTAGTTTCTTCTGCTTGTAATACATTATATTTGTCTTTACTTAGGCTCCACATTGGAGAAGGCAATGGCACCCGACTCCAGTACTCTTGTCTGGAAAATCCCATGGACGGAGGAGCCTGGTAGGCTGCAGTCCATGGGGTCGCTAAGAGTCTGGCAGGACTGAGCGACTTCATTTTCACTTCTTGCTTTCATGCATTGGAGAAGGAAATGGCAACCCACTCCAGTGTTCTTGCCTGGAGAATCCTAGGGATGGGGGAGCCTAGTGGGCTTCCGTCTATGGGGTTGCACAGAGTCGGACACGACTGAAGCGACTTAGCAGCAGCAGCAGCAGCAGCAGCAGCAGCAGCAGCAGCAGGCTCCACATTACTTTGTGGTATTCTTTTTTCACCTTAGCTGATAACTGGCCAATTCTCTCTAAGGAGCTCTTAGTTCCAATTCCGTAGATAAGAACTAATGAGCCCAGCTTAGAGTTTTGGTAGGAAAAGTTGGTTATAAATCACTTTTATAGTCTAAACTATTATTCTATGCTTCCGTCTCTTTCTAGTGGCAGGAAAATGGTGATAACTAGAGGAAATTTGGGCATCACTGCATGAAGAAGATGACAGAACGTTCCTATGGCATGGGACCAGTCACTACTGAATGTTTACCTAAGGGAGAAATGCATTTGCATATTATTTAACCATCATTTCTTTTTTCAGGGTTGAGGAAAGCAGTTTGAGAATGTACACCAGCTAATTCAGAAATGTGTACCCAAAAGTGAGATACTGACCCCAAGTGGTGCTGGTGGTAAAGAACCCACCTGCCAATGCAGGGGATGTAAGAGAAGTGGGTTCAATCCCTGGGTTGGGATGATCTCCTGGAGAAGGGCATGGCAACCACTCCAGTATTCTTGCCTGGAGAATCCCATGGACAGAGGAGCCTGGTGGATCACAGGCCATTGGGTCGCACAGAGTCACACATGACTGAAGCAACTTAGCACTCCATAACAATGACAAAAATTAAAATGTGTACCCTTAAATTTTAGTATCATGGAATAGGAGATAGAGAAACACACAAAGGTGGTGATCTCTAGGTACTGACGTAAAATATCAAGTGCTGAAGTAAAACTATTCGGTAACTACGCTGTGCCCTAACTAGGAAGGCGCGTGTGCTTTTACAACCTCTGCAAGTTATTAGACAAAGAAAGATTTATCAAGGAGAGGTAGAAGGAACTAACTCCCCCAGGGAAGACTCATTCTACCTATATCCTTAGGACTCAGAGTCCTAAGATACCTTATTGGTTGAGCTATTCTCCTTATGATCATCCTTATTCTATAAACACTGTAAAACATTACTAGATTTCACCAAAATTTACCATTAACTATTTCTCCCACAGTTTTCTTTATGTGTGATGTGCAAGTTGCTCAGAAAACAGAGCGACAAAGCCAAACCTTGGAATACAGTTTGAAATCAAGGAGCACACATATATTTTTTGCTTTGCATTATCGTATAACAATCTATCTTGAAGATATGCTAAATAATAGTACAACCAGATCTCCCTAATTTTAATAAATGGCTGATAATTATCCCTTTCTGTACATGTAACTTCTGTTAATTGATATTGAGGTCATCCCTGATTGTTTGCAATAAAAAAGATGCTCCAGTGGTATGTAAATTCACCTCTGCTTAAATGGTCAAATGCATCTCTAATATAAATTCCTAGACATAAATTCCTAGGGCACAGGTATGTATGTTTAAAATTTTGATATATTTCTGAATTTCCTTCCAAAGAAGTTGTACAATTTGCACACCCACCAACACTGTGTGAAAACCCATTTCCTTATAAACACTGCCAATGCAGTGCAACAGCAGACTATTTTTCTCTCTTTGCCGATGTGGTAAGTAAAAAATCATTCCTCACTAAAAATGTAAATAAATAGATAAATAAAACAAACCTTGAAAAACTTGTCTTTGGTTACTCTCTACGTGCTATCTTTATATAAATTTTCCTTGCTAAAAATTCAAAATCATCCAGAATCTCTCCACTCATCTTTGTCTCCGAAGCTGTTACACCAGTCAAAACCCTTTTGTCTAGATTATTGCAATAACCATTATAGATGTAGATATAGAAATAGATATAAATATTTGCTGATGCACTGGCTAAGCTTCAGAATCAGATCTTTTACAATCAAAAAAACTGTGATTATAGTCCTTCATTTCATGGTTATTACTTCTCCAACAATTTCATTTTCCAGGTTAAAATCATTGAAACTACCTTAGAATTAATAATGGTGTCTGAAAGATTTCACAGAGGAAGTATATAAGTCCTAAAAGTTAAATGCCACCTGAAAGCTTAAAGTATAATTTAGTATCAGATCCAGAATTAAATTCAAAGTTGAATGATTTCCATTAGGCAATGCTCTGTCTTCAGGCGTATGTCCCAAATTAACAGTGAAAGGAACAAATGAATTATCTGTTCAGAATGACCTCTATAATCATGGTCCATATACTTAAATTGATTGTACTTAGTCACTTAGATGTGTTCGACTCTTTGTGATCCTATGGATTGTATAGCCCTTTAGGCTCCTCTGTCCATGGGATTCTCCAGGTGAGAATATTGGAGTGGGCTGCCATTCCCTTCCCCAGGGGATCTTCCCAACCCAGGGACTGAATCCAGGTCTACTGCATTGCAGGCAGATTCTTTACCATCTGAGCCACCAGGGAAGGCATATCTGAATTGATTATATTTTCCCAAAGTGCCCTAAGTTTTCATATACTTTATATTTATTTGTGAACATCAATATATAATATCCATATATGAGGTTAAGTTTAAAAAATAAAATAATATGAACACTTACTTGTTATAATAAGAGCTTGAATTAGAAACCACAAAAAATCCATTATGATTAGAATCTTCATTGCCATATATAATTTGTTATGATATTGATAATAAGTTAAACAAAAAAGTTATAGTGATTTCATCAATTTAGTCACCTTTCTGAAGCATTTTCTACATTCTTCTTTATAGTGAATAAGGCCACTAGATGCTCTGTTCTGGAATCAGTACAGCTTATCTATCACATTCAGCTATTTGATCTACTGAGTTTTTATTTGACTAATTGGATGCTAAGACAAAGTGGTGGTAATAATACAAAGAAGATGGGCAAGGAGCAGAAGTAGACAGAAGAAAAGAAGAGAGAGAATTAGGAATAACATCTTAGAGACTTCTTCTTAACCATGTGCCATAGTCAATGGTAAACACTGCAGACAGAGCTCATCTCCTCTTCACAATAATCTTATTTTATTAACTTCATTTTAACTATGGCAAACTAAGGCTCAGGGATTATAAAAATAACTTTTCAAAGTCAAAAATATATTAAATGAGAAAATTAGAATTCAAACACACAACTGCTTGTCTCTTAAAATAAATTCTTAACCTCCTTTCTATGCTAAGAATAAATAGAAGCTTTATTTCTTCATTATTGCATAACATTTATATACTTCAATCTATTAAATGACACCTATTTAAAGGGAAAGTGGAAGATGATGCTATAAAATGGAATTTTTTATTATGGTCTTTGGCTGAATAAAAGATCAAAATACTATATTTGGAAAAATCTAAACTTTAGCTCTACTTAGATCTTAAAGTATATTTTAGCTCTACTTAAATTTTCGTAAATTCTAGTAAATTTTAGTAAAGTTTCCAGTAAATTTTCAGTTCAGTTCAGTTCAGTTGCTCAGTCATGTCCGACTTTTTGTGACCCCATGAATCTTAAAGTAGATTAATCTCTTAAAGAGATTAATATATTGTACTCTCCTATGTGGGCTTCCCCGTTGGCTCAGCAGGAAAGGATCCACCTGCAGCGCAGGAGCTGCAGCAGACATGGGTTCTATCCCAGGGTCTGGAAGATCCCCTGGAGAAAGGCACTCCAGTATTCTTGCCTGGAGAATCCCATGGACAGAGCAGCCTGACGGGCTACAATCCATAAGGTCGCAAAGAGTGGAACATGACTGAAGCGACTTAACATGCACAGACACACTCTCTTATATAGCCAGAAGAAGAGCATCTCTATTTATAATTTTGTAAAATGGTATTTATGCTTTACCTAAGTAAACTATTAATCTTAATGTCTGAACTGATTTATCCTGTTTTCAATTTCATTCTACTTTTGCTCTTTATGCATTTATTCAACTCCTTAAATTGACAACTTTAGTTTGAAATACAATTTTTGTTTTAAGATCAAAAGTAAAACAGGGAGCCTATTGACCATTTTGAGGAGAGGGCACATATCTTAATACACTAATGTCATTCTGTAAATTCAGATTATTATTGACGTCGAATAAAACCTAAATGCACTGAGACAGAGATTGAATTTGCTTCAGTAAATTAAGATTAGATTAAATGAATGTCTAATGTAACTGACTGTAGATATTATCATTATTTTTATCATAATTTACAGATCAAATTTTCTTTTTCTTCCTCATTTCCAGTAGTTAGGTTGAATGAATTCTGGTTAATTATCAGGGGGTGGATTGAAGTGGTATACATTATGGTTTATAGAAATATTTCCCCTTAAGCATCCCTAATGAGAAAGGAAAATTAAACACATTTTTCAAAAATACATTCATTCAATGATACTAATCCAAATAAAGAGTACATGCAATTAAATAATTTTAAAAGTTTAGTAAATTCTGTAGATGTAATTTGTTACTATTTTTACCAGGTCTGCATTGATGATAACCCTTTCCTCTATCTCCACTATTCAAATTAGATTAGCTTAGATGTAAGCTAAGGCAATCTATGTTTTGATATATTTATAAACAGTGAAATAGAGAGCCTATGATGCATGGTATAACTGATTCAAGCAATTTGTCTACAGGTTGCCTGCCAGATCCCTTATCTTCTGCTCTTTTACTACCTAATCTCTTTGGCAAGTAGCTGATGTTATTTTATTTTTCAATAAATAAAATAGGTGTTTCTGGTTGAAACTAATCTCACTGGATTCCTCACCTAATTAAAAACATAAAATCTTCTTGTTCTCCTCTCCTGCTTTCTCTGGAATTAATCATAGGCTCAAAATAATTATAATAAATTCTAGATTTCTTCTATTTAAGCAAAATAATTTGCTTTATCTGATCCCTCACAGACTGTTGCAGCTCTCCACCATTTATGTTTTATATGAAAGCAGACATGAAAATGATAGTCGCTCAGTCATGTCCAACTCTTTGCAACCCCATGGACTATAGCCAGGCTCTTCTGTCCATGGGGCTTCCCTGGTGGCTCAGCTGGGAAAGATTCGCCTGCAATGCAGGAGACCTGGCTTCGATCCCTGGATTGGGAAGATCCCCTGGTGAAAGGAATGGCTACCCACTCCAGTATTCTGGCCTGAGAATTCCATAGATTGCATTGTATAGCTCATGGGTCACAGAGTTGGGCATGACTAAGTGACTTTCACTTCACTTCACTTCTGTCCATAGGATTTCTCAGGCAAGAACACAGGAGTGGGTTCCCATTCCCTTCTCCAGGGGATCTTCCCTCCGCAGGGATTAAACCCAGGTCTTCCGCACTGCAGGCTGATTCTTTACCATTTGAGCTACCAGGGAAGCCCATATATATATTATATATATATATATATATATATATATATATATATATATATATATATTAGAGTATTTAATTTCTTCATCACTCATCCATACTGAAGTGCTCAAATAGTACTGTTTATTAGGCAATTATTCAAGATTAGATAAATCTATTCTAAGGTAGAGAATATATACCATTTTCTTTATTTAAATAGAGCATGAGGAGATTTCCGAGTTGAACTCTGAAGTGTCTACACACAAACATACCCACATGCACACACAGAAACACATGCATTATCAAGGGGATACTAGCAGATATATATATATATATACGGAGAAGGCAATGGCACCCTACTCCAGTACTCTTGCCTGGAAAATCCCATAGACGGAGGAGCCTGGTAGGCTGCAGTCCATGGGGTTGCTAGGAGTCAGATACAACTGAAGCGACTTAGCAGCAGCCGCAGCAGTGTATATATAAACTACATGTTATTAGGGAAGTTATGCAAAGTTTATGTTCTACTTATTTGAGAGTATAATTTTAAAATCTCCATTATAGTCTATCATATGCCTAAGGAGCTGTTTACTAATTGGAAACATGGAACTACGGTTCACTTCTTTTTTTCTCTGTGATCCAAATTTCAAATTGTAAAACAGCACCGTTGAAGTGAGCAGGTTCTTCAATGCTGCAAATGTCGCCTTCCAAGTAAGTCTCTTTTTCAACATGAATGGATAAGAGCTTCCTATTTAAAGCACTGATTTCTTGAGTACTTGAAATGGAACCTGCCTATTTTGATATATTTTTTCCTCTTTTCCCTATCCTATATCTCTCCTGTGCATAGAAAACTTTATCTAGCCATCAAAATCTATCACTTTGCTCTTTCTTCCTTGTCAAAGACATTCAAACTCATATGAGTCTAACAGTAGTATAAAAAAGAAACTGCCACTGCCATTTATTATATATATATATTTCATTTGAAGCACTGATAGACATTTTCTATATATTATTTCTAATCTTCACAACAAGCATAACAGATAAATGTCATGGTTCCTGTTTTACAGAAAAGTACAAAGAGGCTCCAGAGGTTAAACCGCTCACCTAAGTTTACACAGGTAGTATTACAGACAGAATATGAACTCCAGCTACTTGACTCCAAGATCCATTTCACTCCGTTACTCCTCAACCTTGCTTTCTTGTGTTACTTCTTCATTCCAGTCCTTCACCTTTAACATCCACTTGTGCTCATGCTTAGGTGCTCAGTCATGTCTGACTCTTTTTGACCCCACTGACTGTAGCCCACCAGGCCTCTCTGTCCCTAGAATTTTTCAGGCAAGAATACTGGAGGGAGTTGCCATTTTCTTTTCCAGGGAATCTTCCTGACCCAGAAATCGAACATGCATCTCAAAAATCTCCTGCAATGCAGGTGGATTCTTTACTTCTGAGCCATTGGGGAAGCCCCATCAACATCCACTATCTAATCTCTAATCTTTTAAAGCAATGCATGTCTTATTTCTGTTTATCTATATCCATGTATCTGTACATCTTTGTGTCACCTCTTGGTTGTCTTAGATTTATTCAAAAAATATTCAGTAAAATATGTTCCTTGGATGACAAAGAAATCGTCCTTTAGACTCAGGTTCTATGACCCTCATTTATAATTTCTTGTCCCAGATTTTTCACTCCCAAATATTGGCCCCATCCTTTCTGGACTGATGGTCCACTTTCTAGACTGACTGTCTGAGTGATAGATTCCTCTAGAATCTTTACTTGCCCACTTAGACACACTGCTGCTGCTGCTGCTAAGTCGATTCAGTCGTGTCCGACTTTGTGCGGCCCCATAGACGGCAGCCCACCAGGCTCCCCCGTCCCTGTGATTCTCCAGGCAAGAACACTGGAGTGGGTTGCCATTTCCTTCTCCAATGCATGAAAGTGAAAAGTGAAAGTGAAGTCGCTCAGTCATGTTCGACTCTTAGCGACCCCATGGACTTCAGCCTACCAGGTTCCTCCGTCCATTGGATTTTCCAGGCAAGGGTACTGGAGTCCGGTACCATTGCCTTCTCCCCTGGAACTTATTAGGCAGATTCAAAATACTTAATTTTGTTAGATGCTCTGTTCAGTCAGTTCAGTCACACAGTTGTGTCTGACTCTTTGCGATTCCAATGGACTACAGCACTTCAGGCTTCCCTGTCCATTCACCAGCTCCAGGAGCTTACTCAAACTCATGTCCATGGAGTTGGTGATGCCATCCAACCATATCTCATCCTCTGTTGTCCTCTTCTCCTCCTGCCCTAAATCTTTCCCAGCATCAGGGTCTTTCCTAACGAGTCTGTTCTTTGCATCAGGTGGCCAAAGTATTGGATCTTCAGCTTCAGCATCAGTCCTTCCAATGAATATTCAGGACAGATTTCCTTTAGGATGGAGTGGTTGGATCTCCTCACAGTCCAAGGGACTCTCAAGAGTCTTCCCCAACAACACAGTTCAAAAGCATCAATTCTTCAGTGCTCAGATTTCTCTATAGTCCAACTCTCACATACATGACTACTGGAAAAACCATAGCTTTTACTAGACAGAACTTTGTAGGCAAAGTAATGTTTCTGGTTTTAATATGCTGTCTCAGTTGGTCATAACTTTCCTTCCAAGGAGCAAGCATCTTTTAATTTCAAGGCTGCAATCACCATCTGCAGTGATTTTGGAGCCCAAAAAAGTAAAATCTCTTACTGTTTCCCCATATATTTGCCATGAAGTGATGGGACCAGATGCCATGATCTTCATTTTCTGAATGTTGAGCTTTAAGCCAACTTTTTCACTCTCCACTTTCACTTTCATCAAGAGGCTTTTGAGTTCCTCTTCACTTTCTGCCATAAGGGTGGTGTCATCTGCATATCTGAGGTTATTGATATTTCTCCTGGCAATCCGGATTCCAGCTTGTGCTTCATCCAGCCCAGCATTTCTCATAATGTACTCTGCATATAAATTAAATAAGCAGGGTGACAATATGCACCTTGATGTACTCCTTTCCCTATTTGAAACCAGTCTGTTGTTCCATGCCTAGTTCTAACTGTTGCTTCTTGACCTGCATACAGGTGCAGATGTTAGATGCTATGATTCAGTAAAAGTTTCTGATTCCCATGTTAATATTAACCTTACACCAGGCCTGGTAGTATTGTTTGTTTTTGTCTTTTTAAATATTATTGCTGGTTTATTAACTATTGAGAGTCAACCTAAGATTCAAAGTTTAGCCTTTACAATATAAAGCCTTTCTGCCTTGTAGAGACATTATCAATTGCATCTTTACTTGTTTTAGCATTATTTTTCTTATTTGTTGTTAAGAAACTCTGGCTATCACTGTGAAGTTCAATTTGTGCTCTCTAAGCACTTCCTTTGTACTCTTTGCCTATGTTCAACCTCTCTCATCCTGGATGGGCTATAATGAGTAGAGTTTATAGATATTCATGGCTCTAATCTGCTAATGAAAAAAAAATCTTAATACGTATTCTGACATGGAAATGCTTTCTATTACTTAGAAGTCTCCCCTCTGTGTCTCCCTTTGGACTATCCTACTCCCCAATAAACAGCTTTGCATGCATAACCAGTTGCTTCAGGCGTGTCTGACTCTTGGACCCTATGGACTATAGCCCACCAGTCTCTTCTGTCCATGGGATTTTCCAGGCAATAGTATTGGAGGGGATTGCCATGCCCTGTTCCAGGGTATTTTCCTGACTCTGGGATCAAACCCTCAATCTCCTGCATTGCAGGTAGATTCTTTACCCAGTGAACCACCAGAAGAAGCCCAATATGCAGCCTTAAAGGGTTAGTCACTGAGTCGTGTCCAACTCTTTTGCGATCCCATGTACAGTAGCCCAGCAGGCTCTTCTGTCCATAGAATTCTCCAGGCAACAATATTGGAGTGGGTTGCCATTCCCTTCTCCAGGGGATATCCAGACCAAGGGATTGAACCCAGGTCTTCTGCATTGCAGACAGATTCTTTAGGAAGCCCAAAAGTTTGAGCCTAAACTATAGGGCCTGGCTCTGCAAGTCTTTCCAGATCCTTTCATTATTCTACAGAGAGTTTGATAAAAGGTCCTTATTACACTCAGACCCAACATAAGGCATAATGACAGGAATAGATGCCTGCATTCCAATTGACTTCAATCATAGAGATAAAAATTCTGAGCCTACAATTGCACTTTTAAATTTTATTTTCCAATAATAGATGGTGAGTGTGCACAGAATTATGCTCTTCTTTCTTTTGATCAGGGCATTGCCCATAGTGTGTATGTTAAGAATGGAAAATGGAATTAGGAGAAATTACTAACTTTAGTAAAATTCAAATTTCCAGTCATAAAGTGTGCTTTATTATTTGAGATATTTCAATAGCCATCACTTTTGTAATGAAGCAAGAACTTCAGCGCTATAAAGAATGATAGACACCTTAATACACCATTTTTTTTAAATGAAGAGTATCATCATGTTGTTTGATCGGTTTTCCTTGATTTCTTTATCTATAAAACGGGGATTTTATTCTCTGTGTCTATGCTGTACATCTCAGTCAGAGTTAATGACAAATGCAGAGCACTAAATTATCTTTTGATCATTTGAATGCATCATCAGTCCTCTTATCCAAGCTAATTCAAAATTGGTTCTTTTAAAATCACTTGGCATTTGTCTTCTTAAATAACCTGAAACAAATGCAGTACTTTATGATGATCTCTACTTCTGAGAGACATTTCATCTCTTTGGTATGATATAATTATTAGATCTTTCCTCTAATCCCTGGCATTTCACTGTTTTAATTATTCTAAGCTATCCAGACTGTTTTTGAAAAGTCACATCAGTTATATATTAGTTTTGGAATACACAACTTTGTATGAATGTGTGTGTGTGTGCGTGTGTGTGTGTGTGTGTGTGTGTGTGTGTGTGAAGGGTTGGGGGAGCATTAAAGCAAGAGAAAGAGGTAAAAAAGTAAGAAAGTAAAGGGAAACCTATGTTAACTCTAGCTGCAGAGCTTGACTTGCATTCAGAGTAATCATTAGTTCTGATGGGTTGTATTTGATTGTGGTAAAATTTGGCTGATCTTCAGTGATCCAAATTCAGGAAGATTTTGAAATGAAACAATCTCAATGCACATTGTACTTATGCTACTAACCCCAAGCCCATCTTCCTCCCATTAAGCCTATTCCATGCAGTGAAGATGCTCCTGCCTACTCATAGCTTATTCCAATTTTGATCATCTAGGATCTCAATTCCCCAGTTCAATTCCTTGGTCGATCCCCTGGAGAAGGGATAGGCTACCAACTCCATAATTCTTGGGCTTCCCTGGTGGCACAGTTGGTAAAGAATCTGCCTGCAATGCAGGAGACCTGAGTTCAACCCCTGGGTTGGGAAGATCCCCTGGAGGAGGGCATGGCAACCCCTCCTGTATTCTTGCCTGGAGAACCCCATGGACAGAGGAGGCTGGAGGGGTACAGTCCATGGGATCAGAAAGAGTTGGACATGACTGAGCAACTAGGCACAGCACAGGGCCTCAATTATACCTAGTTCAAAAATTCAAGATTCATACCATAAAATTCACACACAAAAAACTAATACAGCTTAAGAGCTTCACTGACCAACTTTTCTTAGACCCTGCTACAACATCTTTAATGTACTTGGTAAAATTTGAGAGCATGCTTGATTGTACTTTTTCCGTCATTTACTAATTTTAAAAGTTTTAATAGCATCATTATTTGTGTAGTCAAATCCCTGTCTCTGGCCTGATGTTATATAAAACACAATGTAGAAAGATTTTCTGAAAACAGAGGTAATTTCCCAAATATGAAAATCCTTAAATGAGACTTTTCTTTAAAGAAATATTTTTGTTGGCACTGCATTGATAACCAGTGAAACATAAAGACTCTTCATATTTTTTTTCTAAAATATTGTGGGTTTTAGCTAGACTTTGTTTTTGAAGCCAGAGCTTATTTCAGTTACTTTGAAGGACTCATCTTTTCAATGAGAGGGTTGTGTCAAGAGTCCCCTAAGTTCCCATTCATACTGAGGGTGAGTATAAATAGAGTGAACAAGGGAAAATCAATCTAAGGTCTTCATATGGAAAGACTGTATATTTTCTCTGAAAACCACAGTACAGGGAGCTGTGGGCGCCTGGGTATAGCTGTCTTGCTCCTGTTGGATGTCTCCCTCCTGGACTCCATTAGGAGACGTTGGAGTGGGTCTTAATTGCTCAGTCGTGTCTGACTCTTTGTGACCCCATGGACTGTAGCCCATCAGCCTCTTATGTTCATGGGATTTTCCAGGCAAGAATGCTGGAGTGGGTTGCTTTTTCTTCCTGCAGGGGATCGCCCAACCCAGAGATTGAATCTGAGTCCCCTTTGTCTCCTGCATTGCAGGAGGATTCTTTACCCACTGAGCCATAAAGGAAGCCATGAGGAAGTTTCCAAGAGCTTAGAGATAAGACAAATAAGCCACATTTCTAATTTCTGGAGGGGACATCATAATGCTTTTCCCAAAGGAATGTCAAGAGTGGTCAAACTAGTAATAGTCACATAGAAAGTACATATAGAATAAATAGACTTGTTTTGGCTAAGGCAAGTCTTCCCATCATACATATATTACTATCTCTAAGGGAAATGTGTTTCTACCAAGGAGCTTCACCCACTGCAGAGAAAGTTGTTTTGTCACCAGAGGCATTGAGCTCTCATCATCATCATCATCTAACTTAATGGAAATTTTCTATATTTCAGGCGCTGCTCCAAGTAATTTAAGTACATTAACTCATTTTGTCACAACATTCATAAGAAGTACAAAATATATTATCTTCATATCACAGAAGGAGAAACTGAGAAGCAAAGTAGGGAACTAACATGCAAATTTCCATAGACAATAATCATGTAACCAGTCCATTCAGAATTCAAGTTATGCCACCTTACTCAAAGATGTATCTCTTGATGACTAAACTGTCTTGTCTCACTGTAGTAGTTCTAGAATCAGACAGAAGTGGGTTAAAGTATTATCTATCATTTACTAGTTTGGGGACTATGGCCAAGTAACAGACATACTAAAGCTCACTTCTTTTTTTTTTCTGCAACACCGAGCAAATAATAATACCTATTTTACAAAGATGTTGTACATTTGAAATAAAAGGACTGTGAAAATGCTTCACACAATGATTAAGATGAGATTTAATCTTTAAGATAATAAAAAAAAATTCTTTAGTGATAGGTGTGTATGTGTGTAGACGCAGGTGTGTGAATGTGACAAGAAGCATTAATCAAATCCAATGTTTCTTTAGAGGTTAATTTAGGCATTCTGAAAATCTTGTTGATTGATTAGCATTCAAGGAACCTTTTAATTTAAGTGCTTCCTTAATTAATTTAGCTGATGGGTTAAATAATGCAAAATGATGTAAGAAGTAAGGTGGATCAGGGGTCCAGAAATTTTGGTACTCTTGATTCTTCTCCAGAATACAAAAAAAATTCTCTTTTTTCCCTTTTGTTCTTACTTCCAACTCCTTATTCCCCCAGACTATTTTTTTTATTTTCTGTTTATTATAAAGGAAAAGCGATTTATGGAATCTGGAAAGCAGTGAACAAAGCAAGTCTCTTGCCCACTGCTTCTCCATAAACATATTTGACAGTCTGAAGGGAATAACCCTGAAAGATTCTCCTTGTACTGAAGATTTCTTGCCAAGATTTCTTAATACAACATTAAGGGATTTTTGACTTTCTGTTTTATTGTATTATTTTGCAATATCTGCTTCACACTATTAATTTGACAAAGATCACAAAGCCAATCACATCTGTGGCATCCTATTACCATTATAAAAAAAGAAAACAAGTTCAGGCAGTGGTTACTGGATTCACCAGATCAGCAGGAATGGAGAAAGGGCAAACCTCACATTTTCTTTCTTTTTTTTTTTTTTTAGCACTGCCATCAACTTTTATTAAGCACCAGGTTGTGTGCCAGTTGTTTTTAGTGTAATATTTTCATTTTTGTCTAAGTCTCAAATTAAGCAAAACATGAGAGCATTTTACTGCCATACAACAGATGAAGATAATTCATTGGGTTTGGTTAATTTGTTCAAAGTCGTGTCATTAATGATTAGTGGAGAAGGAATCTGAATGAAGGATGCATGGGTTTCCTTGGGTTTCTTCTCATGCTTCTATTTACATTTGATTATATTCAGTATTATCCATAATAAATACTTTTTTTTTAATTTGATAAATTTAACGCTTTTATTGCCATACCTCATTTTACTGTGCTTTGCTTTAGTGAACTTTATAGATACATGTTTTTGGTTTTTTTTTTTTTTTTCCTTGTTAATTTTCTGTTTAGTTGATCTATCCATAAGTGTGAGTGGGGTATTAAAGTCTCCCACTATTATTGTGTTATTGTTAATTTCTCCTTTCATACTTGTTAGGATTTGTCTTACATACTGCGGTGCTCCCATGTTGGGTGGATATACATTTATAATTGTAATATCTTCTTCTAGGATTGATCCTTTGATCATTATGTAGTGACCTTCTTTGTCTCTTTTCACAGCCTTTGTTTTAAAGTCTAATTTATCTGATACGAGTATTGTGACTCCTGCTTTCTTTTGGTCCCAATTTGCATGGAAAATCTTTTTCCAGCCCTTCACTTTCAGTCTGTATGTGACCCCTGTTTTGAGGTGGGTCTCTTGTAGACAACATATGTAGGGGTCTTGTTTTTGTATCCATTCAGCCAGTCTTTGTCTTTTGGTTGGGGCATTCAACCCATTTACGTTTAAGGTAATTACTAATAAGTATGATCCCGTTGCCATTTACTTTATTGTTTTGGGTTTGAGTTTATACACCATTTTTGTGTTTCCTGTCTAGAGAATATCCTTTAGTATTTGTTGGAGAGCTGGTTTGGTGGTGCAGAATTCTCTCAGCTTTTGCTTGTCTGAAAAGCTTTTGATTTCTCCTTCATACTTGTAACCTCACATTTTCTATGCAACCCACATTTTCTATGCAACCTCACATTTTCTATGCAACCCATTAATGACTCTGGGAATGTTAATCTGTAGTTGGCTTTTGTGATTGTCTTCTCAGACATTTGGAATGCCTTGATCCAGATGCAAGACTGAGCAGTGACTGAAAATACTGTGCAACTTTTGCCTTTAAAAGGTTTTGAAAATTATGTAAATTAATGGTACAGGTTGAAAGTTCTCAAAATATTTCATCAAAGCATTTTTTGTTAATTCTATTTTGTCCTTATAGTTTTGCCTTAAAATATATCTCATAAAGCCAATTATATCTGTTCTGTATGTATTTGCTCTCACAATCAATATGATCCATCGTAGATGGGATGAGCAAATCTACTGAGGTTTTTCTCTGTCTCAGGCTAGTTTGTGAAGTTAGGTCTTTTTGTTTTTCAGTCTAACTCTAAAATACAAATTTGCTAGAAGTAATTTTCTTTATAAACCTATTTCTCCTGAATAATTATGTAGCATAAGAAAATACCAGCCTGCTAAATCAATGTAAAACTAATAAAATCAAAGAGGCATTGGCTACAGAATTTACAGAAGTAAATTTTCTTAATCACCACTGATTAGCATGAATTAGTTATATGTATACTTTAGGAATAAACTGTATGCCTCCAAAGTGTTCATGCTTTGTGCTTTTCAAATTTCCTTGTCAAATTCCTAAAGGCATCTTTTATTCAGAACTTCCAGTTGTGTGTGCTTATTAATAATTATAATTACTAGTTATTGTTTCTTATTATGATCCAGAGACTGCATATTATGGATTAAACTGTGTGCTCTCAAAATTCATAAGTAGAAGTTCTAACCATCAGTGTGACTGTATTTGGAGATAGAGCCCCAGTGGCTCAGCAGTAAAGAAATCACCTTCAATGCAGGAGACACAGGAGATACAGGTTTGATCCTTGGGTCAGGAAGATCCCCTGGAGAAGGGAATGGCAACACACTCCAGGATTCTTGCCTGGGAAATCCCATGGACAGAGGAGCCTGGTGGGCTACAGTCCATAGCGTCGCCCAGAGTCAGACAAGACTGAAGGTACTGAGCATGGGCATGAAGAAGCAGTTAATGTATCAGAGATCTTAAGTGTTGGAATCTTAATTCAATAGAATCAATCAGAGATGCCTATGAGCAAAGTCCTTATGAGGACACAGTCACAAGACAGCCATCTGCAAGTCAGGAAGACAGGTCTCACCAGAATCCAATGCTGCCAGCACTTGGATCTTGAGCTGCCAGTCCCAAGAACTTTGAGAAAATATATTTCTGCTGTTTGAGCCATCTAGTCTGATATTTTGTCATGGCAACCCTAGCAGAATAAAGTATTATGCAAAGAACTTTAGATGCATTATTGCTTTTGATCTGTGCAAAAATATTGAGGAATATACAATCATTACCAGCTTATTTGTGAATGAGGCTTAGAGACATTAACTAAGGATCCCAGATCACACTGCTAATGAGAAACAGATCTAGGCAATTCTTATATTTACCACCTACCACTGCCAAAGGGGAATAGGAAAAAGGGAACTTAGGTGTTTATTAATAGTAGTTGGAAAAAATGACCTTAGCATTTCCCTCAGTTTCACTGAACTTTAGGCAACTTCCATGCTGATGGTAGACATGTGACCTCTTGTTTCTTAGAGCATTTACTTTAGAAAACTTGCAATTGATTATGCTTCCTCTACCCTTTTGAAATGGGTACAGAAAATGTAAATTTTCTCCCAGCCTCTTACCAGTTTTGCAATCAGGGAAATGTCTTTCTCAAGGGTTGAAGAAACTTTTTTTTTTTTTTTTTAATGTAAACCTTGAAAGATATAGTGACCTTGTCTCCCAATCTCTGTGGAAGGTAGGAACCTAACTTGAATGGGTACCAATTAGTACATATATATGCCTAACCATAGCAAAAAACAAACTCAAGAATAACTCCTTGCATTCTTCACATCCTGTTGACCAATCTTCTCCTGAAATCATCCACATTTTCCACTAGCTCACGCCAGCACTGATGAACAACCCCAATTCTCTTTCAGCAGAGTTGCATTCATTCTTTCTCTCCTATTAAAAGAGTAATAACATCTTTCCTGCCTGTTAAACTCTCCAGTGCAATTTTGCTTTCAAAAAGTTTCAAAGAACCCAGGAACTTAAATCTAGGATGGATTGTCAGCAAAATTCAACTTTTAAAAATACATTAAGAAGAGAGTGACACAATGGAAAGTGCCTGGGACATAGAAACTTGGAGGTTTTGTTCAGAGGCTGTCAGATGTCAGAAGTAATTGTTCAGATATTTGGGTCATTGAAAAGTAGAGCAGGAAGCACCTAGTTTTCAAAACGTGTGTCTCAGTTTGAGATCCCCGGAGGTATACCCTAAGGCAAAGATTCAAGTGCAAAGAGCTAGTCTAGGATGTGAAAGAAAGACCAGTGGTGTAGAAGTGAGACCAGGAGGAAAGGCGACCAATAAAGATGACTTCGAGCTGCTGTTGGGGTGAATGGAGGTTAATCTCTCACAGGAAACTTTGGAAGTCAGTGTAAAACACACAGCAATAAATGTGAAGGACCTGGAGTATTTGCTAGACACTCTTTGAAGGTTGAGTGTGTTAACTTTCGATTCTTCTTCTTATAAGGTAGGCAGGTAAAGTCCTCCATGGGAGATTTCAAGGAGCAGAAAAAGTCCTCAGAAGAAGAGATGCAAGTGCTGTCCCCTGGAGATGCTTATACTAAAATTGCAAAGGAGATAGAATAAGGTTGGGACACCTGCAGTATCAACTACCCTGTGTTAATCAGTGTGACTTCTAGAAGAGAATTATATGACCCACAGATTTGGAAAAAGTTTGGGTTAATCAAACATAAGTTGGTTTCTTGCCTTTATGACTTAGATATCTTAGAATATGAATGTAAGCATGAGAAGAGTTTATTTCAACTTCTAAACTGTTTCATTTAATACATCTTATAAGACTAATGCTCCTCAATACACACTTTGGAGATAAGTATAATCCACTATACTTATTATACACTAGTATAATCCACTTATTGAATATTATAAATAGGGAAAATTAGGTTTTTCTTGGTCATGAAAATGCAGCAATGTCAACCCAAGAGATTAGTATATCTGCCAATAGTTTAAGATAGTATGAGTTCAGAACAAGAGATAGAGGTTACCAGCTATATGTAACATACCTTCTTAATCCTCTCTACTCTCCTAATGGTCTTTACTATAGTGATTCTGTTTTCTGAGATCAGAGTTTGATGCATAAAAGTATAATTCCAAAACCGTTTATTTCCAGCACATGTATCTTATAATACAGATTAGAAATATTATATATAAATATATTGTTATTTTAAAAGTAAGTTATACTGTACATAATAATTGTTATTTTATTCATTGTTAATATATTGGTATATTAATACCAATACATTGGTCTTATTCAGTATTATTATGAAAATTCTACCACAAGTCTAAAGAAAACTTGTTGCTCTGTTTTCCATCCAGATGGAATCTACAGATGGGTTAAGCATTTGGCACTCTTTATACTTATCAGGTGAGTAAACAGAGACCTTGAAAGCTTGGCATACTCTAAGAAGGGTAGAACGAGGCAGGGTCAGAGCCCAGATTTAGCCAGATTTCGTATTCTGACCTTCTGACTTTAAGTAAGATGCTGGCCCATAAAATCTTCTTGCCATTTCAAAATCACTCAAGTAATGCTTTGGCCTATTTTGGTTGGGGTTATATCCTGACTGGTCAGCTCTAGGCACGAGTTTATTACTTTTAAGATGGTTTTGGCATGGTTTAAAATTTTTCATTATGCAAAAGAGAGACTACAATGAAAGAAAACCTTCATAGCCTCAACATGAAACTGGTCAATATAATAAAATGTGTTCTAAACCATATCCCTAGATTATTTTCCTATTTTTGTAATTAGCATCATGTCTAGTTAGGAAAGATTAAGCCTCAGATGTTTCCCACCCAGGAGGTCGGCTATATTAGGAACACTGGTGGATGATGTCAATCAGAAATCTATATGTAAGGAAGCTTCTGAAAAGGAACTCACTCTAAAGGAAACAGGAATCTTCCCAGACAAGCATTAACTACTAAAGAACCTTAGTCTGTTCAGAGGGACCATATAGAACACTGTCTGGATTTCTCACTGACTGTGGCTTCCTGTATAACCCTCTTTGGGACCATGTATTTAGGGGGCAGGAGAAGCCTTGGTAAGGTAAACAACAACAAAGAAATGACAATATTCATTTTCTTTAAAACTTTATCAATACTTCAAGGAAGAAACAGCACTGCTTTAATACCTCTGAGAAATAACCCAAGGCAAAAACCAAGAGAGGTGATTTGGACACGGGTTGTGGTCCTTTGAAATGTCTTCTGTATCAACAGAGAGACTATTCAACAGAAAGTAGCTGAAGTCAGAGGAGATGTAAAAGTGCAATCATCACATGATATCTGTTATTCCAGAAATTCTTTAGGGACAGATTATTTAAGAACCTGGGTATCACATTATCACATTGGTGGAGGAGTCATGAAACAGAAATTATGATCATAATAACTGTAATAAAAACACTGGTGCATGTTTATATACCTTTAATTTTATAAAGTACTTTGATTATGTATCATTATTTTCAAGTTATTTAATGTTGTTCTTGGAAGATAATTGATGATTATTTTGATATTGTTGACATATCTGAGCTCAATTATCTCAGCTTTTACATATAAAGGAAGTAAATTTCAAATAAATATTTAGTTCATATCTGCTAGATTGTCACTTACAAGTTCAGTTCAGTTCAGTTGCTCAGTTGTGTCCGACAGTTTGTGACCCCATGAATTGCAGCACGCCAGGCTTCCCTGTCCATCACCAACTCCCGGAGTTCACTCAAACTCATGTCCATTGAGTCGGTGATGCTATCCAGACATCTCATCCTCTGTCGTCCCCTTTTCCTCCTGCCCCCAATCCTTCCCAGCATCAGAGTCTTTTGCAATGAGTCAACTCTTCACATGAGGTGGCCAAAGTATTGGAGTTTCAGCTTTAGCATCAATCCTTCCAATACACTGCTTCTGATTGGATGTGCAATCTGTTTGGTTTTGAATCCTTGCAAATTCTATTCTATTCTACTTACCAAAACGATAACTGGTATATGGTTTTATGTCTCAGTTGATAAAATTGATGCCAAGAAAATTTATTTTTCTGGAACAGATATTCTTCAGATTGGCAGCATGAAAATTCAAACAATTTCAGATTTTCAATTCTAATATTAAATTGTCCCACACAAGTGATAAGGTTTACAATGCAATACCCTTTGAATAATAAACACCACTTATGTGTACTCATTATCTTATTTAAAAATTTTATTTCAAAGTGTCAAACTGACTACCAATTATTGTTCACTCAAAAAGAAAAGGTATATAATTCATTTTTTTCTTTTATTTATTTATTTTTTCTGTGAAGGGAGACAAGCTTCAGAATTTTGTTCAATGTAAAATAGTTATCCTCATCAGGAAATTCCACTTATAAAGGAATTACAGTGATACAAGGGAAAATGTAAACAATCCAATATTTCAAATCATCAATAGATGATATTGACTATTTTAATTTTAGGAGGAAAATGATGATGGCATGGTTACCATTTCATGATGCTTCCATAACAGAGTAGAGTCCAGAGCTTTTCTCTCCCAAGCTATGGATGTTTGTATAACCTGTGGACAAGTTCAGAGGTACAACTGATCACAAAGTAGTTAAGTTGGGAGTAACTGACAACTTTTTTATCTTTAATTAAAGTAACACGTATTCATTTACCTTTTTATATTTGAGAATTAAATTTATAAACTACCAGGAAGTCAAAGGAGAAAATTAACCCTGAGAAAAAGTGACCAATTTTATTTTTTAAATTGATATAAAAGTATATTGAATATCAGCAATTATGTAAGCTTAAATATAATACATAAAATAAACATAAATTTTTTCATAGGTCAACAATATGAGAGCAACCATTTTTCCATGATGAGGTTTCTTAAAATCCATGGATGTATTTTACAAAATTCTAGGTCATTCTACTAAGCATAAAATGGGTAGCCTTTTATTCATTCAATAAATAGTTATTGAATAATAACCATGTGCTGCATTATTGACAAAACAGATGTCCCCATGATGCTTAAATTCTAGTATACAAGAAAATAAAGTATATATTAAGTAATATATGTAGTAAGAGCTAAGGGGAAATCTAAAGCAGGGAATGGGGATGAAGTGTATTTTAAAGCAGGTAGTTTGAGAAAACCTCAAACAAAACTGAGGACCTGAAGGGTGCAGGAGATGAAGTCATGTAAA
This sequence comes from Bos taurus, assembly GCF_002263795.3. Taxonomy (NCBI): domain Eukaryota; kingdom Metazoa; phylum Chordata; class Mammalia; order Artiodactyla; family Bovidae; genus Bos; species Bos taurus. Next base: position 21,596,068 of record NC_037356.1, read on the forward strand.
TGTCTATAAGATATCATTTAAGTAAAAAAGCCCTGAAGCAGCTGTTTACCTCATATATGAAGGAGTCAAGTATGGACAGAAAGAATGGGTTAGAGAGGTAGGAAAGAAAATTCGCATGGGCAGTGGCAGGGCCAGATCAAATAGGGTCTTTGGCATCATAGTAATGACTTTTAAGGGATAAAGAAAGACACCGAAGGGTTTATGTGAAGGCACAAGATATTATCACATTTTAACAGAATGTGAACAGAATGTGGCCTACTACATTGGTCATTGATTATGGAGGCAAAATAGAATCAGGATGACAAGCTAGAAGGCTATTACAAATGGTAAGGCAGTGGAAATGCTGAGAATAGATGGAATGCAAATAGATGATGAAATGTAACTGGCAGTATTCAGCCAAAGACCCAACTTTCGGCCTGAGTAAGGACAAAGCATTAAGAATGACTCTGAGATTTTGACTCAATAAACAAGAACAGAGTTTCAATTAGCTATTTGTATAAGGTCATGGGAGGAGCAAAAAAATTGCAATAGAAAGAATATAATTATATAAGAAAGACTATAAGCTCAATCTGAGTTTACTAATTTTGAGAGATGTATTAGTTATCTAAAAATTGCATAAGCAGTTCCATATGTGGGTCTGGGATTCAGAGAAGAGGGCTATCTATGTTTGACATATATATTCATCAGTAGAGATTAGAAGAGAATGACCTAGACACAAAATTATAAACTTATATGAGGACAGATAGAACACTGAATAATGTATACTAGAAAAGCCCTTTTACAGAGTTAACATTTCTGCAAATGTATTGTGGGTAGTTCTTTAGTATTGAACATCACATCGAGCTTCTTGTTTATAGGAAAGTACAGGTCAAAATAAATTCTTACTAAGAAATAAGGATAAATTGCCTACCTTGAAGAAATACCACTTCTATTCTCCTTTTCTCTTCTAAGCTTATTGTTCACAAGCAAATGAAGACTCTAAGAACTCAAGCTGTTATCAAGTATCAATAAACTTCAATTTACAGCCTGTCATGCAGCCATTTGGTGGTTGCTCTTATGTGCACCAAGCTGACTTCGGAGTGAACTTCTGTTCTGAACAATCCAATGAGTCACTTAACCTTCCTTTACCTTTTGAAAACAGGGATAAATTGTTCTGTGGCCCATTTCATGGAGCTGATGTGACTGTCTGTGAGATTATGTCTGCAAAGAAATCTGAATCTCTCTCTCTCTCTCTCACACACACACACACATGTGTGTAAACTTTTAGGAAAAATCCAATGTCATGAGTTTCCTCTTTAGATTCTGGACCAGAATTTCCAGCAACTTGCTTTGATAATACTTCACAAGTTGCTGGAAATTCTGGTCCAGAATCTAAAGAGGAAACTCATGACATTGGATTTTTCCTATATGTTTACACGGATTGGATAAAAGAAAATTATTCATTACCTGGAAAAAGGAGACAAACATGCTATGGTTGCCCAAAGACATTTGTATGCATTTCTCAGAGAAGTTTCCAATGACTTGACAATGATTTCTTAAACATTTACTTGTTGTTCAGTCGCTCAGTCGCGTCTGACTCTTTTGACCCCATGGACTACAGCATACCAGGCTTCCCTGTCCTTCACTATCTCCTGGAGTTTGCTCAAACATTCTCTGGACACAATCGCATCTTAAAGATACACATTAAATTCTCAGAAACATAAGAACATTGAATCTGGGAAAGCAACTCTCTCGTTTATGTCCCAGCGTGGGATACTAACACGTAACTGCTCAGATTATAAACCTAGATTCATTATTCATCACCTTCAACACATCCCCACATCCTCTCCATTCTTCAGTATCACCATCTTTCTATTCACTCTTTGTCCCTTTATATTCACCTCTTCTGCTTTACTCTAGGCAGGCACCATTCTCTTACCTTGGCTACTGTGAGCTTTTCATCTGATCTTCTTGCCTTCTGTCATTTGTTTCTCCATTTCTTACTCCACATACATCATTTCAGTTCAGTCGCTCAGTTGTGTCAATTCTGTGTGACCCCATGGAATGCAGCACGCCAGGCTACCCTGTCCATCACCAACTTCCAGAGCTTGCTCAAACTCAGGTCCATAGAGTCAGTGATGCCATGCAACCATCTCATCCTCTGCTGTCCCCTTCTCCTTTTCCTTCAATCTTTCCCAGCATCAGGGTCTTTTCCAAGGAGTCAGATCTTCACATCAGGCAGCCAAAGTATTGGAGCTTCAGCTTCAGCATCAGTCCTTCCAATGAATATTCAGGACTGATTTCCTTTAGGATGGACTGGTTGATGTCCACATGCATAGTCCCAGTTGCTCTATCCTTTAATGTTTCCATTCAATCCTATACTCTTTCACTGTCTCAGGTAAAAACTTTGCATCATGTATACTGAATTGAATTCTACAAAAGCAAAATTGTGTTTCATAAATTTGATTTTGCATGAAAGGCAGAATAATGAAGTGTTGGGAACAATGGCTTAAAAAGCAAGGTGCTTATATTCAGATCCCAACTCTATCCCATTCTCTCAATAAAGCCTGAGTTTCAGTTCCTCCTTGCTAGTATAGAGATAATATGACCTACTTTATAGAGCAGGGCTGGAAGAAGCACAAGCTGGAATCAAGATTGCCAGAAGAAATATCAATAACCTCAGATATACAGATGACACCACCCTTATGGCAGAAAGTGAATAGGAACTAAAAAGCCTCTTGATGAAAGTGAAAGAGGAGAGTGAAAAAGTTGACGTAAAGCTCAACATTCAGAAAACAAAGATCATGGCATCTGGTCCCATTACTTCATGGGAAATAGATGGGGAAACATTGGAAACAGTGTCAGATTTTATTTTGGGGGGCTCCAAAATCACTGCAGATGGTGACTGCAGCTATGAAATTAAAAGACGCTTACTTCTTGGAAGGAAAGTTATGATCAAATTAGATAGCATATTGAAAAACAGAAACATTACTTGGCCAACAAAGGTCCGTCTAGTCAAGGCTATGGTTTTTCCAGTGGTCATGGATGGATGTGATAGTTGGACTGTGAAGAAAGCTGAGCACTGAAGAATTGATGCTTTTGAACTGTGGTGTTGGAGAAGACTCTTGAGAGTCCCTTGGACTGCAAGGAGATTCAACCAGTCCATCCTAAAGGAGATCAGTTCTTTGGAAGGAATGATGCTAAAGCTGAAACTCCAGTACTTTGACCACCCCATGCGAAGAGTTGACTCATTGGAAAAGACTCTGATGCTAGGAGGGATTGGGGGCAGGTGGAGAAGGGGATGACAGAGGATGAGATGGTTGGATGGCATCAGCAACTCAATGGATGTGAGTCTGAGTGAACTCCGGGAGTTAGTGATGGACAGGGAGGCCTGGCGTGCTGCGATTCACGGGGTCGCAAAGAGTCGGACATGACTGAGCAACTGAACTGAACTGAACTGAACTGAAAGAAGTGTTATTTTTTATTATTATATTTTAGCCCTAATATGAGTAAACCTCAAATTACTTATTTCCTTTTTATGAGCACTTTCCTACCACCATCCTACCCCTGCCACCATTGTAACCAATCACTGCTTATTTTGTTCTTTTCTACATTCTGTAGACAATAGTCAAACCTTACACATGTTTGAAATGATTGACTATCTTCTGATGTACTGAACCGTGAGGACATTTTGAATATATGTCTGGGTCATAGCTCTCCCAATATTTCTATTTCTGCAACAAATTCTGGCAAAGAATAAGGACTTAACAAATATGTATTGAAGGAAAAATATAAAATTATGGAGCCAAATTATCCCTGTTACAACATACTCGAGAGAGAGAAAACCAGGCTCTCATTTCTCCTGGGTTATGTGGGATCCCCAGGAACTTTGTGCTGGGAGTGAACTTTTTTTTCCTCGTAAGCGTGAATGTTATTTTTCTTTACATTCTCAACTAAGTTTTCTTTGGCAAGCAGTCTTTGTTGATTAAATTTTACTTTCAGAGCACTCCCTCTCCCACTTGCAGCTGACTTTTTCATTGACCCACAAACCTAAAACAGTTTGTTCAGCTAAGGGCCCCAGAGTGTTTGCGATAATCACAGTTTAGCATTCTCCAGAGAACAATTCTTTTAAAAATAGCTTTGGAATTTCTGTTTAGTCTCTTACCTGTTTGGGGCCAGTACTGATTACGATTAACTTGTCTTTCCTGAATGAATATTGATATCATAACTCCATAATTAAACTCCAGCACAAATTTGCTAAAAATGACAACATTAGTTGATCTCTATTATTATGATTGTATTAAAAAATACTAGAATACTGTGCTTTTAAGTAAATGAACTACTAAAAGCCCATTGATTTTTAGTTCCTAAGGTCAACATTTCTGCTTTTTTTTAAAAGTAATTTGTCTATTGACTTTGCCTTATTGTGAATGGAATAAAAATGATGCATTTTAAGTGATCATCAAAAGATTTAATCAGAAGTGAGGCTTTAAGCATTTTGCAGAATATTGAATCAATATTAGCAGATGCAAACTATTATATATAGAATGAATAAACATAAAGTCTTATTGCATAGCACAGGAAACTATGATCAATATACTGTGATAAGCCATAATGGAAAAGATTATAAAACATAATACATATGTAGTAATATATAACTGAATCACTTTGCTATACAGCAAAACTTAGCACAGTATAAATCAACTATAATAAAATTTTTAAAGTATCATCAGTAGTAAATTGTGCTAGTCTGAATAATAAAGGAAAGCATAATGAATAATAAAATATCCCAATCCGTGGCACCGTATAAATACAAGGTAAAGATACACACAAACCTTCTCTGAGGACTGCAAGGAGATTCATGCTCCTTTATGTAAATTCTTGAGGTAGTTGACAAAGCATCGTGTATCCTAAGGCAAAAACCTTTCTTCCTGCAGCCCTCTAGCTTCCTGTTCAGTGAGTTGCCATCTAAAGGGTCAAAATATCTCCTAGTGTATAAGGTTTAAAGTACTTGTTGCTCTGAATATCACCAAAATAGTATTTTTTAAGGATTTTTTTAACTTTCCAACACAATTAAATACCAACCTGAGACACAAGGTCTAGATCAGAAGTATTTAAAGGTTTAGTGTCTGAATGTAGATTTAGAGAATACACTCTATAGATCAAAAGAATAATGGTTTACCACAACTAGGAATTTGAATATATGACAAGGATGCCAAATTCTTAAATGGACAATGCAAAAGCCAATATTTTAAAACTATTTTTCATTATTAGTGTATAGGAATGCAAGGGATTTCTGTGTGTTGATTTTATATCCTGCAACTTTACTATAGTCATTGATTATTTCTAGTAATTTTCTGGTGGAATCTTTAGGGTTTTCTATGTAGAGGATCATGTCATCTGCAAATAGTGAGAGTTTTACTTCTTTTCCAATTTGGATTCCTTTTATTTCTTTTTCTGCTGTGATTGCTGTGGCCAAAAATTCCAAAACTATGTTGAATAGTAATGGTGAAAGTGGGCACCCTTGTCTTGTTCCTGACTTTAGAGGAAATGCTTTCAATTTTTCACCATTGAGGATAATGTTTGCTGTGGGTTTGTCATATATAGCTTTTATTATGTTGAGGTATGTTCCTTCTATTCCTGCTTTCTGGAGAGTTTTTATCATAAATGGGTGTTGAATTTTGTCAAAGGCTTTCTCTGCATCTATTGAGATAATCATATGGTTTTTATTTTTCAATTTGTTAATGTGGTGTATTACATTGATTGATTTGCGGATATTGAAGAATCCTTGCATCCCTGGGATAAAGCCCACTTGATCATGGTGTATGATCTTTTTAATGTGTTGTTGGATTCTGATTGCTAGAATTTTGTTAAGGATTTTTGCATCTATGTTCATCAGTGATATTGGCCTGTAGTTTTCTTTTTTTGTGGGATCTTTGTCAGGTTTTGGTATTAGGGTGATGGTGGCCTCATAGAATGAGTTTGGAAGTTTACCTTCCTCTGCAATTTTTTGGAAGAGTTTGAGCAGGATAGGTGTCAGCTCTTCTCTAAATTTTTGGTAGAATTCAGCTGTGAAGCCGTCTGGACCGGGGCTTTTGTTTGCTGGAAGATTTTTGATTACAGTTTCAATTCCCATGCTTGTGATGGGTCTGTTAAGATTTTCTATTTCTTCCTGGTCGAGTTTTGGAAAGTTGTACTTTTCTAAGAATTTGTCCATTTCTTCCACGTTGTCCATTTTATTGGCATATAATTGTTGATAATAGTCTCTTATGATCCTTTGTATTTCTGTGTTGTCTGTTGTGATCTCTCCATTTTCGTTTCTAATTTTGTTGATTTGATTTTTCTCCCTTTGTTTCTTGATGAGTCTGGCTAATGGTTTGTCAATTTTATTTATCCTTTCAAAGAACCAGCTTTTGGTTTTGTTGATTTTTGCTATGGTCTCTTTTGTTTCTTTTGCATTTATTTCTGCTCTAATTTTTAAGATTTCTTTCCTTCCACTAACCCTGGGGTTCTTCATTTCTTCCTTTTCTAGTTGCTTTAGGTGTAGAGTTAGGTTATTTATTTGACTTTTTTCTTGTTTCTTGAGGTGTGCCTGTATTGCTATGAACTTTCCCCTTAGGACTGCTTTTACTGTGTCCCACAGGTTTTGGGTAGTTGTGTTTTCATTTTCATTCGTTTCTATGCAAATTTTGATTTCTTTTTTGATTTCTTCTGTGATTTGTTGGTTATTCAGCAGCGTGTTGTTCAGCCTCCATATGTTGGAATTTTTAATCGTTTTTCTCCTGTAATTGAGATCTAATCTTACTGCATTGTGGTCAGAAAAAATGCTTGGGATGAATTCTATTTTTTTGAATTTACCAAGGCTAGCTTTATGGCCCAGGATGTGATCTATCCCGGAGAAGGTTCCATGTGCGCTTGAGAAAAAGGTGAAATTCATTGTTTTGGGATGAAATGTCCTATAGATATCAATTATGTCTAACTGGTCTATTGTATCGTTTAAAGTTTGTGTTTCCTTGTTAATTTTCTGTTTAGTTGATCTATCCATAGGTGTAAGTGGGGTATTAAAGTCTCCCACTATTATTGTGTTATTGTTAATTTCTCCTTTCATACTTGTTAGCATTTGTCTTATGTACTGTGGTGCTCCCGTGTTGGATGCATATATATTTATAATTGTTATATCTTCTTCTTGGATTGATCCTTTGATCATTATGTAGTGACCTTCTTTGTCTCTTTTCACAGCCTTTGTTTTAAAGTCTATTTTATCTGATATGAGTATTGCGACTCCTGCTTTCTTTTGGTCCCTATTTGCATGGAAAATCTTTTTCCAGCCCTTCACTTTCAGTCTGTATGTGTCCCCTGTTTTGAGGTGGGTCTCTTGTAGACAACATATGTAGGGGTCTTGTTTTTGTATCCATTCAGCCAGTCTTTGTCTTTTGGTTGGGGCATTCAACCCATTTACGTTTAAGGTAATTACTGATAAGTATGATCCCCTTGTCATTTACTTTATTGTTTTGGGTTTGAGTTTATACACCATTTTTGTGTTTCCTGTCTAGAGAATATCCTTTAGTATTTGTTGGAGAGCTGGTTTGGTGGTGCAGAATTCTCTCAACTTTTGCTTGTCTGAAAAGCTTTTGATTTCTCCTTCATACTTGAATGAGATCCTTGCTGGGTACAATAATCTGGGCTGTAGGTTATTTTCTTTCATCATTTTAAGTATGTCTTGCCATTCCCTCCTGGCTTGAAGAGTTTCTATTGAAAGATCAGCTGTTATCCTTATGGGAAAACAGAGAGAGAAATTAAGGAAACAATTCCATTCACCATTGCAACGGAAAGAATAAAATACTTAGGAATATATCTACCTAAAGAAACTAAAGACCTATATATAGAAAACTATAAAACACTGGTGAAAGAAATCAAAGAGGACACTAACAGATGGAGAAATATACCATGTTCATGGATTGGAAGAATCAATATAGTGAAAATGAGTATACTACCCAAAGCAACTTATAGATTCAACGCAATCCCTATCAAGCTACCAACAGTATTCTTCACAGAGCTAGAACAAATAATTTCACAATTTGTATGGAAATACAAAAAACCTCGAATAGCCAAAGCTATCTTGAGAAAGAAGAATGGAACTGGAGGAATCAACCTACCTGACTTCAGGCTCTACTACAAAGCCACAATTATCAAGACAGTATGGTACTGGCACAAAGACAGAAATATAGATCAATGGAATAAAATAGAAAGCCCAGAGATAAATCCACGCACATATGGATACCTTATCTTTGACAAAGGAGGCAAGAATATACAATGGATTAAAGACAATCTCTTTAACAAGTGGTACTGGGAAAACTGGTCACCCACTTGTAAAAGAATGAAACTAGACCACTTTCTAACACCATACACAAAAATAAACTCAAAATGGATTAAAGATCTCAACGTAAGACCAGAAACTATAAAACTCCTAGAGGAGAACATAGGCAAAACACTCTCTGACATATATCACAGCAGGATCCTCTATGACCCACCTCCCAGAATATTGGAAATAAAAGCAAAAATAAACAAATGGGACCTAATTAACCTTAAAAGCTTCTGCACAACAAAGGAAACTATTAGCAAGGTGAAAAGACAGCCTTCAGAATGGGAGAAAATAATAGCAAATGAAGCAACGGACAAACAACTAATCTCAAAAATATACAAGCAACTCCTACAGCTCAACTCCAGAAAAATAAACGACCCAATCAAAAAATGGGCCAAAGAACTAAACAGACATTTCTCCAAAGAAGACATACAGATGGCTAACAAACACATGAAAAGATGCTCAACATCACTCATCATCAGAGAAATGCAAATTAAAACCACTATGAGGTACCATTTCACACCAGTCAGAATGGCTGCGATCCAAAAGTCTACAAGTAATAAATGCTGGAAAGGGTGTGGAGAAAAGGGAAGCCTCTTACACTGTTGGTGGGAATGCAAACTAGTACAGCCACTATGGAGAACAGTGTGGAGATTCCTTAAAAAACTGGAAATAGAACTGCCTTATGATCCAGCAATCCCACTGCTGGGCATACACACTGAGGAAACCAGAAGGGAAAGAGACACGTGTACCCAATGTTCATCGCAGCACTGTTTATAATAGCCAGGACATGGAAGCAACCTAGATGTCCATCAGCAGATGAATGGATAAGAAAGCTGAGGTACATATGCACAATGGAGTATTACTCAGCCATTAAAAAGAATACATTTGAATCAGTTCTAATGAGGTGGATGAAACTGGAGCCTATTATACAGAGTGAAGTAAGCCAGAAAGAAAAACATAAATACAGTATACTAACACATATATATGGGATTTAGAAAGATGGTAACAATAACCCTGTGTACGAGACAGCAAAAGAGACACTGATGTATAGAACAGTCTTATGGACTCTGTGGGAGAGGGAGAGGGTGGGAATATTTGGGAGAATAACATTGAAACATGTAAAATATCATGTAAGAAATGAGTTGCCAGTCCAGGTTCCATACACGATACTGGATGCTTGGGGCTAGTGCACTGGGACGACCCAGAGGGATGGTATGGGGAGGGAGGAGGGAGGAGGGTTCAGGATGGGGAACACATGTATACCTGTGGCGGATTCATTTTGATATTTGGCAAAACTAATACAATTATGTAAAGTTTAAAAATAAAATTAAAAAAAAGAAAAAAAAACCTATTTTTTTAGATTATTATAGTATCCTTTGATCACATATTTTCCCATTTAAACAGTGTCTACATGTTAGATCTTTGATATACGTGATCTGTCAGCTAGGAATGACTGTTTATAGGATCCTGTACACTTCTAAAGAATTCCAAAACAATTTGGCGAGAAAAAGTTGAACAGATAATGCCTACAATTTGCAACAACATTTTTTCAGTTAAATTTTATTTCTGGAACATCCTTTTAAGTTTGAACATATAGAGCTATTACATTTGTTTCAATAACAATAACGAATCTTGACTGATAGAATTTGGGGGGCCATTTCCAACATTATCTCTTTGTACAGTGTTGTATAAATTCTTGTCTACAAATATTTACCTATGTTTATTTTTATGTGGCATGAACTCATATAAAAGAAGTTCAAATATTAGAGTCCACATTTTCAGTTTTGCAGATGAAGTTGTTATGTATCTATTATTTAAGGAGGAAAATTGAAAACTATCAATATTATTACATATAATAAAATAGTAAGAATCCAGTGAAACAGATATGTATGTGTGTGTGTATGTGTGTATGTAAATCAAGAACTCTTCTATAGGCCATCAATAATCAGTAATTACATGAAATTAGAAAACATTCTATTTGTAACACCAAGAAAAACTATCAAATAAAGGTACATTTGGAGACTTTTATCTCCTCATAGTGTAAGATTTTAGCTTCATTTCAAAAAGATACCACTTAAACATCACTTATTCAAGAGATTAAAAAAGTCTCAAAAGCAATAAAGGAATATACTTCAATATAGGTACCTGATGCTTTAGATAACACTTGAAATAAATGATCTCTAATATTCTTTAGAGGGTTATAATTCTAGAACTTTATTTTCTACATTTCTGTGTATGAATATGAGGGATCATGTTTTAAAGGATAGTTGAAGAGAATTATTAAGAAAACAAAGAGGAAAATATCCATATACGATCAAAATTGTCATAGAATATGTTTTTCTGCTTGAGAGAATAATGAACAGGAGAAGTTAGACATAGTAACATGAAATACATTAGGATATCTTCTGTAAGAATTTTTTAAATCAACAAATAAAGATAAGTTTTTAAATAAATACTTGGTGTTTCATAAACTCTATTTTTTCTCAAAATGATAGCTTCCTAAGTTTATATAATTTATAAGCAGAACAAAATTCAAATCTAAACCTTTGCATTGTGAATTTGTTTCTGCTGGGAGTAAAACTATTCTCCATCATTTCTTAGAAGACTTTATTGTATTTTGCAATTAAGAATATATACTAGCATTACTATCAATTAATGTACATTCACATGGTAAGTAGGATCATGGGAGTGACATCAGCAAAACCCTAGAATAGGAGGCCCTGGATCCTCCTTCCCTCAAAAAAGCACCAATACAAAAATTCATAGGCAAATCCTTTGTGCGATATCTGGCAACTAGTTCAGAATCTTCTGCATCCCAGGCAAGCACAAAATATGACACAGGCAAACCAGTGTGAAAATCTGAGACACTTTCTCATCAGAATTCTTGCCCTCACAAGAACACAATATCATCGAGAGGAAAACTCCTACCTCCCAGTTTTCCCTGGGGAGGGGAGGAGTTGGACCACCTATTCAGTGCCCTAATTTTTCTGACCCTTTTCAGAGTAGTATCTTCAGTTAATGAATATGCAACATGTGTTAGGGTTGTTGTTGTTCGGTCACTAAGATGTGTCAGACTCTTTGGACTGTAACGCACAAGACTCCTGTCAACCATTATCTCAAATTCATGCCCATTGAGTCAATGATATTAGCTTACCATCTCACACGACATACATAGATGTTAAATACAGAATTAATATTAAGGGGGCAGAGTAAAAATTTAGTTTTTGTACATGACTGAACTCAAGTTGTTACCAATTTAAAGTAGAATCTTATGATTATAAGGTATTTTATGTAAGGCCCATGGTAACCACAAAGAAAATATCTATAGATATTACATCAAGGAAAAGATAAATTAGTAAGAGAAACTGTAGGTATTAACAAAATGGCCATGGTAAATCCTTTACTATAAATAATTACCTTAAATGTAGATGGATTATGCTTTCCAATCAAAACATAGGGTTTCTGAACAAATAAAAAGGCTTATTCTGAATATTTGCTATTTACAAGGCACTCAAGATTTAAATATTAATACATGCATAGGTTGAATGTGAAGGTACAAAAAAGTATGGAAACCAGAACAGACCAGGCATGGTTACACTTAAATCAGACGAAAGAGACAAAGAAGGTAATTATACAATGATAAAAGAATAATTATAACATATATATGCTATATATGCACTAAAGAGCAAAAAACTTGAATGTACAAAGCAAACATTTATAAAACTGAAGGGAAGAATAGACAACAGTACAACAAAGAAAAGTATATGGATGAGTACAGTTTTACTGGTAAATAGATACCATTCTGCCAGAAGTTTAAAGAATAATTAATGCCAATTTTTCTCACTCTTGCAAAAAATTTAAAAAGGAGAACACTTTGAAGCTCATTTTATGATACACTGAAGCCAGACAAGAAAACTAACCAATATCCCTCATGAATATAGATGTCAACATTTTCAAGAAAATACTGGCAAGTCAAAGTCATTAGCATGTTTAAAAAACTGCATATCACTACCAAGTGAGTATATCCCAAGGATGCAAGGATGATTCAACATATAAAAATCAATTTATGTGATATACCATATTAATAGAACAAGGGATAAAGTCACATGATCCTCTCAATGATGTAGTTAAAGTATTTTACAAAATCCAATATCTTTCATAACAAAACTTTCAATAAATAAGTATAAAAGGAATTAACCTCAACATTGTAAAAGTTGAATATGAAAAGCCTAGAGCTAACGTTCTAAGTGATAAAGTGTTTTTTTATCTAAGTGTTTTTTTTTTTTTTTCTGCATGATCAGGAGCAAGATAAGGATATTCATTTTCATCACTTCTAGTCATGTCAGTACTGAAAATCCTAGTTGGAACAATTAGACAAGAAAAGGAAGCAAAAAGCTTTCAAATTTGAAAAGAAGTAAAATTGTTTCTGTTTGCAGATGACGTAATTGTATATACAAAAAACTCTAGAGATGCCACTTAGAAAAACTGTTAAAATAATAAATTGAGTGAAGTTGCAGGCTATATAATCAACATACAAAATCAATTGCTTTTCTATACATTAACAACATACAATCCAAAAAAGAAACTCAGGAAGCAATCCCATATACAATAGTATTGTCGTTTGTTTGTTGTTTAGTTGCTAAGTCCTATCGGACTCTTTTGCGACTCCATGAACTGTAACCCACAGGCTCCTCTCTCCATCAGATTTCCCAGACTAGAATACTAAAGTGGGTTGCCATTTCTTTCTCCTGGGTATTTTCCAGCCCCAGGTATCAAACTCATGTTTTCTGCAGGTGGATTCTTCACCACTGGAGCCACCTGGGAAGCCCTTACAATAGTATTAAAAATAATAAAATACTTAGAAATAAATTTAATCAAGAGTGTATGAAACACTCATACACTGAAAACTACAAAACAATGATGAAACAAATCAAATAATATACAAGCAAATGAAAATATTATCTTATATTCACAGATTAGAAAATATACTATTATCAAAATGTCCATACCTCTCAAAGTAATCTACAGATTCAGTACAATTTTTATCATAATTCCATAAGATATTTTACAGAAATTTAAAACATAATTCTAAAATTCATATGGAACCACAATAGATGCCAAATCAATCTTGAAATAGAGGAACCAAGCTGGAGGTTTCATACTTTCTGATTTTAAAATATATTATAAATTCTACAGCAATTGAAATAATATGATACTGGCATAAAGTCAGACATATAGACAAATGGAACACCCAGAAATAAATTCACACATATGTAGTCCAACTGATCTTTGATAACGGTGCCAAGAATAACAATGGGGAAAGAATAGTCTTCAACAAATGTTATTGGTAAAACTGGATATCTACATTAAAAAAATTAAATTGGACCTTGATTTTACATCATACATAAAAATCAACTCAAAATGGGCTAAAGACCTAGTCCTGAGATTATTAAACTCTTAGAAAAAAAAAAGAAGAAGAAAGATTTCATGACCTTAATCTTGGCAAGGATTTCACAGATATGGTACCAAAACACAGATATCCAGAGCACAAGTAGACAAGCAGCACTACATCAATCTAAAAATCTTCTGCTTTTAAAAGGAAACAAACAGTAGTGTGAAAGCCAACGTATAGAATGCAGGAAATATTTGTAAATCATATACTTGATAATAGGTTAATATCCAAAATTCATAAGAAGCTCCCACAGCTCGGTAACAAAAAGGTAATTACCCAGTTAAGAAATGGGTTAGGACTTGAATAGAAATTTTTCGAAGAAGACATACAGCCAATGGATTTATTAAAAGATATCACTGGATCGCAGCCATTCTGACTGGCGTGAAATGGTACCTCATAGTGGTTTTGATTTGCATTTCTCTGATGATGAGTGATGTTGAGCATCTTTTCATGTGTTTGTTAGCCATCTGTATGTCTTCTTTGGAGAAATGTCTATTTAGTTCTTTGGCCCATTTTTTGAATGGGTCATTTATTTTTCTGGAGTTGAGCTGTAGGGGTTGCTTGTATATTTTTGAGATTAGTTGTTTGTCCGTTGCTTCATTTGCTATTATTTTCTCCCATTCTGAAGGCTGCCTTTTCACCTTGCTAATAGTTTCCTTTGTTGTGCAGAAGCTTTTAAGTTTAATTAGGTCCCATTTGTTTATTTTTGCTTTTATTTCCAATATTCTGGGAGGTGGGTCATAGAGGATCCTGCTGTGATGTATGTAGGAGAGTGTTTTGCCTGTGTTCTCCTCTAGGAGTTTTATAGTTTCTGGTCTTACGTTTAGAAAGAAAAACACCAATACAGTATACTAACGCATATATATGGAATTTAGAAAGATGGTAACAATAACCCTGTGTACGAGATAGCAAAAGAGACACCGATGTATAGATCAGTCTTATGGACTCTGTGGGAGAGGGAGAGGGTGGGGAGATTTGGGAGAATAGCATTGAAACATGTATAATATCATGTATGAAACAAACAAAAAAAAGATATCACTGATCATCAGGGAAATGTAAGGCAAAACCACAATGAAGTATCACCTCACATCTGTCTGGATAATTATTAACAATAATCACAACAACAAAAAAAGAGAGATGTTGGTGAGGATATGAAGAAATCGGTACTCTTGGTCACTCAGTGTGAATGGAAAATGGTAGAGACACTGGAAAACAATACAGAGGTCCCTCAAAAAATTAAGAAAAAAAATACCATATGATTCTGCAATGATTCAGGATCTTAAATGTATTACCCATACTCTTCAACCCCAACTAGAAACATGACACTTTCAAGTAATTTAGTTCTTTTTTTCTTGCTATTTGTTTCCATATTTCTAAATAATATTTACACCATCATTATCTGACACTGTACACTGACTTCCAAGAATATTGAATGAGAATTTAGTTCTCTCATATACCTTTCTTAATGTCTATTACAACCCTCTTAAACTTTTCTTCCTCTGTTTTTTCAATACAATAATTTTATATTTTTTGTCAAATTGTTATTTCATATTTCCATTATTGTAACCAGGTAAATATTTTTCACAATTGAGCCACATATAGAACTCTGATTATATTTTCTTTTTGTTCAATTTTTGTATTACAGGAAGCTATTTATTGTCTTTTTAATTTCTTAACATTTATTTTGATTTTTAAAAAATACACCTATATCTAATACATCTGAAAATATGCTGATATATGGTGACTTCTTAAAACAAAACAAGCTTTTGGACCTCACTTTACCATTTATAAAGTATTGTGTGAATGTCATCCAATTTGTGGCTCAAAATGAGCACATTCATCATGTAGAACAGATAAGTTTTACAGATAAAGAGACTAAAGGGTAGACAGAGTAAAATAAATTGCCCAAGGTCTGTAATTTTCAAGTGACAGAAACATTTCTTACACTGGATCTCCTGGGGCTAAACCTTTTTTCATATCCACTGTAACACATCTGATTTTCAACATAGGATTTTCCCCTCTTCTGGCAAATTTCCTTATTAGCTACAAGTGTCAGCCCTGGACTCCAAGGGTTTTCACATCTGCACTTAATACATTGGAGAATTCATATTATGCACCATATAATTCTCTGTGTGTGATTCTATTGCCAACATAAGAGGGTCAGTGAATATCCTTCCTTTGATGCTTGAGCACACCTTACACCCCAGAAATTGCCGTGGACAATTTGATTGGAATGAGATGCTGGACTGTAATGATTCTTGCTATATAAAATTACTTCCCTGGGAATAGAAAGATTTTTCATGAAAAACAAGAGCTCAGTGACGTTATACTGTGATTACAATTGGACTTGAATGAATAATAGTAATTAGAGCAGTTCCCAATAAGTATGGAGTCATTTTCTTCTTCAGAATTTGAATATATGAGCTTAGCAGGAAGGGCAAATTTTTACTTCTGTTAACTGAGAAAAACCATTTTGCCAGAATTGGCTTATTCAACTTCTCACCAGAGGAGCTTCTCCAATCCTGACTGTTTAGGTTTTGTCCACCTTTTAAGTGCTTGTTCTTAATTCACTTTATAGATTTTGCCAAACACAAGCAATGTAGACTATGAAAGCTAGTAGACTAAACTCTATTACACTGTGGTAGTCAACCTTAATAACTCCAAACCATCAATTTTATAAATTTCAAGGTAATATACTTTCTCTGAATTAAAAAAATTACCCTTTCCAAAGTTTTGGAATTAAAGATATTTGAAAATTTATTAAGTAGCCACCCCCTAACCTCAAACTCTCTAATCTCTAAAGTATAACAGATTTATAAAATTATCTACCTGTGTGTTTGTGTGTACATATATATATATATATATATATATATGCTGCTGCTAAGTCGCTTCAGTCGTGTCCGACTCTGTGTGACTCTGTAGACGGCAGCCCACCAGGCTCCCCCATCCCTGGGATTCTCCAGGAAAGAACACTGGAGTGGGTTGCCATTCCCTTCTCCAATGCCTGAAAGTGAAAAGTGAATGTGAAGTCGCTCAGTCGTGTCTGACTGTTCGCGACCCCATGGACTGCAGCCCACCAGGCTCCTCTGGCCATGGGATTCTCCAGGCAAGAGTACTGGAGTAGGGTGCCATTGCCTTCTCCAATATATATATATATATATATATATATGTACAATAGTAGAAACATTATAAATTAATGAGAGGGGGAGAAAATCTTTTTTTATATACCAAGCCCCATCTTAGAAGCTCAGTTTTCACGGCCTTGAGAATTGTTTATCATTGCATCTATCATAGAGAAAAGATAGGTTTGGAAAAGTCAAACAGTTTGATCAAATGAATGTAAGTAATAAATAATTTAGCCAGATCTCAGCTTCTAGTCCATCTGCAAAAATCCTTCCTATTTCTATTATACCTTGCCAATACTTTTAATTCTTCTCACTTATATTTTCACATATAAACTTAATATAAATTAATTTAGAACAGCTAACACTACATATCTATTTGTGTTCTCAGAGGGTAAAACATTTATGTAACTGTTAGGTAAAAACAATGACATCCCCCAACAATATTAAATCTATGAAATTGGGTATGTATATGAACTATGAAACATGCGTCAGTATTATATCAATTTTCTGAGATTGAGAAACCTGTGGTATATGGCATAAAAGAAACTAAAAGCAAAATGATTATGATTCCGTCACAAGATTTCCAATAACTATTCCAGATTATTTATTTCAATCATAGAACTTCTGTCTATGATGTCCCGGTGCTCGTGTGCATGTGTTGAGGGGATGTTTACACTACAGAGGAGTGAACCCTTAACTATACATTTATGAGGTCTTTTTGGCTAAAAACTTCTTAAAGAAAATGTACAGATTTCTTGACTGCATCTTTAGCCTTTTCCATCTTTCCAAATTGCTGTTCTTTTTAAATTCAACTAGGGGGAAAATGTGGGAGGAAGAACTTCAGGCCTCAGGGAAACTGAGAACTCAATAACTCAGCCCATCAAGGGTAATGTTAAGCTCATTTTTCATACACAGGAGATTTCTTCATATAAATCCCAGTAATTGCATCTTGGGGCTTTCTGATTATGCTAACACTAGTAATTAGTGCTATTACAGCAGCCCATGAGGAAGTTTGGGACTTGTAAAAGCCTATTGATGATCCTAAGACTCTATTGCTAAACACCCTTCTACTCAAATGAATTGGTTTGATTCCAAACATGGTTGTGATAACAACAATGAAAATAACAGCTACAGTGTATTGAGTGCCTACTATGTACTTTATATGCATTGTCATTCATCCTAAACACAAGCCTGTGTGGCTTAATTCCCAGGAGGCCAACATCCATCTTTTCCTATTTCACTTTTGATTAATAGCCTTTCTTTCTTCTTTTAACCTTTAGCTTAACAATTAGCCCACAAGTTGATAGGAGGACCATTAGACTTAGCTAATTAAATAGAGTAGTATTCTAATTGCAGCTAAAATTATTACTCATTAATCAAAAAAACTTGCTACAGAGCACACTGACATTCTACAATTAAACCATTTGAGAGCAAAACGTTGGATAACATTTTTAAACCGATGGTAAGTTGCACTCCATGTCCTGGTATGGCTGTGGCTAAAATTCAGAGTTCCAGTCCAGACAAGATGTTATAAATTTTTCTCTCCTTATTCCTTCCCACAAAATATAACTGTAAATCAGGTAAATAAAACACTAAGACAACAAAAGACAATTCTGAGAGGCAAAAAAGAGTAATGCAAATTTGTTGAATTTTCCAGAATAGAGAAGCAACACAGAAACATGTCAATTTACAAACCCCAATCTTAAAGAAAAAGATGATTCAGAGCCACTGTTTTCTGATCTGAAAACTAGTATTAAAAGACCATCTAGGTACCTTCAATCCTCCATGAGATTGAATGAAATACCAAGCTGAATCAAATTTCCAAATTTGGTGAAAGGCATTAAAAAAAAAGAAAAACTAGGCAACCACATATAGGATGGTGGTGGTGGTGGTTTAGTCGCTAAGTCGTGTCTGACTCTTGGGACCCCATGGACTGTAGCCTGCCATATAGGATAAACCCCTACAAATCTATGCCAAGCCACTTTATAAATAAGCTTCTAACAACTAAAGGCAAAGATAAAACTATATTGAAACATGTCTCTTGTGTGTTCTCTATTCTGTTCCATTAATATACATGTTTTTTTCTTCTGAAAATACCACAGTCTTAATTACTGTAGCTTTCAAATAAGTCTTGAAATTGTAGAATGGCTCTTTTATCTTATTTTTCTTAAAAAGTTTTTTTTTAGCTACTCTAAGGATTTTGTCTTTCTCTTGGAATTACACACATAGTGTATAATTTTGACAAAGGGACAAAAGCAATTCAATTCAAGGATGTTTTTTCATCAAATTCTGCTGGAGCATTCGGGTATGTTTTCAGTAAAGGGAAACCTTGACTTAATAACCATAAAATAATTGACTGAAAAGTAAATTATGTATACTAAATATTTTAGAAAAAAAGTTATAGCTCTTTTGGACCTGTGATAAAGCAAAAAATTCTTAGAATTAACCCCAAAAATGCAATCCATATATGAAAGATTGACAATTTATAACTCATCAAACTGAACACATCTGTCCTGAGAAGGCTCATGTGAGGATTATGAAAAGACAAGGTACCGACTAGAAGGAGATATCTGAAACTGCCTTTTCAACAAAGAACTAGTATCTAGAATGTATAAAGCACTCTCAAAACCAAACAAACTGATTAAAATGGATAAGGAAATATTTGAGCAGATATTTCATCAAAGAAGTTACATAAGTGACAAATAAGCACACAAAAATTTGTTCATCATAATTAACCACTTAGCCATTGGGAAAATGAAAATGAAAACAAGGAAATATCACTACAATCCTAGAAGAAGGGCTAACGTGTAAATGACACCAACAAATGCTAGTGAGAGTATTCATTATTCGTGCATCACTAGCGGAAATGTAAAGTTGTACAGAGCCTTGTTGGAAAACAGTTTGGCAGCTTTTGCTTTTGTGTGTGTGTTTCAACTAAATATGCAATTACCAGGCTTCCCAGGTGGCGCTAGTGGTAAAGAACCTGCCTGCCAATGCAGGAAATGTAAAGGACACAGGTTAGATCCTTGGATTCAGAAGATTCCCTGGAGAAGGTCATGACAACCCACTCCAGTATGCCTTCCTGGAGAATCCCATGGACACAGGAGCCTGGCAAACTACAGTCCATAGGGTCACACAGAGACAGACATGACTGAAGTGACTTAGCGCTCAGGCACAAGCAATTACTGCATAATCCAGAAATCAAACTCTTAGACATTTTCCAAGGAACTAAAAACATATGCCTGTGCAACTAGAAATAGAACTGCCATATAACCCAGCAATCCCACTGCTGGGTATACACACCAAGGAAACCAGAATTGAAAGAGACACGTGTACCCCAGGGTTCATCACAGCACTGTTTATAATAGCCAGGACATGGAAGCAACCTAGATGTCCAATCAGCAGATGAATGGATAAGAAAGCTGTGGTACATATACACAATGGAGTATTACTCAGCCATTAAAAAGAATACATTTGAATCAGTTCTAATGAGGTGGATGAAACTGGAGCCTATTATACAGAGTGAAGTAAGCCAGAAAGAAAAACACCAATACAGTATAATAATGCATATATATGGAATTTAGAAAGATGGTAACGATAACCCTGTATGCAAGACAGCAAAAGAAACACAGATGTATAGAACAGTCTTTTGGACCCTGTGGGAGAGGGCGAGGGTGGGATGATTTGGGAGAATGGTATTGAAACATGTCTATTATCATATGTGAAACGAATTACCAGTCCAGGTTTGATGCCTGGGACAGGGTGCTCGGGGCTGGTGCACTGAGATGACCCAGAGGGATGGAATGGGGTGGGAGGTGGGAAGGGAGTTCAGGATGGGGAACACATGTATACCCGTGGCAGATTCATGTCAATGTATGGCAAAACCAATACAATATTGTAAAGTAATTAGCCTCCAATTAAAATAAACAAATTTATATTTAAAAAATTTTTAAAAGGAATGTTCATAGTATTTTTGTTTGTGATAGTACTAAATATTAATAAAAACAACTCAGATGTTCCTCAATAGGTGAATGGTTGAAACAAATAAACAAGTGGAGGAATACTCTTGCCATGGAATACTATTCAGCAAAAAAAAAAAAGGGAGGGTGGGCACAATAATCCTAGATTGCTTGAATAGATTGTAAATAGGTATATAGATATGAATGACTCTGATAATGAGGTCTCAGGAGGAACATGGTAGAGAGAACATACATCATCTTAGAGAATGGCTAAACTGTCATGAAGCAGATGTCAATATGAACATGTTCACTAGAGGTGTTGCTGGTGCTTCTCAGAGGGAAAGAAGAAACATGTTATTAAAAACTGGAGAAAAGGGATCCAAGTATAGAGTGAGAGAGAGCTTACCATAACTGGTTCCCACAGTCACGTGGAAAATAGAACTCATAAATGAAGAACTTGTATATTTAGCTGAGATTTCCAAGCCAAGTTTTTAAGATATAACTTGGTTTCATCTTTCTGTTTATAACAAAAGGCAAAAGGAAAGTGATAGATTGAGGAGAAAACAGCTAAGCAGATGAACCTAGAACCTGTTATACAGAGTGAAGTGAGTCAAAAAGAGAAAGATGAATATCGTATTCTAACACATATATATGGAATCTAGAAGAATGGTACTGAAGAACTTATTTACAGAGCAGGAATGGAGAGACAGACATAGAGAACAGACTTATGGACATGGGGAGAGGGGAGGAGAGGGTGAGATGTATGGAAAAAGTAACATGGAAACTTACATTACCACCTGCAAAATAGATAGCCAACAGGAATTTGCTGCATGGCTCAGGAAACTCAAGCAGGGGCTCTGTGTCAACCTAGAGGTGTGGGGTGGGGAGGGAGATGGGAGGGAGGTTCAAGAGGGAGGAGATATATGTATACCTATGGCTGATTCATGTTGAGGTTTGACAGAAAACAGTAAAATTCTGTAAAGCAATTACACTTTAATAAAAAATGAAAAGGAAAAAGAAGAACAAGAGCTTGCAGGTTTGGAAAATTCTCAGCCTGCTCAGTTGCAAAAGATGATAAAATTAAGAAATATACTGTTTTAGGGAAGAAAAAAGAACCCAAGGATATGGCTGGATAATCTTTTGCTAATACCCCAGAAAGACAAAATGTTAAGAGTATTTATTCATATAAAGAATCTTTTATAATGATTAGCATGTAACTCACAGATCTCCTCAGGTCCCTTGGTTGAAGTCCCAAATAGGGAAGGGGTTCACTAGGGAAAACCTATGTGGAAACCTCTTATCTAATAGTTAGGAGACCCTCAAGTTTCTTGAGAATTTTTATATCTGCATAAACACGGTCAGCTGGACTGAAGGGTGTGGAAAGAAGATGAAATAAAAGCAGGCTAACAGACTCTCAAAATTTGACAAACAAGAAATATGCCAATAAAACTATCCAACTGCAACTTCATGCTGCCATTCATAAAAAGGAAGGATGACTCAGAGGATGGAAGATGAAAGAAGATTATTCCAAGACATTGAAAGGCAAGAGAGATTTTCTTTTCTTTTCTTTTTTTTTTTTTGGTCTTGATTATTCAAGTTGGACAACTACAATTACCATATTTTTAGAGTGCAAGGTGAGAAGGAATATGAATACCAAAGAAATAAGTGTGACAACAGAAGAAATGTTGGACAAATGTTTTATTGCTGGCTTAGAAAATGGAAGGGGACCATTAGCTAATGAAAGTTGGATCTGTAGAATAGGCAGGACTCTTTCTAAAGCATTCAGGGGAAAAAAAAAAAATGTAGTCCTTCCAGCAACTTAATTTCAGCCCTTTGAGTCTCTTACAGGGACTGCTTACCTCCAGATCTAAGGTAAGAATGTGTATTATTTAAGCCTCTAAATATGTGACAATTTATTTATTACAATGACAATAGGAAACTATTAGAAGCATAGAGAGTGAATAATATACACAAACATATCCATTTAAAAGCAGAAATAATTCTAAATCTAAGGTTTTCCACTTCAATCAAATTCTCTATTTTGTTGGTACAGAATTTTTTATTCATATTGTTCTTACCATTGTAATATTTTAAAGGAGATACTGAATTGGATTCAAACTCTCTGTAGTAGCATGATAGTATCAATTATTGTAATTGTTTTTTTTAAATTTTATTTTTAAACTTTACATAATTGTATTAGTTTTGCCAAATATCAAAATTAATCCACCGCAGGTATATATGTGTTCCCCATCCTGAACCCTCCTCCCTCCTCCCTCCCCATACCTTTTTTTTTAAGGAAAATTAGGAATCTTAAGGTTCTTGAGGAACTTTCTTTGCAGTCTATCAAATTTGGTGTTTGAAGTGGTCATGAATGAGAAAAAATGCCACCTTGTCTTCCTTTACTACAAAGTTCTCTATTTTCTACTCACCATAAGAGCTGCCTAAATTTGCATGTTTCATTTGTTTGCACTTACAGGTTAAGATTTTATTACAGATATTAAATCATAGATATCGCACTCCAGTACTGTTGCCTAGAAAATCCCATGGACAGAGGAGCCTGGTGGGCTACAGTCCATGGGGTCACAAAGAGTCAGACACGACTGAGCAACTTCACTTTCACTTTTCACTTTTCACTTTCATGCACTGGAGAAGGAAATGGCAACCCACTCCAGTGTTCTTGCCTGGAGAATCCCAAGGAGCCTGGTGGGCTGCCGTCTACGGGGTCGTACAGAGTTGGACACGACTGACGTGACTTAGCAGCAACAGCAAGTCATAGATATAAGGATGAAAGTTGAAAAAATATGGAATCATTGAGCTAAGTCCAGTTCTATGTCTCCTTTCTATGTTGCTATGACTTGTCTGCTGTCACTTATTTTCAGATGCCTGTCTCCAGTAGACCTCTTCTAGCCACAGTCTTTCTAGCTTCAATTTTTGAACTTCTATAGACCAGGACACTACATAACCATACTCACCGCCTAAGATTAAAGTTCAAGGTGAGAGCCTACCCCCCACAGGTCACGCATTTAGAAGCTTTTACATGAATTTTCACACGCGTGTTAAATATATTCATTTATCATTTTGTAATTATTTAATGTGTCTGTTCTGTTGGAGCAGGAAAATTATCTATCTTATTTGGTATTTTAGACCCTTTGCCTGGCACAGGAAGAATAACAAAACATTTCCCTTTAGCTGGAATCCCAGAGGAGTGATATTACTAAAGCAGCAATTATTAGACGTGTTCTTTATATTAACTCTACTTAGCATGAGCCTCTGTGTGTATCAATATACCTGAACTTATACTCCCTAGGTACAGTGTGATTTTCACAAGCTATGTTCTTATGCAAATTATGTTGTTATTGCTCATATTTTAGACTGTTTCCTTCAGGCTTGTTTTGGAATTCAAACACATCCTTAAGACTTTCTTCAACTATGGCATATGTTTGTTATTTTGGTGTGATGTGATATTAGGATTGAGTAAATAAGATAGGCAATGCATTAAAAATGAAAGTAAAATACAGTGAGGAAAACTATTTTCTTTTTTTATATAACTTGGTGTTAAATCAATCTCAGAGAGTCCTATGACATGAAATAACTCTATTCTAAAACAGACTACTTGGATAAAGGCAACACTCGTGTCATTATTGTTAACTATATAGTCTTGATTCAGTTCCAATTCAGCCACTCAGTCATGTCCAACTTTTTGCGACCCCATGAACCACAGCACACCAGGCCTCCCTGTCCATCACCAACTCCCGGAGTTCACTCAAACCCATGTTCATTGAGTCAGTGATGCCATCCAACCATCTCAGCCTCTGTTGTCCCCTTCTCCTCCCGCCCTCAATCTTTCCCAGCATCAGAGTCTTTTCAAATGAGTCAGCTCTTCGCATCAGGCAGCCAAAGTACTGGAGTTTCAGCTTCAACATCAGTCCCTCCAATGAATACCCAGGACTGATCTCCTTTAGGATGGACTGGTTGGATCTCCTTGCAGTTCAAGGGACTCTCAAGAGTCTTCTCCAACACCACAGTTCAAAAGCATCAATTCTTCGGTGCTCAGCTTTCTTCACAGTCCAACTCTCACATACATACATGACCACTGGAAAAACCATAGCCTTGACTAGACAGACCTTTGTTGGCAAAGTAATGTCTCTGCTTTTTAATATGCTGTCCAGGTTGGTCATAACTTTCCTTCCAAGGAGTAGACGTCTTTTAATTTTGTGGCTGCAATCACCATCTGCAGTGGTTTTGGAGCCACCCAAAATAAAGTCTGTCACTGTTTTCACTGTTTCCCCATCTATTTGCCATGAAGTGATGGGACCAGATGCCATGATCTTAGTTTTCTGAATGTTGAGCTTTAAGCCAACTTTTTCACTCTCCTCTTTCACCTTCATCAAGAGGTTCTTTAGTTCCTCTTTACTTTGTACCATAAGGGTGGTGTCATCTGCATATCTGAGGTTATTGATATTTCTCCCAGCAATCTTGATTCCAGCTTGCGCTTCCTCCAGCCCAGATTAAGAGGTTTCCACACATGATCTGAATTTGTGTGATCTCCATAGATTTAGAATCCCTAGTGGCCAATGCTGAATATTTTAGATTTCCTTCTTTCCAAATTCAGGAAAATTCTTCAGCAACACACTAAACACATAGCCACATAGGATTTGAAAATTTCTTTGACAAGATGATATAGTTTGGGGAAGGCTGAATTACTTATACATATTAAACAGATACTATCAATTCAATGATAACAAGATAATGAATAATATGTGTTAAGTTATGCAACTTGGTATTTCATTATGCTTTCTGTAAACACTGTAAAAAATCTCATTTCATGTGAAACTTCCTTGAGGTGCTCTAGGAATACTTTGATTAGAACATCAGATAAAGCAGTCTTTGGGTCCATTCTGTTTCTTCTCAGGATCAAGGGTTTGTTTTTTATGATTCACACTGAACAGATATAGGCATGATTGCAAATAAAAGTTAACTCTACAACACAGAGAGAAAATGGACATTGTGTTAGAAGGATGAGAAGCGCCTGCTTGTAGAGTCGGCCTCTGCTATCATTTTGAACTTTCAACATTAGGTAAAGTCACTGTCTCTAAAATCCAACAGTTAATTGGGAGATTGGGGTCGCTATGTATACACTGCTATGCGTGGAATAGACAATAATGAGAGCCTGCAGAATAGTGCAGGGAACTCTACTTGATGCTGGTGACCTAGATGTGAGGGTGATCCAGAAGGGATAGGATATGTGTATACATATGGTTGATTGACTTTGCTGTATAGTAGAAACTAGCATGATGTTTTGAAGCCAAATTAAAAAAAAAAAAAACTGTAGCTCAACTCAAATATTTATATGATGCCTGCTCTGTGCTAGGCACTGTGCTAATCCAGCAGATTTCTTAGGAGAAACTTAACATACACATCCTATAATAGAGACTATTGCTCTCCATCATCCTAGACCTCCCGCTATGATTTTGTCTAGAGTTCTTTCTTTCATAACTAACATATATAAAAGAATATTCACCACCTGGTTTCAGTAAGATGTTCTAAACAGTCATATCTAGGCTATGGTAATAGCATAACAGATTCTACCTGAAAAAGATGGTGAGGATTTACTGAAAAGAAGCTCAAGATAACTTTTCAGAGTAAAGGAAACATTCTATAACTAAAAACATTCTAGGAAGTGTGTATCATAGGTATATGGATTTGTCAAGACTCTTTAAACTGTAACTTCAAAAATCAAGCATTTCTGTGTAGGTTAATTATACCACTTAAATACAGGGGCTCTGTGACAGGCTAAAGGGTGGGGTGGGAAGGGAGATGGGAGGGAGGTCCAGGAATGAGGGGACATGGATGTACCTATGGCTGATTCTTGCTGATGTATGACAGAAAACCACAAAATTGTGTAAAGCAATTATCCTTCAATAATTTTTTAATCGAAAAAAAGCTATACCTCAAAAATGTATTTTTAAAGGAAGAAATATGAGTTCAAACCAAAAAGTATAATTGAGACAGAAAGAAAGTTACTTTGACTAGTGAATTAGAGAAAATCTTCATAATAAAAGTAAATTTTGAACTGTTCACTAAAGGGAAAGATTTAGACAGATATTGATAATAGAGGACATAGTAAGAAGAAAATATGACTTGTATAAAGTACAGAGGATCCTCAGGGAAAAAGGAGTCTGTTTTTGGTAGGTAATACTGTTGCTATTTGGAGAAGGCAATGGCACCCCACTCCAATACCCTTGCCTGGAAAATCCCATGCACGGAGGAGCCTGGTAGGCTGCAGTCCAAGGGGTCGCAAAGAGTTGGACACGACTGAGCGACTTCACTTTCACTTTTATGCATTGGAGAAGGAAATGGCAACCCACTCCAGTGTTCTTGCCTGGAGAATCCCAGGGACAGTGGAGCCTGGTGGGCTGCCGTCTATGGGGTCGCACAGAGTCGGACACGACTGAAGCGACTTAGCAGCAATAGCAGCAGCAGTGTTGCTATTTGAGCACAAAAATGACCTGGAAAGATTTCACTAAATACTCTAAATACTAGGTTAATCAATATGAAAAACTGTGCCATATTTACACTTAGCCTTCAAGAGAATCTATTGTCATGCATTGGAACATCTAGCATAACAAGTTAATGGTTAATGAGAGAAAGTTGAAAAAAAGAAGCAAATAAGTCACAAATTCATATTAATGGAAGCGCGTGTGTATAAAGCAACTAGAGCAGTAGCAAATATGCACATAGTGGGTAAATACTCTGTGCTAGATCCTGTTCAAAGCACTTTTCATTTATTTAATAGTTTAAGCAAATTAATCATCCTAGGCTTCTATCATAGTCTCCATTTGAAAGGGGAGGAAACTAAGGTACAGAGAGATTAAGCAACCTGTTCAAAGTCACACATCTAGGAAGTAGTCAACCAGATTTCCATTCAAGGCAGCTTGAGCATAAGTGTTCATGGTCTGAACCAAGACATTATATCATTCCAAGAAGAGGCATAAGCCAATCCCTTAAAGATGCGTGAACCATGGAAGGGGAAATTAGGATAAATTTTGAATGAGGGCTCTGCTGAAATCCTTGCATATAAACAAGGATACTTGGGTTCCTTCCAGAAGTGTTCTATTCTGAACCTCTGGGTGTTGGCACACACTGCAAAGAGGGCATGTATCATCATTCAGTCTGAAAAGTGGTCTGTTGGGGAAAATAAGGAAACAATTCACTATAAGATATGCCCTTTTTTGAGTGCTTGAAAGAGGGTGAAAACTCACACACTGGAGTTTTTTTTTTTTTAGCATTGTGGCCCTAGGCTCACCTCTTCCAGGCCTAAAAGAGAAATGAAATAGAGTGCTGGGTGAAGAGCACAGCTGGATGTCATTACAAAGAGCTTAAATTTGTGCAATCATCCCTTGGTGTCCGCAGGGAATTGGTTCCAAGAACATCCCCTCAACCCTCATGGATGGTCAAATCTTTTATAAAAAAGGATATAGTAGAGCTAGCCCTAAGTATCCATGGGATTCTGCATCCACATATTTAGGCAACCTGGATTCAAATTCTTCCAGAGCTCATAGATATTAGGGTTAGCTGCATTGTGTTAACACTATGCTTTGTGCAGTTTTAGAAAGGTAGATGGAAACCTTTAAGTGTGGTCTCTGCTGATGAACCTTTCAAAGTTCCCCTTCAGTTTATCTCAAGGTCTCTGCTTTGAAATAGTGGGTAAGATACTGACTGCTTTTGAGTGAATCCTTGAGGGTTCTGACAGTGACACATTTTTGTTTAAATCATCCAATCACATTTTTGTATTTACATTTTTTAGCACATATTTATATTTTTATGCTTAATGAAGGAGAGAAAGTCAGGTAACATTCTCAGAAGTATTACATCATCATAGAAATAGATGAATGTCATTCTGTATGGATTCTAATGGAGTAACTTCAACATCCCTCTGAAAATCTATGCCACATAGAATGCAGCAAACTTAATATTAACATTTGAAATCTCTTCCTGAAGCAGAAGTTATAATTACCATAAAAATGGAAAACTTCTAGTAAATATAGAAGGACAATTGAAGATATTATTAGTAGAAAGCTAGAGAATGTATCTTGCCCCTATGAATGTCACATTAATGACCACAGAAATGGAATTCTGTAATTACCAAGTCTATAATGTGATATTATGAAAGTAAACTATAAACTGAAGTAACTTGGGAGATATGTTTGACTGACACCTAGGAAGAGGCTCTCCTGAACAACCTCCAGAAGCCGTGCTGTAGAGAATCCTGAGCTACTGAACTTTCTTAACTTCAAGAGGTTTCAAGCATCCAGATCACTTCCATACCTGCTCATGTTATGCCTAGCCATAGACACATTAGTCTCTTTTCACAAGTTAATGACTCTAAATTGTTTTCAGACTCCTCTTCATATTAAATTGTATTTCCCAAATATCAAGGATAGTTGAACTTGGGTTCAAAATTAATCTCTAGAGGTGCCTAGAGAGAAGTCAGCAAAGGCAAATTGATTGTATTGCCTATTACGTCTGTATCTGAAGCAGACCAAGAGACTCTGTTGAATTTGCTTCCTCATCAGCCAATGTATGATATCTTCCTTAAAAGAGAAAGTGTTCCTTAGTCATTTCTGAACCTGGCAACCCCATGTACTGCAGCCTGCCAGCCTCTTCTATCCATGGAACTCTCCAGGCAAGAATACTGGAGTGGGTTGACATTTCCTTCTCCAGGGGATTTTCCCAACCCAGGAATTGAACCTGGGTCTCCTTCACTCTAGACAGGTTCTTTACCATCTGAGCCACCAAGGATCTTCCTTGCAAGACTTTTATTATAATGTATCTTGAGAACTGAATATGTACCAGATATAATTCCAGGTACTGGGTATATGGTGGTAAATAAGATAAAACTTTCTGCCCTTTTGAAATGTACATTTTCCTTATGGAAAGGAAAGAAAATAAATAATTAATAAAAATAAGATAATATAGTGAAAAGCAAATTAAGAAAGAGAATGGCCCATGGGTGATCCAAAAAGTTCCTCTGAATAAATAATATATGAGAAGAATTCTCAATACAATGAGTATCAAATGTTATTACAGTTGCAAAATAATTGAAAACCATAAACATTTTATATGCACAGACAATAAGACTATATTCCTTCTATTTGGTTGGGAAATAATGAGAGCAAAGGTTTACTTGAAATTCAGCATTAATCTCATTCAGCTAGGATAGATTGGTGGGACACTAGAAATGATCCCAAATTATAGCCCCAGAAATTACTAGGGCCAAACTAAAAGTCCCATCCACGGATTGTTGTGAAGTGCCTTTCTCTAGATTCAAGGAATTTCAGACACTGAGAATTAAAACACATTTTCTCTGACAGTGACGGCGGGTACCCCAGACCCTGAGCAGTGTGTGGCTGACGTGACACCCTCAGGAGTGACAGAAGCTGAAAAAAGCAATGTGTTTGGTAACACAAATGCCATAAACAGGCTCAAGCCTATTCTAAGGCAAATAACTTATTTTAAAAAATGCTTTTTGGCAGCACTAAGCAGAAATTTTGTGATCCCACAGGCCAACTCTGACAGTCTGAGACCCTGTGCTCAGAAAGGCCAAAGATATATAATAATTAAAAATATCTGCCTTGCATGTGGAGTCCACCCTGCTTTTTTAAATCATGTTATTGCCTACACTTCGTTTCAAAAGACTATAAAATCTTGAGCCTTTTTTTCACCCACTTTCCAAATATATTTTAGAAAACATTTCTTATTGTGAAAAAAAAAGTTATGTCTTTTAAGCATCCCTTTTGCCACTATAAAAGATATTGCGTCTTCCATCCTGCCTTTTATAGATACAATAAAGCCTCTCGTGTGACAGGAATAGATAATGGCATCATCTTAATGGGAATAATGGGGGTTTTCCAGGTGATGCAGTTGGTAAAGAACCTGCCTGCCAAAGTGGTGTTGGAGGTTTAGTCATTGAGTTCAGTTCAGTTCAGTTCAGTCGCTCAGTCATGTCTGACTCTTTGCGACCCCATGAATTGCAGCATGCCAGGCCTCCCTGTCCATCACCAACTCCCGGAGTTCACTCAGACTCACGTCCATCGAGTCAGTGATGCCATCCAGCCATCTCATCCTCTGTAGTCCACTTCTCCTCCTGCCCCCAATCCCTCCCAGCATCAGAGTCTTTTCCAATGAGTCAACTCTTCGAATGAGGTGGCCAACGTACTGGCGTTTCAGCTTTAGCATCATTCCTTCCAAAGAAATCCCAGGGCTGATCTCCTTCAGAATGGACTGGTTGGATCTCCTTGCAGTCCAAGGGACTCTCAAGAGTCTTCTCCAACACCGCAGTTCAAAAGCATCAATTCTTTGGTGCTCAGCCTTCTTCACAGTCCAACTCTCACATCCATACATGACAACAGGAAAAACCATAGTCTTGACTAGACGGACCTTTGTTGGCAAAGGTCCGTCTAGTCTCTGCTTTTGAATATGCTATCTAGGTTGGTCATAACTTTCCTTCCAAGGAGTAAGCGTCTTTTAATTTCATGGCTGCAGTCACCATCTGCAGTGATTTTGGAGCCCAGAAAAATAAAGTCTGACACTGTTTCCACTGTTTCCCCATCTATTTCCCATGAAGTGATGGGACCAGATGCCATGATCTTCGTTTTCTGAATGTTGAGCTTTAAGCCAACTTTTTCACTCTCCACTTTCACTTTCATCAAGAGGCTTTTGAGTTCCTCTTCACTTTCTGCCATAAGGGTGGTGTCATCTGCATATCTGAGGTTATTGATATTTCTCCCAGCAATCTTGATTCCAGCTTGTGTTTCTTCCAGCCCAGTGTTTCTCATGATGTACTCTGCATATAAGTTAAATAAGCAGGGTGACAATATACAGCCTTGACGTACTCCTTTTCCTATTTGGAACCAGTCTGTTTTTCTATGCCCAGTTCTAACTGTTGCTTCCTGACCTGCATACAGGTTTCTCAAGAGGCAGATCAGGTGGTCTGGTATTCCCATCTCTTTCAGAATTTCCCACATTTTATTGTGATCCACACAGTCAAAGGCTTTGGCATAGTCAATAAGGCAGAAATAGATGTTTTTCTGGAACTCTCTTGCTTTTTCCATGATCCAGCTGATGTTGGCAATTTGATAGAGTGCCTGATGAACTATGGAATGAAGTTCATGACATTGTACAGGAGACAGGGATCAAGACCATCCCCATGGAAAAGAAATGCAAAAAAGCAAAATGGCTGTCTGGGGAGGGCTTACAAATAGCTGTTAAAAGAAGAGAAGTGAAAAGCAAAGGAGAAAAAGGAGGTTTAGTTGCTCAGTTCAGTTCAATTCAGTTGCTCAGTCGTGTCCAAATCTTTGCGACCACATGGACTGTTACCTGTCAGTCTCCTCTGCTTCAGGCAAGAATACTGGAGTGGGTTACCATTTCCTGATCTTCCCAACCCAGGCATCGAAACCTGGGTCTCCTGCATTGTAGGCAGATCCTTTATCAACTGAGCTACAAGGGAAGCCTGCCAAAGTAGGAGACACTAGAGATAGGGGTTTGATCCTTGAATCAAGAAAATGACCTGGACGAGGAAATGGCAACCCAGTCCAGTATTCTTGCTTAGAAAATCCCATGGACAGAGAAGCCTGGTGGGCTACAGTCCTTTGGGTCTCAAAGAGTCAGACATGACTGAGCACACACTCTTACACACACACAATGGGACCAATAATGTTTTCAGTTACTGATGGTCAGGCAGCTTTGGTAGGGATATTTGGCTTCCCCTCAGTGTGGGTACTGGTCTCCAAAGGCTAGTGTCTGAACCTGGCAAAGGCTGGATCCCCTTTTGTGACAGTCTCAACAATCACAAAATATCCCACCTACTATGGTCAAAGTCCTGTCAAGACTCAAGGAGAGCAAAATGACCCCACATCTTGATGAAAGAATATCTGCAACGTTCCTTAAATGAAGATATTACAAAGTCAGAGAACATATTTTTGTTTGCTTCAGTGAAATGAACATTAATTACAATGGGGATTTAAGGAGATGTTGTGATTTGGGGCATTATGAAAATAAACCATAAACAAATATGCATAATGTACTTATATAACAAATCTTCTACATACACACATACCTATGTATGAGATTTATTTATAGGAATTGGCTCAAAGGATTTGGGAAACCTAGAAGTCCCATGATTTGCTGTCTGCAAGTTGAATAACCAGGAAAACTGGTGATATAATTCAGCTTGAGTCCAACGTCTGAGAATCGGGGGCTGAAGTTGTATGTCCTGTTCTAAGAGAGAAAGCCCTCAGAGAACCAGGAGCACCAATGTCCAAGTGCAGGAAAATATGACTGTCTCAGCACAAATACAGAGAGAGAATCTGCCTTCTTATTCTTGCTGTCCTGTTCAGGCCCTTAGCAGATTGGATGATGCCCTCCTGCATGGGATACTCAGTCTACTTTTTCAAATGCTAAACTCATCTAGAGTTAACTTCATAGACACACCAGCAATAATGTTTTACTAGTTATCTGGGCATCTGTTTGTCTTTCAAACAGACACATTAAATGAGCTGTCACAATACATTATGGTTTTTAATTATGAGTATGACCTATCTAGATAGCATATTCAAAAGCAGAGACATTACTTTGCTAACAAAGTTTCGTCTAGTCAAGGCTATGATTTTTCCTGTGGTCATGTAGGGATGTGAGAGTTGGACTGTGAAGAAG
Organism: Bos taurus; assembly: GCF_002263795.3. Lineage (NCBI taxonomy): Eukaryota > Metazoa > Chordata > Mammalia > Artiodactyla > Bovidae > Bos > Bos taurus. The sequence goes on from NC_037356.1 coordinate 21,629,662, forward strand.
GCTGAGCACCAAAGAATTTGTGCTTTTGAACTGTGGTGTTGGAGAAGACTCTTGAGAGTCCCTTGGACTGCAAGGAGATCCAACCAGTCCATTCTGAAGGAGATCAGCCCTGGGATTTCTTTGGAGGGAATGATGCTGAAGCTGAAACTCCAGTACTTTGGCCACCTCATGTGAAGAGTTGGCTCACTGGAAAAGACTCTGATGCTGGGAGGGATTGGGGGCAAGAGGAGAAGGGGACGACAGAAGATGAGATGGCTGGATGGCATCACTGACTCGATGCACGTAGTCTGAGTGAACTCCGGGAGTTGGTGATGGACAGGGAGGCCTGGCATGCTGTGATTCATGGGGTCACAAAGAGTCAGATATGACTGAGTGACTGATATGATCTTTATTATATTATAATACTATAGTAAATATATTATAATATATTTACTATATTTGGGAAGAAGGAATGAGCAAGATGATATTACATGTAGCTTTTGTTTAGAGAATAATTCAATAGTAAGTAGGATGATCCTCTCAGGGACTAATATTGCTTCTCCTTTAAAATTAAAAATGGTTAGAAAATTCAGAAACTTATTTTAGGCTCAAGTCACAGAAATTCTGCTACTGCTGTGCTCCATTTTGTATCCCTTCTTCAAAATTTTCTACTTTATTAACTTCTAGTAACATTTTAAATTTCTGTTAAAGGTAGAATAAATATTTTAATACATATTTGTTGAGGTCCTTTAATGGACCAGAACCTGGTGATCTGGAATCAACTGATAAGAAAGTAAAAGAGAAAGAAAGAAGCTGATATTCCTTGGTTTATGTAGAAAGCCAATAAAGCCCTTGACACAGGGCTTGCTCTGTTCATGGAGGCCTCAGGTGCCCTCTCGATGGGGTGAAGGTGCAGAGCACCTTTTTGAGAGGGTCTTAGAAGCCCAGGCAGGAAAGTGAACTCAGAGAGCCTCTGCACTCCAGGGGATCAGCCTGAAAAAGAGAGAGAGGGAGAGAGAGAAAGAAAGAGAAAGAAAGCAAGACACAGGAACCACAGCTCTGATGGAGCAAAGGTGTTTTATTCAACATTGTGTAGGTATTTATACTGTCTTACAAGATAGCTATTTTCAGCAGAGATAAAATCAAAACTTACAAGTTATCAAGGAAACATGAGGTCATCCATATGAAAGAGAGAGGGTTGTAAATAATCACTTTTACCATATGGTTCATAAAAAGTAAGAGGGTACTTATCACCGTATAGAAAAACTAACAGAGGAAATGCCTGGATTCCCCAGCCCCCGGGAGAGACTTGCCTCTCCTCTTAATTCCTGAATATTCAGAGAATATTCAGAGAACAGAGAATTCCTGACAGATCCAAAACAACACACAGGAAGCCTCCTGTTAAATGCTTCCTGACACATATTGACTGAATATTTTAATGTTCTCAACATTAATCTACTCAGACATATTTCAGGAACAGCTCTGTGATGGTCTATATAGATCCAATTCAGAGGTTAAAACATATGCTTCTCTTAAGTATTCACATTTTAAAACATGTAGCTATTTCATTGATGTAGCTAAAATGTATTTTATGAAACTCTTCATTGAGTATGAAGTTGTAAAAACTCAATTACAAAGAAACTAGCATTTTTAGCCCTTAATAAGTTATATTAAAAGAACATAAAAATGTAGTATCATTTCTGTCTTTAAATAGGCTTCAAATGGTTGTTAAACTACATTTGCTATCAAAGCAATATCATTTAAGTTGAGGACTTTAAGAAGCACTTGACTTTTTGTGGATAGTCAATGGAAAAGTGACATGGCTAACTGTGAAGTATGATTTTCCAAAGAACTATTAAAAGAGAATAAGGCATTTGACTTTGTTAAGCCAATTTTGTTAACATCAGTCTGAAAGCTTAATGCTCAGCTCAACTGTTGCAAAAATGAAAATGGATATTTCAAATGCACATCAACACTAAAGAGTAGATAAAAAAAATAGGATCAGTAATTACATTACATTCCTTTAGTCATGCACAAGAGGGAATGTTTCCTAAGGAAGAAACATTTGAGTTTATTCTCAAATATAGAGAAAAAAATTAACCACTGGTGGGATAACATTTTAGGTAAGGTAGATACCATGAGACAAGCATCCTTCTTTAACACACATTTCATTTACTATGGAAATCAGTACTGAGGGTTTTTTGACCAACTCATTTGGAAAAAATAATCAAAAACCTGACTCTGAGAAATGAAAAGTCAAACCTAACAGCAATGGAGCTTTGGAAAGCCAGAGTGACATAAAAAATAAAATTTCAATTATTCATAAGAATAATTCACATAAGAAGAGATATTAAAATCTGTGCATGGGAACTGAGAGTGTGGGGTTTAGAAAGCTCCAGCGATTCTGGCTTTCAACTTCCTTTTTTAATCTGGTCACTAAATTTTTTATCCACTTACCTTTACTTTTATTCATAAGTTGCTAGTAGGAATTATTAGTTGACTTTTAAATGCTCAGTTTTCATTATCATAATTGTCTTTGGGTCCCAGGAAGCCCAAGACTTACCATGGTGAAAATTAGAGGTTTTGAATGTTATCCCAGTATTTATGGGTTTCAGATCAAACTTGGCATCTTTAGACCTATACTCTATGCTCATTCTTATCTCATTCAAGAACTTAATAAGAATTTAATGAGTATTCTTTATTCAAATACTGAAATAGTAGTTAGAAATTCAAGAGATGCAATCCCTGTTAGCATGAGCTTGATGTAAATTAAATTTTTATTTTATTGATATCATATTCAATATTAATATTACCAAGGAGAATTTATGAAATGCTCTGAAAGTGAATTGTAAGGAGAAGCTGACTTAATTCAGGACAGTGGTAACCATCCTTAACTGGGTAAAGAATGGAGCATGACAGAAAGTTGTCCACAATAAATACATTTCAAATGAGAACTGAAAGATACCCATGGGAAAAGAAGAAAAGGAAGAAGAGGAAAATGTTTTCCAGGCAAAGGAAATCACATGTGAAAAAAGACCCTGAAGGAAAGAGTGCCTGGGACACAGTGAATTTGAGACAGCATGACGCTAACCTACCCAGTGAGTAATGAAATGCCCTTCTCTCTCTGAAGCAAATTCACACCCCTTCCGAACTTCAAATTGTCTCCCTCAAAATCACATGCCGTTACTCTTTGTAAGGGCTTCCCTGGTGGCTCATTAGTATAGAATCTGTCTAGCAGAAGATGCAGGAGATGGGGGTTCAATTCCTGGGTCAGAAAGAACCCCTGAAGAAGGAAATGGCAACCCCGCCCAGTATTCTTGCCTGGGAAATCGCAGGGACAGAGGCGCCTGGAGGACTCTCCAGTCCATGGGATCTCAAAGAGTCACAGACAACCTAGTAATTAAACCACCACAATTCTCTGTAACTCACATGTTTTTGTTCTTCTTTGAATTCCTATACGTATTTTTCTCTGTATCACTCATTCCAAAATATTCTTATACATAGCCTCGTATTTTCACTTACCTAATTGTCAGCTACATCTGCTTTCCCATGCAAATTGTTCCCAGAAAGTTCTGATTGTGTCTTCAATACACTGCCGTTAGCACCTGGCACACACTGCACTTGTAAACTCTGCATTTTCAGCTAATGCAGGCTGAGTGTGACTGCCATGAAGAAATAAACCTAGGGTATACACATGGTTCATTGTATTGGTCTTTCAATGAGTATTTACTGAGCACCCTGACGTGTTAAGCATTAGGATGGGGAATGCAGTGATGAATTCAGCACTCATCAAACAAAAGTTCCACATCACCAGTGACCAATAAAAGGAATTACAAATATGTTTTCATGGCTTCAAAAAAGAGAGGACACAGAGGAACAATCAGTGACAGACCACGACCTGGCTGGCCTGGGTTTAAAGTTGGCGAGACGCTGCCCCATTTTCCATGAGTTTGCCCTGAGTTCAGTGAGGAGTGCAGTCCTCACGGAGCAAGGAACCTACAGACAAGAGGAGCGAAGTAACCATGAGGCCTCATTTTCTTTTCCCTTGTCAATTAGAACAGGTCATAGCAATACAGTTCTATGTTTTTCGAGGTGTGCATGCTTTGTAATGATATTCTAAGAGAGGGGGATAAAACAGAGAACAGAAAAGAAGAATGTTCCTCCTACAGTGAGCGTGTGCTCTGGTGGAGACAATTTATTACTGTGCTGCTGTTCCGTAGACCTACTACTTACTCTGTCATTAGTGCTGCAGCCGATGACTAAGAATAAATCTTGAGAAATTCATTGATCATCCTCAGTGTTTTCTACATTTTACCACAATTCTTGCCTGGAAAATCCCATGGACGGAGGAGCCTGGTAGGCTGCAGTCCATGGGGTCGCTAAGAGTTGGACACGACTGAAGCAACTTAGCAGCAGCAGCAGCAGCATATTTCTCTGTTCTCAACAGTTTTAAATATTGTCAGGTAAGTACCACGTTGTCCTGCAGGAAAGCAGAGGATGGACAGAGTAAAAGGAGTGAGTTTAAAGGTTCTCAAATGTCAACTCCAGGGTATCACAGTGCCTGGAATTGGAGATTTAAACTCTTTGTGCAGGGAGCACTTTTCTTTATGACTTGACTGCAGTTCTGTGTCCCTCAAGAGCAACTTTTCTGCCCACCTGAGGGAACTGTGATGTGTAGACTTTGTAATATTTCTAAGCAGAAATCTCAGTAAGGTTATAAAAGCAAGTTGCTAGTCCTGCATTTCGGAGAAGGCAATGGCACCCCACTCCAGTACTCTTGCCTGGAAAATCCCATGGACGGAGGAGCCTGGTGGGCTGCAGTCCATGGGGTCGCTGGGAGTCGGACACGACTGAGCAACTTCACTTTCATGCATTGGAGAAGGAAATGGCAACCCACTCCAGTGTTCTTGCCTGGAGAATCCCAGGGATGGGGGAGCCTGGTGGGCTGCCGTCTATGGGGTCGCACAGAGTCGGACACGACTGAAGAGACTTCAGCAGCAACAGCAGCAGTCCTGCATTTGCTTCACTTCCAGAAAAGCCACTAACAAACACATGAGTCTAAGCAAACCTTTCTAAATATATTACTGCCTGCTGGATGCCACAAACTTGATATTTCAGTTGAATGCAGCAAATGGGTTTACTTTTTCTCTGAGCAATAGCACAGGGAGATCTGGCCTCATAAGTGGAAAAGTAAGTGTATCATTAAACCCTAAGAAAGCAAATGTCTACCCAGTGTCTACTCCTTTCTTCCTCCAGCTTATTAGGTGGAACTCCACCATGGGTTGAAGCTCATCCTGAAGTAGGCACAGTCAAACTTGAGTTTAGCAGTTTGAAAAATTCTGATGACTATGGGCTTCCCAGGTGGCGCTAGCAGTAAAGAATCCGTGCACAGATGCAGGAGACTCAGGAGACGCAGGTTGGATCCTTGGGTTGGGAAGATCCCCTGGAGGAGGAAATGGCAACCCACTCCAGGATTCTTGCCTTGAGAATTCCAGGGACAGAGAAGCCCAGTGGGCTATATAGTCCATAGGGTCACAAATAGTCAGACACGACCAAAGCAACTTAACATGCATACATGGCTAGGAAAAATTCAGCTTCAGTAACTGTGGGGATCACAAAGAGTCAGACATGAATTAGTGATTGAACAACAACAACTGATAATGAACTCAGAGTGAGCAAAGTCATTGTATTTTGTTTTGTTTTTAAATGGTGAAAGTGAAGTTGCTCAGTCATGTCCAACTCTTTGCAACCCCATGGACTGTAGCCTACCAGGCTCCTCTGTCCATGGGATTTTCCAGGCAAGAGTACTGGAGTGGGTTGCCTTTTCCTTCTCCAGGGGATCTTCCCGACCCAGGGATGGAACCCAGGGCTTCCGCATTGCAGGCAGACGCTTTACCATCTGAGCCACTAGGGAAGCCCACTATTTATTTTTACTTTTTGCCACACCCCCACAGTATGTGAGACTTTAGTTCTCTGACCAGAGATGGAACTCCTGTCCCCTCTGCATTGGAAGGTGGAGTCTTATCCACTGAACCACTAGGGAAGTCTCAGATCTCTAGTTTTTTTCAACTCATATTTGACCTTCCACTACCTGGGTTCATTTTTGGCTCTTGTTTCTGCTTTCCTTTTATGCTCCTCTCCAGGCGTCAGCTCCACCTGGCAGGCTGTGGGAGCTGCTTCTTATCACCTATCTGATCATTCAACAAATATCTATTGAATTCCGATTAGTGTCAGGCACTACTGGGGGCAATTGGCATAATCAATTGAATAAAAAGGACAAAAATCCCTAGTCTTGAGAAACAGTTTGTTGGACACCTTTATATTTTCTTGTGATTTTTCTATTTTATCTTCAGTTTACTAATTATTTTTGGTTTCATATTGCACAATATGTTTTTTTATTAGATTTTCTAAATAATTTACCATTTTATTGTGCTTAGGACAAAATAATTGAGTGAACAGTTTTGAAATCAAATGTTAACAAGAATAAAGTGCTTCAGTCTTAATTTTTACATATGCTTCTTAAGAAATTGTAGAAAAGCCTTCTCTTGCCTTTTGTTTCCATTTTTATCTTTAAAAAATTTTTTTAATTGGTGGAAAATGGCTTTACAATGTTATGTTGATCTCTGCTGTATGATATAAACCCAGTTATAAGCTTATACATATATAAGCTTATATATATATATATATATATATCCTCCTCCCTCTGGAACCTCACACCCCATCCCCATCCCACTCCTCTAGATCATCACAGAGCAACAGGCTGGACTCCCTGTGCTATATAGCAACTTCCTACTAAGTATCTGTTTTACACATGATAGTGTATAAATGTCAATGCTACTCTCTCAGTTTTTCCCAACCTCAACTTCCCCTGCTGGGTTCACAAGTCTGTTCTCTGCTAGGTTCATCGGTACCATTTCTCTAGATTCCCTATATATGCATTAATATGCAGTAATTATTTTCCTTTCTGACTTACATCATCCAGTATAGGAGGATCTAGGTTCATCCACCTCACTATAACTGACTCAAATGTGTCCTTTTTATGACTGAGTAATATTTCATTGTATATGTGTACCACCTCTTCTTTATCCATTCAACTGTCAATGGACATTTAGATTGCTTACACATCCTGGCTATTGTGAATAGTGCTGTGACAAACATTGGGGTACATGTGTCTTTGTTATAACTGGTTCATTCTCTTGGCAGAGTTCAGTTACTCTTTATCCTGCTTCATTTTATTCTCCGAGGCCAAACTAGTCTGTTACTCCAGGTATCTCTTGACTTCTTACTTTTACATTCCAATCCCCAATAGTGACTAGAAAATCTTTTTTTTTGTTTTGTTTTGGTTTAGTTCTAGGAAGTCTTCTAGGTCTTCATAGAACTGATCAACTTCAGCTTCTTTGGCATTGGTGGTAAGGGCATGGACTTGGATTACTGTGATGTTCAATGGCTTACCTTGGAAATGAACTGAGATCACTCTGTCATTTTTGAGGTTGCACCCAAGTACTGTATTTAAAAGACTCCTTTGTTGATTATGAAGGCTACGCCATTTTTTTGATGGGATTCTTGCCCACAGTAGTATATATAATGGTCATCTGAATTAAAATCAGTCATTGATGTCCATTTTAGTTCACTGATTTCTAGGATGTTGATGTTTATTCTTACCATCTCCTGCTTGACCACCTCCAGTTTTCCTGGATTCATGGACCTCACTTTCCAGGTTCCTATACAATACTGTTCTTTGCAGCATTGGATTTTACTTTCATCACTAGACACATCAACAGCTTAGTACTGTATCCTCTTTGACCCAGCCTCTTCATTCATTCTGGGGCTGTTGGTAATTCTCCCCTGCCTTACCCCAGAAGCATATTGAACAGACCTGGGGGACTCATCTTTTGGTGTCATATCTTTTTGGCATTTTATACAGTTCATGAGGTTCTTACAGCAGGTATACTGGGGTGGTTTGCCATTCCCTCCTCCAGAGGGTCATGTTTTGTCAGAACTCTCTGCTATGATCTGTCTGTCTTGGGTTGCCCTGCATGGCATGGCTCATTGCTTCACTGAGTTACACAAGCCCCGTGACCACTACAAGGCAGTGATACATGAAGAGGTATGACAGGGATATCTACTGTCACCCTGTTTGTTTAACCTATATACTGATCACATCATGAGAAATGCCAGGCAGGGTGCATTACAAGCTGGAATCAATATAGGTGGGAGAAACATCAACAACCTCAGCTATGCAAATGATACCACTCTAATGGCAGAAAGCAAAGAGGAACTAAAGAACCTCTTGATGAGGGTGAAGGAGGAGAGTGAAAGAGTGGGCTTAAGGCTAAATATTAAAAAAAAAAAAAAAAACTAAGATAATCGCATCCAGGCCCATTATTGCATGGAAAGTAGATGGGAAAAAAGTAGAAGTAGTGACAGATTTCCCCTTCTTGGGCTCCAAAATCACTCAGACAGTTACTGCACCCATGAAATCAGAAGACAATTGCTTCTTGGCAGGTAAACAATGACAAGCCTAGACAGTATGTTGAAAAGTAGAGACTTTATTCTGCCGACAAAGGTCCATATAGTCGAGTCTGTGGTCTTTCCAGTGGTCACGTACAGTTGTGAGAACTGTACTGTAAAGAATTGATGCCTTTGAACTGTGGTGCTGGAGAAGACTCCTGAAAGTCCCTTCGACAGCAAGAAGACAAAACCAGTCAATCTTAAGGGAGATCAACTGGAAGGACTGATGCTGAAGCTAAAGCTCCAGTATTTTGGTCATCCATTGCACATAGATCACTCATTGGAAAAGTCCCTGATTCTGGGAAACATCAAGGGCAGAAGAAGAGGGTGTCAGAGGATGAGATCGCTGAACTGGACGGGATCACTGATGCAATGAACATAAACTTGGGCAAGCTCAGGGAGATGGCAAGGGATGGGGGGCCTGGCATGCTGCAGTCCATGGGGTCTCACAGAGTTGTACACGACTGGGCAACTGAACAACAAAACAACCTGTGTTTTTGAGAACTGCTGTTTTCTCAGGGTAGTGGGGTTACTAGGTTATATAGAAGATTGATTCCTAGTTTTTTAAGGAATCTCCACAGTGTTTTCCATAATGGCTGTGTCAGTTTGTACTCCCACCAATAATGCAGAAGGATTCCCTTTTCTCCACAGTCTCTCCAGCATTTATTGTTTGTAGATTTTTTGATGATGGCCATTCTCACTGGTGTGATACGATACTTCATTGTAGTTTTCATTGTTTCTTCTTTAATGCTGAAGCAATTTTATTTGTTAAATACAATGGTTTCCCCAGTCAATGTAAATCAAAAGCTGCATTCTGTTTTATTTCAGCCTTTCTCAGACAACTATATTCTGCATATTCAGAAGCTGAAAATGTGAAAATATCCACACAAAGTTAAACCATAAACTTTGGAATATGCACTGTATTTCTATTTTGTTTTGTATTTTGCTTTTGTTTTCCTTCAGTGTTTTTATACTTTCATGTTGCTGTTTAGCACAGCACATGAAACTTTTTATTATCAATAAAAGAGCATTTAAAAAAATATTGGCATGATGGGTTTGCAACTTCTCAGTTCTTAAGTTTTACTACTGAAATTATATATTATGGCTAACAGACACCAGAATAACAAAAGGCAATAAAAAAAAGAAAGAAAGAAATGGTGTGTGACAAAAAAAAAATATAGAACTATTGATCAGCAAAACAAGATAAGAATCATAACATATACTTTTATTTGTAATTATGGTCAAAATGTTCATTTTCAAACTAAAAACTACAAAAATATAAAAGCTTTAATATAAATATTATTTTTCTTATCTTGTCTGACATAAAGATGATACACTTAAGCTAAAAAAATATTGCCCCAACTAAATTCAGATGTCTTTTTTCATGGAGGTCAGTTGAAGATTAGCACATTTCCTTTTGTATAATACTCCAGTCCATACCCATAGTGCTACATTAACTAACATTGTCAGTTTGTGCCACCATCAAGCTTCTCAGGTAAATTTAACAAATTTGAACTTGTCCATGGACTTAAAAGTAAATTTTGAATATTTAGAATATTGCTTTGCATACGATCTATGTGAATTTGATGAAATTTTAAATTATTCTAAGTTCCTATTTCTTCACCTATAATAATCATCTTTTGTTATTTAGTCACTAATCTGTGTCCAACTCTTTTGCAACCCCATGGGCTGTAGCCTGCCAGGCTCCTCTGCCCATGAGATTTTCCAGGCAAGAATACTGGAGTAGGTTGCCATTTCCTTCTCCAGGGGATCTTCCTGACCCAGGATCAAATCTGCATTGGCAGGTGGATTCTTTACCACTGAGCCACCAGGGAAAATGATCACCTGCCTGCTAGGAAGTTTTTGAGGTTCAAAAAAGTTACTGTATATGAAAATCCTCTGTTGTGTTTATAGTAGATTATTCAGGTATGTCTTGTATCATTATAGTTAACATACTTCAAAGGCATTTTACATTTTTGAACAATCATCCTATTCAGTATGACTGACCTATTCAAAACAAATCGCATATGCTTGTTTTCTCTTATTCATGCATATGCAAACCAACTATAATATTGTACTTTACTTCTATTCAAATGCCAATTTTCCCTTTCAAGCTACATTTTCTTTTTTTTTAATATATTTTATTTTATTTTTTAACTTTATTGTATTGGTGTTGCCATATATCAACATGAATCCGCCACAGGTATACACGTGTTCCCCATCCTGAACCCTCCTCCCTCCTCCCTCCCCGTACCATCCCTCTGGGTCATCCCAGTGCACCAGCCCCAAGCATCCAGTATCGTGCATCAAACCTGGACTGGTGACTCATTTCACATATGATATTATACATATTTCAATGCCATTCTCCCAAATCATCCCACCCTCTCCCTCTCCCACAGAGTCCAAAAGACTGTTCTATACATCAGTGTCTCTTTTGCTGTCTCGTATACAGGGTTATTGTTACCATCTTTCTAAATTCCATATATATGCGTTAGTATACTGTATTGGTGTTTTTCTTTCTGGCTTACTTCATTCTGTATAATAGGCTCCAATTTCATCCACCTCATTAGAACTGATTCAAATGTATTCTTTTTAATGGCCGAGTAATACTCCATTGTGTATATGTACCACTGCTTTCTTATCCATTCATCTGCTGATGGACATCTAGGTTGCTTCCATGTCCTGGCTATTATAAACAGTGCTGCGATGAACATTGGGGTACACGTGTCTCTTTCCCTTCTGGTTTCCGCAGTGTGTATGCCCAGCAGTGGGATTGCTGGGTCATAAGGCAGTTCTATTTCCAGTTTTTTAAGGAATCTCCACACTGTTCTCCATAGTAGCTGTACTAGTTTGCATTCCCACCAACAGTGTTGTTAAACATTTCAAAGTTTCCCTACCACAATAATATAATTTTGTTTTAAAATTTAAAAATTAACATGTTTTAAAAACCAATCATTTGAAGCTGAAGTAATACGTGAACACTATTTTTTGTCAACCTCTGTAAAGTACTTTAATTCATCAGTTCACAGCATATTTAATAATATTTATTCATATGAAATATTATATATGGACTAGTTTATTTAACAATAAAAATTAGTATTTCTTATTTTTACATGTTCAGTTAAAAATAAAGTAGAAATTATTTTAAAAACAGTCTTAGAGCTGCAAATATATCTGAACTTTATATTGACAAATTGATTTTTTAACCCCATAAAAAGCCATCAAGGCCTAAATTATTTTAAGTATTTCACAAGTAAATATACTTTTCATACTATAATGAATAACTCTTAATTAAGGTAGTAAAGTCAGTCAGATTCACAAGACATAGAAATAATAGACTGATAAGAATAGACAGTACACTTGATCTGAGAAGTGATTGGGTGAATGTAGAAATTGTAAACAAAATTGTCTAAGTCACTAATTCAGTAACATAAATGAGGATTGCCTAAACTTTAATTTACCTATCCCAATAATGCTTTCTTTAAACTTATTAGCCTTATTTAAATGTAAAAGTTATCAAATAATAATGCCAAAGAGGCCAAACAACCTCCCAAAACATCTCTATCTCTCTCATGAAAACCTGCACATACACACAGACATACACACACACACACTGAACTTATTTAAACTTCTGTGAGCATAGAATGAAAAATGAATCATCTCATAAAATCAGTTACAAAATGTTCAAATGAAGCTCAAGAAGCAACTTGCAAGATATTTCAATGTATAGCTAAAACCAAATTGTCACACAGTTGAAAAATTGTCCATGTCATGAGCTTATTCACCCAGCCATTGCAACACTGGTTCAAAATAATACAGTAGAGAAAAGAGAAAAATACGTTTTTTAAAGCAAACCTTAGTACATGAATGAAAACCTGTCAGATAACACAGAGATAAAACGTATCCAGATAATTAGAAAATTTAAAAAGTCTTCATGGTCTGTTAATAAGTCTATAGATATTGATAGCATTAGGTAGACTAAACAGAAATGTTTACAGGAACATTAGGCAAAAAAAGGATACAAGAAAATTATTGGAAATGAAATATCAAAAGTGGTAAATTGATTAATTTGAAACCAATAAAATATAATTGGAGCCTTCACAATAAGTGTGTATTTTTTGCCCCCAGAAATGACAAAAAATAACAAGTCTTTTATTTTCATTCTGAAATTCAGATTCAAGTAACACAATTCTTTTTTTACAGTTTTTTCCCCACATATAACAGTAGTTATTGAAATCTGAATTGTACATGACATAATTGTGGTTGGCAGAATTCTAAGATGACCCCAATAAACTAGTCCTTTGCATAATCACCTCCCTTGAGTATGGGTGGAAACTGTGAATATATGAAGTACCACTCTCATGATTTTATCACCTCATACAGCAAAAAAAGATTTTATGGATGTAATAAGATCTCAAAACAGTTGACTTTAAAATAAGATTATCAAGCAGAAAGCCTGACCTAATCACATGAGCCCTATATCCGGGATATAGAGATTAGAGACAGAGGAGGTGAAACACCAAAATGCACAACAAGGATTTGGTGTGCCATCACTAGCATGATGGTAGAGAGGGCCACAGGACAAGGAACAAGGAAGGCCTCCAGAAACTGAGCGTCCCCACCCCAAACACAATCAATGATGAAGCAGGCTCCTCAATGCTACAGTTGCAAGGAGCTAATTTCTGATGAGAATGAACCACGAGGTGGATGACACTTTAATTTCAGCCTCATGGTATTAATATTTTGAGCAGACAACCCAGCTATGTCATGCTGGCATACTCTCCTAATTTATTCTAGGTGAGATAATTTCCATTGCATTGATAAGAGATATCATGCAAAATATGCAAAGCAAGCCAGAAGATTTCACACAATGTAGACGGTAGTGACAGACTCTGTGTGCCCAAACAGCACCTTCTGGTATTTTGTTTTGAATTGTAAAGTAAAATGAACAGATCACACATTTCAAAAATTGTATTTTTATGTTATTATTCATGCTTTCTATTTTTAGAATCCATGAAGATAAATAGTGGCACTTATATGCAAACGTTCACACCTTCTCTCCTCCTGACATTTTCCCTGAGCTGACAATAATTTAAGCTGGTATCATTCTCACCGTGATTCAAAAGTGCTGCCAATGAAATACTCCTTTCAAGGAAAATTCAACCTCAGTTTTAAAAATAAAATCAAATATGAGAAAAAATGCATGATTTATGAACCCTGAGTCCACAATTTTCACAACTCTTACTCCATATAATTTGTATACTATTGTTTCTTCTCAGTCCAAAATCTAAATATAAAACAACCCAAGTGAAGCTGGAAATAAATTTGAAGAGATCAAGATTTTACACAGAGAACAGTAAGTAGCAAGAAATGAGTGAGCAAACAAAAAGAATGAAAATAATACATTAAAATAATTAATAGGCAATTGGACTCTGACCTATATTTAGTTCTTGGTTGCTCCACACTCCGTGACTAGTCACTCAGTCGAGTCTGATTCTTTGTGATCCCTTGGACCATAGCCCACAGGCTCCTCTGTCCATGGCATTTCACATTCTACATTAGATTATAAATCCTGCAAAACTGAGGTCTAAATTGAAAATGCTGATAGTGTGTCTTTTTTATGAAAAGTATCAACTTTCCAAACCAACCATTGTAGTAATATTTGGGTTTAAATCTTAAAAGAAAAGTAAAATTTAATCTGTTAGTCATATTATCTCTGGGTAAGAAATTTTGATAATTTAACAGAAGCTTATTTGATTATTCAATCTATTTTTTAAATATTTTTCTTTCTATGTATTACTTTTTTTTTTTTTTTCATTTTCAAACTGATTACATCACCTTTAAAGGTTAGGTGAATTTTCATCAAGTTAAGCATGTTTAGGATGCTTCAGTTTAAGATACAGGCTGGTAGAAGACTAGGAAATTACTTTGGAGATTTCATAAAATGGAAGACATTGTGTAGCCACCAGTAATGCTAAAGAGTCAAAAATCTTGGGCCTTAAGAATCTCTCAAAGGGATAAACCATCATCATTCTAAGGGATCAAGAATGCAAAGAAAAAAGGTACAAAGAAAAGAGGCTTATGGGGTTGCTAATTAGAGATGTGCCATGGGATTTCCATGCCATGGCTAGAGATAGCAGAGGATCAATACAAATGCCAGGTAGACTTCCACAAAGAGGAAGAGGCCTAAAATCCCAACACCCAGTTGAAATCAAATTGCTTTTCATTTCGGAACACTGTGTAGTGAGCGTGGGTGCTCAGTTGCTCAATTGTGTCCGACTCTGAAACCCCATGGACTGTGGCCTGCAGGTTTCCCTGTCCACAGGATTCTCCAATTAAGAATACTGGAGTGGGGATCTTCCTGACCCAGGATTCAAATCCATGTCCACTGTATCTCCTGCACTGGCAGGGAGTAGTGAGTACCACGGTAGAAATCACTACCAAGTAGTAATTTAAGAGTCTTGCCAGGATTGTGAAGAACAAATAATGGAATCCACATAAGAATCATATATATGCTTTGTATTTATGGTCAACTTCAAGGAATCTTGGTGGCACAGCTGAATAGGAAGGCTGATGAGCAACCATTGTCACACTCTTCTCATCTGCCTTGGTTTGTAGACATGATTCCTGAAAAGATCTTTTCTGCCACAGGAAACATATATTCAGGTGCATTCTGAGGTGGTATGCTGCTGCTAAGTCACTTCAGTCGTGTCCAACTCTGTGCAATCCCATAGATGGAAGCCCACCAGGCTCCCCCGTCCCTGGGATTCTCCAGGCAAGAACACTCGAGTGGGTTGCCATTTCCTTCTCCAATGCATGAAAGTGAAAAGTGAAAGGGAAGTCGCTCAGTTGTGTCCGATCTTAGCGACCCCATGGACTGCAGCCTACGAGGCTCCTCTGTCCATGGAATTTTCCAGGCAAGAGTACTGGAGTGGGGTGCCATTGCCTTCTCCATCTGAGGTGATATAGGTTTGTCAGTTTTCTTCTAACCATTCCTCCATAAGCAAAGGGTCTGGATTTGGGGGGAGATTTATAAGTAGCCATACAACTAATTTGTAAATTTACCTGAGAAGGAAATGAAAAAGAACTTAATATAATTGGTGCACTAATGTTGGCCTAATAATCTCTCACAAATGTTGCTGGAGAAAGCCCTTGGAGCATACTGTTTTGTACCATTTCTTTTTTTTTTTTTTTTAATGTATTTATTTTATAATTGAAGGATAATTTCCCTACAGAATTTTGTTGTTTTCTGTCAAACCTCAACATGAATCAACCACAGGTATACATACATCCCCTCCCCTTTTGAATTTTTTTATTCTACTCTCATGTTTGCTTATTCATCAACTCCTGGGGTTCCAGGAAACAAATTAATAAACAGAATTGCTCTAATAAAATCCTCATGGCCCTTGAGTGCTGACTACATTTATTAAACTGTTTCATATTGCTAAGCCAGCTTTTCCCTCATGCAGTAAGATGATATCAGAGAAGTAGGAAATGCACAATGGCAGAAAATTTTACCTTCATATCCTCCAGAGAAAATATTGATTTGATCTACTAGCTTGAGGTAGATATTTGATGGATAATTGAGAATAAAAATTTGCTACTGCCATCAACCAAATCTAGTGGCAAATTATCAGCCTTCATCTCTTCCCTCTGCCTAAGTCAGTCCTGATAGCCCTAAAAGTGGATGCTGTAACACTAAACCCTCCCTATAGTATTGTTCAATATTTACTTTGCAATCAGCTCTTCTGATAAAGGTCTTGGACTTCCCTGGTGGTGTAGTGGATGAGAGTCTGTCTACCAGTGCAGAGGATGTGGGCTCCATCGCTGGTCCAGGAGGATTCCACACACACAGCAGCAACTAAGCCCCTGAGCCACGGCTCTTGAGCCTGTGCTCTAGAGTCTACAAGCCCCAGCTGCTGAGCCCCCCATGCCTAGAGCCTGTGATCTGCATCCAGAGCAGTCACCACAGTGAGAGGCCCACACCCCACGCCAAGGAGTGGCCCCTACTCGCCTCATCTGTACAGGACTCCTCCGCAAAGCAGCAAAGACCTAGCACAGCCAAAAATAAGTAAATAACTAAGATGAAGATCGTTTAAAAATACTTTGCTTCCAAGAAAATAACTCTAACTACTATATTATTTAAATAAATCACAACTGAAAGTGAAAAACTGAAAATGTTAGTCTCTCAGTCGTGTCTGACTCTGAGACTCCATGGACTATGGCCTGCCTGGCTCCTCTGCCTATGGAATTCTCCAGGCAGGAATATTGGAGTCAGTAGCCAATTATTTAATTACAAGCTTTTAATTACATTAAAAAACTGAAAGATCAAAAGAAATTAAAGAACTATATCTGTTATTCTCTCAGCCTAAATTTTAAGATCTTAGTAAAACACTAATGTGATCATTAAAATATATCTGTGGTAGGCAGAATTTTAAGATAATCTCTAATGACTTTCACCTTGAAGTTCTTCTCCTTGAGGATGAGTGAATATGAAGAGATATCTGTCCTGTGAGTATATTACATTATCTGGCAAAAGTGAAGGGATTTATCATATGTATTTAATATCTGCATCTAGGTGAAGCTAGTTAATCAGAAAGATTGCCCTGTGTGGTCCAGACCTAACCAGGCACTTTGAAAGAGGACTGAAGACTTCATTCAGCTCAGAGATTTGAAGCTGCAGAAGCACTCTTTTTTTTTCTGTTGTTGACTTTGAAGAAGCAACTCACAGTGAATGCAACAGCCACAAGGAAACAGGCTTTGTCAACAACAACATGAACTTGGAAGAAGACCCTAGGCCTTAACTTAAACCACAGGCCCAGCTCTCACCCTGGTTGTAGTCCATGAGACTCTTGGTATGACTAGACTTCTAACACACAAAAACTGTGAAATAATAAAAGTACTTTTCTTGAAGTCACTGCATTTGTGGTAATTTGTTATGCAGAAATAGAAAAGGAAAACAGTGTTAAAGGAATTTTTTTTAAAGAAATCACCTAAAGCCTTCAAATTAAACACAACACTCTATCCAATGTTTCTTCTTCTGATAACCCTATTTAAAACCTTATATGTTTGTTCCAAATCTCTGTATTTTATGAAGGCTTAAGATGTGAGAAATAATTTTTCCCTCAGATTCTCCACAAATAAGGTTCATAAAGATAAGGCCCAATACCCATCTAAAACAGGTGAGGTTGCCTAGCAACCATCTCCCTCCACCACCCAGGAATTGCTGAGTCCATCAGTTCCAAGAGCAACTAATTCACAGATCAATAATTAAGATGGGAAGAGCAGACAAAAGGAGAAAATCTTAGTGCAACACTCCATGAGGTAAAATAGGATCTGGATATTAAAAGGCAAAATGACCACAAAGGGCCTCTCTTCATTTCCTTTTCTTTGCTGAAACAAGTATAGAGACCTTGAAAGAGAAATTTTCATAATCATTAGCAACCTCACAAATGTTATTGGCCTAACAAAGACGACTCATGACCCAGAAATGGCCATGTGTTGATACAGGACAAAAAAAAGCTTAAAAATTGTCTAGCTCTCCCCCACTCCTGTTTTACATGTAGGAATGTAGATTAAATAACACAAACATGGTAAACAGAATATTTTAGAAAATAGAAAATCAATGTAGCTAAGTGACTTACCTGAGATATGGCAATGTTAGTGAGAGGGTAACAGGCAGGAAGGCCAGGGGTCTCCAAATGGAGGAAATAGGCTGCAAGTGTCAGACATTTTTATCTCTCTTAAGTGGCAGGAAGAAACAAACTAGTGATATTTTTTTCCTTCCCTATACAAATTTAAAAGGAGGTTTCTCTTAAAATACTGTATTGCCATAATGACACCTGGTTTCACCTGAAGTTAACTATTCTCAAACCTTGAGTTAACCAATGCATTTTTCTTATGAAATGTTTGTCTTAAGCTATGTTAATGTACTGTGCATTTACCCCAGACTCTGTCTTCAAGTCGGTTCCGCCTAGTGGCTCAGAACCTACTTGACAAACCAGTATGTTATATTCAGATATTGTTCCCCTAGTCTATGTAACAGAGAAGGAGATGGCACACCACTCCAGTACTCTTGCCTGGAAAATCCCATGGAGGCGGGGGGCCTGATAGGCTGCAGTCCATGGGGTCGCAAAGAGTCGGACACGACTGAGCGACTTCACTTTCACTTTTCACTTTCATGCATTGGAGAAGGAAATGGCAACCCACTCCAGTGTTCTTGCCTGGAGAATCCCAGGGACGGGGGAGCCTGGTGGGCTACCGTCTCTGGGGTCGCACAGAGTCGGACACGACTGAAGCGACTTAGCAGCAGTAGCAGCAGCAATCTATGTAAATGAAACTATTTGTATGGTAATCTTCCCTTTCTACAAGATTCAAGTCAATCGTTTTATGGGCCGGGATGAATCATCTGGTGCCAAAATTAACCCAAAATGCATCTTATGGATGAGGGGCCTGGTGCCATTCTGAGCTTTAAGACATTCCTTTCTTTTGTTAACAGACTGCTAGTGAGAAGGCAATGGCACCCCACTCCAGTACTCTTGCCTGGAAAATCCCATGGATGGAGGAGCCTGGTAGGCTGCAGTCCATGGGGTGGCTAAGAGTTGGACATGACTGAGTGACTTCACTTTCACTTTTCACTTTCATGCATTGGAGAAGGAAATGGCAACCCACTCCAGTGTTCTTGCCTGGAGAATCCCAGGGATGGGGGAGCCTGGTGGGCTGCCGTCTATGGGGTCACACAGAGTTGTACACGACTGAAGCGACTTAGCAGCAGCAGCAGTGACTATATAACATCCAGCTGAAGACTAGCAAGGGGGTACTCTTTCTGCCCCCTTCTGATGCCTATGTTAGAAGCTTTCTCTATCTCCTTTATACTTTAATAAAACTTTATTACACAAAATCTTTGAGTGATCAAGCCTCGTCTCTGGCTTGAATTCTTCTCCTCCAGAGGCCAAGAATCCCAGCATCTTATCATTCGGCAACAACCTTTTATTAGTAGCCTAGCTATACTGGAACCTTCAACTCTAGATGAAAGCTTTATATTCAAGAAGTTTACTATAGTAGAAAGAACACAGAGTTTGGAGGAAGGTAGACTCGAGGGGGTTTTCCAGTCCTGCCCTTCCTGACTGTGTGATCTTGGACAAGATGCTTGTTGATTTTGAGGTTTAATTTGCTCATCAGTTAAATGTGGTTAATTCCTTAAGCAGTTGTAGTTAACATGAAGTAATCTGTGCAAATAAAATTAACTCTTCCCAGTACATGCTAAATATGGATACTTGTAGTTTTTAACATTAAGAATTGAGCACTCTCTGAGACACTTGTTACTTTTTTGCAGCCATTAAAATCCCTTGAGAATATTCTAGAGTAGTACTCCAGAGGGCTTTTCAAATAGTCACTATATCATGTATTGGGCACCAGTTACAATTTTGGGAATTCCAGCTCAGTGCATAAAAGAATTTAAGCAAAATACAAAATAATATGTAATGAAATGTCAAATTGACTATATTTCTCATGTAAATTAAGTAACAAAGATATCTTGTTAAAAATAATAATACAGTTTTCATTTATTACTTGGTTAAAAGGCACATCAAACACATTTAAAGAACGTGTTTAGCTTGGTAATGACACATTAGCAAGATATCTTTCAGGATATAATTAGTAATATGATTTTAATAAGAAAACTGCATATAACATCTTACAAATTTGCATTGAGTAAACCAAAAAGTTTCATTTGCATATGTTCTGTAAACATACTCTAACTCTGAACTCATATTTGCATACTGTTTGCAAAAGAAACAATTTGTTTTTTTTTTTTTTTTAATTCTTCCAATTTTATTTTATTTTTAAACTTTACATAATTGTATTAATTTTGCCAAATATCAAAATGAATCCACCACAGGTATACATGTGTTCCCCATCCCGAACCCTCCTCCCTCCTCAGCAGATGAATGGATAAGAAAGCTGTGGTACATATACACAATGGAGTATTACTCAGCCATTAAAAAGAATACATTTGAATCAGTTCTAATGAGGTGGATGAAACTGGAGCCTATTATACAGAGTGAAGTAAGCCAGAAGGAAAAACATAAATACAGTATACTAACGCATATATATGGAATTTAGAAAGATGGTAACAATAACCCGGTGTACGAGACAGCAAAAGAGACACTGATGTATAGAACAGTCTTATGGACTCTGTGGGAGAGGGAGAGGGTGGGAAGATTTGGGAGAATGGCAATGAAACATGTAAAATATCATGTAGGAAACGAGTTGCCAGTCCAGGTTCGATGCAAAAGAAACAATTTGGACCGATTCAAAACCAAAATCTATTTAAAATCCAAACATTCATAGTTCCCATTCTTTATGAGAGGCAAATTCCTTCCAAAGTAACAAAGATAAGCAGGGCTTAAGATTCTGCACATTTGCAATAGCTCACTCTAAGTTTGTACATGAAAATTCTTAACTGCAAATCAAAAGAAAAAACATGGTAGAAACCACATAGGGTCTTTGTGCTGTGCTTTGTCACTCAGTAGTGTCCGACTCTTTGCAACCCCAAGGATTCTAGCCCACCAGGCTCCTCTGTCCATGGGATTCTCCCGGCAAGAATACAGGAGTGGGTTGCCGAACCCTCCTCAGGAGACAAAAGTATAGAAGGCTTCAAATGACAGGCTGAGGAGTTAAAGTTGGGAATTTTGCCCAGAGTCATCCCTAGGCTCACTTTTTTAAAGGCAACAGAACAACATAACCAAGGGGAAATTGGGAATAAGTTACTTTTGACTCAGTCGGAGATGCCCAGTTCTTGTCAAATGTTTGATCTGTTTTTGAACATATATTTCCACGGTCCTGAAAAGTGATGACGAGTTTTGGACAAGCATGTCCGTGATACTGCCAAACTTAAATTCCTCTAGTGCAAGATGCCTCAGAGAAGTGTCATGCACAGAGCAAGCTTTCAAAACCTTCTTCAGAGAATAAAAATGTGCACTGTAATTCTGAAAAGAATTCTACTTCCAGTTTTATAAAAATAAAAGTCTACCCAAACAAAATTATATGTGGATGTCAATTATCTAACAAAAGTTGTTAGGTCAATCAACTAATATAAATAATGAATGGCCAATTTCTTTGCTAAGGTGAAGACAGAATTTGGACACTTCTACCCCATATATCACATGCTCTCCACAACTGACTGAATAAATTGCAGCTGTGCACATTTCATCAAACATAGGAACTTTGATAGAAGATGGATTGATTCAATGGTTCGACCCAACTATATATTTCTTACTGATTGAAGAATAAAGTCAATGATGTGAAACCACTGAAAATTAAAAAAACCTGAAGATTTTGAAATATAACTTAGAGTGTCTGTGGTTTATTTATAAAACAGATGCTTTTCCTGTGTCTGATACAATTCTAAATTATGCTTATAAATATAAATAAAACCCTCTAGTGTGTTACACACTCAGTAGTGTCTGACTCTTTGCAACCCCATGGACTGTAGCCCACCATGCTCTTCTGTCCATGGGATTTTCCAGGCAAGAATATTAGAGTGAATATCTTTTCCTTTCTCCAGGGGATCTTCCTGACCCAGGGATCAAACCTGGGTCTCCTGCATTGCAGGAGGATTCTTTACCATCTGAGCCACCAGAGAAACCTAAAACCCTCTAAGGAAGGTACTGTTATGAACCCCATGATCCCCATTGAACAAGTGAGGAAACTGAGGAACAGAGAGTTGGAGAAATTTGCACAAGGTCACACAGAGTTGATGGTGAGACAGGTTTCAGATCCACAAATCTGGGTTCCCAAGCACAAGCTCCTGTCTGCTAGTCTACTCATTTTTCAAAGTTTTTTCTCAGTTTCCTTTTTAAAAAGTGTCAAATATGTTACTGTCCACTTATCAAATGAAACTTAAATTGAGTTCTTACTTTATGCCAGGCACTGTTCTGGGTGGCAGAGACACCATGGCAACCTAAACACAGTCAAAAATCACTGGCTTTCTTCAAATACATGTTCTAGTTAACCAAGACAGGGACTAAATAAGTAACCTTGCCATATGCAAAAATATGGATTAATCTTGAGGACATTTGCTAAGTGAAATAAATCAAAGAAGGACAAATACTTCATGAAACTGAAAGCAGCTATTTTGCCTCTTTCTTGTTTGCCCGTTGTAAGAAATGGAACTTGATGTGGTTCATTTTCAGGATGAAGTAGGTGGGTGGCCTTGGGTGGAAAATTATTAACAAATGGTTTTCCACTCAGAGCTAGCTAGTTTTGTCTTGGAAAATTACTGACAAGCTACTGTTGCCTAACAGCTTATATCTAGAGAGTTCCTAAATAACAGGATGTTTGGGAAGCGATAAACTAAAGCCCTTGTTGAGAAATGTGGGCTTAGCATGGGAAGGGAGAAGAAAGAGACTTTGGTGATGTCCAGGAAGATTGTAACCCCATAATACTCAGCCAGTGAGGAACCAGGGAGGGATCTTTGTACCAGGTAAGAGAGTGCTTGCTATGACTGTCCCAGGTGTGCCTGACCACCAGACACCCAATCCTGCAAGACTGTCATTAAAAATCTCACTTCCTCAGTGCTTCGTGCCTCCAAGTCCATCCCTTGGTTTTGGGCTGGTGAGTGTGTTTCTCATATGATTCTTATTCCCTTCTAATCTTAAAAGAACCTAATTATATGAATGTGGTCATTAAGCAATTGAAACTTAACTCCTGAAATATGCTCTCCTGAAAGCACACCAGGCTTTAACTTCTTAATTCTTTTCCTAGAGAAAAAGACTAGCTCTCTATCTCCAAAACTCCCTCAAAGCAATCCTGCAGGCAGATCACTCAAGAAGATAAACATCTGAAGAGAAAGCCAGGCAATCTGCACACAATGGAGATGCAGAATCCAAACTCCCCGCTCAGTGATTTCACTGATGTTCTTCCCCCTCCATTTTTCCCTTTAAAAACTGCCGCAGCTGAGCAGAATCTTTTGAGTTGACCTTTTTACATGAGTCTACCATCTTCCCAGATTGCCAGCTTTTATGTTCAATGCATCTGTCTTTTCTACTGACACTTGCCCCTGAATTATTAGTATATGAGCGCAAAGCAGCCAAAACTGGGTTTGGTTACAATACCACCTAGATGAAATATATTAAACAGTGAAATATACAGACGCAGAAATAGAATGGTAGCTTTGAGAGACTGGGCAAGGGGGAAATGGGGAGTAGCTGTAAATAGGTTTAAAATTTCAGAAATGCATGATGATTAAGCTCTAGAGTTCGGTTTTACAAGTGAGCCTATAGTTAATAATACTGTCTTGTACAATTAAAAATGTAAGGGAGTGAATCTCATGTGAAGTGTTTTTAACACGCACACAATGTCAAGACAAAGAAAAAGTAAGTTAATAAATAAGTTATATAATTTCATAGCATGAGCTTCACGAAGGACATAAACCAGGATCGTGTATTATGGGGGTGGACCCCATCATGTTAACTGGCCAGGAAAAGTCTCTCTGAAGAGGTGAAAATTTAGTTAAGACCTAAGAAATTGCTTTAGGAATATAATACTATAGCTTCAGTATTTTGCTAAATCTGGTTTCAGCTATATTTATCATGTTTTTCTAGAGCAAATGGGTAACTCAGAAAGCATGCTAATTCAGAACTGTTTTAAAAAAAAATTGAAGTGAACTATACTTTATTCAAGAACATACTTCAAAATCCTTAACTCTAAATATAAAATATGTAACATATCCATCAACTAATCTAATCAAGGATATGTTAAAAATAACATAATTCTAGATGCTTGTAAATGAAGTAATTAAAATGCAAAATAAAAATGAAGAAGCCATTCTGAAGTTATGTTAATGTTCACATGTTTATACATTGGTTTCTGAAATCTACATATGTTGTTGCTTCCCCTTCTTCTATCAATACCTTTTTCAAAAGAAACTTTGGTAGTATTTTTCAAACAACTTGCAAAATGCTTTACCTAACCAGTGAACATTAAAATTATACTGGGAAAGAAGTAAAGAAAATGATTTTCTCTTTCAATGAAGACTTGATGTCTCTACACTTGAAAAGATTTTGCAATTGTATTGTTGCAATTTAAGAAAGATGCAGTTGAGATTGGAAGAGTGACTAGAAGGTTAACAGATGACCAGAGGATGAATCTGATTTTATATATAAAAAAAGAGAAAAAAAGTAGACTAAATACTTGGACTTTTTAGCAAGATCAGGTGAAAATCCAAGGGATTTTTAGAGCTGACTGAAAGAAATGAATACTATCAACATTTCTATGTTACTTTCAAATTTATAGAATAATTTCATGACCTATATCAATCTATTCTCATAATAGTAGTAGATTAATATGCTTTGCCAGTTTCATAGGTAAGACAACTGTATCTCAGAAGTGAATTTAATTGGGAAAGACAATATGGTTAGAGATGGGGCATGGGTTTGAATGCAATACATGTATTTTAATTTCAAAATTCCATCAGTTACATCATTAGCAACTAAAAAGGTATGGCCACTTCTTAATCTAAGAGCTTGTTTCTGTAGTGTCTATTTTTGCTATTAAATTTTGTATAGGGAAATAAAAGCTTTTTGAGTTTTTTATGATTAATTTAGTTTTATGACTGTAAGTTAGTACACACCAGAGAATTCTTGCAACTTCGCAAGATGCCTAAATAACTAACAAGACTGACATCTATCTTTTTCACTTATTTTCTATATTTATTGATGCTCATGCTTACATCTACTCTATGCTGCTAAGTCGCTTCAGTCGTGTCCGACTCTGTGCTACCCCATAGACAGAAGCCCACCAGGCTCCCCTGTCCCTGGGATTCTCCTGGCAAGAACACTGGAGTGGGTTGCCATTTCCTTCTCCACATCTACTCTATAGGTTATTTTAAATCAAAATCACTTACTATAAAGTATCTTCAGTATTAAAAATTTTTTAAAGGGACAAATTCTAAAAAGAGAAGCTACTTCAGATAAATAGAGGGTAATAGTTACAAACACTGGAAAAAACAAAAGGGGGAACTCAGCAACAGTTCAGGGACTGGCAGTTGCAGGGGGCTGCTGCAACCACTGGGGACAGAGGTGCAGAGGGAGAGGACTATATTACCCTGTGCTGGAAGTGGAAGCTGAGGCTGCCCTGTGAGCTGGAGCCATGAGGGCTGGTCACCCAAGGAGCTGTCTGAAGTATGGAACCATGGAGGAGAAACAGCCACTGCCAGAGACACTGGTAACAAGTAAAAAGAAAAAGAGAGACATACTCTACCTTCTCCTTTCTGTCCATCCTCCAATCTTTCCCTGGTATTCTCTAATTAGCCAAAGCTTCCCTGGTGGCTCAGACGGTAAAGCGTCTGCCTACAATGCAGTAGACCCGGGTTCAATCCCTGGGTTGGGAAGATACCTTGAAGAAGGAAATGGAAACCCACTCCAGTATTCTTGCCTGGAAAATCCCATGGAGGAACCTGGTATGTTACGGTCCATGGGGTCGCAAAGAATAGGACACGACTGAGCGACTTCATTTTCTTTCTTTCTTTCATTTAGCAAGAGAGACTGAGAAACATGATGTGCAGAACTGAGCTCTCTGCTTTTAAAAGAAGAAAGAGAAGGAGCATGAGGAGAAAATAAAGAAGGTGAGTAAGGCAACAACCTACATAAAGAGATAAACTGAGGCAAGCTTGAGTGTATTGAATCGAATTGAATTGATTCAGGAATAGCAGAAGAATTGCAATTCAGGAAATATGAGCCTATAGCAAGCTACAGGCCTGGAGAATTTCGGGTGGGCAAGGAGTGCAAAGAAGGTAAAAATATTAAGTTGGTGCAAACATAATTGCAGTTTTGGACTGTGAATTTTAAATCATTATAACTAGGCTCAAACACATCTTTATTAATCAAAATAAGAGCTATTACAATCAACACTTTTTTGCCAAGGAGAAATGTTTGTATATTCCTGTAGTGTAAAAACCCATGCACTGGGATTCAATGAACTCTTGGAAAGAGTCTGTATCATGCTGTTGTGGGAGCATCTCTGCAAAAATTGCCAAGATGCTTGAAGAAGTGGTAGCTGTGTGGTGAGAGGTCAGGTATATATGATAGATGAGGCAAAACTTTGTAGCCAAAATTGTTTGATTTTGAAGCATTGGTTGTGTGAAGTGTGATTGGTCATTGTCATGGAGAAGAATTAGGTCCTTTCTGTTGAGCATTGCTGGCTGCAGACATTGCAGTTTTCAATGCATCTCATCAATTTGCTGATCATACTTCTCAGATGTAATATTTTCCCTGGGATTCAGAAAGCTATAGTGGATCATACTGGCAGCAGACCACCAGACAGTGACCAAGACATTTTTATGGTGCAATTTTGGCTCTATTAAGTGCTTTGGAGCTTCTTCTTTGTCCAACTACTGAGCTGGTCCCACTGGTTGTGATATAAAATTCACTTTTTCTCATGCACCACATTTAAATGGTTCATTGTTATTGCACAGAAAGAGCAGAAGACACTTCAAGATGAAGATTTTTGTTTGTTTTTTTCAGTCAGCTCATGAAGCACTCACTTATGGAGCTTTTTGCCTTTATAATTTGATTCAAATGCCAAATGACTGTAGAATGGTTGACATTAAGTTCTGTTGTGAGTTGTCTCCACTGCTTTATGATCCATTTTGAACTCAAATAAGAAAATAGCTCAAATGTGCTTCTAGTATAATAAAATTTTCATAGTCTAAAATAAATATAAATACACAGCAAGCAATGTCATTAATAAAAAAACATTAAATGAGAAATGTGCATAAAAATGGTGTATAACATAACCACATTTATTATTTAAGAATACATACCAATACCAAACAGCAAAGTTCAACAATGCAAAATCACTATTACTTTTTCACCCACCTAATACTGACTTATTTGAAAAGACCCTGGTGCTGGGAAAGATTGAAGGCGGGAGAAGAAAGGGATGACAGAGGATGAGATGGTTGGATGGCATCACCAACTCAATGGACATGAGTTTGAGTAAACTCTGGGAGTTGGAGATGGACAGGGAGGTCTGGAATGCTTCAGTTCATGGGGCTGTAAAAAGTCAGACATGACTGAGCAACTGAAGTGAACTGAATACATTCAGTGTTAAAGGAGTAAGTTCATTTGTTCAGGATAGGGAGAGAGTCTTGGCAGATATTCCTGGGTGAGGTGATAAATTTTGGTCTCCTCTGAATCAGCTATTTGAATGTCAGGTCCATGAATCAAGGCAAATTGGAAGTGGTCAAAAGGAGATGGCAAGAGTGAACGTCAGCATTCTAGGAATCAGTGAACTAAAATGGATTGGAATAGTTGAATTTAACTCAGATGACCATTATATCTACTACCTTGGGCAGGAATCCCTGAGAAGAAATGGAGTAGCCATCATAGTCAACAAAAGAGTCTGAAGTGCAGAATGATCTCTGTTCATTTCCAAGGCAAACCATTCAATATCATGGTAATCCAAGCCTATGCCCCAACCAGTAACACTGAAGAAGCTGAAATTGAACAGTTCTAAAGCTGGCTTAAAGCTCAACATTCAGAAAATGAAGATCATGGCATCCGGTTCCACCACTTCATGGGAAATAGATGGGGAAACAGTGTCAGACTTTATTCTTGGGGGCTCCAAAATCACTGCAGATGGTGACTGTAGCCATGAAATTAAAAGATGCTTACTCCTTGGAAGGAAAGTTATGACCAACCTAGATAGCATGTTCAAAAGCAGAGACATTACTTTGCCAACAAAGGTTCATCTAGTCAAGGCTATGGTTTTTCCAGTGGTCATGTATGGATGTGAGAGTTGGACTGTGAAAAGGCTGACCACTGAAGAATTGATGCTTTTGAAGTGTGGTGTTGGAGAAGACTCTTGAGAGTCCCTTGGACTGCAAGGAGATCCAACCAGTCCATTCTGAAGGAGATCAGCCCTGGGATTTCTTTGGAAGGAATGATGCTAAAGCTGAAACTCCAGTACTTTGGCCACCTCATGCGATGAGTTGACTCATTGGAAAAGACTTTGATGCTGGGAGGGATTGGGGGCAGGAGGAGAAGGGGACGACAGAGGATGAGATGGCTGAATGGCATCACTGACTCGATAGATGTGAGTCTGAGTGAGCTCCAGGAGTTGGTGATGGACAGGGAGGCCTGGCGTGCTGCGATTCATGGGGTCGCAAAGAGTCGGACACGACTGAGCGACTGACCTGATCTGATGAAGACCTATAAGACCTTTTAGAACTAACACCCAAAAAAGATATCCTTTCATTATAGGGGACTGGAATGCAAAAGTAGGAAGTCAAGAAACACCTGGAGTAACAGGCAAATTTGGCCTTGGAGTACGGAATGAAGCAGGGCAAAGGCTAATAGAGTTTTGCCAAGAGAACACACTGGTCATAGCAAACACTCTCTTCCAACAACACAAGAGAAGACTCTACACATGGATATCACCAGATGGTCAACACCAAAATCAGATTGATTATATTCTTTGCAGCCAAAGATGGAGAAGCTCTATACAGTCAGCAAAAACAAGACTGGGAGCTGACTGTGGCTCAGATCATGAACTCCTTATTGACAAATTCAGAATGAAATTGAAGAAAATTTAAGTCTGAATTTCTTAAGTCTAAGAAAATTTTCTCTAGGGAAAACCACTAGACCATTCAAGTATGACCTAACTCAAATCCCTTATGACTATACAGTGGGAGTGAGAAATAGATTTAAGGGACTAGATCTGATAGACAGAGTGCCTGATGAACTATGGAATGAGGTTCGTGACATTGTACAGGAGGCAGGGATCAAGACCATCTCCATGGAAAAGAAATACAAAAAAGCAAAATGGCTGTCTGGGGAGGCCTTACAAATAGCTGTGAAAAGAAGAGAAGCGAAAAGCAAAGGAGAAAAGGAAAGATATAGCATCTGAATGCAGAGTTCCAAAGAATAGCAAGAAGAGATAAGAAAGCCTTCTTTAGCGATCAATGCAAAGAAATAGAGGAAAACAACAGAATGGGAAAGACTAGAGATCTCTTCAAGAAAAGTAGAGATACCAAGGGAACATTTCATGCAAAGATGAGCTCAATAAAGGACAGAAATGGTATGGACCTAACAGAAGCAGAAGATATTAAGACGTGGCAAGAATACACAGAAGAACTGTACAAAAAAAGAGCTTAACGACCAAGATAATCATGATGGGATGATCACTGACCTAGAGCCAGACATCCTGGAATGTGAAGTCAAGTGGGCCTTAGAAAGCATCACTATGAACAAAGCTACTGGAGGTGATGGAATTCCAGTGGAGCTATTTCAAATCCTGAAAGATGAGGCTGTGAAAGTGCTGCACTGAATATGCCAGCAAATTTGGAAAACTCAGCAGTGGCCACAGGACTGGAAATAGTCAGTTTTCATTCCAATCCCAAACAAAGGCAATGCCAAAGAATGCTCAAACTACCACACAATTGCACTCATCTCACACGCTAGTAAAGTAATGCTCAAAATTCTCCAAGCCAGGCTTCAGCAATACTTGAACCACGAACTTCCAGATGTTCAAGCTGGTTTTAGAAAAGGCAGAGGAACCAGAGATCAAATTGCCAACATCCGCTGGATCATGGAAAAAGCAAGAGAGTTCCAGAAAAACATCTATTTCTGCTTTATTGACTATGCCAAAGCCTTTGACTGTGTGGATCACAATAAACTGTGGAAAATTCTGAGAGAGATGGGAATACCAGACTACCTGACCTGCCTCTTGAGAAACCTATATGCAGGTCAGGAAGCAACAGTTAGAACTGGACATGGAACAACAGACTGGTTCCAAATAGGAAAAGGAGTATATTGTCAAGGCTGTACATTGTCACCCTGCTTATTTAACGTATATGCAGAGTACCTCAAGAGAAACGTTGGGCTGGAAGAAGCACAAGCTGGAATCAAGATTGCCGGGAGAAATATCAATAACCTCAGATATGCAGATGGCACCACCCTTGTGGCAGAAAGTGAAGAGGAACTCAAAAGCCTCTTGATGAAAGTGAAAGTGGAGAGTGAAAAAGTTGTCTTAAAGCTCAACATTCAGAAAACGAAGATCATGGCATCTGGTCCCATCACTTCATGGGAAATAGATGGGGAAACAGTGGAAACAGTGTCAGACTTTATTTTGGGGGGCTCTAAAATCTCTGCAAATAATGATTGCAGCTATGAAATTAAAAGACGCTTACCCCTTGGAAGGAAAGTTGTGACCAACCTGGATAGAATATTCAAAAGCAGAGACATTACTTTGCCAACCAGGGCCACCTAGTCAAGGCTATGGTTTTTCCAGTGGTCATGTATGGATGTGAGAGTTGGACTGTGAAGAAGGCTGAGCACTGAAGAATTGATGCTTTTGCACTGTGGTGTTGGAGAAGACTCTTGAGAGTCCATTGAACTGCAAGGAGATCTAATCAGTCCATCCTAAATTAGATCAGTCCTGGGATGATCTATTGGATGATCAGTCCTATTGGAAGGACTGATGCTGAAGCTGAATCTCCAATACTTTGGCCACCTCATGTGAAGAGTTGAATCATTGGAAAAGACTCTGATGCTGGGAGGGATTGGGGGAAGGAGGAGAAGAGGACGACAGAGGATGA
This sequence comes from Bos taurus, assembly GCF_002263795.3. Classification (NCBI taxonomy): domain Eukaryota; kingdom Metazoa; phylum Chordata; class Mammalia; order Artiodactyla; family Bovidae; genus Bos; species Bos taurus. The sequence continues at coordinate 21,660,752 of NC_037356.1, forward strand.
GATGGCTGGATGGCATCACCGACTTGATGGACATGAGTTTGAGTGAACTCCGGGAGTTGGTGATGGACAGGGAGGCCTTGCATGCTGTGATTCATTGGGTCGCAAAGAGTAGGACATGACTGAGTGACTTAACTGAGCTGAGCTGAAGTTCTTAAGAAGATTATTCTTCCGAGGGTGCATGCTGAGATTCTCCATTTCATATCATCTACTTAAAAAAAAATCCATAACTGAGAGTTGTTAGTTAAGTTCTATCTGGGGCAAAATGAGGACTGCAGCCTGGGAGACAGCACCTCAGATAGCTCTGAGAAACTGCTCCAAAGGCAGGGGTGAGGGGGTGGGTGGGGGCAGGTCAGTAAATATGTGATTTTGGTGAAAGCAGAATACATGCAATCAAGTACATATTTTTCCAGAAAGTTTCTACTAGTCTTGTGAAGCTTATGCTAGTTATGAAGAGCAGTCATCACCATGAAGGATTTTAGTGTTTTTCTGAATACAAGAATTGGGCTCATAAAATTGGTTTCTGAAAATATCTGAGTATCTGAAGACCTGCCCTGCCAGTTTTTCCCAGAGCACAGGGTACCTCATGTGTGCTTTCCACCCTGAGCTCCTTCCAGGGAGTATTGAAGGTCAGCAGCTGCAGCAGCACATAGTTGAATCCTTACAGAGGTAGATGGCAAGCACCCATGGCAATGCCAATCTGTAGCTGACAATATCATCTGGTGTCTCACTTTTGATTGAAATCCTGACACCGGGAGAAGAGGAGGAGAAAGAATAAGTAAAGGAGAACTGGAGGAGAAAGTTGGAGGATGGGGAAGGGGGAGGAAGAGACAACAGCAGAAGAAGGGAGCAGTGAGGAATGGATATGAGGAAAAAATCAGACAAATGTGGACTATTATGGCATCCAGAAATAAGCATTTCTGGAGTTAAAATCCTTTAACTGATATTCTTCTTGACTTATATTTCCTTCTCTTTCTAGTCCCTTTCCCAGTTTTATTGAGAAATAGTTGACATATATTACTGTATACATTTAAGGCACACACCATTATGGCTTTAAATTTCATATACATTTTAAAATGAATAGCACAGCAGGTTCAGCTGATATTCACCTTTTCATATTGATACAATAAAAAGAAAAGAAAGACAAAGAAAAACAATTCTTATAATGAGATTTCTTAGAATTGACCCTCAATAAGTTAAACAGTAGTGTTCGATACAGTCATTATGCTGTACTTAATAATGAGTACTTCTTTATCCTACAACCAGAAGTTTGTACATTTTGACCATCTTTCTCCATCTCTGGTAACCACAAGACTGACCTTTTTTTCTATGAATTTGGTTTTGGGGTTTGTTTTTCAATTTCACATATATGTGAGATCATACAGGATTTGCCTTCTTCTGTCAGACTAATTTCATTTAGCATAACGCTTTCACGTACATCTATGTTGCAACTAGGATTTTCTTATTTTTTGATGGTTGGATAATATTCTATTATAATATTCATAAGAATATGATTTATAATTCACATGAAAGTGAAAGTTGCTCAGTCATATTTGACTTTGCAATCTCATGGACTCTAGCCTGCCAGACTTCTCTGTCCATGAAATTCTCCAGGCCAGAATACTGGAGTGGGTAGCCTATCCCTTCTCTAGCGGATCTTCCCAGTCCAGGAATCGAACTGGGGTCTTCTTCATTGCAGATGAATTCTTTACCAGCTGAGCTATCAGAGAAGACCACAATTAACATAAGAACTATATATTCCTTAAAGGCTGAAAGATTTTCCCTTCGAAATGTTGAGGAAGATTTTTTTGACAAATTTCTAAATTATTTTTAAGATTTTGGCCCAATTTAATTTTCTAAATCTCACTGAGTAGGTTTCTATTTCCTAAAAATACATAGATTTGACTCACATGTAGATTCAACAGCTCATTTTTAATGATTTAGGAAAAAAATGTACATAAGATTTAATTTTGCAATAAAATCTTTTGAAGCATTGCTGTCTTCTTGAACACTGTAGAAATTGGAATAGAACATATTTGACATATAAAATTTCTTATCCAGTATATTAAAGAATCAATTTTAATTTCTTCCTTGAATACACTCTGATATCTAGGGGTAACAAACCACACTGGTATTCTAATACATCACAGTTACTAAGGGTAAGTTGTGCCTACAAAATTGAATTTTATCCTGTAGTGGCCTGAAACTTAATGGTCCCACACATATCTAGTCAGCAAAGTTGTGTGTCTTTTAAAATTAGTAGTTCAATATCTACCTAAAACCTCTAAAGAATAAAGCTTATGCTCAGAATCCTGGGCCTTATACTTTTCCTGAGACCCAGTATTTGCAGCCCTGCTTCTATGAAAACAGTCATTCTATATCTCATCTTTTACAAAGTAGGGTGTATTAAACTGCAATCTCTTTTAAAAATATCACAAGGGTTAAGATTTAAAGTCTTTTTACCATGCTTAAATATTAAAAGGTAACTAACTGCATATATATATATATATATATATATATATATATATATATATATATATATATAAATGTAACTGCATTGGAAATATAGCCTGCAAACTACCAAGGGAGGGAATCTGTGCTTAATAAGCACCAATAAAGCTTAAATTTTTCATTAAGATTTAAATTTAAGATTTAAATTTGTGTTAGTTTGTTCTTTGAAATTTCACAGTATATTTCTTAAATTGTCTGGCTAATGCCCTAGTTGGTAGTTTCTTTGACTTTCCACCTCAAAACTACAAGCCTCTTTACCGCTAACAACACCCCACAAGAGCAGTTGCTGTTGTTGTTCGTCGCTCAGTTATGTCCGACTCTTTGTAAATCCATGGGTTGCAGCTCTCCAGGCTTTCCTGTCCTTCAGAATCTCCCAGAATTTGCTCAGACTCATGTTCATTGAGTCGGTGATGCTATCCAATCATCTCATTCTCTGCCATCCCCTTCTCCTCCTGCCTTCAATCTTTCCCCAGCATGAAGGTCTTTTCCAATGAGTTGACCAAAGTACTTGAGCTTCAGCTTCAGCATCAGTCCATCCAATGAATATTCAGGGTTGATTTCCTTTAGAATGATTGGTTTGATCTCTTTGCTGGCCAAGGGACTCTCAAGAGTCTTCAGCACCACAGTTTGAAAGCATCAGTTCTTCAGCACTCAGCTTTTTATATTGTCCGGCTCTCACATCCATACATGACTATAGGAAAAACCACAGCTTTGACTATATAGGCTTTTGTCAGCAAAGTATGTCTCTGCTTTTTAATATGTTGTCTGGTTTTGTCATTGCTTTTCTTTCAAGGAGCAAGCATCTTTTAATTTCATGGCTGCAGTCACCATCTGCAGTGACTTTGGAGCCGAAGAAAATAAAGCATAAGAGCACAGAGACCTTTAAAATGAAATCAGAATTGAAAGAGACTCGTGTACCCCAATGTTCATTGCAGCACTGTTTATAATAGCCTGGACATGGAAGCAACCTAGATGTCCCTCAGCAGATGAGTGGATAAGAAAGATGTGGTACATATACACAATGGAGTATTACTCAGCCATTAAAAATACATTTGAATCAGTTCTAATGAGGTAGATGAAACTGGAGCCTATTATACAGAGTGAAGTAAGCCAGAAAGAAAAATACTAATACAGTATACTAAAGTATATATATGGAATTTAGAAAGATGGTAACAATAACCCTGTATACAAGACAGCAAAAGAGACACTGATGTATAGAACAGTCTTTTGGACTCTGTGGGAAAGGGAGAGGGTGGGATGATTTGGGAGAATGGCATTGAGACATGTATAATATCATATATGAAATGAGTCGCCAGTCCAGGTTTGATGCATGGTACTGGATGCTTGGTGCTGGTGCACTGGGACCACCCAGAGGAATGATACGGGGAGGGACGAGGGAGGAGGGTTTAGGATGGGGAACACGTGTATACCTGTGGCAGATTCATGTTGATATATGGCAAAACCAATACAATATTGTAAAGTTAAAAAATAAAAATAAATAAATAAATAAAAACTGCTAAAAAAAGAAAAGAAAAAGAAAGGCCTACAGAAAAGCTCTAAAGGAAATCAACCCTGAATATTTACTGGAATGGCTGATGCTGAAGCTCAAACTCCAATAATTTGGCCACCTGATGCAAAAAGCCAACTCACTGGAAAATATCCTGATACTGGGAAACTTTGAGGGCAGGATGAGAAAGGGACAACAGAGGATTAGGTGCTTGGGTGGCATTATTAACTCAATGGATATGAGTTTGAGCAAACTCAGGGAGATAGGGAAGGACAGGGAAGCCTGGTATGTTGCAATTCACGGGGTCAAAAGGAGTCAGATGAAGTTTAGTCATTGAATAACAACAAAAACAGAAAAGCAACCAAATCACATGATCATTTTTGGAAACATTTCTAAAGGAAACCTACAGGACAGAGCAGGGCTCTGTACACCCAATTTCTCCTCCCAAATTTATAAGTTAGGCAGGTTTCTTTTGCAGGAGTGCCTGGGTAACAAAGGGGTGGTAAGTAGGATAGTGAGGAGCGAGAAGTATTATATTAATGAATATTATTCATGCAAGGAAACATGAGGAATAGAAAAGAAACATCTCTCCCTAACAAACTAAAGCAATAACATCATTGTTTAAAGGAGTTTTACTATATATATAGGATGAAATATCAAAATTGCATTAAAATAAAATTTAGTCACACTCACAGGAGATAAACAAATGTTCAACAGATCAAGTTAAAAAGGCAGGGTATACTCCATCACTCTCTAATGCATTTCATTTTGTTTCTTTATAGTCTTTGTCACTAACTGTTTTGCTCTAAGTGTCATTCAAGAAGGATCCACAAGGATATATTTTGGAGTATCTTGTTCACCTGAGACTGTCTAACTGTTGTGCAAGCATAGTCATTAAACAAGAGTAAAAATTGAAGAGACAAAAATAGCCAAGGACTATGTGAAGTCAAGTGGGCCTTAGAAAACATCACTATGAACAAAGCTAGTGGAGGTGATGGAATTCCAGTTGAGCTATTCCAAATCCTGAAAGATGATGCTGTGAAAGTGCTGCACTCAATATGCCAGCAAATTTGGAAAACTCAGCAGTGGCCACAGGACTGGAAAACATCAGTTTTCATTCCAATCTCAAAGAAAGGCAATGCCAAAGAATGCTCAAACTACTGCACAATTGCACTCATCTTACACGCTAGTAAAGTAATGCTCAAAATTCTCCAAGCCAGGCTTCAGCAACACATGAACCGTGAACTTCCTGATGTTCAAGCTGGTTTTAGAAAAGGCAGAGGAACCAGAGATCAAATTGCCAACATCTGCTGGATCATGGAAAAAGCAAGAGAGTTCCAGAAAAACATCTATTTTTGCTTTATTGACTATGCCAAAGCCTTTGACTGTGTGGATCACAATAAACTGTGGAAAATTCTGAGAGAGATGAGAATACCAGACCACCTGACCTGCCTCTTAAGAAACCTATATGCAGGTCAGGAAGCAACAGTTAGAACTGGACATGGAACAACAGACTGGTTCCAAATAGGAAAGGAGTATATTGTCAAGGCTGTGTATTGTCACCCTGCTTATTTAACTTATATGCAGAGTACATCATGAGAAACGCTGAACTGGAAGAAACACAAGCTGGAATCAAGATTGCCGGGAGAAATATCAATCATCTCAGATATGCAGATGACACCACCCTTATGGCAGAAAGTGAAGAGGAACTCAAAAGCCTCTTGATGAAAGTGAAAGTGGAGAGTGAAAAAGTTGGCTTAAATTTCAACGTTCAGAAAACCAAGATCATGGCATCCAGTCCCACCACTCATGGGAAATAGATGGGGAAACAGTGGAAACAGTGTCAGACTTTATTTTTGGGGGCTCCAAAATCACTGCAGATGGTGACTGCAGCCATGAAATTAAAAGACGCTTGCTCCTTGGAAGGAAAGTTATGACCAACCTAGATAGCATATTCAAAAGCAGAGACATTACTTTGCCAACAAAGGTTCGTCTCGTCAAGGCTATGGTTTTTCCTGTGGTCATGTATGGATGTGAGAGTTGGACTGTGAAGAAGGCTGAGCGCCGAAGAATTGATGCTTTTGAACTGTGGAATTGAACTGTGGTATCCCTTGGAGTGCAAGGAGATCTAGCCAGTCCATTCTGAAGGAGATCAGCCCTGGGATTTCTTTGGAAGGAATGATGCTGAAGCTGAAACACCAGTACTTTGGCCACCTCATGTGAAGAGTTGACTCATTGGAAAAGACTCTGATGCTGCGAGGGATTGGGGGCAGGAGGAGAAGGGGACGACAGAGGATGAGATGGCTGGATGGCATCACTGACTTGATGGACGTGAGTCTGAGTGAACTCCGGGAGTTGGTGATGGACAAGGAAGCCTGGCGTGCTGCGATTCATGGGGTCGAAAAGAGTCGGGCACGACTGAGTGACTGATCTGATGTGATCTGTTATTTAAGAATAATGAAGATAAAATTGTAAAGCAAAAGAAATAAAACACAAATGTTCATATCAAAGGAACCAATGAAGGCTGAACTGGTGGATAAAAGACCTTCACACACAGTCACATGATACTTAGAATATCAAAGACAAATGATCCTAAAAGCTTTTACCAAAACCAAAACAGATTACCTCAGGAGAATAAGGACTGGTTTAACCAAATTTCTAATCAACACCACCACATACTAGACAGCAAAGGAGGAACAGCTTTTAAATTTTGATGAATGATGACCTGAACCAAGTCTTCCCAAGGCGCCAAACCCTGTTATAAAAGCCCTAAGTATACAACTTATTTAATCCTGTGTGTTAGATGCCATTAAAACTCCATCTCTCAGATGAGGAATTGGAAGCACAGAGAAGAAAGGTAATTTTATCAAAGTTGCAGACTGTTGGTTCTGGTATTTGACCACGAGACTTCTGGTTCACAGTTCTGGTTTCTAATTTATTTTCTGCTGTGCTGTTGCTGTTCAGTTACTAAAGTCGTGCCCAACTCTTTGTGGACCCAGGGACTGCAGCACTCCGGGTCCTCCTGTCCTTCCCTGTCTCCCAGAGTTTTCTCATACCCGTGTCCACTGGGTCATTGCACTGCATATCAAGTATGAGAGCAAAACAGAGACATCTTCATTATTGAAGAACTCAGACTTTACTTCTTACATACTCATCTTTTGGGAAAAAAGCGAATAGTCGAATCAATTAACCAATCAGCCAAACAGAAACAATAAAAACTCTAAAAATAAAGACATAAGTTCTTGGAAACAGTATGTTCAATTTAAAAGAGTATGAAGAAAAGTTCCATAATTTTAGCTGTGGAAACTGGCTTAGAGATCAAATGGGCTAGATTAGAGCTTGAGAACAAGACTTCAGGAAGGACAATTCAGAAATAAAGCAGATGTAATGAAATGTGTGATACATATAAGAGAAAAAGTAATCGTATATCTATGATAAAGGTATTTGCTATATAAAAAGAAGAAAGAAAAGAAAGGTAAAAACAAACTCCAGGAGAAATAAAGATAACCTAAAAACATCAGGATACAAATATCAAGCTAAATTATCCTATAATTTAGAATAATTGATAAAAAGACAAATTCTTCACTCTTGTAATGTCATTCTTTAAATGACACCAACTAGAAACATAAATTAACATTTCTTTCTATAGGTTCAGTTATAACTCTTTGTTCTTAATGAACCATAGTTTTTAAATTATAGTAGCATAAATACCATTGTTTTAATAATTTGTAATGAATAGATATGCAAATTGAATATTTCAAAGACCTAAAAAATAACAACACTTGAATAAAAGTTTAGGTGATTTCAAAGCAAATTGACTAAATCAACAATTTAACTACTACAAATATTGCACACAGTTTTTTTTACAAATACTACAAATTTCCAAATTTGTTAGCATATTGTGTGCAGCACTTTCACAGCATCATCTTTTAGGATTTGAAATAGCTCAACTGGAATTCCATCACCTCCACTAGCTTTGTTCGTAGTGATGCTTCCTAAGGCCCACTTGACTTCACATTCCAGGATATCTAGCACTAGGTGAATGATCAAATCATCATGATTATCTGGGTCGTGAAGATCTTTTTTGTATAGTTCTTCTGTGCATTCTTGCCACCTCTTCTTAATATCTTCTGCTTCTCTTATACTATTGTTAAAAAAAACTGTGTGTAATATTTGTAGTAGTTAAATTGTTGATTTAGTCAATTTGCTTTAAAATCACCTAAACTTTTATTCAAGTGTTAAGTTATTTTTTAGGTCTTTGAAATATTCAATTTGCATTTCTACTCATTACAAATTATTAAAATATGAGTAGCCTATTTAGGTATTCCTATAAATGGAGAACAGGCATTTAAACTTAAATATCTTTAAGAACTCTATTTTAACATTATTTTACTAAAAATTCACATTCAAACAAGCAGCATCTGTAGATTTGACAAGCATTGAGTGCAGAAGCTGACAAATGGATGTAATTCTGGAAAGCAAAGCAATGTGTTACCTGTTATACTGAACTAAAATTAAGCAAAATATCAAGCAACCCTACTGGTTGCTGAATAGCAAAAGAATGTGAATTGGTTATTTCAATGATGCATGGATTCATCTAAGTATAAGAAGTAAGAATATTGGCCATTTTTAAGTGATAGAGATGATTTAGCAAGTGCTTGCAAATTGCTACTAGAATTCACAGTAGAACATTGAATAGCTCCACTTCAGTGACAAATGTGAAATTAATTTAGCCTTGCAAAGAATTGTGTAAAACTGTTAAACCATCAAATTTCTTTCCACCATGTATTTGGACTGAATAGACTCATAATTTGGAGAAGGCAATGGCACCCCACTCCAGCACTCTTGCCTGGAAAATCCCATAGATGGAGGAGCCTGGTGGGCTGCAGTCCATGGGATTGCTAAGAGTCGGACACGACTGAGCGACTTCACTTTCACTTTTCACTTTCATGCATTGGAGAAGGAAATGGCAGCCCACTCCAGTGTTCTTGCCTGGAGAATCCCAGGGACGGGAGCCTGGTGGGCTGCCGTCTATGGGGTCACACAGAGTCGGACACGACTGAAGTGACTTTGCAGCAGACTCATAATTAATTATATCACAGCTTTCTCCTCTTGCTTGCTACATTATCAATAATAATATTTACTTATAACAAATAAACCCTTCTTAGATCACAGCCTTGTTGCGGTGAAGGGGCTTGGATAACTTGATGAAGCTGTCGGCCATGAGGAAGACCCTGATTCTCAGAAAGATTGAAGGCAAAAGGAGATGAGGGCAGCAGAGAATAAGATGGTTAGATAGTATCACCAACTCAATGGACACGAATTTGAGTAAACTTTGGGAGACAGGGAAGGATAAGGGAGCCTGGTATGCTGTGGTCCATGGGGTTGCAAAGAGTCGGACACTACATGACAACGAACAACAACAAATAACAAAGGCATGGGAAATTCATGAAGAAACAAAGGAAAGATACACAACTTTTTTTAAACTTTCACTTTGCACTTGTTTTCTCATTTGTACAATATAATGAAGGATGGATAACACTGATGTTATCTCTTTTACAGGACTATTTTGTAGATTGAATTAATTTGTATATACCAATCATTTAGAAAAGAGGCTCTCACACAGAGCAAGCACTATGTAATTGTTAGCATTGAACAATTCATCAAAATCTCTTCTTTTAAACTTTTTAATCATAACAGCCTCTTGACTATTATTTCCAGTAGAAGTTCATAAATAAGTACCAAGATAAAGAAATCAAAGTGTATTGATCTTAAGACATAACCTTGGAGATTATTTTTGTTTTGGCTAAATTTCTAATGCAAGTTTACTATCAAATGATTTCTTCTTTTCCTCACTTGTATTCTACTCCATCAACTTCATCCCATCAATATAAACAAACAAAATTTTGTTACTGAGGACTTTGTTGGTGTAGGATATGCTTAATGATGTTTTAAGAGTATTTAGTCCTTCTGATTTTTTCTTCTCCTTCTTCATCATATCATATAAGTCGCTCAGTCACGTCTGACTCCTTAAGATGCCATGAATTGCAGCACACCAGGCCTCCCTGTCCATCACCAACTCCTGGAGTTCACTCAGACTCACGTCCATCAATTCAGTGATGCCATCCAGCCATCTCATCCTCTGTCGTCCCCTTCTCCTCCTGCCCCCAATCCCTGCCAGCATCAGAGTCCTTTCCAATGAGTCAACTCTTCGCATGAGGTGGCCAAAGTACTGGAGTTTCAGCTTTAGCATCATTCCTTCCAAAGAAATCCCAGGGCTGATCTCCTTCAGAATGGACTAATTGAATCTCTTTGCAGGCCAAGGGACTCTCAAGAGTCTTCTCCAACACCACAGTTCAAAAACATCAAATCTTTGGTGCTCAGCTTTCTTCACAGTCCAACTCTCACATCCATACATGACCACTGGAAAAACCATAGCCTTGACTAGAAGGACCTTTGTTGGCAAAGTAATGTCTCTGCTTCTGAATATGCTATCTAGGTTGGTCATAACTTTCCTTCCAAGGAGCAAGCGTCTTTTAATTTCATGGCTGCAGTCACCATCTGCAGTGATTTTGGAGCCCAGAAAAATAAAGTCTGACACTGTTTCCACTGTTTCCCCATCTATTTCCCATGCAGTGATGGGACCAGATGCCATGATCTTCGTTTTCTGAATGTTGAGCTTTAAGCCAACTTTTTTACTTTCCACTTTCACTTTCATCAAGAGGCTTTTGAGTTCCTCTTCACTTTCTGCCATAAGGGTGGTGTCATCTGCATATCTGAGGTTATTGATATTTCTCCCAGCAATCTTGATTCCAGCTTGAGCTTCTTCCAGTCCAGCGTTTCTCATGATGTACTCTGCATATAAGTTAAATAAGCAGGGTGACAATATACAGCCTTGATGTACTCCTTTTCCTATTTGGAACCAGTCTATTGTTCCATGTCCAGTTCTAACTGTTGCTTCCTGACCTGAAAATAGGTTTCTCAAGAGGCAGGTAAGGAGGTCTGGTATTCCCATCTCTTTCAGAATTTTCCACAGTTTATTGTGATCCACACAGTCAAAGGCTTTGGCATAGTCAATAAAGCAGAAATAGATATTTTTCTGGAACTCTCTTGCTTTTTCGATGATCCAGTGGATGTTGGCAATTGATCTCTGGTTCCTCTGCCTTTTCTAAAACCAGCTTGAACATCAGGAAGTTCATGGTTCACATAGACCTAGAGGAGCTATCCGATGTTGAAGGTCAGGAAGGGCGGTGGTGAGGAGATACCCCTCATCCAAAGTAAGGAGCAATGGCTGCGCTTTGCTGGAGCAGCCATGAAGAGATACACCACGCCCAAGGTAAGAGAAACCCAGGTAAGACAGTAGGTGTTGCAAGAGAGCATCAGAGGGCAAACACACTGAAACCATACTCACAGAAAACTAGTCAATCTAATCACACTAAGACCACAGCCTTTTCTAACTCAATGAAACTAATCCAGGCCCGTGGGGCAACCCATGATGGGCGGGTCATGGTGGAGAGATCTGACAGAATGTGGTCCACTAGAGAAGGGAATGGCAAACCACTTCAGTATTCTTGCCTTGCGAACCCCATGAACAGTATGAAAAGGTAAAATGATAGGATACTGAAAGAGAAACTCCCCAGGTCAGTAGGTGCCCAATATGCTACTGGAGATCAGTGGAGAAATAACTCCAGAAAGAATGAAGGGATGGAGCCAAAGCAAAAAGAATACCCAGCTCTGGATGTGACTGGTGATAGAAGCAAGTTGCGATGCTGTAAAGAGCAATATTGCATAGGAACCTGGAATGTCAGGTCCATGAATCAAGGCAAATTGGAAGTGGTCAAACAAGAGATGGCAAGAGTGAATGTTGACATTCTAGGAATCAGCGAACTGAAATGGACTGGAATGGGTGAATTTTACTCAGATGACCATTATATCTACTACTGCAGGCAGGAATCCCTCAGAAGAAATGGGGTAGCCATCATGGTCAACAAAAGAGTCTGAAATGCAGTACTTGGATGCAATCTCAAAAACAACAGAATGATCTCTGTTCATTTCCAAGGCAAACCATTCAATATCACAATAATCCAAGTCTATGCCCCAACCAGTAATGCTGAAGAAGCTGAAGTTGAATGGTTCTATGAAGACCTACAAGACCTTTTAGAACTAACACACAAGAAAGATGTCATTTTCATTATAGGGGACTGGAATGCAAAAGTAGGAAGTCAAGAAACACCTGGAGTAACAGGAAAATTTGGCCTTGGAATATGGAATGAAGCAGGGCAAAGACTAATAGAGTTTTTCCAAGAAAATGCACTGGTCATAACAAACACCCTCTTCCAACAACACAAGAGAAGACTCTACACATGGACATCACCAGATGGTCAACACCAAAATCAGATTGATTATATTCTTTGCAGTCAAAGATGGAGAAGCTCTATACAGTCAGCAAAAACAAGACCAGGAGCTGATTGTGGCTCAGACCATGAACACCTTATTGCCAAATTCAGACTGAAATTGAAGAAAGTAGAGAAAACCACTAGACCATTCAGGTATGACCTAAATCAAATCCCTTATGATTATACAGTGGAAGTGAGAAATAGATTCAAGGGCCTAGATCTGATAGATAGAGTGCCTGATGAACTATGGAATGAGGTTCATGACATTGTACAGGAGACAGGGATCAAGACCATCCCTATGGAAAAGAAATGCAAAAAAGCAAAATGGCTGTCTGGGGAGGCCTTACAAATAGCTGTGAAAAGAAGAGAAGTGAAAAACAAGAGAGAAAAGGAAAGATATAAACATCTGAATGCAGAGTTATAAAGAATAGCAAGAAGAGATAAGAAAGCCTTCTTCAGTGATCAATGCAAAGAAATAGAGGAAAACAACCGAATGGGAAGGACTAGAGATCTCTTCAAGAACATCAGAGATACCAAAGGAACATTTCATGCAAAGCTGGGCTCGATAAAGGACAGAAATGGTATGGACCTAACAGAAGCAGAAGATATTAAGAAGAGATGGCAAACATACACAGAAGAACTGTACAAAAAAGATCTTCACGACCCAGATAATCATGATGGTGTGATCACTGACCTAGAGCCAGACATCCTGGAATGTGAAGTCAAGTGGGCCTTAGAAAGCATCACTATGAACAAAGCTAGTGGAGGTGATAGAATTCCAGTTGAGCTATTCCAAATCCTGAAAGATGATGCTGTGAAATGCTGCACTCAATATGGCAGCAAATTTGGAAAACTCAGCAGCGGCTACAGGACTGGAAAAGGTCAGTTTTCATTCCAATCCCAAAGAAAGGCAATGCCAAAGAATGCTCAAACTACTGCACAATTGCACTCTCTTTCTTAGCATAGTTTTTTTACTCAACAAGTCTAATAAAACTTTTTAAATTTTTTCTTAAAGTAATCAACTTAACATATTTTCCCTGGGACAGGATTCATTCGAAAGTAATATGGTTTCTAAAATAATAGTATTTGATCTTACTTCTTACTAAACACAGTATAGTCAGTACAGTCAAGATAGATGTATTAAGTTGTGCAATATTTTTCATGGAGATTTCTCTCAATCTGAATTCATAGCCTTGTTGTCTGTTCATTTTTGTTAATAATTAAAAATGCCAAGTCCTGTATTGTAGATTGCTGTTTCAAAACCTTACTAGATAAATTATAATGTTTATGCATAGGTTATTCTCAATTAGGTAACTTCTGGATGCATTCACACAGTCCTTTATGTTTTTATATTATCAAGAGTATCTAGAAGAGTGCTTAGGTGAAATGTGAAGATAATGTTTCAATTGGATTTTCACATTTTTCCAATCTACCCCAACAATTCATTTTTAAGGCCTAATCCTAGTAACATCTCCATTTCTCAAGTTGTTTCAAAATAGCTATGTGTTATTGACATAATTTTCTGAGTGAGAAAAAAAAATTAATTGGAGATTTTCAACTTTGCTATATAACTCAGATACCTTCAAGCTATTCCCAAAGGAGGAGTGTTGATTGAAAGCTCAGTTGCTAATGAAGTTAAAAAATCTCTCTTTTGAAAAAAATTTAATCTTATTTCATTACTTATTTTAAAATAAATTTAATTGTTTTAATTTTAATAATAAAATAAATTTAATTATTTTAAATTTAATAGATTTAAAATAAAATAAATTCAAAATAAAATGATTTATTCTTTTTCATGTGTTTGTAAATTATTTATTTCTACATTGTAAACATAATCTCTATTTTACTTTTATTAATTTTGCTTTTGAAAACAAATAATTCATTTAACTGTAATAGGAATTAATTATTTACAAAGCTTGAATTACTATAATCCCTAATAGAGATAAGGCCCTTTTCCTAACAACACCTGTAGTTCTTTGCACAAAGGCTTTATTTTTTCAAAACACTATGGAATCCCTAGGTATTTTATACCAGAAATATAAGCAAAAGGCTTAAAAGAGAATGTATAGATAAGTTGTGACAAAATGTTTATGCTGATAATATATCATCGGGCTTTATCTTAAAAAGAAAAAAAAAATGTATAGGAAGACACTACATTTACAGCTACCACTCATTTTGGACTAAAATCCTGCTGATATGAAGGTGAACACAAATCAGACAACAACAAATGGTGTATATGTGATATTTCCATAAAACCAAAGTACTACAAGAATACCTAAAATATTTTATCTGAGACCACTTCCATGCATGTTAAAATAAAAACATATTCAAGGCCAAAATTTATATTTATTTTTATATATAACTTTTCATATAAAATGTTCTCAATTTGAGTTTCTTAACAACAGAGTCTCTGCCACATTCATCTTTGTTCCCTAAGTATGTCTTATGGGGAGAATAAATCATAGCACATCAAAGTAGTCACTGTCTTTTATGGTTAGAAACAGAGTTAGAGATAAAATGTTCATGATCTCTAGTCTCTGTTGTCATTTTTAAAAACATTTTTTTCATCTTTTTCTCTTCTTTAGCATAGATAAGCACAGGTCCCTTGCAACTTACTTCTCTAGTATCTGATTGACTTTGAACCTTTGGACTGCTTCTGCCACTGACAAGTTCAAGGAACATGCCATTGAATAAAATATTCAGGAAAGATATGATTTTGAATTACCCTGTCTTTTTTTTAATCCATTCATGTTAATATTCTCATTTGGGATTTGAGACTGTTTACTCTCAGTTTCTTTTGATCCCCAGATAATCTCTGCAAATACATGTGAACCTAATACATATTCAACAAATAACTGAATCTCCAAACACTTCAGTTTGATAATCTCATAAAACTTTCTTTATCTGGTAAAATTTCTCACCTTTAAAGTAGATAAACAGTTCACGTTAGCATAAAAGTGTACACTTGTTCCCAGAGCATCAATTGCCCGCATGTTATTCTGCCAGGGTGATGCTTGCATTTTCCTTCTATGACATAGGATGGCTTCCATTGGGAAAATATAGAACTGCAACTGTGATGGAATCAAAGAAGCCTTTCATGTGAGTGACAACACAAGACAACTAAGCACAGAACAAGGCAGCCAAGTCAGTTCAGGAACTGGAGTTGTTCACTTCAGTTCAGCTCAGTTCAGTCGCTCAGTAGTGTCCGACTCTGCGAGCCCATGAATCGCAGCACGCCAGGCCTCCCTGTCCATCACCAACTCCCGGAGTTCACTCAGACTCATGTCCATCGAGTCAGTGATGCCATCCAGCCATCTCATCCTCTTTCGTCCCCTTCTCCTCCTGCCCCCAATCCCTCGCAGCATCAGAGTCTTTTCCAATGAGTCAACTCTTCGCATGAGGTGGCCAAAGTACTGAAGTTTCAGCTTTAACATCATTCCTTCCAAAGAAATCCCAGGGCTGATCTCCTTCAGAATGGACTGGTTGGATCTCTTTGCAGTCCAAGGGACTCTCAAGAGTCTTCTCCAATACCACAGTTCAAAAACATCAATTCTTCGGCGCTCAGCCTTCTTCACAGTCCAACTCTCACATCCATACATGACCACAGGAAAAACCATAGCCTTGACTAGACGAATCTTTGTTGGCAAAGTAATGTCTCTGCTTTTGAATATGCTATCTAGGTTGGTCATAACTTTCCTTCCAAGGAGTAAGCGTCTTTTAATTTCATGGCTGCAGTCACCATCTGCAGTGATTTTGGAGCCCCCAAAAATAAAGTCTGACACTGTTTCTACTCTTTCCCCATCTATTTCCCATGCAGTGATGGGACTGGATGCCATGATCTTCGTTTTCTGAATGTTGAGCTTTAAGCCAACTTTTTCACTTTCCATTTTCTCTTTCATCAAGAGGCTTTTTAGTTCGTCTTCACTTTCTGCCATAAGGGTGGTGTCATCTGCGTATCTGAGGTTATTGATATTTCTCCCAGCAATCTTGATTCCAGCTTGAGCTTCTTCCAGTCCAGCATTTCTCATGATGTACTCTGCATATAAGTTAAATAAGCAGGGTGACAACATACAGCCTTGACATACTCCTTTTCCTATTTGGAACCAGTCTGTTGTTTCATGTCCAGTTCTAACTGTTGCTTCCAGTTGTTCACTTGGGGCAGCACAAACCTGAAACAGAAGCAAGAGAAAACTGAGAAGTGGAATAAAGGTGTAGGATCTAGAAGAGAGAAGTTTCTCCTCTTTCCTTCTATCACCTGCTCATTTTAAGTTTTCTTCTCACAACATTGCTTACTTCAGACCTGAGACTTGCAAAAAGCTTCTAGACAATTATGTGACAATAAGGTCAAAGTACTCAGCACAGCATTTTATGATCTTGATATTCTGGCCCTAGCCTGTCTTCCTGCTAGAACATCAAGCACTCAGCAACACCTTGAGTATTATTATTAGATAGCATAAGCTGTTATTTCCCATGTTAACATGGGAAAGGTGCTTTGTTTAGTCATATGGAAGAATCTTTCTATTGTGATCTGTGACTATTCAATGCCCTTCTGAAATACTTCTTGATCATCAATAGTTACTTAACTCAGATTGCTAAAACCAAACAGTAACTTCAGTATAAAAACGCAAATATGTAAATAAGCTTTTAATTTTTAATGAAAAAACAACAAATTTTAAATTTAGAAGCTATGGAAATTTTAAAAAGAATTTCTTTAGGATACGATGAGAATAGGATATTTAGAAAACATTATAATTAATTCTATAAATATTTACTAAACTCTTACTATGTATTAAAGACTAAAGTGTTAGTCGCTCAGTCATGCCTGACTCTGTGCGACCCCATAGACTGTAGCCCATCAGGCTCTTCTGTCCACAGGGATTCTCCAAGCAGGAATACTGGAGTAGGTTGCCATTTCCTTCTCCATCAGATTTTCCTGACCCCGGGATAGAACCTGCATCTCTTATGTCTCCTGCATTGGCAGGTGGGTTCTTTACCACTAGCACCACCTGGGTAGTCTTATTGTGTATTAAAGACTATGACAAATCAACTAATCCTCATGATCAGTGAATTAGATGACAGGGTAGTGAAAATCACACAAGTGGAATAGAAGAAAAAAAATAAATGAAGACAGTTTAAGATACCTATGAAACAATATCCAGTGTACTAACATTTACATTATGTGGGTCCCAGAAGAAGAAAAGGAGAGAAAGGTTCAGAGAAGAAATCTGAATACATAATAGCTGAGAACCTCCCAACCTAAGAAAGGACACAGACATCCAAGTCCAGAATCGCAGAGATTCCCAAATAAGATCATCCCAAAGAGGACCACACAGAGAAACATAATTAAATGGTGAAAATTAAAGATAAAGAGAAACTATTAAAAGCAGCAAGGAAGAAGCAACAAATTACAAGCAGAAGAACTCCCATAAGACTATCAGTTGACTTTTCAGTAGAAACTGTGCAGGCCAGAAGGTCAAATATATTTAAAGTGGTGAAAAGGAAAAAGCTACAACCAAGAATACTTACTCTATCTAGCAAGCCTTTCATTCAGCTTTGAAGGAGTTTTATAGACAAGCAAAATTAAGAGTTCAACATCACCAAACTAGCTTTATAAGAAATGTTAAAGGGACTTCTGTAAATAGAAAAAATATCAGAAATGGAAATATGAAAATTATAAAAGCAAACACTTACAAAGCTATTAGGAAGGTTAAAAGAAAAAAGCTGAATTGCCATTAAAACTAGGGGAGCCATCATATTTAGTTAGTGCCTGTTCTGTCAAATGTGAAAAAAGTCACAATTTTAAAAAATGTATTCTCATGAAAACCTTTGAAATGAGCTATAAATCATTTTTCTTATGTAGGAGAAATTTGAAAGAGAAAATGCTAAGTGCTAATCCATAATAGTTTAGTAATGGAACTGGAATTCAAACTGACATTATTGTTCCATTGCATTCCCTCTAAAATTCATAAGCTAAAGTCTTGACCCGAGCATCACAGGATGGAACTTAATTCGGAAATAGGGTCCTTGCAGATGTAATTAGTTAAGCTGATGTTATACTGGAGCAAAGTGAGTCCCTAATTCAACATGGCTTACATCGTTATAAAAAGAGGAGATTTGAACACAGAACAGAGACCAAAGAAACATGCATGTAGAAGAGATGATGTGAAGAGGCACAGAATGCCATGGAAACAGGAAGGCAGACACTGGGCTAATGTGCCTACATGCCAAGATGCCAATGGTTTCTAGCAAACTATAAGAAGCCAGGAGAGACCTACAGATCAGGGTGCCCCTGTGAATTTTAGAGACTAATTCTGCCAACTGGGCCCCCCACCCCAGGTGGTGCTAGTGGTAAAGAACTCCCCCTGCCAATGCAGGAGACATAGAAGACACAGGTTTGATCCCTGGATCAGGAAGGTGCCCTAGAGGATGACATGGCAACCCACTCCAGTATTCTTGTCTGGGGAATCCCATGGACAGAGGAGCCTGGTGAGCTACAGTCTATAGGGGTTGCAAAAGAGTCATACACAACTGAAGTGATTTAGCACTCATGCACTCAACTCTTCCAGCATCTTGATCTGGGTCTTCTAACCACCAGAACTGTGAGAAAATAAATTTCTGTTGTTTAAGCCACCTAAGCTATGATATTCTGTCACAACAGCCCTAGCAAACTGTCACAGCCATGTCTCTAAAATGTATATTTTCCACGTCTAATTATTTTCTCTCAAGCCACTTCCTTTTTAAACTTCATTTATACCACAAATATTTTCATAGAATAGAATTCAATAGACAGTGTGACTATATCCTAAACATCTCTAGTTTCACAGAAAATGAGCCAATGAATACTTATTATTGAAAGAATTCTAGAAAAGAGACTTTTTAAGCAAAGGTACCTAAAAAATCCTCGTCCTTAATACTAAGGAAGGGTGAAAGCTCATCTTTTCTGCACTCTTGGTCATTACTGTCTTTTAAGAGTTGTCCTTTGTATAAAGGGTCTAGAAACCCTGGAGCTATATTCTCCAGAATTCACTGATGCATGATTCCAGTACCAATAACAGGGACTTTCAGATCTGGAAAGTTAAAAGGAAAGCAGGAACTTCCATGCCATAGAAATTACAGACCACCCTAGATTTTACCAGACCTGGCATGTTGAATTAACTTCTGGGCCCTGCCCCATGAATCTCACCTTTTTTCAGATCTGTATGTCTGTCCAATACTTTGGCCACCTGATGGGAAAAGCTGACTCATTTGAAAAGACCCTGATGCTGGGAAAGATTGAGAGCAGGAGAAGAAGGGGACGACAGAGGATGAGATTGTTGGATGGCATCATCAACTCAATGGACACGGGTTTGGGTGGACTCTGGGAGTTGGTGATGGACAGGGAGGCCTGGCGTGCTGTGGTTCATGGAGTCGCAAAGAGTTAGACATGACTGAGCGACTGAACTGAACTGAACTGATGTCTGTCTGAAATACTCCTACATGACCTGTTAGGAAGGAGTGACATTTAGATCCTATTACTGAGACTAACAGTTACTGGTGTTCATTCTGACTGTTCAAGTAGACTTTCCAAAGAAGAAAAATGAAATTGTTAGTCGCTCAGTCACGTCTGAGTCCTTGCAACCCCATAGAGTATAGCCCATCAGGCTCTTCTGTCCATGGAATTCTCCAGTCAAAAATACTGGAGTGGGTAGACATTCGCTTTCCCAAAGGAGTTCCTGTGATAAATCTACTTAACCATTCTAGAGTGGTTTCCATTTTCTTGACTGAATCCTGTCTGTTAAGGTGACAAGAGACGTGCAGAATAATTTTTTTTTTTTCCTGGTGAGCTTCCACTTTGAGAACCTTATCACTGTGAAAGCAGAAATAAGATGTAATTTCAAGAGATAGAAATACATATTTTTCTTATACTCAGCAGGCATTTTAACTGAGAAAGACTACACTTTGGCATCTAGAAGTGAGTCTCAAACTCACTTCCTACCTGAGGTATTAAAAAACAGAAAGGAAAAACTCCAACCACAGTGACCTTATGGAAGTACGTGTGTCCAGACAATCCATTCTAGCCTCTGTATCAATTTCTTACATGTAACACCTGGCTCTTTCCTCTCATGGGAGCAAATATAGGTTGCTTGAATTCACACGACCTTTCTTTAAACTGCCTTGTAAATGTATACACTTGTGATTTTTAATTACATTCTCATCTTTTTTCTCTTCCCAATCCCAAATTACCTGTTGTCAATTAACTCTAGACATTTTTCCACTCAATATGATAAAGCATATGTTCCAAGGGGAGGATAAATATTCATTAAACACCCAGCTTAAAAAAAAATCCAAACTTAGTTACTGCCGTATTAAAGTAACTTAAATGATTTTTGAGTTTGCCTCTGAGAAAGACACATGTAGTAAGATCAACACATGAATAAAAGAAAAAGGGACCTACTTCATCACTAATATTCAAATAGGGCCGCTTTATTTACAAGGGTGTGATCTAGGCAGACCTTTGAAATGAATCATTTCTTCATTATGGATGTTCTAAAATAAAATAGATCATTAATGGTCCTAATAGACAATCTACAGACCTCAGTATTATTTTAAAAGAATAGTGTTTGACATAGCAGTTGTTGTTGCTGTTTTTGAAAGTCATTAGTGTTATTTCCTTGCAGTTACCAATTACTATTCTTTACTTTTAACCTCAAAAAGAGCTTTTATATTATAATATACTTCATTTTGTGATTTATTGAAATCTAATTCATTAGACCATTTTCTCTCTTTGAAATAATTCATTTAAATGCCTGATTTATTCTCATTTCCCTTCACTTTCTTGAAAAAACAGTCTGGAATTGAGAAAATGAAATATAATAATATCATAACTTAAAAAATAAAACCATTTTGTTTAGAAGGATTTTGTTAGATTTTTCTCTGTATTCAAATAAATTCAGATAGTTAATGAAACTGATTTAATATGAATATAGTGGGGGAAAGACAGAAATTTTGAAATATTGGTGGTATGGGGGTGAACATCTAAAATTTATTTATCTTCACATAAGGAAATGACAATTAAAAATATTTCCTTTGTCTTACAAAAAGGGTTTTGTTATAAGTAGAACAAAGGCATAATCTACTTGATTTTTTTTTTTTTTTAGATTACAATACTTATGTGACTAGAGCTCATTTTTTTGTCTAAGTCCAACATAAATACCATCACAGATATAAGGAAATCAGCGAATTTCTCTGATTTAAATTTTATTAAGTTACTAAGTATATTATCTTCTTTAAATATCTTTGTTCACTAGGCTATAAACTTTTAAAATGACACAAAAGGTACTCTAAGTCTGGGGCACACTTTTGGCTTGCCAACTTCAATAAGGGAATAATTGAACCAAAACTTCTTCCTTTATCTTGCTTTTTAATTTTACCTGTAGAGTTGAAGTTATAAAATATTAGGTCAGGAATTTGAGTTAATTCCAGAAGATATATAGTAATTATTTTCAAGAAATGCAAATAAAATGATGAAAAGGAAATTTTGTTTAAGAAATACAGAACCAGTTTTCTATTCACAGAAATAAAAATTTAAATTATTTTTCTGACATCACTATGAAAATAAGTACTGATATAATAAATGTGGCCCTTTGCTTTTAGATACCTTAGTATTTTTCTGTTATCTGTTGTACTCATAACTTCCCAAAGAGGAAATTGCTTGTCTAACCACTGCACTGAAGTTTAGTTAAATAAGACCTGATTCATAGGAAAGATGAGACAAAAAGACATAATTTGACTTGTGAAAATTACTGATTAATTATAACCCTAGACTAAATACAATTCCTTCTAATTCAAAACCTTTAAAGAATATTATTATCCAATTCCTGATTTAGTATTTTTGTACTTGAGAAGGCGTATATTTGCTGATCATTCTGTAACTCTTTTTCTGTTCCATGATCCATCTTTATGCTAATATGTAATGTTAGTTTTTTCATTGTCATTTACTAAAATAAAAAAAATAAAATAATAGTTAATTAAATATTTAGTCAGATAAGCCTGGTTTTAAATTCTGGTTTCCCCATTTGCTTAACTGTAAAATGTTGGAAAAGTTACTTACTTTCTTTGAGACTTAATTTCTTTGCAATTAAAATGGGATAATTAAATAGATGAGAAGTAAGTTCAAAAAATAAATGAGATAAATGGAAAAGTCTCGGCTTCGGGCTTGGTACTTACAAGTGTTCCATAAAGGGAAAGAAAATAAATTGCAGGAAAAGTTGTTGGTCCTATATTCTCTTCAGTCTTATTTAAAGTGATGTTTCAAATAATTTAATGTGTATAATTTGCTACGTTTAGCAGCTAAGTATTCTTACCCTTTGTAAACTTGATTTCAAAGTGATTATCCAGAATTCCCTAGTTACATGTATCTTTCTTCTTCCCTTCCTCTTTTCTATCTTTCCTTTCTCCTTCCTTTCTTCCTCTTCTATGCATTTCATATATATATATATATATATATATACACACATACATACACACACATATGCACACATATATATGTGTGTGTTTGTGTGTGTGTATGTATATAATAAGCCACTTGCCTCAGGAGGTATCCCAGCCAGCAGTGGCAAATGACCTTGCCAGAACACTGTAGCTTGCAAACTGAGCCATGACAATGTTTCCCAATCTTGCAACATATTAGGCTTACCTAGAGAAGGCAATGGCACCCCACTCCAGTACTCTTGCCTGGAAACTCCCATGGACCTTAAGAGCCTGGTAGGCTGCAGTCCATGGGGTCGCGACCAGTCGGACACGACTAAGCGACTTCCCTTTCACTTTTCACTTTCATGCATTGGAGAAGGAAATGGCAACCCACTCCAGTGTTCTTGCCTGGAGAATCCCAGGGACGCAGGAGCCTGGTGGGCTACCGTCTCTGGGGTCGCACAGAGTCGGACACAACTGAAGTGACTTAGCAGCAGAAGCAGCAGCAGCAGCAAGAGTGAACTTTAAGTGAAATTCACATAACTTGGCCCAACTTACATCTAATAAATTCAAATGTTAGTGAGTGTAATTCATGAACTGTCATTGTTTTTTAGCTACTGCGGCCAAGAGGAGCTACCCCACATCCGAGGTCAGGGGCAGAAGCCGGGAGGACCCCATGCCCAAGGGCGGAGGCCAAGAGGAGCTACCCCATGTCCGAGGTCAGGGGGGGCGGCTGAGAGGAGGTACCCAGTGTCTGAGTCCAGGGGTGGCAACGAGAGGAGTTACCCCACATCCGAGATCAGGGGCAACGGCCGGGAGGAGATACCCCATGCTCTTAAGCCCGAGGCCAGGGGCGGCAGGCGGGAGGAGCTACCCCACTTCCCTAAGCCCAAGGCCAGGGGCAGAGGGCAGAAGTAGCTACCCCATGCCAGGGGTGGCTGCCAGGAGGACCAACCCCACACCCTGGCTGCGCGGGCACAGGAGGGCCTAGAGGAGCTATCCCACGTTGAAGGTCAGGAAGGGTGGTGGTGAGGAGATACCCCTCATCAAAGATAAGGAGCATTGGATGCGCTTTGCTGGAGCAGCCGTGAAGAGATACCCCACACCCAAGGTAAGAGAAACCCAAGTAAGATGGTAGGTGTTGCAAGAGGGCATCACAGGGCAGACACACTGAAACCATACTCACAGAAAATTAGTCAATCTAATCACACTAGGACCACAGACTTGTCTAACTCAATGAAACTAAGCCATGCCCGTGGGGCAACCCACGATGGGCGGGTCATGGTGGAGAGATCTGACAGAATGTGGTCCACTAGAGAAGGGAATGGCAAACCACTTCAGTATTCTTGCCTTGTAAACCCCATGAACAGTATGAAAAGACAAAATGATAGGATACTGAAACTCCCCAGGTCAGTAGGTGCCCAATATGCTACTGGAGATCAGTGGAGAAATAACTCCAGAAAGAATGAAGGGATGGAGCCAAAGCAAAAAGAATACCCAGCTGTGGATGTGACTGGTGATAGAAGCAAGATCCGATGCTGTAAAGAGCAATATTGCATAGGAACCTGGAATGTCAGGTCCATGAATCAAGGCAAATTGGAAGTGGTCAAACAAGAGATGGCAAGAGTGAATGTCAACATTCTAGGAATCAGCGAACTGAAATGGACTGGAATGGGTGAATTTAACTCAGATGACCATTATATCTACTACTGCAGGCAGGAATCCCTCAGAAGAAATGGAGTAGCCATCATGATCAACAAAAGAGTCCGAAATGCAGTACTTGGATGCAATCTCAAAAACAACAGAATGGTCTCTGTTTGTTTCCAAGGCAAACCATTCAATACCACAGTAATCCAAGTCTATGCCCCAACCGGTAACGCTGAAGAAGCTGAAGTTGAACGGTTCTATGAAGACCTACAAGACCTTTTAAACTAACACACAAAAATGATGTCCTTCTCATTATAGGGGACTGGAATGCAAAAGTAGGAAGTCAAGAAACACCTGGAGTAACAGGAAAATTTGGCCTTGGAATACGGAATGAAGCAGGGCAAAGACTAATAGAGTTTTGCCAAGAAAATGCACTGGTCATAACAAACACCCTCTTCCAACAACACAAGAGAAGACTCTATACATGGACATCACCAGATGGTCAACACCGAAATCAGATTGATTATATTCTTTGCAGCCAAAGATGGAGAATCTCTATACAGTCAGAAAAACAAGACCAGGAGCTGACTGTGGCTCAGATCATGAACTACATATTGCCAAATTCAGACTGAAATTGAAAAAAGTAGGGAAAACCACTAGACCATTCAGGTATGACCTAAATCAAATCCCTTATGATTATAGAGTGGAAGTGAGAAATAGAT
Source organism: Bos taurus (assembly GCF_002263795.3). Lineage (NCBI taxonomy): Eukaryota > Metazoa > Chordata > Mammalia > Artiodactyla > Bovidae > Bos > Bos taurus. The sequence continues at coordinate 21,685,981 of NC_037356.1, forward strand.
TCAAGGGCCTAGATCTGATAGATAGAGTGCCTGATGAGCTATGGAATGAGGTTCATGACATTGTACAGGAGACAGGGATCCAGACCGTCCCCATGGAAAAGAAATGTAAAAAAGCAAAATGGCTATCTGGGGAGGCCTTATGAATAGCTGTGAAAAGAAGAGATGCAAAAAGCAAAGGAGAAAAGGAAAGATATAAACCTCTGAATGCAGAGTTCCAAAGAATAGCAAGAAGAGATAAGAAAGCCTTCTTTAGCAATTAATGCAAAGAAATAGAGGAAAACAACAGAATGGGAAAGACTAGAGATCTCTTCAAGAAAATCAGAGATACCAAAGGAACATTTCATGCAAAGATGGGCTCGACAAAGGACAGAAATGGTATGGACCTAACAGAAGCAGAAGATATTAAGAAGAGATGGCAAGCATACACAGAAGAACTGTGCAAAAAAGATCTTCATGACCCAGATAATCACGATCGTATGATCACTGACCTAGAGCCAGACATCCTGGAATGTGAAGTCAAGTGGGCCTTAGAAAGCATCACTATGAACAAAGCTAGTGGAGGTGATAGAATTCCAGTTGAGCTATTCCAAATCCTGAAAGATGATGATGTGAAAGTGCTGCACTCAATATGCCAGCAAATTTGGAAAACTCAGCAGTGGCCACAGGACTGGAAAAAGTCAGTTTTCATTCCAATCCCAAAGAAAGGCAATGCCGAAGAATGCTCAAACTACTGCACAATTGCACTCATCTCACACACTAGTAAAGTAATGCTTAAAATTCTCCGAGCCAGGCTTCAGCATTATGTGAATCATGAACTTCCAGATGTTTCAGCTGGTTTTAGAAAAGGCAGAGGAACCAGAGATCAAATTGCCAACATCTGCTGGATCATGGAAAAAGCAAGAGAGTTCCAGAAAAACATCTATTTCTGCCTTATTGACTATGCCAAAGCCTTTGACTGTGTGGATCACAATAAACTGTAGAAAATTCTTCAAGAGATGGGAATACCAGACCACCTGATCTGTCTCTTGAGAAATTTGTATGCAGGTCAGGAAGCGATAGTTAGAACTGGACATGGAACAACAGACTGGTTCCAAATAGGAAAAGGAGTACATCAAGGCTGTATATTGTCACCCTGTTTATTTAACTTATATGCAGAGTACATCATGAGAAACGCTGGACTGGAAGAAACACAAGCTGGAATCAAGATTGCCGGGAGAAATATCAATAACCTCAGATATGCAGATGACACCACCCTTATGGCAGAAAGTGAAGAGGAACTAAAAAGCCTCTTGATGAAAGTGAAAGAGGAGAGTGAAAAAGTTGGCTTAAAACTCAACATTCAGAAAACAAAGATCACGGCATCCTGTCCCATCACTTCATGGGAAATAGATGGGAAAACAGTGGAAACAGTGTCAGACTTTATTTTTGGGGGCTCCAAAATCACTGCAGATGGTGATTGCAGCCATGAAATTAAAAGACACTTACTCCTTAGAAGGAAAGTTATGACCAACCTAGATAGCATATTCAAAAGCAGAGACATTACTTTGCCAACTAAGTTTTGTCTAGTCAAGGCTATGGTTTTTCCTGTGGTCATGTATGGATGTGAGAGTTGGACTGTGAAGAAAGCTGAGCTCCAAAGAATTGATGCCTTTGAACTGTGGTGTTGGAGAAGACTCTTGAGAGTCCCTTGGACTGCAAGGAGATCCAACCAGTCCATTCTAAAGAGATCAGCCCTGGGATTTCTTTGGAAGGAATGATGCTAAAGCTGAAACTCCAGTACTTTGGCCACCTCATGTGAAGAGTTGATTCATTGGAAAGGACTCTGATGCTGGGAGGGATTGGGGGCAGGAGGAGAAGGGGACGACAGAGCATGAGATGTCTGGATCGCATCACTGACTCGATGGACGTGAGTCTGAGTGAACTCCAGGAGTTGGTGATGGACAGGGAGGCCTGGAGTGCTGTGATTCATGGGGTCGCAAAGAGTCGGACATGACTGAGTGACTGATCTGATCTTATTTGAAGTAGTGTCTAACTTTTTTTGTGACCCCGTGGACTGTAGCCCACCAGGCTCCTCTGTCCATGGGATTTCCCAGTCAAGAAAACTGGAGTTGGTAGCCATTTCCTTCTCCAGGGGATCCAGGGGATCTTCCTGACCCAGGGATCAAATTCATATTTCCAATATTGGCATGTGGATTCTTTATCATTGAGCCACCTGAGAAGCCCAAACCATGAATATGGATTGCTGAAAATTCCCGTTGTGACTTTGGTCTATTTGGTCTGTAAATGGTATTTCAGGACAACTGGTGTAGATAGATTATTTTTATTTACAAATGCTGTATTGCTAAAATTAATACAGGAAATCAGTTTCTTTGCTCCCATCTGACTTCCTACTGACCAATAAGGCAATTTGGATTCTAGCCCTCAGCCAAAATAAACTCTTTATTTGAGATCAGACTGTAATTACATTTTTATTTGTACACTCAATAAAAATTTATTGAGTATATAATAGGTCCCAGGCACCATTTCTTCAACTCCCTGACCTTTTAGATTAATGGCTCTTCAAATTCTTTCTCACATTCCAGAAAGTCCAAAGTTCTTGTGTACTCAGCCCATAAAAAAACAGAATACCTCAAATGATTCCTTCGACTCCAGGATTTTATTTTCAATGATATAATACGTATGAGTGAAGAGAAACTCTGGGAGTTAGTGATGGACAGGGAGGCCTGGCGTGCTACAGTCCATGGAGTCGCAAAGAGTTGGACATGACTGAGTGACTGAACTGAATTGAACTGAAGAGGAAAACCTACTGACAAGCTGGAGCCTTGCTGCTCTGGGGACGTCTGCAAGCCTGACAGATGGCCTGGGTCCTGCCTGAATTACCACACACCACCTCTCCTTCTGGACCGCACAGCATAAGGTAACATGAAGACGGTAGCTACTCTGGTTCCTGGCTCAGTACTGCATCTAGCTCGCTTCACTGTATTTGTGAAAATCATTTTTCTACATTGCTTCAGTTAAGAATGCTCTCAGGAAAATTTAGAAACACATCAAGAGCTCATAAATGCTAAATGGAATGCAAAATATTTGCCAAAAGCAGTGTCATTTCTGAGAGGGACACATTTTAGCCATAACATAACAGATAACTCAGCAAATCAAATAAGTACTTGATTATTCAGTTATCTGTGTCTCAACTGGTTTCGTATAAATTGTTTACAAATGGACTTACTTTGGTTTACAAAGAATTAGTCTCACAGGTGTGTGTGGAGGGTGTATTTATGCTATTGTGTCTATCTAAGGGTTCCATCTATTATTTGCTCAGCTAGCAAACAACATGGAAAACAGCATAGTAAAGTCACTCAGTTGCATCCGACTTTTTGTGATCCCATAGACTATACAGTCCATGGAATTCTCCAGGCCAGAATACTGGAGCGAGTAGGCATTCCCTTCTCCAGGGGATTTTCCCAACCCAGGGATTGAACCCAGGTCTCCGCATTGCAGGCAGATTCTTTACCAGGTGAGCCACCAGAGAGGCCCAAGAATAGTGGAGTGGGTAGCCTATCCTTTCTCCAGTGGATCTTCCCCACCAGTAATTGAACTGGGGTCTCCTGCATTGCAGGCGGATTCTTTACCAACTGAGCTATGAGCAAACTTGAGTCAAAATATTTTGTTACAGAATTGCTTACCTCAGTAATTTTAGAAAGAAGGTTGCTGCTTCCCTAGCACTTTTTTTTTTTTTTTTTTTGACAACACATGTGATAAAAACCTGTCACCAATGGTAAATAGACTCCAACTCACATGCCAAATCCAATAATTGGTAGCAAGTATTTGGAGCACTTGGGCTTCCCTGGTAGCTCAGTTGGTAAAGAATCCTCCTGCAATGCAGGAGACCCCAGTTTGATTCCTAGGTCAGGAAGATCTGCTGGAGAAGGGACAGATAGGCTACCCTCTCCATTATTCTTGGGTTTTCCTTGTGACTCAGCTAGTAAAGAATCCGAGCCTTGTGTTGGAAAGATCCCCTACAGAGGGGAAAGGCTACCCACTCCAGTGTTCTCGCCTGTAGAATTCCATGGACTACAGTCCATGGGGTATATTTGGAGTACAGTTCTGTGAAGGACTGGGAAGTCATGGCCAGACTTTCCAGTAATAAGTGCCCAGACAGGATGGTGATCTGCTGTGAATCAGGAGAGGGCTGGACTTAGGTAAATCTTGCATAGAAGTCAACATTATTTTGCTATATTATGATGATCTGTTTATATGTCTGTCACCCTTATGAACATATACAACTTCAGGAGAGGGATTATATTTTGTTTATTTTTGTACCATCAGTAGCCAGTACACTAGAGTTACCTAACAGCAACTTGATGAATGACTGGGAGGCAAGGAGTCAAGAAGTCATTCCGGTAGATTGCTTGTCTTTCCAAAGGTAAAATCAAGTATCTCTGTATGTGATTACTTGACTACAACTCATACCCTCTCCACTATTTCACTTAATCTAGTCTTCCACCTCAAAGAAACTAGGAACAATTTTGGCTACTCACTCAACCCTATTTTTTTTCAAAATGACATTTTGTGATTTTGATTCAAGTATTTATTATATTTCCAGTCTGTTGATTCCTCATGCTCACTATTATCCTATAAACATTTCTTTCTCTTTCTCTCTCTCTTTTAGATTTAACAACCTTCAAGGTCAAGATACCACTAATTTAAAGACAAAAGACATACACATACTCAGAAATATCCATTTATTTTTTTAAAGCAAATTAACAAAATATCTTAGTTTTAAAACTAACATTTATTTTCAACATATATATTTATCATATATTTCTAGAATTTAGTAATTTCCAGGTGACTGCCCTTTTTAGTAGGTACATTGGCATTATCTTTTCTTGCTTCTCTTAACAGCAGCACATTTTTTTTTCACTAATGTCACTAATAAGAAGAAAATAAAGTAGATCCTACTTATTTTCAGTTTGTTAACAATTCGAGAAGAAGGAGTTAAATTGAGTATGATGAAGATGTGAGATTCTTTGGAAGTTTGTTAAAGTCGTGCTTATCACCATGGCTGTGAGTAATCACAACTTGGTATTTTTTAATGAGATTGAAATAATTAGATAGTTACACAAAGGCCATCTGGTCCCTGGACAACCACACAAAACTGAACAAGTTTCTTTCTTTTTTTCCTAAACAATTACTCATTCATCAAGCATTTACTGATATCTGTTATAAGAGAAGCATTTGAAAGATGTATAAGTCTCTGCTATACCTGGCTTCATAAGGAATTTCCAGTGCATCTGAGGAAAGGGTATTCACACAAAGAAAAGGATATAATATGGAATTATAAAATTCCACCGTCTAATAACCTTGAAGTCCTCTTTGTCATTGTCCTCTCTTTTATGAGTCCTGAGACCAAGTCTTGTTGAGTCTTCCTGCAAAATATTTCTCTAATGCATCCACTTCTGTCCAGGCTGGCTGTCACCAATCTTATTCTAATCAATTATCTCTATCAATTTTTCTTGGGATCCCTTCCTGCTTAGTCTCTGCTCCCTCTAATTCATTTTCACAGCAAGGTTATGTTCTTTCAAAATCCATTTGATCTTTTGTTGGAATCTCATTAATAGCCTTCCGTTTCTCTTGAAAAAGAATTTGAAATCCCCTTTCCATCTAGCCCTAACCTCTCTACAAGCCTCAACCTTATAACTCCTGCCTTTGCTCCCTGAGATTCAGTTACCCTGTCTTGGTTGTTTTTATACCTACATTGTTTGGAGGGCAGGGAGATTGTTACTTTTTTCTTATATCCTTCATAGAAATTAAAACAGTATCTAGCATGTGGTGGTTGTTGGAGAAATACTTCCTAATTATTAGAGAAAAAAATCAGAAAGATAGTGGAAGGCTAGAAACTAAAATGACAGAAATGAAGAAATATTTTTGCCCTACTGAATACCAAATATGGACTTCCCTGGTGGCTCAGACGGTAAAGCGTCAGTCTACAATGTGGGATACCCAGGTTCGATCCCTGGGTCGGGAAGATCCCCTGGAGAAGGAAATGGCAATCCACTCCAGTACTATTGCCTGGAAAATCCCATGGACAGAGGAGCCTGGTAGGCTACAGTCAATGGGGTCGCAAGGAGTAGGACACGACTGAGCGGCTTCACTTTCACTTTCACTTTCATACCAGATATGAGCTTCCCAGATGGTGCTAGTGGTAAAGAACCCACCTTCCAATGCAGGAGACATAAGAGATGCGGGTTTGATCCCTGGGTCAGGAAGACCTCCTGGAGGAGGGCATGGCAACCCACTCCAGTACTCTTGCCTGGAGAATCCCATGGGCAGAGGAACCTGGCAGGCTACAAGCCATAGAATCACAGAATTGGACACGACTGAAGCAACTTCGGAGAAGGCAATGGCACCCCACTCCAGTATTCTTGCCTGGAAAATCCCATGGACGGAGGAGCCTGGTAGGCTCCAGTCCATGGGGTCGCTAAGAGTCGGGAACAACTAAGCGACTTCACTTTCACTTTTCACTTTCATGCATTGGAGAAAGAAATGGCAACCCACTCCAGTATTCTTGCCTGGAGAATCCCAGGGAAGGGGGAGCCTGGTGGGCTGCCCTCTATGGGGTCGCACAGAGTTGGACACGACTGAAGCGACTTAGCAGCAGCAGCAGCAGAAGCAACTTAGCGTGCACACGAATCAAATATTATGCATGCATTATCTCAGTTAACTTTACTAATACTTCCTTAGAGACAGGCAATTTTGTTGCTGATGAAACTTCTTTTATAATGTTGAAACGTTTCCATGGTCACAAAATAGTACTAAGTCATAAAACTGGGATTCAAACCCAGGTTTCTATGACTTGCTCTCTGCTAAGACACTTACAGTATCTGAATTATTTTAATTTTAACCCAAAGGAAATTGGGAGCCAGATGTTAGAACTAGAGAATAATATAAGATATATATCATGTATCTATTCTAATGGAGAGAGAGAGAATGAAACAGCAAGGTATATATTATTTACTTAGAGATTCAATGCAATGAGACTAATAAAAAGCACAGATCAATCAATGAAGTAATATTGACATGCTGCTGCTGCTAAGTCGCTTCAGTCATGTCTGACTCTGTGCGACCCCATAGACGGCAGACCACTAGGCGCCCCCGTCCCTGGGATTCTCCAGGCAAGAGCACTGGAGTGGGTTGCCATTTCCTTCTCCAATGCATGAAAGTGAAAAGTGAAAGTGAAGTCGCTCAGTCGTGTCCAACTCTTCGAGACTCCAAGGACTGCAGCCTACCAGGCTCCTCCGTCCATGGGATTTTCCAGGCAAGTGTACTGGAGTGGGGTGCCATCGCCTTCTCTGAATATTCACATAAACATGCCTAAGATAGAATCAAAAGACAGGGAATTTTTTCAAGGTACAATTTCTGTCATAAATTAATCTTTAATGTATAGTATTAATATATTTATGAGAAGCTGCTGTTTCTTTCTTCTTTTCCCAGGAAAAAAGAAGAAAGTATGTCTTAAAGTAATCACATTGTGTAAAACAAGGACCAGAGTCAAATCCTAAAATATTTTTAAGTGTAGAGTGCTGTTGGCCAGTAATGTAGGAAAAGTGATACAAAGGCAAGCTAATCTCTAACAATATCGTGGCTCTTCTGCTTCCTCCTCAAGTAACCCATCAAGGTAACTGTGGTGAAAATAACTTATAAGTTCTTAATAATTTTAGCATCAGAGAAAAAGTACCACAAAACTAAAAGGAAATGGAAGTCTAAAAATCAAGATGTATGATTCTGTAGGCAGGACATTTAGTGAATAGAAAAATTTGGAAATGCAGAGTAAAACACTGATGGAATCAGTTGTTATAAGATTTGGGTGGAAAAAAGCAAGTTAAGTTTTAAAATTCTGAGCCAAAGGTTTCACATGTCTGAACAGCTTTATAACAAGCAAATCATCCTCTTTTGAGTTCAAAGATATTTTAAAAAAGAAAGCACTCATTAATAGGCTACTGTGATAGTGTCAATGGTCTTAATAAGAATTCAACAAAATTGCTAAAAAAGAGATAATGCAATCTGACAACTGTAACTAAAACTAAAAAAAAAAAGCCAGAAAGAGAGAGCATGGTTACCAATATATTCAAGAGTCTGTGAAAGACTAGAAAAAAGAAAATATCTTCTGGCAAATTATCTTATTGGAAAATTCAAGCAAATATTATAATTTGCTATTATGATTTTGACTTACAAATCTTTAAAATACAATCATAGTTTGATTTTGATCAGGTACCGAAGTCACTTATTTAAATAAAGTCTTTGAGTTTTAAAATTTTATTACTAATATCAGAGAAATGTTCATGATAACGTTAATCTTATGGGACAAAAATGACATACATTTACATACAAAATGAGAAAACTATATAAGTTGATAATCCACTGAAAGATTAGCTCTGGTAGCAGAAATTTAAGATACCTGAAAGTCCAAAATTAAATGAATACCTAAATATAATACATTCCTTGCTAGAAATTTAAGATAGATAATAAAAAATAAATTAAGAAATAAATCTAATGAGAAGACCTAGAAGAAATAAAAGGGAGTAAAATATAACTTGTTTTTAGTGGAATAGTGTACTTTTTCCTCTTTTTGAAAAATTAACATAATTACTCTGTGGTTGTTATAATTTAAGTGCTTTGTAATATGATTTAGAAAACAAGACAGGGGTAAAATAATGATAGGAATACTTTATGTGTCTTCATTTAATAAAAGCTTTTAGTTGTTCGAATATTCTTCTTTTACTTTTAGTCACAACTTTTGCTTGTGTCAACTTTCCTTATTTACAGGGAGCTATTGCAGGCTAGTATTATATCTAATGCAGTTCTGTATCAGATACCTGACAGTTGCTAGAGATGGAGGGTTTGTGGCGTCTGAAGCCACAGAGCGTAGCTATGAGTGGTGCCGGCCTGCTTAAATTTAAACCCTGCTTTGCCACTTACTGGCTACAACATTAATTTCTGAATTCCTTGGCTTCCTAATCTGCTGGAGGGTATAATAGTATAGTATCTACGTTATAAAGGTCTTGTGTCCAAGGTAGAGACAGTATTTAATAAAGTTTCAGGGCAACTTCATACAAGGTTCTGCATCATAAACCTCATTGTACACCCATCCCCAGAACATACTCAGTGTTTGCCTATTGGATAAATGAATCAAGGAAATAGAGAGTGAAATTGTGTGGCTGAGTTAGAAAGCAAAATATGCATATTTTATGTATTATACATAAAGTCAAGTCCTGTGATAAATGAGACTACAAGGAGAACAACTCAGGAGTTTCTCTGCTCAAGGATGTAAGAAGCTATTCAGGAAAGTGGACAAATAAACGGCACATGAAAATTCAGTAAGATGAATTCTCTGATAAAACAAGGCATCAGAGTCTATGGAAGCTCAGCGCAGGGGAAGTAATTCAGCTTACAGAGGCATGGTCAGAAATGATTTTTGACCTGAATTTTAAGGCTCAAGTGGGTAGAAATGTTCCCATTTGGAGAAAGAAAAAATACAGGTAGGGGGAAAAATGTTTTGGAACTCAGGAGAGCTAGTGGGTTCAAAACCAGTGTCAAGGGTCACAGGAGCATCCATGTGAAGGTAATAGAAACAGTTGGATATGTAATGCTACCTGGGATAGAAAAAAGGTTTTGCGGCATCTGAAGCTCTTATGAACTGAGAAGACGCCTTAGGAAAATATAATAATAATAAAAAGTAGGTCCAAGAGTGAATGCTTTAGGACTTATACAGAATTTAAAAGAAAAAATGGCATACATTGCTTTTTAAAGTTGACAAACGACATAAATATCACAGAAGCTGAAAGTAATGTAAACCCTTTGATTATTAATATGCTATGTAACACATCTCTGTAATATATTTTTTCTGACACTTTTTGGCTCCTTTCATGAGAACCATAAAGACACTGTGAGCATTTTCTCTGCTTTTACCATATTCTAGGATTTATGGAATGAGCAGAGGAGGCAGAGAGGACCTGGCTAGACTGAAGAGGGGGCCAGGTTAGATGTGAAGTTGGAATTTCCCTAGGGCTTGTCCCTGGACAAGAAGCAACTTCTGAATAAGAAACTTACTGCCGAGAAATTTACATCAGGCAGTTACCAATAGCAAGTAACCAATGGCGAGTTACCAATAGACAAGTGTACAATTGTGTACACCTCAATTGTCTCAAAACAGAACAGCAATTTAATAGTTTTTTATTATAGAGAAAACAAAAATAACTCCGTTTTTCCACAAACATATTTGATTGAAATTTATTTTTATTGTAATCTTTTAGAACAGTGTCTTAATCTCCAACTCTTTATTGGTAACTTGCCTATGTAAATTTCTCTGCAGTAAGTTTCTTATTCAGAAGTTGCTTCTTGCCCAGGGACAAGCCCTAGAGAAATTCCAATTTCACATCTAACCTGGCCCTCTGTCAGTTCAGCCAGGTCCTGTCTGCCCCCTCTCCTCACTCCATAAATCCTGGAATATGATGAGAGCAGAGAAAATGCTCATAGTGTCTTTATGGTTCTCATCAAAGGAGTTCAGAATTACGTTTATTGAGCCTGCTGTTTAGATTCAATGTAGGGTTTGAAAGTCTGATGAGATCTACCAATAGCAGATGGTCACTGAAGATTAAAGGGAGGCAGAGGTTTTATTATATATATATAATATACTTTCATGTTGGGGCTTCCGTCATAGTTCAGTTGGTAAAGAATCTGCCTGCAATACGGGAGACACAGGTTTCATTCCTGGGTCATGAAGAGCCTCTGGAGAAGGAAATGGCAACCGACTCCAGTATTCTTGCCTGGAGAATCCCATGGACAGAGGGGCCTGGCAGGCTACAGTCCATGGGGTCACCAGAGTTGGACACCACTTAGTGATTAAACCGCCACCACCACACATATATATATTCTTTTCTCAGAGTTTTTTTCCATATAGTTTATTACAAGCTATTACATGATACTGAATATAGTTCATATGATATACAGCAGGACCCTGTTTATCTATTTTATATGTAGCAGTTTGTTTCTGCTAATTCCAAATTTCTAATTTATCCCTCACCCTTTTCCTCTTTGGTAGCCATAGGTTTGTTTTCCATGTCTGTGAGTCTGTTTCTGTTTTGTAAATAACTTCATTTGTATCATTATTATTTTTTTTTAGATTCCAGACACAAGTGGGATCATATATCTGTCTTTCTCTCCATCACTTCATTTAGTGTAATAATATAAAGGTCCATTCATGTTGCTATCAATGGCATTATTTTATTCTTTTTATGGCTGAGTAATATTCCACTGCATGTATGTGTATGTATATATATATATCTCCCATCATCTTTATCCATTAATCTGTTTATGGACATTTAGGTTGCTTTCATGTATTAGCTATTATAAATAGTGGGCAGAAGGGTTTTGAAGGGTCCCTCATAAGTTTTACCCATAGCCACAGAATCAGCAACAGGATAAATTGTGACTTTGGCTGGAGCAGTGCTCCATGATTCTAACATTCTAACCTATAACTGGAGGTATGTGATCCTTCCTATACCTGGAAGCGAACATGTGGAGACTGGCAAGGGGCTCCACCAAGAAAGGGACTCTACAGCTAGTTTCATTATCTGTATTTCTAGGTTCTGAAGCATAGATGATGGGACTAAGGCCAGTACAAAAAGTGTAAGATAATTTTTGTCACAGAGGAGCTGATATTCTTATCCACCTTGTACACTTGCGTATATAATAGCCAGATGTGGTCTTGTCCAGACAGCCATTCATAAATGTTAGATAAATGTCACAAACAATCAATGCGGTGGAGAGGAAGGGATGATAAATTTACCTTGGGTGGTCAGAGAAGGCTTTGTAAGGAAGATGAGTCTTTAATGCCTTGAACCACAAATAGAATTTATGTAAACATTAGGCGAGTGAAAAATCATTAGAATTATGAAAAATAATGTGAATATGTGAAAGAAGAAATCCAAAGTACCATTCCAAGGATCCACACAGAAGCCATTAAGAAAAATGGCTATGTGGATGTTGTATTTGTGAAAAAATAATCTTATATTCTACAATAATACATGAAAGAGATTTTGCTAAAATATCATCTTTAGGACAACTAGAAACACAAAGAGAATGACTTCCTCTCCTCAGTAGTCAGTTGGAAAGACTCTGTGATCTATATAAGCAGAAGAAAGAAATACAAAGGTAAGCATTCCTGTAACCAAAACATCAGGATATTTAGCCCTAAAATTTTATCAGTCTTTTCTTTTGGGTGGGAATTTTGCCTCAATTTACTGGAGCATCTTGCAAAAGAGAGAAACTCTGCACTTCCCTTGTGTGACTGAAATAATAATGAAATTGAAAAGAATAATAAGTCTTGTCTCCTAGAAGCCTAACTGGCTTGCAAAATAAGATCCTGGTGCTGCATTAACCCCGTTATCTCCCTTTTCAAGCTGTTCATAAACAGCGGACTGGATGACATGGATTTGCATATTCAGTGCAATTGTATTGAAACAGGAATAATAGCATTTCAAATGTGTATTGATTTCAAATGTATATTGTATATTTTAAAATGTAATTTTACAATAGAAAACAAGGGAATGTAAGAAGATTTTTGGAAAATAAATAGTAGAGTTAATGCCAATACAAACTTTGTTCTCCAAACACTCCAAAATTCTAGTATTCAAAGTTCATCACATCATCCAGGACTTCATTAGCAAGATTCATTTCCTTTCTTCATTCATTACATTTAAATATGTGAAATCCAGAGTATAAAATGTGTTCCATCTCAAAAGGAAATCATGTTGTGTTTGTCTTTTTAAAATCCTAAAACATTTCCTTGAAATATAAAACTTCCAAGATAGGAGTGTGTTTCAGGCCCATTTAATACACTTCTGTGCATTAAACACTGGTTATTATTTTGATTTTCTACCTCACTGCACCCACTGTGACTTGACTAGACTCAAAGAAAAGAGGTCTGTACATATTACTAAAATATCCCATTAACAACTCACTTTTGAGTCCAAATGTCAATGTCAGTACTTGATATTACATATTGACTTTTCTGATGGGCACTTTCTCTTAAATACACATCTGTTTGAAAAAAGAATGAAAACTGTTGCATATACACTTTCTTCTCATAAGAATAATAGTTAATATTTATTGTTTACTATGTCAGATCCCTTGCTAAATGTTTCACATACAAAGTGAATTCACATAATATTCAAAATAACCTTACAAGCTAGACATCATTACTATTTGTTTTGTAGGTAATTTAAGATGCAAAGAGGTTGAAGAGCAAACTTTGTCAATCTGCTTATAAAGGATTGTGTACTTAATACTTAGACTACTGCTTTCCATAACAATGCTTAAAGGAAGGGCACTTCATGGACGAATGACTCTCAATTAAATTGAAATTCTAAAATGACTAAGGACTTCTTTACTCCAAAGACTCCATTTTTAATGGAAAATAAGAAACAAATTTTATTTTATAATTCTAACCAGTCTCTTCTCCCCAGTTCACTTCTCCAAGAACAGTTAAGATTTATCTTATCTAAATATACTTCCTAAATAACTAATGTCTGCAAATTGTCTGGTATTAGGGAACTATGGATCCCATGATTGATGGAATTAAGAGGTACCATGAAGAAATTCTGAGCAAGACAAGACCTCCCTGAAATGACTTGCAAAAGTTTGAGCATATGAAGATGCATGAGCTTTTCTGAATCTGGAGTTCATGACTTTCATCATCTTTTCTGTGGCTCCATGATAGCCTGAAGAGTTGACCATTACTATTCTGGAGAAAATAGATCAAAGAAGTCTACTTTTCAACTAGCCACTTAGGATTCCCGGGTTAGGCAAGTCCTCTGTCCATATACATTCCAAAGAACTCAATACAGTATACTAACGCATATATATGGAATTTAGAAAAATGGTAACAATAACCCTGTGTACGAGACAGCAAAAGAGACACTGATGTATAGAACAGTCTTATGGACTCTGTGGGAGAGGGAGAGGGTGGGAAGATTTGGGAGAATGGCATTGAAACATGTAAAATATCATGTATGAAACGAGATGCCAGTCCAGGTTCGATGCATGATACTGGATGCTTGGGGCTGGTGCACTGGGACGACCCAGAGGGATGGTATGGGGAGGGAGGAGGGTTCAGGATGGGGAACACATGTATACCTGTGGCGGATTCATTTTGATATTTGGCAAAACTAATACAATTATGTAAAGTTTAAAAATAAAATAAAATTTAAAAATTAAAAAAAAAAAAAAACTTAGAGCTCCCAAGTGGATGGGAAGTTCAAACTCTATCATATTAAAAAGTTCAAGTTTTCTTAGAGTCCAAGCTACATAGATGAGAAAGCCAGTATTTGGGTCCAGCCATTCTTATAACTCTTTCCAAGATGACCTTGTATTAATAGACCCAACTAACTCAGAATCCACATTTTAAGGGATGCTAGGAGTGACAGAGGGCTTCCCAGGTGACGCTTGTGGTAAAGAACCTGCCTACCAAAGCAGGAGACATGAGAGATGAGGTTGGATCCCTGGGTTGGGGAAGATACCCTGCAGGAGGGCGTGGCAACCCACTCCACTATTCTTATCTGGAGAATTCCATGGACAGAGGAGCCTGGCAGGTTCATAGTCCATAGGGTTGCACAGAATCAGACATGACTGAGGCAACTTCTTCAGTGACAGGAGAACCTATGATATCAGCAGAGACTGCTTTAAAAACAAACAAGCAAACAAAAAACCTCAATTTTAGAAATTCAGGATCAAATCATTTCTTGCTTTCAAGATCAATGTTATAGAAAGCTTGAAAATATTAGCCTGTAATGTATGTTCTTTAAAATGAGAATTTTTTTTTTCAATCTTTAGGGACAAACATAACAGGCATATTTTCAACATCGGAATTATTCTTTCAAGACTTCCCGGGTGGTCCAATGGTTAAGAATCCACCTGCCAATGCAGGGGCCACAGGTTCAGTTCCTGGTTGGGGAAGATCCCACATACCACTCAGCAAATAAGCCCAGGCACCACAACTACTGAAACCTGGACCCTAGAACCTGTGCTCTGCAACAAAAGAAGCCACTGCATGAGAAGCCTACCCACTCCAGTGTTCTTGCCTGGAGAATCCCAGGGACGGGGGAGCCTGGTGGGCTGCCGTCTATGGGGTTGCACAGAGTCGGACACGACTGAAGCAACTTAGCAGCAGCAGCAATAAAAATCCAGCATAGCCAGAAATAAATGAATAAAAATTTTAAGAAAATAGTTATTCTTTCATTCACCATTATTTTTATATTTATTTAGAACATTATTCATTATGAAGGTAATAATTTTTCAGAGATGAATTGCTTGGGGAGTGGCACATAGTCTCAACATAAGTCTTTAAAGAATGGATGAAGAACAATGGGTGATGTTATTTTAAACCAGGTTGGCTAGATTCCACCTTCAGATCTACAGCCATTAAGTTCTTTGCCTTTCTCCTTCCTCCTGCCTCTCCATGTCAAAGGAAACAGAGAATGTCAGAAGCAACAGTATGAACTTGCCATAGAAATGTGCAAATCTCTTTTGAAGTACATCTATTACTTTTACTGTGAGGGTGTCTTAAATCAGCAGCTTGGAATCTTTGTTCTGGGTACTCGAAATAAGCAAGCATTACACATGAAAAATGGTCATGGCCACATTTTTAGTAGCTTGCCAATTCTGGTTATATCTATGAAGCACTTTAACAAATGAGATCTTTTGGAGAGATTTGATGTTATAGAATATTGCTTCTTCTTGAAAGGAAAAGTATTTCTATCTATTACTTCCCCAAATTTATAGCTATGTAAAAAGCAAAACTGCATGTAAAAATCTACTGTTTAAAAGTCTTTGATGGCTTTCTTTAGTCAGCATGAAGGTGCCCAGACTGTAAAATTAGCATATAAGATTTATGCTTTAGAAGTTTCCATCATGGCCCTACCATGAGCACTCAATTACATAGGGAAAGAGGAGACTGTGTGGTTCATGGGAGGGAGCAATTCGGCACCCTTCTTGATCATTCTCAGAATTCTTGGATTCATCTAGTTTTTTGGCCAAATGACACTGTAATGTCTTCCAAGACCTACAATGGCCTTTTCCCAAGCTACCTTCTCTCTAGATTGAACTGTGTCACTGAAAAGTACATCTTGAGTCCCGATTAATGTACAAGATATTTCAGTTTGCAGGGCTGTGGCAGAGTTGTGGACTGGGGTCTCCAGATGCATGAGCATCAGGCCCACTCTGAGGTAAGATGGAACCAGGTGTGGAAAAAAAAGAACCATAAACTATGGACCGACTGTCTTCTTGTTGGATCATTCTCTTGAAATTTGCTAAATCCCACATTTCTCGATTAGAGCCTGATCTTCCAGGACAGTATGAAATTATATGTGACATGTCAGAAGCTATATGCTTCATTTAGCGGTTAGCTTGTCTTAGAATTTCCAACACTTGAGACACATGATATATGGGCCTCTGTGTGTACTCTTTACTTGGGCCCCATTTAATAGCAGGCCTAATTCCTGATCAAATTCTGACTTTCAA
Source organism: Bos taurus (assembly GCF_002263795.3). Classification (NCBI taxonomy): domain Eukaryota; kingdom Metazoa; phylum Chordata; class Mammalia; order Artiodactyla; family Bovidae; genus Bos; species Bos taurus. The sequence goes on from NC_037356.1 coordinate 21,702,556, forward strand.
CCCAATGTCATTTCCTTTCAATATTGTCACTTCTATTAGAATGTGAACTTGAAACATACTGAAGTACAGATAACTTCTCCAGAGTAATATTCTGCTTTCATAGTGTTCCACTTGTGTATTTGCCTGGGTGAGTAGTATTCATTGTCTTTCCCATGACCCCAAACTCTAGTCTACCCCATCAAATAGGAGTGTACAGTAAGTCCCCTACATACGAACCTTCAAGTTGCAAAATTCCCAAGATGCAAACATGCATTGCATCAATGTCAGGCTTGAGTGAAATTGCAGCTTGCCCTCCATCTCCCATTGCTGATGATCCTTCAGCTCTACCATCTCCCACCTCCTCTCCCTCCTCTGGTCAGTAACCCTTCTTGCCTCTTCACTCAATGCCAGCCCCTATATACCAGCTGTTATACTGCACTACTGTTTTTTCAAGGTGCAGTACTACAAAATTAAAGATGCTGTCTTTATTTTTTGTGTTTGTTTTTTATGTATTATTTGTGTAAATAGCATTACAAAGCTAATACAATACAATACTATATAGCCAACTGTGTTAGTTGGGTATCTAGGCTAACTTTGTTGGACTTATGAACAAATTGGATTTATGAATGTGGTCTCAGAATGGAATTTGTTTGTATGTAGAGGACTTACTGTACTTCTTTTAATAGCAGATCTAATGTACCTCCTTGATGAATCTTTTGCTTGTGTCGCAACACTCCTGATTTTAGTCTCTGAGAGGTACTTAGGTACTTCTTCCTCAGTATTACTAATTGTTTAATAGCTTCATCTGCTGGATTCAATTGTAGTTGTTAGTTGTTGAAGACAGCTACATGTTTTGAGATATTCTCCTAATACCAAAATCTATATAAAATATCTGCTCATTGAATGAATCCATAAAAGGGGCCAGAAAAAAATAAGTTTCCCCAAAGGCAAATATTCACTGAGGATGAGAGTGTCAGGGTCTCTATGGAGACGTTGCTGATAGCCCATCACCCTAAATCACAGACAGTAATTCAATAAGGTGAAACACAAGTAAAATATGTATGATATATCTTGTGTGCTTTTGCATCCTAAATATATCCATTCTCTTATTTTTATGTTTCTAGGGTTATGAGCAATTAGACTTTATATATCAAACATAATTCATACTAATCAGTAAATTTTACTACAGACAAAATAACATTACTCACACCAGGAGAGGAGACAAAGACAGTACTGAATCAAGGTGAGATATATCCATATATTAATATCTTTCTATCTTTCTCCTTCATTTTTTCCATCTTAACACACAAAATTGATTTTTATTTTATAAAGTTATTAATTTCAGAAGACTTTATTGATAAGACTTGCAGAGTGACCTTGAGAAAATTCTTGTTGAAATGTTGGTGTACTTAGTGGCTTTATGAAATAGGAGAGGCTCTGTCTTGTTGCCTTTCTTCACATTCTATCAATTTATATACTACAGATGAGAAAATCAATGATTGAATAAATTAGGTGACCTGCTTCAGCCCCAACTTTAGGAAATGTAAAGCAGGTTTTGAACCCTAGGCAGCTGATTCCAAAACTTTCACTTTGAACCTCAGTTTCCACATGGCCTTCTTCCCTGTGTCTCACTCCATGTCCTCTCTTCTAACACAGATGACAGTTGTTGGATTTAGTCATCCTTAAACCTGGATGATTCTACTCTGAATTCTTCAATTACATCTGCAAACACCTTATTTCCCAATAAGATCAATTCTGAGGTTCCAGGCAGAAGCTTCTATTTCAGACAAAGTATTTGGGAAGAGATCAAAGTTCAGCATCAGTAAACATTATAGCTCACTAGTTTGAGTGAACTCTGGCAGTTGGTGATGGACAGGGAGGCCTGGCGTGCTGCAATTCATGGGGTCGCAAAGAGTCGGACATGACTGAGCGACTGAACTGAACTGAACTGAGGTCCCTTGACTTCCTCATCTATGCTGCTAATAAGTCGCTTCAGTCATGTCTGACTCTGTGCGACCCCATAGACAGCAGCCGACCAGGCTCCCCCGTCCCTGGGATTCTCCAGGCAAGAGCACTGGAGTGGGTTGCCATTTCCTTCTCCAATGCATGAAAGGGAAAAGTGAAAGTGAAGTTGCTCTGTCATGTCCGACTCTGCGCGACCCCATGGTCTGCAGCCTACCAGGCTTCTCCGTCCATGGGATTTTCCAGGCAAGAGTACTGGAGTGGGGTGCCATTGCCTTCTCCATCCTCATCTATAAAATGGGGATAAAAACTGTACATCCCCATGGGGTTAATGTGAGGACAAAATCATTAATTCATTAATTATCAATTCATACATAGAGTCTATTGCATCACAAACAATACCTAACGTTAATCTTTTTTAAAGTGTGATGGCTAAATTGGTATCTTCCCAACACAGGGATCAAACGGGCAGCTCTTAAGTCTCCTGCTTGGGGAGGCAAGTTCTTTACCACTAGTGTCACTTGGGAAGTCCCATGCATGACCCGGAATTATTTCTAAATCATCTCACTGAACAGCCAATAATCACCAGGAGTGGTGCTTTTAGCTCAGTATGCTACAGTCACATCTCTGATTCTTGTCATTTGTTAAATTGAATTATAGTAAATCTTAAATTATAACTCCAAAACTAAAGGAAAAAAAGGAAAAATAGAAAGCTGTAACAGTAACCTATATCAGATATGTTTCATTTTTACAATAGTGGCTTTCTTCTGCTACTTGGAGTCTGAAAAACTGAGGGTTGGCTGCCAAAAACACTTCTACCTGAAAAAGATAGACGCTTATGCTATCACTACTTACAAGAAAGGTTCTCAAGCATTCATCACAATTTCACCACATTTTAATTTTTCATTTAAATGCAGAGATGATAGTTATGATACAAAGTCTTTTTAAATTACTGATTTTCTTTTAACCTCCGTAGAAGAACTTTTCTTTATCAAAATCAAATATTTTTCATCTTCTTTCTAATTATTAGTTCCTTTTCTTAAAGGCAAATCATGGTAAATATAAATTATTAGCTTCCTGATATACTCAGATCTTTTTTAAACTTTAAAAGTAAATCTTATATGATAAAGGACAAATGAATACCAAATATATGCCTCTCAAAATCTTTACTACTGTTTATACATGTGTAAAAATATAAAAGAATGAAAGTGTTATGCAGAAGCTCCATCAAAGCCATGTTTCAATGGAAAATGCAATCTCAAAGAGGTTATTCTCATTTCCTTTTGAAATCTGATTTAGCAGAAGTGGCTTATTCCTTAAATGGTTAGTTCTCCCCTTTTGCTTGAAGATGATGTTAAGGTTACAATTCTGCCAAAAAGCTTACGTCTTAACTTTTCTCTAACCCATTAGAACAAAAATTTATGTGAGAACATAACCCAGCCAGGGAAATACTGGAGTCTGATGGCGGGGGAGGGGAAAGGGACTAGAGTCTCATCAGAGTTGCATTACTTAGTATGTGCCTGCCAGAGCAGGAGAGCAACTGTATTAGAACTTGATTCTGAGGGTGTAAGATCAAAGGGAGTGAAATATTAAACCGACTATGAGAAGTCTATTTGGAGAGCACTCTCCTAGTATATAGGAACTTCCCTGATGGCTCAGCTGGTAAAGAATTTGCCTGCAACACAGGAGACTTGGCTTCGATCCCTGGGTTGGGAAGATCCCCCGGAAAAAAGAATGGCAATCCACTCCAGCATTCTTGCCCGCAGAATTCCATGGACAGAAGAGTCTGGTGGGCTGTATACTCCATGGGGTAACAAAGAGTAGGACATGACTGACTCGTAGTGTATAGTATTTACATACTGGCAAGACCAGGAAGGGCTACTAGGAAGGTGCCAAGAAAGAACGAGACTGATGAGCCATACTTTATTTTGTGAAACAGAAATTCCAGGACTGTGATGACAGATTGTAGAAGGAGGGATTAAAGCCTCAGAGAAGTGGGTGCACTACGGTGAATCTATGAAGCAACTGTTACATCACCACTAGTTCTAGTGTCTTTCAGATGATCCCCATTGTGTTCCTGTAACACTGGTGCAGACTCCCATCACTCTGCACCATCACTTGTCAAAATGTGCTGTTACTGTTGGTTTATTTTTAAAAATGAAATCATCGATTTATCCACTGAGGTTAAGAAATCTGCTTCATGCTCATCTAACTTCAATCCTACATGAAGATTGAAGGCAGGAGGAAAAGGGGACGGCAGAGGACAAGATGGTTGGATGGCATCACTGACTCAATGGATAAGAGTTTGAGCAAGCTCCAGGAGATGGTGAAGGACAAGGAGGCCTTGTGTGTCTCAGTTCATGGGGTTGCAATGAGTCAGACATGAATGAGCGACTGAACAACAAGCCAGGCAGTGGACTCTGTCAACACTTTGATCTTGGACTTCCCAGCCTCTGGAACTGCAAGAAATAGTTTTTGTTTAATCATTCAGTCTAACGTGTATTTGTTATAGCAGCCCAAACTAAACACTAACCACTGGACTAAATACTGAAAGACAATATCGTTTAGTCTTTAAATCCCTGGATTATGTTATCTCTAACTTACAGATGAAGCAATTGAGGCTTAAAGGGGCAAATCCATCTGTCCATGGTTACATTGCCTACTCTAATGCCAAATAGGTAGTTGAAGTCCTGCAACATGATTTCAAACAGAGATGTGCTGCCTTCTCAGTTAATAGATACTCAATCTCTCTTCAGTGAAACAAGTGTTTGACATAAATCATTAAATATTAAACATGGAAATAAAATTCCATGAGCAAAATGAGAATCTCTTCATTGGAAGAGGATAACCATCTCCATGCAATCTATAGACCCATAATTTTTTAAAATGAACATATTGCAGTTTATATTTAAATAATTTAAAACTAAGATATACTGGTTAAAAGAAAGGACTTGTGATTATACAATTATAATATATATGTTATAAATATTATAATTATAAATTAACCAAAAGATTCTGAGAAAGAGATGAGAGAGATAGATACACAGACAAACCCTAAAACACCAAAAAGAAACAGACATAGATTTATTGGGGAAAAAAAGTCTGTTTCATGATGAGTGGATTTAGTATTAATATATTGGGTTTCCCTGGTGGCTCAGATGGTTAAGAATCTGCCTGCAATGCAGGAGACCTGGGTTTGATCCCCGTGTCTCCCCTGGAGAAGGAAATGGCAACTCACTCCAGTATTCTTTTTTTTTTAATTAATTTTATTTTAATTGGAGGCTAATTACTTTACAGTATTGTGGTGTTTTTTGCCATAAAGTGACACGAATCAGCCACAGGTGTACTTGTGTCCCCATGTCCTGAACTACCACCCCCATCCCATCCCCCTGGCTTGCCCCAGTGCACCCGGCTTGAGTGCCCTGTTTCATCCATCGAACTTGGACTAGTCATCTATTTCACATACAGTAATACACATGTTTCAGTGCTATTCTCTCAAATCATCCCGCCGTTGCCTTCTCCCACAGAGTCCAAAAGTCTGTTCTTTACATCTGTGTCTCTTTTGTGGTCTTGCATATAGAGTCGTCATTACCATTTTTCTAACTTCCATATATATACGTGTGTTTATATACTGTATTGGTGTAAATCAAAAAGAAAAACACCACTCCAGTATTCTTGCCTGGAGAATTCCATGGACAGAAGAGCCTGGTGGTCTGAAGTCCATGGGGTTGCAAAGAGTTGGACATGACTGAGCGACTAACACTTTCACTTTTCACTTTCATTGTACTGAGCCATATAGTAGGTCTAGGGCTTCTTGGGTAGTTCAGCTGGTAAAGAATCCACCTGCAATGCAGGAGACCCCAGTTTGATTCTTGGGTCAGGAAGTTCCCTCAGAGAAGGGATAAGCTACTCACTCCAGTGTCCTTGGGCTTCCCTGGTGGCTCAGACAGTAAAGAATCCACCTGCAATGCAGGATACCTGGGTTCTATCTCTGGGTTGGGAAGATCCCCTGGAGGAGGGCGTGGCAACCCACTCCAATATTCTTGCCTGGAGAATCCCCATGGACAGAGGAGCCTGGTGGGCTACAGTCCATGACGTCACAAAGAGTCAGACATGACTGAGCAACTAAGCACAGAACAGTAGGTCTAAGTGCTTGACACTATTGTATTTCATTCTTAAAATATATTTTGAGATAGTTTTTTTACTCCAAATGTGTAAATGAGAATAGTGATACTTAGCATACTTTCTATGCCTGATAAAAATGAAATGCCACATTTTTTTCTAAATTTCATTGTATTCAGAAATACCATGTAACATCTGAAATCTGAGTTATTTCAAATTCTGAGATAGCTAAAATGTTTAAATTTAAAAGTATACATTTATGCATTTAATGAATTTAGCTGAAAGGTTAACCTTTTTATAAAATATCAGATTAAGGTTCAAGTCAACAGAAAATTGAAACAAACGCTCTGCCTCAAGTTTATCTTCATCACTGTTAAACTTCATCTTTATATGCTTTATGTTCACCTTTTGATTAGTGTCTACCAAAAGAAGCTGGATTGCATAGAAAATCTATGAATGTCTTCTAGGTTGAGTACATCAGTTGGCAGGAAGACTATCAAACTATGAATAACTAAAACTGCTTTATGTTTAAAGGTAAATTCATATTTATATATATGTAAAATTGATATGTTAAAATAACCTTACTAATAATTTACATGGTGGAACCATTTGAACATGTCATGGTTCTGTAAATTCCGTTTCAAAATGAAGCTTCCCACTCCCCCTTCAGAATAGCTATGAATGATTGTATTACATTTTATCTCTCTCCAGTGAATTATGAATGAATTTTAATCTTAGAGTGTCAGTATCTAAATAGCATATTTTGAAGACTATGCACAGCTTTATAGATCACTTTGTGAATGTGCCCACTCATTTTAGTATAAATGAGCAATTAAAGAAACTCCAACTGCCATCTTCGATTATCTAGATTGAAGGATCACATCTACTGTTATTTGGCTGTGAATATTGTTAAAAACTTTCCCTCTTTTTTAAAAAGTAAATATTAGAGAAAAATGTCATTTCTAATATTTATTTATGAAGGAATTTCCAAAAATAATACAGTGAATCTGTATTTTATCATTTTCACCTCTGTACATTTTTTGAAGGTAAAATTAATTCAGCATGTATTGGTCATCCTGGATAGAAGATTGTTTAAGAGAAAATGACTTAAACTCATAGTTGACTGATACGTTATCAGTCCCTGATGCTGGGAAAGATTGAGGGCAGAAGGAGAAGAGGGCGTCAGAGGATGAGATGGCTAGATGGCATTACCAGTGCAATGGACATGATCTTGGGCAAACTTCAGGAGACGGTGAGGGATAGAGACCTGGCATGCTGCAGTCCATGGGGTCACAGAGAGTAAGACGTGACTGGGCGACTGAACAACAGCAACATCAATCTTACTAGTCCCAGTGTTAACTACAAAGTAATTGTGTAGCACAAGAGCTTTCCAGGTGGCTCAGTGGCAAAGAATCCACTTGCCAAAGCAGCAGATGCAGGTTCAATCCCTGATCCAGGAAGATCCCCTGGGAAAGGAAAATGACAACCCACTCCAGCATTTTTGCCTGAGAAATTCCATGAACAATGGAGCCCAGTGGGCTAGAATCTCAGGAGTTGGACATGACTTAGAGACTAAACAACAACACTTTTTTACCAATAGGGCCTATAAGAGCATTTATCAACTAAATGAATGGGTTAATTTACAATAGTAAATATGAGGTGAAATTCCCCATTTCTCAAATTAATGATCATGAAAAACTATTTATTAAAATGGGAATATTTATGCCCTCAAACTTTCAGAGCCAAGATGAACACATACAACATCACTGACAGTCAAAGAAAAAAAATATACGTGTATATTAAAGAACAATAAAAATGCAAAAGGCTCTAATTTGTAATCTTATGTTGTGTATGTTTAGAGCTGTATTTTATTTACTTCTTCATATTCTATTGTTATTTAACAATCTGCTGTACTTATTTTGTGCCAATCATTGGAATAAAATTTTGTTGCACATTATCTTACTGATTTTTTCAAGTTCGTATGATGAAGATGGAATCAAGATTGCCCAGAGAAATATCAATAACCTCAGATATGCTGATGATACCACTCTAATGGCAGAAAGCAAAGAGGAGGTAAAGAGCCTCTAGATGAAGGTGAAATAAGAGAGTGAAAAAGCTGGCTTAAAACTCAGCATTCAAAAAACTAAGGTCATGGCATCCAGTCCCATCACTTCCTGGGAAATAGATGGGGAAACAATGGAAACAGTGACATTTTCTTTTCTTGGGCTCCAAAATTACTGCAGAAGGTGATGCAGCCAAAAATAAAAGATACTCACTCCTTGGAAGGAAAGCTATGGCAAACCTCAACAGCATATTAAAAATCAGATATATCTCTTTGCTGACAAGGGTCTGTATAGTCAAAGCTATGATTTTTCTGGTAGTCATATGTGATGTGAGAGTTGGACCATGAAGAAGGTTGAGCACTGAAGAGTTGATGCTTTCTAACAATTGATGCTTTCTAACTGTGGTGCTGGAGAAGACTCTTGAGAGTCCCTTGGACTGCAAGGAGATCAAACCAGTCAATCCTAAAGGAAATCAAGTCTGAATATTTACTGGAAGGACTGATGCTGAAGTTGAAGCTTCAATACTTTGGCCACCTGATGCCAAGAGCCAACTCATTATAAAAGACCCTAATGCTGAGGGCAGGAGGAGAAGGGGGCAATGGAGGATGAGACGGTTGGATGGCATCATTGACTTATTGAACATGAGTTTGAGCAAACTCTGAGATACTGAAGGACAGAGAGGCTTGGCGTGCTGTAGTCTATAGGATCACAAAGAGTCAGACACAGCTTAGCGACTGAATAATGAATGAAGATATTATTAAAATTTTCATTTTACAACTAAGAGAACTATTTTAGTTCTTTAACAATCGAGTATTTCCTGTGTGCCAGGATCTTTTCTAAGCACTTCCTAAATATAAACACACTTAACTTTCAAAGCAATCCTTTGAATTAGAGATCATTATCTCCCACATTTGCAGATGAGGAAACTGAAAGAGGGCACACTATTCCCAAAGTTTCACAGCTGTTAAGTGATGAAGCTGATATTCAAACCCCAGCACTTTGGCTCTAAGTTAAAGAACACACAACTAACACTTGAGGAGCAAAAAAGATTTAAATGTAAGTCTACCTACAATTGGGATTTCCAGGTGGTACTAATGTAAAGAACCCACCCCCCAAGGCAGGAGACACAAGAGACGTGGTTTCAGTCTCTGGGTTGGGAAGATCCCCTGGAGGAGGGCATGGCAACCCACTCCAGTATTCTTGCCTGGAAAATCTCATGGACCTGGTGGACTACTGTCCATAGGGTCACACAGAGTCAGAAGTCAGACATGGCTGAAGCGACTCAGCGTGCATGCACTACCCACAGTACCAGTTAGGAGCTATGCAAGTGTGGCCCCTGATCTGGGGCTTACACTTCAGAAGAACTCTGCCTCTTCCTGACTCGCACTGCTCCGTAGGGCAGGAGGTCCACAAGGCTGAGACATGAGAACACTGAGGACCTCATCTCAGCTCCCTCTCAAGTGTGTACACACTTCCAGTGGGGGCAGTCCCAAACCTGAAGAGTGAACAAGAGCAATTTTGCAGGAAAGTAACCCAAGCTGGGATGTGCAAGCTGAGACAGTTACTCAGAGCTCCCTATTACAGAATAGAGAAGAAACTTAGGCAAGAAGGCAATGGACCACAGCCTGGAGGCCAAGATCTAGAGGCCAGTAGCCGAGCCTCTCTGTGATGCCCTATTTTCATGCAGAACTCTACACTGACTGAACACTTTAGATAAAAACCTGAGCTTCCAGGTCATCATGAAGGCACATTTTTCAGAATAGAAGCAATGGAAACATTGTACTGAATAATTTGAAACTCAGGAGAGTTTTATAATTCATAATTTTCAAATATCTAATTATGGTATTAGTATCTCCATTGGTCCTACTTATCTAGAACCCTACAAAGTTTAGGGGTAGAATTGCAGGTAATTCCAAAAATATGCATTCCTGATCCTTATCCTACCTGACTTTTTTTTTTTTTTCTGAAGAGATGAAAAAATGTGCTCTCCAAAGGGACAGAGCATACAATTGTAATGTTCACAAAGAAAAAGTATTTCCTCTCAAGTGCAGTTAGTTTGATTTCCATTTAGCAGATCTTTATGAATCACAGTTGCAAAAGAGATGTTTATAGAATTGATGAAATGCAGAAGAATCCCTAAAATTAAAAATGGGGTCCAAGAATTGTATACAAAGAAGAACCAGGCAATTATGATATCAATTTCTGGCAGTGCATCTAGAAGTGATAACTTAGGAATTTATACTTCAGCTTGTATAATCTCTCTTCTGCTACTATTCCCTTTTTTAAACATTTGTTACTAAATGCAAAGAAACTTCATAAAACACAACTGGCACTGAATTTCAAGCTACTTGACTGATTTTAAGGTATTGATGTAAAATTTTGACAGCTAAATGGCCCTTCCTACTCATTTTTCTGTTCCTACAGTGGTCTAATGACAGGGATCATCAGTTTTCCTAGATATTCTATCACTTTAACAGTTCATCTCATTCAATGTTTCAGTTAAAAATTAGTACATCATTTGATCTGAAAAATACTTCCAATTTCTAGCAAAACACAACTTCAGGAAAAAAATCAATATTACATTAACTTTGAGGTTGATGGGAACATATAAGGAATAGAAGACAAACATGGCAAGAATAGCCAGAAAGAACAAGGAAGAAAAACAGTCTTACAAGGGCAACATTTCTTGCCAAAATAGAACTCCCAAACCAGAAAGAATTAATCTTTTCATTAAATGTTAATATATCTCTGTTTTGAAAAATGAGCTTTGAAAAGCCTAGTCACACATGACTAAGAATGATGAACTGTTGTGCATAGCCAAACGAGTAGAGGAAAGCACAAAATTTTGGGACAGAAAAAGCTAACATATAAGACATCCAGCTTTTCATATCTCATTGAAATTTTTCTCTTTCATCATTTTTAATAGCTTTTGTACTAAACAAACATTATTTTACAAAGATGAAGTAGAAATATTGAACATATCTTGCTCTCTTAAAACTTTCTCAGTTCTACATAGGGAGAGGCCAACTGGAATATTTGATCTGATTTCAGTATTTCTTTTCCCTAATATCTATTTTATCAGCATGCCAATATTACATGCAAGGTTCAACTATCTAGTTAGACCCATTTTTATGGAAAGGAAGCATACTAATCTTTCTAAGTTTCAGGGTTTTGCACTTCACACTTCTGTGAGAGATAGAGATTTTTTTTTTTTTAAGAAAAATTGACCATGAATCTTTGTTGCCATTTAGCACAGAAACCCAAGAGGAGAAGATAATCAACAAAGCTGCCCATATAATAACAAAAGACCTGTCTGCTTTGTCAAGGAGAAAATGCAGTCTAGCAGTTGAATGGGCTTCTGTACTATCTCCAGAATCTTGGTGTTTAGATAAATACTACATAGTCTGCATTTTCAGACAAATATTATGTAAATATAGACCAAATCCAGAAGAAAACCACAGGTGTATACAATAAAAAAACTACACTCTGGTACTCTGACATTTAGGGAAACAGATGGTGGTAAAATTGCAGCATAGATCCCTAAAAGAACTATTTTCTTACTGTAGTATGATGTAATCTCTGATTTTAAACTGTTAGGTAAAAAATAAAAATTGCTGTAACTCTGAAACAAGTTAGCTAACATTTTTTCCTGTTGAATCAACAGATTTCACAACTATCTAGTATTAACACAATTGATAGAAGTTACTATCAAAAGTCTATTTGAGAAAACTTGTGTTTCAACCCAAACTTATCAATAATCACATTCAATATATGTAGTTTATCCAGTCCAGGTAAGTCAATGATTGACAAACTAAATGCAAAAAACTCAAGACTTGATGCAATGATGTCTATGAGAAACCTCTTTTAAATACAAAAGTTCAGATAGGCTAACGAAAAAGTATGGGAAAAAGTATGCAATGTAATTATATTTCATATAACAGTGACAATGGGTAAAAAAATATATTATAACCATAGGATTTTTAAAAGTTTATTGTGAAGATGTTAGCACTATTTCTATGCATGGATGAAAACTCTTTTTAACTTAAATATGATCTTAAAAAATACAATTTAAGAGTATTAAAAAGAATATTAAGTGGCCAAATAAGGGATTATAAATAGCTGTATATCATTTAAGGGTATTTTTTCCTCCAAAATGGATTAGTTTCAGTCAGCTAGCCTTTAATTCTGCCAAAAACTTCTATGGGTTTTAAAGTTATGCAATTAAAATCATGCCTCAAAATTATCCACCTGAATATGAGAAAGCCACATATCCAGTGCTTTTCAACCTTAATTGGTCAAGTATTGAAGCAAGAGATGCTAATTCTTTCCATTTCAAGTTCCTCATGATTGTGCAGAAGCCAGTAAATATCAGAGAAACTCAGAAGTAAAAATTCATGGTATATCTGAGATGAGGCTACGGGGTTATCCCTATGCTAAGCTGTTTGTCAAGTCAGTGCTTGAAGAAAAAGAAAGGCCAAGAGGATATGAGATGGGGCTCTGTGCGTGCTAAGTCACTTCAATCATGTCTGACTCTGTGTGACCCCATGGACTGCAGCCCACGAGGGTCCTCTGTCCAGGGGACTCTCCAGGCAAGAACACTTTGAGTGGGTTGCCATGACCTCCTCCAGGGAATCTTCCCAATCCAGAGATCAAACACATTTCTAATGTCTCCTGCATTGGCAGGCTAGAGCTGTGCAAATTAAATCTCTAATAGGGATCTCAAACTTAACGTGTCTACAATCTATCCTATTTTTCCCACATCCACACAAATTTTTCCTACAGTTCTAACTTTATAAAGAGTAACAGTTGCTCAAGCTAAATTGGCAATAACTTTAACTGAAGTAGGCATATTACGGAGCCGGAGAGCTGAAGTGGGAAAACTGAGGAAATGTGATAACAATGCATATAAACCAGGTCATATTTCTACCCATGTTAAAATAATTCTTGCTGAGAAACTATGACAACAAGCACAATTATTTTCTATCCCTCCACATGCTGAGGTTATATTCACTCTTTAGTATTTAGAGATCACTGGAGACTATCTCTTTCAGGAATTACTACAGTTGGAGAATGAACTAGAAAAAATAAATAGTAGTTAAACACTCATACTGTAACTACCGCACAATTGCACTCATCTCACATAGCTAGTAAAGTAATGCTCAAAATTCTCCAAGCCAGGCTTCAGCAATATGTGAACCATGAACTTCCTGATGTTCAATCTGGTTTTAGAAAAGGCAGAGGAACCAGAGATCAAATTGCCAACATCCACTGGATCATCGAAAAAGCAAGAGAGTTCCTGAAAAACATCTATTTCTGCTTTATTGACTATGCCAAAGCCTTTGACTGTGTGGATCACAATAAACTGTGGAAAATTCTGAAAGAGATGGGAATACCAGACCCCCTTACCAGCCTCTTGAGAAATCTATATGCAGGTCAGGAAGCAACAGTTAGAACTGGACATAGAACAGTAGATTGGTTCCAAATAGGAAAAGGAGTATGTCAAGGCTGTATATTGTCACCCTGCTTATTTAACTTCTATGCAGAGTACATCATGAGAAATGCTGGACTGGAAGAAGGACAAGTTGGAATCAAGATTGCCGGGAGAAATATCAATAACCTCAGATATGCAGATGACACCACCCTTATGGCAGAAAGTGAAGAGGAACTCAAAAGCCTCTTGATGAAAGTGAAAGTGGAGAGTGAAAAAGTAGGCTTAAAGCTCAACATCCAGAAAACAAAGATCATGGCATCCGGTCCCATCACTTCATGGGAAATAGATGGGGAAAGAGTGGAAATAGTGCCAGACTTTATTTTTTGGGGCTCCGAGATCACTGCAGATGGTGACTTCAGCCATGAAATTAAAAGACACTTACTCCTTGGAAGGAAAGTTATGACCAACCTCAGTCAGTTCAGTTCAGTCACTCAGTCGTGTCCCATTCTTTGCGACCCCATGAATCGCAGCACACCAGGCCTCCCTGTCCATCACCAACTCCCGGAGTTCACTCAGACTCACATCCATCAAGTCAGTGATGCCATCCAGCCATCTCATCCTCTGTCATCCCCTTTTCCTCCTGCCCCTAATCCCTCCCAGCATCAGAGTCTTTTCCAATGAGTCAAGTCTTCCCATGAGGTGGCCAAAGTACTGGAGTTTCAGTTTTAGCGTCATTCCTTCAAAAGAAATCCCAGGGCTGATCTCCTTCAGAATGGACTGGTTGGATCTCCTTGCAGTCCAAGGGACTCTCAAGAGCCTTCTCCAACACCACAGTTCAAAAGCATCAATTCTTCGGCGCTCAGCCTTCTTCACAGTCCAACTCTCACATCCATACATGACCACTGGAAAAACCATAGCCTTGACTAGAGGGACCTTTGTTGGCAAAGAATTGTGTCTGCTTTTCAATATGCTATCTAGGTTGGTCATAACTTTTTTTCCAAGGAGTAAGTGACTTTTAATTTCATGGCTGCAGTCACCATCTGCAGTGATTTTGGAGCCCCAAAATATAAAGTCTGACACTATTTCCACTGTTTCCCCATCTATTTCCCATGAAGTGATGGGACCAGATGCCATGATCTTCATTTTCTGAATGTTGAATTTTAAGCCAACTTTTTCACTCTCCACTTTCACTTTCATGAAGAGGCTTTTGAGTTCCTCTTCACTTTCTGCCATAAGGGTGGTGTCATCAGCATATCTGAGGTTATTGATATTTCTCCCAGCAATCTTGATTTCAGCTTGTGCTTCTTCCAGCCCAGTGTTTCTCATGGTGTACTCTGCATAGAAGTTAAATGAGCAGAGTGACAATATACAGCCTTGACATACTCCTTTTCCTATTCGAAACCAGTCTATTGTTCCATGTCCAGATCTAACTGTTGCTTCCTGACCTGCAAATAGGTTTCTCAAGAGGCAGGTAAGGGGGTCTGGTATTCCCATCTCTTTCAGAATTTTCCACAGTTTATTGTGATCCACACAGTCAAAGGCTTTGGCATAGTCAATAAAGCAGAAATAGATGTTTTTCAGGAACTCTCTTGCTTTTTCGATGATCCAGTGGATGTTGGCAATTTGATCTCTGGTTCCTCTGCCTTTTCTAAAACCAGCTTGAATATCTGGAATTTCAATGTTCACGTATTGCTGTAGCCTGGCTTGGAGAATTTTGAACATTACTTTACTAGAGTGTGAGATGAGTGCAGTTGTGCAGTAGTCTGAGCATTCTTTGGCATTGTCTTTCTTTGGTATTGGAATGAAAAAGGATCTTTTCCAGTCCTGTGGCCACTGCTGAATTTTCCAAATTTGCTGGATATTGAGTGCAGCACTTTCACAGCATCATCTTTCAGAATTTGAAATAGCTCAACTGGAATTCCATCATCTCCACTAGCTTTGTTCATAGTGATGCTTTCTAAGGCCAACCCAGATAGCATATTCAAAAGCAGAGACATTACTTTGCCAACAAATGTCCATCTAGTCAAGGCTATGGATTTTCCAGTAGTCATGTATGGATGTGAGAGTTGGATGTGAAGAAAGCTGAGCACCGAAGAATTGATGCTTTTGAACTGTGGTGTTGGAGAATACTCTTGAGAGTCCCTTGTACTGCAAGGAGATCCAACCAGTCCATTCTAAAGAAAAAAAAAAATTTAGAATAGTTTTAAACCTACAGAAAACTTGCAGGAGTTTCAGAGAGTTCCTGTCAATCTCACATCCAGCTTTCCCTGTTGTTCACACCACTGTGTTACTCTTGTTCGTAAGCCTTACTTTTAAAGTTTCTAATGTAAAAACAATGGGTTTATTTATTACTTTCCAAATTAAAATCATAATACTGAAAAAAAAATAAAATAAAAAAATAAAAGAGATCAGTCCTGGGTGTTCTTTGGAGAATGATGCTAAAGCTGAAACTCCAGTACTTTGGCCACCTCATGTGAAGAGCTGACTCATTGGAAAAGACTCTGATGCTGGGAGGGATTGGGGGCAGGAGGAGAAGGAGATGACAGAGGATGAGATGGCTGAATGGCATCACCGACTCAAGGGAGGTGAGTTTGGGTAAACTCTGGGAGTTGGTGATGGACAGGGAGGCCTGGCGTGCTGCAGTTCATGGGGTCGCAAAGAGTCAGACACGATGAGTGACTGAACTGAACTGAACTTAACTGAAAGACTCATAGAAATTCTGGCGGTAGACGTTTAGAGACAATGTCAAAGTAAGAAAGATAATGAGTAATCTAAAAGCAAATATATAAACTGGAAATAATTTTCAAAGCATGCTGCTGCTGGCTGCTAAGTCACTTCAGTCATGTCCGACTCTGTGTGACCCCATAGACGGCAGCCCACCAGGCTCCCCCGTCCCTGAGATTCTCCAAGCAAGAACACTGGAGTGGGTTGCCATTTCCTTCTCCAATGCATGAAAGTGAAAAGTTAAAGTGTTTCAAAGCATAGATTTTTTTAATCATTTCCTGAAAATTATGTGAAAATATAATTTTTGATGATAAATATAAAAGTTTAAAATAATATTTACTAATCAAATTGTGTGTTTCATGTATCTCAGGCCATTTAGTATCATTTGATTCAAAGCCTGTTAAAAGTGATCTCAAGTTTCTCCTACTTACAGTCAAACCTCATTTCTTTTCCAGAGTTTACACCACTGAACTACACAATTGCAACTTAATATGGGTGAGTGATACATTATTCAATGATTTCAGGACAAATCCTTTATTAATATATATGTCTGATTCTCAAACAATGGCCACCTCTTAAGTTATTGGGCTTTTTAAAATGTATGTTTCCAAAGTCTTATGGGATGCATTAGTAAATTAAAAGGCAAACTACATATTTATATAATTAATATTTAATTTCAAATTTAAAAAGTAGAACATTTATCTAATTGGCTTAGTTACTTGTCATATTAAATAAATTTATAAAGTAAAATTATCCTCAACATTTGACATTCAATGTTTATTTTGTGGCCAATGTAAAACATTTATACCTTGTTTCTTGCACATCACACCTAAACCTGCAAATATACAGATTTAATAGAAATATGAAATAACATTGCAAAATGTTCCTTATATAGTCAAGAGCAAGTGTTCAGAACATAACATAAACGTGCATAACTCTGGTAACACCAACTGAAGGATGGAATGAGTTAAGAAAATGGGTGCTCCACAGTTCTTGCAAATAGTTTTTAATTATGCAAGAACTGATTGCATTCACGCCACTTGAAAGAACAGATATGACAAGTTAATTTTTCTTTTCTCTCAGAATTACTGTCTCTCAAATACTCCTTGTATTCCTTTTAGCAGTGACACTTCCCAGAAATCTTCACCATGTTCACATATAATCATCCTTTGTTTTGAAGACATCAGACAAGTGTTTCCCTGGGGCCTGATCAAAGGAGACATTTAGGGTTATAACTGGGAGATAGGGACTGAAATACATTCACTACCATATAGACAATAGATAACTAATGAGAACCGACTCTTAACACAGGGGACTCTACCCAGTGCTCTGTGGTGACCTAAATGGGAAGGAAATCTAAAAAAAGAGGGGATATATGTATAGCTAATTTACTGTGCTGTACAGCAAAAATGCATTCGACATTGTAAACTAATTTTAATGCAATTAAAAAATAAATTAAAAAGAAGTAGTATAGATCCAAATTAAGAAAGACCCCTCTAAATTCTTAAACTTCTCTTTCATGATATGTGAGCAGGACTTCCTGTTCAGTTCTTAGGATGTTTTCATGGTAGGGCACTGAAGATTTTTGTAGACATGAGAGAGTTCTTATACAGAACTGTCCTTTGCATTTTAGCCTTCTAGAATTTCCAGAATATCTACTCAATCTGGTGACACCTACCAATCTCTGTGTGAGGCAGATAGCCTTCTACACATTTCCTAAATGTCTCCTGCAGCGTGATATTTCTTCCATTGTTCTACACTGCCCCACAGTCAGATGAGTGAGTGGTGAGAACTGACACAACTTAAAAGGAGGCAGGTCTGACTTCACTTGTACCTATAGGCTTGTGAGATCGAGCAGCATTTGATTTCATAGCCCAAATGTGAGATGCAGTAAGCAGAATATTTGGACAACCAAGTTCTGCAGCATAGCCTCGTAGGCTTGATTTTTTTTTTTAACTTAGTAATCATTTCTCCACAGAATTACAAACTGTAAATGGTTCATTCACCTTTCTTCATACTCCTGCAGCAACTGATCTACATTGACCGATAGGAAAGATTAGCATAAAAGCATCTATCTCCTGGAATGTGTCAAGTATCTGCCTTCCCCATTCCAATGACATATGAGACAAATCACTCAATTAAAAAGGGATTTCAGCATTTTAGCATTTCACTCATTTCAGCATTTTTTCCCTCAGAAGAAGATGGGTCTTTGTCCTTCTCAACCACGCAACAAGTTGAGCTGACTTAGCTCATAAGATATGGTTAATATTTAGAAAAATTTGACTTAAAAATTTTGCTTATAATGGCATGCAGCCAATAGTATGACAGCAAAACAAACTACACCATAAAATATTAGCTAAAGTTATAAAAAAATCCTTGCTACTTTTATCCACTCTGTCGCAGCATTCTATAAACTGAGAGAAATATAAAGCAATCATCTTTCCACAGAACTTTGTGAAGCAGCTCTTATCTATGCAAAAGTGGAATGTGATGTTCAGAAATCACTCAAGCTGTGTGAAATAAAAATATTAAAGTTCAGAGAAGGAGAAAATGCAATTAAATATTTGTACAATTGCATGAAGAGAAAATCTGAGAGCTCAATAAAAGCTCAAAATCCTCTCTAAATCTCTAGTTATACTCAATCATTTTCTCCTGCTTGCTGTTTCTGCAGTTGCTGAAGAAACAGCTTGCCATCATGGTGCTAGTAACTATATCTTAATCATTTGCATCAAATCAAGTCATACAAGCAGAGAAATTCTGGAGTTCTCAAAGAAAGTAGGTCACAAATGGAGACAGAGCTATAGTCTAGGTCACATAGCCTAAAGCCTCAAATTAGATGAGGAATACAAAGGAAGATACATATTGTTCTCCATTTTCCATTTATGTCAGATTTAACTCCGTTACAAAATAGAATGGAAATAATTATTGAGCATTCACTAGAGTCCTGAATTTCTATCTCATTGTTCTTTCATTTCATAGACAGAAAACTGAGCTCAATTATTTAACATGTCAAGGTTGCTTTTGCTTTGAATAGATAGGGTTGCCTATCTCCTTCCTAATTATGTTTCTCTTTGCTTCCTCTTCCTTCTTTTTATCACCTTTAACTTAACAATGCAAGGATAAGAGTATATAAAACCAATCAAATTTATAGACTACCAATTAATATTTAGTTATTATGAGGCCCAATATCCACATGTGAATCTCCTGCATCCCTGAGATTTAGTGGACAAGTCTAAAAAGGTAGTGTCTCCTAATACTTTATTAGCAAACAATAGGTACCAAGCGGCATGAGATATAGGATACATGTTGCAACGTGTTCTTTCTGTGACAAAGTATATTCTAACTGTGCAATATAGTTATGTACACATTATGAAGCAAAGTAAAGGCATAAAATATTCTTAAATTACAAGGACCATTTGTCTCTCCCTATATCTATTTGTTCAAAGGAGATGGACATGGTAGCTGAGTCTACAATACATCCCAGCTGCATATATTATATATAGTATTTAAATGTCTACATCAACTATCTTTGAGGTTGAGACGCTAAAAAGTGTTGTTATGTGCAAATATTTTCTAGGAAGTACAATGTGTGCATAATTAAAGCTAATTTGAGCTAATACCTTAGCTTGAGTGAGTGAGTGAGTGAGTGAAGTCACTCAGTCGTGTCCAACTCTTTGTGACTGCGTGGACTGTAGCCTACCAGGCTTCTCCGTCCATGGGATTCGCCAGGCAAGAATACTGGAGTGGGTTACCATTTCCTTCTTCAGGGGATCTTCCCGACCCGGGGATCGAATGCAGGTCTCCCACATTGGA
Organism: Bos taurus; assembly: GCF_002263795.3. Classification (NCBI taxonomy): domain Eukaryota; kingdom Metazoa; phylum Chordata; class Mammalia; order Artiodactyla; family Bovidae; genus Bos; species Bos taurus. Next base: position 21,722,650 of record NC_037356.1, read on the forward strand.
GGCAGATGCTTTAACCTCTGAGCCACAGGGAAGCCCCTACCTTAGCTTAAAGGTAAACAAAATTTAAGCTTTCTTTGCTTAAATGAATCAAATGTGTTACAGTCAACCAGATAATTAATGATGACAACAAGGAATACAAGCATTCTAAGGAGAAAAACAAAGGAAACATCACTATCTGAAATATACATCACCGACAATAGGGTTTGCCTAAGAAGGTTGTACTCATGGTTATCACTTGCTATAGCAGAAAGGCTCCAGGAACAAAGAAAAGAACACCACCCAGAAGAAATAATAAAGGTCAGAATGATCAAGGAAGATGACACTTGCAATTTCTACATAGGAATAGGTTAAAGCACCTTTAAACTTGTAAGAAAAATTGTGGTAAAGACAGTTCCCCAACTATCAGTGTATTGTAGGCTCTTGAGACCCTTCTGTTTACCATGAAGTTTGTGTCAAGCATGGAGTTTAAGGACTCTGCATGAGTCTGAGTCCAAAAGACATTTCCAGTGGTGTGTTGTTTGTTTTCAGTATTGCGCATCACTAAACTTGTAAGGACCTTGAGTCGGAAATCAGTTTATAATTTCTAGTCCTCTGAAGATCGTGCAGACACATATGGTCCTGCTTTTCCTCTTTAAATATAGTTATAAACCATGCAAATAGTAAGAGAAAACCAAAGGAGAAATCTGAAAAGGGTAAGAAACTGAACTGGATGAGAATCCAGGAGTGAACATCTCAGTGTTCACTCTGTACAGCAGAAGACCCACATCAGTGTTTCCTGATGCCCAAACTAGCAGTCAAATGAAACATAAGTTGATTCATTTCTCCTTAAAACAAACAAAAATAGAAACCATCAATAAAAAGCAGCCTGGATAAGTGTTCACTTATACTGGACCTGAGAGACTCCACACCCATCAAAAGCTACAGGAGGAAAGAGTAGAATCAAACAGAAAGAATCAGTCAGAGCAAAGAAATACTAAAGAATTTTTCAATAACAACCTATTGTTAAGGATTGATTGAAGAAATTTTAAGTAGAAAAGAAACTGACTTAAGAATACTGAAGCATCAGGAAGCAGGAAGAAATAACAGAGCAAGCATAGGAGTAGAAGCAATGCATTATGCTTTCCCTTTCTGAGTTTTATAAATCATGTTTCATAGTCAAAACAAAAATTAATACTCAAGACAATGGCATTAAAAAGTAGAGGAAGATAAAAAACTCCAAATCAAAGTGATTTCACATTTTACTTATGTAACAAAAGGTTGTCATCAGTACACTGTTTTAAGTCACAAATATATGTATATACTGTAATAACTAGAGCAACCACTGTGAAAAGAATACAAAGAAATATACTCAAAAACATTGTAACTAAAGACGGAATTTTTAAAAAGTTCAAGTAGCCCACAGAATTATAAGAAAAGAAATGGAATAAAAGAGCTGAAGAAACAAAGAGAGCACACAAGAAACTAAATGGCAGAATTAATAACTACCGCGGCATGTCAGTAACTATCTTAAATGCAAATGATTTAAATGCACCAATCAAAAGACAAAAAGTGATACTTCCCATGTGATCCAGTGGTTAAGACTTCACCTTCCAGTACAGGGAGTATGGGTTCGACCCCTGGTCAGAGCGCTAAAATTCTACGTTCCTCGGGGCCAAAAAACCAAAATGTAAAACTGAAGCAATATTGTAATGAATTAAATAAAGACTTTAAAAAATGGTCCCTATCAAAAACTCTTTTAAAAAAAGACAAAAATTGCAGGGTGGATAAATCACATGCCAACACACATACATACACACAGACAACCTATGTTACTCAGAAAAAACTCAATTGCAGCAGAACAACAGGTAAGTTGAAATAAAAGGATGAAAAATACTGTGCAAAGATGAATTAAAATTTAAAAACTGGACATATTAGTAGTATATAAAGAAGATGTCAAAGCAAAGGAAGTTACAAGATAGAGAGTTTAAATGATGATAAAATCATCAATCTATCAGAAAGACATAATAGTTCTAAACATATACACATCAAAGAGCAGAGCCTCAAAATTATACACACAAGGCAAAAACTGACAGGACTTGTGGTACCTCTATAATTGCCCCACCCAAAATATCCATGCCCCAATCCCAGAACCTGTTAGTATATCGCTTAACATAGTAAAAGTGAGTTTACAAATGTAATTAAATTAAAGATATAAGCTAGGCCCTAGGGAGATTATCACAGATTACTCATGAGAGCTCAAGGTAAAATTTTTCCTTATAAAGAAAGGAATGAAATGGTGGAAGACTCAGTGGTCTTTGCCTAGTAATTAGAATAAAACAAGAGTATCTACTTCTTTTACTCTTATTCAACATAGTAAATGTTCCTTAAAATGAATGAATGAATTCAGCTGATGTGAATTTATGGCTGTATGTTCAGTTCTTATCGAATTAAATAGACTGAAATCATACTGAGTCTTACTATATGTTAGAGCTCTGTTCAAGAAAATTAGAGATACCAGTGGAATATTTCATAAAAGGATGGGCACAAGAAAGGACAGAAATGGTATGGACCTAACAGAAGCAGAAGATATCAAGAAAAGGTGTCAAGAATACACAGAAGAACTATACAAAAAGATCTTAATGACCCAGATAACCACGATGGTGTGATCACTCACCTAGAGCCAGATATCCTGGAGTAAGAAGTCGAGGGGGCCTTGGGAAGCATCACTACGAACAAAGCTAGTGGAGGTGATGTAATTCCAGCTGAACTGTTTCAAATCCTAAAAGATGATGTTGTGAAAGAGCTGCACTCAATATGCCAGCAAATTTGGAAAACTCGGCAGTGTCCACAGAACTGGAAAAGGTCAGTTTTTCATTCAAATCCCAAAGAAAGGCAATGGCAAAGAATGTTCAAACTACCACACAATTGCACTCATCTTACACGCTAGAAAAGAAATGCTCAAAATTCTCCAAGTGAGGCTTCAACAGTATGTGTACCAATAATTTCCAACTGTTCAAGCTGGATTTATAAAAGGCAATGGAACCAGAGATCAAATTGCAACATCTGTTGCATCATAGAAAAAACAACAAAATTCCAGAAAAACATCTACTTCTACATCTTTGACTACACTAAAGCCTTTGAGTGTGGATCACAGCAAAACATGGAAAATTCTTCAAGAGATGGGACTACCAACCCACCTGACCTGCCTCTGGAGAAATCTGTATGCAGATCAAGAAGCAACAGTTAAAACCGGACGTGGAACAATGGGCTGGTTCCAAACTGGGAAAGGAGTACGTCAAGGCTGTATATTGTCACTCTGCTTATTTAATTTCTATGCAGAGTACATCATGCAAAATGCTGGGCTGGATGAAGCACAAGCTGGAATCAAGATTGCCAGGAGAAATATCAATCACCTCAGATATGCAGATGACATCACCTTTATGGCAGAAAGTGAAGAACTAAAGAGCATCTTGATGAAAGTGAAAGTGGAGAGTGAAAAAGCTGGCTTAAAACTTAACATTCAAAAAACTAAGATCATAGCATCTGGTCCCATCACTTCATGGCAAATAGATGGGGAAACAATGGAAACAGTGGGAGACTTTATTTTCTTGGGCTCCAAAATCACTGCAGATGGTGACTGAAGTCATGAAATTAAAAGACATTTGCTCCTTGGGAGAAAAGCTATGACCAACCTAGACAACAAAAAGCAGAGACATTACTTTGCTAACAAAGGTCCATCCAGTCAAAGCTAAGATTTTTCCAATAGTCATGTATGGATATGAGAGTTGGACCAGTATACTAATGCATATATATGGAATTTAGAAAGATGGTAACAATAACCCAGTGTACGAGACAGCAAAAGAGACACTGATGTATAGAACAGTCTTATGGACTCTGTGGGAGAGGGAGAGGGTGGGAAGATTTGGGAGAATGACATTGAAACATGTAAAATATCATGTAAGAAACGAGTTGCCAGTCCAGGTTCGATGCACGATACTGGATGCTTGGGGCTAGAGCACTGGGACTACCCAGAGGGATGGTATGGGGAGGGAGGAGGGAGGAGGGTTCAGAATGGGGAACACATGTGTACCTGTGGCAGATTCATTTTGATATTTGGCAAAACTAATACAATTATGTAAAGTTTAAAAATAAAATAAAATTTAAAAAAAATTAAAAATTAAAAAAAAGAGAGAGTTGGACCATAAAGAAAGCTAAGCACCAAAGAATTGATGCTTTCAAACTGCCATGTTGGAGAAGACTCTTGAGAGTCCCTTGGACTTCAAGGAGATCAAACCAGTCCATCCTAAAGGAAATAAGTACTGAATATTCATTGCAAGGACTGATGCTGAAGCTGATGCTCCAATCCTTCGGCCACCTAATGTGAAGAACTGACTCATTTGAAAAGACCCTGATGCTGGGAAAGATGAAGGTAGGAGGAGAAGGGGACAACAGAGGATGAGAAGGTTGGATGTCATCACCGACTCAATGAACATGAGTTTGAGCAAGCTCTGAAGTTGGTAATAGACAGGAAAGCCTAGCAGGCTGCAGTCTATGGGGTAGCAAAGAGTTGGACACTGTTTAGCAACTGAACTGACTGACTGAGGCATGGTACTAAATGCTTTGTAGGACCATTTCACTGCATAATAAAACCTGGAAGAGTTTCTCCTGCCCAGACGCTCGAATGTTCTCTTTCTTCAGAGACCATCTTACTGGATCTCTACAATTCTGTAAATTTTTAAAGCATTTTAGTTCCTCTCCTCTTCCATCCTTGTGTTTTGCAGATGCAGAAATTGAGGGTTAGAGGGTCAAGTGATACTTTCCTCAAACCATCTATGTAGAGTCAGGATCCTAGTCCTTTATTCAGCATGATATTTGTATGGATGTCGGATACCTCTCTCAGAGAAGTGTGTATATAGATAGGAAGCAGTGCCAGGGACATTGTTGTTAAACAGCATCTGTAGTTTACTGATCTAAGAGCATCTGTTAAGATTAGGTGTTTTTTTTTTTTCTTTGTCTGACAGGAGGCTACTAGATTATCCGAGGGCTGCGAAGTGGTTGTCAAGTTATTACCATGTCTATCACTTTTAGCTTGTGATTTTTATCGAAATGCATGTCTGTATGAAAGCAGGTTTTTTCCTGATCTTATTACCTTCTTTCTAAGCAGCAGGTCTAAACTTGTGCTACATAGCCTGTCTTGCAGCATTTTGCCCTGGGTCCTTACAACAGCAGTCGGTTTCTGACCTCAGCTGAGGAAGAGGAAATGCCACACTTAAATCAGCAGAATCTGCTGATCACTGCACAATAAAACCTGGAAGAGTCTCTCCTGCCCAGACGCTCGAATGTTCTCTTTCTTCAGAGACCATCTATCTCCTGGTAGCTGACTTCCACATACTGTCAGAGGAGAGACCTGATGGATAAACCTAGACTCCACAATTTTATATATGTAATGTGAAATACACCTTTTTTTTACTAAATGGGCATATCTTAGTCCCTAAACCAGGATACCTCTTCCCAAGAGGAAAATAACTGGATAAGTGGGGTTTTCTTCAGAAGATTCCTTGGTTAACCCAGAATCAGAATGGATTGGGGTAATACTTCCCCAAATTCACAAACACCCTCTAGACTGTCACAAACAATACCACTCCACCATCACTCTAGAGAAGGTTTTTGGATTTTGTTTTGTTGTCTTTTTTTTCCCCAGAGTATTCTCCCCTTTGCAGTACTAAACACACTTGTTGACAAAATTTCTTCTCCATACTTTGTTTTTCTAAGTCAACTCCCTTCTATTCACCAGCTCCTTCTTAAAGCAGGAAATTCCATGATAATGCTAGACTATTTTCGGAGAAGGCAATGGCACCCCACTCCAGTACTTTTGCCTGGAAAATCCCATGGATGGTGGAGCCTGGTAGGCTGCAGTCCATGGGGTCGCGAAGAGTCAGACATAACTGAAGTGACTTAGCAGCAGCAGCTAGACTATTTTAGAGTGGACTTTGCATTACTTTTCAAATAATTTTTTGACCATGGCTGACAGTGAGACATCATTTTATATCATGACCGACCTTCATATATCTGTGTCCATGTATATGTGTGTGTATCTTTATATAAATATACATCTTTATGTATAGATGCTGATGTGCTGTGCTGTGCTCAGTTCTATCCAACTCTTTTGCAACCCCGTGGATTGTAGCTCAGCAGCCTCCTCTGTCCGTGGAATTCTCCAGGCAAGAATATTGGACTGGATTGCCATGTCCTACTCCAGGGGATCTTCCTGACCCAAGGACTGAACCTGCATCTCTTGCACCTCCTGCTTTGGCAGACAGATTATTTAGCACTGTGAGACCTCTGGGAAGCCCACATCTTTACCTAGATGTGTATAAATTGATTTCATGATCTATGATATGTCATGACCGTCAGTTTGAAAACATCTCTCTAGAGGAAAAACTTTGGATTACCTGTCAATGTGCTAACTTTATAGGTTTTTTGAATTTTAAGGATGCCCTCTTGTGGTAAATCAAGAAAGAGCCATCAGCCTACTGCTGCTGAATTCCAAAATAAAACTGAAGGATAATGGCAGTAGAAAGAGCCGGCAACCTTAAAACATTCTCCCCACTGTTGACCAAAAGTAAAAAAATGCTTAGTGTAAAAGCTATGAGTTGAGTTTTATTTAGCGTTTTACTCAAGAGTGTAGCCTGGAAGACAGTTTTTCAGATAGCCCTGAGGAGCTACTCTGAAGAGGCAGGTGAAGAGGTGAGTGTGTGTGTGTGATTCTGGCTAGGGAATCTGTGCAGCCAAGTGGACTTCTCAGTAAAATGCTACCCCTAGTCATAAGGATTAGACATCTCAGTTAATGATTTTACCCCTTTCTATGAATGGGAAGATGCAAGAATCTGGGTCCATTAAAAATTTCCTGAAATATATCCAACTATCTAAGGGCCTGTTTTGCCTTTTTTCTCAAAACACTGAGTGCCTCCTCCTGTCCTTTGTGCTGAATTCTTTTCAGGGTGAACTGTAGGTCAGTGACTTCAGTGGCTAATGACTTGGTCCTTGTAGAGCCTGAATGGCAGGCGACAATTAAATTTTTTTTTTTTCACCATGTCCCTTAGAAAGAAAAAAATGGTCTTTGGGTGCAGTCAGATATGGGCTCAAATCCCTTATTTTGCTACAATATTCAGCAAGTTACATAGCTGATTCAAACCTTCATCATCTCTAAAGCATATACTTTGGTTAGTACTTTATATATCTAAGGCAGGTTTTCTCAAAATTGGCATTTGGGACTGGATAAGAAATTCTTTTCTGTGGAGGACTGATGTGTATTGTAGGGTGTTCAACTGCATATCTGGTTTATAACAACTGTGCTGTGTAACAACTGTTTATAACAATGTGAGTAGTGGCTCACTCTTTGTGATCCTGTACGCTGTAGCCCTCCAGCCTTCTCTGGCCATGGGGATTCTCCAGGCAAGAATACTGGAGTGGGTTGCTAAGCCCTCCTCCAGGGGATCTTCCCAACCCAGGGATCAAACCTAGGTCTTCCGCATTACAGGTGGATTCTTTACTGTCTGAGCCACCAGGGAAGCCCATGTCAGTAATAACTCCCCACCTGCTACCAAACTGTTTACCAAAAATGTCTCTAGACATTGCTAAAAGTCTTGCGGTAAATACCCTTTGCCATATTGCAAGCCTAGAGATTTCTAGAATTTCTCTATCCCTTTTATTTGTGTTTCCTAACAAGTTAATCCTTCCCCAAGTTCATCATTTTCTTGTAGTATTTTGCCGTTTGCAACTAACAGCACGCTCTGTATTGTTTTCCAATATATTCACTAGAGCTATAAGTTCATCAGAAATGCAGCCTAATTTCTGCTCTGAATCTTAGGCAACACACACACACACACACGCACACACACCAGAGTGTGTTTTCAGAGAGGAAATTCTTTAAAAACTGTAAACAGGAGTTTACGCTAGATGTATAATGCTCCTCTTCGTTCACCTGGGCACTGTACCCCTGTCCAATCCAGAGTTGCCACAACTAAATAGGTGAAAAGAAATGCCTGATTCAGATAGGAAACAGGCACAAAGAAAGAATGAGAGAGAATGAAGCAAAGAGAGAGGGAATAGAGTGAGTGTGTAATGGGGATCAAATACTAGAAATAGAATAGCTCATACGATACGTCAGCCCAAAGGACATCATGGCAGATGTGGGCTGAATTCCCCTCAAAAATGACTTAGTGTGGCACAAAGTGGTTGGTAAATTCATATATATATATATATATATTCTGTATATCACTACTAAATTTTACATCTTTTTGTTGACTGGATCCTTGAAAACCTGATGCAGGTGAATTTTCACAATCTTAATTCCTCCTGATATGATAAATCTGATATTTTGAATTTATTGTGTCTCCCTTCCTTCCATGCTGCCTACCTGAGCCCCCCTCGCTATCGGTGTTGATGTCTCTTGGGTACAACTCAGGCATTCTCTGTCTTTTACCTGGCTCCTTTTAACATGTTTTAAAGGTGAATTGTGGCCTTACCTGTCTACTTCCCTTGATTCTTTTGTACAGTCCAGCATGGTTCCCTGGCTTTTCTTCTAAATAGGTTTGAGTATGCAATCAATAATTTTACATGAATTCAAACAACCAACCTGAGCTTTGAGTGGTAATTTTCAGACTGGCATATGTCTTTAGATGAGGTTGCTTTCTACCTGAATTTAGTGAGAATACATGACAGAAAGTAGGACTCCTATATATCTCTGCTCCATAAAATCAGGGCAAAAAGAGCATTTGGGGATTTCATCACCATCTTCAACAACTAATTTGAAAAGAAAAGCTGCTACTTATCAAGTGTTCCACTACAAAGAAAAAAAAGAAAAATCAATAAAAGAAAGGTACACTCTTAAATAAATTCAATGAAATGGCATCAATCATCTTTGTATAATGAAAACTTTGTGACTATGAATTAGATGGTACTTTAAGATGCCTTTGTAAACAAGAATGACTACTTTCCCCCCTAAGCCAAGAAATAATAACATACCATTTTCAGTAGCAAGTTACAAAATAGAAATTGGCAAGTGCACAGATAAGACAGACTTCAGAATAGATTCCCCATCCGCCTTACATCAGGAAGGGCCCAGTTTATTTATTTCTGCTGTTTTCATCAATGTCAAATTATACTAAGCTTTGCTCTTTATGTTCCATGATAATTAACTTTAGCTTCTGAAGCAACACACTTCATTGTCCATATCCTGAGAGACTACAAGAATCTCATCTACAATATAGTCATTGAACAGAAATCTCTGGCTTCCCCTTGTTGGGGCCCAGAGAAGGCCCCAGTACCTCAATGGCATGCTGATTATTTTGAATTAAATTACTTAAGAAACAGCAGACGCAAAGGAGATACTTTGACCCTCCTCTCTGTTTTCCTTAAAGCAAGAAATAAATCTTCCTTGTGAAAGTTTCTCTCGCTGTACCAGCAGGTAGAAAGACATTTTTACCATCAGAGACGGAACTCAGAGCTAAGACACCTAGAGAAACAAATTGTACTGCTTCTTTGCTAATTTACTATTCAAGCTCAAACTCTGCTCAAATTCTTTACTAATTAAGCACCCAAAGTTAAACTTCTTCCTACTGCTAATTCTTCTCAAATATATTGTCTGTTTGTCTGAAAATATGTAAAAGTTGCTTTCTTTGGCCATTTCTTAGGTCCCATTTCTATGGGAACTCTGGCCTCAAAAATTAAAATGTGTTTCTTTTCCTCCCATTCATCTGTTTTTTGTAGACTTCATGATTTGTCCAGCCACAAGAATTCAAGAGAGGTGGAGAGGGAAGTTTCCTCCCCTCCCTGACAACCTGATTGTTAGATCTGAGTGGCCACTCCTGAGTCTAGGACTGTGGCTGGTGATTGCCATGCACTGGTTTACATAAGCCTAGGCTGTTAATGTTTCTCTGAAACACTATTACAGCAAGGCAGGAGGGACCTTGCTAATTGGATAGGTTCATCAGGGCCCAATCCCATGGTCTACAGGCAAAATAGGCCTACTTACTGTTGGATTTGGGCTTCTCAGATAGTTCAGTGGTAAAGAATTTGCCTGCAATGCAGAAGACATGGGTTTGATCCTTGGGTTAGGAAGATCCCCTGGAGAAGGAAATGGCGATTACACAATGACTTATTGTGGTGAGTATTGGAGGAGACAATGTATCAAATAAGCCTCCCCAAACACTACAAACTTTTAAACTGTGTGCATGTGTGTGCAGATACATATATGTATGTGTGTGTGTGTGTATATATATATATATATATATACATATATATACATATGTATATGTATATGCTGCTGCTGCTAAGTCACTCCAGTCGTATCCAACTCTGTGGGACCCCATAGACTGCAGACCACCAGGCTCCCCCATCCCTGGGATTCTCCATGCAAGAACACTGGAGTGGGTTGCCATTTCCTTCTCCAATGCATGAAAGTGAAAAGCGAAAGTGAAGTTGCTCAGTCGTGTCTGACTCTTAGCGACCCCATGGATTGCAGCCTACCAGGCTCCTGTGCCCATGGGATTTTCCAGGCAAGAGTACTGGAGTGGGGTGCCATTGCCTTGTCCGATATATGTATATATACTTATGTAAAACTATGTCCAAGTGTGTATATGTATACAGATACATGTATACATAAATTTTAGTTAAATGGTTCATTTAAACTTAATCTTAGTAGATGAATAATCATTTAATATTGCTATTTATTAATGGTACATTTACCTTATCTTTCCTTTTAAAAACTACTAGCTTTACTCTGTTCTTCCAATCAATAGGAATGAAATTGTAATACTTACTACTCATTATATATCAAAACAATCTGAAATTTTATTAGGGTGTTTATCCATAAAAAATCTAAACTGATTATTTTTATAGAGCAAAATATTTGTACCCTGTGTTGAATATGTAATTGGTAAATGCATGCAAACTTCCATCTTTCATAATTAGACCTTCATTTTAATTTCACAACAACTGATTACTAATGATCCTAGGAATGAACTTAGTAAGGGCAGGCAGTTCTAGGGACAGAGGGCATTAATTTGAGTATGTAGAACAGTTTTAATCTTTGTCTGAGATGTTTGTGATTGATATAGAAGCCTTGGATATAACAAGAAAACATGCCTTAAAAGTCTACAAAGCAGCAACTCATTAAACTTCCTATAATTATATGGCAAATGTACAGTGGTTCATAACCTGGAAAGTTAATATTGGTCTTTTCAGAATTGAAAGTACTTTAAAATGGCATAGATAATAAAGTAAATATAATTACATTGCATAGACCTCTTTTGGGGGCATGTTAGCTACATTTTCTAATTATAAAGAATAGGTTTGAATCCCAATAAATTTCAGAATATTTAACCTCCCTGAACTTCTGTTTTCTCCAGATCTATTTCATAGCAATGTTGTGAGAATAAAATAACATAATGTGTCGACATATCAACCTATCAGTGCTTATCTGGAACATCATAAATCCACAAAGAGATGATAGTTTCTGCTTTAATTCACTAAATAAATACACGTACTAAGGAAGACTTTTTAATACAGTCAGACATAAGACCAAATAGTCGTGTGAAATCTGTACTTCAACCTTCTTTCTGAATATTAAAAATCACTTGTTATACACGTACATAAATATATGTATATAATTATCATATATATATATATATATATATGACCTTACTTTATACTGGTCTTTAAGGCCATATTAATCTATGGAAAATTTGGAAAATGACAATAAAAAGTGCCTTCCATCAAAAAGTTCACACTGTTGTATTTTCTTTGGAAGCTATATTTTTATATAAAAATACAAAATAGATCTACAATACAGATACAGAGTTGAAAGGAATCAATTCTAACTGAACAGTTTAAATGTGTTACAGTTTTTAACCACACAAAATTCAACCATTGAAAGAGATCTGTGATTGATTCACTCTTCTACTGAAGACTGTTCTGTTTACAAAGGGAATCAATATGGGGGAAGGGTAGTGTTTTCTTTTACATAAGAATTTCAGGAAATCGTACCCTTTAAGTACATTTATTTCAGGACATTTGACTGCTTTTGCTGTTCAAAGTGAAAATAAAAAAGCTTTTAAAATAAAAGCTTATATATATAAAGTTTCACTATATAAGAGAGATCATATGGTATTTGCAAATCAAAACAATGAGGTATCACCTCACTCTAGTCAGAATGACGGTCATCAAACATCTTTCAGCAATATGCTAGAGAAGGTGTGAAGGTAAAGGAACTCTCATATACTGTTGGGGGGAATGTAGGTTGGTGCAGTCTCTATGGAAAGCAGCATGGAAGTTCCTTAAAAAACTAAAAATTGTGCTACAATGTGACCCTGCAATCCCATTCCTAGACACATATCTGGAAAAAATATAATTTGAGAAGATACACACACATCGATGTTCATTGAATCACTATTTACAAGAACCAAGACATGGAAGGAACCTAAATATTCATCAGCAGATAACTGGATAAATAAGATGTGGTATATATATGCAATGGAATATTACTCAGCCATAAGAAAAAATGAAATAATACCATTTGCAGTGACATGGATAGACCTAGAGATGATAATACTAAGTGGAGTAAGCCAGACAGAGAGAGACAAATATCATAAGATAGAGCTTATATGTGGAATCTAGAAAAGAACTATATAAGTTCCTATGCAAAAGAACGTATATACAAAATAGAAATAGACCCACAGACATAGAAAAAAGTCTTATGGTCACTAAAAGGGAAGAGGGGGAGGAGAAATAAATTAGCAGTTTGGGGTCAACATATACAGACTACTATATATAAAATTGATAACTGACAAAGATCTTCTGTATAGCACAGGGACTGATAATTATTTTGTAATATTAAGCCAACTTGGAGTGCTTAGTACAATGCATGATACATAATATACACAATAAGCAATTCATAAATAAATAATTGTTGTGTAGAAATTAGACATTCTTGAAAGTATAGATTTAGGACAATAATAACTAGAGTCAATCTCAATTATAACGTGGATTCAACTATGACTTAAATGAAAATCCACAGTGATTATCTCCAGTAAATACCTGCTTATTTCCACAAGTCCCTATTGCTCTCAATCACATTATTTTATGGAAGATACACTCAGGGGAGATGCATGGGTTTTTTCTGCTATTCTTCATCCAGGTGGAGATATTGGGGCTACAAACATTTCTCACTCAGGCCAAAAATGGGACTCAGCATAAGACTGAACTGTCTGCTAAGTGAAGCTTCTGTCTGTACAACTAAAGGATTACAATTTATGTATCAACACTTGCCATAAAATCAGTTCAGTATTTGAGTTGCCTTGTGATTGTAAAGACAGAACATCATAGGCAATTAGGACTTAATGTCCTATAATTTCACAAAAAGGAAAAACTCTAGAGTGACAGATCTGTACTATTAATATAATTCGGGATAGAAGGATAAGAGGAAGGGAGAGTCAGGAAGTTTGGAATGAACATGTACATACTGCTATATTTAAAATGTATAACCAACAAGAGCCTAAGGTTCTTGTTATGCTCCATGTTATGTGGCAGCCTGGATGGTAGTTTAGTGGAGAATGGATATAGGCATACATATGGCTGAGTCCCTTCACTGTTCACCTGAAATAATTACAACATTGTTAATCGGCTGTATCCTCACCCAAAACAAAACATTTAAAATAATACTTTAATTCTCTAAAGCTGCTGCTGCTGCTAAGTCGCTTCAGTTATGTCCGACTCTGTGCGACCCCATAGACAGCAGCCTACCAGGCTCCCCTGTCCCTGGGATTCTCCAGGCAAGAATACTGGTGTGGGTTGCCATTTCCTTCTCCAGTGCGTGAAAGTGAAAAATGAAAGTGAAGTCGCTCAGTCGTGTTTGACTCGTAGCCACCCCATGAACTGCAGCCTACCAGGCTCCTCCATCTATGGGATTTTCCAGGCAAGAATACTGCAGTGGGGTGCCATTACCTTCTCTGTCTCTAAAGCTAGTGCTTTCCAAAACCTCACTTAGTTTCATTTTCCAAGAAGTGATTCTCTGATGCACTCAGATCTTGATAAGGTAGACACTGTCTTCTGCTGTAGAAAATGTGCAACAGGCCAATCTTCCTTGAGGTTATTTATAGGAATCTGATACTCCAGAACAATAGGGTTGTTAAAACAACTTAAGCAAAATTTATTGTGATAACTCCTTTCCATGGGTGAACTCTAAAAGCATCAAAGTAATTAAGTGATAAGATGTATTATATAGTGTATAAACGTGTCAACACATTGTGCATCATACATTTATACAATGTTGTATGTCTATTACATTTCAATATAGCTGGCAAAATGTGTGAACCAATATCCTTTAAGATACAGTATATTTTTGAGATTCTAGCAAACTATCCTAGCAAAGTGAGAAATAGATTTAAGGGCCTAGATCTGATAGATAGAGTGCCTGATGAACTATGGATGGAGGTTCGTGACATTGTACAGGAGACAAGGATCAAGACCATCCCCATGGAAAAGAAATGCAAAAAAGCAAAATGGCTATCTGGGGAGGCCTTACAAATAGCTGTGAAAAGAAGAGAAGCAAAAAGCAAAGGAGAAAAGGAAAGATATAAGCATCTAAATGCAGAGTTCCAAAGAATAGCAAGAAGAGATAAGAAAGACTTCCTCAGCGATCAATGCAAAGAAATAGAGGAAAACAACAGAATGGGAAAGACTAGAGATCTCTTCAAGAAAATTAGAGATGCCAAGGGAACATTTCATACAAAGATGGGCTCGATAAAGGACAGAAATGGTATGGACCTAACAGAAGCAGAAGATATTAAGAAGAGGTGGCAAGAATACACAGAAGAACTGTACAAATAGATCTTCACAACCCAGATAATCACGATGGTGTGATCACTGACCTAGAGCCAGACATCCTGGAATGTGAAGTCAAGTGGGCCTTAGGAAGCATCACTACGAACAAAGCTAGTGGAGGTGATGGAATTCCAGTTGAGCTATTTCAAATCCTGAAAGATGATGCTGTGAAAGTGCTGCCTCAATATGCCAGCAAACTTGGAAAACTCAACAGTGGCCACAGGACTGGAAAAGGTCAGTTTTCATTCCAATCCCAAAGAAAGGCAATGCCAAAGAATGCTCAAACTACTGCACAATTGCACTCATCTCACATGCTGGTAAAGTAATGCTCAAAATTCTCCAAGCCAGGCTTCAGCAATATGTGAACCGTGAACTTCCTGATGTTCAAGCTGGTTTTAGAAAAGGCAGAGGAACCAGAGATCAAATTGCCAACATTCGCTGGATCATGGAAAAAGCAAGAGAATTCCAGAAAAATACCTATTTCTGCTTTACTCACTATGCCAAAGCCTTTGACTGTGTGGATCACAATAAACTGTGGACAATTCTTCAAGAGATGGGAATACCAGACCACCTGATCTGCCTCTTGAGAAATCTGTATGCAGGTCAGGAAGCAACAGTTAGAACTGGACATGGAACAACAGACTGGTTCCAAATAGGAAAAGGAGTACATCAAGGCTGTATATTGTCACCCTGCTTGTTTAACTTCTATGCAGAGTACATCATGAGAAACGCTGGACTGGAAGAAACGCAAGCTGGAATCAAGATGGCCGGAAGAAATATCAATCACCTCAGATATGCAGATGACACCACCCTTATGGCAGAAAGTGAAGAGGAACTAAAAAGCCTCTTGATGAAAGTGAAAGAGGAGAGTGAAAAAGTAGGCTTAAAGCTCAACATTCAGAAAACGAAGATCATGCCATCTGGTCCCATCACTTCATG
The DNA here is from genome assembly GCF_002263795.3 of Bos taurus. Taxonomy (NCBI): domain Eukaryota; kingdom Metazoa; phylum Chordata; class Mammalia; order Artiodactyla; family Bovidae; genus Bos; species Bos taurus. Next base: position 21,738,451 of record NC_037356.1, read on the forward strand.
GGAAATAAATGGGGAAACAGTGGAAACAGTGTCAGACTTTATTTTTTTGAGCTCCAAAATCACTGCAGATAGTGACTGCAGCCATGAAATTAAAAGACGCTTACTCCTTGGAAGGAAAGTTATGACCAACCTAGACAGCATATTCAAAAGCAGAGACATTACTTTGCCAACAAAGGTCCATCTAGTCAAGGCTATGGTTTTTCCTGTGGTCATGTATGGATGTGAGAGTTGGACTGTGAAGAAGGCTGAGCGCTGAAGAATTGATGCTTTTGAACTGTGGTGTTGGAGAAGACTCTTGAGAGTCCCTTGGACTGCAAGGAGATCCAACCAGTCCATTCTGAAGGAGATCAGCCCTGGGATTTCTTTGGAAGGAATGATGCTGAAGCTGAAACTCCAGTACTTTGGCCACCTCATGTGAAGAGCTGACTCATGGAAAAGACTCTGATGCTGGGAGGGATTGGGGGCAGGAGGAGGAGGGGACGACAGAGGATGAGATGGCTGGATGGCATCACTGACTCAATGGACTTGAGTCTGAGTGAACTCCGGGAGTTTGTGATGGACAGGGAGGCCTGGCGTGCTGCGATTCATGGGGTCGCAAAGAGTTGGACACAACTGAGCAACTGAACTGAACTGAACTGAACTGATCCTAGCAAACTAACTAGGATATCTAGCAAACTAGCAAACTATCAGGGTAGTCTTTTACTTTATTCTAAGATATCAAATAAGAGTAATAAAATTTTACTTGTTATACAGGTTTGTAGAACTATTTTTTAAAGAAAGAAAAGGTCTTTTTTTATGTAAGAAATAATCCTTCCTTGCAAAGCTTTCCTCAAGAAAGCATAAGTTTTGAAATGATACAAGCTGAATATTAGTGACCTCTCCACTATATTAGTTGCTAAGCAACCTTGTACAAGTTACTTGGCCTCTCTGAGTCTGATTTTTCCTCTTTAAAAGAGAAGAATAATAAAACAACTAGCAAACTTCACAACTTGATGAGAATATGAAATAAAACCATTTGCTATGCAAATAAAAATGCATTCTACAAATTATGAAGGCAGTTTCCTGGTAAACTCTTTCTCTTGTAACTAAGTAGCCATATGTCCTGATTGTATACACAGCTCAAATCATAGTCTTTCAAACTAAGCAAGATAGCTATTGTTAGAAACCACCATACCCTACTGGAGTGAGACTTCTGCTTTAAAGCATGGTGTCATTTTTTCCCCCAAATGACATATCCTTCCTAAGTGAGCTGACTTGTATGCATCTAGTTATATCTCTTGTGAATTGTACTGTTGCTCAAGGGACTGGTATCCAATTAACACATGTTTCCATGCATTTATTTTAGAAACAGAGGATACTAAGGCAGTATTTCAAATATCAATCCCATTCAAAATAGAGACTCAAAGGATTGGTGTTTAAACTTGTATCCTCTTTTTTTTTTTTGTATCCTCTTTTTAATAAAATTCACAAAAGACAGATTTTCCTACAAACGAAATCGTTTTTAAAATGAGACTACAAGGAACACTGCACTTAAAATTGCTTTGTAAAGTCTTCTCCTTAAGAAGAGGAACATGAACTGAGCATTCTAAACAGAAATTACCAGGGACCAGTCTATCTTTGACCTTCTGGGTTCTTTTATTCATCTTAAGTTTTATTGAACCACTATTTTGTGCCGAGCAGACCAGTGCTTGTGCAGGAGGGTTTGTTTATGATTCAGGATAGTCAGACTGTTATAAAGTTCAGTTTCCTTGTATCTACAAGTGATATCATTTCTTATTCACTAGACTAGCTGTTGTGAGGAAAAAATGAACTGTTGTATAAAGGAAAGTTTTATAAAAATTAATTTTATGAGGATAGTTTGCTGGAATCTTAAAAACATACCATATTTTAAAGGATATTGGTTTACACATATGCCCAGCTATACTGAGATGTATAGTTTATTTAACTTATATTCAGAATACATCATGAGAAATGCTGGACTGGATGAAGACCAATCTGGAATCAAGATTGCTGGTAGAAATATCAGTAAACTCAGATATGCAGATGACACCACCCTAAACTAAAGTGAAGAACTAAAGAGCCTCTTGATGAAAATGAAAGAGGAGAGTGAAAAAGTTGGCTTAAAGATCAAAATCACTGCAGATGGTGATTGCAGCCATGAAATTAAAAGACGCTTACTCCTTGGAAGGAAAGTTATGACCAACCTAGATAGCATATTCAAAAGCAGAGACATTTCTTTGCCAACAAAGGTTCGTCTAGTCAAGGCTATGGTTTTTCCAGTGGTCATGTATGGATGTGAGAGTTGGACTGTGAAGAAAGCTGAGCGCCAAAGAATTGATGCTTTTGAACTGCGGTGTTGGAGAAGACTCTTGAGAGTCCCTTGGACTGCAAGGAGATCCAACCAGTCCATTCTAAAGGAGATCAATCCTGGGTATTTTTTGGAAGGAATGATGGCTAAAGCTGAAACTCCAGTACTTTGGCCACCTCATGTGAAGAGTTGACTCACTGGAAAAGACTTTGGTGCTGGGAGGGATTGGGGGCAGGAGGAGAAGGGGACGACAGAGGATGAGATGGCTGGATGGCATCACCAACTCAATGGATGTGAGTTTAAGTAAACTCTAGAAGTTGGTGATGGGCAAGGAAGCCTGGGGTTCTGAAGTCCATGAAGTTGCAGAGTCGGACAGGACTGAGCAACTGAACTGAACTGAACTGATACTGAAATGTAATAGACGTAAAACATTGTGTAAATGTATGGTGTACAATATAGTGACACATTTATACACTGTAACACCTCCATCTCATCACTTCATTACTTTGATGTGGGCCATTTTTAAAGTTCATTTTAAAGCAATACTGATACAACTTTGCTTCTGTCTTATGTTTTGATTGCTTGGATCTGAAGCATGTGGGATCTTAGCTCCTTGGACTATGGATGGATTCTGCACCCCCTGCATTGGAAGGCAAATTATCCATGCCTGAGCAGCTAGAGAAGTCCCTAATTACCTTTATTTTTTGAAAACTCTTAAGATTTACTGTCTTAGCAACATTCAAATATATAATACAGTAGCTAGTAGCTATAATCACAATTGCTGTACATTAGATACCCAGAATTTGTTAATTTCATAACTTATTTCAGTAGGTAAAGACAGTTCCCTTTTTGAGGATTCCAGGTGCAAAAAATACTATGTAGGAGAGATTTGTCATTGCATTCGCCTCTTATTTTTCAAATAGCAGCTGACTGAGTTCTCCATTCTCATGAGCAATTTGGAAAACACCCCGAAAAATAAAATCTTCTATTCTTTCAAACACCATTCAATCCCATAAGAGGCACCTGCCTGTAACTCTAAGCATATTGACCAGTGAATTTAGTCTCATCCCCTGCAGAGTAAACAAGCAGATTTGATTACTGGCAGATTAGACTTCCCTCCTTGCCCCTGCCCCATCCTTTGAAGAAGGGAAAACAAAGATCACCGTGGGGCAGGAGTAAAGGGCGGTTACCGGAGTACCGCGTGTTGACCGGAGCTCGGGGCCTTCGCTGGGCATCCCCTCCATGCCCATCTCCGCCTCCAGCAAGAGTGACAATGAGCCCTTGCGTCGCCTGAGCTTCAGGGCACCAATCAATCTCTGGTAGGCTCGCCTTGTGGATGGTATCTGTCCTGGAGCTCACTGCCAGCTCCCAGAGCCTGCCCTGGCGGGGCATCCTTCCCTGAGTCCATCGCCATCTGTCCTCTGCTGGAGAGGCCCGTGGTCAGCAAGAGACAGAATTCAGCAGCGAGAAGTGACCGGATCCAGTGGAGGCGAGAAAGTGAGGCAAGGAGGGAAAGGACGACTCTGGCAGGCAGGCGACAAGCAGGAAACCCAGCCCAGTGCACTACTGGTACACTAGCTGCCAGCGCTGGGCCTCAGACCCACGCAAGCCCACAAGGCTGAGCGACCCAGCCAAGGGGCGTCGCCAGGGAGGTGAGTCCCACCGCACGTCACCGGTGGGGGCCCGCGGCCAGACGCCTCAGGTGTTCCTATGTCCTGCCTACAATTCGGGCCACCTAGGAACCAAGCCTATTTTACCTGTCTCAGCCCCTTATGAGAAGTAAGTAGTCTGGCCAGTGAGGGACCCAAACTTTCCCTTTCTAAGACCTGTTTCCCTTCAGCCCCGGTAGTGAAAGTGAAAAGTGGGTTTTAGTTGCTCAGTTGTGTCCGACTCTTTGCAAGGCCACGGACTGTAGCCCAACAGGCTCCTCTGTCCATGGAATTCTCCAGGCAAGAATACAGGAATGGGTAGCCTTTCCCTTCTCCAGGAAATCTTCCCAATCCAGGCATGGAGCCCAGGTCTCCTGCATTGCCGGCAGATTCTTTAGGGTCTGAGCTACCAAGGAAGCCCCTAGCCCCACTAGTAACCATAGGACAATACAATGTTTTTGAACATCATTGCATGTTTTTCTGCTCGTGCTTTTATCTTCCTTTTGAAACATGTGTTCAAGTCTCTTCTCATTTTTGCTGTTACTCTTTAACTTCTTAATATATAATGGGAGTTTTAAAAATATATTCTGGATAAAGTCATTTATCAGATATATGTTTTACTATCTTCTCCATGTTTCATCTATTTATTTTCTTAATGATGTCTTTTAAGAGGTTGTAACTTTGGTAAGTCCAATTTATTGTTTTTCTCATCTTATGATTAATGTTATCTTTGTCTTTTCCACTAAAATAGTATTTAATATAAATCACAATGATATTGTCGAGCTTTAGTTTAGAAGTTTTATAGGTTTACTATTCACACTTAGGTATCTGATCAGCCTAAGTTAACTTCTATGGATGATTTGAAGTAGGGTTTGTGGTTGTGATTTGTTTTGCTTTTCCCCGCTATGGATATCAAATTGTCCCATTTCCAATTGCTGAAAAATACTAACATTTTCCCCACTGACTTAGTTACTCCTTCTTTAGAAATTAATGTGACTACTTCTGTGAGTATAATTCTGAAATATCAATTAGGTTTTCTTGCTCTATTTAGTCTCATCACAATGTTTCAAATTGTCTTGATGAATAAAGATTTAGAGTAAATCTTGAGATAATAAAATGTAAATCTTCCAACTTCTTCCTTTTCAAGAAGGCTAATCTGGGTTTGTATATATATATAAATTTTGGAGTCAATTTCTCCATTTCTACAAATTACCTTCCTTGTACTTTGATTTGTATAGTATAGGATATACACATAAATTTGGGGGTATTAATAGTTATGAATCATGCAGTAAACAGTTAGGTGGACAGTTCTTTTAAAAAATATTCTGGTGGCAGAATGCCTAGAACATGTTGTGCACTTAATACTTTTACCTTTTTATAATTTGTTTTGTGCTTATTCATTGATTTCATTAGGCAGCAGCTACTAAAAGCATCTAATGTAGAGAAAAAAATTAATAAAAAACTAAAATCAAAGTGTTAAAAAATTATGGAACATAATTTAAGAATCCTGGCACAACAGGAACTGTGTGAATGGAAACTTTAACCTTGATAGTTGCTGCACCCACCCTCTGCACTTACAGTAACTAAAATTTCAGTATATACAATATTTCTTATTTCAGAATCTCCCTTTCATAATTCTAAAGTCTTTTACTGATTTTAGAAAGGTCTCAGCTTAGGAAAAAGATGACAGTTGAAATAAAGCAAGACCACGCATGAAAGGTGAAGATAATAGGCATTTGGGGGAGTGGAGGCTTGGATGGTGGTAGAGGTACAGTTACCCAGGAAACAGGTGAGTGCCAAAGGCCCATGCCAACTACCTCATAATTTTGTTAACTGTAAGCTTTGCCTTTATGTGCTCATCAGAGCCCAGTTACATTATTACATTTTTTTTCCTGAATACATAGAATTCAGCATATATTATCAGTATATAATACATAGTCCTCAAAATTCAGTCTTCCCACTATCATGTTTAACCACAGTCAAGTTCCTTATGAGCACACTGCCAAGCAGATACTATCTACATTTGATAATTCAACTGTATTCAAAAAGAGAATAAAAACTAAAACTTCCATATAGTTGATAATTTTCAATTGATCAATATTGAGATTGTATTCATGGATTACATATTTTAAAAAAGGAGAAAACTGGAGTTGCTGGATTTGTCCATTTAAAACCTTTCTCTCTGCTGTTAGTCACTTCTGATTGTCAGTAGAAAACTAAAACTATACTCAAGACCTTGGATTGTGGCACCAAGTATCTGTATTTTCTTTAGAAAATCTGAACAGTGCTTCCCATCTGGATGATTTTAGAATCACCTAGAAAGTGTCAAAATAAATACACTTGTCCTGATCATCACCTATGATAAAAATTTTCTGGTTTTCTCTGTATGTTTGGTAAAGAATCTGCCTGCCAATGCAGGAGACATAAGAGATGCATCTTCAGTCCCTGGGTTGGGAAAATCCCCTGGAGTAAGAAATGGCAACCCACTGTAGTATTCCTGCCTGGAAAATTCCATGGACAGAGCAGCCAGGCAGGCTACAGTCCACAGGGTCACAAAGAGTCAGACACGAATGAGTAGACTGAGCGCACGCACACACACACACACACACACACACACGTATCTTCATGTCTTTTTTTTTTTTGCTTTGGGTCTGTTGCTGTGCACAGACTTATTGCTATGACTTTCCTTGTTGCAGAGCACAAGCTCTAGGCACACAGGCTTTAGTCATTGCAGCACGTGGGCTCAGTAGTTGGAGCTTACCAGCTCTAGAGTGTGGACTCAGTACTTGTGGCACACAGACTTAGTTGCTCCGTGGCATGTGGAATCTTCATGTACCAGAGATCAAATCTACGTCCCCTGCATTAACGGGTGAATTCCTATGCACTGTACCACTAGGGAAGTCCTATTTGTGTGTCTTTAAGCAGAGAGAGAGTACTACAAGAAAAGGAAGCATTGAAAGGATTGGACCTCTTAACAATTCAACAAGGCTGGAAACTAGATGGTTTGGGTTAGAATAACATATGGTGGAATGGATGTTGTGAATTTTGTCCCTTCTCCTGATCTTCATCCACTCCCGGGATTATGTTTGTGAATATGTTACTTTACATGGCAAATAAATCTTTAGTAATAGAGTTAATGTTGATAATCAGCCAACTTTAAGAAAGGGAGATTTTCCTGGATTGTTCATGTGGGCCCAGCCCAGTGTAATCACATGGGACCTTAAAAGTGCAAACAGAAGTCAGAACAATGCAATAGAAGAGATGCGACAGAAGAGATCCTTAGGAAAGATAAGGCAGACAAGAAAAGTCAGATAGATTTGAATTGTGGGAAGGATATTATCTACTGTTACTAGTTTGGAAGGATTCCATGAGTCAGGGAATGTGGGTAGCTCTAAAAACTGGGGAAGCTTGCAACTGACAGCCACCTAAGAAACAGGAGGCTCAGTCCTACAGCCATACGGAACTGAATTGTGGCAACAGCTTGAAATAAGCCTGGGAACATATTCTCCCCTAGAGCCTTCAGAAGGAAATGAAGTCCTGCTGACCTTGATTTCAGTCCAACAAAGCCCAGAGCAAAGAACCAGTTGAGCCCAGTCTGTGCCCAGACTTGTGATCTATAGAAATGTGAAATGATGATTTTGTGTTCTTTTAGGCCATTAAATTTGTGTTCATTTATTACAACAAATTGTTATAGTAACAGTAGAAAATTAATAAAGACCTCATAAATTCATTTATAGAGCCTAAACTTTTCAAATGTTTGAGAAACTTTATTAAACACAGCACATGGGTCAAATCCAGGCGACAGTTTGTTTTTGTATAGTCTTAGAGCTAAGAATTATTTTACATATTAAGAGGTTAAAAAATGAAAAGAATATTTTGGGAAACATGATAGTACATGAAATTCAAATGTATATCTATATAAATGAGATTTTATTGAAACAGACTCACAATCATGTATGTATAGTCTATGACTATATTCTTGATGTGATATGAGTTAATTAGTTGTGACAGAGACCGTAGCTTGCAAAGCTAAAATACCATGAGAAGAAATTGAAGTTCTTTATAATTCCCCCCATTCCTCCATATGCATATTTGGAGGTTCATTTAGGAAAGTTTTAAGAAGGTACAAACCCATCTTTATGGATAGCCCTCAAAGTCCTCACACCCTTGCTATAGCCCACACTTAGAATTTATAAATTTGTTACAAAACTCTCAATTGAGTTGTTCTTACCAGCTTATAAGGAATCAGCAGGGTCTGTCTCAGGTCAGCAAATGCTTAGGTCATGTTCTATGGGCTGTGTCTCTTCCCAGATTAGGTTAGGTCATTGCCTAATTTTGACTTTGGCTTATGTTGGGTTCAAGAAAATTATTCATTTACAGTTTTTAAATTCATTTACATTTTTTCAGAGACCTGAAAAAACTATTATTCTCACATTTAAAAACTGTGCAAGTGGTGACTCAGATGATAAAGAATCCACCTGCCATGCAGGAGACCCAGGTTCAATCGCTGGATTGGGAAGATTCCCTAGAGAAGGGAATGGCAACCCATTCCAGTATTCTTGATTGGTTAATTCCATGGACAGAGTAACCTGGTGGGCTACAGTCCATGGGGTCACAAAGAAACAATTGAGTGACTAACACTTTCACTTTCACCTCTGTGAGCTGAAAGCAGAGTCATCTTTTAATTTGCACATATCATGAAGCATGCTTTTAGTTCCACCAAATTTTAGGAGTAGCATAGACATGAGGAGTACTTTTTATATTTCGCCAAACTTGAAATAGTGATGATAATAGGAATAACATTTACTATATGAATTGAGCAAAAATATTTTCCAATTAATCAATTTAATTAAAAAGTTAACAGCTTGAACTTTAAAATAGAATCCCCATATTTGAATCTTTAATTTTGGAGAATTCAGGTGGGAGAATTTTGAAATTGTCATGTGTATTATTAGAAGGTAAAATCCTGGGAAGTACGGCTGTCAAAATTTCAATGGAATAATACCAACATTTAAAACTTACATAACAGTTATTCTATTTTAAATTCAATAGTGAAAGGAAATGTTTGGAAATAGTACTGTTACCAGCCAGAAGGGGAGTAGAATTAGGGAATGAGAGTATTTGTGACTATGATTGAATCACATAATCACTCTAAAGAATTCTCTGCCAGTGCATCTGGTAAGAATCCTGTTTTTTTGTTCAGGGGAAGCACACAAATCTGAGGTTCTGAAGATATTGAAGAGAAGAATCCCTGGGTGATGATGAATTTTTATAAGGTCATGAATAATAAATTGCTAAGGGCTAATACGACCACAAGAAAGAGTTGAGGGATACACGGTCTTAGAATTGGACATGACTTGGCAACTGAACCACAGCAAGCTTTCCCCTTAGTGTCGTCATTTATCCTTTTAAGTGGAGACATGATGAAATGTGGGTTTCATCAAGAAACAAGGTTATTGCTGTTTCTTCTCCTTTTTAACCCTTGCTTAACCTTTTGGTTAAGTTTGTGTCTTTTAGGCTCTAAAAGTTTGAAGTAAGGCTCATGATGGTTCAAGGCATTCAGCCCATTTGTGTAGAAAGTGATCCTAGGTCCCTACATGTCCTTGGAACAGTGAGCGAGGGACTTCTACCCATCTAGGGTAGGCTAGGGTCTGTGGCCCTTGTCCAGAAGGAAGAAGTCCAGAAGAAGGGACCTTCAGCCCCTTAGCCCTTAGGAATAAGGGTATAGAGTCTCTCAGCAGGGAATGAGACAGGCTGGGACCTGGGACCCCTTGCTACACAACCTCTCCTAGAACAACAAAATGCAAAGAAACTCTATGGGACTAAAATTAACTGCATGCATGCACAGTTAGGGCAAATTCTGGACAAAAGATACAAAGAGACTAAAAAACCCAACTGCCACTTTTGAAGAGCAGGGGGTCAGGAGCAAAAATAGGGTACGGCTTATGCCCATGCACACACCACCACCTAAAGTGTGGGCAAAACACCCAAGCCAAACCTCTGGCCTGACCCCTGGACACATTCCTGTCCTCACCCCATATAAGGAACAAACTCTCACCCTGCCACCCCAGAAAGAGCAAGCAAGGGAAACTGTTCTTTGTTCTTGCTCCTCCCTGCTGTAGCAGGGGCCCCAATAAAGCCTTGCTTGAAAAAAGAAAGAAGAACTGTGTTAGACTGTGTTTGAGAAGTGAAAATGCTTCAGAGGGAGACCTAAGAGATCTATCAGTGAGGGAAGAGGGGTGGTTGCTCAATAAAGACAACTCAAGGTCACATTATTTTGGTATGAATCACAGTTTGGCATGAACAAAAATTCACAAGTTCAGACTCTTGATAATTGTTAAGGGGAATAAGGGTGAGTTGGAGGAGAAGATCTCTTACTAACTAAATTTATCGGGATTTACAATGTAAACTAGAATGCCATAATGAGAAATGAAAACACAGTATGGGCTGATCTATGTACTACCTCCCTGTAGAAAAATCTTCACTGTTTACCCACATTATAATCCAAAGATAATAAGAAAAAAATTATCTATAATTTATTGAAGTTTTGTGAATAAATATGTGTTAATTCACTTAAACAGTCGTAAAAGTAATCAATACTCAACAATTGCATCAATTACATCATCATAAATCAAGCTATGAAGTTAGGTTAAATGAAAGATCATTTGATTGTACGTTGTATTGCAGAAGTTGGTAATGGGACTCAGTTTACCAGGTTAGCACATTTAGAGGGACAATTTAGTTCCAAATCATGGTAATTTCAGGCAAATAAGCCATATATGAAAACATTAATTGATGTATCACCTAATCTTTCCATTTTCAATGGTCTTGGTTTTCAATATATACATCCATGCTCAGTCGAGCAGTAGTGTCCGACTCTTTGTGACCCCATGGTCTGTAGCCTGCCAGACTCTGTCTATGGGATTCTCCAGGCAAGAATACTGGAGTAGACTTCCATTTCTTCCTCCAGGGGATCTTCCTGATGCAGGGATAAGAGTCCATGTCTCCTGTATCGGAAGGCTGATTATTTACCACTGAGCCACCTAGGAAGCCCTTTCAGTACATAACTGCTTCAAAATTTTATACAACAGTAACTCTGACCTTGTTAAAGTATCTTTAATTATGGACCTTTGAAGCAGTTGGAAAGAGAACTTAGGTATAGTGAGAATGCTAGTATGAATATTTTTCTTTAAAATATTTCTTAATGTATTTTCATTTTGTGAAGCTTCCTCAAAAGTCCTAGGTCATTTGATGTGCAGAAGCTTTTAAGTTTAATTAGGTCCCATTTGTTTATTTTTGCTTTTATTTCCAATATTCTGGGAGGTGGGTCATAGAGGATCCTGCTGTGATGTATGTCAGAGAGTGTTTTGCCTATGTTCTCCTCTAGGAGTTTTATAGTTTCTGGTCTTACGTTGAGATCTTTAATCCATTTTGAGTTTATTTTTGTATATGGTGTTAGAAAGTGTTCTAGTTTCATTCTTTTACAAGTGGTTGACCAGATTTCCCAGCACTACTTGTTAAAGAGATTGTCTTTAATCCATTGTATATTCTTGCCTCCTTTGTCAAAGATAAGGTGTCCATATGTGCATGGATTTATCTCTGGGCTTTCTATTTTGTTCCATTGATCTATATTTCTGTCTTTGTGCCAGTACCATACTGTCTTGATAACTGTGGCTTTGTAGTAGAGCCTGAAGTCTGGTAGGTTGATTCCTCCAGTTCCATTTTTCTTTCTCAAGATCGCTTTGGCTATTCGAGGTTTTTTGTATTTCCATACAAATTGTGAAATTATTTGTTCTAGCTCTGTGAAGAATACTGTTGGTAGCTTGATAGGGATTGCATTGAATCTATAAATTGCTTTGGGTAGTATACTCATTTTCACTATATTGATTCTTCCAATCCATGAACATGGTATATTTCTCCATCTATTAGTGTCCTCTTTGATTCCTTTCACCAGTGTTTTATAGTTTTCTATATATAGGTCTTTAGTTTCTTTAGGTAGATATATTCCTAAGTATTTTATTCTTTTCGTTGCAATGGTGAATGGAATTGTTTCCTTAATTTCTCTTTCTGTTTTCTCATTATTAGTGTATAGGAATGCAAGGGATTTCTGTGTGTTGATTTTATATCCTGCAACTTTACTATAATCATTGATTAGTTCTAGTAATTTTCTGGTGGAGTCTTTAGGGTTTTCTATGTAGAGGATCATGTCATCTGCAAATAGTGAGAGTTTTACTTCTTCTTTTCCAATTTGGATTCCTTTTATTTCTTTTTCTGCTCTGATTGCTGTGGCCAAAACTTCCAAAACTCTGTTGAATAGTAATGGTGACATTTCTCCAAAGAAGACATACAGATGGCTAACAAACACATGAAAAGATGCTCAACATCACTCATTATCAGAGAAATGCAAATCAAAACCACTATGAGGTACCATTTCACACCAGTCAGAATGGCTGCAATCCAAAAGTCTACAAATAATAAATGCTGGAGAGGGTGTGGAGAAAAGGGAACCCTCTTACACTGTTGGTGGGAATGCAAACTAGTACAGCCACTATGGAGAACAGTGTGGAGATTCCTTAAAAAACTGGAAATAGAACTGCCTTATGATCCAGCAATCCCACTGCTGGGCATACACACTGAGGAAACCAGAAGGGAAAGAGACACGTGTACCCCAATGTTCATCGCAGCACTGTTTATAATAGCCAAGACATGGAAGCAACCTAGATGTCCATCAGCAGATGAATGGATAAGAAAGCAGTGGTACATATACACAATGGAGTATTACTCAGCCATTAAAAAGAATACATTTGAATCAGTTCTAATGAGGTGGACGAAACTGGAGCCTATTATACAGAGTGAAGTAAGCCAGAAAGAAAAACACCAATACAGTATACTAACGCATATATATGGAATTTAGAAAGATGGTAACGATAACCCTGTATACGAGACAGCAAAAGAGACACTGACGTATAGAACAGTCTTATGGACTTTGTGGGAGAGGGAGAGGGTGGGAAGATTTGGGAGAATGGCATTGAAACATGTAAAATATCATGTATGAAACGAGATGCCAGTCCAGGTTCAATGCACGATACTGGATGCTTGGGGCTGGTGCACTGGGACGACCCAGAGGGATGGTATGGGGAGGGAGGAGGGAGGAGGGTTCAGGATGGGGAACACATGTATACCTGTGGTGGATTCATTTTGATATTTGGCAAAACTAATACAATTATGTAAAGTTTAAAAATAAAATAAAATTAATTAAAACAAAAAGATTACTTATGGGGAAAAGTAAAATAAACAACAACAAAAATCTTATTCTATTATCAAATTCATGAAATCCCAATAAACATTTAAAATATTAAAAAAAAAAAAAGTCCTAGGTCATATGATTCAAACAGACAGATAAAAGTTGAATCAATGTTCCTTATCATTTATTTCATGAATCAGTCAGAATTTAATTTACCCAAAACAAGGATATTGGACAGATGCTAGTATATGATAAGACTTTGCTTCTCAAATTAATTATCAGGAGCAATGGAAGTGCTTCAGGAACTGAGTTGCTCAGTTCTATAATTTTTTTACCCACTGATAAAAATGTTAAGTACATTTTAACAGAAAAATACATTAATATATTTTTAAAATAAAACAGTTTTTACTGTCCACACATTGCAATTCAAGTCATAATTGCTGATGTCTTATGCTAGTCATCTAACAGTAGAATGTTAATGATGTAATCAAAATGAGCTGATTATAAAGATGATGTAGCTTTAGTGAAATATTCAGGCAGCAAGTACTCCCCTTATAGATAAGATCTCTTCCTTAGAAACATTCTACTCAATCAATTTCTCATTGAAAAAGTTGCTAGTTGTAAAGCTAATCTAGTTGAAAAGTTATTTATTCTTTCCAATTCCAAACTTAAATATATTGTACAAAATCTAAATAATTATGGGTCAAATGATAAACCTTTCCCTGTGATTCATTGTAAACTATAATATTTATTGAGCAGAGAGCGATATAATTCGTACTTCAATTTCACTTCTTATTTTTTTTTTTAACGGACATCCTTTACTGAGCTTGTCAGATCCAAAAATATAGTTTTTATTTTTCTGAGGAATTATACATGTAATTAGAGTACTGTTGTCTAAATTGCTGTTACAACTGTTCTTTGAGACTAAACTGTTCACAAGCTGCCTTATAGTTATGGTCAAATGTATCATGTTGCCACATCCTATTGGGAAGACTACATTCAGAACCCACTTGGAGAGGACAATGTGGATGCCCCAGTCATCATATCTTCCCCAGGTACTGATTATTCACTTTTATTGTATGATTATTAGAGATTCCTCAGATTTCATAGATATGCCCTGATGATAGCCTTTTGTCAAAAAGTAAATGACTCCTTTTTATTATTAGGGTGTTGTGGATGTCTATTAAACAACACATTTGGCCAATGACATTACAGTTAAACAGTCAAGCAAAAAATTTTAACCTTACTTCTTTCCCCAGTATTTGTCTTCTTCACTTATTTCTCCTTGCTGTTTAATATATTTTTTTTTTTTAAACAGAGTCAATGGAGAAAATGAGGAAGAGACAGTTCTGGAAAGGATGTTACATTTCCTTCTCAGAGATAAAGCAGTGATCACCGTGGGGAGAGGCTTAACAGTTGTAGCAGTTGCTAGCATAACTTTTAACAGTTATCCTACTATGACTGCTACACACATAATGTAATTTTATGTAATTTTGGAATGTAATTTCCAAAGAATGGGTTCGGGGAAAAAGATAGGGTCATTACAATTTAAACAACAAAAGCCATAAAAATGACATGGATGACAGACTGGGGTCAGGGTATAGGAAAGTGTAGACTGAGCCTTATGTTAGTGGAAGCCAGGGAGAGGCAGTAACTATGGAAGTGTAAATGATATTGCTATTTGTTTCTTTTTCTTTTTCTATGCGTTAGAAGCTCACCATCCTCCAAAATCTCAACCTTTCCCCCTGCCCCAGTATTAAGTGTATCTTTAGGAAGGGCCTCTGGAAAATTCTGTATTTGTGCCACAACTTAGTTGAGTATCTGTGAAGTGAAAATGTTAGTAGTATCTAACACACAGAGCCAGCCCTAGTTTATCTTATAGATTTGCTTTCGCAGTAATCTATAAATACCCTTTACCTTTCTATGCATCATTTTGATGAAGCACCATAACCAAAGTAGCAAAACATTTCAAAATGCTAAGGGTGCAATTCAATACTTTTAAGTTTAAACAATTATTTTAAATGGAGGATGAACATGGCTCTAAGGGAAAGATCTTTTACTGCTCATGCATTCATCTGCTTCTTTTCATGCTTTTTAAAGCGATCATTGTTCTATGAAGCATTTTTCTTCCTGTAGGGCTCCAAAGCTAATGAATTAGCCCAATTACTCATGACACAAAGAGGAAAAACACTTCACAAGTCCTTATTACTGCTGGTACTAAGAAAGCATGTTTAACTAAAACCTCAGGAAAGTGATACACTAACTAAAATCCTAAAATATGTGCACAATTTATCTGTGGTGAAGGCAAAGAGAGAATTATCAACTTTGTTCATTGGATATAATCTTATCCTTTTTTAAGGAAAATATGCAAAAGTAAAATCAAATTTATGAAGAGTCCATGACATCCTTTCCCTGATGTCTTTAAATGTCCCACATTCAACTATGCCCCACCTGAGTCTGACCAACACTTACTGTATCTTCAGTCAGAGTCTCTAAATATGCCTAGTTACTTACATCATCTGTGGCAGTTACTAAAGTTAACCTTGATGTTTAGAAGCCAACAATTAACTTATTTTTTGTATTTTATGTTTAAGTGCCTTGCAAAATTGTATCCTTGGGACTTCTTGCTCTTTTTACTTATACAGATTTAGAAGTTTCAGAATACCCTTCTTTGTTCCCCATCATACCCAAAGCCAAGCGATATGAGGCTGTCACACCTAGTAAACCCGAGCTTCACCGGTTCGCTGATTTAATTGATTGCCTTTCTTCTCCCCCACCCACAGTGAACATTAAACTCAGTAAAGCAGGGACCATATCTTCTTTTGGCAACTCTTTATATTAGGGCAAGTAGTAGCTTGTTCAGCAACAGGAAATAATAAGTATAAGACATAAAATTATAATGAATCATGCACAGATTTCAATATTTATTTGCCAAATATTCACTTCTGTGTCTCACTTTAGCAATGTTTCCCAATGAGTAAAGCAAAAGGAGAATAATCTTTATGAAATTGATCTAGAATAGAGAATTAGGTGGTTACTTATTAATACAGTTTATCAAAGACTACTTATATAAACCCCAGTTACTACTTGGATAACATGGAAGTGTATTTCTTTTATAAAAAGGTACAGTGTGTTAGTCATATTATTAACAGGCTATTTTAGCAGACTCATCAAAAATATCTACTTTATCATCATCATTTTATTTATCTTTAAAATACTCTGGGAAAAGAAACTAAATTTGATTTTTCCTTCATAAAGTTTAAAATGTAAATTTTTATTGAACAGATTGTAGTTTTCTTTTGTTGCTGACATCTTAACATACTTAGTGAAAGTATCATTTTTCTCTCTTCTTTGACTGCAAATTATACTTTAGTTAAAGGAAATCTTCAAAGGAAGTCCAGTTTAGTTCCAAAGAATTCAGCAAATTCATAGTATACTCTGAAATATTATAGATAATACTAAATTGGACATGTATTCAACTGACATGGATTAGAAGGGGCAAAACTGGGATTCAAATCAAACTCTCTCTCATTATTAGGGCTTCAGAGAACTCAAAGCAGATAGTGAAAAACTCAAAGCAGATAGTGAAAAACTCAAACAGAATATTAAAACAAAATTATAAAAATGCTTCATACTGGGTTGGGGGCAAGTGATCTCTTTCCATGGGAAAGTCAAGATAGACCATAATGGTCTGTGACATAATAAAATTCAATGAAAAATTAATTGTCACATATTTATAATATTATAATATAAAATATTAATCACATATTTATAAAACACATGAAATGTGCAGGCACCACTGTAAACTCTGAGCAGAAAACAGTGAAGAAAAAAGATCCTGTCCTCATGAAGCTTATATGGTAATGCACTTCGAGATCCTTTTCCAGAAATTGAGAATAATTTCACAGCCTTCATAAAAGATTAAGTATAAATCTGAAAATGCACACAGCAGGATATCAGTTCATATTTTTAATCATTATTTCTAGTTCTGCCCATACCTTCGATTTTTACAGTATGACTTTATAGATATTTATGTTAGTCACTGAACTCTAATTTCAGTTGCAAATAAAACATTTTTTTTGTTTGTTTACTGATGCAAAATGGAAGAAGATGCAGAATAATGTTGAAAGAACTGAAAATAACTTTTTCTGAAGAACTTTTAATAAACACATATATCTCTTTTGTGTATTAATTATTTGAAATATAAAACTTAGCGGATGAACCCTGTATAATCCAACTAGTATATACACAGTAGACTAGCAGAATGATAAATCTGGATAGGCTTTTTATGTTTATTATTTTTTTATCTTTAATTTTAGATATATTAGATATGCCCATGTAGCTATGTTATAATTTGGGGCATTTTAGAATCTGAGTACAGTGTAAATACAAGTAAGAACATCCCTTCTGTTTTCCAAAAGAAAGAAAATCTTGTAGGACATTTGGTCCTGTCCAAATGTCCATAAGATATTTGATCCACACCAAAGGTCCTTGAAAACTGGTCCTATAAAATACCATGAGCATATTTGATTCATGTCAATGATTTTGGAAAGATCAGCTACTTTGACATTTATCATAATGATGTCTTCTCTTTAGATTTTACTTCAGGATTTGAAAGTATGAGAGGCATGAAAGCATGATGTTGTTTGATCACATAAAATCCCTCTCCAACGTATTTTTTACAATAAAAACAGTAAACACCTCTAGTTCAGAATTTAGACTTTAATATGCAAATGGACCTTAATGTGCACCAGCGCTTCAGCAGCTCAGTGGTAAAGAATCTACCTGTAATGCAGGAGATGTGAGTTCAGTCTCTGGGTTGGGAAGATCCCCTGGAGGAGAAACCAGCAACTCACTTCAGTATTCTTACCTGGGAAGTCCCATGGACAGAGGAAGCTGGCGGACTACAGTCGATGGGGTCGCAAAGAGCGGAACATGACTTAGTGACTAAACAACAAATACGAATGCCTAAATTTTAAGTTTTCCCTATTTTATTCTTCAAAGAAGCATGAAACTTCCAGACACACTATATTAGGATGCCACCACGAAGTATCTAACTCAACAAAGAATTTTTCACTGATTAGGACTTCATTTTTTTAAAGTGAAACTAAATTACTACCACAAAAAATAATAGCATTCTATCTGAAATGACAAAGAGATGCAAAATAGACTTTTTTAAAATTAACACATGGTTGCTTTACAATATTGTGTTAGTTTCATGTGTACAGCAAAATGATTTGGTTCTATATCTTGTATAAGCATTGATTTTCTTACTCTAATTTCCCATTCCTTCCTCAGTAATAAAAAATTAAGCAAGGACACTGAAAAAAAAAGTTGCAAACCATCAAAACTTTTGAAAATATCACCATGCAAGTTGCATCAAAATAAATACATTTTAAATTTTTCATAGGATATCAATAGATGTTTTCTGTTCATTGGCAGCAGAAAATATGAGAAGCTTGTATCATTCCACGCTCAAGTAAGATGTTTAGCACATTTTCCCCTCAAAGTTCCAAAGTGATCTCTTGTATATATACTGATGAGTTCCTGTGATACATGAAAATTAAAATTGTCATTTCAGTAGATCTACTGCGACTATCAGGAGAAGGCAATGGCAACCGACTCCAGTACTCTTGCCTGGAAAATCCCATGGACGGAGGAGCCTGGTAGGCTGTAGTCCATAACAGTCAGACACGACTGAGCGACTTCACTTTCACTTTTCACTTTCATGCATTGGAGAAGGAAATGGCAATCCACTCCAGTGTTGTTGCCTGGAGAATCCCAGGGACGGGGGAGCCTGGTGGGCTGCCGTCTATGGGGTCACACAGAGTCGGACACGACTGAAGTGACTTAGCAGCAGCAGCAGCAGCAGCAGCACTCTGACTATCACAGCATTGAACAGTAAGCAAAGCATGAAAGCTACGCATCCAAATGCTAGTATTCATATTTCTGGATGTGTAGATCAATAGAACAGGAAGACAAATTGGAGCAAATACTCACCCCTGCACTTTGCTTACTGAACTGCAGACTAGAAGATGGAGATGGTATCCTTTGTTAATAATCTGTGATAATAAAATCATGTGATCCCATCTTGTAGCATTGATTGTAAATAGAATTTTCAGAGGTTTTAAGTCTTTTAACACAGAAACAGATTTCTAGATGTTACATTTCTATTGTGATAGTCAAAACACTCAAATATTCAATATTTATTTAAATTATGGAGTTCTTTAAAAAAAATGATAGCAACTCTTTAGTTTCTGTGTGACTTCTACTGACTTTACTGAGTTCTGAAGACTGAATCCAATTATGTACTGAAACCCTAGGTTCTTGTCAAATGAAGTGCTTCTATTTCTTCTAAATCACTTCTAAGAAGTCATATCCAGGACCACTATTTCTATTTAAGTCCCTATTTTGTAGGAGACCATGGGCTTCCCTGGTGGTAAAGAATATGCCTGCAATGCAGGAGACCTGGGTTCAATCCCTGGAGAAGGGAATGACAACCCACTGCATTATTCTTGCCTGGAGAATTACACGGACAGAGGAGTCTGGTGAAGCCATGAGTTGCAAAGTGTCAGACGTGACAGAACTACTAACACTTTAGGGGAGTGGTAAGTGGGAAAGTAGATGTGAATTTGCACCATTTGCACTAAAGAAATATATGTACTTATGTGACATAAAATAGCAACAGGATTAAACATGGAAGAATCACACTTATTCCAAAGGTCCATGATAGAAAAGCAGTAAAAGATGTTCTGGTCACATCAATTCATTTTGGTTTCTCTGCTTAAATAGAGTACCCAGCAATTCTTATTCACAAAAAGAAACTCATGTAATAAACAATAATCTTTACAAATCATTCTAACATCCTTATTTTTCTCTTTGTTAAAACAATTTCAATCCATCAGTATAGAGGAATATGTCTGGAAATCTAATGTATCACATGATGACTGTAGTTAATAACACTGTATTAAATATTGGCAATTTGCAAAGAGAGTACATTTCAGGTTGTTGCTTGGTTGCTAAGTCATGTCTGACTTTTTTGCAATCCCAGGGACTGTAGCCCACTAGGCTCCTGTGTCCATGGGGTTTCCCTTGGCAAAAATACTAGAATGGGCTGCCATTTCCTTCTCCAGGGGATCTTCCACACCCAGGGATCCAACCAATGTCTCCTGCTTTGGAAGGTAAATTCTTTACTGCTGAGCCACCAGACACTCTCATTTTAGAAAGGTAATTATGTAAGGAGATGTTATGTTAATTAGTTTGACTATAGTGATCACTTTACTATGTATATGTATAGTAAATGATCATGTTGTACATCTTAAATATACATATATAATTTTAATTTTAAAATAAAATTAAAAGGTAGAATGTCCTTACTGGTTGTGTTAATCAATTCAGACTTTATCCTTTGCTTGCTTCTTTTAACTCATTAGCTTATACATAGTGGTTTAAATATGGATAAGCTTTAATTTAAAACATGCTTTTCTTTTGGAAAAGCATATTAGATTTAATTCTGAAAACCCATTGGAGTTCTGCTCTGTCTTTTCTGATAGTGGGTCTTTCATTATTTTGTAAGGATGCAGAATTGCTCAATGTAGCATGGAGAGAGAGAACAATAAGCAAACTATAAAAAGTCTATAGTTTTTTCCTCTTCCTAGTTCATCATGATGTATACGAAAATTTGCTACAAGTGTGACGATGTTGCCACAGAAAAACTGAAAATGAAAACTTTCGGTGTGCAACTGTGATATATGGTTCAGGTCAGGAATTTCAGATGAGAGTATATATCCTGGATGTCTGACAGTTCATATTCAGACTTGTTAGTTCTGAATGAGGTTTAATCATTCAGTTAAAAAAAAAAAAAAGGTTCTCTATTTTAAGATTAAAAAACATGGTGTTACAACATTGTAAAGCAAGCTTCCTCTAATTAAAAAGAAAAAGAAAAACACACTGCTTCTCAAAACTGATAATATATAGAATGATTATTCTTTTTTCTTTCTCTCTGAGTGAAAGAGTAAGTTGTTTTGTTTTTATTTTTATTTTTAAAATAGAAAAATGCCATCTTAATTGTGAAAAGCACCCTGAATTTGAGAACATTTAAGTTTACATACAAATTAAAAAAAATTGATGAGAATTTAAGTCAAAAAAATATTATTAGTTGTTGTGTTCCAGTTGATTTGTAAATAACAGAGAGCATCATATGAAAATAGGTAAGTGAAAATGAAATAAAAAATAAGATCCTCAATTATTTCTGTTTGTCATTTCAGAGTATTAGATTCCTGAGCAAAAATCATGGTTATTGCAAAATGAAATATTTCTTGCCATATTGGTGGGCAAGAAATGTCACAGCCATCAGCGATTTCTAGCCTCCAAATGTGGGAGCCTCTAGCTCCGAAGAGTGAACACAATGCCTGCCTACCATCCAGCAGAGGCCCCCCATCCCCACACCCCACCCACAGGGATTGCTGAGCAGCTGGGGGGTGGTGGGTGAAAATAGCTGCCATCCATCACACCGGACCCCTTATGGTGAACAAGGAATTAAGGATGCGAAAATCTAGACAGGATTCAGCCCCAGATAGCTGGGGTGCATATGAAAAGACTGAATTGGGTGAGCCCACAGACTTGCCTGAGTCTGAGTGAACTCCAGGAGTTGGTGATGGACAGGGACGCCTGGCGTGCTGCGATTCATGGGGTCGCAAAGAGTCGGACACGACTGACCAACTGGACTGAACTGAACTGAACTGAACAGACTTGCATCTTCCTTTACTTAGTAAATGGAGAAGGCAATGGCACCCCACTCCAGCACTCTTGCCTGGAAAATCCCATGGACGGAGAAACCTGGAAGGCTGCAGTCCATGGGTTCGCTGAGGGTCAGACACAACTGAGCGACTTCACTTTCACTCTTCACTTTCATGCATTGGAGAAGGAAATGGCAACCCACTCCAGTGTTCTTGGCCTGGAGAATCCCAGGGAAGGGGGAGCCTGGTGGGCTGCCGTCTCTGGGGTCACACAGAATCGGACACGACTGAAGTGACTTAGCAATAGCAATTACCTAGTAAAAGACTAAAGTCCTTAGCTTGATATCTGATTTTCCTTACTACTTTATTGTTAACATCTTTTATGTTCAGACTGCCTGCCTGCTTTGTTGCAGACTTGTATGTAGCCTGACTCCCTCTCTTGCCTCTTTGGAGCAATTTTCTCAGGACTACTGAGATACTGCCTCCAGGGCTTGGAGTCCTTAACATTCCCACCAAATAAAATAACTCTCTACTTTCAGATCGTGACTAATTTTTCAGTTGACATTATTTGAAAAGAAGAAAAAAATCATACAACTCACTGTTACATATTGCAAATGTCCATTCTGCTCTTATGCTAGAAGTGGTGTCAAAACCAGTACGCTAACTTAGGCTGAAAATCAGCATGGTTTAATGTTAAGACCTTGACTCTGGGTTTCTGCTTGGGCTTGGGTCTACATCTCAGCTCTGATATTTAGTATATGTCTTTAAAACTCTTCTATAACCCTTTAAGGAGAAGGCAACGGCAACCCCACTCCAGTACTCTTGCCTGGAAAATCTCATGGATGGAGGAGCCTGGTAGGCTGCAGTCCATGGGGTAGCTAAGAGTCGGACACGACTGAGCGACTTCACTTTCACTTTTCACTTTCATGCATTGGAGAAGGCAATGGCAACCCACTCCAGGGTTCTTGCCTAGAGAATCCCAGGGATGGGGGAGCCTGGTGGGCTGCCGTCTATGGGGTCGCACAGAGTTGGACACGACTGAAGCGACTTAGCAGCAGCAGCAGCAGCATTACCCTTTAAACTGAAAGTGTCTCAGTTCAGTTCAGTCACTCAGTCGTGTCCGACTCTGTGACCCCATGAATCGCAGCACAACAGGCCTCCCAGTCCATCAACAATTCCCGGAGTTCACTCAGACTCACATCCATCGAGTCAGTGATGCCATCCAGCCAGCTCATGCTCTGCAGTCCCCTTCTCCTCCTGCCCCCAATCCTTCCCAGCATCAGAGTCTTTTCCTATGAGTCAACTCTTCACATGAGGTGGCCAAAGTACTGCAGTTTCAGCTTTAGCATCATTCCTTCCAAAGAAATCCCAGGGCTAATCTCCTTCAGAATGGACTGGTTGGATCTCCTTGCAGTTCAAGGGACTCTCAAGAGTCTTCAACACCACAGTGCAAAAGCATCAATTCTTTGGTGCTCAACTTTCTTCACAGTCCAACTCTCACATCCATACATGACCACAAGAAAAACCATAGCCTTGACTAGATGGACCTCTGTTGGCAAAGTAATGTCTCTGCTTTTGAATATGCTATCCAGGTTGGTCATAACCTTCCTTCCAAGGAGTAAGCGTCATTTAATTTCATGGCTGCAGTCACCATCTGCAGTGATTTTGGAGCCCCAAAAAATAAAGTCTGACACTGTTTCCACTGTTTCCCTATCTATTTGCCATGAAGTGATGGGACCAGATGCCATGATCTTCGTTTTCTGAATGTTGAGCTTTTTAAAAAAGTGTCTCAGTCATGTCCAACTCCTTGTGATCCCATGGACTGTAGCCTGTAAGGCTCCTCTTTCCATGGAATTCTCTGGGCAAGAATACTGGACTTTGTAGCTGATCCCCAACCCAGGGATTGAACCCAGGTCTCCCGCATTGCAAGTGGGTTCTTTACCATCTGAGTCTCTAGGGAAGCCCAAGATTACTGGAGTGGGTAGTCTATCCCTTCTCAAGGGGATCTTCCCAACCCAGGAATTGATCCCAGGTCTTCATGGAAAGATTAATACTGGCTGACTCAAATTTATTGTGAGAAGTGAATGAAAAACATGTGTTAAATGGCTTACCATAATCTTTGACAAGGATAGGTGCTCAGAAAACATTGGCTATTATCACAATCTGATAATTGCATATAACTGTTAATTAGGATTTCAGTTTCTACTCTAGCTTAGCTATTGTATAACACAACTCTACACCCAGCACACAGTTAATTGGTTCTTCTATGATAATGAAGTTGAAATAATTAAATGATTTGTCTAAACTATTAATTGTTAAAATTAGAGATTCATCATTATAGTTTCTGGCCTTTCAAAAAGACTATATACAAGCAATCAAGGATAAATAGTAGTTTCTTTGTTAACGTGTTGAAAAATGCAGAAGTAATAGACTGCAAGCAATATCCTCAGCCCATCTCTTCTCATGGTTTTATTATACATTGAGCTCTTCTCCCATTTTAACTAAAATCATTATTGTTTTAATTTGAGCTTTTGAGCTTCCCTTCTTTTTATTTCTTCCTTTTTTAATTTCTGTTCTCTAAGGATTTGGAAAATACTCATTTATACATTCAGGGAAAAAAAGGTGAATTTAAGGATCTTGTATAAATCACATAACTAATTATGTAGCTTCATACTTAGCTGTATGCTAAGTTGTATGAGTTAAATTATTTCTATCATTTCTTTAAAATATTTTGTTCCATTATTATCATTCATCCTAAAAGCTTTTCTAGTTTCACTTCATCCTTTTAAACAAAGGCAGCCCAAATGGGACCCAGAGGTTTTGTTTTGTTTTGTTTTGTTTTCAGATGTTTAAATTCTCCTTTTTCTTTTTTTTTAATTTATATTTTTACTGAAAGGTAATTGCTTTACAGAATTTTGCCATTTTCTGTCAAATCTCAACATGAATCAGCCATAGGTATACATATATCCCCTCTATTTTCAAACTCCCTCTTATCTCCCTCCCCACCCCACTCCTCTAGGTTGATACAGAGCCCCAGTTTGAGTTTCCTGAACCATACAGAAAATACCCATTGGCTATCTATTTTACATATGGTAACATAAGTTTCCATGTTACTCTTTCCATACATCTTACCCTCTCCTCCCCTCTCCCCATGTCTGTAAGTCTATTCTCTATGTCTGTTTCTCCACTGCTGCCCTGTAAATAAGTTCTTCAGAACCATTCTTCTAGATTCCATATATATGTGTTAGAATATGACATTTATCTTTCTGGCTCACTTCACTCTGTATAATAGGTTCTAGGTTCATCCACCTTATCAGAACTGACTCAAATGTGTTCTTTATTATGGCTGAGTAATTGTGTATATGTACCACAGCTTCTGTATCCATTATTCTGTCGATGGACATCTAGGTTGGTTCCATATTCTAGTTATTGTAAATAATGCTGCAATGGTCAATGGGATACATGTGTCTTTTTCAATTTTGGTTTCCTCAGGGTATATGCCTAGGAGTGGGATTGCTGGGTCATATGGTGATTTTATTCCTAGTCTTTTAAGGAATCTCCATACTGTCTTCCATAGTGGCTGTATCAATTTACATTCCCACCAGCAGTGCAAGAGTGTTCCCTTTTCTCCACATCCTTACCAACATTTATTGTGTGCAGACTTTTTGATGATGGCTGTCTGAATGGTATGAGGTGATATCTCCTTGTAGTTTTGATTTGCATTTCTCTAATAATGAGTGATGTTGAGCATCATTTCATGTGTTTGTAAGCCATCTGTATGTCTTCTTTGGAGATATATCTGTTATCTTTTTCCCACTTTTTGGTTGGGTTGTTTGTTTCTCTGGCATTGAGTTGTATGAGCTGCTCTATATTTTGGAAATTAATCCTTTGTTGGTTTTTTCATTTGCTATTATTTTCTCTCATTCCAAGGGTTGTCTTTTCATCTTGCTTATAGTTTCTTTGGCTGTGCAAAAGCTTTTAAGTTTAATCAGGTCCCATTTGCTTACTTTTATTTCCATTACTCTAGGAGGTGGGTCATAGAGGATCTTGCTTTGATTTATGTCATCTAGTGTTTTGCCCGTGTTTTCCTCTAAGAGTTTTATAGTTTCTGGTCTTACATTTAAGGACCCAGAGTTTTAATGGAAAGAGAGTTTGACTGATATAGAATGGAAGGACAGGCCAGCTTCCATTCCCTCACATATTCTAACTTTATTTAGTTATGGCAATCATGATCTTACTTGTTTTTCTTTATATTCTTTTATTAAATTCTTCCTTAATTTATATTTGCATTGTTGCTTATTCTTTTGAAATTCATTAATCTCGTAATGTGGGTCTTAATAGTGAGTTCGCAATTTCACTGCTTCTTCAGATTTGGTTTTCTTGGTCTTAATTCTTCAACACACATTATCATCAAGGATTTTGGAAAGAAAATGTCTCAAAAGATATAACTCCTAAGATATATTTATCTAGATAACAGAAACTATCCTGTATTGAATGATTTTGTGCCAGACACTTTGTAGTGATGTTCTCATTTAATCATCACAAGAAGAAAGTGTCTATTATTATCCTCATTATCAAGATGAGGAAAATGAGGCCAAAGACGACATATGTAGTGATTATAAAAATGGCCTTGGAGATCAGATTTGTCTTCTGACACAAATTATTTTTATAACCGCATCTGGACATTTCTACCCTCCCTCCTCTCATTCTTTTTCCCTTCACTGTCATCTTCCGTCATTCTTTATCCTTTTTCCAATTCCATGCCTTTTACAGGAAATATACAGGTATATTTCCTTTTACTTTTTGCTTATATTATTCAAAGGCTGAGAGAGTCAAAGATGCATTGGGCAGGGATCCTACACTCAAGTAACTTCCATACTGAAGCTTTTATCATAGTGCCATATGCATAGTTGATACTTACTAAATATCTTTTAATGGATCGATGAATAAAACAAATGAATCTCCAATGTTATCAAGATGGTATAGTAAGATTTACCAGCCTCTGTCACCTCACAAATCTATGCATGGTTTTAAACAATTCTGGGAAAGTTCTATAGTTCATGTATACCTGTGGCGGATTCATTTTGATATTTGGCAAAACTAATACAATTATGTAAAGTTTAAAAATAAAATTAAAAAAAAAGAAACTTACGCAACACAAAGCATCAGAGTGGAACCAACAAATTGAGAATGATTGATCATAAAGGGAAAAAAGGACAGCTTCATTTGCTGCATCATCTCATCTTCTAAAGTGTCATTGCTTAAGACAATGACACATTTCAAGGACAATGACAATTTTCAAGAGGAAACTCCCCAGCTAGAAAAATTTCCTCTCAATTGGGCAAGAGGAAGCAGGGAATGACCAGCTACCCCAGTCTTTCAGATAACTGCATGAAAGACCCATTTTAGTTTCACCGCAATCAGAGACCAGCAAAGATGAGATGTGTAGAGACTTCTAAGAACTAGAAAGAAAAGTAGAAGCTACCACTACCAGCCAAGCAATAAGAGCAAATTGTGTGCCCAGTGACTTACCTGCAGACAATCTCAGCAGCTTTTGCCACTGAAGAAACCAAAGCCCCTGCAGATTTCATTAGCTTTTGCCTCACAAGTATTTGTGTCTGCTGACACCTGTTACCATCGTCCCTCCCGCTCCTTCCCCACCAGCCATAGACCAGGATCCTCACTGGCAGTCCACCTGGACCTCTGTAGTTATGCGACTACTAGATTCCAGTCTGATGAAACAGATTCAACTGATATTTTATTTATTTTTCATTCCCACTTCCCATGAGAGCGTCAATACACATAGTTTAAAACAAACTTTTTTTTTTGGGGGGGGCTTCATTTTGAGGTGAACAGAAATAAACACTCAGGAGACTTCTCACATAAATTCAGAGGAAGATTGGGTAAAAAAAAATTAATCTGAGCATATGTATCAGGTATATACCTTACGAAAACACTCAGAGAAATAAATGTGCGTTATCTATTCTACAATCCAAGATTAGTTGTATTAGTGGAGTTAAAACTCAAAAACTATGTAAGGACTTCTGATTAAATCTAAAACTTAGGTTATTAAGTAATTGCTGATTTGTTCTTTGAGTGATGATGATATGCTAAGTGGAAGAAGTAAAAGATAAATATATACATCTCTTCTTTTGAGCCCAAAACACATGTTATTTCTGTTTTACATGACAACATGCATCAACACGGGATTCTCTCTCTGACAGATTTTCTCTTTGCGTACTATTGTCAGATCTGGCATCTAAGGCTTGTCATTATTTACTTTTAAGATTCCATGGAATTAGTGCAAACCGTGATACTGTTTGGTTTTGTACTTGGTGATTAGACCTATACCATGCTTGAACACACTTTATACACTGGAAATTGTGATGGATAACTTGACCGAATGAAGCAACAGATTATAATGAGTTTTCTTCAATAAACAGACTGCCAAGGGAATACAAATATTTCCCATAATATATCTCTGATGAACACATCACACAGTATCTGTTATAGATAAAATTACAGAGATCGGTTCCAGATAGGTTCAAGAGATTTGAGACTATTTTGGAAAGTAGCCATACCATCAGGAGCAAAGTAAACTTTATATGTAAAAGCTACCAAAATTGCAAAATAAATCACAGTGAATGTGTTAGAAATAGCAGGGAGTTTGATGACAGATGGCCTAGATTGTAAAGCTTTGTTATATTGTTATAATCTGAGTAGCTTTAATTTAATGATTTAGAATATGAGCATGTTTTGCCTCTAAAGTGGGTGCAATATCCCTGATTCTGGTCCTTAGGCTAAAATTTTGAAAATTGATATATTATGTGAAGAAAAAGAGCTCAGTGACTTTAAGCTATTCTATCAAATACTCAAAGACTGGTCACAAGTGGATCAGAATTAATAAAAGCAATTTAAGCACTTATTGAAAGGGATATTGTCATGCTCTTTCTTGGAATGTGGACACATTTTCTAGCAAGAATGGATAACGTTTGTCTCCGTTACTGGAAACACCAGATGAGGACTGACTGTTTCCATTCTGAACAGTTTCTCCGTTAAAAGGGTATTTTGGTACCTGGAAAGACTTCCCTGTTGGCAGTGTCTCTGGATTCTGTTCATCATTTAAGAACCGATACATGTAAATGTCCATTCCCCTTTATTTTTATCTCCAACTTCAATGTTATCCATTAGTCAAACTCTCTAAAATTGTTGATATTTGGCTATTTTTACATCAAAAATGGCCATTTTTATGGCTCAGCATAATATATCTCTAATGAACACATCACACGGTATCTGTTATAGGTAACATTACAGAGATCTGTTCCAGATAGGTTCAAGAGATTTGAGACTATTTTGGAAAGTAGCCATACCATCAGGAGCAAAGTAAACTTCTAATACTTCAGGATATGCATGCACATGCATATGTGTGTGTGTGTGCACAGTCTTTATAATACATGAAATATTGTAAAGATGCAAGAAGGGTAAGAACACAACTGTTTATACAGCATCTGTTAAGCATCAAGCTCCCATGTTGAAGCATTTTACAGTTTTCAAAATTTTAGCCCAAGGACCAGAATCAGGGATATTGCACCCACTTTAAAGGCAAACATGCTCATATTCTAAATCATTAAATTAAAGCTACTCAGATTATAACAATATAACAAAGCTTTACAATCTAGGCCATCTGTCATCAAACTCCTTGCTATTTCTAACACATTCATTGTGATTTATTTTGCAATTTTGGTAGTTTTTACATGTAAGTATCCACAGGTTCATTCAAAATTGGAGGGTGTTTTTCTGCCTTTACCATAATGCTTAGTTATAGCTTTGTATAAATGACAGCATAGCATCTGCCTTTTTATGACTGTTATGAAATCAATGAAATCAGCGATGGAAGTTGTAAAACATAAATCACATTTCTGTTTATTCTACAACCATCTAAAATTCTGCAATTTGTTTTACAGAAGAAGCTAATACCAAGTATGAATGTCACCTTGTGGAGAGATTCAAAATACCTGTGTCAGAATTAGCCATTTGAATCATAATGCTTCTATGTAGGATAACTGTGTTTGTGTAAAAATACACAATTGTGCATGCACAGATCCACACACATATCTGAGTTTCATTCTTGATCCTTAATCGTTCTTGCTGTCAACCATCAGGGCCATATATATAAGGTATACTCCATCTTTTCCCCACCATATTTAAAAATGGCCATAATAATCACTAAAATTTGTAGGGCTTGATCCCCAACATGAAAGTCCTTTCTTTTACTTACGGTTAGCATCCTTCTCATCTTCCTGCCTTTACTGTTAAATTCACAGTCAGTATGCATTCTGATAGGTCAGCCTTTGGGGATAGTTCATTAACATGGGCCCCACAGGCACATATATTGTCTAATAAGGAATATTAAATGAAAGTTCATTAATCAAATGACTAGCTGCCAAATATGCTGCTGCTGCTGCTGCTGCTAAGTCACTTCAGTCATGTCCGACTCTGTGCAACCCCATAGACGGCAGCCCACCAGGCTCCCCATCCCTGGGATTATCCAGGCAAGAACACTGGAGTGGGTTGCCATTGCCTTCTCCAATGCATGAAAGTGCAAACTGAAAGTGAAGTTGCTCAGTCGTGTCCGACTCTTAGCGACCCCATGGACTGCGGCCCACCAGGCTCCTCCGTCCATGGGATTTTGCAGGCAAGAGTACTGGAGTGGGGTGCCATTGCCTTCTCCGGCCAAACATGCTAGGATTCTACAATTTAATCCTTTGAGTTCGGGTATTGAATGGAAATTGCAGTCTGGCGGTGATTTTATTGTGGCTAAAGTTCATAGGTTAAACAGTATAAACATTTAATGATTTAAATAAATGTTTTTATCTTAATAAATTTTAGACATACCCATGTCCAAGAGAAGGTGTCATTTAAGTTTTTTCTGAAGAGTCAGATAGCAAACATTTTCAGTTTTGCCAGTGATATGAACTCAGTCACAACTACTCAACATAGCTGTAGACAAAAAATGAATGAATGAGCATTGCTGAATTTGATTCATGGTCATATTTTGTTGACCCTTGACTTAAGAGTAATTTAGGATGCTTTTAGCTAAGCAACACTAAACTCTGGCTCATTGCCCCTAAAACACATAGAAGACTAACCATCTTGCATAACAAGAAGTCCTGAGGAACATCAGCCCCAAGAATGCTTATGGCTAATAGTGTCATGAAAGTCCAGGTTCTTTACATCTTTCATCTTCTACATTTTCAGTATATCAGTCTAACTTACCTCATGGTTACAACATGGCTGCTAAGACTCCATGTATCACATGAAGACACAGTTCAGTTCAATTTAGTCGTTCAGTAGTGTCTGATTGTTTGTGACCCCATGGACTACAGCACACCAGGCCTCCCTGTCCATCACCAACTCCCACAGTTTACTCATACTCATGTCCATTGAGTCGATGATACCATCTAACCATCTCATCCTCTGTGGTCCCTTTTGCATCAGGCTCTTTTCAAATGAGTCAGTTCTTCACATCAGATGGCCAAAGTATTGGGTTTCAGCTTCAGCATCATTCCTTCCAATGAATATTCAGGACTCATTTCCTTTACCATGGACTGGTTGGATCTCCTTGCTGTCCCAGGGACTCAAGAGTCTTCTCCAACACCACAGTTCTAAATCATCAATTCTTCAGTGCTCAGCTTCCTTTATAGTGCAACTCTCACATACATACATGACTATTGGAAAAACCATAGCTTTGACCAGATGGACATTTGTTGGGAAAGTAATGTCTCTGCTTTTTAATATGCGTCTAGGTTGGTCATAGCTTTTCTTTCAAGGAGCAAGACACAGTGCTTTCTATCAAAAAAGATGAATTAAATTCTTTTCTTTTTTTGCCTTGTTTTTCTTAATCAATGAACAAAAATATTTTCCAAAGACTTTTCCCAGCAGTCTTCCCATCTTTTCACATTGGTCTGAAGTATATTGTGAGCTATTCTTAAATGAATCAAAGGCCATGGGATGATGACAGTTAACTTGGAATATTGAAATTTTACCCTGACACAATCAGGAAGGGTGAATTTGCATATATAAATCATATTTTCTATGAAACAATTTTTGAATAAAAATTTTTGAGCAAAGTTGACAACATCCTTACTTCATATTTATCAGAGTACCATTATATTGTTTAAAATGATGACAAAATAGGGAACACTTCTGAGTTTCTGATCAGGCTCTTTTACAACATCACCATGTATATTTAACTAAGATGCATAATCTCTCTGGCTGTCAATTTTATCCTTATTAAAATGAAGGATTTGAAATAAGTGAATTTAAGCTCTGGCAGTCTTTCTCCAATTTTAAGCCCTCCTTAACGGTTTTGAAAAGAAGTAGGCCTCTCAGCATCATCACATTTAGCATATTTTACTGTAAATGTCAAATCCATATCAGTCATTTGTCAAAGGCAACTTATTTCCAGATGTGAATTTGAGAATTTCACAATAAATACTTATTAGGAAAAAATCTCATAAGGAAAATGGAAATACAGTAAAAAGTTATGTTTTGTACATTGAATTATGAGAAATGCCTAATACATAGGATATTTTACATGCAAATATCAGTATTTTATGATTATCTCTTACCCACAGATGGCTACCCTGCCTGAGACCCTCCAGCTTATATATACTTCCAAATCCCACTTCTTTAAATCCCAATTTGATTTATTATAAAACAATTCCTTTTGGCCAACAAATTATGTAGCAAATGCCAAGTCTTTTCACCATTGGCAATTTAAAAGTGTTGTTCTCACAGTCATCCACAATTTTGATAGGTTATGGATAAGAGCATAGACTTCTAGGCTCAAATGCTGTCTATGGCTCAAGTGCTGTCTGTGCAACTCACTTAACCTCTATGAAGTGCATGGAGGTTAAGGCAAGTCACTTAACCTCTATGCACTTCCTCTTTTTCAACAAAATGCAGAAAATACTATCACTGCTTTCTGCATACAGCTGTCTTATGATTATATATAGAACAATCTTAAAACAACGAAAGCTAATTTTTTTCTCCCTTAAAACCCTTGTCCTCAATTTACAAGGTCCAACTCAATACCTGGTGCTTTAATTGACTTGAGATATTCAGAGAAATTTTCATGTCTATGATGGGAGGTTGGTTTGGACCCAAGCCATAGGGGTTCATGTTTCACGAAGAAAAAAAACACAAAGACACTTATTTTTGTTAGTTTAATTCATATCTCTCTCAGTACCTAATATAGTGCTTAGGACTATATTCACCATGATGAATACTCAACAAATATTTATTGAATCAATAAGCAGATAAACAATATAATATAGACCAGGATGTGATAAATATGAAAATATTAGTTAAAAGAGGGCAAATACAGAGAAAGAATGGGAAGCATTAGTTACTATTCAGATTTGTATGTATAAAAATGGAGAAAGGTATTAGGATAAAGAGAATTCTGTAGCCCTCTAGAAAGATAAATCTCCTTTATCTTCTTATGTGTGTATAACTTTGTGGTCAGTCGTGTCTGACTCTTTGCAACCCCATGGACTTAGTCCACCAAGCTCCTCTGCCCATGGAATTTTCCAGGCAAGAATACTGAAGTGAGTTGACATTTTCCACTCCAGGGTATCTTCCTGACCCAGGGATCAAATAGGCTTCTCTCATGTTTCCTGCATTGGCAGAAGGATTCTTTGGCAGAGGTATTTTTTCTGCCAAAAAAAAAAAAAAGGGATTTTTCTGCCAGATTGGCAGATGGATTTTTCACCACTGTGCCACCTGGGAAGCCATGTTCATGTTAAAATTACCTAAAATCTTGAGACCTCATGAATTAGTCATCTCCCAGGTACATTTTCACACCTTTTTAGACTGTAATTAACACCATACTTTACTTGCTTCATTTAACATAATATATCTTTAAGATTAAATATAGTCTTGTAATAGGGTCAACTTTGACATTCATCCTAAAAGATGATTTCAGCATTTTTAATTAAAGATATTCACAGATATAGTTTATTATCTGTCACGATGTTGGCAGTGAGCCTGTCTTCTATTTGGATCCAATAAAGAGCAATGAATTAAGCATGGACTGTGGTGTAAAAAGACTGTCATTTTTCAGTTCCACATTAGTTTTATGGCCAAAAGAAAGTCATCCAATCTTGCTGAAACTCCCTTTTCCAGTGTGTAAGTGAAGATCTTGTTATAATATTTCTGTTATTACTATTCCAGAAAGTTTTTAAATCATTAAACAAAAACTATAAAGTGATTTTTAGGTTAAAAAAGAGAATAAATACTAATTGCTAAAAACATTTTATTAATAGCAGTGTTAGTAGTAATAACACTATTTCTTATAAATTTATAAATTCTCTTTAGGCACTCCTAGATTTTGTGGAGTAAGTGTGTTTACCTATTTTCAGAACTAGGTTAGGATGCTAAAGTCTTCATCTCTCATTTGTGTAATTATTAAGTGAATCTGGTAAATTGGTATGTCTAATTAATGTTGGCCATTTTTGTCAAATTTAAGTCTTGGTTAATTTCTGACACCTTGGATTTTAAAAGGATGGATAGGTTCAGATTTTGTGGGGCCTAGAGTTCAACAGTTTGGGCACTATTTTAATAAAGGTAATAGAAAAGTAAGCATGCAAAATGAGATATATCAGTTAATATACAATCGGTTGAAGAAAATAATTTAGAAAAAATACAAAGTATAAAAAGCTATACTATACTAATAATACAAAGTCACCAAAACAGGAAAAAAATAATTTTATTATCTCCCAACAGATATTCATAATAAGTACATATTTACATGCTTTTGGATTGCCTACCAATAAGAATAAAATTTTGTTTCTTTTTTCCTTTCTCTAGACATATAATAAAAGAAAAAAGTGTTTTACCTAGTATAGCTGATTTAAATTTGTTTTGGCATTAATGATATTTTAGAAGTGTAATTCAATTTCTAAATTTATTGCATGACCAAAAATTCAGTCATATAAATGTTCTACATTTTTTAAGTTTAGGCATGTTGTCAAATTTGGGAAAATCTATACACTTTGTCTTAAATATACTAGATGTAAAATTTGGAAGAACTTTCCATAGGCAAACTCTTGGTTCTCTAGAACTAAGGCAAATCTTAGTTGTAATCTATAATATCTCTATTTCCACTGGGTAAAATATATTCATATTGTGTATCTTTATTTTAAATCATCAATGGAGTTGATATGGAATAGTAAAAGTATTCCTAGAAGCCATTCCTATACTGGGATGAGAATACCAAACTATATGCATGTGACTTTAAACCATGTAATTGTTGCACTAAATTCAATCCAAGTGTATCCCTCATTCAATTCCCCAGTAGCTAGATCACAAAATTATCTACAGTAGATACATTGCCCCTCAACAAGAGAAGATATGATAAGATGTGAGTTGAAGAGAGTGGTCTAAATTGCAGTTAAAATATTTTATAAATTATTATAAAATAATAATTTATAAAATATTTTACACTTTTTTATAAAAATGGAATATAAAATGGTACAGTCGCTCTGGAAAACAGTTTGGCAGTTTCATATAAAGCATGCAATTTCCATATGACCTACCAATAATGTTCTTGGGCATTTATACCAGAGAAATAAAAACTTATGTTTTTATTAAAAAAAAAAAACCATGCATGAATGTACATTGAAGTTTCATTTGTAATAGTCAAACAATGGAAACAACTCAAATGTCCTTAAGGTGGTATAACAAACTGAACTATTAATAACATCTAGTACTACTGTAGATTGTAGGTAAAAAGTTTTGATGTTTCTTTAGACCTGGACTTTCTGAATAAATTTTGCTAAAAACTCTAGAGATCGTGGGTTAAAAGGCAAGCCATGAGAACTTTATGTATAACAATCAAGATAGTGCAAGAATGCCAGAGAGATTCATCCAACTCCAGAGATAAGTGTTTACATTTCAAAGGGAAAAAAGAGTACAGACTTTGGAAACATCTCTAGGTCTAAAAAGGTAAAGACATCAGAGATTATCTGGCCCTTAGAGAGATGTGGTTATGTTACAAAAGCTGGAGTGAGAACCCAAGAACCTTCCCATCTCTTCTGCATGGAGAGTTTTCTCTCCTTTTGAGGAAAGAAGGTGAGCCAGCTGCCTCTTTTTATTCTCCAAACACAGAGAAAATCTATTTTTCCTCCATTCTTCACATGTGACATGGACGCTGCAGTTTGTATGCCTAGGACATTCAATCTGGCTTTCCTCATGCGGCTGAGGAGTAAAATTTGGAGGGCGAGAACCACATAGGCATTTTTTGATTTTTAAGTGAGTATGATCATCTGTCTCTGATCCAAAATACTTTGTGTGTATTTTCAAGACAAAATTAACAAAGATAAATACTAAAAACTGACAATATTCAGCAATATGAAGGAATGAACTGTTGATACATGCAAAGACTTAGGTGTATACTGAGAGAATTATATGGAGGGAGTAATGGTATGATTTCATTTATATGCCAAATCCCAAAATAACAACAGAGATGTAGAATAGATTAGTGGCTCCAGAAGGAGCAGTGGAAGGAAGGATGATATTGTTATAAAAAGGCATCATGACTGTGATAAAGGATACAGAGGACCCAGAAAACTACACATGTGATAACATTGTAGAGAACTAAATACACACACACACACACACACACAAAAAGGAATACATGCAAACTGATGAAATTTAATAAGATTTGTGTATCGTAATTTGTATCTATATTGTTTATTGTATCAATGACACACTCATGGTTTTGATGTTATATCATTGTTTTACGAGATATTACCATTGGAGTTCAGTTCAGTTCAATTCAGTCCAATCACTCAGTTGTGTCTGATTCTTTGTGACCCCATGAATCACAGCACACCAGGCCTCGCTGTCCATCACCAACTCCCGGAATTTACCC
Source organism: Bos taurus (assembly GCF_002263795.3). Taxonomy (NCBI): domain Eukaryota; kingdom Metazoa; phylum Chordata; class Mammalia; order Artiodactyla; family Bovidae; genus Bos; species Bos taurus. Next base: position 21,775,328 of record NC_037356.1, read on the forward strand.
AAACTCATGTCCATCAAGTCAGTGATGCCATCCAGCCATTTCATCCTCTGTCGTCCCCTTCTCCTCCTGCCTCCAATCCCTCCCAGCATCAGGGTCTTTTCCAATGAGTCACTTCCCATGAGGTGGCCAAAGTATTGGAGTTTCCCTTCAGCATCAGAACACCCAGGACTGATCTCCTTTAGAATGGACTGGTTGGATCTCCTTGCAGTCCAAGGGACTCTCAAGAGTCTTCTCCAGCACCACAGTTCAAAAGCATCAACTCTTCGGCGCTCAGCTTTCGTCACAGTCCAACTCTCACATCCATAAATGCCCGCTGGAAAAACCATAGCCTTGACTAGATGGACCTTCGTTGACAAAGTAATGTCTCTGCTTTTCAATATGCTATCTAGGTTGGTCATAACTTTCCTTCTAAAGAGTAAGCTCTATTCCAACTGCATGTGAATCTACAATTATTTCACATCAAAAGTTTAATAAACGTATCACATCTTCTTTATCCACTCATCTCTTGTTGGATGTTTAAACTGTTTCTGTGTCCTGGCTAGCAGAAACTAACAGAGCATTGTTAAGTAATTATACTCCACCCCTCACCCACAAAAAAAAAAAAACCCTTTAATATAACACTATGAACATGTGTATCAATATCAGTGTCCCTGTGGGGCCCTTGGAATAATGGTGCAGCTGCAGGGCCCTGAAGTTTATACTTCATTCACTTTAGGATAATTCTGTTTGTTTATAAGTACTTTGTTATAAGCACCGTGACCTACCCTAGGTTGATTTGATCCTCAAACCAGTGTAGAGCTTAACTATAGGGTCCATGAGAGAAGGAAGCTTATGTTGTTCATCACTGCATCCTCAGAATCTATTACTGGCTAGCATAAAGCAGGCATTCAAGATAACTAATGAAGTAAAAACTACACCTGTTGTGATATGATTGCAAAAAGTGTTCGGCTATTTGGTTTTAATGTATTCCCATAATGCCACTACACTCTAGAATAACATGCTGTTAAGTGGTTTATCAACAACTAAATGTGGAGAGCCTTTGACATATTTATGAAAGTTCTAATCCATTTCCAATACACTAGCAAAGTCTCCACAAAGCAAATTTAGTTTCAGACTAGAAAGTATGTCTCAGAGTAGACACATTATATGTTCTTTTGAGAAGAACACCACCAGAGAATTAGCCCGGTGATAAATATTATTTTGTTTTCCTTTTTTTTCCCTTCTTAGCCAGCTGATATATCTTAGAAATTTTGAAATATATTTCTTGACATCTTTTAAAATTTGTGGGTTAGCTATCAACATTTGAGAGGGAAAGACTATGAAAGACTTAGAAAGTTTCAATAATTTGCACAAGGTCTCAATGGATGAGAGATGAAGCTGGGACTTGAATTAAGCATTCTCTTTTTCTAAAATATGTGACTATCCTTCTATAATGGATGAAGTTGCAAGCAACATATCTAGAAAATTATTAATATCTTCAATCCCAAATAAAATATATCCCTCTCTCAGGGTTCTAGAAAACTCTTGTACCTGACTTTGCTTTGTTTTTTACTTATGCTTTTTTAAGGGGATTACTTAGGATTATGCAAAACATTAATTTTTGGAATGATGAACCCAGAAGCCAGAGATGACTGTTTGTTAATATTTTATGGACTGTTTACACTTGGGGCAGAAATAAACTGGGCACTTCACTCTGTGAGATGCCTGGAGGATGAAAAGAGAAGGCACAAAGAGAAGTGAGGGTGGAACCCATTCCAGAAGGAAGATAAGGGACTCAAACCATGTGCCCGAGAGAAAAGCAAAGGAGGATGATGAAAGGAGGCCCAGAAAAGGTTGGCAGAAGTCAAGGCTCTTCAAAAAAGGCTATTATAAAAATGAAATCAACTGCAATTTATTGACATGCTATTTCAAAAGACGGAAAAAAATGCAGTTAATCTTTTATTTGAACTAGTGGGAAAAGCAGATGGTAGCAGGAAGAATCAGAGCAAAACACACACTTCCCAAAAGTAAGTGAAAGATGTGATTAAAATAAAGATCACACCAGCATCAATGATCAAGGAGACTGGTGGTGCCAAGGAGCAGCGGGGGCCTGGGCAGAGCTGAGCTGCAGCACAGCAGGCTCGCGAGCTGACTGCCGCCTTCGTGCTCACAGGGCTCTCAACTCTGAAAGACGGCCAAAGTGATCATCTTTTCTAGTCCCCTGTTGTACTGAGAGGAAAACTCAGATTCTACAAGAAACACTGATTTGTGCAAGGTCACATTTTACTGTCATCTAGTGGAGTCCTGGGGGCTTCCCTGATGGTTCAGTGGTAAAGAATCTACCTGCCAATGAAGGAGACTCAGGTTCGATCCCTGGGGAAGGAAATGGCAACCCACTCCAGTATTCTTGCCTGGAGAATCTCAAGGACAGAGGAGCTCGACGGGCTACAGTCCATGGGGTGGCAAAGAAATGGACACGACATAGCAACTCAACAACAATAATAGTGGAGTCCTGACTTTTTAGGTCTCCAACCATATCTTTCTTCATTATGTTATAATGCCTGCTATTTTTTTTACTCAGATTTAAACTGAAATTAAGGTAGTTAAAATTATACACATAGATGCATGTGTACACAGACACACACACACACACATACACACAAACACACATAGGAAAGAGGAGAAGAAACACCTCATTTCCGGTTTGTCATGGTTAGGTTAGTTATTAGTATGACACTGCAGGCAAGAATGTTTGAGGATAGGCATGTATCCTTTGCACTGACGTCAAACATCTCCCATTTTCTCAAAGCTACTCAATCTTTGGCAACATGAGCCCTGTAATCCCTTCCTAGATAAATGGCCAAGATTTTTCTACCACATAGTTCCTCTTATGAAGTTATTCTATCTCTATTTTGATAATTATTTTGTTCATGAATGTCTTGTTAAATGTCATAACCCTTAGGAACTAGGCCCTTCCTAAGATGATTTGAACACTCAAGAAGAGCAATAGGAAGACTATTGGGTCAGGAGTCAAAGAGACACATATCAAAACTTTGCCTGTCACTTGCTGTTTGACCTTGGATTGTTTCAATCTGGATTCTTGGGCTCTTTAATCTGTAGAAATTGATGAGGCCAATGAGAAATTCAGACAAGGCTCTGCTGGGACTCAGGCTGCACCGTGAGGGACTGAAAACAAGTACAGGTTCCCTTGCTTGCTCTGGTCCGGGCAGCGGACAGAAGAGCAGGGGAGGGGCGGGGCGGGGAAGCAAGTTGGTCCCTTAAAAGGGATGAGGATAGTGGGGGACCAGTGGGTTGGACCACAGGGACGGCTTAGGTGGTCTGCCTACCCTTTGGCGGTGTTGCGTAGGGACCATGTGCAGGATCCTGGTTTGTTCCTAAAGTGGAAGTTGGGTGTTCTGTCTTTTTCTTCACAATTTAATGCCCCAACTGCACATACATACAGTTGTTTAGTTTTTTTGTATTCTGTTGCTGGAGGAGATGTTGGTCCAGGTGCAAGCACTGCAGCATAAGGTCCCAGGTCCCAGGGTCCAGCTTGTCTCTGTAACTGCTTAAGGCCTCTGAGCTCCAAGTTCCCCAAATCAGAGTAATATAATAGATGATATCTAATATCCTATTCAATTTTAACAACCTGTAACCTAGATTAAGGGCTTTCCTGGTGGCTCAGATGGTTAAGAATCTGCCTGCAATGCAGGAGACCCAGTTTGACCCCTGGGTTGGGAAGTTCTCCTGGAGAAGGGAATGGCAACCCACTCCAGTATTCTTGCCTGGGATAACCTAGATTAAAAAGAAAAAAACACACAACCAAATTTAGCCATCTTCTGCAGGTTTATAGTAACCTGATACTTCTCACCATTCCATCCTAAAGGAGATCAGTCCTGGGTGTTCTTTGGAAGGACTGATGCTAAAGCTGAAACTCCAATAATTTGGCCACCTCATGCAAAGAGTTGACTCATTGGAAAAGACCCTGATGCTGGGAGGGATTGGGGGCAGGAGGAGAAGGGGATGACAGAGGATGAGATGGCTGGATGGCATCACCGACTCGATGGACATGAGTTTGCATGAACTCCGGGAGTTGGTGATGGACAGAGAGGCCTGGTGTGCTGTGATTCATGGGCTCGCAAAGAGTCGGACATGGCTGAGCGACTGAACGGAACTGAACTGAACTGATACTTCTCTTCTCATAACCTACCACCCAGGCACTTCCTTCTCCCTTCTCTTCTTTCCTCCAAACTTCATTGGCCCCATTCCTTAAAGGAGTACAAAATAGCTGTCTGTTTTGCTACACACCAGGGATTGGCCCATGTAAAAGAAATTTGTAATAACTGTTTGTCTTTGACATCTTTTAATAGCTTTTGAGGCAGGAAGGAGATGGATCGCAATTGCTATGTGGCCAAATGGCCCTCTATATTTTCATACCAGCCTTAAAGGCCTTTAGGAGAATCTATTTCCATTTGTTTAAGCTTTTTCAATAAAGGCCCTTTTCAACCTCTGACAACTCTGTCACAACAACAGGAAAATATGTTGTATCTAAACACTGGGAAATAATAGCTATCAACCAGAGAACCATGAATGAGATTTACTGTTAGTTGTATCCAAAGTAGTTTTATTTCTCTACATACATCAAACCAGTTTTCAAGAAAAAAAAAGGAAAACTGAAAATGAATCTTATCATTATAACCTGCAAGATAAAGTTTAAAGTTATATCCTTCCTTTACTTCAGATTTATTAATTCAATAAAAGTCACTGAAATAAAAAATGTACATCATGCCCTGTGATAAAGCCTTCTTAGAAATGAAGCCAACATCTTGCACAGCAAAACTAATGATGGAGAGAGATTGAGACTTGCTTTGTCATTTGAAGATTTGGGTAAGATTTGAAGATTTGCTTTGTCTTTCCTAAAGCCCACAATATGCTTGGCCTTTTTAGTTGTGTATATTAAAGAATTTCCATTTTTTTGGTTAAGCCAATTTGAATTAACTTGTATTATCTACAACCAAAAAAAGTGCTAATGTAAGTCAAGGATGTAAAGTGATCGGGTGTATATTTTATGCATAGTTCACTGTTACTGTGATGCTAGAATAGAGAATAGACTGCAGTAGAGAGATTGGGGATAAGAAGATTAATAAAAGTTATTGTTCAGGAGAAGTATGAGAGTCTAAATGTAAAGCCACTGCTCTGAGAATGGAGAAATTTTAATGAAAGCAGGAGATTTTTTAATTTTATTTTACTTCTCCTTATATGTATAGATTCCTACTTGGAACATGGCACACAAATTATATTCAATACATGCCAATAAAGGTCCATCTAGTCAAGGCTACAGTTTTTCCAGTAGTCATATATGGATGTGAGAGTTGCACCATAAAGAAAGCTGAGCACTGAAGAATTGATGCTTTAGAACTGTGGTGTTGGAGAAGACTCTTGAGAGTCCCTTGGACCACAAGGAGATCCAACCAGTCCATCCTAAAAGAGATCAGTCTTGAGTGTTCATTGAAAGGACTGATGTTGAAGCTATAACTCCAATGCTTTGTCCACCTGATACGAAGAGCTGACTCATTGGAAAAGACCCTGATGCTGGGAAAGATTGAAGGCGGGAGGAGAAGGGGATGACAGAGGATGAGATGGTTGAATGGCATCACCGACTCAATGGACATGAGTTTGGGTAAACTCCGGGAGTTGGTGATTTTCAGGGAGGTCTGGCACACTGAAGTCCTTGGGGTCGCAAAGAGTCGGACACGACTGAGCGACTGCACTGAACTGTACTGAACTGACATACTTAGTGCATGAATAAACATGGGGAAGCATTTAAAAGATGGAAATTTATGGTGGGGTAGTAGAGATGGTGGAGGTTGGTGAGGAAATGCTTATGAAATAGTGAAGGAAATTGTCCAAATTGTATTAGTATTGCCGGAACTTAAATATGAAAAGAAGTTGCTGGTTAGAAGACAGTATTGCATAGTAGAAAAAGAAGAATACAGTTTCCATATTTCAAAGACCTTGATTTTTGACTTTTCATGTCTTTCATTATTCTTCTATGTATTCCCCTGAAAGAATAATGAAGCAGAATACCATATTCACCCATTTAAAATCTTACTCCATCTGTCAGGATTCTTAAGAAAAGTCTTGATATGGGTAAGATTTTAATTGGTAGATACTAGATAAAAAGTTTTCTACAAGTGCCCAGATTGAGCACATACTCTCTTATCCCAGTTCCAATAAAAGCTCTTTAGTTTGTTTTAAGGAATTTTCGAGTCATTCATATGCCTCACATTTCTTGAATTGCGTGCTTTGGTATTTTTTCCTCTATGCCTAACTGGAGACTTGCATCTATGTTTTATTGCTCTTGATTATCTAAGACAATGCCTGGAATTTTGTAAATTTGCAGCTAATATTTATTGAGAAAACTTAGAAATATAAAGTTCTCCTGAATTCCTTTGTGGTGAGCAAACATGAATATCTCACTTCTAGTCAAATGAGTATGTTACAGCTTTAAACTATATCTGGAGTCCCAATACTTCTTTGTCCTCAACTGCTGCTTTCCACTGTCTTGTACAAGTGAGCATCACCTCTTTCTTGGATGTTTGCATTCAGTTCAGTTCAGTTCAGTCGCTCAGTCATGTCCGACTCTTTGCGACCCCATGAACCACAGCGCACCAGGCCTCCCTGTCCATCACCAACTCCCGGAGTTCACCCAAACTCATGTCCATTGAGTCGGTGGTGCCATCCAGCCATCTCATCCTCTGTCGTCCCTTTCTCCTCCTTGCCTCAATCTCTCCCAGCATCAGGATCTTTTCCAACTCTTCACATGAGGTGGCCAAAGTATTGGAGTTTCAGCTTCAGCATCAGTCCTTCCAATGAACTCCCAGGACTGATCTCCTTTAGGATGGGATGGTTGGATCTCCTTGCAGTCCAAGGGACTCTCAAGAGTTTTCTCCAACACCACAGTTCAAAAGCATCAATTCTTCGGTGCTCAGCTTTCTTCACAGTCCAACTCTCACATCCATACATGACCACTGGAAAAACCATAGCCTTGACTAGATGGACCTTTGTTGGCAAAGTAATGTATCTGCTTTTTAATATGCTCTCCAGGTTGGTCATAACGTTCCTTCCAAGGAGTAAGCATCTTTTAACTTAGCATGCACAGAGCACTGGGTGATTTGACCCACAACTACTGCTTTGAATTTTTTCTCCAATTAGTCTCATCCATGCTTACTCTACTCCAGTCACATTAAGATCCAGAGCCTTTGTGTATCTCCAAGAATTTCCTTTACATTCATATGCCTATGACTCACTCTCTCACCTAATTTAGGTCTTTACCCAAATGTCATCTTCTGAATGACACCCTCCCTCATCACTGTTTAAAATTTCAACCCGCTCTTCATTATGCACACAATTGCCTGTCTCCTTTCTTTCTTAGTTTTCCTCCATTTTGTGTGCCACATTATAAAATGAAACATTTTTAGGTTAGTCTTGAAACCTCTTCCAAACTCCAATTTATATATCTAACTGGCTACTGAGTCTCTCCCCTTTGATATTTAATATCCATTACTGATAATGAATTCATCATCTCCCTCCAAAATGTGTACCCTTTTGGAATTATCATTTCAGTTGATGGCAACATTTCTAAAAAAATTATATGGGCCAAAATTTTGAAACCATCTGTTATTTTTCTCTTTTGCTCATGCCATTCACGAAATTCTATAGGAAGTTCTGTTGAATACATTAAAAATCTATTCAGCATCTTACCTCGTGATTCCTCTTGTGATACCACCCTAGTCCAAGCTGACAACAAGGAATATTGATGAGGCTTGCTTATTTGCCTTCCTACTAATATATATCTAATACCACAATATTTTAAAATTTTGAATATTCAATACTTATCTTAGTAAACAAATATTTATTTGTGGAATTACTGCATGCAACTGTCCAATATCTACTCTCCCAAACAATAGGATGTAAAAAAGGAGAACTCAAGAGAACTGAAAGGGATATGTAAAATGATTGCTAAAAATTGTAGAGAAGGGACAATAGTATTGGCTGTGAACAGTAAGCAGACAAAAGAGAATCATTCCTGCCCTTAAGAAGGAGATGAGGATTCCTAGGAATGGTTATTTCAGAGGTGGGGAGAAGGAAAGAATTATTGACTCCTATCTCTGACACAAAAATGCTTGACATCTGGAAAAATAAACTTTGGAGACTTTAGTTAATCCAAATTAGTTGACATAGATATAAACAATACAGCAAAATAGTTAAACCTTAAAAACAGGTAAAATTGGTTCTGTCTGCAATCCTCTCTTAGCTGAGTTCTTTGGGGTAAATTATAAAATATTTCTAAGCCTCAGTTTATGCTTGCAAAATAAAATAAAAATGATAATAACAGCTCCATAGGATTGTGAGAATTGAATTAAATCCAACATATCCAACATGTTACATAAAGAGCTTGGCACAGTTCTGGCATAGAGAGAGTGCTCAATAAATTGTAGGGATTGTTACTGCTGTTAATGAGATGTTCCCCAGAGGACATCAGATGCTTCTTTATTCTTACCCCAATCGAGATAATCCAGTCTTATATCTGTTCCTATTACCTCCAAACCAAAGGAAATTAGAAGATTAAAAATACAGTCCAAGCTGCTAAACAACCTCCTTCAGCAATTCTCTATTTCTTAATAACAAAGACATCAACAGAATCCCAAGACCCTCCTGTACTTTCTCTCTCTCAAGTCTACATCAAAAGAAAGAACAAAAGAAGAGAAAGAGAGAAAGATGGAAGAGAGGGAGTGAGGGAAAACAACACTTGTTTTCTATTTATGTTATTTATATTTTCCCTTCCTAAACCCTATTTATCTCTTTAGTCTACTTAACCCCTGTGGAGAGTTTTGGAGACAACTGAGCAAAGAGAAGCATTTATTTTTAATACAGCAATTTTTGTACTGCTTTTCAGAGCATACCTTTCTGAATTCAAGGCTTATGATGACTACCTCTCATAGCAGAAACCAAATCAAGTAGTATGTCCGTGCCTAGGATTGATCCTGAATAAATCCTTCACTTCTAAATAGATTTAGACTTCAAGTAGAGTAAGTTTCAGACACACAAACTATTGGCCAACTTTTTATTGTCAACTAATCCAGTACATGCTTGATCTTAAGTCCTCTATTTGTCTGTCACTCATCTGAGCAATTAAAAAACCCTTACGATAGCTCAGTCAGTAAAGAATCTGCCTGCAATGCAAGAGACCCGGGTTTGATTCCTGGGTCAGAAGATCCCCTGGAGAAGGAAATGGCAACCTGCTCCACTATTGGAGAATCCCATGGACAGAGGAGCGTGGCAGGCTACAGTCCATGGGGTCGTAAGAGTCAGACACGACTTTGTGACTAAACTACTACTACTACGATTGAAACACTTGTATTGGTACATTCTTGCAACAGTTTTATGGGTAGTCTTTTACTGATTATTAACATTATAATAAAAATGAGAATCAGTTTAATGATTATTCATTTAATTGCTCTTTATTTCCGATTGGGTGGTCATGAGAGTTCTTACTAGAAATGGTGACATTTAACCTGAAAACAAGAAAGGACAAGAAAGACACTAATAATGCAAAGTTCAGGTTTGAAAGTAGATATGAGCTGCATTTCAAGGTCCATAAAAAAGCCAGTGTGGATAAAATGTAGAGGGGAAGGGGAAGAGTGATGGGAGATGGTGCCAAGGTAGACAGGACTAAATCAGGAAGGCCCTGTGAGGAGAATGAATTTTGACAGGGAGACCAGTTGAGAAGATGTTGCATTTGTGAGCATGAAGAAATGAGTGTGGCTTGGTCTAAGGTAGTCATAATACAGATTTTTTAAAAATGATTTGGGAGAAAAAAAATGTTTCCAGGTAGAATCTTTAGGGTTATTAATAGACTGAAATTGGAAAGGTGAGACTAAGTGAGGAATTAAGACCACACTTGAGACTTTACAACTACATGGACAGTGATGCAAATCCACACATATATAGTAAACTGAATAGAAGACTTAGGATATTGCATTGTGACCATATTCACTATGCCACCTGCCAGCAGTTTGTAGGATAACTGAGATATAGGTACATAATCTGCATCATGAACTCATACATTTAACAAGTGTAAAACAACATCAATTCAATGGTTTGAGTGTAAAACTATGAAATACATGTATCCCTGTATCAACACAATGAGAGGTAGGATTTCAAGCTGATTAAGATACACACTTTCTAATAAGGTCTCCTCCTGGTGTTTTACTCTGCTTACCTCAGAGACCATGAGGTTAATCTCTTTGTTCAAAAGATTTTTCATCCATAAAATAAGAATATTAATAGAATATATCTCATTGGGTAGGATTCAACACAATGTCTGAAATCTCAGAACAGTGCCTGACATAAAGAAAGGGCTGAAAAAATATTACTTTCAATAACAAGTTGCTTACTATTTGTTATCATGTGAGTGCCTATTCAGTGTCACATAAAGAGTAGGTGCGATGGTTTTCTTTCTTTGGCATTATCCTCTATTTGCTCAGGTGGTGGTCCCTTAAGGGCTTACTCACTGCTCATCCTCTCATAGTTTCCCTAGGATCACCTTCTCTAGGCAACATCTTCATTTAATTTTTTAAAACCCCTCGAAGTGAGTGATTGATACCCATGTGCTAGTAAGGCATGTTAATACACCATTTAAGTTAATTTATCATATTAATCCCACAAAATGGGTTTCATAATCCCCATTTCACACACACACACAAACAAGCTTGAAATTTAGAGAGGATACAGAACTGATTCAAACACTAAGTGACTAATTGTTGTTCAGCTGCTAAGTCGTGTCTGACTCTGTGACCCCTTGAGCTGTAACATGCCAGACTTCCCTGTCCTTCACTGTCTCCTATAGTTTGCTCAAACTTATGTCTGTGGATTAGGAGGAGGATGTCATCCAATCACCTCATCCAAGACTGACGGGTCATGGTGGAGAGGTCTGACAAACCATTGTCCACTGGAGAAGGGAATGACAAACCACTCCAGAATTCTTGCCTCGAGAACCCCATAAAGAGTATGTGACTAGAGCTGTAACTAAACCTTGAATGATATGATGGCAAAATTGTATTTTTATCAATGAATTCCGAAATCTCACTGTTCACATAGCAATGGACAAGCAGATGTTTTCAAGGGGGCAGGAATATTTGTTTCTTTTCTTTATTCATCGAAACAACCACACACCGCCTTTCATGAGATGCTCCCCACGCACACCTGTCACTCCCAAACCTACGCTAAGGCCTTTTCTCTCAGCCACTTCTCTGTCTTTTCTTCTGTGGCAGAATTTCCCACAATGCCTCTGACATCCCACATGTTGAATTCCTAGTTACCTGTTACCTTTTTCTTCTCTCCTGACGGAAGGATGTGGTTTCACTTTATTCTGGGTGTTTTTCATGCATCTCAGCTCTGAGACTAATATCCGGGACCCCTAGATTTGCTTTGCAGATGATCCTCCTGGCATCTCAGAGCCCACATTTCCTGAACACTGACAGAATCTTAAACAAAAAGTCAAGTCACTAATATTTATTTGTACAGAATAGTGCTTGTAAAATTGAGGTTTAGAAAAGCTATTTTCTACAAAGGTAGACAGGAAATGAGTTTTCTTTTCTTTCTTACTTGCTTTTTTTCTCTGCAGCTTCTTGAAAACTGATGTGATTGAGGTTACCTCAATCAATAAAACTAATTACTAATTTTCTTGGAGAAAGAACAGCAAAGTAGATAGCATTTCAGTTCTTGAGCTTTGTTGTCTTACCTCCTCCTCCCACCACCCCCCCAGTACTTCTAATGAATAACTTGTTTCAGTGCTACCTATCAGACAAAAGAATAAAGTGATGGAAATGCAAACTCTGTTTTTATAAGCAAATATTTTAAATACCAGAGGACTTTAAATACATTTATCACATGGAGAGCAGGTATAGAGGGCAGAGTTGAGGAAAGTGGGGAAGGAGTTTAGGGGAACAATGTGACTGTTAAAAGGAATATTGGTGTTAGAATGGGGATTCTTAAAGACAGAGGGAGAGGATAAGAGACAAATATGATAACTGAAAATTCTGAAGTAAGGTAAAGTAGAGTGACATACATGCCCTTTAAAGATGATATGCAATATTAAAATATTTTATATCTGGAAAAATGATTGTGGTTCTCATTATGCAAAAGACAGAATGAAGAACTTAGTGAAACCTTGACTGAGGGTACATAATCTAAATAAAGATTGAGAAACACTGCTTTAGAGGATCTATATGCTTACCTAATTAAATGAATATGTAAATAAAGCATGTGATTAAAAGTCACTGTAGAGTACATTTTATTGCTCACAACAGGAAAAGTTTTAAATTGCTTGGCAGTGTCCTTATGATAAAGTATTATTTTTCTATAAGAGAAGGAATAAAGGAAAAAGAAAAGGCATGAGTCTTTAAAATCGCTTTATCCTAAACAAGTGCACCATACTGCTTGTGTTCAGCATGATGAATGCTCGCTGGTTATACGACTAAAGTCAATTGAACAGAAAGGCAGTTATGTCATGCATGCTTGGAATATGTCTTGTTGAAGAGCTTGGTTTTCAGTAATGGCTGGATCTATTGAAGCAATTTCCCTCAGTTACCAACAAATTTGAAAGTCCCACTGTCTATTTCATCTTTAAGATCAGGGGTACAGTATAGAATAATATTAAGACTAGCTTAGGCTTAATACTTGACTAGGGCTGCCAGGGCTTGAATTCTGGTACTGTGACTTGCCTGATCTGTGATTTTGGTGAAGTAACTTCAGTTTCTCACCCTCACTTTGTAATATGTAATACACAGAGAAATAATACGAACTTATTTATAAACTGGTTGTGAAAAAGAATTGGATTAATGCAAGTAAAACACTATAATGTCTAAATAAATTAAGCTCTAAATAAATTTAACAGTAATCATCTGCTTTCTTTTCTCCTTCATATGTATCTTATTTATTCCAGTAATATAAAAATGTGTGGCTTTTATATTTCATCTTTTCTGTAAGAACAGTATTATCCTATGATGAGCACCCGTGCTTGAATTCAGAATACCTAGGATTTGAATTCTCTCTCAGTCTAAAAATGTGCTGGATGTATGGGAATGGGAAAGTCAATGTCTGTGAATCTTGATTTTCTCATTTGTAGAGTTTTGGAGAATTAAATGATGTGTGAGTCATTAGTAAATACAATATTATTGTCATTGTACTAATAATTCCTACAAAACTTTACCATGTACAGATGTATATACCTCATATTGACCCTTGCTCATTCTTTTCCCTACTATAATTCCTGTTTACTTCCCATTCCAAGTAAATACTATTTTCACTCTTAATTCTAGAGGAAAAGAAAAACTAACAAGACATAAGGTCACATTAGGGAAACTTTATCAAAATCTAAGTAAACATAAGATGAGCTACAGTATCATGAATTATAGTCAACAATTGAAGTTGAAGTATTAGCCTAGCCTGTTTTTAAGAGTCTGTGAGGGTTTTTTTTTTGCCCTGTAGAGACTTGGACTTCAGTCACTTTAATTGGATTCACTTTTCCATGTTTTACTTTTGCTTCTTCTTTCTCCATCACAAATCTCTCTCCAGTTTTTTTTTTAATCAAAAGCAAGTAAACAATAATTTTGTCTCAACCCATACCACCCAGACTCTCATAGCTCACAGAGCCATTACAAAGATGACATTTTCTTCCTAAGACAATCTGTGGTAAACTCTGAAAATAGATGTGTTTTCTGTTTATTGAATGGGCACTTTCTCTGAGTACAAATAATGATTTATGGTTCACAAATATGGCTCATTAGGTGAGTGGGAGTTTCAAAGTGTCTTAAGGGTCTAAATATAGAGAGAAAATAGTACAGAGATAAATGTATTTTATCTCATAGTTCTTACCTTCAAACAACCCACATTGTTAGGAAGGAAAATGTTACATGCACCATTAGCTAATAAGAGAACGTGGTGAGTAATGTATTAAAGGCATATTTAAGAGAGAAAAAAAAATCTGGAGACTTCAAAATAAGATGTCTTTGTTGTCATTGTCCAGCTATTCAGCTCCAGTATTCAAATAGATACAATTTAAAAATAATGACAAATACACAAAGTTTTTTGTCATTATTTTTAAATTGTATCTATTTGAATACTGGAGCTGAATAGCTGGAGAGAATGGCATTGAAACATGTATAATATCATGTATGAAATGAGTTGCCAGTCCAGGTTCAATGCATGATACTGGATGTTTGGGGCTAGTGCACTGGGACAACCCAGAGGGATGGTATGGGGAGGGAGGACGGTGGAGGGTTCAGAATGGGGAACACATGTATACCTGTGGCGGATTCATTTTGATATTTGGCAAAACTAATACAATTTTGTAAAGTTTAAAAATAAAATAAAATTTAAAAAAATAATTTAAAAAACCACATAAAAAAATAAATAAATAAAAATAATGACAAATACAAACTAAAAATCTCTGAGGTCCAGAGAAGAAAAATATATGTTCTCTGTGTTCTGGAGTTAGTGTAAACAAAGTTCAAGTTTCTTTATGTGATGAAATAAATATGTCAGATATGTGGTACTCCATTCTAAAGGAGATCAGTCCTGGGTGATCATTGGAAGGACTGATGCTAAAGCTGAAACTCCAATACTTTGGCCACCTCGTGTGAAGAGTTGATTCATTGGAAAAGACCCTGATGCTGGGAGGGATTGGGGGCAAGAGGAGAAGGGGATGACAGAGGATGAGATGGCTGGATGGCACCACCAACTTGATGCACATGAGTTTGAGTAAACTCTGGGAGTTGGAGATGGACAGAGAGGCCTGGTGTGCTGCGATTCATGGGGTCTCAAAGAGTCAGACACAACTAGGCGACTGAACTGAACTGAATATGACTTGAAATAAGCTGCTCAAGAGGGTATCCTAAACCTCTAGAATTAAAGATTCCAATGTTTCTTTAGTAGGTAAGGAAAACAATAGTTTCAAAGCCAAGACATAAGCAGTTCACTTTTGGCTTAGCAATTACATCACTGGTGTCTCTAATATTACTAAAGACTCCCAGAGCTACTTTAAGATACTGCTCTCAACTAGACATCCTGACAAGCATAGATGGAGAAGCTGCAAAACATCTGGACTTAGTTTGAGGAGGGGAGAGTTATAACAAAAAGAAAGACATAAGCCCCATTAAAGATGAAAGTATGATATGACAAATTTCAAAGCATATTTTTTTTTTAAAAGCAGAGGCAGGGGCATCAGGGAAAACAGCTAACAAAACCCAATGGAGACTCTCAATGAAGAAGCGATCCAGGGATTTCAAGTACCATACTGCCTTGAAACAACTGAAAACTCGAAAAAAATACATTGAACAATGACTGTCTAGACACTGGACACCAGACCAAAATAATAATAATAATAATTGAGCCCTGAGAAGTGAGAATTAAATGGAGTGAGTCCCAGGACTGCTCCAACCTACTGCCTGTAAAGTCTGCAGGGAACACAGGCAGATCACTGAATGAGCAGACAGAGTACGCAGTTCTGGGAAGCCAAGGGAAATTGAATTCCAGGGCAGAGACTCACTAAAGAAAAATGTGTCTCTCTTCAACATTGTTCCTACCATCTTTGAAAGACAGGGTTCAGTTTTGAACACCACATTTCAAAAGAGATACCTAGGTGAAAAGATAATGTCAGAAAATAGGAGCCACATGATTGAAGTAGCAGTAACTGGGTTATCCTAGAGAAAGCAAACTTTGAGAACATAAAAGAATAAGCTGTAAATTTGTAAAAAATGAATTAAATCCATTCAAATTGGCCTTGAATTAGATGGTTAGAGGTTAGAAGATTAGTGAGAAGACATTTTAAGAGAATAGCTTACTTCAATGCAAAACAAAGATACTTTTGTGGTCAGACGTCTCTGAAAATTTAAAATACGGGTTCAGAACATTGAGAGTTACAATGCAATTCAAGTTGTCCAAAAGCACCTGAAATTCCATTGCATGAGCTAAGACACAAAATATTAATTGGGATATTAATAGATGGTTTCAAAAAGGAAATATTAGGAGATTCGAATAAAATTTAAATGGGCTCTGAAATTTAAATTGCGGAGTGTTTTCATTGACTAATAAAGGAGTCCAATTTTGTTATCAAAGCAGTAGGAGCTGGGATGAAATGTAGAAAGTGTTCATTGAAGACATTTAGGAGTTACTCAAACAATGAGTACCTTAAAATAATAAACTTGCAGACAAAAGAGATGATAGATTAGAACAAATGTCAAATTTTCTGTACTGAAGAATACCTTTCACCCTTGGATTTTACTAGAAAGAGGCAGATATCTCTACATTGTACAGATTTGGTTGTAAAATGACACTCACAAGACTTTAAAAGAATGTTGAAAGGGTGGAAAATATTTCAGGCATAAGAAAAAAGACATGGAATGAGAATAACAAATAGAAAATCTAAAAAATATGAAAATATCACCAAGCACCCTAGGAGAAGCAGCAGCAGGAACTCAGTAGAATCTTATTTGCTCATATCACACATCCTATTACTTTGCCTTGAAGCAGCAAGAGGTGGATTATGGGTTATTTTATTTCTCAAGGAAATTGTAACTCTCCTTGGTGGAGGAGGTCTCTGGAAATATTTAGTGTGCACACAGTGGTAACCATAGCACACTGTGCATGACAGAATATGGGGCACAGCTTCATGATTTTCTCACTAGGTGTTTTTAACATTTAATGAGACAACTTGTTCACGATGTGTTACAATATAGCACAGAGGCCAAGGTAGGTCAAAGGGTAGAGGTATAATTTGCTGTGTTTTTTGAAGCTGACTTTGGCTGGTTCGTGTGCCTTCGTTTCTGGCTGGAGACAGAGGCCTGTTTTCCATTCTACCAGAACTAGTCGCTTAGGAGATGGAAATATATCAATTGCCTGTCTATTCTCAAGCAGTTCTCGGTTGCCCAAATGAATCCATGTAATTACACATATACAAACAAAAAGATGTGTAAAAAGAAAAAAAAAAAATCATATGGGACAGATCACTTCCAAAAATGCTAGGGAGTGACTGTGGAACCCTTGTAAGGAGGAACAATTTAAACTAAGCTTGATGAGTCTTTGACAGACGTGGAGACATGGAGACTACGATGTCCCAAGCAGATGAAAGAAACTGCATAAAATA
The DNA here is from genome assembly GCF_002263795.3 of Bos taurus. Taxonomy (NCBI): domain Eukaryota; kingdom Metazoa; phylum Chordata; class Mammalia; order Artiodactyla; family Bovidae; genus Bos; species Bos taurus. The sequence continues at coordinate 21,792,516 of NC_037356.1, forward strand.
CATGGGCCATCAAATTCAGATTGGATGAGGAACATTTAGGTTACTAGAATTGAGTGTCTAATGATTTTAGAACTGTTATAGTCAAAGCTATTTTGAAGTATTTCTATCCACAGATTTTTTTTTGCAATATTAAGTATAAATTTCTCTATTGCAAAATCTATTTTCTCTGCAAAAAATATGGTAAACTTTATCATCATTCTATTCTATTGGAAATTAATGTTGTTTGTATTAGTCTATATTTAAATTGAAAATCCTAGAGTTTTTCTTATTATTTTAAATATTTTACTCCTAAAATATTGGGCATGCACATGTTTTATTATGCCACCATACAATAAGTTTTAAAAAAAGAGTCTTCAAACATAAAATCTACAAAATTTCTGGAATTCAATGATGTTTCAAAAAGTTATATGTGTTTAAATTATTCAATATTGATCTTACTTTATCATGAATATGTATGAATAAAAGTATTTATGAATAAAGGAAGTGAAGTCAACAGTTGAGTAATTTTTTTTAATTTTTCCTGAAGAATTGGGTGAGTTGACCTCCACCCCCCTTTACAAAGGAGCAATCTGGTGATCAATATTTCTCATAAGGTAAGAGAGAAAAGAAATCTATATAGGTTTTTTTTTAACCCACTTAGAAACCAGGTACTGTGAATTAAACCAAATTATGTCTTTTGCAAAAAAAAAAAACAAAAACAAAGCTACATTAGCTTGAATTATATCAAAAAGTATTAAACTTCAATAAAACTGTAAAAGAAGCAATCAGCTTTGCATATAATTAATGAAGAAAATAATCACACATTACACCGAGCCCACATGCTGCCCATCCTAGTTTGTCATTACATTGAATTAAACATCATGAGCAATTGTACCAAAAATAAATCATCAGAGTAGATAATTAATCAATTAGCTTCTTCCAAGAATAAAAAGCAACTCAGTGGAAGAGGTTTGGGTATTTTTTCTTGAGGTAAGCTTTCAGCCAAATGCAGCAAATGTGGGTGCTTGAAAAGGAGAACAGACTGCAGCACATTTTAAAATTGGGCAATACTGATAGCTAATTAAACTAAAGTCAACCTTACTGTATTCTAGAACCCTTATTACGGAGAAGACAATGGCAACCCACTCCAGTACTCTTGCCTGCAAAATCCCACGGACGGAGGAGCCTGGTAGGCTGCAGTCCATGGGGTTGCGAAGAGTTTGACACGACTGAGCAACTTCACTTTCACTTTTCACTTTCATGCATTGGAGAAGGAAATGGCAACCCACTCCAGTATTCTTGCCTGGAGAATCCCAGGGAGCCTTGTGGGCTCCCGTCTATGGGGTCGCACAGAGTCAGACACAACTGAAGCGACTTAGCAGCAGCAGCAGCAGAACCCTTATTAAGCATTGGAGGGGCAGAGATGAAAGAAAGAGCCATTGGCCAAAGGTGTGAAGCTTATAGTGTTTGTAATTGCATCTATAGGTTCTAGCATAAATGGAATTATTTGACACTTTTGTTGAGTATGTACTTTGAACCAGGAGCTTTGTTGGGCACCATAAATTAAATAAACAAAAAAGTAGAAGATAAGCCTTATCCTTCAGGAGCTAGAAAATCTACAATTTCAATATTTATAACCTTAAATGTTTGGGGAGCTAGCCTAGATTTTGTAGCATTCTGGGTTCTTTCTAGGGTGAGCCAGTCTACAGCAGACTCCTCTGCTGCTTCTGCTGCTGCTGCTGCTGCTAAGTCGCTTCAGTTGTGTCCGACTCTGTGCGACCACACAGACTCCTCGTATGTAGCTAAATCACAGCTGGACTCCAACCTTCATATGGTTTTCTGAAGTGCCTGGTATAAAGTGGGCCCTTATAGTGGTTATATTCAAAACCTCTTTTTAAAAAATTAAACGTTCTAAAATGGTTCCACTCATCAAAGGGTTACCATGAGTATGTCTTGCTTTTTGAGCAATAAAGCCAATAAAATCAGGCTCCTCCACTACAATGAATTCTCCCCAAAACATGTTTTATTCTTCAATTTCAAACTTTCTAAAATGGCTCCACTCATCAAAGGGTTACCATGAGTATGTCTTGCTTTTTGAGCAATAAAGCCAGTGAATGTTTTGGGGGCACTTTGACCCCCACTTTCTACACAATTTTTTTCCCTGATATACTAAAATTATACGCTATGTCAGGCTCCTCCACTTCAATGAAATCTCCCCAAAATATACTTTATTCTTCAATTTCAAACAGTCCCTACCATACCATACATATCTAACAATTAATTGCTCAGTGAATACCAGAATAAATGCGTGTGTGAATGACTTAGACTTCATCTAGCATATCAAATGATAAGAACTCATCTACCTCTTTAAGTATCCTCCAAAGGAATCTGTTATAAATCCACTGGGGATCCACTTTTCAGGAGGGATGGAACGTGCTTTAGATTTAGAAGTTCCTGGAACTGTCATGTAGAAACCAGAGATGCAGAGGGTGAATGGAGATGATGATGTCTTTGGGTAAACAGGGATCTCTCCAGGTACCACAGACCTACAGAAATCCCGGCTTCTGGATCAAAAGGGCCTGAATTAGGCAGCAGAGTAGGAAAGGAGAAGAAATCAGAGCAAAGATAAAAGACAAGTTGTAGTAATTTATACAAGCCACAGAAATGTGAATGAACACAGTTTCATTGGCAAGAAAAAGGGCTTAAGCGGGGAAGGTAGTATAATTAGCATAGTGTTATTGATTGAATTCCATCTACTAAACTTATGTATTGAAGTCCTAATTTCCAACACCGGCAAACTGGTTTGTTTGCAGGTGTAATCAAATGAAGATAAATCATTAAAGTGGCTCTAATCTAATCTGACTGATGTCGTTGTATGAAGAGAAAAATGCCACCTGACGATAAACACACATGGAAAAGGCATATGAGGAAAGAGACAGAAATCAGGCTGAGAGGCACCCAGGATGGAGAGACACCCCTAGAAGCAAGGAAAAGACAAGGAAGGATTGTCCGCTACAGGTTTCAGAGAGAGCATGGCCCTGCTAATACCATGACGTTGAGCTTTTAGCTCTATGAAAAAGATTTTTAGCCTTTATGAAAACATAAATAACCATTGTTTTAAATCAAAAGTTTGTGGCACTTTGTACAATGACCTTAAGAAACTAATGCAAGTAGCAGTAACAGCAAGGAAACAAGTGGAGGAGAGAAAACAACAGCAGGGAAATGTCTCCTTAGATTGCTTGTGTGAACTAAGTCAGCAATGGAAACTGCCCCAGCTCTCTCAGAGCTCAGGTATTATCAAGCACTACACAAAATAACTGCTTGCACTTTCTAGTTAGCCTAGGCTGTACTGCAACCAGTTGACAAGGTAAAGATGGTATAGAAAGAAGGAAAGAAAGAACATCTGTAAGTTCTCATGAGCCTTAATTAATGGTCCATCATTTATTAGCATATGGGTTTGAAAGCCTTTAAACATGCTGGGCTCTGGAGTTTTAAAGACTAGCTCAGAGAGACCATCTACACAGTTGCAATGCATTTTATTAATTGCTATATGAAAAGATACAAAATAGATGGTGGAGGCAGATACACATAATGGGAAATAGTGTTTATTTGGAATCAGACAGAACTTGACTCCCATCTTTGCTCTGCAACTTACTAGCTCTGTATTGCAAAAGTGAGTTTTTTACTTAATTTTTAAATTCTGCATGTCCTCATTTATAAAAGAGTGATAATATCTATATTATAGAATTTTGGGTGGAATTTAATGAATTATATGAGGATATACATATATACATAGAAGTATATATATATATATATATATATATATATACACACACACATATATCAGATCAGATCAGTCGCTCAGTCGTGTCTGACTCTTTGCGACCCCATGAATCACAGCATGCCAGGCCTCCCTGTCCATTACCAACTCCCTGAGTTCACTGAGACTCACATCCATCAAATCAGTGATGCCATCCAGCCATCTCATCCTCTGTCGTCCCCTTCTCCTCTTGCCCCCAATCCCTCCCAGCATTAGAGTCTTTTCCAGTGAGTCAACTCTTCACATGAGGTGGCTAAAGTACTGGCGTTTCAGCTTTAGCATCATTCCTTCCAAAGAAATCCCAGGGCTGATCTCCTTCAGAATGGACTGCTTGGATCTCCTTGCAGTCCAAGGGACTCTCAAGAGTCTTCTCCAACACCACAGTTCAAAAGCATCAATTCTTCAGCACTCAGCCTTCTTCACAGTCCAACTCTCACATCCATACATGACCACAGGAAAAACCATAGCCTTGCCTAGACGAACCTTTGTTGGCAAAGTAATGTCTCTGCTTTTGAATATGCTATCTAGGTTGGTCAGAACTTTCCTTCCAAGGAGTAAGTGTCTTTTAATTTCATGGCTGCAATCACCATCTGCAGTGATTTTGGAGCCCAGAAAAATAAAATCTGACACTGTTTCCACTGTTTCCCCATCTATTTGCCATGAAGTGATGGGACCAGATGCCATGATCTTTGTTTTCTGAATGTTGAGCTTTAAGACAACTTTTTCACTCTCCACTTTCACTTTCATCAAGAGGCTTTTGAGTTCCTCTTCATTTTCTGCCATAAGGGTGGTGTCATCTGCATATCTGAGGTTATTGATATTTCTCCCAGCAATCTTGATTCCAGCTTGTGTTTCTTCCAGTCCAGCGTTTCTCATGATGTACTCTGCATATAAGTTAAATAAACAGGGTGACAATATACATATATACATAATGCCATAAAGTAAGTGTTCAATAATTAGAAGCTGTTATTGATATTAATGATACAAAAAAATATTTTAATGTAGGGAAAGGAGCAATTAATGTTTTGCCTGAAGGGTATTTGGATAGGAGTCAAGAAGAAAGTAGCTTCCAAATCTTTCTTACCAAAAGACCTACAGAAGAATTCCTCAGAAAAGCAAAAAATCCAGATATTCCAGGAAGAAAAAGATTGATGTGCAGTTTTTTCTCCTGATTCCCATCCCCACCTTCTATGAACATGCTGCTGCTGCTGCTAAGTCGCTTCAGTCGTGTCCGACTCTGTGCAACCCCATAGATGGCAGCCCACCAGGCTCCCCCGTCCCTGGGATTCTCCAGGCAAGAACACTGGAGTGGGTTGCCATTTCCTTCTCCAGAACTTAGCAGACATAGAAAACATTCACCTACTGTTCCCTGTGCTGTCTGAACTTGTCTTGTGATTAGATTAAGTCCACGATACCAGGTGCTGATCAATGAATCAGGCAGAAGTGATATAAGTTATTTCCAGTTCTGCTCCTTGAAAACATCCTACGTGAAGTCCATAGGTGAGATGGTTGGATTACAAGTTTGACAGAGCCTGTATCATTGCATCTCAGAATGGAGGAGACCCCTCACTAGCTTGCATTAGGGCCTGTGTTGCTGAGTGACTTCAATCGTGTCCAACTCTATGCGACCTCATAGATGGCAGCCCACCAGAATGCCCCGTCCCTGGGATTTTCCAGGCAAGAACACTGGAGTGGGTTGCCATTTCCTTCTCCAATGCATGAAAGTGAAAAGTGAAAGTGAAGTCGCTCAGTCATGTTCAACCCTCAGCGACCCCATGGACTGCAGCCTACCAGGCTCCTCCACCCATGGGATTTTCCGGGCAAGAGTACTGGAGTGGGGTGCCATTGCCTTCTTTGAGCTTGCATTAGGGCCTGTATGAACCATTAAAAAACAGATAGCTAGGGAGAAGTTATTGTATAACATAGGAAGCTCAGACTGGTACTCTGCAATGATATAGAAGAATGGGATGGGAGGGTGGGAGGGAGATCCAAGAGGGAGGGGATATATGTATACTTATGGCTGCTTTACAGGTAATGACCAGGAGGGATACGATGGGAGGAGGGGCGGGAGAGGATGTATGTAAAATTATGGCTAATTTACGTTGTTGTATGGCAGAAACCAACACAACATTGTAAAAATTAAAAAAACAATAAAACATTAAACATTTTCCTATATTAAGAAAAAGAAACATTTTTTTAATTAGCAAAAAAAAAATATTTTTCATTTTTTTGAATCCACTGAGATCTCACAGTGTGTTGCAGCAGTTAGTATTACTTATCCTGACTAATGAAAACAGCCTCTGTATAATCGTCCCTCCTTATCCTCAATGCTGAACATGTATCATAACTTTTCCTTTCAACAGCTGCACAGAGTTGGACAAAACTGTCTCCAAGTTAAGAGTGATTACCACCCAGCCATTATACTCTGGGATAAGATGAAACTAAATGATCATCTATGTAAATACACGCACTCTATCTTTCTCTGAGTAGTAAATAATTCGGTCCTTCAATGGCCAACATCAAAAGATTTTTCCCTCTAGTAATTCATTAACTCCTAAGAATTAATTGCAAGTTTTTCAATAACACAGATGGATCATGAATAAAAAATAGGCACACATTACAATATAGTCAAAATAATTAAACTGTTATTGCTTTTGAGAGCACTGAAGCTATTAAAATATAATTTTTTTAAAAATTAGAATGAAATGAGAATGCGATTTCCATAAGCATAATTTGAAATAGTCCAAGTACTTATTCACAGGGTTACAATTACTTATAAATACAAATTAGAAGATGTGGCACAGCTAAAGAATAGTAAAATTAGATTCATGAAACTTTTCCTAATGTGCAAAAAGAAATATAAAAGTGTCTAATCACTTTGTTAGTTACAATTCTTATAAAACTATGCTAACCAGGGGAATGTGAATGACTGAGAATAGCCATGATTAACTCAGAAAGTAAAACCAAATAAAAATAAAATCTGTGATAATAACCCTTCACAAGGAGATTAAATGATTGTATTAGACATCACCCAGCCAGGAAAATAGAAGCTATCATTCATACAGAGATAACACTGGTACCAGTTAGCCAGAGCAGGGCATGGGTGATGATAAATCTGAGAATAACCAAGCAGTTGACCAACACAACTTTTTATGAATTGCTAAGGGAAGAGAAATTCAATTTTGCTGACCAATAACTCTATGTAATCTGTATCTTTTAAAAAACCCTCAGCAATTCTGAGAATTATATATTATTTTAACATCTTTCAGATGAATAAACCATGAACCAAAGAACTAAGTGATATGCCCAGGTCATCAGCTATCAAGTGACAACTGGGTTTGAATTGTCTAACTCCACATAGAAAATCTCAACTACTTATTTGCAATAAGTAGAGGAAAGGGAGGGGTGAGATCAAATTTGGAAATGCTCTCTAACTCTGAGTTTCTATAATAATAGGAACAATTGCCTTCTTTAAATAACCAATGAGTAGCTCTGTCCTAAGCTGTAATATTGTATCTGTAGCAACACAAAGTGTGTACTAAAATGAATTTCAGCTACGGGCTGAAAGTGCTCAGCTATGAGCACTTTCTGTTAACAGAGGAGGAGACTTGTTTAAATAACAGAGGAAAACCCCATTTATTTTTTTAAGGTAACTCTGTACTGTCAGTCCCAGAAAGTAGAAAATATTGTGTTTTTTCAATTAACTATTTGACATTTTTATATTCTCCCTGTCTCTTTTCTCAACTCAAAGTTGTAAATACCTTCTATTAATATAAGAAGATTTGAAGACAGACGATATTAATTGTCTGAAATTAAATTTACTGTTAAGGGATTTTTAAGAAAGAGCATTTGCTCAGCATTCCTGACAAAAGATCTGTATCAAAGAGATCAGTGGATCTGAAAACCAGGGTTTATCTATGACCCTGAATTAATAATAAGTTATAATAACCTCTAAAACCACAGAAATTCTAAGAGCTTCTCTGAGTAATGATCAATTTCCAGAGAGTAATGATGAGCCTCAGTGAAATTTGACAGTCAAAATCTTTTTATTCCTGAATTTTTTTTTTCTACAACAGAGTGAGTAGGACTGTGCTTTCTTTTGAGTTATCTGGTGGGTAACTGCACAAAAAGAAAGCTAACTTTATAGTTAAACATATCTTAGAGTCCATGCCCCCTTTTCTTTCTTAATTTGCTACTTCTACTAGTTGACTGGAGCTATTAAGTTCCACATGTGGATAATTTATCTAGAATAATGGAGGCATTGACCAAGAAGTAAGCAGCCCCCTCACTATAGAAGTGAAGAATGGGTTAACAATAAATTTAGTTGTATACAATAACTGGCTATTTAGGGATATGCTTCCTAACATCTAGTTTTGGGCATTCTTTTAACTGTGCCACAATCCTTTTTTATTCATTTTGAAAAAAAATTTATAATTAAATGTAATATAAGGAAAAAATAAATTTTGTTATTGTCTGGTAAATTTCTGTATTGGTCTATCATCATTCTTTTGCCTAAGTTTCCATTGAATCATACTGTAACAACTCTCCTGTTTGGGTTTTCTTCTTTCATTTTTATTATCCTTTCTTTTACCCTTCCCTGTTCTCTTTCACTACTGTTATGATTAGTTTCTATAAATTGTTCATAAAGAGTTTTCTTTAGGGAACATAATATAAAACATATCCTGTATTAATTCACTGTGCATCTTTCTCTTTCTCCAATAGAGACATTCATTAGTATAGGTAAAAATATTTTAAATTGATGCATTTTTGATTGGGGTGTACTGCCAATTTATTTTCCTTTTTATATATTTATTGTTTCACGTCTCAATAAAGAAATAAGTTTACATTTTAAGGTAGAAAAGTATTTGCAAAACTATGAAATTACATACTAGAACTACAATTTGTATCTTTTCAAAATAAGTTACTTTTATTTTAACAAGCAAATCTGAGGCCTGTGATTCAAAAATAGTGTGGCTATGTTTTATTCATTTTTAAAATGGCTGCTTTGATAAATTATAGATGCCAGTTTTCTCAAATGTTCTGAAATATTTTTTACAAGCATCTCTCAGCTAAGACATATGCACATACTCCCCAGCCAGCAGACTTGATCAGAAATCTAGTGGAATGATATTTCTACTTCATGCCTTTGCAGTCAACTCCACTTGGGCAGAATAATGTGTTGAGATTATGGTTTTGGATCCCCAAAGCACAGAACATTATATATTGGATCATTTAAAGTCTGACCTTTTAACAAAATGGGTTTCAAGGCAAGCAAGCTGTAAAAAACTCAAATGACATGTTTCACTATTCTCTAATTGCTAAGTAATATCGCAGTTAAGTGGTACTCTTGAGACAAATATATCTAAGACTTTAACTTACTTTCTAAGACCCTTCTCTAATGAAAGTGAGAAAAACGCTCCTTCTTGAATTTTCAACACTCCTTGTTCTCGGGAACTATGAATGCAATGTTGAAGAAACTGGTTTAATTAACAGGCAAGAGCAGCAACAACTATTAGCTCTTCAGCTTGCTTGCAGTTACTGAAAAAGTTCCATAGCAATCAGATTTCTTCCTGAGTCTGAGAAATGCTCACAAATGCAACACCGATACATTTGGAACAACTGCTCACAAAGACTTGCACTGAAATGTTAAGGTTTAGGAGCCTGCTGCTGCTGCTAAGTCACGTCAGTCGTGTCCGACTCTGTGTGACCCCATAGACGTCAGCCCACCAGGCTCCTGTCTCTGGGATTTTCCAGGCAAGAACACTGGAGTGGGTTGCCATTTCCCTCTCCAGTGCATGAAAGTGAAAAGTGAAAGTGAAGTAGCTCAGTCGTGTCCGACTCTTTGCAACCCCATGGATTGTAGCCTACTAGGCTCCTCTGTCCATGGGATTTTCTAGGCAAGAGTGCTGGAGTGGGGTGCCATTGTCTTCTCCTTAGGAGCTTAGTCTGGACTAAATGAAGTAGTTAACCCTGGCAATCAAATTATTATATTGAATCACGGTTGAGGTAGGAAATGAAAGACTCAGGGATAGAGGGTTGAGTATGAAGCTGCAATACTTTGACCACCTGATGTAAAGAGCTGACTCATTAGAAAAGACCCTGATGCTGGGAAAGGTTGAAGGCAGGAGGAGAAAGGGATGACAAAGGGGTGATTGGATGGCATCACTGGCTCGATGGGCATGAGTTTGAGCAGACTCTGGGAGATAGTGAAGGACAGGGTAGTCTGGCATGCTGTAGTCCATGGAGTCACAGAGTTAGACATGATTGAGTGACTCAACAACAAATACAGACTAAGGATGAAGTAGACAATAAAAAGGTAAGAAAAGCCAAGAAGGTCACGAGTCAAAAACTTGAAGAACTAAGCAGGGCAGATAGAAGTGGGGTTTTGGTCTAAAGTTTGAAGGCCATAAATACAGGGGTTTTGCAGTATAACTGAGTGTGCATGCCTAAAGAGTTCAGGAGCAAGACAGACGATCACTTAGAATCATTAAAGTACTGGAGCGTTCGTCCCACTGACAAGTCCCTGGGTCTCTGGCACAGCCCTTCTTAAATGTCATCTCTCTCAGTTGCTGCCAAACCTTTAGTCATTGGACATGAGAATAATGATGCTAGAAATGCTCTGGGAAAACCAAAGAGAGAAGAACTATTAACAGAATGTTCTACTACTGCTATCACTCATTAGCTCTGGACACCCCATTTATCCAGGTGAAACTCCTACATCATTATGTGGCTGCAGGACACGCTCCATAACTTCTCTGGTGTCTCCTCATTTGAAAAATGAAACAATACAATCTACTACCAAAAAAAAGAAAAGAAACAGCTCAGTGTAGGGACTGGTGTATAAAAGGCTCTGAACACATGATTTTTTCCCCTTTTCAGGAGATAATTCATAGAGAACTGAAAAGTAGAGAGAGGGTGAAAATAAATTGGAAAAGAAATTATAGACAAAGTGAGGAATACTGAAGATGCTGAGTAATGACACATGCTTTAAATGGAACAGAATGGACATTATGACAAAGAAAACAGAAACTAAATAGAAATACACAGGAAAATAGAATGATAAAGAAATAATCAAATAAAAGAAAGAGAAGCAGACATCAGAGTAAAGGAAATGCAAAATTAAAGACTCACCTATAAGGGGCTTTTGTAGGAATAATTTGATTTATTGTATATCTTAACTTGTTAAAAAAAATTCAAAATGCACACTTCTAGAACACAGAAATGAGGTATCTGAAAAGTATGTGGAATTAGAAAGGAAAACAAGAAAGAAAACTGAGCAAAAAATCAACCAAAAAGTGCTAAGGATCTAACACCATAATGAAAGTCAATTCTAAAGTACATGGGGTTTGCTGTTGCAGGGAATCCCAAGGGGACTCAGAAAATGTACTGTAGATCTGTTTAAATTACAGAATCTTTGTAACAATTTCCACATAGTTACTAGCATCCAGAGGGAAGGGACACCTTAGAGTTTTCAAATGTTCAGTTTTATACTTTTATCCCAAGGACAGGGTTCCATTTTATTCCATTTTTAATTGAAGATCCACAACCCAGAGCTGTATCAAAGTCTTTCCAGTGTTGACAGTTTCTACCTTCCTTCAGTTGTGCATAAATAACGAACTTGAAAGAGGTACTTCACCAGCTCAGCACCTTGAAAACTCCCAAAACATTTCAGAAAGAGCAAATGCTTAGTTTGCTCCAAACTCCAAGACAGAAAACTATAAGGCAGGGAATATTTATATGTGAGATAAATATGAAGAAAATGATTATTCAGGGCATTCAATAAAATAGTAGTAACCCTCACTAACTAAGCTATTATTATGTGCCACATATTTTTTGAAAGAGCTTTATATTCATTTCTTAACTTAATATAGTAATTTCTCAAGAAGATGTAATTAATGTTTCCACTTTATAGTGCTAACTGGCTCAAAGTCTCTGCTTGTCTGTAGCTGAGTCAAAATTTTGACCGAGGCTGGCCTTACTCTGCCAATGACTATAATTGGAGTCATGACTTTTAGTGTAATCCTCATTTAGTTGTTACTCAGTCACTCTGTCGTATCTGACTCTGCGACTCCATGCAGCACAACAGGCTTCCCTGTCTTTTACCATCTCCCGGAACTTGCTCAAACCCATGTCTATTGAGCTGGTGATGCCAGCCAACCACCTCAACTTCATCCCTGTTTCTTGTTTTTCTTAAAAAATCCCCTTTTCTGTTTAGACTATCTGCTGCAGAGGACAATGATGAGCTAGAAAGATATATTGGACTTACAATTTCACCTGCATACATGATGGCTCTTTAAAATACCACTTCACATGGTTGAACTGTCCCTACCCTGTGAGCAAGGGCCACATGAAGTGGTAAGGGAATGAGTGACATGATCATAAAGACAAAGGAGAAGGGGAAAGACATTCCCAACTGAATGTAGAGTTTCAGAGAATAGCAAGGACAGAGCTGAAACCCTTCTTAAGTGAACAACACAAAGAAATAGAGGAAAACAATAGAATGGGAAAGACTAGATAGAGCTCTCTTTAAGAAAATTAGAGATACTAAGGGAACATTTTGTGCAAATATAGGCACAATAAAGGACAGAAAGAGCAAGGACTTAACAGAAGCAAAAGACATTAAGAAGAGGTGGCAAATATACACAGAAGAACTACACAAAAAGGGACGAATGACCCAGATAACCATGACGGTGTGGTCACTCACCTAGAGCCGGACATCTTGGAGTACGAAGTCAAGCAGGCTTTAGAAAGCATTACTGTGAACACAACTAGTGGAGGTGATGGAATTTCATCTGAGCTATTTCAAATCCTAAAAGATGATGCTGTGAAAGTGCTGCACTCAATATGCCAGCAAATTTGGAAAACTCAGCAGTGACCACGGGACTGGAAAAGGTCAGTTCTCACTCCAATCCAAAAATGCCAAAAATGTTCAAACTGTCACACGATTGCGCTTATTTCACATGCTAGCAATGTAATGCCCCGAATCCTTCAAGCTAGACTTCAACGTTAAGTGAAACGAGAACTTCCAGACATACAAGCTGGATTTAGAAAAGGAAGAGGAACCAGAGGTCAAACTGTCAACATCTGTTGGATCATAGAAAAAGCAAGACATCAGAGGTTCTATTTGATGTCAGTGGTAGATGATGTCAAGAGGTTCTTTAGTTCCTCTGATTTCTGCCATTAGAGTGGTATCATCTGCAGTGATTTTACACAGAATCAGCGGTAGAAACTGATGTAAAAAAATGTGAAAAAGGAGAGTGAAAAAGCTGGCTTAAAACTAAACATTCAAAAAACTAAGTTCATGGCCTGTAATCCCATCACTTCATAGCAAATAGATGGGGAAACAAAGGAAACAGTGGCAAATGTTATTTTCTTGGTCTCCAAAATCACCGCAGGTGGCGACTGCAGCCACAAAATTAAAAGACCCTTTCTCCTTGGAGGAAAAATATGACAAACCTAGACAAGGTATTATAAAGCAGAGACATTACTTTGCCGACAAAGTTCTGTATAGTCAAAGTTATGGTTTTTCTGGTAGTCACGTACAGATAGGAGAGTTGGACCATAAAGAAGGCTGAACTCCAAAGAATAAATGCTTTTGAATTGTGGTGCTGGAGAAGACTCTTGAGAGACCCTTGGTCTCTTAAGAGACAGCAAGGATATCAATCAGTCCATCCTAAAGGAAATTAACCCTGAATATTCATTGGAGGAATTGATGCTGAAGCTGAAGCTCCTGTACTTTGGCCACCAGATGTGAAGAGCCAATTCATTGGAAAAGACCCTTATGCTGGTAAAGAATGAGGGCAAGAGGAGAAGGGGACAGCAGAGGATGAGATGGTTAGATAGCATCACTGACTCGATGGACGTGAATTTGAGCAAACTCAGGAAGTAGTGAAGGACAGGAAATGGTGTGCTGTAGTTTTTGTTGTCCCAAAGAGTCAGACACGACTTAGCCACTGAACAACATCAACAACACTGTGACCATACATTTTATCTTTCAAACCAGGACACTTTGTAAGGTAACAAGACATTATTTGAACTTACAATAGAACAGTAGGTGAAAACTGCAAACTTGGGCTTATAGTCACACTTACAGGGAGGCAAGAGTCTGGATGTTGGGTTCAGACTTAGATTTGAATCCTAGGTCTGTCTCTTACTGGCTAAGTGATCTTGTGCAAGTTACTTGAGCTCTCATAATCTCAGAATCTTTACCTAAAATTATAATAGTAGGCTTATCATCATACATGAGAATTACATTAGATAAAAGGCTTAAAATAATGTCTAAAAAGATGTAGATAGTTATTAAATGTACTTACAATAGTTATCACTTACATTCTTAATACTTACAACAGTGTCTGACACATGGAAGGTTTTCAATTAAGATATGTTGAATACATTAACAAAAAATTAATGAATGGATAAAAGCATTAAGAACTGAATTTCACTTAGAATTAAATTATGGCTGCTTTTTATGATAATCCTATAGGTCATAGGAGGGCTGGAAAATAGAGAGATAGTATACTAGGGGGCAATTGAATCAGTCTTGGAGAAACTACAAAATAAATTCAAATCAGTATTATTCAGTAGAAAATTAATCTGTTTCACTTCTAAAATTATATTAAGTCTCAAGCAATTGTAGTTGTGGTTTCTGTTCATTTGTGTTATACATGTAAAATGGTGGGTTTTTCCTATTTGATTATCAAATATTTTGTCATTGTCTCTCCTCTATTTTAAAATCCTATATTAACATGATAATTGTGATAAGAGGAAAAAGAGAGCTGGAGGGCCTCACCCCAACAAATAAATGTTTCAGCATGGATATGTCACAGGTCATCATTCCTACCACAGGACATTATATGGGCCAACACAGTTACAGAAAGACTGAGAAGCATAAACCACTCATACGTTGATAGGAAGAGAGAAGCAGTATAGGTGAGCATTAGGAGTCTCTGTCACAGACATGCTACCATCAATACTAAAGAAAACTGTGAAGAAAATGTTTCCTTTAATTCTAGCATCACACCAAGATACTTTATGTTTTCAGAATTCATTTATTTCTTTATCCAGGTGTATACAATGCATCAGGTATCATAATGTAACAGATACGTTGCATATTTTTGGGGTTTTTTAACATTATATCATAATATGGATAAATATCACTAAAATCTTCAGAATTAAAAGTCTGAGTTGTATAATATGCTATCATTATAAATTACCAAAGTTTATTGAGTCTAAGTAAATCTAGTTTAAATCTAGTTTGTCATTTTAAACTATTAAAGTGTTGGAAAAATGCTTGAAATAGTTAAGAAAAACAATACATTATCAGAAATGTGTGATTATGGGAGTGAGATAAGGTAAAAAATTACAAAAAAGCTTGAGTTAAACCAGTAATGAGGTACTTTGATAATTCAAGCCAGCAGCAATGAGATGCTGAACTATAACAATGCAAAAATAAATTAGAATCACTGAAGCAGTACATTGGTTGAAATTAGCAAATACTTGCGTGTGTGTAGACGTGTTAATGACTCAGTCATGTCCAACTCTTTGTGACCCTACGTACTCTAGCCTACCAGGCTCCTCTGTCCATGGAGTTTCCCAGGCAAGAATACTGGAGCAGGTGGTGGTTCCCTTCTCCAGGGGATCTTCCAGACCCAGGGATCGAACCTGGGTCTCCCACATTGTGGGCAGATACTTTACATCTGAGCCACTTGGGAAGCCCCAACACTAAACCCATATGCCCATAGTGATAACATTGCTCTAATGGAGAACAGGGGAGAAAGAGCCAGCTGACATTTGTTTGTAAACATGAGGAGTTTGGAGCTTGGAACTGGCATTGGTTTCTGATTTTTGTACACCTTGGTCACTCCCATCCATTCACCTCAGTTTCCTTTCAGGGATACATTTCCTCCCCTCTCTTAATCCTTAGCTTTTGGTGATACTGACATAATGAACAGCTGCAAAACAAAGCCTGTAAATCAGACTTGAAGAAATTATCACCTCCTACCCTGTTGCTGTGGGCTCCCCAGGTGGCACAGTGATAAAGAATCCACCTGCCAATGCAGGAGACATGAGTGACATGGGCTCTGTCTCTGGGGCAGGAAGATCCCCTGGAGGAGGAAACGGCAACCCCCTCCAGTATTTTTGCCTGGAAAATTCCATGGACAGAAGGAGCTTGGCGGGCTACAGTCTGTGGGGTTGCAAAGAGTCAGAAACTACTGAGCGCACACACACACACACACACACACAGCCCCTGGCTGCAGCCATGAAATGCCAATTGAAGCCAACTGAGAAGCAGCTTCATGTTTTCCATTAGATCTCAAAACTTTAGGAAGATAGATCCCAGAGCTTCTGGATGCAGCCTTAAACATTTCATATTTTCATAAATTAAATTTTAGGGAGCTGAAGTTTTTATGATATTTTGTTTTATTTCCTAAGGTCCCAATTAGACACACCTACAAATCAAACCACCATAATTCAGACTTCACACACACAGGCACATTTATGTCTAGTTATTACCTTTGTACAAAACATAATTTAAAGATTAAAATAGTTTTTTGAAGCTTGCAGTCCTATATTTCTTTTTGTTTCTATCTCCTCACTCATTTATATCTCCCCAAAGACAACACTCTCACTTCTTTTTTGTTATCATTTTAATTGCAAATCTTTTTTTACAAGGTTGTGTTGGTCTCTGCCATACAACTTGAATCAGCCATAATTCTACATACATCCCTTCCTTCTCTAGACTCCCTCCCCTCCCCATCCCATCCCTTCAAGTCATCACAGAGCACCACACTGGGCTCCCCGTGCCATACACGGACTTCTCACCAGCTAGCCGTCTTACACCTGATGGTGTACATATGTTGGTTCCTTTCTCCATTCGTCTCACTCTCTCCTTCCCCCACTGTGTGCACAGGTCCATTCTCTACATCTGAGTCTCCATCCCTTCTCTGCTGGAATTTTGTTTGGAATTTACTTTCATGTCTCTAATTAATTAGCCTGTACTTCTCGATTTTACACCAATAAGCAATGGTTATGGATTCATTAGCATCAGTCAACGATTTCATGGCTCTTTTCCCTCCACAATTCAATCACTCCTTTTTATTCCAGAGATCTTGGTTAATTTCAATAACTAATTATTTGGGCAGCTTGTGGGTTTTTTTTTTCACTCTCTCTCTCTCTTCTCAAGTTGCTCTTATGTTTTAAATTCACCAATAAAGAGTAAGCCCATGAAACCCTATGCCTCCCACTCATGTTAACTGAAAACATACACTCAATGTAAGAGCTGTGAGTTGAGTTTTATTCAGTGTCTTACTAAGACTTACAACCTGGAAGACAGCCTCTCAGATAGCTCCTAAAAATTTCTCCAAAAAGGTTGGGTAAAAGCCAGTATACGTGTGATTTTGGCCAAAGAATACATGCAGTCAAGAGCATATCTTAGATGATTAGTGCTAGTCACCAGAAACAGTTTTTTTTTAATGATTTTGGTGCTTCTTTATGTATGGGAAGATGCAAGAGTCGTGCTTCATAAAACTTTTTTCCTGAAATACATCTAACTTCCTAAGGAGCCCATTTCCAGAGCACAGAGTGCCTTATCCTGTTCTTTATCCTGAGTTCCTTTCAGGTTGTACTGTAGGTAGGTCATCAATTGCAGGGGCTGTTAACTTAGTTCTTACAGAACTGGATCTTCCCTGGTGGCTCAGATGGTAAAGCATCTGCTTAGAATGCAGGAGACCTGGGTTCAATCCCTGGGTCAGGAAGATCCCCTGGAGAAGAAAATGGCAAACCACTCCAGTACTCTTGCCTGGAAAATCCCATGGACAGAGGAGCCTCGTAGGTTACAGTCCATCGGGTCGCAAAGAGTTGGACACGACTGAGTGACTTCACTTTCACTTTACAGAACTGAGTGGTGAGCAATATTCTCTGTTTTGTGCCCTCAAACCATATAAAAGCAGAACCCCAGACCCATGGGTGCTAACTGTCTAGCCTCCACCTTATAGTGTGGCCCAAGGCATGCCATGTGCTTTCCAAGACCTGTGAGTTATAAACCTTTTGTCCCCAAAGCGTCCAAATGGTTATTGCTGAGGGTGTCTTGCAATCCTTGTAGGGACCATAATGGCAGGTCAGCTACAACAATGGTTATTGAGAGGCTGAAACCAGCACAAAATCATTACCAATATGGCTGCTTCTTGGTGTGAGCAAGTTGATTATTAGCTTGGTAATCAACTTGCTCAATCAGCGTAAGAGCCATATAAACTACTGCTCCAGGGCAGAAAGTAAGGGGCACAGGACAAAAGCAAATTGTGAGTTGCTGTAAGCTTGTGTGTCCGTGGAGTTGGTCACTAACGTGATTGAGGAAAAACAAGTGGGCAAGGGCCTCAAATATCAGCGCAATTGAGAGGATCAGAGTGGGCTTGTAATAGGAGGATGACACAAACCCTCACCTCTAGTTGACAAATGAATGTTATTTCTGGCTTAACTTCTCTTTCTTCTCCCCTCACTCTCTTACCTCTTATTCTGGTATTATTTTTGACACAACTCCACAAACTTTTTGAAATTTCCTTTCACCAAAATCTATCCCAGGCACGTTTGTACTCTTTTTGTCTGAGACTTGGAATCAATTGTTTTACTAAGGAATTTTCATTCCTTTAAGTGCAGAATGATTTCAAGGGAGCTAACCCTAGAGTTAGAGATTCCCACCATTGGAATGATATTGTTTCCAGGTCATTTGAAAGGACAAAGAAGATATTTAGAAGATACACTTTAAAATAATTGAATCACATGAACAAACCCAGTTCAATTTGAATATAACAATGGGCTTACTTAAATTCTTTGAGCTATGTCTATCTTCAAATTATATCTACTTTCTCTAGCATTAATAATTTTAACTCAAAATAATTAATATATTTATTTGCTTTGTCTCATTATATAATAGAAATAGTGTCAAATATTATTGCTAATGTTACTAACATTAAATTACTGAAGAAACTAGAAATCATTCCTGTTTGATTCTATTCTTATTGTGCATTTCATTAAGGCTGTAATGTCAACATTATATGCTATAAAGTCCCATTCTTTGTGTGATTACCTTTAAAATTAATTTACTTGTTTCAGTTTGTTTTTAAGCCCAAGGAATTATCTTGTTTGCTTCTGAATTGTAATTCATTTACAGGATTCAAAAGTAAACTAATGAGGTGGATGAAACTGGAGCCTACTATACAGAGTGAAGTAAGCCAGAAAGAAAAATACCAATACAGTATACTAACGCATATATATGGAATTTAGAAAGATGGTAACAATAACCCTGTGTACGAGACAGCAAAAGAGACACTGATGTATAGAACAGTCTTATGGACTATGTGGGAGAGGGAGAGGGTGGGAAGATTTGGGATAATGGCATTGAAACATGTATAATATCATGTATGAAACAAGTCGCCAGTCCAAGTTCGATGCATGATACTGGATGCTTGGGGCTGGTGCACTGGGATGACCCAGAGGGATGGTATGGGGAAGGAGGAGGGAGGAGGGTTCAGGATGGGGAACACATGTGTACCTCTGGCGGATTCATTTGGATATTTGGCAAAACTAATACAATATTGTAAAGTTTAAAAATAAAATAAGATTTTAAAAAAATGCCAGCAAAAAAAATAAATAAATAAATAAAATTAAAAAAGTAAAATATACAGATAGGTATACAGAGATTATTTTGTTCTTGTTCACATCCCTGCCCTAGTCACCCTGTTATCCAACTGCCTCCCTTATTAGTAAATTTCCCTGTGGACTAGCTATCAACAGGTGCCAAGTGAGAAGTAAGAGCTTTTTGCAGGTAAAAGGAAGGGTTGAAGGATAGCTCTCTGGGTTTCTCAGCTCAAGGGCTCCCTCTTCTGTTAAGTGTCAAACAGTTTATTAAATAAAGGATTGTACTTTGTTCTTCAAATTTCAAAATCTTTTTAAAACTGCTTTCCTATTATTTCTGTCTTGATCATGTCATCCTCAGACTTTTCATAGCAGTTATCCCAAGGGTCCCTCCCTGGGTAGTGGGGGGGGGGATCATATTTGCATGATTTTCTGGACTCCGCCTCTTCTCTGGCTAATATTGTACTTCTCCCACCTACCAAACCAGCCATTCTGTGCCCCGTTGACTGGCCTCACTGCTGTTAACATCCACGCTGGCTCTGCTGCCAACATCCACGCTGGCTCTGCTGCCTCAAGCAGGTTTCCATCCTTCTGCAAACACACTTTATTGAGCAACAGGATGAATCTGTAGGTTTTCTCTGCCTGGAGGTATGGCTTGGTCTGTTATTAATAGTACTAGTCCTATAGGGTTGCTTAAAGGATTTTTCTTGTTCTGTAGAATTTTTACAGAGGAAATGTGAGAGAATTGAATTCATGGCTGCAGCCAGGCTTCTGAAAGAATACAGAACCCTTGAAGATTTCTCAGAGTATTTGCCATGAGAAATCTTAATCCTATACCTTAAATGTAAACTATGTTGGAAAATGGAGAAGACCCTTGAAGAAGGCCTTAAGGATCAAAAACTATAGTAAAATCACACACATAGTCAAGTTAAGAGCTGAAAACACTCTGTTTTTATTTCAGATTTTTTTTTTAAGACACTCCTCTGAAGAAAAGTGTTCTCAATTCTGTTAAGAATCTTAGTATCTAGTTCAGTTCAGTTCAGTCGCTCAGTCGTGTCTGACTCTTTGCGACCCCATGAATCGCAGCACGCCAGGCCTCCCTGTCCATCACCAACTCCCGGAGTTCACTCAGACTCATGTCCATTGAGTCGGTGATGCCATCCAACCACTTCATCCTCTATCATCCCCTTCTCCTCCTGCCCTCAGTCTTTCCCACCATCAGGGTTTTTCCAGTGAGTCAGCTCTTTGCATCAGGTGACCAAAGTATTGGAGTTTCAACTTCAACATCAGTCCTTCCAATGAACACCCAGGACTGATGTCCTTTAGGATGGACTGATTGGATCTCCTTGCAGTCCAGAGGACTCTCAAGAGTCTTCTCCAATACCACAGTTCAAAAGCATCAATTCTGGACTCAGCTTTCTTTATAGTCCAACTTTCACATCCATACATGACCACTGGAAAAACCATAACCTTGACTAGTAGATGGACCTTTGTTGGCAAAGTAATGTCTCTGCTTTTCAATATGCTGTCTAGGTTGGTCACAACTTTCCTTCCAAGGAGTAAGCGTCTTTTAATTTCATGGCTGCAGTCACCATCTGTAGTGATTTTGGAGTCCAGAAAAATAAAGTCAGCCACTGTTTCCACTGTTGCCCATCTATTTCTCATGAAGTGATGGGACTGGATGCCATGATCTTAGTTTTCTGAATGTTGAGCTTTAAGACAACTTTTTCACTCTCCTGTTTCACTTTCATCAAGAGGCTCTTTAGTTCCTCTTCACTTTCTGCCATAAGGGTGGTGTCATCTGCATATCTGAAGTTATTGATATTTCTCCTGGCAGTCTTGATTCCATCTTGTGCTTCCTCTAGCCCAGCGTTTCTCATGATGTACTCTACATAGAAGTTAAATAAGCAGGGTGACAATATACAGCCTTAACGTACTCCTTTTCCTATTTGGAACCAGGCTGTTGTTCCATGTCCAGTTCTAGTTGTTGCTTCCTGACCTGCATACAGATTTCTCAAGAGGCAGGTCAGGTGGTCTGGCATTCCCATCTCTTTCAGAATTTTCCACAGTTTATTGTGATCCACACAGTCAAAGGTTTTGGCATAGTCAATAAAACAGAAATAGATGTTTTTCTGGAACTCTCTTGCTTTTTCCATGACCCAGCGGTTGTTGACAATTTGATCTCTGGTTCCTCTGCCTTTTCTAAAACCAGTTTAACATTTGGAAGTTCACAGTTCACATATTGCTGAAGCCTGGCTTGGAGAATTTTAAGCGTCACTTTACTAGAGTGTGAGATGAGTGCAATTGTGAGGTAGTTTGAGCATTCTTTGGCATTGCCTTTCTTTGGGATTGGAATGAAAACTGACCTTTTCCAGACCTGTGGCCACTGCTGAGTTTTCCAAATTTGCTGGCATATTGAGTGCAGCACTTTCACAGCATCATCTTTCAGGATTTGAAATAGCTCAACTGGAATTCCTTCACCTCCACTAGCTTTGTTCATAGTGATGCTTCCTAAAGCCCACTTGATTTCACATTCCAGGATGTCTGGCTCTAGGTGAATGATTACACCATCACGATTATCTGGGTTGTAAAGATCTTTTTTGTACAGTTCTTCTGCGTATTCTTGCCACCTCTTCTTAATATCTTCTGCTTCTGTTAGGTCCCTACTATTTATGTCCTTTATTTAGCCCATCTTTGCATAAAATATTCCCTTGGTATCTCTAATTTTCTTGAAGAGATCTCTAGTCTTTCCCATTCTATTGTTTTCCTCTGTTTCTTTGCATTGATCACTGAGGAAGGCTTTCTTATCTCTCCTTGCTATTCTTTGGAACTCTGCATTCAGATGCTTATATCTTTCCTTTTCTCCTTTGCCTCTAGCTTCTCTTCCTTTCACAGCTATTTGTAAGGCCTTCTCAGACAGCCATTTTGCTTTTTTGCATTTCTTTTTCTTGGGGATGGTCTTGATCCCTGTCTCCTGACAATGTCGCAAACCTCCATCCATAGTTCATCAGGCACTCTATCTATCAGGTCTAGTCCCTTAAATCTATTTCTCACTTCCACTGTATAATCATAAGGGATTTGATTTAGGTCATTCCTGAATGGTCTATTGGTTTTCCCTACTTTCTTCAATTTCAGTCTGAATTTGGCAATAAGGAGTTCATGGTCTGAGCCACAGTCAGCTCCCAGTCTTGTTTTTGCTGACTGTATAGATCTTCTCCATCTTTGGCTGCGAAGAATATAATCAATCTGATTTCGATGTTGACCATCTGGTGATGTCCACGTATAGAGTCTTCTCTTGTGTTGTTGGAAGAGAATATTTGCGATAACCAGTGTGTTCTCTTGGCAGAACTCTATTAGCCTTTGCCCTGCTTCATTCTGTACTTCAAAGCCAAATTTGCCTGTTACTCCAGATGTTTCTTGACTTCCTACTTTTGCATCCCAGTCCCCTATAATGAAAAGGACATCTTTTTTGGGTGTTAGTTATAGAAGGTCTTGTAGGTCTTCATAGAACCCTTCAACTTCAGCTTCTTCAGCATTACTGGTTGGGGCATAGACTTGGATTACCATGATATTGAATGGTTTGCCTTCTAAACGAACAAAGATCATTCTGTCATTTTTGATTTTGCATCCAAGTACTGCATTTTGCAGTGGCTGCACTTTGCTGGAGCAGCCGTGGAGAGATACCCCACATCCAAAGTAAGAGAAACCCAATTAAGACAGTAGGTGCTGAGAGAGGGCATCAGAGGGCAGACACACTGAAACCACAATCACAGACAACTAGCCAATCTGGTCACATGGACCACAGCCTTGTCTAACTCAATGAAAGAAAGCCATGCTGTGTGGGGCCACCCAAGATGGACGGGTCATGGTGGAGAGGTCTGACAGAATGTGGTCCACTGGAGAAGGGAATGGCAAACCACTTCACTTTTCTTGCCTTGAGAACCCCATGAACAGTATGGAAAGGCAAAAAGATAGGACCTGAAAGATGAACTCCCCAGGTCGGTAGGTGCCCAATATGCTACTGGAGGTCAGTGGAGAAGTAACTCCAGAAAGAAGGAAGGGATGGAGCCAAAGCAAAAACAACACCCAGTTGTGGATGTGACTGGTGATAGAAGCAAGGTTCGATGCTGTAAAGAGCAATATTGCATAGGAACCTGGAGTGTCAGGTCCATGAATAAAGGCAGATGGGAAGTGGAAATACCTAGTACCTAATGCTTAGTTCCTCAGTCGTGGCTGACTCTTTGCAATCGTGTCTGACAGCTGAACCACTAGGTCCTTATTATAAATGCCTACATAGTAGGGGGTGGGGGGAAAATCCTGAGCTTCAAAGCAGTCTCAGAGAGCCATATGCATTTCTAACATCTGGAACGTGGTTTTAACCTTGGCCCCTTAATTCGGTGGTCTAAATCAACATGCAGATTTCTCAGAAAATGTTTTCATATTTTTTAATAAAATGCAATACTAAGAAAATATGGAAACCCATTTGATGTTGAAATGATTGCATCACAATTTAAAAAATTCTAGTCCTCACATATACTTTTAAAAATATTCATTTCTGGTGTTGATTTCCTAAATTATTACAAGTAGTGTAGAGGAGGAAAACTGAGTTTCCTTCTAATCTACTAGGTTCTTGGCTGAAGACACATTCTATAACAAAAGACAGATTAGCAGTATAAAAATACAAGTTTAATAACATGGATACCTCCTGTGTACATGGAAAATCTAGGAAAACTGAGTAACTACTCCAGATGGCCCAAGACACTTATCTTAAATACCATCTCCAACTAATGACAAAAAATATGTCGAGTGGGGAAGGCCACTTATGGGAAGTTACCAGGGAAATTAAAGCAAATGCAACCACAGTTGTTCTGCAGATTTGAGTCTTTGCCTTCTCTCTCCATGGACAAGAATTTTAGAGATGTGGTCATTTTTCTCTGCCCAAGACAGAGAGGGAAACAACCTTACAAATGGAGGCTTCTCTTATAAATGTAAATGTCTCTTACAAAGAGTAACTTTTATTTTTGCTCAGTTTTTGGAGCTTCTCCTCTGTCTGCTGTTTCTTTAAAACAAAACAGAAACCTAAAATAATTCTTATGCTAAAAGAAGCGAATTTGTGGGTGGCAAATTCTGCTCCCCTAGAGTAGCAATGGACCAATGGACTGATGCTGAAGCTGAAGTTCCATTACTTTGGCCACCTGGTGGGAAGAGCTGACTGATCGGAAAAGACCCTGATCCTAGGAAAGATTGAGGGCAGGAGGAGAAAGGGACGACAGAGGATGATGAGATGGTTGGATGGCAACACTGACTCAATGGACGTGATTTTGAGCAAATTCTGGGAGATGGTAATGGACAGGGAAGCCTGGCGTGCTGCAGTCCATGGGGCTGCAAAGAGTTGGACAGGACTGAATAACTGAGCTACAACAGCAACAAGCTCTAGCCCAGAAAAGTAAAACACGTCAAGTGAAGCATGTCAAGACAATTACTGTTCCAAGTAGGTTTGCTTGCTTGTTTGTTTTATTCATTTCTTATTTTTATTTCAAAAGCTTAACATGGCTTTACCTGGTCACAGTCTGATAATTTGCAACCCAGTAGGGGAAGAAAGGGCTTCCCAGATGGTGCTAGTGATAAAGAATCTTCCTACTAATGAAAGAGACACAAGAGATGTGGGTTCCATCCCTGGGTCAGGAAGATCCCCTGGAGTACAAACGGCACCCCACTCCAGTATTCTTTTCTGGAGAATTTCATGGGCAGAGGAGCTTGGTGGGCTACAGTCCAAGGGCTCACAAAGTCTTCAGACAAGCTTGAGCAACTGAGCACTGTGTGAGGAGAAGCAACGGAAGAAAAATCAGGTAAAAGGTAAGAAGGGGTAGAGAGAAAAAATAACAACAAAAATAAATCAGAAACCATAAAATGGAATTGATGAATCCGTTGGTCAGTCAATTCGTTGGATAATGAATGATTTACTGAGTAGCATTTATCAACTCCAAGAGTAACATAGCACCACCATACAATTTACCAAGCATTGATAAGAGCAATGAAAAAAACAGTGGGGTGGCAAAGTAAGATTAGACAATTTCATTAAGATCAGAAAACTCTCAGAGAACTTGATATTTGATTTGAGATTTGAATAAATAACACTGTTCCAGGCTGATGGATATTCATCCCACATTTCAATGTCTCAGGACATTACGGATTTGATTCCATTTTTATTCTACTTCTTTTCCTCTAGAGTGAGAACATTTTGTCATATGTCTTTCCTAAAAATGAATTAGGTTAAATTGCCTATAGTTCTTTATTGGAATTGTTTTAATCTTCTTTGTGTCTATATTTATTTCATACTTATATGTTTCTAAAATTATTTGTTCTTTATCTCTTCTTTGTCATACTTTCAAAGTTTGTATATATGTCATTAATTTATCCTTTTAAAAGCTTCTGTTTTTATTAACTCCATTCCTTCATTTTTATTATGTAAATTTCTATTTTTTCTCTTTTAGTCCTTTCTTATACTTTGCACAGGCTCATTTTGTTAGTTTCCTGATGTAATACAAGGAGAAGGCAATGGCAACCCACTCCAGCACTCTTGCCTGGAAAATCCCATGGACGGAAGAGCCTGCTGGGCTGCAGTCCATGGGGTCCCTAGGAGTCAGACATGACTGAGCGACTTCACTTTCACTCTTCATTTTCATGCATTGGAGAAGGAAATGGCAACCCACTCCAGTGTTCTTGCCTGGAGAATTCCGGGGGCCAGGGAGCCTGGTGGGCTGCCGTCTATGCGGTCGCACAGAGTCAGACATGACTGAAGTGACTTAGCAGCAGCAGCAGCATATAATATGAAAATATCATTCACTCATGTTTAATCTTTCAATTCTTAATACATTAATTTAAGACAGTAAATTTTCTCCGTTTTTATCTCTGGGTCTTTGCATTTCTTCTGCTGGAAGACATTGTTCCATTGCCATCTTAACTCCAGTAACCGTACTTTCATATTTTTCTGAAAATTTAAGATTATATTTTTGTTTTTAATGCAATTACTATTTGTCATTATGTCTAAATTTTCTAGTTTGTTTTAAAATTTATTCTCAATACAAGAGGTATAGCTTTTCATCAAAGTGCTCTTTCTTCAGTTCTAAAGATTATCTGCTTTATTGCCTATGTATGTTATTATATGTCTTCCTTCTGGTCCTCCTGTTAGTTAGATGTTGGAACTATTTAATGTATCATCCATATTTCACAACTTTTCTTTCATATTCCCCAGTTCTTTCTCCATCTGGTGGTGTTTTCTTGTTTTATTCTGTAACAAGATCTTCCAGACCTAATTAATCTTCTCAGTTCATCCTGATCTTTTGTTCTTAATTTCAACAACAGTTTTTATTTTTGAGAGTTATAATTTTTATTCATTTACATAATACTGTGTTAGTCACTCAGTCGTGTCTGACTGACTTCCCTGGTGGCTCAGAGGGTAATGAATCTGCCTGCAATGCAGGAGACCTGGGTTCAATCCCTGGGACAGAAAGACCCCCTGGAGAAAGAAATGGCAACCCACTCCAGTATTCTTGCCTGGAAAATTCCATGAAGAGAGAAGCCTGGTGGGCCACAGCCCATAGGGTCACAAAGAGTCTGACACTACTGAGCGATTAGCCCTTATTTTGTCTTACTTCATAGTTCTTATTTTATGACTATGGTTTACTCTTTCATGTAACCCAATTAAAGTTGAAATATATAAATAACCCAGCTGAAGTTGAGACCTATAGAGTCATATAAAGGTACTGGTCATATAGGAAATATTCAGTGCTAGTTATTATAATTATTATTATTATGCTTATTTGAAAGTGCAGCTCTGCCTCCTCTATTATCATTTTCCTCTGTTTTAAGTTCCTCCATGTGTGCTCAGTCACTCAGTCATGTCCAGCTCTTTGTGACCCTGTGGACTGTACCCCACCAGGCTCCTCAGTCCATGAGATTTTCCCAGAAAGAATACTGGAATGGGTTGCCACGACCTCCTCCAGGGGACCTTTCTGACCCAAGGATGGAACCCAGGTCTCCAGCATTGCAGGCAGATTCTTTAGCACTGAGCCACTGGTGAAAAATTCTTCCATATATTGAGCTTTTTTTTTTTTTTCCTGTCTTGGATTTTTCGCTCTGTTAGATGTCCTGGTTGCATGCTTATCTTTGGGCCTGAATTTCCATTTAGACTATCCCTGTGTCTATTTGTACAAACTGATTTAAGAGAGTAAAACATGTTGGATTCTAGTGCTGTTGCAGAAGAAAGTAGTATCTTAATTGGATTCTCAGTGCTAGAATTCTACACATTTCCCAGGGGAAATGCATAATATTTTCATGTAGTCATCAGATCTGTTAAGAATGAGCAGAAGTTCAGTATTCAGGAATTTTTGAAAAGTCTATATCAATAGAGTTAATTTTACTATCAATTTAAGCCCAGCTTTACAATCAGAAGAATACATGTAATAAGACAGTTAATCATATAAACTTGGAAGTCAAACATGATTTACAGTTGAAATATTTTAGTTTTAACTCTCCTTCTTCCTAGACATTCCTTTGGTGACTGCATTTAACTTCAGTAAACTAAGATGAGAAAAAATTGCTAGGTACATTATTATTATTTATTCTTTTGTTTTGTCTCCATTTTGGTTTTTCTTAATGCCACTCTCTTGTTAAATCTGTATTTATTTTCTCCCCAATCTTCATTTTTAGAATACTTACTTAGTAATAAATTTTACACTCCATTTTTTAATATGAGGAATTGCATATAAAGTTAGTAAAATTACTGTTGAATCCCTCTTAATTGTAATGTCCTCAGTATACAACAGATGGAAGATGTGTTGGTATGCCTCCAAAAGAACTATCATATATAACTATTCAAGGAAGTAAGGCTCATTTTCTTTAAAAAATAATTTTAAATTTAAGGGACTGAAAATTACGTTGCTATTCATTTCCTAAACATTCTGGGTATCCTTAAAAATTCTTTAGTCTGGATGTATTCAAAAGGACAACTTTAGAAAAGTAGGTTCAATGATTGTGTTAAATATGTGATCTCATTGACTCAGTATGTTGTTGAACCTAGATATGATATATTTGGAAGTGCAGGCAACTGCAGAATGATTGTCGTTTTGAAAAGATTACTTTATGTCCTGAAAGAGGTTATATAACTCTAATAAAGACTCAATAGTTGACTATGCTCTCATTCTTTGCCTATATTATGATAGTCTCGTTTTCAGTGAATGGATGAACAAACATTAGAATCTAAATCTGAGTCTTAGTCTCTCAAATGTTTTATTTACTTGGTGCAACTACAATTTGAATTGTTGCCCATTTAGATACATGACAAAAAATAAATTTCTAAAACATATAAAGGCATATTCCCTAATATAAAATATTCTTTGATTATAAAGGTGGCTTCTGTACATTGCCATAATGCCATATATAATTGTGTTTTTTCATTTTATTATTTCATAGAGTATGGCATTATAATTATCTTCCCCTGTATTTTAACATTATTTTATTTGACTTGTATATCTCCCATACAACAACAGCAACATTGACAAGTGCACAGAGTTCAACTATTGCCCAAGAGTTTAAAATTAAAATATTTATGATCTTATATGATAATAAATGCAATAGCATGCCATTATTGGCTGGCTGTGCATCTGTTCTCACAGTAATTCAGATCTGGAAGGGAATATAATCTTGAGCTGAAAGAGATAACTGCTGTCAGTTGCCAAAGCCATATTTTTCCTTTGATGCATTAATTTGGTCAGTAACAGCACTTTTACCCAGGGGGACCTATTTAGAGAGGAGAAAATAAATCAACGTGTTGAAAATGCTTTGTTGTAAGAATGAGCAGAATCAGAATAGAAATCTGCAGACCTATTTGTTCCTCAAAATGAAATGAAAAAAAACGATTATTTAAATGGGAACTAGTTTTACAAGCATTTAAAGGCTAAAGTAACTTTTGAAATTAGAAACCATTTTAAAACAGTAGAATTGATGATTCATAGACTAATTACAAATATTTCTGAAAATGGTGAGAGAAGACTTATGGTTTTTTAATTAAATGAAGTAATTGGCTTTTATCAATTCTAGTTAAAATGCATCTCCCACAGCTGTTCAAGTGTCATATTTGGCTGAATAATGACAAAGTTCATAGTATTTTGCTGTCTTAAAATTGATTATATATAGTGGGTAGGGAATAGCCACATAGTGGGTGAGAATAATAAGTTGATACACGTATAGACATTTAACTTCTGTTTTCCATGATTGCAAAAGAATACTATGATTAAAAAAAAAAAAGCAAGAAAGCTTTCTCCTACTGGCTCTAAAACTTCACTAATTTTATCAGTCAGAGTTCAATCACAGAAGCAGAACTACTGTAGTACATTCAGACAAAGAGTTACTGGGATTGGAACTTACAAAATTTAGGAAGCTAGTTAACTAGCTTTGGGGAAGTTGTTTATTCTGTCTGGTGCTGTGGCCTGAAGTCAGGTGGACAGGCAATAAGGAAGGGAAGATGGACATCCAATGGAGACAACAAGACTAAGAAAATTTCAAGGGTAAGTGAAGTCCATGTGGACAGATTGAAACTTGCAGATAAGTGATAACATGTGTAAACTGCCTCATGCCCGGTGACCTGCTCTAACCTCAGGAATGTTAAAAAAAAAAAAAATACAGCTGTTATTTCACTACTCTCTTCACAAAGAAATCTGGCTAAAACTAACTCAGAATGATAAAAGAATTTCTGGGAAATGTACTTCTACGTTTGGCTAAGTTGACACAATACAATTCCACTACAATTTACCCCTTGTCAACTTAACATTTCTAGACATCTTTATTAATCATACTTATCATAATTTCTAAATAAAACAATAGCAAAATTGTTTCCATATAACATAGTACAACTGTCTTCTGTACAACCTTCTCCTCAAAATAAGATACAAAACCACTTTATCTCTCTTTAAGTGATCATTTCTCTTCTATATAGTCACATTTCCTCTTTGATATCTTGTAAATCAAATAAATGACTATTATGAATACTTTTTATATTAGGTATTTGGCAAATTTAAAAGGAAAAGACTTTATACGCTAACATATACACAAGTATATACATATCAAAGTAAGAAAAGCTATCCACAACTATTACATTTCTCAGGTTTGCCATCGGTCACGTGATCACAGTCAATATCTATAGCAACATTGTTCTACCACCTCTGCCTTCAGCAAAAGACCTTGGCTAGTTATGCTTTTAGTTGGGGTCATGAGACTCCTTCCTATGTTAAATAGTTTGCATTTTTTTCCAGTGACTTTAATCACTGGGTAGGGAATACAAAGAAGCGTTTCTGAGGACCTTCTGCAATTTTTACCCCATTGTGTCTTAACACAATTTATTTTTGATAATAAAGATCAATTACCTCAGCCAAAACACCAATACTCTTCTGCCTATTGATTCACCAATATTCAGAGCCCAAAGAAAGTGAGTGCTGGTTTAAACTGTGAGTTTAATGGAACTACTGATGTAGATCTTAGTTAAAATATTTCTCCCTTGGGAACCAAGGCAAGCAGAGCCCAGAAGTTTTGAGAATGGGCAGCAATAATGATGTCATTGTATCTCTCAGAGTAATAGTGAAAAAGTCACTTCTCTCTCTTCTTTTATTTCCTGAATCATGAGCTCTGATTATGAAGGAAATAAAGCCGTATGTTGGTTGCTCATATAGATCATATATCACATCCTGGAAGACATTACCCCAGCCCCAAAAGGTTTAAGCATCCAGTTGGCATTTCAGAAGGCCATAGCGCCAATATATCAGGCCAGTTGCTCCAGAGTGATGGGGATCAAAAGAACAGTTAATTTCTTGAACATTTCTCCATTTTATGTGCTATAAAACAGATTTCTTGATACAGAAGCTATGTTGCATTGAATTTCATGATGGGGAATGACACATTCCTTAATATCACAGATGATGAGTTTGGCAAAAACATTGCAGGGCAGGAAGATGAATCCATATCTAGAGGAAGTGTCTATTCCTTTGAGAGCAAAGTCCTGCCCCTCCCTTGATGGAAATATGCAGATGAGTGTCCTGGAGAAAGGCTGCTGAACAGTGGTTTTTCTTTGTCTTGTTTTGCTTTGTAGATATACTTCATAGACACCACACTGCCCTCATTCCTCATGCAAAGCCATTTGCATTAAAATTAGCTTCCGATGTATTGTGTACTTATCTGCTGTAGGCATTTATGCTTTTATAAACTCCTGATTGCTTTTGTTTATGACATCTCAGTTGTGAACCGTGGAAATGATTATGACAGCAGATACAATGAGGGGGAAAGCTGTAGAAAACATATTTTCATTTCCATATATTTAGCAGCACATTTTTAATATTTAAATATTTAAGCAAGTATTATTATTTGCCTAAAACAAATATCTATCCATTCTAGGTTTATTTTGAGAGTCTGAAAGTCTGAAACCCTTGCTCCATTTATATAGCCCAAATCTTATATCTTACCTATTACAAGCTAAAATTGTGTGGACTAATTTCATATGCTGAAGTCCTAATTCTGAGTACCTCAGAATATAACTCTATTGAAACATAAGGTCTCTAAAGAGGCGACTGAATTAAAATGAAGTCTTTAGGGTGAGTCCTAACCCAATATAACTGATGTCCTTATAAGAAAAAGAAATTTAGATATACAAAAAGAGATACAAAAGATACACACACAGAAGTACAAGAAGGTAAAGACACAGTCAGGAGCCAGCCATCTGCAAGCCAAGAAGAGAGGCCTTAGAAGAAATCAAACTTGCCAATACCTTGATCTTGGACATACAGGCTCCAAAACTGTGAAAGTACACATTTCTGTTATAAAAGCCACCTACTCTGTTGTATCTTGTTACCAAAGCCCTAGGAAATGAATATGCTACTTAACTAGGTTTGAAAATTTTGTGCACATGTTTTTCTCTTTGCAAAGTTATAAACCCTTGAGAATAGTAGCTATGTCTTTTCATTTTGTATTATCATCACAGCAATGTGTGACAAACTAATTCCTCAATAAATATTTGTTAAATTAATAATAAAAAAGGAATATTTAGATTTTGATGTGATTTTTTTCAAGTGGTAATCACACTCTAAAAATTTTAAAGATATCTTAAATTTGGAATGGCATAGCCATTAAATTCTGGAAGTTATTATATTTTTGGAGCACATTTATTTTGTTTAAAAATATTGACAAAAATTTCTTATGAAAATATTTTCTTTAAAAAAAAATAACACCTGTAAATCCTTTATCAGTTACATCTGGGAAAAGTATTGATCCTCAGGCAAATGGTGCTTCTTTATGCACGATTTTGCTAGAATCAAAAGTGCTTACATGTCCTTCTTTCTTCACTCTTCATTCAACTTTCATTCGTTCAGCAAACGGCCTTTCAATCATTTATTCGTTCAGCAAGCATTTATTAAAAGATTGCTTACTGTATGCCAGTTACTAGGACTAGAGATATAAAGTGTGGTCATTCCTTCACGGATCAGTTCAGTTCAGTCACTCAGTCATGTCTGACTCTTTGTGACCCCATGGACTGCAGCATGCTAGGACTCCCTGTCCATCATCAACTCCTGGAGTTTACGAAACCCACTCCAGTACTCTTGCCTGGAAAATCCCATGGACAGAGGAGCCTGGTGGGCTGCAGTTCATGGGGTCGCTAAGAGTCGGACATGACTGAACGACTTCACTTTCACTTTTCACTTTCATGCATTGGAGAAGGAAATGGCAACCCACTCCAGTATTCTTGCCTGGAGAATCTCAGGTTCTGGGGAGCCTGGTGGGCTGCCGTCTATGGGGTCACACAGGATCGGACACAACTGAAGCAACTTGGTGGCAGCAGCAGCATGTCCACTGAGTTGGTGATGCCATCCAGCCATCTCATCCTCTGTCATCCCCTTCTCCTCTCACCCTCAATCTTTCCCAGCATCAGAGTCTTTTCAAATGAGTCAGTCCTTCGAATCAGGTGGTCAAAGTATTGGAGTTTCAGCTTCAACATCAGCCCTTCCAATGACTATTCAGGACTGATTTCCCTTAGGATGGACTGGCTGGATCTCCTTGCAGTCCAAGGGAGTCTCAAGAGTCTTCACCAACACCACAGTTCAAAGGCATTAATTATTTGGTGCTCAGTTTTCATTATAGTCCAACTCTCACATCCATACATGACTACTATGGAAAAACCATAGCTTTGACTAGACGGATCTTTGTTGGCAAAGTAATGTCTCTGCTTTTTAATAAGCTGTCTAGGTTGGTCAAACTTTCCTTCCAAGGACTAAGTGTCTTAATTTCATGGCTGGAGTCACCAACTGCAATGATTTTGGAGCCCCAAAAATAAAGTCTGTCACTATTTCCATTGTTTCCCCATCTATTTGCCATGAAGTGATGGGACTAGATGCCATGATCTTTGTTTTCTGAATGTTGAGGTCTAAGCCAACTTTTTCACTCTTCTCTTTCACTTTCATCAAGAAGCTCTTTAGTTCTTCATTTTCTGCCATAAGGGTGGTGTCATCTGCATATCTGAGGTTATTGATATTTCTCTTGGCAATATTGATTCCAGCTGGTACTTCATCCAGCCCAGCATTTCTCATGATGTACTCTGCATATAAGTTAAATAACAATAATCCTTCTTCAATGATATATATTTATTTTTATAAAAGATAATTTGGTGGTGGGATAAATTGGGAGATTTGGATTGATTACACTATTGATACTATGTGTAAAATGGATCACTAATGAGAACCTACTATATAGCTCAAGGAACTCTCCTCAATGCTCTGTGATGATCTAACTGGGAAGGAAATCCAAAAAAGAGGGGATTTATATATACCTATAGTTGATTCACTTTGCTGTACAGTAGAAATTAACACACTATAAAACAACTACATTCCAATAAAAATTAATTTAAAAATAATTCACTAAGATGTAAGAAAAAGATAATTTGGTACATTTGCATACATTAATGAACAGATCTATTAAAGCTATTTCAAGGCAAAGCCCTAAATATAGTGATAACATCTTAATTACTCCACAAATTGACAATAAAAGACTGTGAATTCATCTGAAAACTCCAGTGTCAAACTGAATTTTACTCACCATCTTTCCCAAAAAAAGAGGATCTAGATTTTGGAGAGCAGTGATTGGTGGTGGAGGACAACTGCTATAGTTTTCCTCTCGATATGGGCTGTCCAACCAGGCACATAGCCCTGTCCAACAATAATATCTCATTATTTTACTGAAAATCACAGTAGGCATTGCTTAGTACAGGACAATATGCCATCTGACCACATTAAAAAGACTCCATTGAAAATAATTTCTAGACAACATACCCTCTTCAGATCTTGTGATTCCATCTTCAAAGTGTCTTCTTAATTAACTTTGTTCCTCTTTCACAAAAACCTCACTTGTAATCAGCCTTTCTAATTCCACATCTTAGAGATAAAAGTTCATCCTCATACCACCAACTGATTCTCTATTCAAAATACTGACTTGATCATCTCATTTCCTGGCTTAAATCTTTCCAGGTCTCCTCTTGGTCTACAGGACACTAAGATACTTTTTGGCAAAGTAGAAAGGCCGTTTACAGTCGGGAGTCCTATTTTCCCTTTTAAGCCTCTCCTCTTCAGCATTCTTGCTCCATGCATGTTGGGTAAGTCACTGTTGCCAAGACACATGCACTCTCTTGTGTTCCTTCACCCATGCATACACTACTCCCATGCCTGGAACTCCACAGCCCTACTTTGTCTGCCTTGTACACAGCTACTCATCCTTACTTCCTTCTCCAAATATTTATTAAACACCACATTCTAATTACTGCACCAGCAATGAAGGATAAACAGATGCTTAGAATGTGTTTCCTTTATTCTAAGGTAGTCCTGGGGAAAATATGCATGTAAATAAATGTCACAATTTCACAGAAAAATTATACTATAGAAAATGTGATAAAGTGATATATGAGAAGAGGAAGAACAATGAAAAGTCCAAAGGAAGTGAGTTTGGATCTAAAATATAAAACAACATAAGATGCACAAGTGTGAGGAAAAGAAGAGATTGAAAAGGGCACTCTAGGCCAAGGCAGCGGAATACACAAAAGCTCAGAGATGAAGAGCAGGGAGTGGATAGTTTGCCATAATTGTCCAAGAGGTTGAATGTGCAGAAACAGAGACAGAAGGAAAGGTCTACAGATTCAGTTCTGTGATTCAAATGTGCCAAGTTGTCACTGTGGTTGCTGATTGCTCAGTCATGCCCAACTCTTTTGTGACCCCATGGACTGTGTAGCCCACCAGGTTTCTCTCTCCCTGGAATTCTCTAGGTAAGAATACTGGAGTGGGTTGCTGTTTCCTTCTCTAGGGGGTTTTCCCAACCCAGGGGTCGAATCCGCATCTCCTGCATTGCAGGCATATTCTTTACCACTGAAGGACCAGGAAAGCCCAAATGTGTCAAGCGAAGTGAAAGTTGCTCAATCATGTCCAACTCTTTGTGACACCATGGACTTTACAGTCCATGGAATTCTCCAGACCAGAATATTGGAGTGGGTAGCCTTTCCCTTCTCCAGGGGATATTCCCCACCCAGGGATTGAACCCAGGTCTCCTGCATTGCAAGGGATTGTTTATCAGGTGAGTCACAAGGGAAGCCCAAGAATACTGGAGTGGATAGTCTATCCCTTCTCCAGCGGATCTTCCTGACCCAGGAATTGAACTGGGCTCTCCTGCATTGTAGGTGGATTCTTTACCAACTGAGCTATCAGGAAAGCCTGGGCGACCTACCTTCAAAACCACATTTTGTGAACACTTCATTAATATACCTTCACTTATTAGCCCATAGTGTTTTTAGATACAGTGTGTGAATGAAAAACTATATGTCAGAGTCTTCCCATCTCAAATTAGATACCAAGAAATTTGTTCTTTTCAAATCTACTACTTATTTAAACTGCTATTAACAACATGACTGTATGTATATAAATGAGTATGTACTTTTAATGCTTCCCTGGTGGCTCAGACGGTAAAGCGTCTGTCTGCAGTGCAGGAGACCTGGGTTCGATCCCTGGGTTGGGAAGATTCCTTGGAGAAGGAAATGGCAGCCCACTCCGGTATTCTTGCCTGGAAAATCCCATGGACGGTGGAGCCTGGTAGGCTACTGTCCATGGGGTTGCAAAGAGTCAGACACTACTGAGCGACTTCACTTCTTCATGTACTTTTAATAGATTTTTTTTTTTCTCATTATAGATTGTTTTAAAATATTGTTCAAATATAAATCTAAAAGCTTGGGAAAATATCTGGTACATAAATATTTTGTTACTATTTTATCACATCTTTGTTTTCTGTTTAATCACACTTACTTGCATGTGCTTCAAAATTAAAGAAAATGTAAATATTGTATAATGGCTCATTTTTACTTCTATGTATAAACTATTTGTTTCCCAAAAGGGCTTACTTTAAGACAATGTTATAAAAACAGACAAGCAAGTAGTTTCATTCATTAATTAGAGTTCTTTAGAGATTTACTAAAAAAAAAAAATTGATGTTCTTTTAGAAGGACAAAATGAGTGTTCTATAATGTAGAAACTATAATTATGACTAAACAGTTTGAAAAGTCATAAAATAATATATTCATTACATAAAGTTGCAATATAAAATCATGTTCAGCAATCTTGTCTTTATGTGGAGTAAAAAGACAGATTACTTACCAAGTGTTTTCGTCAGATGAACACAATTTTTTTCCCCCAATTCACTAGCTGACATTGGCTAATGGCTTTTACTGAAAACCTCTAAACACACCAATACAGCTTCATTACAAATACTGAATGGAAATAATAGATATCTCCTATATCAGTTTACTAACTTTTCTCACACTTGGAGTTAAAAAAGAATCACAAAAATTACGAAAAATAAGTGAAGTTAAATCAAAGAAGTATTAGAAAAGTACAACAGTGGTTAGAAATTACCAACTAAGGTATGACCTTCATCTGATTCTTTAAAACTGATGATTAACTTCCTCTATGTGTGTGTGATAAATCTTTACTCAATTTCTCTTCTCTCTTCTATTAAGTAACCACTAGATGGTGGGGCTAGTGGTAAAGAACCGACCTGCCAATGCAGGAGACTCGGGTTCAATTCCTGGGTTGGGAAGATCCCATGGCACATCGCACGGCATTCTACTCCTGTATTCTTGCCTGGAGAATCCTGTGGACAGAGGAGTCTGGCAGGCTAAGGTCCATAGGGTGGCGATGAATTGGACATGACTGAAAGAACTTAATACAACCTCCTCATAGCTCAACCCGCTTCAACCTTAGTGTCTCTTCTTGATAAATACTTTCTCTGTACACTTCTCACAGCACCAAAATTGCTTGTTCTGTTTCTTTTTTACATGTTGACAGCATGGCAGAGAGGTTCAGAGTATAGGTCCTGAAGTCAGAACATGGGGCTTTGAATTTCAGTCAGTTCAGTTCAGTTCAGGTCAGCCGCTCAGTCATGTCCAGCTCTTTGCAACCCCATGGACTGCAGCACGCCAGGCCTCCCTGTCTATCACCAACTCCCGGAGCTTGCTCAACTCACGTCCATTGAGTCAGTGATACCATCCAACCATCTCATCTTCTGTCGTCCGCTTCTCCTCCCGCCTTCAATCTTTCCCAGCATCAGGGTCTTTTCCCATGAGTCAGTTCTTTGCATCAGGTGGCCAAAGTATTGGAATTTCAGCTTCAACATCAGTCCTTCCAATGAATATTTAGAACTGATTTCCTTTAGGATGGACTGGTTGGATCTGGCATATAGAGAATAATCAATAAATACAGCTAGCAGTGAATGAATTGATCTTTCTCTTCAAGTGAAATCTATGAAATGAACTAACCTGTAGTAACTTCTTGGAGCTTTTGTGAGATATCAATTAAATACCATGTATTAAAAATAGCTAGAACTTCCCTGGATAAGAATCTGCCTGCCAATGCAGGAAACAGGGGTTCTATCGTTGGTCCAGGAAGATTTCGCATACCGCTGGGCATCTATACCCGTGCACCACAACTACTGAGCCCACATGCCACAGCTGCTGAAGCCTGAGACCCTAGAGTCCGTGCTCTGCAGCAAAGAGAAGCCACAGAAATGTGAAGTGCATGCATCACAACTGGAGAGTAGCCCCCACAAATCACAACTAGAGAAAGCCCACACACAGCAACGAAGACCCGGTGCAACCAAAAATATATATACACAAAAAATAAATAAAATACCCACCCTCAGCCAAAGTAAAATATTTCCTCTTCTTCTGGGATCACTAAGAAACCCGTGTATCTCTTCAATGCATCCTGTGTATAGAGATGTGTCTATGGTATGCATCTCTCTGCTGTCATTAGGATAATTCCCATGATATTAACTGGCTATTCTTTTATAACTTTCACCCATTATTGTAGTTTCACTGCAAAAATCATTTATGGAGCTCCTTACACCGCAATTCCAGAAGTTTTCCTTAAACTCATTTTTAACTTTTCTTCTTCCTGTGGTTTTTTTGGGCCATTTTAGAAAGTCACACTGAAAAATGAGCTTAGCCCTGGCGATCACTGAATGATATTCCATCACATATTTGCTTGTTTTTTCTGTTAGAACAACAAATT
Source organism: Bos taurus (assembly GCF_002263795.3). Taxonomy (NCBI): domain Eukaryota; kingdom Metazoa; phylum Chordata; class Mammalia; order Artiodactyla; family Bovidae; genus Bos; species Bos taurus. The sequence goes on from NC_037356.1 coordinate 21,831,582, forward strand.
CTTAGAAACCATAAGAAGAAGATGCGTGTCCCTGAACAACACTGTACAAGTATGCAATCACACAGAATGCTAACTGAACTGAAATTTATGTAATTTTGTGTCCTGCATTCCACTGAGATTTTTCAGTAGCCAGTGCTCTAAAGAAGGTGTCAAACATTTTAAGCCATAGACATTGAATGTGGGCAGCTGCATTTGTCTCTTCTCACATTTGAAATTGAAAGACCAGAGAGCTTTGCTGAGAAAAAGCACTGGGAAAGCTTTTATCTCTAGCATGTTAAGGGACAGGTCAGAAGAGGCTCTTGGATTGTTAGGAAGATATATGAGAACCTGAGTGGCTGTCTCATCTTTCACCTCTGCTAGTGGAATAATTCTTAGTATTCAGCCACTTTGTCCATGGATATGCTGTCAATTTAGCTAGTTCCTTAGATTTGATGTTTTGCTGAACAGTATTTGAGGCAGGTCAACAACTCTGTTCCAAATTTAATGACTGTGACAGTCATAGGTTCAGATCACTGTTGGGACAGTTCACACGATTTCTGTCACTTATAATTTACTTGAGTAACAATATGTGGCTATTATTTAACAATATTAAATAAGCACTATTTAATAGGAGAAGGATAATTTATTGAGTGATTTGTATATATGTTATTTAATTATACCTTGAGACATTTTGTAAATGCTTAGTCATGTCCGACTCTTTGTGACCCCATGGACTGTATCCCACAAGCTTCTCTGTCCATGGGATTTTCCAGGCAAGAATACTGGAGTGGATTGCCATTTCCTTCTCCACTCGACACACTGGTTATGTCTAAATGATGTCAGAATTATCTGTGGTGTCAGTTCAGTCACTCAGCCTTTGCAACCCCCTGGACTGCAGCACACCAGGCCTCCCTGTCCATCACCAACTCCCAGCGTTTACTCAAACTCATGTCCATTAAGTTGGTGATGCCATCCAACCATCTCATCCTCTGTCGTCCCCTTCTCTTCCCACCTTCAATCTTTCCCAGCATCAGGGTCTTTTCCAGTGAGTCAGTTCTTCCCATCAGGTGACCAAAGTATTGGAGCTTCAGCTTTAGCATCAATCCTTCCAATGACTATTCAGGACTGATTGCCTTTAGGTTGGACTGGTTGGATCTCCTTGCAGTCCAAGGGACTCTCAAGAGTCTTCTCTAACACCACAGTTCAAAAGCATCAACTCTTTGATGCTCAGCTTTCTTTATAGTCCAACTCTCACATCCATATATGACAACTGGAAAAACCATAGCCTTGACTAGATGGACCTTTGTTGGCAAAGTAATGTCTCTCCTTTTTATTATGCTGTCTAGGTTGGTCATAACTTCCTTCCAAGGAGCAAGCGTCTTTTAATTTCATGGCTGCAGTCACCATCTGCAGTGATTTTGGAGCTCCAAAATAAAAAGTCTACCACTGTTTCCATTGTTGCCCCAACCAGTTGCCATGAAATGATGAGACCAGATGCCATGATCTTTGTTTTCTGAATGTTGAGCTTTAAGTCAGCTTTTTCACTCTTCTTTCACTTTCATCAAGAGGCTCTTTAGTTCTTCTCCACTTTCTGCCTAAGTGTGGTATCATCTGCATATATGAGTTTATTGATATTTCTCCTGGCAATCTCAATTCCAGCTTGTGCTTCATCAGCCCAGTGTTTCTCATGATGTACTCTGCATATAAGTTAAATAAGCAGAGTGACAATATACAGCTTTGACATACTCCTTTCCAGATTTGGAATCAGTCTCTTGTTCCATGTCCAATTCTAACTGTTGTTTCTTGACCTGTATACAGGTTTCTCAGGAGGTCAGATGGTCGGGTATTTCCATCTCCTTCAGAATTTTCCAGTTTGTTGTGATCTACACAGTCAAAGGCTTTGGCATAGTCAGTAAAGCAATAGATGTTTTTCTGGAACTCTCTTGCTTTTTTGATGATCCAACGGATGTTGGCAATTTGATCTCTGATCCCTCTGCCTTTTCTAAATCCAGCTTGAACATCTGGAAGTTCATGGTTCACATGCTGTTGAAGCCTGGTTTGGAGAATTTTGAGCATTACTTTGCTAGCATGTGAGATGAGTGCAATTTGTGGTGTAGGTTACACAATTAAGTGAAATACTGAAACTGTTGAACTGTACAATCTAATTGAATGAATTATATGTATGTGAATTATATCTTAATAAAACTCTTATAAGATCAGGCCGAGTTGTTTTTCCTTTTCTTCTTTGCTGGATGGAAGATCCATAAACACTCCAGTGCAATGCCATTCTGTCTGAGTCTTCATTCTTCTCCAAACCCTTCACTCTCCCACTTAATATAGAGAGAAGCTTTCCCCCCATCCCTGCCCCACGAGTTTCTGCTTTTGAGATTGTAATGAATACTCTTCTCGCATATATCCACATCCCCATGTCACTTGGTTGTGTCATAATAATTGAGAATCTTTGTACTCAGCACATTCCAGAAATCATTACCCTCAGAATAGCCTCATGAGAGGTAATCTTTAATCACATTCCAGGTATGTGCCAAGGTCTTCAAAAAGCATTGTTCTTTTTCTGCAAATTTGATTCTCAACCACAGAGAATAAGCAAAATTGGCAAATCCCCTGGTGTCCGGGGTAGCTACAGAATTAAGTGCACTTCTTTGAGGTTCTTGACCTTCCAGTAAATTTGTATTTCTTCATCACTGAACCATTATATAAATACAAATAATTTTCTGTTCTATACCACTTGTGTGATATTCTTGGTGGGAGTGACAGTCTGACACCAGCTTAGCCCATCTCACCCTGAAACAGAATTATAAGTAAAATGGTTTTTATTTCTGGTAAGTTATTCTGTTCTGTTTTGCACAAACTAAATTACATAGTATGAAAGACACTAAAGCAAGCCCTTTTAATGTACCTATCAATAAAAAGTGACAGCACCAAAGTTCAAGAATATTTACATAATTCTTATTGCCAAATCATATTAGTCCACTAAATTGAAGCATCTATTAGGAAAACACCAATTCATAATTTTAAGAATGCAAAAATCCAGAAATTATATTTCTAAAAATCTATTGCTGCAAAGCTAAAATGCATTAGCACATGTACATTTAAATAGAATCAATAGCTACAAGTTAATCTAAAAATCTATCTTCATAATCATGTGGAAAATACTTCTGAATTTATATGAAAATAAAGCATTGAAAATAATTTCAGATTTATTCACAAGTTTGATGTAAAATGCAAACTTAGCATAAAAAGAATCTACTTTTAAAAACATTTGGTACTTATTTGAATAAACTGAAATAAACATCATATCAGGGTGAGTTCTAAATCATGTGCTGTTTTATGTTCCTAATATTTAGGTTCCAGAAAATGTAATTTAAGACAATTTTTATATGACCATTTTATTAAAACTCTTTTGTTTTTAAATAATTGAATTGAACAATGACTATTTCATAAAGACAATGTTTCTAATCCAAAAAAATTAAATACTTAGCATAATTAACTTAGTGTCAAGATTCTGTGTTTTTGCCTATAGTTATCCATCTGTTTCTTTTTCATACTGCTACTGCTGCTAAGTCGCTTCAGTCGTGTCCGACTCTGTGCGACCCCATAGACGGCAGCCCACCAGGCTCCCCCGTCCCTGAGATTCTCCAGGCAAGAACCCTGCAGTGGGTTGCCTTTTCCTTCTCCAATGCATGAAAGCGAAAAGTGAAAATGAAGTTGCTCAGTCGTGCCCGACCCTTAGCGACCCCATGGACTGCAGCCTACCAGGCTCTCCGTCCATGGAATTTTCTTTTTCATAGTAGATGTGAATTTTGATATTGCACTTAAAAAATGAAAAAACAGAACTTCTATTATTTTTATCCAAAACACATAAAAGGGAGTTTGTCAACTTATGTGGATCTAACTTGTGAAATATGTTTATATAAATAAAGAAGAGGGAAAGGTATTTGGATCCTAGTAGTTTGAAATTTCAATACTTTTCCCCTTACTCTGTAATAGTTAATTAAACTGCAGTTTTCTCTTTTATAATATGGGTATGTAGCTCATCAGATCAGATCCGTCATTCAGTCGTGTCTGACTCTTTGCAACCCCATGAATAGCAGCACTCCAGGCCTCCCTGTCCATCACCAACTCCTGGAGTTCACTGAGACACACGTCCATCGAGTCAGTGATGCCATACATACATCTCATCATTTCAGCTTTAGCATCATTCCTTCCAAAGAAATCCCAGGGCTGATCTCCTTCAGAATGGACTGCTTGGATCTCCTTGCAGTCCAAGGGACTCTCAAGAGTCTTCTCCAACACCACAGTTCAAAAGCATCAATTCTTCGGCACTCAGCCTTCTTCACAGTCCAACTCTCACATCCATACATGACCACAGGAAAAACCATAGCCTTGACTAGACGGACCTTTGTTGGCAAAGTAATGTCTCTGCTTTTGAATATGCTATCTAGGTTGGTCATAACTTTTCTTCCAAGGAGTAAGTGTCTTTTAATTTCATGGCTGCAATCACCATCTGCAGTGATTTTGGAGCCCCAAAATATAAAGTCTGACACTGTTTCCACTGTTTCCCCATCTATTTCCAATGAAGTGGTGGGACCGGATGCCATGATCTTCATTTTCTGAATGTTGAGCTTTAAGCCAACTTTTTCACTCTCCACTTTCACTTTCATCAAGAGGCTTTTGAGTTCCTCTTCACTTTCTGCCATAAGGGTGGTGTCATCTGCATATCTGAGGTTATTGATATTTCTCCTGGCAATCTTGATTCCAGCTTGTGTTTCTTCCAGTCCAGCATTTCTCATGATGTACTCTGCATATAAGATAAATAAGCAGGGTGACAATATACAGCCTTGATGTACTCCTTTTCCTATTTGGAACCAGTCTGTTGTTCCATGTCCAGTTCTAACTGTTGCTTCCTGATCTGCATACAGATTTCTCAAGAGGCAGATCAGGTGGTCTGGTATTCCCATCTCTTGAAGAATTTTCCACAGTTTATTGTGATCCACACAGTCAAAGGCTTTGGCATAGTCAATAAAGCAGAAGTAGATGTTTTTCTGGAACTCTCTTGCTTTTTCCATGATCCAGTGGATGTTGGCAATTTGATCTCTGTTTCCTCTGCCTTTTCTAAAACCAGCTTGAACATCAGGAAGTTCACGGTTCACATATTGCTGAAGCCTGGCTTGGAGAATTTTGAGCATTACTTTACTAGTGTGTGAGATGAGTGCAATTGTGCAGTAGTTTGAGCATTCTTTGGCATTGCCTTTCTTTGGGATTGGAATGAAAACTGACCTTTTCCAGTCCTTTGGCGACTGCTAAGTTTTCCAAATTTGCTGGCATATTGAGTGCAGCACTTTCACAGCGTCATCTTTCAGGATTTGGAATAGTTCAACTGGAATTCTATCACCTCCACTAGCTTTGTTCATAGTGATGCTTTCTAAGGCCCACTTGACTTCACATTCCAGGATGTCTGGTCTAGGTCAGTGATCACACCATCGTGATTATCTGGGTCATGAAGATCTTTTTTGTACAGTTCTTCTGTGTATTCTTGCCATGTCTTCTTAATATCTTCTGCTTCTGTTAGGTCCATACCATTTCTGTCCTTTATTGAGCCCATCTTTGCATGAAATATTCCTGAAGAGATCTCTAGTCTTTCCCATTCTGTTGTTTTCCTCTACTTCTTTGCATTGATCACTGAAGAAGGCTTTCTTATCTCTTCTTGCTATTCTTTGTAACTCTGCATTCAGAGGTTTATATCTTTCCTTTTCTCCTTTGCTTTTTGCATCTCTTCTTTTCACAGCTATTTGTAAGGCCTCCCCAGACAGCCATTTTGCTTTTTTGCATTTCTTTTCCATTGGGATACTTCATTCAATTAATGAAAATGTGTAAAGTAGGCAAATATAGAGACATACAGATTGTCTGACTCTCTATAAATACTTGCTATAATTTCAGTTATTATCACATTTGTGTTACTTATTATTTATGTAATACAAATTTGGCACAATGGTTAATCAAAATCTCACTGAAAGTATTTAAAACTGAAACTGAGAAGTTTTTTCAAAAGAAGAGAAAGTACAATGGGTAAACTGATTTAATAATTGAGATCTTTACATTTTATTCACATATGTAGCTACCTCTACATGTTTCCTTCTTTTTTTTTTTTTTTGAATTTCATTATAGGACCTGTATCTAATCTTTTGAAAGAAGTTAAGAAATCTGCAACAATGAATATAGAAAATAGAACTATACAGAGAATGTAATTATGCAATAAATAAAAATTATGCAATAAAAATTATGAAGTACTATCAGCTTTTATAACATTAAATTCCCACTATAGAATCAACCATTAAGAAACAACAAAGACATTGGTAGTAGTAATAGTAGTACCCCAACTTCCCAGGTGAGGAAACTTAACTGCTGAGAGGTTTACTAACTTGCCTGAATTTCCAGAGCTAGTAAGTGCTGCAGTTGGATGATTTTTTTGTTTGTTTGTTTTTTAGCCCCAGCAATTTTAATTGGCCACACCTCAGAGAGTAGTTCATGTTTGGTTTCAGATCACTGAAATAAAGTGAATAGCACAACAAAACAAGTCACACAAACTGATTTGTTTTCCAGTGCATGTAAAAGTTATGTTTATGCTACACTGTAGTATATTGAATGTGCAAAAGCATTAAATTAAAAAAAAAAGTACATGTCTTAACTAAAAAAAAAAAAAAATGCTACCGTCATCTGACAACTCTAAAGTTACACAGATCTTCAATTTGTGTAAAAAACAACAGCAACAACAAAAGAAAACTCACTATCTGTGAAGTGTAATGAAGCTGCTGCTGCTGCTGCTGCTGCTAAGTCACTTCAGTCATGTCCGACGCTGTGCGACCCCATAGACAGCAGCCCACCAGGCTCCCCCGTCCCTGGGATTCTCCAGGCAAGAACACTGGAGTGGGTTGCCATTTCCTTCTCCAGTAATGAAGCTAAACCCAATGAACCTACTTTCTCCCCATTTTCAGGAGAGTTTATTCCACTGGCTTAGTGACTTTTGCTTATATGTTTCACAGTGCACATGGTTCAAATCTGTAAAAGTAAACAGCAATAAGTTAAATTACTGACCTTCCAAAGGCTACTATTTCATACTATCTAATTCACTTAAAGTCTCAGACAAGACAGAAAAGTGCTATTTTGGAAAAAAGAATACAGTAAATAAAGATTGGAGTAAACCCTTACAAGAAAAGGTTTGGATTATTTTGTCTGTTTCTAACATTTGATTATTTTTTAAATGTCTGTATATGGTATCCATCTCTTTGTAATACCATAAGAAAATATAACATGATAATCTCCATTATTTGATTAATCTTGGAATAATTGCAAGTGCTTGACTTTCTTGCACATGCTATGCTGCTACCTGCTGCCAAGTCGCTTCAGTTGTGTCCGACTCTGTGCGACCCCATGGACTGCAGCCTACCAAGCTCCTCCATCCATGGGATTTTCCAGGCAAGAGTGTTGGAGTGGGTTGCCATTGCCTTCTCCCTGCACATGCTATATTCAAATTTAATTCAGCATTAAAAACTTTCCCATTTAAAAAGACCAGATATTCTGGTCAACCACTTGTAAAAGAATGAAACTGGACCACTTTCTAACACCATACACAAAAATAAACTCAAAATGGATTAAAGATCTAAACTTAAGACCAGAAACTATAAAACTCCTAGAGGAGAACATAGGCAAAACACTCTCTGACATACATCACAGCAGGATCCTCTATGACCCACCTCCCAGAATATTGGAAATAAAAGCAAAAATAAACAAATGGGACCTAATTAACCTTAAAAGCTTCTGCACATCAAAGGAAACTATTAGCAAGGTGAAAAGACAGCCTTCAGAATGGGAGAAAATAATAGCAAATGAAGCAACCGACAAACAACTAATCTCAAAAATATACAAGCAACTCCTACAGCTCAACTCCAGAAAAATAAACGACCCAATCAAAAAATGGGCCAAAGAACTAAATAGACATTTCTCCAAAGAAGACATACAGATGGCTAACAAACACATGAAAAGATGCTCAACATCACTCATTATCAGAGAAATGCAAATCAAAACCACTATGAGGTACCATTTCACACCAGTCAGAATGGCTGCGATCCAAAAGTCTACAAGCAATAAATGCTAGAGAGGGTGTGGAGAAAAGGGAACCCTCTTACACTGTTGGTGGGAATGCAAACTAGTACAGCCACTATGGAGAACAGTGTGGAGATTCCTTAAAAAACTGGAAATAGAACTGCCTTATGATCCAGCAATCCCACTGCTGGGCATACACACTGAGGAAACCAGAAGGGAAAGAGACACGTGTACCCCAATGTTCATCGCAGCACTGTTTATAATAGCCAAGACATGGAAGCAACCTAGATGTCCATCAGCAGATGAATGGATAAGAAAGCTGTGGTACATAATACACAATGGAGTATTACTCAGCCATTAAAAAGAATACATTTGAATCAGTTCTAATGAGGTGGATGAAACTGGAGCCTATTATACAGAGTGAAGTAAGCCAGAAGGAAAAACATAAATACAGTATGCTAACGCATATATATGGAATTTAGAAAGATGGTAATGATAACCCTGTATACGAGACAGCAAAAGAGACACTGATGTATAGAACAGTCTTATGGACTCTGTGGGAGAGGGAGAGGGTGGGAAGATTTGGGAGACTGGCAATGAAACATGTAAAATATCATGTAGGAAACGAGTTGCCAGTCCAGGTTCGATGCACAATGCTGGATGCTTGGGGCTGGTGCACTGGGACAGCCCAGAGGGATGGTATGGGGAGGGAGGAGGGAGGAGGGTTCGGGATGGGGAACACATGTATACCTGTGGCGGATTCATTTTGATATTTGGCAAAACTAATACAATTATGTAAAGTTTAAAAATAAAATAAAATTAGAAAAAAAAAAAAAAAAAGAATCTGCCTGCCAATGCAGGACACACAGGAAATTTGGGTTTGATCCTATGTCTCAAAGATCTCCCAGAGGAGGAAATGACAACAGACAACCATATTCTTGCATAGAAAATCCCATGGGCAGAGGAGCCGAGTGTGCTACAGTCCATAGGGTTGCAAAGAGTCAAATACGACTATGCAGGCATATTTAATACAATATGTATAATGCAGTATAGTTAATATATATAATTATATATGTTTCCATTTTTTCCCCATGTATTTGCCATGAAGTGATGGGACCAGATGCCATGATCTTGGTTTTCTGGATGTTAAGTTTTAAGCCAAATTTTTCACTCTCATCTTTCACTTTCATCAAGAGGCTCTTTTGTTCTTCACTTTCTGCCATAAGTGTGGTGTCATCTGCATACCTGAGGTTATTGAGATTTCTCCTGGCCATCTTGATTCAAGCTTTTTGTTTTGTTTTGTTTTGTTTTTGTGGGGAGGATTCCAAAATCACTGGAGATGATGAATGCAGCCATTAAATTAAAAGACACTTGCTCCTTGGAAGAAAAGCTATGACCAACCTAGACAGCATAGTACAAAGCAGAGACATTACTTTACCAACAATGTTCCAACTAGTCAAAGCTATGGCTTTTCCAGTAATCATGTAAGGATGAGAGAGTTGGCCTATAAATAAAGCTGAGTGCTGAAGAAGTCATGCTTTTGAACTGTGGTGCTGGAGAAGACTCTTGAGAGTCCCTTGGACTGCAAGGAGATCAAACCTGTCAATCCTAAAGGAAATCAGTCCTGAATATCCATTGGAAGGACTGATGCTGAAGCTGAAACTCCAATACTTAGGCCACCTGATGCAAAGTAATGACTCACTGGAAAAGACCCTGATGCTGAGAAAGATTGAAGGTGGAAAAGGGGACATCAGAGGATGAAATGGTTGGGTGGCATCACCAATCCATTGGACATGAGATTGAGTAAGCTCTGGAAGTTGATGATGGACAGGGAAGCCTGGCATGCTATAGTCCATGAAATCGCAATGAGTTGGATAAGACTGAGCAACTGAACTAAACTGACATAATATATGTAGTCATATACTATATAAAATAATGTAATATATGTAAACCATGTGTGACTTACATACATTACATAATTAAAAGTATGATAAATGTATCATATAAAATATGATTAAAAAAGACCAGATATTATGATAGTCTCAATATTCAAGTTAAAATTATGAGAATTTGTAAGATCCCTAAATATAGCTTATTGCTTTTTATTATTATATTTTGAAGTATTCAAATATTTATTAACGTCCCATAGTAAACTTTGTGATTGTAGAATAAATTATGTCATTACACACAGAGTGTAAAGTCAGGCAGAAATTATCAATAAAATTCACTAAGAAATAATGAATCACTGAGAGGGAAACTAGGTAAACTGGTGGCTCAGATGGTAAAGAATCTGCCTGAGATTCAGGAGACCGGAGTTCGATCCCTGGGTCAGGACAATTTTCAGGTGAGGGAATGGCAAACCACTCCAGTATTCTTGCCTGGAGAATTCTGTGGACAGCGGATCCTGGCAGGCTACAGTTCACAGGGTCTCATAGAGTCTGAAATAACTGAGCAACCAACTCTTTCATCTTTACAGTTTCTCCTTTTTTATTACTAAAGAGTAAAATTATTGTGAATGCATAGATTCAGTAATATTTTGAAATACACGTGTGTTCTTTTTAAAATATTGGGTCAGTATAATCCTTAGTTGTAGCTTTAGTAACTGAGGCGTTAGTGAGCATGTGATAACTTCTCGAATAAATTTTAGCTATTACTAGTCGCTAAAAGTCAGACACGACTGAGCAACTTCACTTTCACTTTTCACTTTCATGCATTGGAGAAGGAAATGGCAACCCACTCCAGTGTTCTTGCCTGGAGAATCCCAGGGACGGGGAGCCTGGTGGGCTGCCATCTATGGGGTCGAACAGAGTCGGACACGACTGAAGCGACTTAGCAGCAGCAGCAGCAGCATCAGTAGCTGTTACCTGGGGCTTCCTAGGTGGCGCTAGTGGTAAAGAATCTGCCTGCCAACGCAGGTGATTCAAGAGTCGCGGTTCCATCCCAGGGTCAGACAGATCCTCCGGAGTAGGAAATGGAACCCCACTCCAATATTCTTGCCAGGAAATTCCATGGACACAGGAGCCTGGCGGAGTACAGTCTATGGCGTCACAAAGAGCCGGACACAATTGAGTGAGCACACAAAGTAGCTATTACCAAGTTGCTATAAAGTGATTTATTAAGATAAACAATCTTAAGAATTTAAAACAGAACTTCTCTCCACCCAAAATAAACAGGAAGAAATATGAAATTCTGAAATTATATAAGAAATATGTCATCTAATTAACATCTCAGTTATTTCATAGAGAATGAGAATAATTATTCCATACTTCATACAGTAATTTAAGTTTTAGATTATGCTCAGCACTGAAAATGGCAGATGTTAGTACATCAATTTCTTATTGTAAAAGACATACAAAATCAAGAGATTTTTTTTAAACAAAGACATTTCTTACTTTATTTGTGAAGTGACACTGAAATGAATCTTATTTTTAAAATATATCAAGACTTTCTTCCCTTAAATGTCTCTGCATTAGTAAAATTGAAAATATTCCATCTCTGCTAACATCACTTTTACAAGAAACTGATTTTTTCTCAGAAATGTAAATCCAAAGAAAAGTGTGAATTTGAGGTTTTTCTGTCTCTGCTAGGAACAAAAACTAAATTGATTTGGCACTTCTTGGTAATTTAGTTCATAAGAAAGCTGAACCCACTCTTCCTGCCTTTTTTTCATCTGTTTCTGTAGAGGAAATGCACAGCAAGAGAAATCATGTGATTCAAAATCAACAAACACTGAGGTCTAGTCTATGCCAGAAATAATCATTTGTTTGATTTTGTGTGCATCACAGCAACTTCCAAATTTTATTATCTCCTCTTTATAACAAAGCAAGAACTTCTGAATCAGAAATACTTGACTTCTAATTCGGGCTCTGCCCTACCCTTCCAGAACACTGGGGAAATAATAGTGCTAAATGTCAGATAACTCATCTGTAGTGCTAGGTAATGGGATTACTGTATTAAAAAGGGTCAACTCCCTGGCCCTACTTTCCCACAGCACCCTTCATTTACGTTTGTGAACTTTCACCAGTTTCAGTTAAATTTCTTATGTAGCTAAATTCAGATCTTTGGACAGTGCTTGATGAATGAGACATTCAATAAAACAATTATATGGTTGGTTCAATTGATTATATGTGTAGTACTCTGATGTGCATAGTTTTAGTCTGACATGGAATAAAGGAAAGTGAAGTCCCTCAGTTGTGTCTGACTCTTTGTGACCCCATGGACTGTAGCATACCAGGCTCTTCTGTCCATGGGATTTTCCAGGCAAGGGTACTGGAGTGGGTTTCCATTTCCTTCTCTGGAGGATCTTCCCAATCCAGGGATCGAACCTGGGTCTCCCACATTGCAGGCAGACTCTTTACCATCTGAGCCACCAGGGAAGCCTGGAATAAGAGTTCCCTAAATGGAATTATTATTATATATTGTCCTTCCATAAATTAGTATGGTTAACAAAATATTCCTCCACAAATACAGAATGGTAGGTGAGAAATTAGTTATTATTTGGGTTCTTTACCACTAGCACCACCTGGAAAGATGCCTATTATTCTAAAAAGTTATCTATTCAAAATTATTTCTTTAACATTATTTTTGTATTGAACTTTATCCTCCTAACTGTGGGAAAAAATATTCATGATACATATTCTTTTTAGTTAAGTCCAGGAGCCATCACTCATTATCTAGAAATTATCCACTCCATAAAGACAAAGATATGCCTCCAAGAAGTCAGATATTTACCACAAAATTTCATCCCATTTTTCATAAATGATTAACAGAGCAGGCATCTGATTCAATTAACCAAGAAACATCTCTCTCCAGAAGTGATCATCACTGAGTCTCTGTAAAAAATAAGAACTACAGTGATTAATTTTTTGAGTTATAATTCAGATATCTCCTGGCTCTTGCAAAGAAATCCAGTTCTTAGAAAAATGAGAATGAGATACATAAGGAAGAAGAGAGGCATGCAAAAGCAAGGGAGGACTGAATATATACCTAAGTTTTCCAGTTTCTCCATCCAACTCTAGTCAGGTTGCAATAGAGATAAACAGAATCTCAATCTTGGTTCCCCCTTGTACTCCTATCCCAGTTTGGTTTTGTTTAGCATTTGTTGCTTCTTACTGAAACAGCAATACATTCAAGCTCATTTGTTCACCTTCAAAAAAGTGAAAATCTCATTATCAGGCATGAATATTACAAACTCTTGTTTAGCATCTCAAAAAAAAAAAAGGGGAGAGAGAGACAGAGAATTTCTGTTTACTATTTGCTATTATTGCTTTTGTTAGTGTGTGTGTGTGTCTGTGTCCTTAAAACATTAGAGAATATTTTATCTCTACAATTCCCTTTGGAAATATTAATCACGATGTCAATGATTTTATTGTAAAACAGTCAGGATAATTTGGAGGTGTAATTTAAAAATTCTGAGTTAATGCTAGTCTTGTTCATCTTTTAATTTGTTGGGAAAACCTGAGAGCCAATTGAGAATTAAATGGAAATATAGAAAACATTTAATTAAATTTATTCTAAATACAAAGAAGTTCTGAAAAGGTGCATTAAAATTTTACTCTATTAATATTCTTTGCATGTGACAACACTCACTTTGCATTATGAATCACTTCACTCACTTCAGTCACTCAGTCATGTCCAACTCTTTGCAACCCCGTGGACTGTAGCACCCAGGGCTGCCCTGTCCATCACCAACTCCTGGAGCTTATTCATACCCATGTCCATTGAGTCAGTGATGCCATCCAACCATCTCATCCTCTGTCATCCCCTTCTCCTCCTGCCTTCAGTCTTTCCCAGCATCAGGGTCTTTTCCAATGAATCAGTTCTTCTGAATATGAATTATGAATATAGTATTATGAATAGTTTTAGACATTTTCAAATCACTTCATTAGATCCATTACATTATATTAGACTAAATCATGTTTTCTAATTCTATTTTTTTATTTATTGAAGCAGTCTGAAAATGAGGTTTCTAGGCTTCTGGAAAAGAATAGATTTGCACTTGAAAAGTTCTTAAACTGCCTTTCTTTCTAATTAGAACCAATTCCGATCAGAAGGAAGATGAATATTACTACCATAGAATTCAACAGAAAGTAGAAAGATATTTTAATTATATTCAATGAATTATTTTCAATGAATTACATTCAATTAATTTTTTCAGAAAGAAAACCTACACGTTGTAGTCAGTGGAAAATTCGTGAAAAGGGGACTGTGCAAACTGTATTTACATCTAGAGATACTGATAAGTTGTTAGGCTAGGAGGCATTTACTCTGCAAGAAAAGAATACATGATTTCAAAAACACTTCCAACTCTAAACATCATTTATATGATACAAAAAATAAAGTTCTGAAGATGGCAGAACCGGCAAGGAGGAATAGGATGGGGAGATCACTTTTTCCCCCACAAATTCATCAAAAGAACATTTGAACGCTGAGAAAATTCCACAAAACAACTTCTGAATGCCAGCAGAGGACATCAGGCACCCAGAAAAGTACCCATTGTCTTCGAAAGGAGGTAGGAAAAAATATAAAAGATAAAAAGAGAGACAAAACAGGTAGGGACGGAGCTCCATCCTGGGAAAGGAGTCTTTAAAAAGGGAGAAGTTTCCAAACAGCAGGAAACACTCTCACTACTGAGTCTGTGGCGAGCCTTAGAACCATAGAGGGCAACATAGCCGGGAGGAAAAATAAATAAATAATTAAAACCCACAGATTACGCGCCCAACAGTAACTCCCAGTGCAGAAGCAGCACAGATGCCTGCATTCATCACTAGCAAGCGGGGGCTGGGCAGGGAGGCGCGGGCTGCATTGCTTAGAGTAAGGACCCTGCCTGAATGCCCTGAGGGCAATCTGAGGGAACTAACTTGGACTAGCAAACCAGACTGTAGGAAAAGCGAAAAGCCATAACCTAAGACACTGCCAGGCCCACTAACAGAACAAAGGACTGACTAGAGCTACGCAAAAAGCCCTAACCTAAGACACTGTCAGGCCCGCTCACAGAACAAAGGACTGAACAGAGCTCGCCGGCTGCAGACCGGCAAATCCTCCACCGGTGACAGGCAGGCGAGGGCACCCAGAGCCGAAACAGGGCAATCGCGGCCCCAGAGAGGCATTATCTACCAAACTGCAAGCAGGCTTCATTGCTAACCAAGACTTCTTGGGATTCTGGATGGGTCAACATCCGCCTACGAAGGTGCGCTTGTTGTATACCCAGAAAACCGAGCGGTAGGGACTGGGGAGGCAATAAGTCGCAGTGCCTGTGCTCGCCAAAAACCTTGTCACCTGAGCTGCTTGGATCTGGGAAGGACACAAAACGCAGGTCCAACCAAATCTGCACCTCTGAGGACTACCCGAATACTTGAACCTGAGCGGCTTAGACCTGGGAAGTGCATACAACCCAGGGCCGGCCTCAGACAGTTCCTGGGAGAGCAACCTAGAGCCTAAGCATTGTAGACAGGGAAAGCGCACACGCTGTGAGCGGGGGCAAACCCAGTGCGGCCGAGACATTGTGAGCACATGCCAGTGTTATTTGCAGTGTTCCTGAAACCTAGATAGCATATTCAAAAGCAGAGACATTACTTTGCCAACAAAGGTCCGTCTAGTCAAGGCTATGGTTTTTCCTGTGGTTATGTGTGGATGTGAGAGTTGGACTGTGAAGAAGGCTGAGTGCCGAAGAATTGATGCTTTTGAACTGTGGTGTTGGAGAAGACTCTTGAGAGTCCCTTGGACTGCAAGGAGATCCAAGCAGTCCATTCTGAAGGAGATCAGCCCTGGGATTTCTTTGGAAGGGATGATGCTAAAGCTGAAACTCCAGTACTTTGGCCACCTCATGTGAAGAGTTGACTCATTGGAAAAGACTCTGATGCTGGGAGGGATTGGGGGCAGGAGGAGAAGGGGACAACAGAGGATGAGATGGCTGGATGGCATCACTGACTCGATGGACATGAGTCTGAGTGAACTCCGGGAGTTGGTGATGGACAGGGAGGCCTGGCGTGCTGCGATTCATGGGGTCGCAAAGAGTCGGACACGACTGAGCAACTGATCTGATCTGATCTGATCCCTCCCCACAGCACAACTGAACAAGTGAGCCTAAAAAAGTGTCCACCACCGCCCCCTTGTGCCAGGGTGGAAATTAGACACTGAAGAGACCAGCAAACAGAAGAAGCTAAAACAGAGGGACCCTCCTTCGAAGTGACAGTTGCAATAGATTAAAACCCTGTATATAGTACCAACTACATAGGAAGGGGCCTATAGATCTTGAGAAATATAAACCAGATCAAGGAACTATCCGAAAATGAACTGACCCCACACTGCCCACAAAAACACCAGAGAAAGTCCTAGATATATTTTTACTATTTCTACTATCATTTTTTAATTTTTTTTAATTTTAAGTCCTCTATTATTCCTTTAATTTTCATTTTTATAACCTACCATTACTTTGCAAAAAAGAGAGACCCTATTTTTTTAAGCAAACTTCATATATACATATTTTATAATTTTTTTGCCTTTGGGTTTTTTTTTTCTTTAATATTGTATTTTTGAAAATCCAACCTCTACTCTAGATTTTTAATCTTTGCTTTTTGGTATTTGTTATCAATTTTGTACGCTTAAGAACCCAATCTTCAGTACCCATTTTTACTTGGGAGTCAGATTACTGGCTTCACTGCTCTCTCTCCCTTTGTACTCTCCTTTTTCTCCACCAAGTTGCCTCTATCTCCTCCCTCCCCCTTCTCTTCTCTACTCAACTCTGTGAATCTCTTTGTACATTCCAGACAGTAGAGAACACTTAGGGAACTGATTACTGGCTGTATCTGTCTCTCTCCTTTTGATTTCCCCCTTTATCCTCCTGGCCACCTCTCTCTCCTTCCTCCCTCTTCTCTTCTCCATATAACTCCATGAACATCTTTGAGTGGTCCAGACTGTGGAGCACACATAAGGAAGTGATTACTGGCTAGCTTGCTCTCTCCTCTTTTGATTCCAACTCATCTCATCCTGGTCACCTCCATCTCCCTCCTCCCTCTTCTTTTCTCTGTGCAACTCTGTGAACCTCTCTGGGTGTCCCTCACCATGGAGAAACTTTTCATCTTTAACCTAGATAGTGCTGTAGAGATGGAGAAGTCTTGAGGCTACTGTAAAAATAAGACTTAAAGCCAGAAGCAGGAGGCTTAAGTCCAAATCCCGAGAACACCAGAGAACTCCTGACTCCAGGGAACATTAATCGTCAGGAGCTCATCAAACGCCACCATACCTACACTGAAACCAAGCATCACCCAAGGGCCAACAAGTTCCAGAGCAAGACATACCACATAAATTCTCCAGCAACACAGGAACATAGCCCTGAGCTCCAATATACAGGCTGACCAAAGTCACTCCAAACCCACTGACATCTCATAACTCATTACTGGACACTTCATTACACTCCAGAGAGAAGAAGTCCAGCCCCACCCACCAGAACACAGACACAAGCTTCCCTAACCAGGAAACCTTGATAAGCCACCAGCACAATCCCACCCACAGCGAGGAAACTCCACAACAAGGAGAACTCCACAAACTGCCAGAATACAGAACGGCCACCCCAAACACAGCAATACAAACAAGATGAAGAGACAGAGGAATATTCAGCAGATAAAGAAACAGGATAAATGCCTACCAAACCAAACAAAAGAGGAAGAAATAGAGAATCTACCTGATAAAGAATTCCGAATAATGATAGTGAAAATGATCCAAAATCTTGAAAACAAAATGGAATCACAGATAAATAGCCTGGAGACAAGGACTGAGAAGAAGCAAGAAAGTTTTAACAAGGACCTAGAAGAAATAAAAAAGAGTCAATATATAATGAATAATGCAATAAATGAAATCAAAAACACTCTGGAGGGAACAAATAGCAAAACAACAGAGGCAGAAGATAGGATTAGTGAGGTAGAAGACAGAATGGTAGAAATAAATGAGTCATAGAGGAAAAAATAAAAATGAATTAAAAGAAATGAGGACAATCTCAGAGACCTCTGGGACAATGTTAAACGCCCCAACATTCAAATCATAAAAGTCCCAGAAGAAGAAGACAGAAAGACCATGAGAAAATACTTCAGGAGATAATAGTTGAAAACTTCCCTAAAATGGGGAAGGAAATTATTACCCAAGCCCAAGAAACCCAGAGAGTCCCAAATAAGATAAATCCAAGGTGAAACACCCCAAGACACATATTAATCAAATTAACAAAGATCAAACAAAAGGACAAATATTAAAAGCAGGAAGGGAAATACAACAAATAACACACAAGGGGATGCCTATAACAGCTGATCTTTCAATAGAAACTCTTCAGGCCAGGAGGCAGTGGCAGGACATACTCAAAGTGATGAAAGAAAATAACCTACAGCCAAGATTACTGTATCCAGCAAGGATCTCATTCAAATATGAAGGAGAAATCAAAAGCTTTATAGACAAGCAAAAGCTGAGAGAATTCAGCACCACCAAACCAGCTCTCCAACAAATGCTAAAGGATCTTCTCTAGACAGGAAACACAAAAAGGGTGTATAAACTCAAACCCGAAACAATAAAGTAAATGGCAACGGGATCATACTTATCAATAATTACCTTAAATGTAAATGGGTTGAATGCCCCAACCAAAAGAAAAAGACTGGCTGAATGGATACAAAAACAAGACCCCTATATATGTTGTCTACAAGAGACCCACCTCAAAACAGGGGACACATACAGACTGAAAGTGAAGGGCTGGAAAAAGATATTCTATGCAAATAGAGACCAAAAGAAAGCAGGAGTAGCAATACTCATATCAGATAAAATAGACTTTAAAACAAAGGCTGTGAAAAGAGACAAAGAAGGACACTACATAATGATGAAAGGATCAATCCAAGAAGAAAATATAACAATTATCAATATATATGCACCCAACATAGGAGCACCGCAATATGTAAGACAAATGCTAACAAGTATGAAAGAGGAAATTAACAATAACACAATAATTGTGGGAGACTTTAATACCCCACTCACACCTATGGATAGATCAACTAAACAGAAAATTAACAAGGAAACACAAACTTTAAATGATACAATAGACCAGTTAGACCTAATTGATATCTATAGGACATTTCACCCCAAAACAATTAATTTCACCGTTTTCTCAAACACACAGGGAACCGTCTCCAGGATAGATCACATCCGGGGCCATAAATCTAGCCTTGGTAAATTCAAAAAAATTGAAATCATTCCAAGCATCTTTTCTGACCACAATGCAGTAAGATTAAATCTCAACTACAGGAGAAAAACTATTAAAAATTCTAACATATGGAGGTTGAGCAACATGCTGCTGAATAACCAACAAATCACAGAAGAAATCAAAAAAGAAATCAAAATATGCATAGAAATGAATGAAAATGAAAACACAACAACCCAAAACCTGTGGGGCACTGTAAAAGCAGTGCTAAGGGGCAGGTTCATAGCAATACAGGCATACCTCAAGAAACAAGAAAAAAGTCAAATAAATAACCTAACTGTACACCTAAAGCAATTAGAAAAGGAAGAAATGAAGAACCCCAGGGTTAGTAGAAAGAAAGAAATCTTAAAAATTAGGGCAGAAATAAATGCAAAAGAAACAAAAGAGACCATAGCAAAAATCAACAAAGCCAAAAGCTAGTTCTTTGAAAGGATAAAAAAAAATTGACAAACTATTAGCCAGATTCATCAAGAAACAAAGGGAGAAAAATCAAATCAATAAAATTAGAAATGAAAATGGAGAGATCACAATAGACAACACAGAAATACAAAGAATCATAAGAGACTACTATTAGCAACTATATGCCAATAAAATGGACAACTTGGAAGAAATGAACAAATTCTTAGAAAAGTACAACTTTTCAAAACTGAACCAGGAAAAAATAGAAAATCTTAACAGACCCATCACAAGCACGGAAATTGAAACTGTAATCAGAAATCTTCCAGGAAACAAAAGCCCAGGTTCAGACAGCTTCACAGCTGAATTCTACCAAAAATTTAAAGAGCTAACACCTATCCTACTCAAATTCTTCCAGAAAATTGCAGAGGAAGGTAAACTTCCAAACTTATTTTATGAGGCCACCATCACCCTAATACCAAAACCTGATTCAGATGCCACACAAAAAAGAAAACTAGAGGCCAATATCACTGAAGAACATAGATGCAAAAATCCTTAACAAAATTCTAGCAATCAGAATCCAACAACACATTAAAAAGATCATACATCATGACCAAGTGGGCTTTATCCCAGGGATGCAAGGATTCTTCAATATGTGCAATTCAATCAATGTAATACACCATATTAACAAATTGAAAAAGAAAAGCCATATGATTGTCTCAATAGATGCAGAGAAAGCCTTTGACAAAATTCAACATCATTTATGATGGGAAAAAAAAAATTCTCCAGAAATCAGGAATAGAAGGAATATACCTCAACATAATAAAAGCTATATATGACAAACCCACAGCAAACATTATCTTCAATGGTGAAAAATTGAAAGCATTTCCCCTAAAGTCAGGAACAAGACAAGGGTGCCCACTTTCACCACTATTATTCAACATAGTTTTGGAAGTTTTGGCCACAGCAATCAGAGTAGAAAAAGAAATAAAAGGAATCCAAATTGGAAAAGAAGAAGTAAAACTCTCACTGTTTGCAGATGACATGATCCTCTACACAGAAAACCCTAAAGACTCCACCAGAAAATTACTATAGCTAATCAATGAATATAGTAAAGTGGCAGGATATAAAATCAACACACAGAAATCCCTTGCATTCCTATACACTAATAATGAGAAAATAGAAAGAGAAAGTAAGGAAACAATTCCATTCACCATTGTGATGAAAATAAAATAAGACCTATATATAGAAAACTATAAAGCACTGGTGAAAGAAATCGAAGGGGACACTAATAGATGGAGAAATATACAGTGTTCATGGATGGGAAGAATCATTATAGTGAAAATGAGTATACTTCCCAAAGCAACCTATAGATTCAATGCAATCCCTACCAAGCTACCAACGGTATTTTTCACAGAGCTAGAACAAATAATTTCACAATTTGTATGGAAATACAAAAAACCTTGAATACAAAAGCAATCTTGAGAAAGAAGAATGGAACTGGAGGAATCAACCCGCTTGACTTCAGGCTCTACTACAAAGCCATAGTCATCAAGAGAGTGTGGTACTGGCACAAAGACAGAAATATAGATCAATGGAACAAAATAGAATGCCCAGAGATAAATCCACACACCTGTGGACACCTTATCTTTGACAAAGGAGGCAAGAATATACAGTGGAGAAAAGACAATCTCTTTAGCAAATGGTGGTGGGAAAACTGGTCAACCACTTGTAAAAGAATGAAACTAAAACACTTTCTAACACCATACACCAAAAATAAACTCAAAATGGATTAAAGATCTAAACATAAGACCAGAAACTATACAACTCATAGAGGAAAACAGGCGAAACACTCTCCGACATACATCACAGCAGGACCCAGTATGACCCACCTCCAAGAATATTGGAAATAAAATCAAAAATAAACAAATGGGACCTAATTAAAATTAAAAGTTTCTTCACAACAAAGGAAACTATAAGCAAGGTGAAAAGACAGCCTTCAGAATGGGAGAAAATAATAGCAAATGAAGCAACAGACAAAGAATTAATCTCAAAAATATACAAGCAACTCCTACAGCTCAACTCCAGAAAAATAAACGACCCAATCAAAAAATGGTCCAAAGAACTAAATAGATATTTCTCAAAAGAAGACATACAGATGGCTAACAAACACATGAAAAGATGCTCAATATCACTCATTATCAGAGAAATGCAAATCAAAACCACTATGAGGTACCATTTCATGCCAGTCAGAATGGCTGCGATCCAAAAGTCTACAAGCAATAAATGCTGGAGAGGGTGTGGAGAAAAGGGAACCCTCTTACACTGTTGGTGGGAATGCAAACTAGTTCAGCCACTATGAAGAACAGTGTGGAGATTCCTTAAAAAACTGTAAATAGAACTGACATATGACCCAGCAATCCCACTGATGGGCATACACACTGAGGAAACCAGAATTGAAAGAGACATGTATACCCCAATGTTCATCACAGTACTGTTTATAATAGCCAGGACATGGAAGCAACGTAGATGTCCATCAGCAGATGAATGGATAAGAAAGCTATGGTACATATACACAATGGGATATTACTCAGCCATTAAAAAGAATACATTTGAATCAGTTCTAATGAGGTGGATGAAACTGGAGCCTATTATACAGAGTGAAGTAAGCCAGAAAGAAAAACACCAATACAGTATGCTAACACATATATATGGAATTTAGAAAGATGGTAACAATAACCCTGTATACGAGACAACAAAAGAGACACAGATGTATAGAACAGTCTTATGGACTCTGTGGGAGAGGGGGAGGGTGGGATAATTTGGGAGAATGGCATTGAAATATGTATATTATCATATGTGAAATGAATCACCAGTCCAGGTTCGATGCATGATACAGGATTATCGGGACTGATGCACTGGGATGACCCAGAGGGATGAGATGGGGAAGGAGGTGGGAGGGGGGTTCAGGATGGGGAACACATGTACACCCGTGGTGGATTCATGTTGATGTATGGCAAAACCAATACAACATTGTAAAGTAATTAGCCTTCAATTAAAATAAATAAATTTATATTAAAAAAATAAAACAAAAGAAAAGAAAAAGTTCTAAGGTATTTCCACTATCAAATTTTACATTTTATTCATCCCTTTAAAACAGTGCAATTTTACCATTTTATTTGCCTTTCTACATTTTGAATCCCAATAAATGTATGCTTAATGAAGCATCTTTAAATTAGAATAAATGGTTTTTAATGAAAATCAAATAACTGATTACAGAGGCAGATTCATTATATTGTGATTCATTTGCATGATAACTCTTTATTCATTCTTGATATCATAATGCATAACCAATTAAATACTAACATTAGTTTGCAAAGTTGAAAACTAATTTTCTCTTTTCTCATAGCTGTCACACCTGTACTTTTAGTATTATTAGTTCAATTTTAACAATACTCTAACTGCAACAGTTAGTGTTCTAAATAAAGCTGGGGTATATAATGTTAATTTGCTTATGTTTATATAGTTCAGCTTTTCTTTAACTAAGTGGTTCAGGCAATTTCCAATGAAATCTATGTACAATGATCATGTTTGTTGAGATTCCCCTTGTATAATTAGACTTAGTTACTTTAGTGAAATATTTTACTCATAAATTAACATTTTTACCCTGGATTATTATATTCATTTAATTAAAGTGATATAAAATTTCAAACTGTTAAAAATGAGTAATTTGTATAAAATAAGGCTTTTTTAAAAAAAATTATGAGCTTTTTAAATTTCTCAAACGTTTTGAGAAAAATAAAATCCTTTAAAATCACTTTCCTCCAATGCTTTCACACACTCAGAAAAATGTTATAGCTAATAAAATATAAACCAATATATATGTCTGAACCTCATTCCATAGCTCATCAGGCACTCTATCTATCAGATCTAGGCCCTTAAATCTATTTCTCACTTCCACTGTATAATTATAAGGGATTTGATTTAGGTCATACCTGAATGGTCTAGTGGTTTTCCCTACTTTCTTCAATTTAAGTCTGAATTTGGCAATAAGGAGTTCATGGTCTGAGCCACAGTCAGCTCCTGGTCTTGTTTTTGCTGACTGTATAGAGCTTCTCCATCTTTGGCTGAAAAGAATATAATCAATCTGATTTCGCTGTTGACCATCTGGTAATGTCCATGTATAGAGTCTTCTCTTGTGTTGTTGGAAGAGGATGTTTGTTATGACGAGTGCATTTTCTTGGCAAAACTCTATTAGCCTTTGCCCTGCTTCATTCTGTATTCCAAGGCCAAATTTGCCTGTTACTCCAGGTGTTTCTTGACCTCCTACTTTTGCATTCCAGTCCCCTATAATGAAAAGGACATCTTTTGGGGGTGTTAGTTCTAAAAGGTCTTGTAGGTCTTCACAGAACCATTCAACTTCAGCTTCTTCAGCGTTACTGGTTGGGGCATAGACTTGGATTACTGTGATATTGAATGGTTTGCCTTGGAAACAAACAAACAGAGATCATTCTGTCGTTTTTGAGATTGCATCCAAGTACTGCATTTTGGACTCTTTTGTTGACCATGATGACCACTCCATTTCTTCTGAGGGATTCCTGCCTGCAGTAGTAGATATAATGGTCATCTGAGTTAAATTCACCCATTCCAGTCCATTTTAGTTTGCTGATTCCTAGAATGTCGACATTCACTTTTACCATCTCTTGTTTGACAACTTCCAATTTGCCTTGATTCATGGACCTGACATTCCAGGTTCCTATGCAATATTGCTCTTTACAGCATCGGACCTTGCTTCTATCACCAGTCACATCCACAGCTGGGTATTCTTTTTGCTTTGGCTCCATCCCTTCATTCTTTCTGGAGTTATTTCTCCACTGACACTGTACAGGAGACAGGGATCAAGACCATCCCCATGGAAAAGAAATGCAAAAAAGTAAAATGGCTATCTGGGGAGGCCTTACAAATAGCTGTGAAAAGAAGAGAAGCAAAAAGCAAAGGAGAAAAGGAAAGATATAAACATCTGAATGCAGAGTTCCAAAGAATAGCAAGAAGAGATAAGAAAGCCTTCCTCAGCGATCAATGCAAAGAAATAGAGGAAAACAACAGAATGGGAAAGACTAGAGATCTCTTCAAGTAAATCAGAGATACCAAAGGAACATTTCATGCAAAGATGGGCTCGATAAAGGACAGAAATGGTATGGACCTAACAGAAGCAGAAGATATTAGAAGACATGGCAACAATACACAGAAGAACTGTACAAAAAAGATCTTCACGACCTAGATAATCAAGATGGTGTGATCACTGACCTAGAGCCAGACATCCTGGAATGTGAAGTCAAGTGGGCCTTAGAAAGCATCACTATGAACAAAGCTAGTGGAGGTGATAGAATTCCAGTGTAGCTATTCCAAATCCTGAAAGAGGATGCTGTGAAAGTGTTGCAATCAATATGCCAGCAAATTTGGAAAACTCAGCAGTGGCCACAGGACTGGAAAAGGTCAGTTTTCATTCCAATCCCAAAGAAAGGCAATGCCAAAGAATGCTCAAATTACTGCACAGTTGCACTCATCTCACACGCTAGTAAAGTAATGCTCAAAATTCTCCAAGCCAGGCTTCAGCAATATGTGAACCGTGAACTTCCTGATGTTCAAGCTGACTTTAGATAAGGCAGCGGAATCAGAGATCAAATTGCCAACATCCACTGGATCATGGAAAAAGCAAGAGAGTTCCAGAAAAACATCTATTTCTGCTTTATTGACTATGCCAAAGCCTTTGACTGTGTGGATCACAATAAACTGTGGACAATTCTGAAAGAGATGGGAATACCAGACCACCTGATCTGCCTCTTGAGAAATCTGTATGCAGGTCAGGAAGCAACAGTTAGAACTGGACATGGAACAACAGACTGGTTCCAAATAGGAAAAGGAGTTCGTCAAGGCTGTATATTGTCACCCTGCTTATTTAACTTCTATGCAGAGTACATCATGAGAAATGCTGGACTGGAAGAAACACAAGCTGGAATCAAGATTGCCGGGAGAAATATCAATAACCTTAGATATGCAGATGACACCACCCTTATGGCAGAAAGTGAAGAGGAACTCAAAAGCCTCTTGATGAAAGTGAAAGTGGAGAGTGAAAAAGTTGGCTTAAAGCTCAACATTCAGAAAGCGAAGATCATGGCATCTGATCCCATCTCTTCATGGGAAATAGATGGGGAAACAGTGGAAACAATGTCAGACTTTATTTTGGGGGGCTCCAACATCATATGGTGATTGCAACCATGAAATTCAAAGATGCTTACTCCTTGGAAGTAAAGTCATGACCAACCTAGATAGTTATTCAAAAGCAGAGACATTACTTTGCCAACAAAGGTCCGTCTAGTCAAAGCTATGGTTTTTCCAGTAGTGGTATATGGATGTGAGAGTTGGACTGTGAAGAAAGCTGAGCACCAAAGAATTGATGCTTTTGAACTGTGGTGTTGGAGAAGACTCTTGAGAGTCCCTTGGACTGCAAGGAGATCCAATCAGTCCATTCTAAAGGAGATCAGTCCTAGGTGTTCTTTGGAAGGACTGATGCTAAAGCTGAAACTCCAATACTTTGGCCACTTCATGCGAAGAGCTGACTCATTGGAAAAGACTCTGATGCTGGAGGTTTGGGAGACAGGAGGAGAAGGGGGAGACAGAGGATAAGATAGCTAGGTGGCATCACCGACTCGATGGACATGAGTTTGAGTGAACTCCGGGAGTTTGTGATGGACAGGGAGGCCTGGCGTGCTGCAATTCATGGGGTCACAAAGAGTCAGACACGACTGAGTGACTGAACTGAACTGAACTGAATATATATGTCTATAGGTATTCCGTATTTATGTAAAAACTGTGACATATCCTTGTTCTCAATCTTTTTTCATTCTCATCCTGAAACCATGTGCAAAGTAAGCCTTCAGCTCTGTTCAAAGTACTAAATCAAGTCTGCATAACCTTTTACCATTTAGAAGAGAAGGCTTAATGCTAAGAACCCTTTTCTGTTGACACTAATAGATATTCTCGGGGCCAAATATGATCCTGAGTTACAAACAATAATAAAAGATACAATGCTTGGGAAAGAACAAGGATCACTTTGAACCTCTGAAGTTCATAGTTATAGTATTTTGTGTTTTAAAATGTCTTCCATTTGTATTTTAATTGGCTTGTTACAATTAAACAAAGCATTAATTTGAAAAGATTAATTTTTATTTTACTTTTAATTTTAAACTTTATTAACTAAACATTTTGTCATCACCTAAGTGAGCCAATATTCAGCATCATTTAACAAAACCTTTATTATTTTTACCTTTTACAAGGGGAAATATGTGAACCATTTTAAAATACTTTGATCTTTAAAATTCAACAGAAAACTTAAATGGCTTAATTATATAATCATAGAGGAAGTATGACCAAAAATCTTCCACCAGACCTTTATTCAAATGTTTAGTAACATTTTCCAGCTATATCAAATTTATAATTATGTTTTTTTAATTTAAAAAGAATTTGTCTTTAAATATTCATCAAGGTAGATTTTTCTACTATTTAAGAGTATATTTCAGTGACATATTTTTTTCATATCCCTGTAATCTCTCTACATTACAAATTTTTAAGGCCCAGTACAAAACTATCTATAGATAGTGCATATTAAGAAAATCATATACATTATAAAGTTGCTCTGCATAAAAATATTTTTTCAGTATTAATATTGTCTGATATATGTACCAGGCAAAGACATCAAATAACTCATTCCATATGGCTAAATTAGTGCATGTTGAAAAATGATAATAGGAAAAAATGTGTTCCTTAAAAGTAACTGTCTGTTAATGCAATATTCCTATGTCTACCTTAAATTTTTGTTCTCACAAATACTTAGAGCCAGTCTTTACAACTTAGGAAAATACTGGGAAAAAAGTCATCAACCCTGGGCTGTTGTCCCTTAAACACTTTCCCATCTATATTCAAACCACATGAATACAACGTCAATAAGGTTGCATAGCCTCATATTTATACAGGAATATGACAAGTCTTTAGAGGATGCTATAAAAGTGAAAGAGACCCAAGATATATTATGTGATAGATGTATATCAAACTGCACAAAATCAATGCTCATTGAAACTGGGATAAAAACAAATGGGGAACATTAGATATGAGGATATAGCCCTAGGATAATGTTGTTATGATTTTTTATGAAATCCATGTGGGCCACATAGCCATCATGGATAACATACGGTCTTTTTGAAATGGTCTAGCAATGTGAACTTGAGATTGTGATGCAGTTCAGTATAAAGTAATAAAACTAAGCATTTTAAAAAATTATTTATCTCACATAATCTGGAAACCACTGTGCTAGGCATTGTAACTGTATTATATTTCATTTCTTATTTAGTCAACTCAAAAGCCACTAGAAATATGCACTATTATCTTTGTTCCCTTGTTATGAATCAGATTCCTGAGAAAAGAGAAGCTAAGTGAATAGTTTAAGATCACAGGTTAATAAATGTGAGAAGCCTGAATGGTCTATGTCCAAGCCCATAAGTACCATTAGGGAATATTGCCATTGAAAAAGAACTTATAGAATTTGTTTCAAGAAGGTTAAAAAGCAATAGTCTCAGCTTCTGGTTTAAATTTCTTCATGTAAAGAACCTCTAGGTTGTCGCTACCATGGTTACAACAAGAAAAAACTGGACAAGGCAATAAATAGATTTCTTCTTTTGGGACTTATCAGAGACCTGAGGTAGCAGGACAAAAAACAAAACTAATATCCAGAAAGACAAACATTCAGAGAATCACAGTCAAGTTCCAATTATTGTAAGAAAAGTCCCTGGAGCAATAAACTGGTGTGAATCCTTAATTTAGACTTGACGTTGGCTAAGTGCAGACTTGCATGAGAACGAGAAACTTTGAGGGACCATAACTTTAGGGGAAATCCCATATTTTGTGGCCTTTCCGTTCAACAAGTCCACCAGATTCTCTAAGATCCAAGAAAGGCTTTCATGACTCTGACTGGGAAGGTGAAAAACAATCATGTATAATAGCCATCCAGAACCTTATACATCAAAACAAGGCTTACATAATAACACTGGATAACAGCTGGAAATGCAATCAGACACAAGGTCTCTCAGAGGAGAAGTACTTAGGGAAGCTCAAAGTTAATATGGGTGACAAAAACAAGGACTGAAGACAACTTTGAAGGCCAAGTCACCTATTTCTATGACAAACATTAAGCACAGCTCAATTTCCAGTCTAATTAGCATAAATCCTTACATTAATTAAAAAAAAAAAAAAGTCTATCTAGAATTCCATTCAGGGAAATTATCCTTTAAAAGTGAAAGAGAAATAAAGACTTTTTCAGAAAAAGAAAAACTGAGGGAATTCATTGCCAGAAGAGCCACCCCAAAAGAAATTTTTAAAGAAATCCTGATGAGGGTTAGAAACTTACATCTACATGAAGAAATGAAGAGCAGTAAGGAGTGAATAAAGGAAGTAAAAAAAAAAAAAAATCACTTTTCTTATCCCTAAATAATTGAAAATATAATCATTTTTAAACCAATAAGAGTAACAATAAGTCATTATATTATATGGCTGGAAGAAATGACGGAGAAGGCAACGGCACCCCACCACAGTACTCTTGCCTGGAAAATCCCATGGATGGAGGAGCCTGGTAGGCTGCAGTCTACGGGGTCGCTAAGAGTTGGACACGACTGAGTGACTTCACTTTCACTTTTCACTTTCATGCATTGGAGAAGGAAATGGCAACCCACTCCAGTGTTCTTGCCTGGAGAATCCCCGGATGGGGGAACCTGGTGGGCTGCCGCCTATGGAGTCGCACTGAGTCAGACACGACTGAAGCGACTTAGCAGCAGCAGCAGCAGAAGAAGAAATGAATGACAGTAATATTACAAGGAACCAGAGAAGAGAACTGGGGACACTGTTATAAGGTACCTTCACAATACATCAGGTGGTATAATACTATTGGAAAATGGACTTACAATTATTTAAAATGCATATTGTAAATTCTAGGACAACAATGCAAAAAAAAAAAAAAAACTTTTAAAAAGAAATGCAATTGATATGCTAAAAGAAGAGATAAAATGAATCATAAAATTCTCAGTAAAGTCAGAGAAACCAGTAAAGAGCTTCTACTTAAAAGAGATATGTAGGAAGTTACCATTTTGGAAGATGGTTTTGGTTAAGGCAAGATAAAGATGACTTTGTGCTGAGAGAAGAAAATATAGAAAGTCTTATTTTAATGTTCAACATACATTGAGTGATAAGGAGTGCCTACGGGGAAGTACTGGGAAGAAGCCAGTAAATTAAGTTAAATTAAAGTTAAATTACAACAAAACAAAATATTGAGCTAGTTGAGAAACATCAATCAATATTTGAGGAATTTTTTATCAACACTTAAATAATCTTATAGCAAAAAGCCTAATTTGAATCAAAGCACATTTGTTTATCAAAAGAAATTTCAGTATATTTGTCATTTAAAGAAAAGAGGCTTTTCAGTTCAAAAAAAGAAAATTTCACCCTCAAAACACAATTTAAAAAATTTAAATTATATGAACTTTTTGTTAGTGGCAAGAAAGATGTTCTAGCCAATAAAAAGCAAAAATGATAGATATTCTTTTTTGGCCATTTCTTACCACCTATTCATTCCACCTTTATAACAGATGTCAACCATTAAAATGAAGGATTATGAATAACCATATTGAGCATATCTGGTTTATAAATGAAGCCACCAAAGCAAACTTATCTTCAAAAAAGGAAAAAGCACCTTTCCTTATAATTTTAAAATCTAAATAAAATGTAGTGGCTTATTTTCACACAGCCCATGTAGACTCACCCAAACCTGCTATATTTTGGCCTAAGCTTAAACGCAAATATAATTTTCTATATAGACTATGACATGGAAATCAAAGACTGTTTTCATATTGTCTGGAAAACAGCAGCTGATCTGATTCCACAGTTGACTAGGTAACACAGGTAAAACCTCAGGTGAAAAATAAAAATAAAACTTCAGACAACAGCAACATGATGAAGCTTTGCTAAAATACTATTTTACAGAGAGTTGAATAAAAATAAGAATATAAATCATTGGAAAAAGTAACACAAAACAAAAATGAAAGGAAGAATTTGGGTTTCTTCAGAACGAAATCAATGACCTTCTTTTCAGAAACTAAATTGATCTTATTCAGCCAAGTAGATTATCTAACAAAGTTAACTGTAATAGAGGGCTTCCCATGTGGCTCAAGTGGTAAAGAACCCTCCTGCCAAGGTAGAAGACATAAGACACATAGGTTCAATCCTTGGGTCGGGAAGATACTCTGGGGGAATGGCATAACAACTCATTCCAGAGTTCTGGCCTGGAGAATCCCATGGACAGAGGAGCCTGGTGGGGTATACAGTCCATAGGGTGGTGAAGAGTCAGACACAAATGAAGTGACTTAGCATGCATGCACTGCTGTAATAGACTTTGAGATTTGAATAGATCATCAGAGCTCAAGAGATACACTAATAAGATTTGCCTAAACAGCCATGAATAGAGTGACTATACAATTTATCGTTCAAATGAGAGCACTTCCAGGAGAGAAAGGTTGCACCAATAGTGCAGAAACCAGTACTGTCCCAAATGAACCGTGACATGTAGTCATCCTGACATGAAGCACAATAACATCAAACTATGCTTCCTCGAGCTTACTAGCATCGTGTGGAATGTGATGGCAAGGGGCAAATCCTATGTTACACTGATCCAGAGACTGCTAATCTTGTAGAAATCATTGGTAATAGTGCCTCTGAAGCTGTAAAGTGTGGTGGCCCTTTTCCTTACTCCAAACCAGGCAATTTTGTTAGGATTTAATCCATATTAATTTACTTACTATTCAAAAACTCTGAAATGCTTATCTCCATTTTAAGAGGAAGAAACCAAGATAGATTGTCTGAATAACCTGCCCAGAGTCACAGAGCTAAAACTGGTTGAGCGAAGATATGAAACCACAAGGTCTAGCTTTCCAATTCCTATTTTAATCACTGTTTATACACCTCCTTGTTAATTCTTTTTCTCTTGCATAAATTTTCTTTAATAATCAGAACAATACTTTAAGAGGATAAAACTTTTAGGATGAATAAATTTCCCAGAAGGTATTCTATTCAAATAATTTTCATTGCATCAATAAGGGATTTGCAAGCAAAATAATAACTTGTGGGTTGGGAATATCTTGCAAAGAATAGTTTAAAGTGATAGACTTTGTAAGTCAGAGCTTTACCGCCAGCAATTTTGTTTTGAATCGTAAAATAAAATGAAGAAAACGTGCTTTTCAGAATTGTATTGAAGTATTCAATGTTCTTGCTTCATACTTCCAGGCTCAATGAGAAGGGGAAATCAAGTGAAAAAATTCATTCTTTGGCTCCTCCTAACGGTTACTTAGGTCACAATTTTTTGAACTAGTATCACAGTGTAAATGTTCTCTCAATAAATTACTTCCCTAGTGAAGGAATTCTGAAAATTTGCTTAAAATCAGATAAAATATGAAGTAAAATACACATACAATATTCCCACACATTTGTAGACCATGTTTGGTCTCAATCCCAAACCTAATTATGCAAATCATGGAAGAGAAAAGTGGGTTCAGAATAAGAAGAGAAGTACTCTAGAAAGTGTGTTACGAGGAAATTATTCAGAAAAGAGCAAGAAGAAAAAGGAAGTGAATGAATGATCAGAGATATAATATTTAGCATGGGGATAGTTTCTTTTATCTTTATTTAGCTTCTAGCTTTTCAATATTCAATTTAATGCAAAATTTAAGCCATAACTTGAACAGTGAATATCCCTAATGTGTTCTTCTTTTGTGTGTGTGACAAGAATCAGCTTCTTGGGTCTCTCTGTAAGCCATGTCTGTAAGTTTTCTACAGAGGTTTTTTGCCTTGACTCACTGGATTAGTTGCTACAAGTAGCGGGTTGCTTCTTGGGCTGATGGTTGCAGGTTGTGGGCCACTATTCTATTTTTATGTATGATGTAGCTGCTGTCTGTTTGCATACTCAGTGTTTCAAGTGTATAAAGGCCCAGTGCCCCCAGTCCAATTTTGACCAAATCAGAAAGATATTCTAGCTCTGAAGTTACCTTTAGGACCAGCTGAAGACTTTACTGGAATTCGCCATCTCTTCAATCTTGCTTCTTTTCCATCTCGCCTTGGCACCAAGATCACTCCCTGAAAAACAATGGATTTTCAATTTCCATTTTAGACTCTTTTTTCTTTGAGAACCCAACATGCAGCAAGCCATAAGATTGTTCCAGGCCCTGCTTGCTCGATCCAAAAACAGAGGAACTTTATATATTGCTCACCCTTAACCCATTTGTATCACTCCAGGGTACTGAGGCACATCAGTGCCCAAGAACTACTAGTTCAACCTACTAGAGTATAGTTCAAGATGCAAGGAATTAGCTTAGGGACAACTCCTTCAGTGTTACTTAGGAAAATATGGTTGCAAACAGCAGCAAGCAATTAGCTACACTGGCCCCATTTACAGAGAATCAAGAGAGACAAGGTGAAAACTCCTGTCAGTGCAGAAATATCATTGATTTCAATTACATTTAAGTGTTTATCATAAGAATTATCCTCCTATATGAATTATTGTGGAAAAAACATCAAATATATATTCATGTATATATTTGTAAGCAAACATCAGTTAATGAGAGTAAATAACAACTGCCTAAATGTGAGTGACTGTATTTTCTAATATGAAAAGGTAAAGACAGGTTTTAACCAAAGGTTTACCACACTCCAGGAGAAATATCAATAACCTCAGATATGCAGATAACACCACCCTTATGGCAGAAAGTGAAGAGGAACTAAGGAGCCTCTTGATGAAAGTGAAAGAGGAGAGTGAAAGAGTTGGCTTAAAGCTCAACATTCAGAAAACTAAGATCATGGCATCTGGTCCCATCACTTCATGGCAAAGAGATGGGGAAACAATGGAAACAGTGGCAGACTTTATTTTTTGGAGGCTCCAAAATCAGTGCAGATGGTGACTGCACCATGAAATTAAAAGATGCTTGCTCCTTGGAAGAAAAGTTATTACCAACCAAGACAGTATATTAAAAAAGCAGAGACATTACTTTGCCAACAAAGGTCCGTCTTGTCAAGGCTATGGTTTTTCCTGTGGTCATGTGTGGATGTGAGAGTTGGACTATAAAGAAAGCTGAGAGCCGAAGAATTGATGCTTTTGAACTGTGGTGTTGGAGAAAACTCTTTAGAGTCCCTTGGACTGCAAGGAGATCCAACCACTCCACACTGAAGGAAATCAGTCCTGAATATTCATTGGAAGGCCTTATGGTGAAGCTGAAACTCCAAAACTTTAGCCACCTGATGCAAAGAGCTGACTCATTTGAAAAGTCCCTGATGCTGGGAAAGATTGAAGGCAGGAAGAAAAGGGGATGACAGAGGATGAGGTGGTTGGATGGCATCACCAACTCAATGGGCATGAGTTTGAGTAAACATCAGGAGTTGGTGATGGACAGGGAGGCCTGGCATGCTGCAGTCCATGGGGTCGAAAAGAGTCGGACATGACTGAGTGACTGAACTGAACCTAACTTACCATACTCTCAGAGGCCAGAGACCCTTGCTGTTGATGACTGTTGTTTCTAGGCAGCTATTTAAATCATGGGAAGTGGGTTCTCCTTTCTCCTAAGAACTGAAGAGCAAATGAGCAAACTCAATGAATGAAATGAGGTAATACATTAGAGAATAGAGAAGTTGGTGTGATAGACCACTATGGTTCTGCAACCTTGCTTTTATTGTTCTGTTATCCTTCTCATGTGTACTGGTAGGGATCCAGAGGAAAAACTTCTATTGTGCAAAATCTGAACCCTTCAGGCCAATGCCAGCCTTTGACAGAAACTTCCCTTTTTTATCATAGGTTTTAAATTATAACCACAGCAATATAACTTTTATAATATAGTAAATCAAGTATAGGTGTAAATGCTGTGCTTGAACTGTAAACATATAATACGGCAAATAGATGAGGAAACGATGGAAACAGTGAGAGACTTTATTTTGGGGGGCTCCAAAATCACTGCAGATGGTGACTGCAGACATGAAATTAAAAGACACTTGCTTCTCAGAAGAAAAGCTATGTCCAACTTAGACAGCATATTAAAAAGCAGAGATATTATTCTGCCAAGGAAGGCCCATCTAGTCAAAACTATGGTTTTTTCCAGTAGTCATGTATGAATGTGAGAGTTGGACTATAAAGAAAGCTGAGTGCCAAAATATTGATGCTTTTAAAAAAAATTTTTTTTTTATTGTAGGATAATTGCTTTACAGAATTTTGTTCTTTTCTGGCAAACCTCAACATGATTCAACCATAGGCAAACATATATCCTCTCCCTTTTGAACCTCCCTCCCACCTCACTCTCCATCCCACTCCTCTAGGTTGATACAGAACCCCTGTTTGAGTTTCCTGAACCATACAGCAAATTCCCATTGGCTATCTATTTGAATATGGTAATGTAAGTTTCCATGTTACTCTTTCCATACATCTCACCCTCTCCTCCCCTTCCCCATGTCCATAAGTCTATTCTCTATGTCTGTTTCTCCACTGCTGCCCTATAAATAAATTCTTCAGCACCATTTTTCCATATTCCATATATATGCATTGGTGGTTTAGTCACTAAGTCTTGTCCAACTCTTGCGACCCCATGGATGGTAGGCTGCCAGGATACTCTGTCCATGGGATTTTCCAAGCAAGAATATTGGAGTGGGTTGCCATTTCCTTCTCCAGGGGTTCTTCCTGATCAAGGAATTGAGCCTGGGTCTCCTGCATTGCAGGCAGATTCTTTACTGACTGAGCTATGAGGGAAGCCCGATATATGCATTAGAATATGATATTTATCTTTCCCTTTCTGACTTATTTCACTCTGTATAATAGGTTCTAGGTTCATCCACCTTATTAGAACTGACTCAGATGTGTTCCATTTTATGGCTGAATAATGTTCCATTGTGTATATGTACTGCAACTTCTTTATCCATTCATCTGTCAATGGACATCTAGGTTACTTCCATGTTCTAGCTATTGTAAATGAACAATGGGATACATGTGTCTCTTTCAATTTTGGTTTTCTCAGGGTATATGTCTAGGAGTGTGATTGCTGGGTCATATGGTGGTTTTATTCCTAGTTTTTTAAGGAATCTCCATACCATTGCTGTATCAATTTACATTCCCACCAACAGTGCGAGAGCATTCCCTTTTCTCCACACCCTTGCCAGCATTTATTGTTTGTAGACTTTTTGATGATGATCATACTGACTGGTGTGCAGTGATATCTTATTGTAGTTTTGATTTGCATTTCTCTGATAATGAGCTATGTTGAGCATCATTTCCTGTGTTTGTTAGTCATCTGTATGTCTTCTTTGGAGAAATGTCTGTTTAGGTCTTTTCCCCACTTATTGATTGAGTTGTTTGTTTTTCTGGTATTGAGTTGTATGAGCTGCTTGTATATGTTGGGAATTAATCCTTTGTCACTTGTTTGATTTGCTATTATTTTCTCCCATTCTGAGGGTTGGGAGAAACTTGCTTATAGTTTCCTTTGCTGTGCAAAAGCTTTTAAGTTTAATCAGGTCTCACTTCTTTACTTTTGCTTTTATTTCCATTACTCTGGGAGATGGGTCATAGAGGATCTTGCTTTGATTTATATCATCGAGTGTTCTGCCTATATTTTCCTCTAAAATTTCATAGTTTCTGGTCTTACATTCAAGTCTTTAATCCATTTTGAGTTTATCTTTATGTATGATGTTAGGAAGTGTTCTAATTCATTCTTTTACATGTAGTTGTCCAGTTTTCCCAGCATCATTTATTAAAGAGGCTGTCTTTGTCCTATTGTATAGTCTTGCCTCCCTTGCCAAAAATAAGGTACCCATAGGTGCATGGGTTTATTTCTGGGCTTTCCATCTTGTTCCATTGGTCTATATTTCTGTTTTTGTGCTAGTACCATACTGTCTTGATGGCTGTAGCTTTGTAGTATAATCTGAAGTCAGAAAGGTTGATTCCTCCAGCTCCATTCTTCTTTCTCAAGACTGCCTTGGCTATGCAAGGTCTTTTGTTTTTCCATATGGATTATGAAATTTTTGTTCTAGTTCTGTGAAAAGTGTCATCAGTAATTGAATAGAGATCACATTGAATCTGAAGATTGCATTTGGTAGTATAGTCATTTTCACAATGTTGATTCTTCCTACCCAGGAACATGGAATATCACTCCATCTGTTTATGTCATCTTTTATTTCTTTCATTAGTGTCTTATAATTTTCTCTGTACAGTTCCTTTGTCTCCTTAGGTAAGTTTATTCCTAGATATTTAATTCTTTTTGTTGCAATGGTGAATGGGATTGATTCCTTAAGTTCTTTCTCTTTCTGATTTTTTCATTGTTAGTATATAGAAATACAAGTGATTTCTGTGTTTTGATTTTGTATCCTGCAACCTTGCTAAATTCACTGATTAGCTCTAGTAATTTTCTGATTCTATCTTTAGGGTTTGTACAGCATGTGCAGTATCATGTCATCTGCAAACAGTGAGAGCTTTACTTTTTCTTTTCCAATCTGGATTACTTTTATTTCATCTTCATCTCTGATTGCTGTAGCTAGAAGAACTATGCTGTAGCTGGCTTCCAGAACCATGTTGAATAATAGTGGTAAAAGTGGATGCTTCCAGTTTTTCACCATTGAGAATAATGTTTGCTGTAGGCTTATCATATATGGCCTTCACTATGTAGAGGTAGGTTCCTTCTATGCTCATTTTTGAAGACTTTGAATCATAAACGAGTGCTGAATTTTGTCAGAGGCTTTTTCTGCATCTATTGAGATTATCATATGGTTTTATCTTTCAATTTGTTAATATTGTGTATCACATTGATTGATTTGCATATTGAAGAATCCTTGCATCCCTGGAATAAACTCAACTTGATCATGGTGTATGAGGTTTTTGATGTGTTGCTGAATTCTGTTTGCTAAAATTTTGTTGAGGATTTTTGCGTCTATGTTCATCAGTGATATCAGCTTGTAGTTTTCTTTTTGTGTGTAGTCTTTGCCTGGTTTTGGAATCAGGGTGATGGTGGCCTCATAGAATGAGTTTGGAAGTGTTTCTTTCTCTGTAATTTTTTGAAAGAGTTTGAAGTATAGGCATTAGCTCTTCTCTGAATGTTTGATAGAATTCTCCTGTGAAGCCATCTGGTCCTGGGCTTTTGTTTTTTGGGAGATTTTTTATCATAGCTTCAACTTCAGTGCTTGTAATTGGGTTGTTCATAATTTCTATTTCTTCCTGGTTCAGTCTTGGAAGACTGAACTTTTCTAAGAATCTGTCCATTTCCTCCATGCTATCCATTTTATTGCCATATAGTTGTTCATAGTAGGCTCTTATAATCCTTTGTATTTCTGAATTGTCTGTTGCAACCCCTCCTTTTTCATTTCTAATTTTGTTGATTTGATTCTTCTTTTCTTCCTGATGAGTCTGGTTAAAGGTTTGTCAATTTTGTTTATCTTCTCAAAGATAAACAGCTTTTAGTTTTATTAATCTTCACTATTATTTATTTCACTTCTTTTTCATTTATTTCTGCTAGGATATTTATGATTTCTTTCCTTCTACTAATTTTGGGGGTTTTTTATTCTTCTTTTTCCAGTTGTTTTAGGTGTAAAGTTAGGTTGCCTATTCGATGTTTTTCTTGTATCTTGAGATAGGATTGTATTGCCATAAACTTCCCTCTTAAAACTGCTTTTGCTGCATCCCATAGGTTTTGAGTTTGTTGTGTTTTCATTGTCATTTGTTTCTAGAAGTATTTTGAGTTCCCTTTTGATTTCTTCAGTAACCTGATGGTTATTTAGAAATGCATTGTTTAATCTCCGTGTGTTTGTGTTTCTTAAATTTTTTTTTTGTAATTGATATCTACTCTCATAACACTGTGGTCAGAGAAGATGCTTGATACGATTTCAATTTTCTTAAATTAACTGAAGTTTGATTTGTGACCCAAGATGTGATCTATCCTGGAGAATGTCCCATGTGCACTTAAGAAGGTGTATTCTTCTCTATTTGGATGAAATGTCCTGAAGACATCAATGAAATCCATCCCATCTAATGTATCATTTAAGATTTCTGTTTCCTTATTAATTTTCTGTTTTGATGTTCTGTCTGTTCCTGTGAGGGGGAGTTAAAGTCTCCTACTATTATTGTGTTACTGTCAGTTTCTCCTTTTATGTCTGTTAGTGTTTGTCTTATGTATGGAGCTGCTCCTATGTTGGGTGCATAGGTATTTACAATTGTTATATCTTCCTCTTGGATTGATCCCTTGATCATTATGTAGTATCCTTCCTTATCTCTTCTAATCTTCTTTATTTTAAGGTCTATTTTGTCTGATACGAGGATTACTACTCCAGCTTTCTTTGCTTCCCATTTCCACGGAATATATTTTTCCATCCTCTCACTTTCATTCTATATGTGTCTTTATATCTGAAGTGGATTTTTGTGGACAACATATATATGGGTCTTGTTTTTGTATCCTTTCAACCTATCTGTGTCTTTTGGTTGGATCATTTAATCCATTTACATTTAAAGTAATTGATATATACATTCCTATTACCATTTTCTTAATTGTTTGGGGTTGATTTTTCTTTTCTTATATTTCTTAACTATATAAGTCCCTTTAACATTTGTTGTAAAGCTGGTCTGGTGATACTGAATTCTCTTAACTTTTGCTTGTCTGAAAAGCTTTTTATTTCTCCATCAATTTTGAATGATATACTTGCTGGGTACAGTAATCTTGTTTGTAGATTTTTCCCTTTCAATACTTTAAATATATCCTGCCATTCCCTTCTGACGTGCAGAGTTTCTGCTGAAAGTTCAGCTGTTAAGCGTATGGAGTTTCCTCTGTATGTTACTTGTTGCTTCTCCCTTGTTGCTTTTAATTTTCTTTCTTTGTGTTTAGTCTTTGTTAGTTTGATTAGTATGTGTCTTGGTGTTTCTCCTTAGGTTTCTCCTGTATGGGACTCTTTGTGCCTCTTGGACTTTTTTGACTATTTTCTTTTCCATGTTGTGGAAATTTTCAACTATAAGCTCTTCAAAATTTTTCTCATACCCTTTCTTTTTTCTATTCTTCTTCTGGGACCCCTATAATTCAAATGTTGGTGTGTTTGATATTGTCCTGGAGGTCTCTGAGACTATCCTCAGTTCTTTTCATCTTTTTACTTTATTCTGCTCTTCAGAAATTATTTCTACCATTTTATCTTCCAGCTCACTCATTCGTTGTGCTTCAGATAATCTGCTATCAATTCCTGCTAGAGTATTTTTAATTTTTGTAATTGTGATGTTTTGCTCTGTATGTTTATTCTTTAATTTTTCTAGGTATTTCTTAATTGATTCTTGCATTTTCCCCATTTTGTTTTCAAGGTTTTTGATCATCTTTATTTATTTTTTCTTTTTTGAGGTGCTAAATACTCTTTATTTGATGCTATAGATAAACCACACTAAAATGCCTTTCATTAAGTAAAAGGCTAAATTTTAGATAGAGAATTTTAATTAAATTGGCATAGTTTATAAAACCAAAAAGATAAAGTGGACTTTGTCAGCGTATTTTCAATCCTTGCCTTAACTATCATTCTGAATTCTCTTTCAGGTAGTTTGCCTATTTCCTCTTCATTTATTTGGACTTCTGTGCTTCTAATTTGTTCCTTCATTTGTTCAGTATTTCTCTGTCTTTTCATTATTTTTTTCAACTTATTGTGCTTGAGGTCTCCTTTTCCCAGGCTTCAACATTGAATTCTTTCTTCCTTTTGGTTTCTGCCCTCTAAGGTTGGTCCAGTGGTTTGTGTAAGCTTCATATAGGTTGAGATTTGTGCTAAGTCTTTTGTTTGTTTCTTTGTGTTTCCTTTAATGGGCAAGGCTGAGTGAGGTGGTAGTCCTGTCTGCTGATGATTGGGTTTGTAGTTTTGTTTTGTTTTTTGTTTAGTTGAGGTGTCCTGTACAGGGTGCTACTGGTGGTTGGGTGATGCCGGCTGGGTCTTGTATTCAAGTGGTGTCCTTTGTGTGAGTTCTCACAATATGATATTCCCTAGGGTTAGTTTTCTGGTAGTCTAGGATCTTGGAGTCAGGGCTCCCACTCCAAAGGCTCAGCACTTGATCTTTTGTCAGGAACAAAGATTCCAGAAGTGGTTTGTTATGGCATTAAGTGAGATTAAAACAAATACTCAAAAATGAGAAACCAAAGATGAACCCCAAATGGCAGTTACAAAATCAAGCAAATAATAATTAAAATAATGGAATATATACATATACAGTGATAAGCAAAGTCAAAACAGTCCAACAAAAATAAAATACATTTATTATTTGTAGACTTTTGGATCGCAGCCATTCTGACTGGTGTGAAATGGTACCTCATAGTGGTTTTGATTTGCATTTCTCTGATAATGAGTGATGTTGAGCATCTTTTCATGTGTTTGTTAGCCATCTGTATGTCTTTTTTGGAGAAATGTCTATTTAGTTCTTTGGCCCATTTTTTGATTGGGTCGTTTATTTTTCTGGAGTTGAGC
Organism: Bos taurus; assembly: GCF_002263795.3. Lineage (NCBI taxonomy): Eukaryota > Metazoa > Chordata > Mammalia > Artiodactyla > Bovidae > Bos > Bos taurus. The sequence goes on from NC_037356.1 coordinate 21,872,896, forward strand.
TGTAGGAGTTGCTTGTATATTTTTGAGATTAGTTGTTTGTCGGTTGCTTCATTTGCTATTATTTTCTCCCATTCTGAAGGCTGTCTTTTCACCTTGCTAATAGTTTCCTTTGATGTGCAGAAGCTTTTAAGGTTAATTAGGTCCCATTTGTTTATTTTTGCTTTTATTTCCATTATTCTGGGAGGTGGGTCATAGAGGATCCTGCTGTGATATATGTCGGAGAGTGTTTTGCCTATGTTCTCCTCTAGGAGTTTTATAGTATCTGGTCTTACGTTTAGATCTTTAATCCATTTTGAGTTTATTTTTGTGTATGGTGTTAGAAAGTGGTCCAGTTTCATTCTTTTACAAGTGGTTGACCAGATTTCCCAGCACCACTTGTTGAAGAGATTGTCTTTAATCCATTGTATATTCTTGCCTCCTTTGTCGAAGATAAGGTGTCCATATGTGCGTGGATTTATCTCTGGGCTTTCTATTTTATTCCATTGATCCATATTTCTGTCTTTGTGCCAGTACCATACTGTCTTGATAACTGTGGCTTTGTAGTAGAGCCTGAAGTCAGGTAGGTTGATTCCTCCAGCTCCATTCTTCTTTCTCAAGATCGCTTTGGCTATTCGAGGTTTTTTGTATTTCCATACAAATTGTGAAATTATTTGTTCTAGCTCTGTGAAGAATACTGTTGGTAGCTTGATAGGGATTGCGTTGAATCTATAAATTGCTTTGGGTAGTATACTCATTTTCACTATATTGATTCTTCCAATCCATGAACATGGTATATTTCTCCATCTATTAGTGTCCTCTTTGATTTCTTTCACCAGTGTTTTATAGTTTTCTAGATATAGGTCTTTAGTTTCTTTAGGTAGATATATTCCTAAGTATTTTATTCTTTCCGTTGCAATGGTGAATGGAATTGTTTCCTTAATTGCTCTTTCTGTTTTCTCATTATTAGTGTATAGGAATGCAAGGGATTTCTGTGTGTTGATTTTATATCCTGCAACTTTAAATGCTGGAGAGGGTGTGGAGAAAAGGGAACCCTCTTACACTGTTGGTGGGAATGCAAACTAGTACAGCCACTATGGAGAACAGTGTGGAGATTCCTTAAAAAACTGGAAATAGAACTGCCTTATGATCCAGCAATCCCACTGCTGGGCATACACACTGAGAAAACCAGAAGGGAAAGAGACACGTGTACCCCAATGTTCATCGCAGCACTGTTTATAATAGCCAAGACATGGAAGCAACCTAGATGTCCATCAGCAGATGAATGGATAAGAAAGCAGTGGTACATATACACAATGGAGTATTACTCAGCCATTAAAAAGAATACATTTGAATCAGTTCTAATGAGGTGGATGAAACTGGAGCCTATTATACAGAGTGAAGTAAGCCAGAAGGAAAAACATAAATACAGTATACTAACGCATATATATGGAATTTAGAAAGATGGTAACAATAACCCGGTGTATGAGACAGCAAAAGAGACACTGATGTATAGAACAGTCTTATGGACTCTGTGGGAGAGGGAGAGGGTGGGAAGATTTGGGAGAATGGCAATGAAACATGTAAAATATCATGTAGGAAACGAGTTGCCAGTCCAGATTCGATGCATGATGCTGGATGCTTGGGGCTGGTGCACTGGGACGGCCCAGAGGGATGGTATGGGGAGGGAGGAGGGAGGAGGGTTCGGGATGGGGAACACATGTATACCTGTGGCGGATTCATTTTGATATTTGGCAAAACTAATACAATTATGTAAAGTTTAAAAATAAAATAAAATTAGAGGAAAAAAAAAATAAATAAAATAAAGATAAAGGAGCCAATATTACATGTTTTTCAATGGTTTATTCTCAGTTGTTCAAGAATTGAGAAGTTGTTTAAGTGTATCATTTTTTAAGGAATCATTTCATAAATGTGCAGTGATTTTGTCATAGCATGGACTAGGAAAATTATACAGAAGTTTCAACTTAGTCCATCACTTTAGTCCATCTGTAAATGGACTGTCCTACTGTAAATAAATTCTGCTATTGTGTGTTTTATCAATTGAATCAAAAAATACATCATTTTATTGATTGCTGTTTAAAAATTGAATCTTGTGATTGACCTATTAAGTGTACAAAATAAAAAATATTAAAAATACATTCAAAAAAAAAATAAATAAAAAATAAAAAATAAAATACAGAAGATTGACCTGGCGAGCAAAGGAAATCAAAAATTATATTTACCAGTTAAGAACAAAACTAACTGAAGCAGAAACTGGAAAACAAAAACTAAAGCAAGGTGCCATGTGGGGAATAAAGCAATGAAAACAAAACTAACAAATATGTTGAGAGGAAAGGAAAGAAAGAAAGAATAGATATGCACAGTTAAATAGAGGCAGATGAAGAAGATTTATATATATTAAAGACTAACTGCAATGGGAAAAGAGCAGTAAGAAAAGCAAACAAAGAAATGTAGAAATAATATAATATGTTTAACAAATTAAAACTATAAAAAAGAGAAAATTTAAAAAGGCAGAAGAAAGGAAAAAAAAGAAAGGAAAACTCCACAGAAATGCAAAGGCCCAATGTAGAGGCAGAGGTTTATACCAACAATAAAAAATGTGACTGTGGGGAAAAAAAAAATCTCAAAAGCTTAATTAGATTTATAGTGCCAATAAAATTGACAACTATAGCAAAGCAGAGCAAAAAAGAAAAGGAAAAAATCCAAAAAAAAAAAAAAAAAATCTACAGAACAAGTCAAAACGTAAGAATAATAAATGTTATTCTTTTGTCACTGCTCAAGGGTCCTTTCCCTCACTGGGAGTCACAGTCCACCTCACCTCCCTAAGATGCCCTCTGACACTGTGCTAATCTCTGGACCTACTGTGGGAGCAGCTCAGATTCTAATCTGGTCCTACTAGTGCATTGCCTTTTGTGGGAGCTCTCAATGTCCTTTTATATATTCCATAGACACAGAGTCTGCTTAGTTGCTCTTGTGGATTTAATCTGCAGCTTTTACAGCTGGTGGGAAGGTTTGGGGTCTTCTTCCTTAGCCACACTGCCCCAGGGTTTCAATTGTGGTTCTGTTTCCACCTCTGCATGTGGATCGTCCACTGGGGTTTGCTCCTGAGGCTGCCCTGGAGGACTTGGGTTGCCCCTGTGAGGGCCAGGTGTGGAGATGGTGCAGCTGCTTGGGTTACAGGGGTTCTGGCAGCACCAGGTTCTCAGGGGAATTGGCAGCTAGGGTAGCAGGAAATATAGGGCTCTAGAAGGGTATGGCAACTGGTATTGGCCAATACACTCCACTATTCTTGCCTGAAGAACTCCCCTGACAGAGAAGCCTGGCAGGCCACAGTCTACAGGGTTGCAAACAGTTGGACATGACCAAAGTAACCCTGCACGAAGAGATGCAAGACTTTTTTACCTGTGGTAGCTCTGCTCCAGGGAGAGTTGAGCGTGAAGGTGGTGCAGCTCCTTGGCTTATGGGGACCCTGGCAGTGCTAAGTGTGCAGGGACATGGATTGCCTCCACCATAGGAGTTATGGCCCTATCAGTGTCTTTTTTGAGCCCCTTGTAGCTGGCAATCAGAAGGCCTCTTTGGCCAGTCTTTCTTCATAGCTCTGACTATTCAGGCACTTAGAGGGCTCCCTTACCTGGGGTCCTTCTCTGTTGTTCAGCTCATCAGGCACATACAGGGGCCCCCCGGCTGGGGTCCTACCCTATAGATCAGCACATCAGGTACTTAAAGGAGCACCCTGGATGGGGTCCTACGCTGTAGTTCAGTATGTCAGGCGTTTGATGGGCCAACCTCTCTATTGTTCAGCTGTGGGTGTTGGCGTGTGGGGAGAGAAAGGCTATGGTGATGGCTCCACCCCCTACATGTGACTCAGCAGTATTGCCTTGCTTCCATGGCTGCCCGGCTCTCCTCCACAGGCATTTCCCACCACAATCTCCATCCTCACATCCCCTTAATACGTCTCTCCACAGTCAACAGCAACCCTCGCCCTAGGACTGTTCCACAATTCCTAAACTCCAGCTCCCAACTGCTGCACCTTCCAGAGAACCTGTGTCCCTGTCCAGGGTATGTATGGCTGTGGCAAGGACTATCTGATTCTCATTCCATTTAGGCTGCCACAGATCAGCTGTTTCACTCTCAGCCTTAAATGTTTTTCCTCTGACTCAGACAATTGCCCTGATGTGGGAATTGGACCCCTTCTTCAGTTCCCCTACCCACTGAGGGCAGGTCCAGTCCTAATAACACTCCTGTTTTTCCCCCTAGTTCCTTGTCCTACTGAGTTTTGTGTGGTTCTATATATTCTTTTCTGCTAGTAATGTACTCCTATCCACTCTCAACTGATGTTCTGCATGCACTTCTGTATCTGAAGGCGTATCCCTGATGTATCCATGGAGAGAGATGTACTCTATATCCACTTACTCCTCAACCATCTTGTTCTCTCGAATTGATGCTTTTGAACTGGGTTGTTGAAGAAGACTCTTGAGAGTCCCTTGGACTGCAAGGAGGTCAAACCAGTTAATCCTAAAGGAAATCAGTTCTGAATATTCATTGGAGGGACTGATGCTGAAGCTGAAACTCCAATACTTTGGCCACCTGATGTGAAAAACTGACTCATTGGAAAAGACCCTAATGCTGGGAAAGATTGAGGGCAGGAGGAGAAGGGGATGACAGAGGATGAGATGGTTGCATGGCATCACGGACTCAATGGACATGAGTTTGATTAAGCTCTGGGAGTTGGTGATGGACAGGGAAGCCTGGCGTGCTACAGTCCACGGGGTCGCAAAGAGTCAGACACAACTGAGTGACTGAACTGAATAGAATCTGGGTGATATTATTAGAAAGAAATGGGGCTTTACTTGCGCATGGAAGCCAAGTCTACAAATGCCTGGTCACTCTTAATATAAAAATCTTGGCTACAACAAGTAAACAACATAAAGGGTGGGTGTTGACTCCAAGGAAGTGATTACTAATGCACTTAAAGAACTAAGGAAATTATATCCTCTTTTGTTGTTCAATCCCTAAGTAGCAACAAATCAAATATCAGAACTATGTCTCAAATATAATCTAACTTATTACATTTAAAAGTTGTTTGCAGTACTTGCAATTCTTATTACCCAGGGGTCTTCAATTTTGTCTCCCACATTTGTCATTGATCTTCTTCAAAAGCTTTCCTAGGAACATGACATTTAAAAGAAACTTGGTCTCAAAGGGTAATCAATACCATAGCCTTCTGACTGGCCTTGGTTACATACACACATTTGCTAACTAGATCTCTTTTGCCAAATGGAAACATCACATTCTGTAATATTCTGAGGTTATTTTCCCAACTAGTTTGACATTTCTCCATGGCAATTATTCACTCTAAATTCATCACATAATCATTCCATGATGGGCAAAGAGTCTGTCATTCACCTACAATCATACATACTTAAGAATCAAAGTTATTAACTTAGGATAAAAATATGAAAACCCAACAACCCATGCACTTAAGATTTTTAAAATTATCTGTTGCAAATGGCTCTGCCAAAAAGAAAAGAAAAAAAAAAACTTTAAAGCATAATATTTGACAACAGTTTCAGGCTATTTTTCTATTGTGAACATTGCCTGCCTTTCATTATCTCCACAGGTTCCAGGAAGACAAAAGTTAATGAACAGAATTACTAAAATAGCTTCCTAATTGCCTTTGAGTGCAGACCACATTTAACAAAATGTGTCATGTTTCTGATCTATTTCTGCCTCCATGTATAGCGAAATGACAGGAGAGGAGTTGAAAATGTCTCCATATTCTCTAGAAAAAATATCTTAGATTTAAAGGACATAAAATAGAGATTTAACCGCTAATCAAGAATATAAGCTACAATCTTCATGGCTCCAAAACTTAACGGCAAGCTTTCATCATCTCCCCAGGGCTTTAAAATGATCAATACTTATCTAATGGTTATAGACATAAGTTGGATTATTCAGTTCTAAAAAGACATGATAATATTTCTCAAACATTATTTTGCAGCCGTTTCTTCAAAATTATGATCTTATACAGAATAGGTTGCTACAAAGAATACAATAATAACTATAATGTTATTTATGTGAGATAAATAACCACTGTGTTTTAAAAATTAGAAAATATAGCCAAAAGAACTGGCTTTTTTATTCTCTTACCTCTTATATTTAAATCTTAATAAAACCCTGATGTGATGCTTCAAATTTGTCAATATCTTTTTTTAATTAAATGACCTAAAGCCCAAGAATAAAACACAGATAGTCTTTGCAGTTTTCTTACTTTTTGATAGTGCTTCTTAAGTGCCTTAAAAGTTGGTTCCCATAACCTATGTTTTCTTTGCCTTAAAGGCACAAAAGTTAAAAGTAGCTTTTACTCAGGTCCTCCCCAAAATTGGTCAAAGATCCAGTCACTAATGGTCATCATAGGTAAGGTTGCTTGGCAACCAATCCTGCCCACCATCTGGAGCTGCCTGAGTGCATCAATTCTGATAGCAAATTAACATAGGTCAATCATTAATACAGAAAATAAATATGAAAAGAGAACATGTTAGTGGAGCGTCCCATGAGTAAATTGTTTGAAAGTTTTAAAAAGAAAAATTTCTGCAAGATTTTTCCCCATTAATTTCTGCAAGATTTTTCTCCCCCTATTTTTTTCCTTTGTGTAAACAAACACATGTGTAAAAAGATCTTAAGAAAAAGAACTTATTTATCGAGATACTCCATAAGTATCTCGTGTGCTAAAGGAAGACTTTTGGTCTATTTATACTTTGCATCACCTTTGCATCTTTGGGGGTGATAAATTTGTTTTTTTTTTTTAATGAAGTTTTGTTTTTTATTTTGGGCTTCCCTGATAAATCAATTGGTAAAGTATCCACCTGCAATGCAGGAGCCCATAGTCTGATTCCTGGTCAGGAAGATCCGCTGGAGAAGGGATAGGCTACCCATTCCAGTATTCCTGGGCTTCCCTTGCGGCTCACCTAGTAAAGAATCCACCTGCAAGGCAGGAGATCTGGGTTCAATGCCTGGGTTGGGGAGATCCCCAGGAGAAGGGAAAGGCTACCCACTCCAGTATTCTAGCCTGGAAAATTCCATGGACTACAGTCCATGGAGTAGCAAAAAGTCAGACATGAAGGAGTGACTTTCACTTTTCTTTATTTTGGATATCTTGAGCTTCTGAACATCTCACTCAGGCTCTCTACCCATCAAGGAATTATTTTAATCAATTATTATATATACACAGTATTTATAGCTTAAGAATAGTAAACTGGAGAGAGTAAAATGAAAAGTCAAATGAAAATCAATTGCAGCTCAATCCTCAATATATGATAGAGACAAACTTCATTCTTAAAATGGAAAATTTGGAATATATGCCATTGCATTATCCCTACTTTAGGAAGCAAACCTTAAATGGAGCTTAGGGTTGACCATATTTCTTACAGAATGTCTTTGGGATCAGTATATATGGAAGAAGGAAGAAGGATGCAACACTAAGCAGAGGGCGCAGCTCAGATGCAGGCTCGACTGTTGCAGGGGACTCCACAGGGAATCTAGAGCTGCAATGGCCCCATTAAAGTTGTCCCATGGGTGGTAGAAATAGCCAGGTTAATATACTTCCATCTTGATCAGTCACTGGATATTGGCCATGTGTGGAAGGACATGAGCTTGGGCAAAGCAGCAATCCCCGGAGAGTCTAATAACTGAATGCTGTCCACCGATAGCATTCTGAAAAGCAAAGACAACAAGTATTCTCTTGCAGGGGGATCTTGGTGGTGAATCTCCATGACCACAATAGACACTTCTCAAAGTACTTTGCAGTCAGCCTCAGTTCCTCCACTTCTTGCTGATGCCTCATTTCCCTTTCCTTATATTTGCTGTCGATGCCAGTATTTCTTAAACTCACTTGTGGATTGCATTTAATAACAATGAAAAAATATATCAGAATGCAGTGGGGCAACTAAGCCTGTGTGCTGCAACTACTGAGCCAATGCACCACAACTCGAGAGAAGCATCAAAAGATCATGCATGTCTCAGTGAAGATCCCTTGTGCTGCAACTAAGACCTGATACAGCCAATAAATAAAAAGTATATCAGAGATAATCCATGTTGATTTAGACTGTCATAAGCATAAAATCTTTTAAATAGCTGAAAATTTGTATTCTTTAAGTTTATACCTATTAAAATTATATAAAAATTAGGTTTAAAATATAAATGCCATTCTCCCAAATCATCCCACCCTCTCCCTCTCCCACAGAGTCCAAAAGACTGTTCTATACAACAGTGTCTCTTTTGCTGTCTCATATACAGGGTTATTGTTACCATCTTTCTAAATTCCATATATATGCGTTAGTATATTGTATTGGTGTTTTTCTTTCTGGCTTACTTCACTCTGTATAATAGGCTCCAGTTTCATCCACCTCATTAGAACTGATTCAAATGTATTCTTTTTAATGGCTGAGTGATACTTCATTGTGTATATGTGCCACAGCTTTCTTATCCATTCATCTGCTGATGGACATTTAGGTTGCCAGTCCAGGTTCGATACACGATACTGGATGCTTGGGACTGGTGCACTGGGACGACTCAGAAGGATGGTACGGGGAGGGAGGAGGAAGGAGGGTTCAGAATGGGGAACACGTGTATACCTGTGGCAGATTCATGTTGATATATGGCAAAACCAATACAATATTGTAAAGTTAAAAAATAAAATAATTTTAAAAAATAAATAAAATATAATTATAAGCAAATAACAAGAACTTTCAACTTCACATTAATATGCTAGACAATCTTCTCTTGGTTTAACAGTTGAAAGATCAAACCTCAAAATAGATATAGTTCTCCGGCTTGGCAATAATAATAATAGTAGTAGTAATAGTAGTAGTAGTAAATAATGTAAAGTAAGCTAGCTGTTTTAAGTTTGATATTATATTTACAAGTCTTTTGCAGAACAGACTTTGAATGTTTCAATAAGATGACATTTAGCAACCCTTTAAAATTCTGTTTTTCCTTGCCAGTGTGGTTATCAAGGCATATTGTACCACACTGAGAATCAGGGACAGAAAAACTCACATAAATAATCAATAATATTTCCTCACTATATGCTATTCACTCTTTAAAGAATTTTACTTTCATTCCTTCATTTAGCTCACAAAAGAGAACTGTGTGGTAGATTTTACTAATAACACATTTTTATAAAGAGTAAGATTGAGGCAAAGAGAATTTTAAAAACTAACACAAGATATCAAAGCTTGACTGTGTTTGTGTGTGTGTATATACATACATGTATTTTGAATTTTTAAATTATCTTATTACATTTTTATTTGCTGCAAATATGCTATTTGTTATCCAAAGAACTGTTACAAAATCATTATTAATTTTGCTCTGTTGTAGCATGAATCATAAGCCCAAAGTATTCATGTTTTTTATGATTACAGTATTTAAGGTTATTTAGTGATTTCAAAAGTATTTTACAGGATATTATGTATGTGAGGGCTTCCCTCATATATGTGAGGTGGTACTAGTGTTAAAGAACCTGCCTGCTGATGCAGGAGACATAAGAGATGCAGGGATATGAAGTTACATGTTAAAATATATATCTTATAGTTAATGAAATAAAGAATAATCTGACTAATATGGACTATAGAACATTTTACTCTCAAGAAAGAGAGAGGAGAAGAAAAATTTTCTAATTTTATGTTCATGTAAAAGCAGTTTTCATAAAGGTTAGTAACCTCTGCAAGGCTTCCCTAGTGGCTCAGACAGTAAAGAATCCACTTGCAACGCAGGAGACCCAGGTTCAATCCCTGGATTGGGAAGATCCCCTGGAGAAGGGAATGGCTACCCCCTCTGGTATTCTTGCCTAGAGAATTCCATGGACAGAAGAGCCTAGCAGGCAATAGTCCATGGGGTTGCAAAGAATCAGACACAACTGAGAGACTAAGCATGCATACACTCAACCTCTGTAACAAGCAACACAATTAAAAAAAACAAACAAACATGATTTTAGCATGTAGCTCTTGATAATTATGTTTACAGTATTTACTGAGTAAAAAATTTCACAGTATATAATGAGTGAATTAATTAAGTTGAAATAGAGGCATAGAGCTAATATTTCAAATGCCACAGAAAGTAAACATAAACACTGAGCCTTTGTCATTGACTATTCTAGTAAATAGTAAACTTAGCTGCATAAAAACCAGTGTGTTAAAAAAAGGGGGGGATATGCAGTTAGATAATGATTTCTTTGCATAAATAAACATTTTAGGCCAAAATGAGATGCATGATATACAGTTTGTTGATATTAAAGCAATAAACTTTGAATAACTGGTGCTCTCAGAGAAGATGTTTTATGAGATACTCATGACTACAGAATAAGAAAACATTTTCATGGTCTATCAAGTCCATCCTTTGACAGAAGGATAAGAGCAAAATTTGGGGTAATAAAAAAAAGAATCTGTATGAGACTTTGTTAAAAGAAAAAATACCACATTTTTCTCTTTTTGTCATTTCATTTTCAGCAGATAGGTCTTCCTTTTCTCAACACCAGGCATCATCTGTGAAAACAGGTAAGAGTCCATTTGCTTCTCCTTCACAGAACATATATTCTTGGAAAGTCATGGTGTTTTTTGTCACTGATCGTCATGCACGGGTTACCAGTCCCAGGGGAAGACTCCAACTACACAGAGGATAGGAAAGATCATCGCAATGCCAGGGGTAGAAGTTCAAATACTTTTACCCACTGCATCTTGCAATCAGAGTGACCAAGAAGAGCCCCAGTGCGGTCAAACACTGGATGGAATAATATTTACTTACCTAGAGGAGATAAAGAACAAGATCAGCTTCAATAGCTGGTGGCGCTCTGCAGTGGCCAAAAGGTTCTCTCCCCAACACCTTTGTGCACCCCATTCCCACCCTGCAGTGGGGTTGTGACCTGTGGCCCACATGCTTCAAAAGAAGGCTAGGTGATAAGAAACAGGATATGGAGAATCTTCATCTCTAGGTAAAATATACTCCAAATCCAATAACTGTTTTTATGTGACTGAGTCGGGGTGAAAAGACTACATGCACAAGGACTGTCTTTCCCAACAATTTTCATCTCTGGATTAATTCTACAATATCACTAAGATATCCCAACATCTCCTGTAAGATTTACAAGCAAAAGCCCAACATTTTTCATGGTATTGAAAAGCACTGAAGAAATTCACAAAAGAATTCATCCTATTGAAGATTTCTTATATCTATGGCTGATGCCTTATATATTGTGGAAGCAATGTCCTGCATAATATAATAGAGATTCAAGGTGATATGCTTTCAGACAATAGAGACCAGTATAGTTTAATATCACCTAATGATACATAGCTTTTTCTTTTAATGTAGTAGAACGTTTTTCTTCTCCAGGGCTTCTCTGGTGATGCAAAGAATCGGCCCACAATGTAGAAAACCCAGATTCGATCCCTGAGTTGGGAAGATCCCCTGGAGAATGAAATGGCAATCCACTCCAGTATTCTTGCCTGGGAAATTCCATGGAGAGAGGAGCCTGGTTGGCTACAGTCCAAATGATGGCAAAGAGTTGTGCACAACTGAGCCTAACACACATTCTTTACAAGACCTCTGAAGTAATGCTGTCACTCAGCGATCAGTGTTTTTTATTTCTTTCTGTTCTGTTTCATAGTATAGATTTCATGAACATAGCTAGATTTTGCTTTTATCAATTTACTTCTTGAATTTAATTGGTCTCTAAGGACATATACTCTAGAACACCAAATACTTGGTAACTGCCTCAATATCTGATTTTTGATCCAATTATTTACAATTCTAAAAGGAAAATTTTTTTAAATTGTTTATTCAAATGTTGCTACAGAACTTCAACTTAGCATGTTATTAGATGGTCAATGAGTGTTATTTTACAATAATATATAAATTTTGCTCAAGGCCACTGCAACAGCACTTTGTCGGCACTAAAGTAAAACAATGGGGGCTCTTTATTGCTATTTCATCGCCTCAGCAAGGTAATCTTAATTTCCTTTTGCTAATAACCTGTGTACTGAGACAATATACTGAATATTCACAGCACACTCAGGACCAGGATATGACAATGGAAGTATGGTTGGGAAAATTTAAAAAGGAGAATTTATTTAATTTGCAAAATCTGCTGAAAATGCAAATCCTAAACCTCAATGCATTTCTTCCACAGCAGGTGAAACCAACTGAATCAAAGATTCTGTTGAATTAGGAAGTCTCATTTTCCTCCTGAATATTTGCAGATGCACTACTGAGATTTGGGCAATGATGAAAAAGGAAGTATTTGGATAATATGATAGTGTATGTAAAAATGTTGCAGCATTTAGGTGTTAAGCAGGATGATTATTTGAACAATCTGAGACAGAGAAAAAGTAAAAGAGAGTTAGCATCTAGGAGAACCAGGAGGAATGAAGATATGCGGTTCAGAGGCAGTATTAAATAATAGCCTGGAAACCGATCTCTAACTGAGGGTCATGATAGGCTTCCCTGGAAAAGGGCTCAGACCAGGGCAATATGAGATTTCAGGTTTCCAGGAAAGTGAGATAACAGAAACTATTTACAGCTATGATCTGTGAAGCACCACAAATACACCATGATATTCAGCAGAGCAAGATGACTTTGGTCTCAATGGAAACTAAGAGAACTTAAAAGAAACCAAAGCCTAGCCTGGAGAACTACAATCTACTCTTAACCACCATCTCTTTTCACAGTCTGTTTCTAACCTCCTCATCATTGCCCAGTCACTTATAACATATACATTTGCTTGTGTGCTTTGTTTTGTTTTTTGCTAAATTGTATGATAAGCAAGTGAAGAGACTAGTCTATATTTGATCATTTTTCTCTTACTTTCCTTCTCCTGCCTATTTTTTGGAGCAGTGCTAGAAACAGTAAAGTGAAAAATATACTAAGCTTTATGTATTCTAACGGCATCAACATTTATGTGTGCTTGATAACTTTCTCTTCTTAAAATGACAACCTATGTCTTCAAGACCTAGACTAGAAAAACTCAACTTTCTGTAGCTAGCACTAGAATATACCTGCTGCCCTGGAAACACCCTTCCACTGTACTGATCACTAGCGTGTGTAACCATTGCATAGCTCCCCTTGTCACAGTTGTTGTTCTGTCACTAAGTCGTGGCCCACTTTTTGGAACCTCATGGACTGCAGCACACCAGGCTTTCCTGTCCTTCACTCTTTCCCAGAGTTTTCTCAAACTCATGTCCATTGAGTCGGTGATGACATCCAACCATCTCATCCTCTGTCGCTCATTTCTCCTGCCTTCAATCTTTCCCAGCATCAGGGTCTTTTCTAATGAGTCGGTTCTTCCCATCAGGTGGCCAAAGTATTGGAGCTTCAGCTTCAGCATCAGTCCTTCCAATGAGTATTCAGGGTTGATTTCCTTAGGATTGACTGGTTTGATTTTGTTATTCAGGGAACTCTCAAGAGTCTTCTCCAGTACCACAGTGCAATTCTTTGGCACTCAGCCTTCTTTATGGTCCAACTCAAATTCATACATGACTACTGGAAATACCATAGCTTTGACGAGACAGACCTTTGTCCAAAAGGGATGTCTCTGCTTTTTAATAAGCTGTCTAGGTTGGTCACAACTTTCCTTCCAAGTAGCAAGCATCTTTTAATTTCATGACTGCAGTCATTGTCTGCAGTGATTTTGGAGCCAAGAGAATAAATCTGCCTCTGTTCCACTTTTTCCCCATCTATTTGTCATGAAGTGATGGGACCGGATGCCATGATCTCTGTTTTCTGAATGTTGAGTTTTAAGCCAGTTTTTTCACTCTCCTCTTTCACTCTCATCAAAAGCTCTTTAGTTCCTGTTCACTTTCTGCCATTAGAGTGGTATAATCTACATATCTTAGTTGTTAACACTTCTCCTGGAAATATTGATTCCAGCCTGTGATTTATCCAGCCCGGTATTTTGCCTGATGTCCTCTGCATAGAAGTTAAATAAGCAGGGTGACATATATAAGCAGCAGTATTCTTGTCCTACTCCTTTCCAAATTTTGAGCCAGTCCATTATTCCATGTCTGTTCTAACTCTTGCTTCTTGACCTGTATACAGGTTTCTTAGGAGGCAGGTAAGGTGGTCTGGTATTCCCATCTCTTTAGGAGTCTTCCACAGTTTGTTGTTATCCACACAGTCAAAGGCTTTAGTATAGTCATTGAAGCAGAAGTAGATGTTTTACTTGAATTCCCTCTCTTTCTCTATGATCCAACAGATGTTGTCAATTTGATCTCTGGTTCCTCTGCCCTTTGTAAATCCAGCTTGTACATCTAGAAGTTCTTGGTTCATGTACTGTTGAAGACCAGCTTAAAGAATTTTAATTACCTTGCTAGCATCAAAATGAGTGCAATTGTACAGAAATTTGAATATTCTTTGGCATTGCTTTTCTTTGGAATTGGAATGAAAACTGACTACTTCCTTATCATTACACTGGTGTTATATTGATCAAAAGAAGCAAGTATGAGTAGCAGCAGCATTGAATTTCTAAATATTAAATATATATAAATTAGAAATGAAGGTATACATTACCAAATTAAGTAGTAGACAATGCAAATTTGATCAATAAGAATATGAAAGAAAGAAGAAGTTTGGTATGTAGAATGTCACTCAGAAAGCACAGAACAGACAAATTGAAAAGATTAGATCATGCAAACCTGTACTTTTTTGTTCTTTATTGTTTACATACCTAAAAGATGATGCTGTGAAAGTGCTGCACTCAGTATGCAAGCAAATTTGGAAAACTCAGCAGTGGCCACAGAACTGGAAAATGTCAGTTTTCATTCCAATCCCAAAGAAAGGCAATGCCAATGAATGTTCAAACCACCACACAACTGCACTCATCTCACAAGCTAGCAAAGTAATGCTCAAAATTCTCCAAGCCAGGCTTCAACCGTATATGAACTGTGAACTTCCAGATGTTCAAGCTAGAATTAGAAAAAGCAGAGGAACAAGAGGAACTGAACTGAATTGCTAGCATCTGTTCAGTTCAGTTCAGTCACTCAGTCGTGTCCGACTCTTTGTGACCCCATGAATCGCAGCATGCCAGGCCTCCCTGTCCATCACCATCTCCCAGAGTTCACTCAAACTCACGTCCATTGAGTTGGTGATGCCATCCAGCCATCTCATCCTCTGTAATCCCTTTTTCCTCCTGCCCCCAATCCCTCCCAGAATCAAAGTCTTTTCCAATGAGTCAACTCTTCACATGAGGTTGCCAAAGTACTGGAGTTTCAGCTTTAGCATCATTCCTTCCAAAGAACACCCAGGGCTGATCTCCTTTAGAATGGACTGGTTGGATCTCCTTGCAGACCAAGGGACTCTCAAGAGTCTTCTCCAACACCACAGTTTAAAAGCATCAATTCTTCGGCGCTCAGCTTTCTTCACAGTCCAACTCTCACATCCATACATGACCACTGGAAAAACCATAGCCTTGACTAGACGGCATCTGTTGGATCATCAAAATAGCAAGAGAGTTCCAGAAAAACATCTATTTCTGCTTTATTGACTATACCAAAGCCTTTGACTGTGTAGATCACAACAAACCGTGGAAAATTCTTCAAGAGATGGGAATACCAGACCACCTGATCTGCCTCCTGAGAAATCTGTATGCAGGTCAAGAAGCAACAGTTAGAACCAGACGTGGAACAACAGACTGGTTTCAAATTAAGAAAGGAGTACATCAAGGCTATATATTGTCACCCTGCTTATTTAACTTATGTGCAATGTACATCATGTGAAATACCAGGCTGGGTGACGCACAAGCTGGAATCAAGGTTGCTGGGAGAGATATCAATAACCTCAGATATGCAGATGACACCACCCTTATGGCAGAAAGCAAAGAAGTACAAAGAGCCTCTTGATGAGAGTGAAGGAGGAGAGTGAAAAAACTGGCCTAAAGCTCAACATTCAAAAAAAAGTAAGATCATGGCATCAGGTTCCATCACTTCATGGCAAATAGTGGGGAAAACAATGAAACAGTGAGAGACTTTATTGAAGGGGTGGGGGGGGGGCTCCAAAATCACTGCAGATGGTGACTGCAGTCATGAAATTAAAAGATGCTTGCTCCTTGGAAGAAAAGCTGTGACAAACCTAGACAGCATATTAAAAAGCAGAGATATTACTTTCATGACAAAGGTCTTTCTAGTCAGAGCTATGGTTTTTCCAGTAGTCATGTATGGATGTGACAGTTGGACTATAAAGGAAGCTGAGTGCCAAAGAATTGATCTTTTCAAACTATTATGTTGGAAAAGATTCTTGAGAGTCCCCTAGACTGCAAGGAGATCCAACCAATCAATCCTAAAGGAAATTAGTCCTGAATATCCATTGCAAGGACTGATGCTGAAGCTGAAACTCCAATACTTTGTCCACCTGATGTGAAGAACTGACTCATTGGAAAAGACTCTGATGCTGGGAAAGATTGAAGGCAGGAGAAGGGGACAATAGAGGATGAGATGATTGGATGGCATCACCAACTCGATGGACATGAGTTTGAGCAAGATCTGGGAGTTTATGATGGACAGGGAAGCCTGGCATGCTACAGTCCACGCGGTGGCAAAGAATGGGATATGACTGAACAACTGAACTGAACTGAACTGAATTGAACTTCACAATATTATTGTATTTAATATCCACAGCAGTTCTATAAAGAAGCTGATTTTATTCTTATTTTACAGATAAAGAAAGTGAACAGTAGAAGTTGGTTTGCCCGTCTTAAGTGTGTATGCAAAATCTGAGCACAGCCTCAACTTTATTTATTTTTTTTATATTTTAGAATGCCAGTTTTATTTATTTTTTTATTTTATTTTATTTTTAAACTTTACATAATTGTATTAGTTTTGCCAAATATCAAAATGAATCCACCACAGGTATACATGTGTTCCCCATCCTGAACCCTCCTCCCTCCCCATACCATCCCTCTGGGTCGTCCCAGTGCACTAGCCCCAAGCATCCAGTATCATGCATCGAACCTGGACTGGCAACTCGTTTCTTACATGATATTTTACATGTTTCAATGCCCTTCTCCCAAATCTTCCCACCCTCTCCCTCTCCCACAGAGTCCATAAGACTGTTCTATACATCTGTGTCTCTTTTGCTGTCTCGTACACCGGGTTATTGTTACCATCTTTCTAAATTCCATATATATGCGTTAGTATACTGTATTGGTGTTTTTCCTTCAGGCTTACTTCACTCTGTATAATAGGCTCCAGTTTCATCCACCTCATTAGAACTGATTCAAATGTATTCTTTTTAATGGCTGAGTAATACTCCATTGTGTATATGTACCACAGCTTTCTTATCCATTCATCTGCTGATGGGCATCTAGGTTGCTTCCATGTCCTGGCTATTATAAACAGTGCTGCGATGAACATTGGGGTACACGTGTCTCTTTCCCTTCTGGTTTCCTCAGTGTGTATGCCCAGCAGTGGGATTGCTGGATCATATGTCAGTTCTATTTCCAGTTTTTTAAGGAATCTCCACACTGTTCTCCATAGTGGCTGTACTAGTTTGCATTCCCACCAACAGTGTAAGAGGGTTCCCTTAAAATCTGAGTACAGCCTCAACTTTAGATTCTTTAGCTACTGCAGAATGATTCCTTCAGCATGCAGGCAGTTAAAACTCACCCTGGTAACACATTCTGCAGGACCATGTATTCCATAATGACTAAAAATTAAATTAATCTTCAGGAGCTTACAGTTAAATAAATAATCACAGAGAAATAGAGAAATTTTGATTCCAGGAAGATCATAGTAAGAGCTCTGATGGAGTTACAATACATACTAGAGGAGAAAGAAAGGCATATTAAAAATAAATAAATAAATAACCTGAGGTGTATCTGAGAAGCATCTTGGAGAGTGAAACTTGAGTGGGCTTCAAAATTATTTTTGTTAGGTTTATAGGGTGACAAAGAATATTCTAGGCAAAACGAGCAGCTTGAGCAAAGAGTTAGAAGCAAGAAAAGAATAAGGATTTTGGAAGATAGTTTATAAGTCAAAAAGATTAACTTATCTTTTCACTTTAAAGTAACATAGTAAATGACATCACTATCCATCCAATGACTCAAACTCAGAAACCTTAGGTGTCATACTAGGTTCTTTATTCCATCAGACTCAGACTCCATGTAAAATCTATTAGCAAATCCCATCCATCAGCTCTTCCTCCAGACTGCGTTTTGATCCCTTCACTCTTATTCCTCTCGGTTGTCACCACCTGTGTTCAAACTGTTTTTCTCTCTGAGTTGACAACTCCAGTAACTTTGAGTGTCATCTCCCTTTTTCTATTCTTCTCCCTCTCCTTTCCATTCTCCTGACAGAAAGCAAGCAAAGTATCCTTCATCAATGTAAATTAGATCAGATCATCATGAGGTTTAGAATCCTTTGGTGCATTTCCACAGAATAAAAAACAAATCACTCACCATGGGTCTGTCAGGCTCTTTATGAGGTGCCTATCTACGTCTTCAATGGCATCTAGTATTCAATGGCATTTAAAATATATATACAGTAGTACAGACACTTGGATTCTCCACTCCTCAAATATAGCATGGTTCCTATCTCAAAAATCCTTCACTTTCCAGTCTCCGTGTCTGTCCTAGTCTTTCTTGGCTCTTCCTAGAGCTGGATCCTTCTGGAACTTCAGATTTCAACTTTAAAATCCACTCTGCAGAGTCTAACCTCCCTATCAGAGAGAGGTCATCCCTTCTCATTCTTTTGTTATATTGCCCTGTTACATCTTCTCACAGAACTTATATCAGACATTTTACTTGGCTATTTATTTATTTGCTGTGTCTCCTGAAAAGAAAAGTCTAGGGGGACAGAGGTCCCAACTTTCTTATTCTTGGACATATTGACATTCAATAAATGCGTATTTATTATTTAAAATAGTTTCTTAGGTATTTCCCAAAATGTATTTCATGAAATAATAGAATGTTAATGATTGAAACAAAAAATTATTTCATTAAACATCACTAAAATTAGTAAATGCTGAGAAAATACTTTCCCAAAAGTTTTATATGTATTTTTTCTTTGGTAAATCTAATATATTAATATGCACATAATGTATTATATTCTTATTTTGTCTTGTTATTTTGCATTAAAACCATATTTAAGCTGATCATATTTTATAAAACGGCAATTTTGATGTGTGTATAATATATGTTTTTATTTGATTTCATTGTAAAATGGGAGAACATGGATAGAAAATACAAGTTGGAATTTCTTGTCTATTTAATACCATTATTTCACCTTATTTCTTGTGACTAATTCTTTGTCATTTACACTTTAGTGTTTTCTGATTTTTTAAATAAATGGACAATCAATAAAAGCAGTAGATAAGTAATTAATGAGTTTTAATTTAAAAATAAAAATATACTGTTTTACACAATTGTTTTTGCTTAGTCAATGTGTCAATGTGAAGTGTAATGTACAAGGCTATAGATTATCAGGCTTATTAACTAACATAGAGCACTGTCCAAGTCTGTTTAATTGTACTACAGTTTCAAGAACTTTAAGTTATCACTCATCTGACATATAAGTAATTTTTTTAAAAAACCTTTTCACTAGAATTATCTGACTGTAATACCTTTAAACAGACATTATATGAACAAATAATATGACTTTTTTTTACTCTTGATATAAATAATCTATAACTTTGGATTTACTGACAGATCTATGGACTTTAAAATAAGGAAGGAAAGAACTGATAAGTTTTTACATCCAGATTTACATATCTGTAATGGATTGATTGCCAATGAAAAGGGAAAAAAGGAGGATTTTTCAAAGTTACATCTATAATCTTTCCTAATTCATTACATTTCAAACACTATATAAACATATTGACTAGACCTTTACCGAAAATGTTAAGAGAAATTCAGGTGGCTAAGCATGAATACCCCAGCCTCATTTAGATCAGAGTTACTTAATAATTGATTAATTTTATAAATATTCACTGTAAATCTCCTCCCAGGTACTGGGGATTCAGCAGGGAAAAAGCAAAACAAAACAGGCTTTGCCTCTCATAGAATTTATAATCTCATGAGGATTCTCACTTTCTGTCTTTCTCATGAGGAAGACAGTTATTAATAAACAGCAATTGAGCAAATAAGCCCATAATTACAGATCTGATAATTGAGATGAAAAAGAACAGTATAGCTTAAACACATAGTAGGGCAACTAATTTAGATTTGAAACTCAGTGTGGCCTTCTCTTAGACATGTGGAAGGTTCAATGAATATAATTTCATGTTAAGTAATTTCTTTTTGGTAAAGGAATGGCCATTATTACCTATAATTTTCTTACAAGTGGCATGTAAATACACAGATATAAATATATAAATGCATTTGTTCCTGAATTTCTCCTTCACATTACCATTCAAAAGAATGACAAGTTAAAAAAGAATGAAAATAATACCTACTCAATTATATTCTCTTACTATCATCCACAGAAATATTTCCCATAACACATTTATTAATTTATCTTTTTCTAAAGTAAAAGTCACAGAGATTTTTTAAAGAACATAAAATTAATATTGATTTTGGCATTTGCCCTGTAAGTTTGTTTCAGATTCTGCTATCAGATCTTAATGAGATTTTAAATTTTGTAAAGAGGATAAGAACATGTCAATAAGGCTGATAATTTATAGTTAAAGGCTTTGCCTTTGGTTTCCCAGGTGGCTTCAAGTGGTAAGGAACCTCCCTGCCAAAGCAGGAGACGCATGTTCGATCCCCAGGTCAGAAAGACCTCCTGGAGGAGGAAACGGCAACGCACTCCAATAATCTTGCCTGGAAAATCCCATGGACAGAGGAGCCTAACAGGCTACAGTCCATAGGGCCACAAAGAGTTGGACATGGCTGAGCACACACAGGCTTTGTCTTCACCCATTAAAAGAAAGGAAACAAAATCCAGAATGAAAATTAATAACCCTTTGCTTCTAGGGAAAAGAAAGAAAATCTCCTTTTCAGACTCAATGACCTTTTTTTGTTTGGAATCACAAAATGTATCATATTTACCTCTACTTTTAAAAACCTTTTGAAAATATATAATGAATCCTAGACAGTCTTTCAGGTTAGTGGTGATTAGGTAATCTGCTGAAAGTTTTAGACAGATGCATCTACCAGCCTAACCTTGGTTTTCAACCTTTAATAAAATCAGAAAAGTCCCTTACTATAAAAATTAATACAGAGTATTCTGTAGTTTTCTGCCTAGTTGAGGAGTCACAGGAGTTATTCTAATTCAATTTAGACATAAATTGGCAAATGTGATTGCATTAGCTATACACACGATCCTTTAAATACTGATATACTTACATCCTAGTGCATGGAAGTAATAATAGACAATAAAACTAATAGATATGTTTTTGATGTGTTTCCAGATTTAATTTAATGACACTTTATGGAGTGTTTACTATGTATATGTGGCACTGTGAAGGTCACACATCGAGAAATCATGGTTCCTGTGGTTAGTGGCAAATTACTCTCATTTTAAAAATACTGACCTCCAGCTGTGTGCCATGGCCCTATGACAGGTGCAGGCACAGATGTCAAAGTGAAAACATCATAGACAGTAGCACTAAAGAGCTTACAATATCGAAATGAAGTTAGGATTCTAGTATAAAAGTTAGGAAACTATTGTAAACTTAAATAATATCCCCTAAGGAAAAGAAAAATAAATCCCCTAAAAACAGAACATAGACAATGGACCTGGTGTGGCTAACAAAGATGCAAAATAAAATAGAGCCAGGCAATCAGACAGACCCGGGATTCAGTAATATAGTCTCGCTCTTAGAAAAAGCACATAAAAACTATGAGAACTTCTGATCCTGCTAAAGATCCTACCTGGAAAGCTCCTCTAGAGAAGTTCTGATGAAAGCCACTCATTGAAAACTTGTGGTCAATCTTCAAGGGCCACCCAGTACTCTTAGAAGTCTCCCAACTGGGGCTTCTTCAGTTTTTGCTATTAAAAATCCATCATCACCTTCACCTTCACTGCACCAATGTATTTTCGGTTCTAACTGAAGGCTGTATATCCTCAGTTTGTAAATCTTGTAAAACATAAAGTAGTCTTTTTGCTTCAAGATAATCCCAATTCTTTCCTGGAATTTATTTCTGATTTAGGACAATGCTATTATAACATTAGAGCAAACTCAAATTTTTTATTCTTTATTATTTATATCATGCCTCATTTAAATATGACTAACTCTGATACATACGATACAGCAGAAATTAAAAATAAAATTAAGGAATTTATATAATAGAAAAGTAACATGGAAGGCAAAGAGATTTTTAGTATACTTAAACTACTCTTTCTGACACCATAGTGGTAGATACATATCCTTCTACATTTGTAGAATATTATACATTCCAAATTCATAGAATGCACAACACCAAGAGCGAACTCTAATGGGAACTATAGACTTTTGCTGATAATGATGTGCTAATATAGGTTCATTGATTGTAACAAATGTAGCACTTGGTGAGAGATTTTGATAGAATGGGAGGCTGTGCATATGTGGAAGAAGAGAGCACATGGGAAATCTTTGTATCTACTGCTCAATTTTGCTATAAGTCTAAAACTTCTCTTTAAAAAGGTATTTAACAATTGAAAAAAAGTAAGATTAAGAAAAATAAAATTTCAAGTCTACTCAAAAATGCATTCCATAAAGGCCCAGGTTTCTAACAGGAGGCCAATACTGTGGCTTTTGACAAGAGAAAGAGGAAATTAGTATCCTTACCTCAGTGTTAGATAAGACCAGGAAGTTATCCTAAAAATGAAGCCTGAGAATAATTCCCCTTTCTCTCTTGTGTAGTGCAATAAATATATCAATAATGCTTCTAAAGTTACTTCTTGTGTGTGTGTGTGTGTGTGTGTGTGAGTTGCTCAATTGTGTCTGATTCTTTATGACCCCATGAACTGAAGCCGGACAGACTCCTCTGTCCATGGGATTCTCCAGGCAAGAATACTGGAGTGGGTAGCCATTCTCTCCTCCTAGGGATCTTCCCAACCCAGGGCTCAAACCCAGGTCTCTTTCACTGCAGGAGCCACCTGAGACCCCAGGGAAGCCCTAATGAACAATTCAACTAATGTAACTTTAGAAAGTACCGAAATAGTGAATCCTGCAAGGGCAGCTTTTTGGGGATCTGAATGTTTCAGATATAAAATTTAGACCATCTAGAAGGTGTGCTCCTCAAACTGTGTTAAAAACACACTGATAGATCGACCCAGGGATCTAACCCGGGTCTCCCGCATTGCAGGCAGACGCTTTACCCTCTGAGCCACCAGGGAATCTCTTGAAAGTGTGCAGGGGTATTCAAAATCAGTTTCGTTAATGTCGAACCATTTTAAACATTAATTTTACATTAAAAGAGACATGGCCATAATGGAACAGTGTACACAATTAGTATAACTTCTCCTCCTCATCAAAATAAAGAAAAACAAAAATTATTAAAGTTTAAGTTTTACTCCCTTTTCACAGCGAGTTAGTTAGCTTTGTTCTTCATTTTCCTACGAATACCAATTTACTCTTGTACCATTAGTGTGATTTCATTAAAAACATGCAATAATGGTTCCAGAGGAAGGTTTGAAATTTTATGTTTGAGATAAGGTTTGTGATGTGTTTCATGGGGTTACAAACTTCAGCCAGGCTACACCCTAATTTTCCCTCCAAAGTCCATCATCCTCAGATAGCAGTAGGATTTCACTGAAGTGAAAGAGGAAGAGATTAAAGATAGATAGATACAGCAGACATAGAGGTGGAAACTTTGAAAGACAATATGTGGATTAGGAAAATGGGCTGTGGAATCATAGAAATCCTTATTTAATACCTGGTGATGCCACACATTAGTTCAATCAATTACTTTACCCCTCGGAGCCTTAATATTCTCATTTGCAAATAAGAATAACAATAATATCGTCTTCATTGGTTGTAAAGAGGATTATATAATATGACACTGCTCTGTCCAGTATGATAGTCACTACTCAGTCCTGGTTATTGAGCACTTAAAATTATAGCACTTAAGATATGCTAAAATGTAAAATATACCCTGGATTTTCAAGATTTAGTTTGAAAAATAGTATAAAATATTGCATCAATAATTTTCCATATGGAGAAGGAAATGGCAACCCACTCCAGTATTCTTGCCTGGAGAATCCTGCAGTCGGAGGAGCCTGGTGGGCTGCTGTCCATAGGGTTGCACAGAGTCAGACACGACTGAAGTGACTTAGCATGCATCCATTGGAGATGGAAATGGCAACCCACTCCAGTGTTCTTGCCTGGAGAATCCCAGGGTCGGCGGAGTCTGGTGGGCTGCCGTCTATGGGGTCGCACAGAGTCGGACACGACTGAAGCGACTCAGCAGCAGCAGCAATTTTCCATATAGTTTACATTTTTAACATGTTGTAAATACATGAATATTTTGGATATAATGGTTTAATTATATTATGAAAACTAATATCACCTTTTTACCTTTTAATATTTTTTTTAATATTCTTTCTGAAAAGTGGCCAAGTTTGCTTTCATTTTCCTATTTTACAAGTGAGAAAACTTAAGCTCAGAGAAACTAAGACATTCGAAATTCTAGAAGTAGGGCAAAAATAGAAACAAATGCCCGTCTTCTGTGATTTTTCTCACTTAACTGTACTACCTCTAAAAATCAGCATCACAGCACAGTAACAACAACAACATCTTTATTTACCAAGTGCTTTTCATGAGCCTGATGCTATGAAATGGATCCAGTTATGATCTCATGTTTTACAAATTGAGACAGCAAGGTGCAAAGCGGCCTGTGTGTATTGGCTTCCTGCACTCTGATCTCACCCAAAGACTTTGACTTAAATTATGGAGCAAATTAAGGGACCCTGAAATTTGTTTAATCTCCAGTCCTTAAAGTCAAAACCTCTCTGCATCTCCAAAGCACATGCTGAATTTTACTTTATAATCCTAGATGATTAACCATTACTTGTGAGCATCTTTTTTCATTTTATCAATGGCTTATGCATTAAATCTGTACTGTATATATCATAGTGATTCAAAGTGCAAGGTCTCAAGCCATCCTATATCTAAAGCTTCTCACTGTGCATTTGGGCAAGTTTATTAATCTCTTCAAGTCATATGTATTTTCATTCTCAAAATATAAAATGATAGAAAGTAAAGGAAGGCAGATAAATGGTCTCTTTTTTTGATTCAAAAATTGCCTTGCATCACTGTTTCGCTAAAGGTTTATTTTTCAAAGGTGCCAGTGAAAATACAAAAGATAAAACATTCCCAAAAGTCATGATTTTAATGGATTTTGCTATCACTTTACATTTTTATTGTGAACTAAAAATAGGAGCACTGTTCAGCATACCATTGTTTTATTAATATCTATCAATCAATACCTAGATCGATATGGATATGGTGTGTTTTATGATTAGTGATTGTTACTGTATTGTCCTGTTTCTTAAATGTAAATATCATTGAAAAAAACCTCCATGTAAGTTATAATTTAGAAAGAAATTAAATTATATGTCTATAAAACCTTTGGCATTATACCTTTATCACATCTTTTTTATGTTTTATATAAGAAACATAATGGCACCATTTTTACTACTTTTTTGCCAGAAACATAAGCTTTTAAGCATGGGAATTGTCTGTATTGATCTAGCACTATGTACTTACTTTGTAATAGCTAAGTCTGAGGCAATAAGCTTGCAACTTCTGTAAGGAAATGATATAAGGTTGTAGAATAAATATAGACAATACTCTCTAAACATGGAAGTTTTAAGCATTATTTTTGGCTGCCATGAAATAAATATCATTCAGTCCCATTTGGATGATATTTCCCCCAAACTCTATTTGCAACACTCTAGTACTTTATCCCTCACACTTCAAAACTAATACAATTATGTAAAGTTTAAAAATAAAATAAAATTTTAAAAAAATTAAAAAAAGAAAAGTAATGAAGACCATATATTTTTAATTTCATCAGTAAACTTGAACCTCTTCGTTACTAACTTCTGTTCACAGAATGGAGTAAACACTAACCCTTTCTTTGAATTATTGCTACAAATTTTATCTCTCTGGTTTTGGCACCTTCAGCCTCTATGCCCCAGCAGCTCTGTGTGTGTATGTGTGTGTGTGCCTGTGTGTGTGTGCTTAGTCGCTCAGTCACGTCTGACTCTCTGTGACCCTATGGACTGTAACCCACCAGGCTTCTCTTTCTATGGGATTTTCCCAGCAAGAATACTGGAGTGAGTTGCCATTACCTCTTCCAGGGGATTTTCCCAACTCAGGGATTGAACCCACTTCTCCTGCGTCTCCTGCATTGGCAGGTGGATTCTTAACCATTCAGCCACCAGGGAAGCCCCACCTGAGCAACTACTCAAGCATAAAAATTGTATATGTAAAATCCAAATCTCTTCAACCTAAGACTGTTAGAATAAGAAAGAGGAACTATTTAACATTCAAATACATATCATAACATTTACCTGATCTATTTTTCTAATCCTGAAAATACTATTAATAACATCACATTACTGAATAATGTGTTCAATCAGCAGATGTTTTTGAAGTGTTTACTCTTTATAGCGTACTGTGATACACTCTGTTGCTAGAAAGATTTCTAAGAAATAGTACCAGCCCACAACTAACTGGAATATACTTAAATCAATGTCAATATGTTTCATAGAGATAGAGAAAAACAAGTGCATAAGTGGACCGAGGTGAGGGAGAGCTGAAGACAGGGACTAAGTAAAGATTTACCAGGGAGCAATATTTAAGCTGCCTCTTCAATGAAAACTGGCCTGGTGGACAAGGCAAAAATAGTATTTGGGGGGCTGAGGCAGTCCGTCTATGCAGAGAAAATCACTCACAGAGGCAAATGCAAACACAGATAATTATCACTGATTTGTTTAAGAAATTGTCAGTAGTTCTACAAATTATGTTTCAGGAACATGTTACAAGAGAAGAGACAAGTTTGGAAAACAGTCAGGGCTCAAGAGAAAATCAGAGGTTTATTAATGAGGCAAAAGGAGTCCTCTCTAATATTTGTGAGGCATGAGGGAAGAATATAAACGAACATTTTCAGGTCATGTGTTACAAATTTTAGAAGTTGTAAGTTGAGTTTCAAAAAACCTTAAATATAGAAAACGTGTGTACAGGTGTACAACCTGAGGTTCTGACTGATGTAAAAAGTGGCCGAGGTCAGGTCTGACTAGTCCTGAAAACATGTCAGCATTGAGCAAGAGATGATAAAGCAAGATCTGAAGGGTAGGGGGTGCAGAAGCAAGGGCTACTAGTGGGCATATCACCTTAACCCAAAGACTGTCTTCCTGAGAAAAAGTGTTAGGGGAAATACTGAGTGAAGCCACCCACCCTGAAAAGGCACCATGATTAGTAACCATGTGCATGGGTTATTTGACAACCGGAGGTCCTGGTAAGGAACATGGAACTAACAAGCCATCACCAACTGGAAGAATTAGGGATAAGTCAAAGGAAATGACACATGTCCTACCACCTCCTGGAATCCTCCTTGTTGGAATCCATATTGGCTGAGCAATGCGTGTACCACCAGGAAGGAACCTGAGTCAGAATGACTGGCCAGAGGCAACCCAGAAACTAACCTGGTCACCATAAAACCCAATGCTGTGTGCCACATGGCCGGAGAGTCTTCCTGGGTCCCCTTACCCTCCTGTTCTCCACCAAGGTGCCCCTTCCCAATAAAGTCTCTTTCTTTGTCATCACATATGTCTCCTTGGGTAATTCATTTCCAAGTATTAGTCAAGAGTCCCCTTTGAGGCCCTGGAAGAGGTCCCCCTTCCTGTGACAAAAGGATGTAGCCAGAGAGGGCCCTATGGTTCCCTTTAAATTTCAGTGATGTGGGCAGAAATGCCCCTTGCTTGAGTCTAAGACTGACAGCCTGATGAGCTTGGACCATAAGAGTTTGGACCTTTTCTGAAGCCTAAAGAGAGCCTTTGAAGGTTTTCAGTGGTGACTGTCTTGCATAACATTTTATTGTTTGGATAACTATAATAGTGAAGATCACAGACGGGAAAATTTTCTTTTCAATGTACATATGGTAACCTGCTTTGAAAGGACTCATTTATTAAAGTGCTGCACAATAGATAGAATTGTACATTGCTATTTATCATGTATAATGTTTTATTATTTAAAAAACCTTCAAAAACCACATCAAGCTGTGGATTTAATCCTGATGATGGTCACTCTGAACACGGAAAGTAATTGACATCCCACAAAGATGTGTATAAGTCTAGGCTGAGCCTCATACACTCCTGATGAGAGACAGCAGAAAGGAAAGAGATGAGGTTCAAAAGATATAGACTTGGAAAGTGATTCCAGGTAGTCTGGTTTTCAAATAGCCCAACCCTATCTTTTTGCACGTATTCTTTAAGAACACAGAGAATATCAACAGGTCCTCCAGTAATTAATTCTTTGCTTTATAATTGTTTTTGCCCACACAATGACTCATATGGTTTATTAATATAAGAATGGTGTTGAAACATAGTAGAATTTAGATCTCAAAAAAGAAAATGTCACACCCTGGAGTGGGTGTTGTGGTTTGTCACTTCGCAACTCTTTGGAAAAGAGGCACTCATTTCCCCAGGGGGCTGGCTGGTGGCTGAGTCCTTCTCTGGGAGTCACCCTTTTCAGAAGAGAACTGCCTATGCCACAGTTTCACCTCCTTCCCAGGGAAAGTCAACCTACAGTTAATCAATGCACATCCCCTTACAAAGGTCCATCCTCCTAGCTTCAGTTCATGCCCGCTGTGCAGGTCTTCTCAGCATCAGAGCTGCTAATGTTGCAGGTCACTCCCTGCCTTTGCTGGATCTGTTGCACCAAGCAGGT
Source organism: Bos taurus (assembly GCF_002263795.3). Lineage (NCBI taxonomy): Eukaryota > Metazoa > Chordata > Mammalia > Artiodactyla > Bovidae > Bos > Bos taurus. The sequence goes on from NC_037356.1 coordinate 21,901,747, forward strand.
ATGAGATATGAATAGAGAAAGGGGAGTAGCAGGCAGATGGCAGGAAACCACATGTCTTGAAAACAGTAGGAGTCCTTTGGCAGACAAAGCAGGAACCTCCAGACTGACAGGAACCACACATTTGGGGATGCTAAGTGCCCTGGAGGCAAACAAAGCATGGCCGGGAAAGGAAGGACCTGCCTGTGTCCAAATGTTAAGTTTTGGCTTATTAGGTCCTCATTACAATAATATTAGCTTTGCAGATGAGAAGTACTCATCAAGCACCGACACTATGACACTTCTGATCAAGATTAAATAAGGGCAAAAATCTCTCCTCTCCTCGGGGTGAAAATCAGGGAAATATAGCCCCCAACCACACCCTTCTCAATGGATATTCTGCCCTTTCATTTCTACATGCCACATAACTGGCTTGCCAAAGAAACTGGGTCACTACTCACCCAAAGCTACCCTCTCACCCTTTGAGAGTGTACTCTTGCCTGGAAAATCCCATGAATGGAGGAGGCTGGTGGGCTGCAGTCCATGAGGTCACTAAGAGTCGGACACGACTGAGCGACTTCACTTTGACTTTTCACTTTGACGCATTGGAGAAGGAAATGGCAACCCACTCCAGTGTTCTTGCCTGGAGAATCCCAGGGACGGGGGAGCCTGGTGGCTGCCGTCTGTGGGGTCGCACAGAGTCGGACACGACTGAAGCGACTTAGCAGAAGCAGCAGCAGCAGGAAGGTGCTCCCCATGAGAAATTTACCACAGGGGATGCATGGATCATCAAACAGACTAGAAAAGGATAAATCTGTCTGCTCACCTCAAGGTAATTTCCATGCAAAATGTTTAGGCATACATGTAACAGAACACCGCCCAGTCTCCAAGACTGCCTTTATAGGCTTATTATTGGTCCACCTACGCCTGACTATCCTTGTCTTGTCTCTGTTTCACTATCTCACTATTAATTTCCACTCTTCTTTCATTACTTATTCCCTTGAAAATGGGAGGAAAGACATATCTGTCAGCATTTTCCAATCTGGCAGCTAGATCTTTGAGTTAGCTCTGAAGTTTCCTAGGAATGGCTGGATATTTTAGGAATTGGATCCCCAGGCTTGGTCTCATGGCAAAACCATTGTATGAGGCCTTGAAGGGAATGGACCCGGAACCTCTATATTGGACAGGGAATTTACAAAGAGCATTTGACCCTGACAAGTGCTCTAGGCCTGGGGACCCCAGATCTTAACAAGTCCTTTACTGCACTGTATTTACCTGTACAGGAAAGCAGGGAGTAGTGCTGGGAGTTCACAGCTCACTGTAATTTTAGAAAGCAATCATTTTACCTTTGAAAGGGTAATTTTCTTTTCAATATCCTTGATTCCAAAAGTCGAAAACTTTTCTCCACCAGTTTTCTTAGAACACTTCCTTGAGAAACCTCTTATTCATAAATCCTTTCTCTATCTCTTTGATACATATGTAAATCATTTTAAGGGACAAATACACCAGGAAAACACAGGACATTTTTTCTTAGAAGCCTGGGAGCCATCTCTTTGAAATTTAAATATTAAGGAGAGTCTATCTATCTAGACTGGAGTTTCTATCTCCTTGTCATCAGAATTTTAGTTCAGAGGCCTTGTTCAAAGCTATAACCACCTGCTTATCATAGAGATACAGAAGTTTTATCATTCCTTTAGATAAAAGCAATTAGCTAGCCCAGCTGGCTACCCCAATTACCAGGTGAATTTGAAGTAAACAATGAAAGACTACATAACAAACAATTCTGCCCAAATCTTCTTTCAAAAAAAATTATCATTAATCTTGACAGCATGTACATAATGGCTTACATATGCTTGTTGATATTCAAAGGATGGAATTTCATTGTGTTTTCATATCATTAGAAGATTACTTGCAGTGAACATTCCAGTTTGATTTAATGTTTATTCAACAATAAAACTCTTTCTTTTCTATAATTGAGGAAAGAATTTTCTAGGTTGACAAGAATTCTATTTTCATTTTTTCCTCAACACGTGGGACAAGTTTCTGTTGCAATAAAAATATAAAATAAAACAGTGGTCTCATCAGTGCTGACTGTGCCAATGCTAGTGGTTTTCCCATCACTTGATCAAATCCCAGGAAGTACTCACACTGCTAGATGGATCCTCATAGTGGAAAGAATTAGAGAGATGGAATCTCTGCTGTGTTCATTTGTTCAAAAGGGCTCTGGGCAAAACTCACACTTTACAACACTATAGAGACTGGAACTCCCGTCGCAATGTGGACTCTCAATATTAATGAGCTGGTTTGGAGCATGTGTGTTGAGAGGACTTTTCTCACCTAGAACTGAGTGACCAGGTCCAAAACCAGTTCTTCCTTAGCTCTTTATCCCCAGATATGGTATTAATCAATAACATTAATTAATTAAACTGACATTAATTAATTAATTAATGTTATAAATTCTCAGGAATGCTGATGACAGCTTTGAACATCCTACTCTGAAAAGCACACATATCTACTTTGAGTCAAATTTCTGTATCCAACTTTAGGACAGCTCTGGAACTTCTGAGCAGACCTCTTTCCATCAGTAATCGGGAGAATTAAACATTCTCTAACACTGTATATACATATAAAATTTTCATGTATTGAAATTATACATATATGGGCTTCCCTGGTGGCTCAGCAGTAAAGAATATGCTTGCAATGCAGGGCACACAGGAGACATGGGTTCCATCCCTGGGTTAGGAAGATCTCTTGGAGGAGGACATGGCAACCCACTCCAGTATTCTTCCCTGGAGTATCATGGACAGAGGAACGTGCAAGTTACAGTCCATAAGGCTGCAAAAAGTAGGACATGACTGAAGCAACTGAGCATGCACATATATATGTGTGTGTGTGTATATATGGCACCTGGTTGAAACTCAACAAATACTGGCTGGGTAAATCCTAGTCTTCCAGGAAGAAATGAATGATTGCTGTTGTTGTTCAGTCACTCAGTCGTGTCCAACTCTTGGCGACCCCATGAACTGAAGCACTGCAGACCTCCCTGTCCCTCACCGTCTCCTGAAGTTTGCCCAGGTTCGTGTTCATTGCATTGGTGATGCCATCCAGCCATCTCATCCTCTGATGCCCTCTTCTCCTCTTCCCTTCTGCCCTTTCCCAGCAGAAACAAATGATGCCATGACTAAAATGACAGCTTATTTTTTTCCTATAGAAAACTGAGTTTCCAAAAGAAAAGGTCTTTAGCTATCCTTGAATTTCAAATTAACTCCACCATGCTTCTAGCAAGAATCCTGTCTATATATAGCACAATGCTATACGTGTGGGAATAATATAGTAATTAAGAACATAAACTGTGGAATCAGATTGTCTGGGTTTCAAATAATAAACCTCTGTGCCTTAGTTTCTCATAAAAGAAGATGCTATCTATCTCATTTGTTCTCTTGTGAGAATTAAACAAAGCAGTTCACATACATTTAGTTAATATTTGATGTGATAGATACCTAATAAATGTTAGCTACAATGATTATAGGGCTTCCTTGGTGGCTCAGTAGTAAAGAATCCACCTGCAATGGAGGAGACACGGGTTTGATCCCCAGGATGAGAAGATCCCCCAGAAAAGGGAATGGCCACTCCTGTATTCTTGCCTGGGAAACTCCATGGACAGAGGAGCCTGGTGGGCTACAGTCCATGGAGTTGCAAAAGAGTTGGACATGACTGAGGGATTAAACAATATAATGATTACAAGAAGAAAACTTATATTCAAGTGATGCTATTCAAGGATTCATCTTGCAGAAAGAAACTGTTGGAAAAGTTTAGAAGTACTTATATTAATACTTTAAAAGTAAAAATTTTAATAAAGTATATTAGAAGCATGTATAAACCTCTTTTCTTGTAGCCTAGGTAATTAGAATGACTAGATTAGAGAAGAGAAAAAGCAGCAATAAAAGCCTGATTCACATAGATGGGTGAAATCAAATATGGGCTGAAAAACAATTTTATATTTAAAGTTTTCACACTTGGAGAGAAGTTTTAAGACTTTTGATAGGGCACACATAGGGGTCTTTCACTTTGAGATAGATCATTCTTTCTACTTAAGATAGATTTATGACACTTTCAGATAGATCACATTTTCTATTAATACATAGATAAATTTGATGAATGCGGAAATAAAAATGAATCTTCAGGTTGCAGTTCTAAATGAAGTAAGAGAATTTGAATAATATAATTTGGGAGTGATTAGAAAACACAGCTCATATAGACCCTTTGCTCTTTTCCTCCCCCCACCAAAAATTATTTAAATTTTTGTGTTTTTTGGTGGAAAATTATGTTGTGAGAAAGTATAACCACTATAAATTTGAATAGATATTCTTCTTTTAATACAATTGTAGTGACTGTGAAAATACATAGTCAGCGGCTCTGTATGAACAGCTTGAAAATACATATAATGAGTTAATATGGTTCCTGGTTTTTATTTTGCAATTTAGCTAGGTAGTCATAGAGCAGAAAACTTATTTTTTTCTACTTCATTTCTTTCTCAGGCTCCAGAAGAAATATGCCAAATTGTCTTTCCTTTGCAGAATGTCCTGGGGGATCAAAGCTATAAATCCTGCCCACCACAAAAATAGTGATAACTTTTCACAGTCAAAATAGTCAAGGTGAATTTATGACAGGGAAACTCAATTTTGAACTTCTTTCTTTCCTTCCATAAACTCAGTCTTTGGGATTGACTATCCAGAAAGGGGAATCATATTCTTCATGTTTTTATATGCCCTGAAGATGAAAGTTTAATGACCTCAATTTCATGTATGACCGTGGGACAATGACTACTTCTTAATAAATACCAGCAAAATTCACAAAGCCACTGTTTTGTGTTATTGCTTGTATGACTTCCAGAAATTCTGTGTACTTATTTCAAATTAACTGTGTCACCCTGATTCTCACTTTCACTTCCTTGCTCACACAGTTCCTCATACTTGGAATTCCTTTTCCCTACATAAATGTATACAAAGTCTATTTGTGGATCTAGACTTTATTAAAGTTCTTTCCTCTTCAAAAAGTCTTCTGGGTTCACCTAAACTTGAAATAGTTTCTCTGTCCTCTCTAAAGCATTGATTTTATCTCATGTATCTAACTAATGTATCTAGTTTCTCTAATGACTTGCTGCCTGGACAAAATCACATAAGGCTATTTTATGGGCAAGTAGACATGTTAGATTCTCCAAATGAGCTGTCAACTCCTCCAAGACAGAAGCAAGCCTTATACTTTGAGTGTATGCCACAGGATACTGGCACGCTATTTCTGTGTGCTCCAGAACCTAGAGGTACATTCATGGTGGGGCTGAAGGTCCTTAAACTGCAGAGTTTTGTTCACTGACAAAGGTGTCTTTCTGAAGCTCTGAGTGTTCCCCCACTTGGGACAAAAGGGAAAAACAGGAGGCTGAGTCATGGGAGATTAAGAGAGCTGCTGCACTCTGGGATCACTCTCTGTTTTGTGGTGACCCTGGGGCTGTGGATGATTACAAGAGTTGGCAGGGCAAATTCCCATATAGCAACCTGCCCTGGTGGCCTCTTTGTGCATCTGGATCCCGTTTTGTCTGAAGGACTGAATGCATTAATTCTCTTCCAAACTTAAGACAGATCTAGAATTCAGGTCCCATAAACACTTTATTCTCCACAAAGAACGTGGTTGGGGTGGCATAGGGAGTGGATACATGAATGACATGGGAGAATGTTGAAGAAATGACTGAGCAGAACAGGCTCTGTGTCAGAGTTGATGTTCCTAAGCAGGAAGTCCTGCTTCAGTAAACAGAGGAAGCCCTAGACATGAAATGACCAATAAGGGGATGTGAAGATAGTCATAGCTCTTCTAAGCTATGGTAATAAAAATACCATAAAAAAAATAAATATACTTTCTCTGTTGAAGGAAAGGTGGATTTATGTTTCTTTTTTCTCTCTAAAATGTTACTAGAATGTTGATCATGTGAAGTGATAATTAAAAATCATGAAGTCAAAAGTCTAGGAACAAAAATATTGCAGAAGCATTGATATTTCTGACAGTTAACTAAAAAGTAGTAAGAATGATAATTTTTCCTGAAAGGATTTGTGATGTCATGGTGCTTACAGACCTTTTAAAATTTGTATTTCCTGGTAATTTCCTTTTACTAATAAGGAAATAAGCATCTATTTTTGTTGCTAAGTTTGTATTCTTTTTCTTAATAAAGATGCCCAGTTATTTAAGGTGTGAGTCCTAAAGTGCATATACACTGCCAGAACTTCATGTTCTCTTGAATCTTTCATCTGGATGTCACAAGTGTACTTCACAATCAATATGAACTCATTAGCATAGCTAGACACAAATTTCTCCCTCATTCTCTGTATGTTATTGAATAGAACAGCTCCACCATCACCATCTTGGCACCTAGGATCCAGATCAAAGGAAAAGTCCTCCAAGAGAAATTCTCAGCCACTCTAGTCCAAAGATGGGTTACTTCATCCTCTGATGAAGTTGCCCCTAGTTCTCTAAAAGAGCAGCCATCACCCTGAGCCCTGAATCCAACACTTTAACCTCTGTTTATTTGTTTACCATCTTTCTAAACTGCTCTCTTTATTTAGGGATTGTTACTGTTGTTGTTGTTTTGCCACTAAGTCGTGTCCAACTCTGTTGCTACTCTATGGACTGTAGAGGAGCCAACAGGCTCCTCTGTCCACCAGATTTCCCAGGCAATAACACTGGAGCAGGTTACTATTTCCTTCTCCATGGGATCTTCCCAATGCAGGGAGCCTCATCTCTTTTGTCTCCTGCTTGGTAGGTGAATTCTTAACCTCTGAGCCACCAGAGAAGACCTTTATTTAAGGATAGAGTCAACTAAATCTTACCTGTTTACCATCTCATTATTTAATGCATAGGTTGACATTCAGATCAGATCAGTTGCTCAGTCGTGTCCGACTCCTTGTGACCCCATGAATTGAAGCACGCCAGGCCTCCCAGTCCATCACCATCTCCCGGAGTTTACTCAGACTCATGTCCATCGAGTCAGTGATGCCATCCAGCCATCTCATCCTCTGTCGTCCCCTTCTCCTCCTGCCCCCAATCCCTCCCAGTATCAGAGTCTTTTCCAATGAGTTAACTCTTCACATGAGGTGGCCGAAGTACTGGAGTTTCAGCTTTAGCATCATTCCTTCCAAAGAAATCCCAGGGCTGATCTCCTTCAGAGTGGACTGGTTGGATCTCCTTGCAGTCCAAGGGACTCTCAAGAGTCTTCTCCAACACCACAGTTCAAAAGCATCAATTCTTTGGCTCTCAGCCTTCTTCACAGTCCAACTTTTACATCCATAGGTTGACATTAGTTGGTAGTAATTAACAGAATAATTATTGAATGATTGAATGTAATATTTCCTAAACTTCTTGCAAAGGTTTATTCCTAATTTCTTTTGTTCATTGGTACATTTACTCAGCACACAAACTTTGATCATCTACAAGGTTCCAGGCACTATGCTAGTTACTGAGTACATAATGTTGAATAAGAATCAGTGTACTTTTAATAAGAATCAGTATACTTTTAAGGTTATTTCAATGTTCAGAGAAAGAAGCATAAATTGACAATTACAAAGAAATTTGATATTGTCTGGATAGAGGAAGTCCAAAAGGTCCTGGAAGTACATTAGAGGAGCAGCTTAAGAAATCGAGGATTATCAGAGTATGCTTCCCAAGAAGTGAGATCGAAACCACTGGACCACCAGGGAAGTCCCTGTAATTCTTTTATATGAGGGGTATGCAGGGAGCACAGAACAGTGAAAAAGACTTGGTTTGCAGACATGGGTGGGCCCAAAGATGATACATTTATCTTTTCACTATCACTCTATTCATGGCATATTTTTGTTATCAAATGATATTTGTCAGTTCCATTACTACTGATATTTGGGCTTTAAATCATGACTATATTTTAATCGCATCTGTATTTGTCTCACCTAGCACAGTTTCCACTGCTGTATTCAATAAAGATCTAATAAACTGTTTTGTGCATATTAAATGATCAAAAACACTTCATGCATGGAATTGATTTAGCATTTGTTTAAGGTCAGCATGTGAGTCCAAAATTCTAATTTAATACAAAATGATAAACCAATGTAATGAATAGGCGTAAAAGAAACTACATCAGTGCATTTGATGCAGAAGAAAATGTTTGTTTTTTATAAGAATATTGTTTGTGTCTTTTAAGCATGCTTTATATCTGTTTCTATCTTTATATGCAACATGTTACCATGAAAAATTAATCAAGAATTAGAGAATGAAGATTACTTTCTAGGCTCAGGATAGATTAAGAAGATATTTATTTGGATACTCTCTCCTTCTAACTCTTTGAGCTTTATGTTCCACACCTCAGCTTCAAGAATGTCTTCTGTCGCGCCCCTACTATCAATCTTCCATTCTATGAAGAAAACCAAACAATTGCTAAAGTTTTTGGTAAGGGAACTGACATCTATCTATCTAAAATCCCACGGCTTTGAATAAATTACAACAGTATATTTAAAGTAAGAGTCAGGACAGCAACCATAACTTATTCACCCATACATCTCTCAGAAGACTAAGTTCACTGCCTGATCAACAGGAAGTCTCAATAAATTTTCATTTAGTTGAACTAAACTGCACATCAGAATATTTTGTATTCTCATGAGTAGAGGGTGTTTATGTCAACGATTCCAATATTTCAAGGCACATGAGAGAAATAATCAATGTGAATTTTTGTAACAAATCCAAACCTAAGCTGTTAGACCCAGCTTGTTACAGAACACACAGGAATTGTCAGCATCAATATTTTTTCAGTTTTGAAAATTAATTCCAGGGGCTGATTCCAGGCAATTTTGTGAAGCAGACCTCATTGATCCTGATTTCCTCTTTTGGTTGCCTAAATCCATCCTTTGGGTGGATTATCTGTAACCTTTTGGCCAACATACTCCAGAATCTGACTCCTTCACTCGATGCTTCACTTAAAGGCTCCCAGTTGGACAACTGGCACCTCTTTTCCTGCCATTAAATTGTTTTCATGTGATATAACATTCCCCCAAGACCTGGGAGCTCAAAGTGATAAGGATCATTGTACTTGAATAGTTCATTCGGGTTTCTTCACAACATCTTATAGAAAAACCCAAACAAAATTTTTGGTCAGCCCAGTATTGCCATAAAAGAATATTAGGGAAAGCTCAGGAAATATAGAGGGGCAGAAATGTTTGTGACAAAGAGATTTTTATAGGGATTAAGAACTTTCATTCTTCTACTACTTGTAGCTAACATTTAATGGATACTCAGTACATTCTAACACTATCCTATATATGTACTTCACATGGACTTTCACATTTTGTATTTACAACAACCCTATGATGTAGGTTTTGTTAATATACCCATTTCACAGGTGAGAAACTCAAAGCACTGAGAGATTAAGAAATTTGCCCAACGTTATATACTTTGTAACTGGCAAAGCTGAATCAAATTCAGGTAATCTGGATCCAGAGTTCATGCTCTTAACCACTTTATTATCTCACAAAATTCTGATAAGCAACTTTTGCTTGGGAGCAAATTAGGTAATGAGGATACTGAGATGAATTAGACATTATCCTGCTCTTGAGGAGCTCAGAGTGGAGCAATGAAAACTGCTATTAAACCAGTAATAGTTAAAGTGAATGGGTTTTCCCTGGTAAGTCAGATGGTAAAGAATCCTTCTGCAATGTGGGAGACCTGTGTTCAATCCTTGGGTCAGGAAGATCCCCTGCAGGTGGGCATGCAACCCACTCCAGTATTCTTGCCTGGAAAATTCCATGGACAGAGCAGCCTGGTGGGCTACAGTCCATGGGGTCGCAAAGAATTGCACACAATAGAGTGACTAAGTACATCACAGCCCACAGTAAAGGTGAATATATCTTATACTAAAGACTTCTAGAATTTTATATTATTCATTTATTTTTATTTGGAAAAACTTATTTACTGTAAGAGCAACATAGCAAAAATACAAATTAAAATTCTGATGAAAGAAAAAGTTCTTAACTCAATTACAGATTATTTTTTCTTATTTTCTAATTTTTCCTATACCTTCTCATTTCATATTTTACTCTTCCCTACCTATTCACCTAATTTGTCATCCTATGGTAAAGAATTTGGCCTTTGCAAAGAGAGATTAATGTGGCCTTTACCCTCAGCTTCTGGGAAATAATCTCAGCTGAAAGGAGTGTCTTTGTTTAGTGTGGAAGCTGATTATACTGGATTTTAGAGTGGAATTAGCTACATCCCATCATCATAGGGTGGAAATTGGCCATAGGAGAAATACCAACCATGTGACTTAGGAAGGAATTTTGAGTCATCATCTGTTGATCTGGAGGCTGAAATCAAGCACTTAGGCAATCAATCAATTATGCTTATGCAATGAACCCCCAATAAAAACTGTACACTGATGCTCAGATTAGCTTCCCATGGTGGCAGTGATACCCCACATGGATCATCAAAGATCAGTAACAGGAGGTTCAATGCATCCTAAAAACAACAAAAGCTTCGTGTTTGTAACTTTCACTGACCCTGCTCTATGCATCTCTTCCTTTGGCTGGTCTTGATCCGTGTTCTTCCCCTGTCATTAACTGTAAGAGCGCCAGACAGCACAGTCAGTAAAGCACCAGACTTTGGGGCTTCCCTGGTGGCTCAGCTGGTAAAGAATCTGCCTGCAATGCAGGAGACCCCAGTTCAATTCCTGGGTCAGGAAGATCCCCTGGCGAAGGGATAGGATACAGACTCCATTATTCTTGGGCTTCTCTCATGACTCAGCTGGTAAAGAATCTGTCTGCAATGTGAGAGACCTGGGTTCTATCCCTGGATTGGGAAGATCCCCTGGAGAAGGGAAACGTTACCCACTCCAGTATTCTGGCTTGGAGAATTTCTCACGGAGTCGGACACAAATGAATGGCTATCAGTTTCACTTTCCCTGAATTTACAGTCAGTGTCAGAAGTGAGGAATCTTGGGCGCTAACTCTGGGAAGTCATTTGGTGTACATATAATAATATCCTTACTTATTCTGGCAGTTTTAGACCTTTAAATTATTCTTAACTATCTGTTATTAGGGATAATCCTTAAATAAATACTTCAGTTCAAATAATTTGCCTCTTCTTGGCTATAAATACATATCTTCTATTTCCATACATATCTTCTATTTCCCATGAAAGTATTTCTCATATGAAAATTCCTCATTGTAATACCAACTTTTCACACAATTTGAATGCTGGAAATTTGGGGCGGGGGGCGGATTTAGTTTCCATTTCTCTTCAAATAATTTTTTGGTCTGTATTCATTCTGTTTGGGTTTTTTTAAGTAGTTTGACGTATGTTACATACCATAAAGTTCATGCATTTAAAATGCATGTTTCAATGGCTTTTTTTATTTACTGCTGCTGCTGCTGCTAAGTCGCTTCAGTTGTGTCCGACTCTGTGTGATCCCATAGAGGGCAGCCCACCAGGCTCCCCCGTCCCCGGGATTCTCCAGGCAAGAACACTAGAGTGGGTTGCCATTTCCTTCTCCATTTATTATTTACAGTCATGCCTTTATATCACAAAGGACTTCTAGTAATGCAAAACAGGGGCAAAGGCGTATGACTTAGTTTCAGTGGTCCTGGGATGCCATAATGGTAAATTATAGCATTCACTCTGGGGTTCCCAGGTGATGCTAGTGGTAAAGCGCCCACTTACCAGTGGAGGAGATTGAGAGACATGGGTTCCATTCCTGGGGCAGAAAGATTCCCTGGAGGAGGAAATGGCAACCCACTCCAATATTCTTGCCTGGAGAATCCCAGGACAGAGGAGCCTGGAGGGCCACAGCAAAGAGTCAGACATGCAACAAGCTACTTAGCACTCAGCACGTGAAAGGTTGTTGCTGACCTGTGAAAGACACCAGAATTCTTGGTCTCAGGAGGAGAGGATTTCAATCCGGGGCCAGTGATGAGTCTTGATCACTCAGAGCATTTGTGATAAAGTTTTATAAAGTATAAAAGATATAGAGAAAGCTTCTGACATAGACATCAGAAGAGGGCAGAAAGAGTGCCCCTCTGCTAGACTTTAACAAGAAGTTGTATACCTACCAGCAGGCTGATAATTAGAGAAAGGAAATGTCTCAAAACTCAGAGGGTGGCACCAGACCCCTCACCCACAACATGCATTTTGAGATAACATTGGCACAAGGTTAGGCTTCCCAGGCCATAAGACAATTGACATGAATCTTGAAGAAAGGCAGGTTTCCAAGCAAATACATAGTCTCACTTACATAGATTAGGAAAACATTTGTATGAGTAAAACATACCGGTTTATTGAGCCATTATCGGTTCTGAGTCTTAGGCAGAACCAACTTGAAGCAAGACAGAGTCTAGGGTAAATACATAGTTCATTAACATAGCTTAAGAAAAATATTTCCATAAGAAAAATGCATTGGTTAGCTCAAGGTTTGAGAAAAGTTAAGTTCAGGTGGAATTAGGTGTCATCACGGCAATGCAGAATTTTAAAAGAAACCTCCTTTTAATTTTGTATGCTGCTGCTGCTAAGTCACTTCAGTCGTGTGCGACTCTGTGCGACCCCATAGACGGCAGCCCACCAGGCTCTGCGGTCCCTGGGATTCTCCAGGCAAGAACACTGGAGTGGGTTCCCATTTCCTTCTCCAATGCATGAAAATGAAAGTGTAAAGTGAAACATGTAGAATATCATGTGTGAAACGAGTCACCAGTCCAGGTTCGATGCACGATACTGGATGCTTGGGGCTGGTGCACTGGGACCACCCAGAGGGAGGGGATGGGGAGGGAGGAGGGAGGAGGGTTCAGGATGGGGAACACAGGTATACCTGTGGCGGATTCATTTCGATATTTGGCAAAACTAATACAATAGTGTAGTTTAGAAATAAAATAAAATTAAAAAAAAAAAAAGAAAGTGAAAAGTGAAAGTTAAGTCGCTCAGTTGTGTCCGACTCTTAGCGACCCCATGGACTGCAGCCTACCAGGCTCCTCCATCCATGGAATTTTCCAGGCAGGAGTACTGGAGTGGGGTGCCACTGTCTTCTCCGTTTAATTTTGTATAGAGAAGGAAAAAAAAAAATCTGACACATAGTTTATTTCCTCTTGCTGCTTAAGAGAGATAAAAAATGCCTGCCACTTGCAACCTATTTCCTCCATTTGGGTGCCTCTAGCCTTCTGGCCGGTTACCCTCTCAGATGTATAGCATTCATTCAACTCTGGACACACAACATTACAAAAGGTATCTCTTCTGTTCTTTTCATAGGTACTTTGAGTATACTAATGATTATATCTACTCTTCCTGGAATTTTAGGCTCTATTTTATCATTACAGTTGTCAGATTGCATCATCTCATCCTCAGCCTAGCAATGAGCATCCTCACTTTTAAAAGGTACTTAAACTCAAGAGAAAATGACTGGCTTAAAAGAGACATCTCTTAAGATGTGTGAAACAATGAATCAGGTCAGATTTTATGAACCTTTTATTTGACATGTTTTTTAAACCTTACAATCACTGCCTCCCAGCCTCACCTACACAGTAGTTCTTCACAGAAACCTATGGAGCATCTTGTCAAGTAGACATTCCTTCCAGTTTTTTGACTCGCATTAATTTAGAGTTTGCCATGGGGCTTGTTGTCAGCCAATGAAATTGGAAACCCCAAAACTTTAAGTTCCTTTGCCTACAGTTACTTTGATAAATTACTCCAGGATGTAGAAGAAGAACTACAGCGGTGTCAGAAACTGGCCTGGCATTTGCAGCACGTTTCCTAAATGAGAAAAACAGAGCTATGAATTTCTTGGACTATGCTCAAGGTTGTATTTGACCTATGTTTTTGAGAAGGTGATTCTTTTCTTTAAAAAATATTTTTCTTTTCTCTGCAGTGGAAAAAGAACCCATGGTTTCTCATAAATTGACCATAAGCGCCAATGTAATTTATGGCAAAAGTTATTCTTTCTTTTAATTTCTACTTGCTGTAGCATTCTCTGAACACTATTTACAAGCTCCTTGGTCACTGAGTTAGTCTTGTAGCTACCTGAATTTAGTATCTCTGTTAAAAACCATGCACAATATTGTCATGTTCAATTTTTCTAAAATACAGTTATCATGTTTTTTCTGGGCCAAAAATCTTTAACTGGTTTCTCATTTCCTCAAGATAAAAGTAAAATATCTTAGGAAATATTTAATGGGGAAGTAATTTGCCATAGACATGAGTTTGTATTCCTAGTCCATTATTTTGCAGTTTTTCTTCTTTTAATTTGAAGGCTACTGTGTGTCTATGCAAGTCAATTTCTTTTTTGCTAAAATCGACTCACTTCAAAAGTTTTGAGAAAATTTAAATTAATGTGTGTCTAGTTCCTGGGAAACCCTAGGTGCAAAATAAGTTTTCCTACATTTCCTTTGCCTCATTTTCAAATATTTTCTGTATCTTGCCTCAGTTAAAAAAAAATTATACCTGAACACTTACTGTGTACCGCATATAGTATCAACTTCTGGAAAGGATGCACAAAACTGTGTTATTGTCCACAGAAACTTTCATTGTAAAAAACATAAGGATAGGGCAATGGAAACCGACATGAAGAGATGTGGATGCATTCATGAAATATCTAAGTGATAGAGTTGACTAGACTTGGTATTGAATGAACAGAAGTGTGAGGATAGACAAAAGAGAGGATACTGTAAAGGACGACCTCAAGGTTGATATATCAAGCCAGTTGTTGGATGGCGACACTTTTCAATTATTTTTCTTATTACATCCTTTTTTCTATTGAATGCTTTATTCCCTCAAATGAATTGAAAGCTACTTAAATGCACAGATCATTGTGTAAAATTATTTAAATCCACCAAAATACTCTGTATGTGAAATAGGCACTCAATAAATGCTTAATGAAGAAATATATTGTACAGAAGAATACAATTGGGGTGAGTGAGGTCTGCCAGGGATCAGTGTCCTTTGCTATTAATTAGTCCAATTCCTTTAAATAATACCAAGATCTCCACATTCACTCTAGTGGTGAATAAAGCTTTTTAACAAGTTTTCAAAGCCAAAATGATTGGCTTAGGCTTTGCTTTTATTTTTTTTTCTTAATAATGGCAAACTGAAAAAAATAATTAAAATGTATCCAGGTATTGGGAGAGAAAAATTCAAGAAACAGTGTATATAAAGGAAAATTACTTTATAAATGTAATAACATCTTACAATAAATATACTGTAAATAAATGGCTATTTACTAAGATACTACAATTCATATATGCAAATGTATGCATACATACATGTCTATTATTTTAAGGTCTCCCAGGTGGCACAAGTGGTAAAGAAATCTGCCTGCCAAAGCAGGAGATGCAAGAGATGTGGGTTCAATCCCTGGGTCAGGAAGATCCTCTGGAGAACAAAATGGCAACCAACTTCAGTATTTGTTGCCTGGAAGATTTCATGGGCAGAGGAGCCTGGCAGGCTCTAGTCCATAGCATCCCAAAGAGTTGGACATGACTAAGCACTCATATGCTAATATTATTTAAACTATGAATTTGTTTTTGTTCATTAATATTGGTAGTATTTTAACTACTATTACAAAATTATGTAATCCATTTGAGGCTAAAAGGAGGATTTTAAAAATCAAGCAATAGAGTTATTATTCTTTATTTTCTATAATGTGCTACTTTAAAGAAGCCAAAAGACTGAAAACATAGTTATATTAGTTCTTGAATTTTTAATAGGTCTTTAAAAAACATGAACTTGGTGAAAGAATTTAAATAGCTTTTAGTTTCTATTTGGAGGCAGAATGCTATGCTATGCTATGCTATGCTAAGTCGCTTCAGTCGTGTCCGACTCTGTGCGACCTCATAGACGGCAGCCCACCAGGCTCCCTTGTCCCTGGGATTCTCCAGGCAAGAACACTGGAGTGGGTTGCCATTTCCTTCTCCAACGCATGAAAGTGAAAAGTGAAAGTGAAGTCGCTCAGTTGTGTCCGACTCCTAGCAACCCCATGGACTGCAGCCTACCAGGCTCCTCTGTCCATGGGATTTTCCAGGCAAGAGTACTGGAGTGGGGTGCCATTGCCTTCTTCAGAGGCAGAATAGTGGATAGATTAGAATATGGTGGTGACTAGGAGTGTTATTCTTATCATTACCACAGTCTTTTACTTTCTGAATGAACAGAAATATACTCTAATCACCACTTACAGTTCTTGCCACTCGGTGATGCTGTCCACTAGGTAGTAAAGAACAGTCGTTCATGTATGAACTAGCCACTGGAGGCCAGACGCTGTGTCTGTAAATGAAGACAGAGGGATAAGTGAGGTATTATTCTGGGTTACAGAAGCTTACATTTGTGGGGTGATAGCCATGTAAACAGATAATTATAAAAAGATGAGATCAAGCTGAATCCAGGCCCACAGAAGACATCAATCTTGCATGAAGCTCTTCTCTGCTGAGTCATGACTTAGTCTGGCACTTTTTCTTAGCACTGTGGTTCAGGCTGCTGCTCTGAGTCCTTTGGAGTTGGCATGTGACCTGAGGCTGTATCTGCATCCTTCGGAGTTGGCATGTAAACTGATGCTGTATGCAGTTAACAAGAGCTTCTTAATACATGGATAGAGGCAACTGGGGAACCACAGACTCCATATCTGATGCCCTTTCAATCTACTTCTGACCAAGTAATTTTGACCACACTACACGAGTGAACAGCAACTAGTACTGTGAGACACATATGACCCCATAAATGCAAGCACCTTGAGACCAGTCCTTAGTAAATGGAGTAAATCCTTTTGTAAATGTCAGTTTCCCACAAAGCAAGTTGGACCACAGATGGCTAAATGAGAAGTCACTTACTATATTTTCAGCAGGACATCTGTTATTTTGCATTACTCACATCCTCACTTTTTTTTTTTTTTTTTGCTTTATCTCTCTTTCTCTTTTTAAAAATCTGCACCAAGTCACTGGCAATCCTTTCTATTCTATTTAGCCAATTCTATCTCACCTCTGTGTATTTGGCACACAGATTTTAAATTTCCTTCACAGATATCCTTAACAGTGAAGTATTCGGAAGTCATTTTCGTAGATGGATTAAAGAAGAGGAGATGCTGTATTAAGCCAGGGCTGAGAGCACCTACTATATTCATTTCCTGTCTGATGTGCTGTGATACAGACAGGACTCGGCTCACATGTCAATATCAGGTATGTCTCTAAAGGAGTAGAATTCCTGCCCCTGTGTAGGTTATTCTCCTCACCTGTATTCTTTATTGTTATTTGAAAAAGGAATTTTTGAATCATAAGACTTTTCTGAAGTAGGCTACTCTTTCCTAGGCTGAGTGCCAGGGACTGGGAATAATTTAGTAGATTCTAAAAGTAAGAGATAGAATGTATGGAGCAAAGACTCTGCAGTGTGAGGGAATGGAATAGAAAGGCACCTGGCTCCCACTAAGTTGCCCACAATTTTTTTACTGTATGTGTGAATAAAAACATAGTTACCACCTGAATTCAAATTGAAAGTTGTCTTCCATGACAGCTGAAATCCAAATTCCCTCTGCAGTCCAGAAGATGTAAGATTGAAACGGAGGAATTATATTTTGCTGTTAATCAGCCTTTTTTTTTTCACCTGTTTCCTTTTATTTTTGCTGTGTGTGGCTGCTCAAAACATTTAAATTACATTAAAAAATTATTGGAGTATAGCTGATTTATGATGTGTTAGTTTCAGGCATACAACAAAATGAATCAGTTATACACATATTCACTCTTTTTAAGAATTTTTTTCAAATACAGACCATTATGGAGTATTGAGTAGGGTTCCCCGTGCTATAGGGTTTTCCAGGTGGTACAAATGGTAAAGAATCTGCCTGCCAATATAGGAGATATAAGATAGGTAAGTTTGATCCCCAGGTCAGGAAGATACCTTGGAGTATAAAATGGCACCCCACTCCACAATTCATGCCTGGAAAATTCCACGGGCAGAGAAGCCTGGCGGCTGAGCAACTGAGCAACTGAGCACACTAGCCCTGTGCTATTCGGTGAACGTGAAAGCCACTCAGTCGTGTCTGTTTGCAACTCCAAGGACTATAGATTCCATGAATTCCCCAGGCCAGAATACTGGAGTGGCTAGCCATTCTCTTTTCCAGCGGATCTTCCCAACCCAGGGATTGAACCCAGGTCTCCCACATTGCTGGCGGATTCTTTGCCAGGTGAGTCACCAGGGAAGTGAGCTAAATAGTAGGTCCTTACTAATTATCTATTTTGTATGTAGTAATGTGCGTATGCCAATCCCACTCTCCCAATTGATCCCTCCTTCCCTTCCCGCTGCTAACCGTAAGTTTGTTTTCTACATCTCGGTCTCCTATTTTGTAAATAAGTTCATCTGTACCCTACTTTTAGAGTCCACATGTAAGCAATATCGTATGATACTCGTTTTTCTCTGTCTGACTTAATTCACTCAGTGTGGCGATCTCTAGGTCCATCCATGTTGCTGCAAATGGCATTATTTTGCTCTTTTTTATGACTGAAGAATAGTCCATTATACATGAGTACCATTTTCTTTATCCATTTCTCTCTTTTGATGGACATTTGGGTTGCTTCCATGTCCGGGCTATTGTAAATAGTGCTGCAATGAACACTGGGGTTGCAAGTGTACTTTCAAATTATCGTTTTCTCCAGGCATTTGTCTTGGAGTGGCATTTCAGGGTCATATGGTAGTTCTGGGCCTCCCTGGTGATGGATGCTCCTACTAAAGAACCCTCCTGACAATGCAGGGGACATTAGAGACATGGATTCAGTCTCCAGGTTGGGAAGATCCACTGGAGGAGGGCACGGCAATCCACTTCAGTATCTTGCCTGGAGAATCCCATGGACAGAGGAGCCTGGTGGGCTACAGTTCATAGGGTCACAGAGAGTTGGACACAAATGAAGCGACTGAGCAAGCACACATGCATGGTAGTTCTGCAGTTTATGGAGCTGCAAAGAATTGGACATGACTAAGAGATTAACACTTTTATACTTTTCAAGGTTTTATTGAGTTTTTTATGGAACCTCCAAACTGTTCTCCATAGTAGCTGTACCAATTTATATTCCCACCTACAAAGTGGAGGGAGGGTTCCCTTTTCTCCACACCCTCTCCAGCATTTATTGTTTGTAGATTTTTTGATCAAGGCCATTCTAACCACATGAGGTGAAACCTCATTGTATTTTTGATGTGTTTCTTTACTAATTAGCAATGAAGAGCATCTTTTCATGTGCCTCTTGGCCATCTGTATGGCTTTAGAGAAATGTCTATTTAGATCTTCTACCCATTTTTTAATTAGTTTTTTTTTTCTTTTAATATTCAGCTGCATGAGTTTTTGTGTATATTGAGGCTTAATCCTTTGTCATTTCCTTCATTTGCAAATATTTTCTCCCATTCTGTGGTGGTTTAGTCGCTAATTCATGTCCGACTCCTACGACGCTATGGGCTGTCCGACTCTTATGATCCCATGGACTGTAGCCCAACAGGCTCCTCTGTCCATGCAATTTCACAGGTAAGAATACTGGAGTGGGTTGCTGTTTCCTTCTCCAAGGGAACTTTCCATCCCAGGAATCGAACCCAGGTCTCCTACACTGCAGGCAGATTCTTTACTGACTGAGCTATGAAGAAAACCCACTCTGAGGGTTGCCTTTTTGTTTTGTTTATGGCTTTATTTGCTGTGAAAAAGATTTTAAGTTTAATTAGATCTCCTTTATTTTCATTTTTATTTTTATTACTCTAGGAGGTGGATCAAAAAAGATCTTACTGCAAGTTATAGCAAAGTGTTCTGGCTATATTTTCCTCTAAGACTTTGATAGTATCCGGCCTTACATTTAGGTCTTAATATTGATTCTTACAATCCAGGAAGAACATGGTATATCTCTCCATCTATTTGTGTCATCTTTGATTTCTTTCATCAGTATTTTATAGTTTTCTGAGTATAGGTCTTTTGCTCCTGTACTCCTCTGCTGCTGCTGCTGCTGCTAAGTCACTTCAGTTGTGTCCGGCTCTGTGCGACCCCATAGACAACAGCCCACCAGGCTCCCCCGTCCCTGGGATTCTCCAGGCAAGAACACTGGAGTGGGCTGCCATTTCCTTCTCAGTGCATGAAAGTGAAAAGTGAAAGTGAAGTTGCTTAGTCATGTCCGACTCATCGCAACCCCTTGGACTGTAGCCTACCAGGCTCCTCCGTCCATTGGATTTTCCAGGCAAGAGTACTGGAGTGGGTTGCCATTTCCTTCTCCAATGCATGAAAGTGAAAAATGAAAGTGAAGTCGCTCAGTCGTGTCCGACTCTTAGCAACCCCATGGACTGCAGCCTACCAGGCTCCTCTGTCCATGGGATTTTCCAGGCAAGAGTACTGGAGTGGGGTGCCATTGCCTTCTCTGCCGGTACTCCTCTAGGTAGGTTTATTTCTATGTATTTTATTCTTTCTGATGGGATGGTAAGTGAGATCTGATTTTAATCTTAATAATAAAATATTAAGTTAAGAGATATTACTAAAATTGGCCTTGTTTTCTAGATTTTTTAAACAGTAATATGGAATGGTTTTTTTGTTTTGTTTTGTTTGTGCTTCTTATCTTAAAGAGTGGGAAATCATCTAATTTATCTGTCTGCCAATGTTATCCATAAACCAGCTTCACTGGAATCACATGGAGTGATTTTTAATGATTCTAACCCTGGATCCTATTTGTAGGTATTCAGATTCATTAGACTGTAATTGTGGCCAAGTAGTCTGTACTCTTAAATGTTCACTGAGAAATTCTTACATGCATCTTTTAGTTCAACCTCCCCTCCTATTCATCACTGTCTTGGAGAGGACTATGACAGGAGACTCACTGCTCTTCATACTAATGTATTTTTTAATTGAAATAATTATTTTACTAGTTCAGATTTTATGCATGCTGACAGAAAGCAAAAATATATGTGTGCTAAATTATTCCAAACACAATATAAAATATTAAACATGTCTGAAGCATCACCTTCAGAAGAATTAAGGAGAATATAGACCCAACCATGCAACAAGAATTTCTGTCCATTTTTTTGAGCACTCATATCCAACACAGGACTGGAATCTTTACATTCATTCTCTTATTGAATTTTGCAGAACCAAATGAACACCACTCAAATGAGAACAGACTAGGGTGACTTATGCAGAGTTTACTATTTACCAAGCCACTGCTACTTGCATCTGCAGCGACCCAGAGGTAGGCAGTAAAATGGAACACTTTATAGTGAAAAAACTCTGCAGGCCAGAACAGAGTGGCATGATATGTTTAAAGTGATAAAGGGAAAGAACCTACAACCAAGAATACTCTACCCAGCAAGGCTCTCATTCAGATTTTTTTGAGAAATCAAAAGCTTTACAGACAAGCAAAAGCTAATAGAATTCAGCACCACCAAGCCAGCTTTTCAACAAATGCTAAAGGATTGCCACTAGGCACGGATGAGACTAGCAACTTAAAATGACCTTGCACATATATAGACTGCTATATCAAAACCTCATGGGAACAGCAAACCTCAAAACTACAATAGACAAACACACAAAAGAGAAAGCAACTCAAACACGACATTAAAGATGGTCATCAAACCACAAGAGAAAAGAACAAAAGAGGAAGAGAAGGGAAAAAAGACTTACAAAATCAAAGCCAAGGGACTTCCCTAGTGGTCCAGCAGTTAAGAATCCACCTTCCAATGCAGGAAACACGTGTTCAATCCCTGGTCCAGGAGGATCACAAATGGCCCATGCATCACAACTACTGAGCCCATGAGTTGCAACTACGGAAGCCCAAGCACCCTAGAGTCTGTGATTTGCAACAAGAGAAGCCACCACAACGAGAAGTCTGAGCACCTCAAGAAAGCCCTCATGCAGAAACAAATTATTTATATTTTAAAAATAAAATAAAATTAATTAATAATAAAAATAAATAAAATGGATAACCAACAAGGACCTATTGTATAGCACAGCATTATGTAACAAGCTAAATGGGAAAAGAATTTGAAAAAGAATAGATACATGTATATGCATAACTGAATCACTTTGGTGTACATCTCAAACCATCACAACCTTGTCAATCAACCATACTCCAACATAAAATAAAAAGTTTTTTTACAAAACAACAAAGTTCCCTCAAAACAAAGGGAAAACCTCAAAGAGAACAGGGAGGTTTGAAATGAAAAATAAAATCTTCCTTCCTCCATTTAAAAAAAAAAAAAAAAAAGGAAGTTTTCTGGTTTCCAGTATCTTCTGATTAGAAGTCATTTGCCAGAGAGGAGGGCTGGGGGAACTAGAAGCAATGAATGCTTTGGGGAGCATATTTGGCTTTGTATGATTAAGCTTGCATTGGAAATAAGGGCAAAAGGTAGGGAAACTGTAAATTATGGACCAAGTTGATCATCCTGGGCTGATTGCTAGAGAAGTTGTGGTTTGGCATCCAAGACTGATGGCTACTGAGGTTGCTGGTCAGAGTCCTGTTATCATATATGGTCTGTTCAGTGTCTGGGTGTATATATAATCTCTCAGTCTTTACAATTATCTGTGAGATTTGTTTTATTATCATCATTTTAAGTTGCGAAGAAACAGAGGTATAAATACATTAAATAACCTCCCCAAGATCTTAAGCTTAGGAAACGGAGGAACTATGATTTGAAATGTTAGGTAGTTAGACTAGGAAAAAGGAGTCCAAAATGGCAGTGGCTAAAAGACGAGGAAGGGAAAAGCCGGTGAAAATAAAACAAAGGAAGGTCCGAGGATCGGAATGAGGACCTCAGGTAGAACAAACAGCACTCCTGGCTAGCCCAATTTACATAGGGCAGGCCCAGGGGGAGGAGAAAAGAACATATAAAAAGAGGAGCCAAAGGGCCAGGGGTCTCTCTCTCCCGTGTGCGTGCGCTGTGTGTCTCTGTCTCTCTCTCTTCTCTTTGCATCTTTCCGGTGGGCGTGCGCCCACGCCTTGAGGATGTATTTTCCTTTATTTTCTAAATAAAACTGAGGGAGCTATAACACTGTCCCAGAGCTGTGACACGCTGAGGGCTTTAATGTCCGTCGCTTCAAATTTTTGTTGAGACAAGACAGAACTGAGGCGATTACGCTCACCTGACAGAAATAAGGCCCATCTGACTGAAAGTTCTTGCTCTTAACCACTACTTTGCTTCTTTTACTATAAGAAATGATAATATTTTAAAATAATGATAATACATTATATCTATAGCTCTACGTCTTTAAGTTTTTTACTTTTGTATTTTTCTTTTAGATTTTAGTTGTCTACATTCATTCCAAAGTGTTTTATGGCTCAAGTAAGACCAAAAGGTCTCAAGTACAGAAAATGATTCAAGACATGAAAAATTACACATATGTTTAAAAGTCTCTGAATTCAGAAAGGAAGATTTTTGCTTTTTAGATTTTTTTATGTCAGTATTTTTCAGAATTAAAGGTTTATTTTTAATTTTCTTAATTAGCTTGCATTTTTGTGTGAGCAGTATGTCTAATTACAGAAAAGTCTGTCACATTTTGTATAGAGAGGCAGTTTTCTCTTTGGAAGATTATCAGGCACTTGAGAAAAGTAGCCTGTTGGAAGAATTCTGGAGTCAAAGAAGAAAAAGACACCTTCTCTACTTGTCATTGTTTATTCGCTAAGTCTGGAGAAGGCAATGGCACCCCACTCCAGTACTCTTGCCTGGAAAATCCCATGGGTGGAGGAGCCTGGTAGGCTGCAGTCCATGAGGTCGCTAAGAGTAGGACACGACTGAGCGACTTCACTTTCACTTTTCACTTTCAGGCATTGGAGAAGGAAATGGCAACCCACTCCAGTGTTCTTGCCTGGAGAATCTCAGGGAAAGGGGAGCCTGGTGGGCTGCCATCTATGGGGTCGCACAGAGTCGGACACGACTGACGTGACTTAGCAGCAGCAGCAGCAGTAGTCTCTAAGTCATGTCTAAATCTTTTGGGACCCTATGGACTGAAGCCAGCCAGGCTCCTCTGTCCATGGGATTTCCCAGGTAAGAAAACTGGAGTAGGTTGTGATTTCTTTCTCTAGGGGATCTTCCTACCTGAGGATCAAATCCCTGTCCCCTGCATGGGCAGGCAGATTCTTTACCACTGAGCCACCTGGGAACCTCACCTTCTTTATACTGCTACGTATTCTCCTCATGGCCTTCTCTTCATTTTTCCTTCTTCCATAAATAAAGTAAAATGTTTTCTACTTTTCTATAAAAGTGTTCATTTGCTCACATAATTTAATTGGCAGTTTCTGAAAGTAATCAAAGACATTTTTTAGAACTATCTGAATTCATTCTATAATATTCTTCAGCATGAGTTCTTACAGGCAAAGTAGAAATAAAAAGAAAACATTCAGGCTCAATTCATAAGTTTTATTGAAACTGACAACTCAAAAATATTAGTTTGATGATTGAAAATGTTTGGTGATTTTAAAATTTTTATCTTTTTAATACTGTTACAAGAAAAGAGATTTCAAGTGAATAGTATATTTAGTAAATGAATATAGTTTTAAATCAGATGTGTGCAAGTGAGTTTCTTTCACTTAGATGAGTATCCTTTTATTAGCTTATGAAGTAAAATTGACTATAGTACTTAAATAGTGTGATATAAAAAGGAATTTCAAGGATGTTATTTTCACTCCATGTATTTCTATGCTTGTGAATATAAGCCTTAAAGAAATAATATTTTTAAACGACATTACTTGTAAAAAGTTTTGTCAGTTCAGAGTAATTTTAGATGTTGTCTTAGTATTCAAGAAAAATTAATTTTCCTCGTCTGATCCTCAAATTAATTCCATTACCTGCCAAAAAGCTTATTTAAATCCAGGGAACTTTCATCAACTCTTTCAGTAGCAAAGGAACCTTTAACTTTGAAGTACATAATAGGGGTGATTATACATCTAGTCTTTCTAATTTCAACCTCCTTCTTTTTAAAAAAGAAAGGACAAAGTTCCACAATTTTAAAATGAATTTAAACAGGTTACTTGAAAGACAGGCATGACCTATTTAATTAGATTTTCATAGTCAGGATGTAAAATATACCATAAAGTTATTTGGAACTTAAAAATAAGTCATATATGTGCTCAGACACTCAGTTGGGTCTGACTCTTTCAGATCCCATGGACTGTAGCCTGCCTGGTTCCTCTGTCCGTGGGATTTCCCCAGCAAGAATACTAAAATGGGTTGCCATTTCCTGCTCCAGGGGATCTTCCCAACTCAGGGGTCAAACCCATGTCTCTGCTGTCTCCTGCTTTGGCAGGCACATTCTTTACAACTAGTGCCATCTGGAAAGCCCAAAAATGAGTCATGGTAACTCATATAATTAATATGTGAGCAATACCAATCCTTTACAATAATATTATAATTATAGTAAACTTAACATCAAAATCGATGGTGAATTATATGTCCTTCTTTTGAAATAACGCTTGAAACTTGGGTCTATATGAGTGCTATACAAAATCTATTTCCTTTCTCATTGAAGAATGAATCTCCCCAAAATCTAATTTACTTCAAAGAATAGAATAGATCTCCTTGTATATATTAAAATAGATTTACCTTAACATTAGGACCAAAGCAGATCTTATTAGTTTTAACATAAATTGAAATAAATTTAAAGATTATTTGATGAGGGCATTATTTGAATATGACATTAAGTTTTCAACTGGGTATTTATTTATTTACTTAGAATTTGGGAAGAAAAAACGAGAAAAGATGAGAATCACATAGCAGGAACATGCATTTTAAAAATGTAACTCCAGACCATTAATGTATTAAGTTCAAGAACACAATTTTTCACTGGGATGGGGAAGGATTGATATGAGAGGAATTGTTGGAAAGGGTCAAGAATGCCCTGCTCTTATTGTTGATATTGTCACAAAGTCATCATAGGTTGAATTAGGTTTATGCCTTCTGGAGAGAGAGGTTGAAACCACCTTTGGATCTGAGAGGAAAACCATTCGGTATGAAAATTCTGACTGCTAACAGAAAGGATTTCTAAAGTTACCCTTAAAATACAATTTTCTTTTTATTGATTTGCTTTTAAAAATGTGTATTCATTGTGAATTTAGCAAACAGAGGACACTGAAATATGCAGTGGAAATAGACTATGTTTAGTATCATTATCGGGGAAGGCAATGGCACCCTACTCCAGTACTCTTGCCTGGAAAATCCCATGGGCAGAGGAGCCTGGTCGGCTGCAGTCCATGGGGTCGCTAAGAGTCGGACACGACTGAGCGACTTCACTTTCACTTTTCACTTTCATGCATTGGAGAAGGAAATGGCAGCCCACTCCAGTGTTCTTGCCTGGAGAATCCCAGGGACGTGGGAGCCTGGTGGGCTGCTGTCTATGGGGTCGCACAGAGTCGGACACGACTGAAGTGACTTAGCAGCAGCAGTAGCAGCAAACTAAGAGCATGGCATCCGGTCCCATCACTTCATGGCAAATAGATGGGGAAACAATGGAAACAGTGAGAAACTTTATTTTCTTGGGTTCCAAAATCACTACAGATGGTGACTGCAGCCTTAAAATTAAAAGACGCTTGCTCTTTGGAAGAAATGTTGTGACCAACATAGACAGCATATTAAAAAGCGGAGACATTACTTTATCAACAAAGATTCATCTAGTCAAAGCTATGGTTTTTCCAGTAGTCATGTATGGATGTGAGAGGTGAGAGTTGAACCATAAGGAAACTGAGTGTCAAAGAATTGATGCTTTTGAACTGTGGTTTTGGAGATTCTTGAGAGTCCCTTGGCCTGCAAGGAGATCCGACCTAAAGGAAATCAGTCCTGAATATTCGTTGGAAGGATTGATGCTGAAGATGAAGCCCCTATACTTTGGCCACCTGAAGTGAAGAACTGACTCATTGGAAAGGATCCTGATGCTGGGAAAGATTGAGGGCAGGAGGAGAAGGGGACAACAGAGGATTAGATGGTTGGATGGCATCACTGACTCCATGGACCTGAGTTTCAGCAAGTTCTGAGAGTTGGTAATGGACAGGGAAACCTGGTGTGCTGCAGTCCATAGGGTCTCAAAGAGTTGAATGTGACTGAACTGACTGATTTATTCAGGGAAATTGGATATTGTGTTGGGCCTTCCACAGTGAATATAATTTTGAAAGGAGACAAAACAGGCAGAGAAAGAAAAATTGGTTTATTGACCCACTCTGGGTTTACAATCTGAGTTTAATTAATAGAGAATTTACTGTCTACTTCTTCTGGCTGATATTTAATCATCTAAGAAAAACCTGTTCAAAGGTTGGCAAGATTGGATGAATTCTCTCTTATATATTTTCTGTCACCGTCACCTATCTCTGGACTAGGATACTGACTTTGTAGGTAATACAAGTTCAAGTGAATTTCAGAAAGTGTACTAATCCTAGAACTATTATTCAGTACAGCAGGAAGAAAAAGTTCTAGAAGTTAAATATGTATGCTTTTATTTATCAGATACAAATTCTGATTTTAATGTTGGGAGCTTAATTTAATTTAATCTAGCCCTTTTTCCTGGAGAAGAACATGGCAACCCACTCCAGTATTCCTGCCTGGAGAATCCCATAGACAGAGGAGCCTGCTGGGCTACAGCCCATGGGTCTCAAATAACTGAACTCAATTGAAGCAACTTAGCAGGCATGCAGTCCTTATTCCAGTTTAATTTTTAAATGATTTTGTCAAGAGTTTGAAAATGTCCATTTTATTCTTCTTAATATTTACTTTGCATTTTAAACATTCAGGGAAAGAAACAAAACTATATTCTTTCAAGATATTACTTCTGATAGTTTTGAAAATTCTTAGTGTTAGTTGTTTAGTCATGTCAAATTCTTTGCAACACCAGAGCCTGCCAGACTCTTCTGTCCATGGGATTCTCCAGGCAAGAATACTAGGGTGGGTTGCCACTCGCTTCCCCAGGGAATCTTCCTGACCCAAGGATTGAATCGAGGTCTCCCAAATTTCAGGCAGATTCTTTACAATCTGAACCGCCAAGAAAGCCTTTGAAAATTCATAAATTTTTTGTGATTTATTGAAATGCAGATACCAACAAATTCAATGTTGGATATGGAAGAAGAAAGAAAAACTTTTGACAAAATTCCCTTTAAAGCAACTCATGCAATAATTGCTTAATTCTGTAGGCAATCTTGTAAAATAAATGTCAAAAACACTGAACTGTTATCATTTGGCCCAGCCTAAGAAAACTGGCCACCTGATACAAAGAACTGACTCATTGGTAAAGGCCCTGATGCTGGGAAAGATTGAAGGCAGGAGGAGAAGGGGATGACAGAGGATGAGATGGTTGGACGGTATCACCAACTCGATGGACATGATTTTGAGCAAGTTCCTGGAGTTGATGATGAACAGGGAAGCCTGGCATGCTGTAGTCCACGGGGTCGCAAAAAGTTGGACACGACTGAGCAACTGAACTGAACTGAAGATGATTGGCTATGTTAGAAAGAATGAAATTTTAGTAACAAACAGGAATTTATAAATCAGCCATAAAGTCACTAATAGCAATGATAAAGATGGTCATACTAATAGCCAACAAGAGTTTAGAAATTACAAAGTATAAGAAGCTTAAAATGCACCTAATATGTCCTATGTATTTGCATGTATTACTTCAAATTAAATTATTTTAAGTTCTCTTTTGAGCTACAGAGTCTCTAGCAACTTCCTGCTTCATTGACAGGTTTGTGCAACTCTGAGCTTGTTTTGTTTTGTCCTTCACTCAATTTTTATTCTGGTGGCATTCATGTTCAGAGCATTCTGCACATTGTAGAAGATAGAGGAGAGCTGGAAAAACGGTGAGGCAAATGGGACATTCATCTGGCAATAAAAATTCAGCCAAGACAAGTACTATTTTAATGTACTATTTCTAAAAAATAGAAATGAATGCAGAAGCTCCATGATGAACAAAACTTTAAAAGCTAAAAAAAAGGCATGATAAATAAAAGTCATAGTGGAGTCTGAGGCAAAAGGAAAAATCAGAAATGCCGATATTTATCATGAAGCTTTCCATTCATTTTTATTTTTTTAAATTGTATATTAAAATATTATCTCATCTAAATTACCAAGTTTTTTGTCTTCCCCTAAATCTCATGCCTAAAGTAGTTGTCTCACTGGCCTAACCCCAATGCCATAATCTGTCAAGAGGTATTTTCATATATGGTTTTTATAACAATTGGAGTGACCTAAATATTTCTCAAATGAAGTCTTTTGGCATAGAAGTGAAAAATGACTAATTTCTTGCATGATACTATAAGGATAACCCATAACCCTGTCACAAAACTATATATTGTCTCTCCAGTATGTTCTGTTTCTCCTAAGTACTAGCAGGAGAAGCTATGTGTAAAATGGAATCTAAATCTTGATTCAATGTGTGCGAGTTATGTAAGTATTGTACAAAACAGCTGAAGGATCCCAATAAACTTATTATGTTTTTCCAAGTATTATTATATTTTATATCTAATTAATATCTAATAAGGATTCCCTGGTGGCTCAGATGGTAAAGCGTCTGCCTGCAATATGGGAGACCTGGGTTCAATCCCTGGGTCAGGAAGATCCTCTGGAGAAGGAAATGGCAACCCACTCCAGTACTCATGCCTAGAAACTTCCATGGATGGAGAAGCCTGGTGGGCTACAGTCCATGGAGTCACAAAGAGTTGGACATGACTGAGCGACTTCACTTTCACTTTCAATATCTAATAATTGTATCTAAATAATTAAAATTTGTGTATGTTTTTGTATTATTGAGAATTAGAGAAAAGCTAAGTGAAATTGAAAAATAACCAAAATCAATTGCAGTCAAGAATGGGAGCAGGTAGAGAATATAATTTTGACCCTCTGCATAGCCAGAACATCAGTTTTAAGTAGAAATTGATCAGAGACCAGACAAGAAATTCAGTCAAGGCTTTATTAGGGCCCCTGCTGAAGCAGAAGTGAATGAGAACAAAGGACAAGTTCCTTTGCATGCTTGCTCCCAGGGGAGACTAGCTGACTCCTTATGGGGGAGGGAGGTGGTGGGGGCGGGGCGTGGGGATGGGTAAAGGGTAGGAGTGTGTCGAAGGGCCAGGTCAGAGAAGTGGCTTAGACAATATGCCCACCCCTTTGTGGTGTTGTATGCAGGGGTCATGCCCAGTACCCAGTTTTTGCTTCTGGCTCTTCAGTGCTAGTTGGGCTTTTTTGGTCTTTTTGTCTCTTTTGTCCAGAATTTGCCCCAGCTGTACACGCATGTAGTTATTTTAGTCCCTTATGATTTCTTTGTATTTTGTAGCTCAAAGAGATGTTTGTCCAGGTGCAAGCATTGGAGCACTGCAGCAAAAGGTTTCAAGTCCCAGGTCTGTCTCATACAGAAAGCCTGAACCAAAGACAAAAAAGTAAAAATAGAGAGTTATCTTCAAGCAGCATGGCAATTAATAGCCTAAGGAACATGTCTTATCAGTTTTATCTTGAAGCCATTGAATTAATGCTGCTAAATATTATGTTTATATTAATAAAATCTTAAATCTATGTCATGCGCCTCAAAAAATATTTTGAGTGGGTGAAAAGATCTACCTAATTTGTATTTTATAAAATTTCACAGGATAAGAGGTAGGTTTAACTTATCAAGACTGATTCCCTGAAGCCTGTGTGTCTGTGAGCTTGATTGTGTCCAAACTCTGCAACCCCACGGACTATAGCCCACAAGGCTCTTCTTGCCATGGAATTTTCCAGGTGAGAATACTGGAATGGATTGCCATTTCCAACTCCAAGGGACCTTCCCAACCCCGGGATTGAACTCACGTCGCCTGTGTGTCTTGCATTGGCGGGTGGATTCTTTACCACTGCAGCACCTGGGAAGCCAACGCTGAAGGCTGGTCTCCAAGAAACTGGAATTACTTCCTGCAGAGCTGCATGGAAACCCTCTGTTTAAAGTAGTCATGACTCTGTAAGACTGGACTCTCAGCCTCCCTGCGGGAGGCCAACGGAGGAGCTGGTGCTAAGAGCCAACGATTAATGGGAGCTGGTAAGGTAGAGGTGGAGTTGATGTCCCACCAATAATATTACTGCTTAATTATGGCTCTGATTCCACCAGGAAAGGGTCCAGACTTTGCCTAATCATGTGGCTTGGAAGCCACAGAGCTCAGAGTATGTTTCTCTTCTCTTTCTCCTTCACCCCACTCTGCTAATGTCATCATTTCTTTTCCTGTTGACTTTGTAGATTTCAGATGCGCCCCCATGTTTTGAGCCAGATCTATTCTCCTTGGCTTATGAGCAAGGAAATTGTGCTACTTTGTTACTTTTGTATTTATCTTGGTATTTACAGATTTCTGTGGTCTGAGATAATAGCCATTACGAATGAAATGAAGGGCTTCCCTGGTGGTTCAGTGGTAAAGAACCCATCTGCAATGCAGGATATGTGGCAGGAGCTGCGTCCTTGATCCCTGGATCAGGAAGATTCTCTGGAAAAGGAAATGGCAACCCACTTCAGTATTCTTGCCTGGGAAATCCCATGGACAGAAGGGACTGGTGGACTACAGTCTATGGGGTTGCAAAAGAGTTGGACATAACTTAGCCACTAAACAACAACAACAAATGAATGAGTTTTCTCATTCATTCTTTCTAAAGAAATAATATTATGTGTGGATAACTTGGATATTTACTCACCCCATTTGTGTAAACTTTTCTGATTTTATTTTTCATACCAGAGCCTTTAGGAATTTTGATTAATTTCTTATGGAACTTTCTAGACAGAGACAGCCACTGATGAAAAATGTTGCCTTTTTTAAATCAGTCCTAGAGATTAACATGGACAAGGCAATGGCACCCCACTCCAGTAGTCTTGCCTGGAAAATCCCATGGACGGAGGAGCCTGGTAGGCTGCAGTCCATGGGGTCGCTAAGAGTCGGGCATGACTCAGCAACTTCACTTTCACTTTTCACTTTCATGCATTGGAGAAGGAAATGGCAACCCACTCCAGTGTTCTTGCCTGGAGAATCCAAGGGACGGAGGTGCCTAGTGGGCTGCCGTCTATGGGGTCGCACAGAGTTGGACACGACTGAAGCGACTTAGCAGCAGCAGCAGCAGCAGAGATTAACATAAACTCCTGCTTTGTAAATCAATAAATCCCTACTTACACTAAACAAATAATTTGTTAGCTTTAAGTACCAAAATAAATATGGCTAGGATAGAGGTTACATTTGCAATGTAAATAAATAATTTAAAGGTAACACAACAAAGCAAAAATAGAGTATAAATATTTATTACTTGTTTCTAAATAATGTGTTAGAAGATAATATATCTCTATTACAAAAGAAAATCAGTAATGTTGCTTTCTATTGGCACTTTTACATTAGGAAGTTATCCTTTAATTAATCTGGACAATGCAAAGAATTGAAAATCTTTGATTCAGTCTTGCATTTGTTCCATATCAAGAAAAAAATCTCATTAGCACCTTGATACTGTGAAGCAATCTAATGATTTTCACTGCAAGACAAATGTTTACCCAGATTTGAGCTTTATAAATGAATAAATTGGAAGCAGATTGAATAACACTTAAATCTAATCCAAAATATCTCTTTAACTCAATTTCAATTACTCCTTTTTACTCTCTATAATAGAAAAACATACAAGACCATGTAATTACCTTCAAAGAGCATACCTAGCATGGAGAATCCCTGATATAAGTCTATCAACATTTAAATATTAATCAATGATAAATGCAATCAACACTATAGAAGAAAGAATTTTCCTATAAATGAAGAATAAAATGAAGGTATAGATAATAACTGTGACCTCAGAGAAAGAAATCCTCTCAAGAAATATTGAACTCTCAGGCTAAGAATATTGCTTATTGGATCAAATGTCTTTCTCTTTCTTGGATTCCTCCTTAACAGCTTTATTAAGGTATAATTGATATGCAAAAATTTGCTTATATTGAATGCATGCAATTTGATGATTTTGAACATATGCAAACACCTGTGATAGCATCACCACAATTAAGGTAACAGACATATTAATCACCTTCAAAAGTTTCCTTGTAGCAATTCCTTTTTCACCTTGTTTTTGTTATAAGAACATGTAACATGAGGTCTACAATTTTAACAAAAATTTTAGATGCTCAATATAGAATTATTGACTATAGGCCTTACTGTCGTTGTTCAGTTGCTCAGTCATGTCCGACTCTTTGCGACCCCATAGACTCCAGCACGCCAGGCTTCCCTGTCCTTCATCATCTCCCAGAACTTGTCAAACTCATGTGATGCCATCCAACCATCTTGTCTTCTGTCATCCCCTTCTCCTCCTGCCTTCATTCTTTCCCAGCATCAGGGCCTTTTCTAATGAGTCAGTTCTCTGCATCAGGTGGCCACAGTATTGGAGCTTCAGCTTCAGCATCAGTCTTTCCAATGAATATTCAGGATTGATTTCCTTTAGGATTGACTGCTTTGATCTCCTTACAGTCCAAGGGACTCTCAAGAGTTTTCCCCAACACCACAGTTCAAAAACATGAATTCTTTGGTGCTCTGCCTTCTTTATTGTACAACTCTGACATCTGTACATGACTATTAGAAAAACCACAGCTTTGACTAGACAGACATCTGTAGGCAAAGTAATATCTTTGCAGTTTAATACAGTTATCTAGGTTGGTCATAGCTTTTCTTCCAAAGAGCCAAGTGTCTTTTAATTTCATGGCTGCAGTCACCATCCACATTGATTTTGGAGCCCAAGAAAATAAAGCCTGCCACTGCTTCCATTGTTTCCCCATCTATCTGCCATGAAGTGATGGGACTGGATGCCATGTTCTTCATTTTCTGAATGTCGAGTTTTAAGCTAGTTTTTTCATTCTCCTTTTGCCTTCATCAAGAGGCTCTTTAGTTCCTCTTTGCTTTCTGCCATAAGGGTGGTGTCATCTGCATATCTGAGTTTATCAATATTTCTCCCAGAAGTATTGATTCCAGCTTGTGCTTCATCCAGCCTGGCATTTCGCATGATATACTCTGCATATAAGTTAAATAAGAAGGGTAACAATATACAGCCTTCACATACTCCTTTCTCACTTTGAAAACAGTCCATTGTTCCACGTCCAGTTCTAACTTGCTTCTTGACCTGCGTATAGCTTTCTCAGGAGGCAGGTAATGTGGTCTGCTATTCCCATCTATTGAAGAATTTTCCAGTTTGTTGTGATCCATACAGTCAAAGGCTTTAGCATAGTCAATGAAACAGAAGTAGATGCCTTTCTGGAATTGTCTTGCTTTTTCTATGATCCAATTGATGTTGACCTCTAATTTGATCTCTAGTTCCTCTTCCTTTTATAAATCCAGCTTGTATATCTTGAAGTTCTTGATTCATATACTGCTGAAGACTTGCTTGAAGGATTTTGAGCATTACTATTCTAGCATGTGAAATGAATGCAAGTGTGTGACAGTCTGAGCATTCTTTGGCATTGCACTTCTTAGGGATTGGAATGAAAACTGACCTTAGGCCTTACAGTATACAGTAGATCTATAGAACAGATACTTCGGTGTTGCCCTTCTTAGAGATTAGAAAGAAAAATGACTATAGGCCTTATATTATACAGCAGATCTATAGAACAAATTTATTTTGCATAACTGCAACTTTACACAACTTATCAACTCCCTGTCTTCCCTTCCCCTCAACCCCTAATGACTACTGTTCTATTTTCTGGTTCTAGGGCTTTAACTATTCTAAGTACCTCATGTTAAGTGGAATCAGGCAATATTTTTCCATCTGTGACTTGCTTATTTCACTTACCACAGTTCTCTAGATTCATCCATGATGCTGCAAATGGCAGAATTTCCTTATTTTTTAAGGTGGAATAAAATCCTATTGTATGTCGATTCCACATTTTCTTTATCAATACATATGTTATTGGACACTGGTGTTGTTTCCATAACTTGGCTATGGTGAATTGTGCTGCAATAAACATGGTAGCACAGTTATCTCTTTGAGATCCTGATTTCAAATCTTCTAAGTATATTACCAGAAGGGGTTTGATGAACCGTATTGTAGGTCTATTTTTTAAGTTTTTGACTGTTTTCTATAGTGGTTGCACAACTTTACCTTCTTATCAACAGAGTGGAAGGGTTCAAATTTCTCAACTGCCTCGTCAACATTTGCCAATCTTTTTTTCTTCTGTTTTTGTTGCTGTTATTGTTTCTGCTCTGTGAAAGGTGATGTCAAGAGAATGAGCATATAAACCACAGACTAAAACAAAATATTTTCAAAAGAAACATCTGATAAAGAACTATTGTTCAAAATATGCAAAAACTCTTAAAACTCAACAATGAGAAAACAAATAATCCAATTTAAAAAGGGCCAAAGATCTTAACAGACAACTTATCAAAAAAGAGATAACAGATGACAAGTAAGCACATGAAAAGATGATCCACATCCTTTGTAATCCGAAACAACAATGAGACACTACTGCATACCTATTAGGATGGCTAAATTTCAGAACATTAACACCACCAAGTTTTGATATGGATGTAGAGCAACAGCAATGCTCATTTGTTGCTGGCAGGAATGGAAAATGGTACAGGCATTATGGAATACATTACAATACTAAACATACTCCTACCACATGATCTGCCAATCCAGCTCATTGGTTCTTACCCAAAGGAATTGAAAATTACGTTCGCCTCAAAAACCCTCACACAGATGTTTATGGTGGCTTCACTCATAATTGCCAAAACTTGGAACCAACCAAGATACCCTTAGAAGGTTAATGGATAAATAAACTGTGGTACATGCAAGTAACAGAATATTATCAGCACTAAAAAGAAATGTGCTATCAAGCCATGAAAAAGATATGGAGGAATATTGAATGCATGCTACCAAATGAAAGAAACCAATCTGAATAGGCTATACACTGTATGATTCAGGCTGTAGTACATGGAAAAGACAAAATGCCATAAAGAGTAAAAGAATCAGTGGTTACCAGGGAATGTGGGGGAGGGCAGGAATCAATAGGTAGAACACAGAGGAACTTTAGGGCAGTGAATAATAATAACGATGCATGCCAGTATGTTTGTCCAAACTCACAAAACGTATCACACCAAGAGTGAACCCAAACACAAACTATGGACTTTAGGAGATTATCAAGCATCAATAAATAGGTTCATCAACTCTGATGAGACATGGTGATAATGGAGAAAGCTATCCATGTGTGGTGATGGGAAGTATATGAGAAAGTCCTGTACTTTCTCATGCAGTTTTTCTGTGAAACTAAAGCTGCTCTAAAAAATAAAGTCTTAATTTAAAAAAAGGCTATTTTGGCTTTTTATGAGAACGTGGCATGGATATAAGAGAAGGGGAAGCACAAAAATATATGTAGATTTTAGGAACCAATATATAACATATGAACATTAACATAATTAGATTGAAATCTGAATTCTGAAGGATTGCTTCCTGCTTTTTTACTTTACATTTTAATGACTTCATTTCCATTCAAAATTAGCTTTGTTAATAAATCTGTTACTAGTCTTAAATTTATAGTGGGTGAAATACTTGAATACTTTTGCTACTGAATAAACAAGAATTTACTTCAACAGCCACA
Source organism: Bos taurus (assembly GCF_002263795.3). Classification (NCBI taxonomy): domain Eukaryota; kingdom Metazoa; phylum Chordata; class Mammalia; order Artiodactyla; family Bovidae; genus Bos; species Bos taurus. The sequence continues at coordinate 21,938,276 of NC_037356.1, forward strand.
TTTATTACATTTTGCTTTTAGAATCCTTATTTAGCATATTTTGAATTGCATACTGTCCCGGAAAAAAATATATAACAGTTAACACAGTTGAAACTGGATTTACCAAAGTAATAACTGACTTTAGTTTTAAACTCCTACATCAGTGAAAGAGGTCCTAAAATATTGGTACATTTGAAAGAGAAAAAAAAAAAAGGATAATTCATCTGATTGCATCTTCTTCTACCTCTGAAATAGTGACTAATAATTTCCAGAGTATAGATAGCTTCCTTTTTTAAGCAAAACACATATGCAGACTTCAAGTCATGGTCAGTAAGGCAGAGTTGTGAGTTTGTCCTTTTTTTAATTGAAGAATAATCACTTTACAATATTGTGTTGGTTTCTGCCATATATCCACATTAATCAGCCATAGATATACATATATCCCCTCCTTCTTAATCTTCCTCCTCCTTTCCACCTCATCCCACCCCGCTAGATTATCATAGACCACTGGATTTGAACTCCCTATGCTGCTGCTGCTGCTGCTAAGTCACTTCAGTTGTGTCCGACTCTGCGCGACCCCATAGATGGCAGCCCACCAGGCCCCACCGTCCCTGGGTCATACAGAAATTTCCCACTGGCTATCTCTTGTACATATGGTAATGTTTATGTCTCCATGCTACTCTCACAATTCATCTCACCCTCTCCTCCCCCCACAGTGTCCACAAGTCTGTTTTCTATGTCTGTGCCTCCATAGCTGCCTTGCATATAGGATCACCATCTTTCTAGATTCCATATATATATGTGTTAATATATATTTGTTTTTCTCTTTCTGACTTATTTCACTCCGTATAATAGTTAAAAGAGACACATGTACCCAATGTTTGTTGCAGCACTATTTACAAGAGTTAGGACATGGAAGCAACCTAGATGTCCATCAACAGATGGATGGATAAAGAAGCTGAGGTCCATTTATACAATGGGATATCATTCAGCCATAAAAAGAACACATTTGAGTTAGTGCTAATGAGGTGGGTGAACCCAAAGCCTGATTTTTTTTTAAGGATGTAAGGATGCTTGTACATTGGAGAAGAATATTAGGATCCCTAGATAGACAAAAGAGAGAGGAAGCAAAGATCCTAGTAGAAGCTAAGGATGAAACTGGTATAGGAAATCTCAATATGGAATGAACAAAGCCATTTGGGAGCATGTATGTCCCATATCCAATTTTATGTTCTTATGCTGTAGAGATACAATATAGGTTTAAAGCTTAACTCCTTGAAACAGGTCATAAGATATCCCAGTTTTCTTTCTCATTACACAGAAATACTAGAAACCATGTTCCAGACAGTGTTGCTTCAGGAAAGAGAAGCTACCTGAACCACCATGATATTTAAGGCTTACTTATATTAAAACAGTGTGATTACAGGGTATATTTGTTAATGCAGCAGACCCTGCCCCACTTGATTAATGCTGTAAATACATTGGGGAATGTTGGGATTAAAGTAATACCTAGTGATGACAATTGAAGCAGAAAAGCCAAAGGACCCTTGAGATGGCAAAATAATCCATAAACTGAATACAGTCAGGAGAATTGGTACTTTGGTGACAAGGAGAAATTCAAATTTCTCTAGAGTAATTTAGGGAATGATGCTACCTTCATTGCATTATTTGGGCTGGTGTTTAACACACAAGCACCTCAGTGCTGATTGGGTTTCAAGAATAGTAGCCTAATTTTCCCGAGGTCTTTTGACATGTCAGTTACTGTGTTAAGCATGGAATATTTGTCATTCAGCCTTCAACTTAAAGCTGACAAAACAGCCCAGGACAGATGTCATTGGTATTACTTAAAGAAAAGTGAGGCTTAAAAAGGTCAAATAATTTGCTCCAAAAGGAGTAGATCAGAACACAGGTCTTTTCACTTGAAAGCAGCAACTCCTAATCACAGTACATACTGCCTCTGTAGCCCATAGAAGTACTCCAGGTAAGTTAACCTAGGATCTTCTAATCCACAGTCAAACATGTTTTGCATTGCACCACTGCTCTTGGGTACTAATGTATAGATGCTTTTGGTAGCTATCTCTTCACATTCCATTAATATGTTATAAAGTGTAAAATTGAAAGTGTTAATCATTCAGTCACGTCTTACTCTTTATTTCTTTAAATCATATCTGAATAGTTAACAATGAAGAGAGTTGATGACTGCTTGATTTTTAAGTCTCACAACTAGGCAATTAAAATATCAGTGTCTATTTCCTCAAAATCATCACCCATATACACTGCCTCACAATTTTCTAATACCTTGCTTGACATTGATTTGTGAGTAAAATCCAGACTCCCTCACCATGGTATTTAAGAATCTGAGTAATCTATTGCCTGGCTATATTCAACATTATCTCCTTCCCATTCTCTCATCGCTTATTACACTCTAAAGATACTACCCCTTTTTTCTGATCATTGAATCCTCTAAACTCACTCCCTTTTTTGCCATTCCCTGTGCCTGAAAAATATCATTTTCCTGGATTTTCACATGGCTAGTTCCTTCTCAATATTTAGATAAGAGAGTTATTTTTACTGGTCTACTAATTAGTTGGCTTAGATATTTTCTTTTTCTTTGAATCTCTTTTGAATCATTATAGTATCCTACTAGTTCCTTCATTGACTGATGAGTTGAAGAAAATGTTTGACACCTTTTCATTTTCTTTTTGTATTAGAATTATAATTTTACAAATAAAATATCTTTTAAAACTTTTTTCATTGTGTGTTCAGCCCTATTTTAAGCACTTTACATGTACTAACAAGTTTAATCATTTTCATAATACAATGAGGTAGTTAATATTATTCCCATTTTACAGATGAGGAAAATGAGGCACAAAGATGTGAAATAATTTGCCAAAGTTCATATGGGCTTTAAGTGACTTTAAGTGGCTTTAAGTTGCTGGGATTTTAATCCAGGCAACCCAGCAACATAGTTTGTTTGTTTTTTTTTTACTTCCATATCCAATTATTTTAGCGATAACAAATAGCCAGGTTTTAAGGCCATGAGAATTACTGAGAGTGCTTTGTTAGAGACTATGGATAGAGATGGGCTTCCCCAGTGGCTCAGCAGTAGAGTCTGCCTGCTATGAAAGAGTTGCAAGAGACACAGGTTCGATCCCTGAGTTGGGAAGATCCCCTGGAGGAAGGAATGGCAATCTGCTGCAGTATTCTTGGCTGCAAAAACCCATGGACAGAGGAACCTGATGGGCTATAGTCCATACATAAGGTTGCAAAGAGTTGGACATGACTGAAGCAACTTAGCATGTATCCATGCATGGATAAAGAAGAAAAGAGAGCTGAGGACCAGTTCTACCACTGAAACCATGAGTGGGGAGTGTGTCAGTAAGGAAGGGATGGTCAACTCTGAGGCCCAGATAGATGGAGACAGGAAAGGAATCTCCAAGTTTTGGCAACACAGTTGTTTATTATTTGACAGTGAAAAGATTCATTTAGTGGAATGTAGAGATGTTATGATGAACTGGAGTGAGGAGAGAATGAAAAACAGAGATAAAGGGGAGTATACATAGGCAAGTCTTTAGAAAATACACTGTAAAGGTACTCCTCTTTCTGTAAAGAGGAGTGGTTAAATTGATGGACAGTTTTAGGGAAATGTGGTGTGAGTGTGCCATATGTAAGTTTTGCTAATTCAGTTCAGTTCAGTCAGTCGCTCGGTTGTATCCGACTCTTTGCGACACCATGGACTGCAGCACGCCAGGCCTCCCTGTCCATCCCGAACTACCAGAGTTTACTCAAACCCATGTCCATTGAGTCAGTGATGCCATCCAACCATCTCATCCTCTGCCATCTCCTTCTCCTCCTGCCTTTAATCTTTCCCAGCATCAGGGTCTTTTCAAAGGAATCAGTCCTTCGCATCAGGTGGCCAAAGTATTGTAGTTTCAGCTTTATCATCAGTCCTTCCAATGAATATTCAGGATTGATTTCCTTTAGGATGGATTGGTTGGATCCCCTTGCAGTCCAAGGGACTCTCAAGAGTCTTCTCCAACTAGCTCAAAAGCATAAATTCTTCAGTGTTCAGCTTTCTTTATAGTCCAACTCTCACATCCATACATGACTACTGGAAAAAACATAGCTTTGACTAGACGACATTTGTTGGCAAATTAATGTCTCTGCTTTTTAATATGCTGTCTAGGTTGGTCATAACTTTTCTTCCAAGGAGCAGGCGTCTTTTAATTTCATGACTGCAGACACCATCTGCAGTAATTTTGGAGCCCCCCAAAATAAAGTCTGACACTGTTTCCATTGTTTCCCCATCTATTTGCCATAAAGTGATGGGACCAAATGCCATGATCTTAGTTTTCTGAATGTTGAGTTTTTAGCCAACTTTTTCACTTTCCTCTTTCACTTTCATCAAGAGGCTCTTTAGTTCTTTGCTTTCTGCCATAAGGGTGGTGTCATCCACATACCTGAGGTTATTGATATTTCTTCCGGCAATCTTGATTCCAGCTTGTGCTTCATCCAGCCAGCATTTCTCATGATGTACTCTGCATATAAGTTAAATAAGCAGGGTGACAATATACAGCCTTGACATACTCCTTTCCCAATTTGGAACCAGTCTGTTGTTCCAAGTCTAGTTCTAACTGTTGCTTCCTGACCTGCATATAGATTTCTCAGGAGGCAGGTCAGGTGGTCTGGTATTCCCATCTCTTTAAGATTTGTTAATTAGGTTGTTCAATTAACAAATGTTCAATCTGCTATAACCATTCATTAATGGGAGAGGTAATACATATCTGATGTGAGTTTCTAATTTTCTTTTTATAATTCTGTCAATATTACTTTATAGATTTCTAAGATTGTTGAGAGGTATCAGATGGTGAATTTTATGACATCTCATGAAATGAGTATAGAGGTAGGGGCCACTGAGGAAGTATAAAAGTCAAGGATCAGCTTGAGGAGGCGTGTGGTACCAGATTTGTCATCTTTCCTTTGAGAGGGATGTGAGGGTCAGTGCGCTGCTAGACACGTGAAGGAGATGTTCTCTCCATGAAGAATCTTGCGCCTCCACTACTCTACCATTGTACAAAGTAGTTAAAAACAGACTTGGACATGAGATATAAACAATCAGGAATAAGGTTCCAAGATGCATGAGTGTGGAAGATAACAAAGGGAACTGAATGAGAAGACCAGTAACAGGAGCTGGCAACTTTGAAGGAAAATGGACTTAGGCTCTTGGGGCAAAGTGATTACTAGGCTCCTCGAGAAATTAAGTTCAGTACAGTACCTCCCTTTGAGGAAGAAGATATTCTTGATGTTGGGAGAGGCATTCTAAACAGGACCAGCTACAAAATGTTCAGGGCCCAGTGGAAATGGATATGAGAAGCCCTTAATTCAAAAATTACAGGAATTTCAAAGTGCTGACAGCAGAGCACTGTGATTTAGTGCTTGGTTGGCGTGCTGCTCTTCTGAATGTGGGGTCCTGGACACGTGCACAGATCATAAATCCATAAAGCTGGCCCTGATCCTGAGTTTCCAGTTCTGCTTGTTCCTCCCCCACAAGACTCTGTATATGCTTATAAATGCAGTTTCAAATTAATATTTTTCCATTTTATCATTATGCAGTATTCTTCTTTATCCCTAATTATGCTTTTTGCCTTAAGTTGTTTTGTCTGATCAAAATACAAATACAAAGCACTTTGTTTTGTTTTTGACTGCTTATGAGATTTGCATTCTCAGAAATTTTATCATTGTTATTGTTGTAGCTAATTTTATATCTAATTTATATATTAGCAAAGATACTCAGTGTTTTATTCATCTTCAGGCATAGATGTCTGTTTTACACAACCCAACAGTTTTTTTATTCCCATTCAAAAGGATATTTTTTCTACTGTATTTCTGCAATTAACTTGGCATTCTGAAGAATCAACTTGAAAACATAATTTACTTTTATAGTGGTGACTACAAACTACCTGAAGAGTTTTGCAAAGAAAAGATGGCCATATACATTCAGTTTAATTTTCAACCTAAAAATATTTTAGAAGTTTAACAACAACAATAACAAATCTGAACAAGCTGAATATGAGTGATTTTACTTGGACCCATCCAAGAACTGAGTTATGGGGCAAACTGCCACTCAAAATATGGAGAGATGTGTTCATCCGCAAGGTCAAAGCCAACACCTATTTAAATGGAGCAGAAGCTACTAGAACCCTAAACTTGTCAGATCAGTTAGAGTGTAATTTTGAGAAATTACTGGAAGCTGAGTGTGAACTAGCATGAGACTATCTCCAGCGGGTTGGGGAGCAAATGTAGATTTTGCTATGAAGATGGTATTTTTAGAGGAGTCTTACATTTAAATCAGTACAATGAGCAAAGCAAATTACCCTTCGTAATGTGGATGGGTTATTATCCCTAGTGGCTCAGATGGTAAAGAATCTGCTTGCAATGCAGAAAACCCAGGTTCAATCCCTGAGTCAGGAAGACCCCCTGGAGAAGGGAATGGCAACCCACTCCAGTATTCTTGCCTGGAGAATTACATGGACAGAGGAGCCTGGCAAGCTACAGTCCATGGGGTTGCAAAGAGTTGGACATGAGTGAGCAATTAACACTTATTATCTAATCAGTTGAAGGCTTTAATGAAGACTGAGGTCCTCTCAAAAAAAGGGGATACTTCATCCAGACTCAAGTGACAATATCAATACTTTCCTAGATCTCCAGTTTGCTGACCTGTTCTACAGATTTTGACAATGATTAAGAAACAAAATAAGGAAGATAGAATAGACAGATCTCCTGTGCATATTCCAAATAATTCATTAGATTATCCACCCTCAAAAAGATAGAACATAGTTTACCACTCTGCAATATACCTGGCCAGTACTCCTCAATATAATCAAGATCATTAAAAACAAAGTTTGAGAAACTGTCCCAGTCGAGAGGAGCCTAAGAAGAAATAAAAACTAAATGTAATGTGGTGTCCCAGATTGTATCCTGAGATATAAGGGGAATATCAGTAAAACACTAAAGAAATATACACATAGACTTTAGTTAATAGTGATGCATCAATATCGGTTTATTAATTTTGGCATAGAACCATATTATGGTATATGTGTGCATGCTCATTCATGTCTGACTTTTTGAGACTCCAAGGACTGCAGCCCACCAGGCTCCCCTGTCCATGGGATATTCCAGGCAAGATTACTAGAGTGGGTCACCATTCCCTTCCTAACCTAGGAATCAAACACACATCTCTTGCTTCTCCTGCATTTGCAGGCAGATTCTTTATCATCAGTGCCACCTGGGGTGCCCATTATGGTATATGGTATGTTTCATATTATTATTCATAGTATGTACTCCATATAAAGTCTAATAATAAGAGAGACGAGGTATGGTACATGTACTATCTGTACTATCTTTGTAATTTTTCTGTAAATACAAAAAATTCTAAAATATTTACTTTTTTATAAAAAGGTATTTGATTCTACATTTCTAAACAAAAACAGTGATCTCATAGATAATTTGTATTTTTTAGTGCTATCATTTCTAAGGAAACATATTTTTATCAGTGGTTTTCTTCACTCATTTATTGTAAGGCCTGCAGTGCAGGAGACCTGGGTTCAATCCCTGGGTTGGGAAAATCCCCTGGAGTAGGGCATGGCAACCAACTCCAGTATTCTCGCCTGGAAAATTCCATCAACAGAGGAGCCTGGTCAGCTAGAGTCCGTAGGGTCACAAAGAGTCAGACACGACTGAGCAACTAACACACTCTAGACAGCATGTTAACTTGATGCATTTACATAATGTGAATTGATTACCATAGCAGTAGCTTCCCAGGTGTACTTC